>NC_052155.1:33920354-35158153 GCF_902713615.1 Scyliorhinus canicula
TCCTGATGCCTCCCCACAATAACCATCCCAAACTATCACCCCACTGCCTCAATGGACATGTCACTCCTGCTTCCTGACGCTGGCATCATTCCAACTGGTTTCAGACAGGAGTTATTTTTAACCAGCCAGATGGATCATCACCCACATTGGCCCCTTTTACGGCCCAAGTTAAATTCTACAACGGTGAAGCTCTTTTTCTATAATTAGTCCAGTTAAGCCAAGGGAGTGAGAGGAGTCATCAGGGTGGAACTATGACTCCAAACATTAACTAATATGAACCAGAGTTTTGAAGATCCAAGGAGCTACCCTCACCTTGTTGTAATCAACATCACTACCAACATCCTGAAAGTTATCATTGACCAAACATTTAACTGAACTAGCCATATAAATACTGTGGTTACTAAAGCAGGTCAGATGCTAGAAATCCTGTGGTGAATAACTCACAATTGAGTCAGAATTCTTTATTTAAATTCATTTACGAGATGTGGGCGTCGCTGGTTGGGCCAGCATTTATTGTCCATCTCGAGTTGCCCCTCAGAAGGTGGTGGTCAGCTGTCTTCTTGAACCACTGCAGTCCTTGAGGTGTAGGTACACCCACTATACTGTTAGGGAGAGAGTTCCAGGATGTTGCCCCAGCGACAGGGAAGGAGCGGCGATATATTTCCAAGTCAGGTGGTGAGTGTCTTGGAGAGGAACCTCCAGGTTGTGGGGTTCCCAGGTATCTGCTCTCTTGTCTTAGATGGTAGTGTTCATGGGTTTGGAAGGTGTTGTATAAGGAACTGCTGAGTTACTGCAGTGCATCTTGTAGATGGTGCACACGGCTGCCACTTTTCGTCGACGGTGGAGGGTTTGAATGTTTGTGGCAGGAGGATCAATCAAGCGAGCTGCTTTGTCCTGGATGGTGTCGAGATTCTTGAATGTTGTTGGAGCTACACTCATCCAGACAAGTGGAGAGTATTCCATTACTGTCCTGACATGTGCCTTATAGATGGTGGACAGGCTGTGGACGGTCAGAGGTGAGTTACTCACCATAGGATTCCTAGTCTTTGCTAGCCATGGTGTTAATGTAAATCGTCCAGTTCAGTTTCTAATCAATGGTTACCCCCAGGATGTTGATTGTGGAGATTCAGTGATGGTAATGCCATTGAATGGCAAGGGGCGGTGGCTAGATCTTCTCTTATAGGAGATGGTCATTGCCTGATACTTGTGTGGTGCAAATGTAACTTGCCACTTGTCAGCGCAAGCCTGGATATTGTCCAGGTCTTGCTGCATTTGGACATGGACTACTTCATTGTCTGAGGAGTCAGGAACGATGCTGAACATGTGCAGTCATCCGCAGACATCGCCACTTCTTAGCTTATGATAGAAGGGAGGTTATTGATGAAGCAGCTGAAGATGGTTGGGCCTCGGACACTACCCTGAGGAACTGAAGTGATGCCCTGAAGCTGAGATGATTGACCTCCAACCACCACAGCCATCACCCTATGTGCCAGGCATGACTCCAACCAGTGGAGAGTTTTCCCTTGATTCCCATTGACTCCAGTTTAGCTAGGGTTCATTGATGACATTTCGGTCAAGTGCCATCTTGATGTCAAGGGCAATCACTCTCACCTCACCTCTTGCATTCAGCTCTTTTGTCCATGTTTGAACCAAAGCTGTAATGAGATCAGGAGCTGAGTGACCCTGGCGGAACCCAAACTGAGCATCTGTGAGCAGATTATGGTTGAGTAGGTGCCGCTTGATAGCACTGTTGATGACTCCTTGCATCACTTTGCTGATGATGGAGAGTGGACTGATAAGGTGGTAATTGACTGGGTTGGATTTGTCCTCTTTCTTGAGAACAGGACACACCTGGGCAATTTTCCACATTACTGGGTAGATGCCAGTGTTGTAGCTGTACTGGAACAGCTTGGCTAGGCAAGTTCTGGACACAAGTCTTCAGTACTTTTGCTAGGATATGATATTGTCAGGGCCCATAGCTTTTGCAGTATCCAGTGCCTTCAGCCATTTCTTGATATCACATGGAGTGAAGCGTATTGGCTGTGATGGAATACTTCTGTGGATGAGTTCAACTCCAAGAACACTCAACACACTTGACACCATCCAGGACAAAGCATCCCACTTGATTGACACCCCATCTACTAATATTCACTCCCTCCAGAATTGACACACAGTGGCAGCCATGTGTACCATCTACAGGACGCACAGCAGGAACTTACCAAAGTTCTTACGACAGCACCTTCCGAACTCACAACCGCGACTAGCTAGAAGGACACAGACAGCAAATGTGTGGAAACACCAGCACCTGGAAGTTCCCCTCAAAGCCACTTGCCATCCTGACTTGGAAATGTGCTGTCGGTAATTCACTGCCGTTGGGTAAAATTCCTGGAATTCCTTCCCTAACAGCACTGTGGGTGCACCTACACCGCATGGATTGCAGTTATTCATGAAAGCACCACATCTCCACTTTAAGGCAATTAGGGATGGTTGTTAAATGATGGCTTAGCCAAGGAAGCTCAAGAATGAATAAAAATTCTAACTAAAAAGTCACCCAATGAGATAGTCTGCAATGCTCCAGGCTGAGGTAAGGAGAAATAAGCTACGCTTATACCAATCAGTTGCCCCTTTTAATCTTCTTGTCTCATATAATTTCTCATTGCAAAATCTATCTTTTGCCTGGGATTTTAATCTCAGACCAATGGTAATTTTCATCTTTGCAACTCCCTCTCTGTTCCCTGCTTGTCTTTTCAGTGAGAATGAAATTCTCCACTGATCCACAATATTTCAGCTTTGCCATTGGCTATGCTGCAGTTTTGTCACAAATTACAATCATTCACTTGAATATACGAGGCAAAAAGATTGGGAGGAGATGGAGCATGATGCTGACTCCATTAACTGGGTTCAGGTTTAAGCCTCGATTACAGCAAAATTAGAGCACAGGGCTAAATCGCTGGCTTTGAAAGCAGACCAAGGCAGGCCAGCAGCACGGTTAAATTCCCGTAACAGGTGCCAGAATGTGGCGATTAGGGGCTTTTCACAGTAACTTAATTTGAAGCCTACTTGTGACAATAAGCAATTTTCATTTCATTTTTTCATTTTTTTCATTACCACAGTGGAGAAACTGTCATTATCTCTGTGCTATTGCTGCCCCCAAGCAAGAACAAATACAATAATAATCAATAAGTGAAAATACTAGAGGATGAATTTTCACATTTTTCCATGTGTCATTCATGGCAAGAAAACCGTGGAGATTTCCGCTGGCACCGACTGTGGAAAAACTCACCATATATTGAACCTATTATTTTTGACTTGATTTATGCGGCGCTCATGGTGGTTTGTCTCTGATTCGTTTGCGCTTGGAAAACTTGATCTCGGTAATCAACGCTTTTAAACGCCTCCCCAGGACTTGCCCCACGCCCAGTCGGGGGAAGACGGAGTTGCCCTCAGCAAACCCCTGGATGGTGTTGAGTAGCGGCGTGACATCCTCTAACTGCAATTGGGCAGACGTCCAGCAAGCAAGGTCCCCAACCCCGTCCAGGAGGATGTGGCCACGGAAGTGATTGTCAGTTCGCTCCCTAAGAGGAAGGAGAAAGAAGATGAATGACCTTCTTTGTGTAGCCAGGCTAAGTCTGCCTCCTCACATTTCCCATTGCATCCCTTCACCGGCCGCTGGAACCTTTTAACCCAAGAGCAACACAGCCATGAAGCCCCCCAAGGTGCCAAGACTGAACCCCACCCCCCCCCACATTCCCTCCACCTGGCCGTGGATTGCACTTAACTGGGTCCCCCCCCCCCCGGTGCCCCTTCAGCAATTGACACCCTGGAGGGTGATGGCGACCTCCGATATCACCTTCAGAGTAGAGGTCACCAGGTTTTTGTTTTTAGAAATCGAGCTGGTGTGATGTCACATTGGTGCCTGATCAATATTCAGTGAGAGGGCGGAATGTCCCAGCAGGAGGGCTCACTAATAAGATGCTAATTAGTAGCATGGTAGCATTGTGGCACGGTAGCATTTTGGATAGCACAATCGCTTCACAGCTCCAGGGTCCCAGATTCGAATCCGCTTGGGTCACTGTCTGTGCGGATTCTGCACATCCTCCCCGTGTGTGCGTGGGTTTCCTCCGGGTGCTCCGGTTTCCTCCCACAGTCCAAAGATGTGCAGGTTAGGTGGATTGGCCACGATAAATTACCCTTAGTGACCCTTAGTGTTGGGTGGGGTTACTGGGTTATGGGGTTATGGGGATAGGGTGGAGGTGTTAACCTTGGGTAGCGTGCTCTTTCCAGGAGCCGGTGCAGACTCGATGGGCCGAATGGCCTCCTTCTGCACTGCAAATTCTATGATCTAATGTATTCAAATGAGGGTTCCAACCTTCCACAGAGCGACTCTCATGAGGCTATCAACAAGAGGCCTGGAATAATCGCAAAAGGCGATCTCGTTGGCGAGAATCATGTTTGCCAATCTCGCCGCACTTTGCGCCCGCGTCGCTGTTCTCGCTGACGGCTAACACGGGCTGAAAATTGCCCCCGAGGTCCACCTTCTGGTTTCCCCAGAGTGACATTGAAGATAAAGCACTTTACACTAAAAGTGTCCAATGGAAACTATTTACTGCAGTGACTGCAGACTGGCTGGATGTTTGATTCCATTACCCATTTGGGAGGAAGTGCGAAGACGTCGCGCTGAATCCTTTAGCTGCAGGAGACTGAACAGCAAAAGGCATTGAGAACATCCTATGAATACATTACAAAGCAAGACAAAAAACGCTGAGAAAATCCTCTCTCCGTGGAGCCCCTGTATCGTTGTAGTTGTCCAATCCACATGCTGCTGTTTTCATTGCAGATGCACCGCTTCCTCAAAGGTCTGAGAATAATTCCTCCACTCGTGTTAATTCCTAACAGTAATTTCCAGAGTTGATAGTCGTCTGAATCCGCATTTTTAAAAAAAATCTCCTCATGACCCTGAATGAAGTGATTACGTTGAGGTGACAAGAAAATGATAGTGGGGTGTGTTTGTTCAGGAAGGCTTAACACAAAACAGTGATTGCTGGTGGCAATTTGGCGATAAAAGGAAAGCAAAAACCACAAGTGGGTGTGTTGAAATGAATTGGGACTGAGGAGGAAGACAACAGCATTAGCAAATGTCAGCAAACGGACTCTGTTCAGTGTCCAAGGCGACCATCGGGGGCGTTTCTCACTGGCAGCAGTCTGAGCTCAATAGTTGTTGCAACAAAACATTTCTGTGTTTAGCATGGGTCGGTGATTAATTTTTCTTTTCCAATTTTTCCTCCCTTTTCCCTCCTACTTTCCTCCATTTATTGGCATGCACTGGCCTACAGGTCCAACCCCCTCCCTACTTTTCCAATGGCCCATTCTCGATCGGTGAACTCGGTGTCAGCAGACGATTTGACATTTAACTCAAGCTTGGCTCTGCCCTCTTCTGCTGTTTCCGTGAATTCATAGCAAAACATGAAAAAGCCTTTCCACTCATTAGTCATGGGATATCTTAATGTTGTGTCTTCCTTTTTCAATTGGTATCAGTTACCTCTGAGCAAAGAATCATAGAATCCCTAAAGTGCAGAAAGAGGCCATTCAGCCCATCGGATTCACACCGACCCTCCGAAAGAGCACCCTACCTAGACTCACCCCGCCAATAACCCCTTGGGTCACTGTCTGTGCAGAGTCATCATAACCATAACCCAATAATCCTACATAACCTTTTGGACTCGAAGGGACAATTTCCCATGGCCAATCCACCTAATTTGCACAACTTTGGACTGCGGGAGGAAACCCGGAGCAAACCCACACAGACACGGGTAGAATGTTCAAACTCCACACAGTCATCCAGGGCTGGAATTCAACCCGCGCCCCCGATGGTATGAGGCAGCAGTGCTATCTACTGTGTCACCATGCCGCCCACCTGGGGTCAGGAATAGGAGCTCCAGTAAACAGTCTAAATTGGCATTTTACAAAAGGAGCAATTTGCATTTTTATGCCACCTTTCAAGACCATAGAATGCCCCAAACCAATTTAACAGCTAATTAAGTACTTCTGAAGTGTAGACATTCTGTTGTGAAATGTAGCAGCCAATGTTCCCAAGTTCCCCAAGCATAACTGAGATAAATAACTAGAAAATCTGTTTTGGTGAATAAAAGGGATCAATATTTGCCAGGACAATGGGAGTTCTCCCCCAACCCTGATAGTATTGCCTTTGGGACTTTTCTGTACACGTGAAAGGTTTGTTTAATCCAAAAGACAGCACTTCTGACAGTGCAGCACTCTTTCAACACCCAAATATTGGCAGAATTTAAAGCCAAGATCTGCCTGAATGCCAATGAATACCACTATGCGAGGTATAAAGCTGCATCATTTGTTTTTTCCCACTGCCCAGTCCAGCATAAAACTAGACTAAATCTCAAAGGGTTGTTGACCTTTGAAATACGTGGTCAGTTCACACAGTGGGCTGAATTTAATAGCAGTGGCATTGGGCCCAGCCACTGCCTGGAAAACAGGGACAACACGGCCACTGTGATTTCTGGGAGTGCTGAAGCTACTGTATCTTAATCTTAATAATCTTTATTGTCACAAGTAGGCTTACATTAACACTGCAATGAAGTTACTGTGAAAATCGCCTGGTCGCCACACTCTGGCGCCTGTTCGGGTACACTGAGGGAGAATTCAGAATGTCCAATTCACCTAACCTGCACATCTTTTGGGACTTGTGGGAGGAAACCGGAGCACCCGGAGGAAACCTACGCAGACACAAGGAGAATGTGCAGACTCCGCACAGACAGTGACCCAAGCCAGGAATCGAAACTGGAACCCTGGCTCTGTGAAGCAACTGTGCTCACCACTGTGCTACCGCGTATGACCATAAGAGTGTTAATTGCCTAGCTTCAGGGCTTATGTCCCTTTCAGGGTGACGGTTCTGCCTCCAAGAACTACCAACCAATTGGATAGCTGGTCCCAGCAGAGCAGATGAAGGAGGTTCCAGAACTCCGCTCAGTGTGTCAGGCTTGCTGCAACCAGCCGGGTAGAGGCTGGTGAAGGGGTGAGAGATCATTTCTGACAGTGGAGTGCCTTTAAGACGGGGTGGTCTCTGACTCTGGGAGTAGGGGATGGGATCCTTTTCCGTTGACCAGAGTTTGCTCAGTCAGGATTGGTGATGCTGACAGCTTTCACTGGAAGGTCACCCACATGGCATGGAATGCCAGCAGTGGCAGGGTGAGGCCATTAATTGCCTACTTACGTGTCTCATTGGGCAGCAGGCAGGGAAAGCAATCCTTGATCTTCCCTGTCGCTGACTGTATTGGAGGGAGTCAGGAAACCAATGGGCAGTCCGCTCTCCACCTTTCTTCTGATTCCACAGCCCACTACCACCCCAAGACTTCCAGTCCACTGTTGAGGCTGGATTAAATTCTTCGGTCCCCTGAACAGGCTTAGCTTTTTTCTTTAATGCGTTTGCCACAGGTGGGAACTTTTGCGCATTGTATAGCCGAGTTGCAACAGAGCTGGAGGGCAAGACGCGTTGAAGCATTTAGTCCTTTTCTATCTGACTATTTTGTATTTTTTTATGCAGTTCAGAAAAAAAAGCTAATTTTCCAGACTGGAAAATAATTCTTCTGAAAAGTACTGCATCATCAGAAACTGAGCTACAGTTTCAGTGGGGTAACTGGGATGAAGGATTTTTAATTATACAGTTACCTCTACAAGCTTTAATCTCAGAACAATGAATCCTTTTACATTGCAGCAATTATTGTTATAAAGCCAGCAGCCAGTTCACAATTAGAAATTTTAATCGGGAAGGTGGGGTGGTCCTTGGTGCCTGTCAACCAGGCCAACGTCAAGGCAGAACTGCCAATGTTGAAAGACTCACAAGTTCCACCAGTTTCCAGTGAAGCAGCATGTTAACATTCTGTCAGGAACACAGAAATAAGAGTGAGGTGAGCAGTGAGGAAATGGTGGTCTGTGGGCATAGTGAGAAAGTCACTGAATTTATAATCCAGAGGCCCAGGTTAAAGCTCTGGGGGCACAGGTTCAAATCCCAACATGGCAGCTGGCAGACTTTTAGATTCGGTTAATAAAATCTGGAATTACAAAGCTTCTCTCAGTAATGGTGACCATGGCGACAATCATCAATTGTAGCAAAACCCCACCTCGTTTACTAATGTCCTTTAGGCCAGGATGCAGAATTAATTCTCTGCTCTTCTTTGTATTGTGCTCTGCGATTATTCATGCCAGACTGAAAAATCAAAATTGGCAGACAGATTTTGATTTGATCTCTGACCTCAGAAGTATAGCTCCAGCATTGCAGCAGTCCCTCAGTATTGCACTAGAATGCTGGGCCTGAAATGAGGTTTGAACTTGCAGACGTCTGACACAAGTTCAGGAATGCTATCGATTGAGCCAACATAACATTGCAAATGATCTACTAGATCGCGTACTGAAATAATAAACACTTGGGTGAAGCATACTAATATGCTTTGAAGAGATACATAAAGATTTTGATTTTGGATTTTTTTTATTGTCACGTGTACCAATGTACAGAGAAATGTATTTTTCTGCGAGCAGCTCAGCAGATCATTAAGTACATGAAAAGAAAAGGAAATAAAAGAAAATACTTAATAGGGCAACACAGGGTACACAATGTAACTACATAACACCGGCATTGGGTAAAACATACAGGGGTGTAGTGTTGATGAGGTCAGTCCTTAAGAGGGTTGTTTAGGGGTCTGGTAACAATGAGGAAGAAGCTGTTTTTGAGTCTGTTCGTGCGCGTTCTCAGACTTTTGCATCTCCTGCCCAATGGAAGAAGTTGGAAGAGTGAGTCAGCCAGGTGGGAGGGGTCTTTGATTGTGCTGCCTGCTTTCCCCAGACAGCGGGAGGTGTAGATGGGGTCAATGGATGGGAGCTGCCAAACCAGGCTGTGATGCAGCCAGATAGGATGCGTTCTATTTTGCATCTGTAAAAGTTGGTAAGAGTTAATGTGGACATCCCGAATTTCCTTAGTTTCCTGAGGAAGTATAGGCGCTGTTGTGTTTTCTTGGTGATAGCGTCGACGTGGCATTGTATGCATGAATAGAGATTGGATAGACTTGGATTGTTTTCTTTGGAGCAGAGGAGATTGAGAGGGAGATGATTGAGATGTGTAAAATTATGAGGGGCATAGATAGAGTAGACAGGAAGAAACCTTTCCTCTTGGTGGAGTAGTCAATGACTGGGAATAATTATTTTGAAGACGAACAGAAAAGATTATCTGTTGTCTTGATCAATATTTACCCCTCAAACAACATCACTAAAGCAGACTTTTAAAAAATTCCGAGATGAGATATGGGCATCGTTGACAAGGCCAGCATTTGTTGCCCATCCCTAATTGCCCTTGAACTGAGTAGCTTGCTCGGCTATTTCTGCAGGCAGCTATGAGTCAAAGACAATGCTGTGGATCTGGAGTCACATGTCGGCCAGCAGACTTCCTGCTCTGAAGGGGATTAGTGAACCAGATGTTCTTTGTTTCACCGTTACTGAAACTATGGGCGAGATTCCCAGTCCATTCACAGGAGTGGGATTCTGTGACCCTGCTGCTGTCAATGAGAGATTTCGCTGAGGGCCAAATCTTCCATCCTTGCGGGGCAGACTCACAACGGAGAATCCCAGCCTCGCTTTCAATTCTAGATTTATTCAATTGAATTAAAATTCCACCGGCTGTCATGGTGGGATTGGAACCCATGCCCCAGGACATTAACCTGGGCCACTGGATTACTCAACCAGTGACTTAACATTATGTCACCACCTCCCCTGAAATGGTCATTGGCCAGAATTCTCCGTCTGTTCACGTTGGCAGGATTCTCCGCCAAATTCTTTGTTCTCGCTAGAAGCGGTGGCAGAGCGGACTGGCAACGGAGAATCCCGGCCATTATCACATTAATGTTTATGAGTCTTGCTGTGCACAAATCGGTTGATGCTTGCCTGCTCCTTTACCTCTTCCATGCTTAACATCCCGGCCCAAAACATTCATTCCAGTTTTAGCAGCATTTCACTTGCACTCTTTCAATTTGGTCTATTGCATTCGCTGCTCCCAATGTGGTCCCCTCTATACTGGAGAGACCAAATGCAGACTGGTTGATTGCTTTGCTGAGCACCTTCGGTCTATGTGCATTCAGGGCCCTGACCTTCCCATCGCTTGCCATTTTAACACAAGACCCTGCTCCCATGTCTGAACTTGGCCAGCTGCAAGATTCCAGTGAAGCTGAACGCAAACTGGAAGAACAACATCTCATCTTTCGGTTAGGCACGCTACAGCCTCCAGGTCTCAACATCGAATTCAACAACTTCAGATGATTAGCTCTACCTCACCTCGACCCCTTTGTTTTCATCCCATTTCATTTTAACTGTCTTTTACCATTTCTTTCTTTCTTGTCTTTCTTTATATATATTTTCACCACCTATCTTAGAGCATAGAGCATAGAACAGTACAGCACAGAACAGGCCCTTCGGCCCTCGATGTTGTGCCGAGCCATGATCACCCTTCTCAAACCCACGTATCCACCCTATACCCGTAACCCAACAACCCCCCACCCGTAACCCAACACCCCTTAACCTTACTTTTTAGGACACTACGGGCAATTTTTTAGCATGGCCAATCCACTTAACCCGCACATCTTTGGACTGTGGGAGGAAACCGGAGCACCCGGAGGAAACCCACGCACACACGGGGAGGACGTGCAGACTCCGCACAGACAGTGACCCAGCCGGGAATCGAACCTGGGACCCTGGAGCTGTGAAGCATTTATGCTAACCACCATGCTACCGTGCTGCCCAATCTTATCACCCTTTTCCTTACATGTTCTCCCTTTGCTTCCCCTTCCTCTTCCCCCACATCGACATCTGTCACAGTTTACCCTTTGATGTTAGTTTCTCTGCTGTTTGCCCTTTCACACCTTTTGTTTTCTATGGGGACTGCCATTAGCACCTTTCCCCTTGGTCTCTGTGACTCATCTTTCATTCCCTCACCCAGCAGTGTAAATATTTCCCACATTCTAAGTCTTTCAGCTGTGACAAAGGGTCATCTGGACTCGAAACATTCACTCTTTTCTCTCCCTACAGATGCTGCCAGACCTGCTGAGATTTTCCAGCATTTTCTCTTTAGTTGGTGTTTCCTATATTGCAGCTATTACAATGCTTCAAAGAAAGGTACATAATTGACTGTAAAGCATTTTGGGATGTCTTGAGGGCATGAATGTTGATTTGTTAATGTTGGTGTTCTTCCCTCCTCCCTTTGCCTTCTATCCATGAAACACTTCTATCTAGGTCAATAGTTCATCAGCCATGCATCACAGCATTGTATTCAGGATTGATTGCCATGGAGTGGCACAGTGGTTAGCACTGCTGCCTCAGAGCGGCAGGGACCTGGGTTCAATTCCAGCCTTGGGTGACTGTCTTGGAGTTTGCACATTCCCGTGTCTGCGTGGTTTCCTCCGGGTGCTCCGGTTTCATCCCACAGCCCAAAGATGTGCAGGTTAGGTGGATTAGCGATGCTGAATTGCTCCTGAGTGTTGAAAAGGTTAGGTGGGGTTACTGGGTTATGAGGACGGGGTGGAGGCATGGGCTTAAGTATGGTGTACTTTCCAAGGGCCAGTGCAGACCTGATGGGCCGAATGGCCTCTTTCTACACTGGAGGGATTGTATGATTATATGTCTGAAAAAAAAGCTTTGAGGATAACTAACTTCATTGTGGGTTTGATGCTAATTGCACCATTTCTCGGCCTTGTGATTGAAAATGTGACAAGTCAATTAATTTGCTCTGAAATCACATTGACAAACAGCAGGCAGTCGTATTTGAGATATTAAAATACCTTATTATTCATTTTGATTTCCCCAAGATTTAATAATACTGTCAGTGGAAATAATGTTTTTCAGATTGGTCCTTTCTGGTGGAGAGGTGTGATGTTTACAGGCTGTTAGAGATAACTCAAGAATAAGGCATACTTTTAGAAATAACAATAGAAACAAAATAATATCACTTACTGAACACAGTACACCTATCGCAAGCTGGCTGATAATTTAACACTTTATGGTGAACATGAAATTATGACCAACAGATTTGTTTTTACCTTGGTGTGTAGCTCCATCTATTGAATCATTCTGTGACACACACTGCACAACTTAACAGTTTGCTACCTCCAGTATGAAATTCAATTCTTGGGGCGCGATTCTCCGCTCCCCATACCGGGTGGGAGAATCACGGGAGGGCCCCCCGACTAATTTCACGACCCCCTGGCGCTCCCCGCGATTCTCCCACCCCCCCGCGCGAAAGAATCGGCACTCGCCATTTTTCATGCCGATCGGCGATTCTCCGACCCGGATGGGCCGAGCGGCCTGCCGTTTGCGACCGTTTCACGACAGCGGCAACCACACGTCGTGAAATCGCCGTGAGATGCCCGTTTTGGGGCTTGTAGGTGGCCTGGTGGGGAATGAGCACCACGACTGTGCTCGGGAGGGGACAGGCCCGCGATCGGTGCCCACCGATCGTCGGGCCAGCGTCTCAATCGGACACACTATTTCCCCTCCGCCGCCCTGCAAGATCAAGCCGCCACGTCTTGCGGGGCGGCTGAGGGGAAAGACGGCCACCGTGCATGCGCAGGTTCGAGCTGTCAGCCGTCGTGACGTCAGCCGCGCATGCGCGGGTTGGAGCTGGCTAACCTGCGCATGCGCGGCAGACGTCACATAGGTGCCGCCGTAGCGTCATTTTTGGCGCGTCAAGGCCCGGCAGCCGAGAATAACGGAGCGCTGCTCCTAGCCCCCAGAGTGGGGATGAATTCGGTGAGAGGAGCGGGCTCCGAGGCCATCGTGAATCTCGTCCAAGTTCACAACGGCCTTCACGATTTCTCACGGGAGCGGAGAATCGCGCCCTTGGTTCTTTGTCTCCCCTGCTGTTGTAAGGTATGATGGTAAGGTGATGGTAGAAAAATCTTCAAAAAAATTAAAACAAAAACTCTTCTGATTGGCATTGAGTTATTGTTACAACACCCTGAGCTAGAGCATGGTCAATTCCAACCCCCCTTGACCCAGAGTCGCAACAGAATTGAATTAATCTATAAGGATTCTTAGAAAAATACACTTTGGCCCTTGGCTGACCAATAATTACAGTGACCAGGTTTGTAAATTCAAAGACAATTATTTTTATTTGAAACAAGGACTATAATGAAATATGCAACAAATACTACTATCTAATTCCTCATCCCTCACTTTAACTTGCCCCACTCTATACACACACACACAAGACAGAAAAATACAGAGGGGAGGAGAAGGTGTGCAAAATGCTAATAGAAGTAAAAGATAAGAGATAGTTGTTTCTAGCTCACCTTCCTTCAATCCTGGAATTTAAAATGAGTATGGCCACTCTCTGCATGCTCTCTCAACCAGATCCTTTTCTTTTATCTCTTATCACCATTAACGTTTGTCAATGTACTCTGTCGATTATTTTTTTGTCTACTATGCACATACTGTGTACATTCCCTTGGCCGCAGAAAAATACCTTTCACTGTACTTGGGTATCAATATCAATGAATCCAAGCTTTCAATTTGAGGTTTTTGCTGTGGATTCATTCATTCAGGTTGTCAAGTTCAGAGATACATTAACTCACAGCCTTTCTGGAGAGAGAGGAGAGTGAAGAGAGGGAGCAGGTCCTTCATTGGCCACCAGCCAACCAATCAAACCAAGTCCATCCAGTCTCTCGAATTTTGAAAAGTCTGTGAGTATTCCTGTCGAAAGCTTGCAGAGTGGTCTCTGTTGTAACTTTCAAGGTTCTCATTTCCCCCTGTTTGATGGAAAGATGCATGTCCATTAAGCATCCATAGATCAAAATGATAACAGCAAAAATAAAGAAAGAGAAGAAACAGGATCAACAGGAAGGACCATTACATTATTTCATTGTTCGGATGGTCTTTGGTACAAAAGATGATGAAGATCTTCAATGCTCGATGCAGAATATGTTATCCCTCTTTTCCCAGCCGGGTGTCATTGATGCTTCCTGTGCCCTGTTCGAAATTTTGCTATTTTCTCATCTCACCCTCACTAAAATATCTCGTACTTCACCAGTCATCCAGTTTCCTGCACAAAACGCTCATAAGATGGTCAAATATTGTCAAACTTTGAACATTTTTATTGTAATTGGGAAAGTGACTGGGCAGATCGGACAAATAAAAAAGCTCCAGTTGATTCAGCTGCTGATGGTCCACTTGGATCCAGCCGATTTAAATTTTAATCAATGCAGCACGGTAGCATTGTGGATAGCACAATCGCTTCACAGCTCCAGGGTCCCAGGTTCGATTCCGGCTTGGGTCACTGTCTGTGCGGAGTCTGCACATCCTCCCCGTGTGTGTGTGGGTTTCCTCCGGGTGCTCCGGTTTCCTCCCACAGTCCAAAGATGTGCAGGTTAGGTGGATTGGCCATGATAAATTGCCCTTAGTGTCCAAAATTGCCCTTAGTGTTGGGTGGGGTTTACTGGGTTATAGGGATAGGGTGGAGTTGTTGACCTTGGGTAGGGTGCTCTTTCCAAGAGCCGGTGCAGACTCGATGGGCTGAATGGCCTCCTTCTGCACTGTAAATTCTATGATTCTATGATTCTATGAGAAAGTGAAAAAGGGGACTGCCCAAAGATGGAGATGGCGAAGATGGTGAATTCCAACTTCAAGTATGTAGATCAAGGTCAGCTGGTATCATTGATCCCTAACCTCTATTTTTAACTCTGACCTGTGTCGGGAAGCCATTGTGGCTTTCCTGCCAGGCGATGTCAAGGTAAAAGATAACTTGATGCAAAAAAGACTGTTCAGCGGAAGTTGAATCCTTTCTCTTCCTATTGGGGGACACCCAAAACCCACACACCAATTCCGACATTCACCAGCAGGTGGCTGAGGCCATCCCAAATTTCTGCAGGGCAGCTTCCATTTTCTTCTCAATTCCAGGCCGGATCAACAACATGCAATTGAGGCCTGCCAGTTAAAATGACCATGGCTTCATTCCGCTGAGGGCAGGCAGGAACCTAACTAAAATCGATAGGTTCTGACAGGAAAGCAACTGGCAGTTAATAGATGTGCCCTCTTGAAATTGGGTTAAGGCGATCAAATCACATTTCAGGTATCCCCGTAGTCATCAGAAAGAGAGAAAGAAATGGAGACTTGATCCGATTGCTCTATACTGGCTGTAGATCGAGATCACTGAAGTTGTTTTGAAATTGAAAGCACCATGTAGTCCCATGTGAATTTTGACATTTCAAACAGGTTGAAATGCAATTTGCTTGCCATCAATTTTTTTATTGAATAGATGATTTTTTTTTTGTGCACGAAAAGTCCAAAGACATTTCTTAGAAAACATTGCCTCAGAGTTAAGGAGTTAACCCTACAATCTCAGTTTACCTAGTTTTTACTCTGCTGTGGGTGAGAATACAATGCGGAGTTGCAAATAAAAATATTCAAACAAGTCAATTTAAATGAAGCAAATGTCTTCTCTCCCTTAAAAGTTCAGAATTATTGCATCAACATGGCAAAAATCTAATTGTATCAAATTATTGTAGCTGTGGAGATAGAGAGGGATGAGAGTGGATTTTCTGCTTTCTGGTTACTGTCCACTGATATTCAGACAGAAAAATAGTCAACTGGAGTCCTGATTAGGCAAAAGATGTTGCAATTTTAAGGCATGTTTAACACTTCAATACTGTAGTCTCGCCTTGTTCTTCTACTTCATCCTTATCATAGAAGAAACATAGAATCCCGACAGTGCAGAAGGAAGCCATTCAGGCCATCGAGTCTGCACTGATCCTCTGAAAGAGTACCCTATCTCGGTCCACCCACCCCATCCCCGTAACCCCAACCAACCTGCGCATCCTTTGGACAATATGGAGCAATTCAACATGGCCAATCCACCTGGTTGCATATCTTTGGACTGAGGGAAGAAACCAGAGCACCTAGAGGGAACCCATGCAGCCATGGGAAGAATGTGCAAACTCCACACAGACAATCATCCAAGGCTGGAATTGAACTCGGGTCCCTGGCGCTGTGAGGCAGCAGCACTAACCACTGTGACACCGTGCTGCCACTGATGTCCCATTTCTTTTCATGATTTGAGAAATATGTATCATGCTTCTTTTCAATTTCTCAGTACTTTAGAATCAAAGTTATTGTTATTTTATGAACTGAGCTCCCTAATGGTTTACTTGGTTAAGACGTTGATTGGCACAACACTTCGTCATGAGGAAAGTACACAGTTTAATTCACAGCCGTACTTATTTAAATGAGCTCACTGGGGACAAGTTTACATAGTGGCAATGTCAAGGAACAAAGAATAGAGAACAAAGAAAAGCACAGCATAGGAACAGACCATTCAGCCCTCCAAACCTGTGCTGATCATGATGCCCTAACTAAAACAAAAACTTCTGCATTTGCTCGGTCCATATCCCTGTATTTCCTCCTTATTCATGTATCCATCCAGATGCCTCTCAAATGTTGCTAAAGAACAAGTCATTGGACTAGTAATCTAAAGGCCCAGCCTAATGCTCTGGGGACATGGGTTCAAACCCACCATGGCAGCTGATAGAGTTTAAATTCAATCAATTAAATGTAATTCGTTCAAAGCACATCCCAGTAATGGCGACCATAAAACTATTGTCTTCACTGTTTCACTCATGTTCTCCACAGAAAAGAATATGCCATCCTTACCTGGTCTGGCGTACATATGACTCCAGTCGCACCCCACAGAAATGTGGCTGACTCTTAACTGCACATCTTAAATGGCCCAGCAAGCCACTCAGCTGAAGGATAATTAGGGGTGGGCAACAAATGCAGCCCTGGTGACACCCACATCGCATGAAAGACCGAAGAACAGAAAGGTCAAGCAATTTGGTGTCCTTGATACTTTTGGAGTGGCCGGTTTCTTTACTTCAAAATGGCCCCTGAACCTATTTTTCAAGCAACCGCAAGAGTCTGAATGACTAGAAGGGGACACCATTCAAATGCCACTGTGGTGTCCCTTCCAAAATAGTACATATGACAATCTGACTGGAAATTTCCTCACACTTGCCTACTTGAAATTCTGCCATTCCTCTCTTTGAACATATGCTTTAGTTGTTGCTGTAATCTTACTTGACCTTTACAGCTGATATGCTCATACTTTGCTCTGTATTTCGTTTCGAATTTCAAGCTGCCAAGTGTTTCTGATTTTCCAGTAATGTCAACCAAATGTAATGAAGGTGCCAGCAACATGGTGAGCCATTTGTTAAACAGTTTGTGCATATTTAGATGATAGAAGGAACATTAACTGATTGACGTGTTGTGTTGGAAACCTTCGCTGTTCAAACTCTTGCACAATATTCCCGAAGCCAGGAATAGGTGAGGAGAAATCAAGAAAAAATTGATATGACAGGCGCATTTGATTCCGGTGATGTGATAAAGACAGTGGGGAAGCAATTATCCAGAATGTTACTTTTTTTTTGTCACCTATTCTCTCGTCACTGGAGGAAATGACAGCAGAGGCCTGAAATGTGACACATCAGAAAAATGAATAACCTTTTGTCATTTTAATGCTATTGCATGGTGTATCATGCTCTGTATAATTTTTTTTTTCATTTGATGTTGTATTTATGATCATTCTTTATACATCTTTATTGCAGGGATGAAATATATGAACAGACGAGGAGAATCTAACATGTTCTCTTGTTAAATTCCCATCTCACCCCCTGCACTTGACTCATGTTGACAGAATTGAATGACACCTTGGCACTCAGACTACCTTAGGATGATTTGCTTAAGCTTTCAGCTGAAGAAACTGGATAAAAGTGAGCAGCACCTGGAGAAAACAGAGAGTGAAGTTTATTTTAAAAAAAGAGTGTCTGCTATCATGCTCTGGCATTTATCCTCCGAATGTTATTCTCCTCTTCCACCCAAGCTCTAATTATTCCATTCCCGCTTGTCTTGCCTAAATTGAAATCAGGGGCATGAATCAGGGGACTTGAGTTAAAGTCCGCTGAACGGCACGTGTAGGGAGAACTACACGAGAAAATTCTTGTTATTCAACAGAACTTTTGATGCACTATCAATTACTACAAAGACGAGAGTAATGAATAATCAAGGTTTCATTGAGCAAAGATGTTGTGCCTCCTGTAGTTGCTACCAGAATGGGAGCAGCACCAGCGAGCACTCACATTTATACGCCGCCTACTGGGCGGAGCCAGCAGGCAGGGATTTACCCATGTACCTCTAGTATATGAGTCTTATCGTACTACATCTGATACAGTTAGTGGTGACTACCACATTCACCCCCTGTTTAAAAGGAGTCCAGTGGGGATGGTGGAAAAATTTTACAAGTTCAGTCTGTCGATGGCCTTGATCCTCAACTGTGATCGCCTCAGTCCTGGTGGTGATGTGGGCGCTGACTTGGTCACCTGTGACTCCGGGAGCATGTTGTCTTCGTCTTTGTAGCCCCTGACTGGAACCAGTGGGATGACGGATCCTCCTGGGGCGGGGGCTACGTCCGATGCATCGCTCTCGACCTGGAAGGGGAGGGACTCGTCGACTGCATGCGTTGTGGCCTTGGCGATGTCTGCCTTGAATGTGATTGAAGTCCTGGCGGTCCTCAGCCGTCAGGGGAAAAACTGTGGACTGAATGAGTGGGCGTGCCTTGTCCGCACAGTTAGTGACCCATTGGGTGTAATAGGAGAAGAACCTCAGGCATCGTTTCAGGGCCTTGGGGCAGTGGGGGAGGGGGAGTTCCATGAGGGGGCGCATGCTGTCGGGGTTGGGCCCTAGAACTCCATTTTCCACGACATAGCCAAGGATGGCAAGCGGTTGGTGCGGAAGACGCATTTCTCCTTATTGTACGTGAGATTAAGGAGTTTGGGCGGTGTAGAGAAATTTTAGGAGGTTTGCGTCATGGTCCTGCTGATCATAGCCGCAGATGGTGACGTTGTCTAGGTACGGGAAGGCGGCCCGCAGTCCATACCAGACAACCATTTGGTCCATCTCACGTTGGAAGACCGAGACCCCATTAGTGACGCCGAAGGGAACCCTGAGGAAGTGATAGAGGCGGCCATCTGCTTTGAACGCAGTGTATTGGCGGTCCTCCAGGACGGATGGGGAGCTGGTTGTCAGCGGATTTCAGGTCTACCGTGGAAAAGGCCCGATACATAGAACATAGAACATAGAACAGTACAGCACAGAACAGGCCCTTCGGCCCTCAATGTTGTGCCGAGCCATGATCACCCTACTCAAACCCACGTATCCACCCTATATCCATAACCCAACAACCCCCCCTTAACCTTACTTTTATTAGGACACTACGGGCATTTTAGCATGGCCAATCCACCTAACCCGCACATCTTTGGACTGTGGGAGGAAACCGGAGCACCCGGAGGAAACCCACGCACACAGGGGGAGGACGTGCAGACTCCACACAGACAGTGACCCAGCCGGGAATCGAACCTGGGACCCTGGAGCTGTGAAGCATTTATGCTAACCACCATGCTACCCTGCTGCCCCCAAAGATACTGTGTAATCTGATTGACCATGTCAGATATGCATGGGAGAGGGTACGCGTCAAGCTATGTGTACCGACTAATAGTCTGACAGTAGTCAATGACCATCCTGTGCTTCTCCCCAGTCTTTACTACTCCCATTTGTGCACTCCAGGGGCTGTTGCTGGCCTCAATGATGCCTTCCTGCAGAAGCCGTTGGACCTCCGACCTGATGAAGGTCCTGTCCTGGGTACTGTACCGTCTGCTCCTGGTGGTGACGGGTTTGCAATCCGGGGTGAGGTTCGCAAACAAGGAAGGTGAATCGACCTTAAGGGTCGTGAGGCCACAAACGGTGAGGGGGGGGGGTGGGTAGGGGTCCGCTGAATTTTAAATTCAAGCTTTGGAGGTGGCACTGGATGTCCAGGCCGAGTAACAGGGCAGCGCAGAGGCGGGGAAGGACGTAGAGGTGAACTCTACGCCTTGGATGGTGAGGGTTGAGATGCAGTACCCCAGGATTTCCACGGAATGGGATCTCGAGGCCAGGGATATTTTCTCGGTAACGGGGTGTACCACGAGGGAGCAGCACCTTACCGTCATGGGGTGGATGAAGCTCTCCGTGCTCCCGGAGTCAAAAAGGCAGGTAGTCTTGTGCCCATCGATTTTCACCGTTGTCGTCGCGGTTGCAAGGTTGTGGGGCCGTGACTGGTCCAGAGTGATCGAGGTGAGCTGCGGCAGATCCTGGGAGGCCAAGGGCTGGTCAGCGGTGGTGGCCGGCGATGAGCGGCCAGACAAGCTTCCTGACGAGCAGGGGTCCTGAGGCACCATCCAAAATGGCGCCGAAGATTTCGGCGCCCATGGTGGGTGGCATTAAATATGGCGGCACCCACAGGCCGCACATGGCCTGCGGAGAAGAAGTTGGTGGTGCCCACAGGCCACACGTGGCATGCGAGTAGGAAAATGACGGCGCCCCTGGGTCTCATGTGGGGGGTGTAGGAACGCTGGGCCTAGAAACAGCGGCGACCGACCAGGCCTGGCACACAGCAGCAAAGTGTCCCTTCTTTCCGCATCTGTTGCAGGTTGCGCTCCACGCCAGGCAGTGCTGCCGGGGGTGTTTGTTCTGCCTGCAGAAATAATATTTGGGCCCCCCGGGGTTGGCTGGCTGCCATGCGGCGCAGGCTTGCGGTGGGCTGGAGTCGGCAGCTGGTGGGGCTCACAATGTCCATGAGGGTGCCGTGCAGTCGGGGGCATACGATTGAACATTACGGTTGACCACTGTTAACGAATTTGCAAGCTGCCTGATTCCCGCAAATTCAAGCGTACCCCCCTTCCAGTAGGCGCTGGCGGACGCAGACTCCATGCCCGTAACGAAGGCACCTCGGATTTAAAGTTTTGTATGCTGGACTGCCAAAACTGCCTGGCAGTCACAGTTGCTCCCCAGGATGTGCAGGGCACTCCAGAAATCATCTAGGGACTTACCGGGGAGTTGCTGTCTCGTGGTCAGGAGGTGCCTGGCGCCTAGTTTGTTGACTGGCCAAAGGTAATTTCCCTTCAGGAGCTCCATTGCTTCAGAGTAGGTGGGCGCATCCCGGATGAGAGGAAAAATGTCAGGGCTCACCCGTGAATAAAGGACCTGGAGCTTTTATGAATCCGAGGGTTCCTCAGCGGCTGTTTGGAGGTAGCTTTCGAAGGAGGCTAGCCAGTGGTCAAAAGCAGACGTCGCGTTGGCTGCTTGAGGGCTCAGCTGCAGGCAATCAGGCTTGATGCGAAGTTCCATCGTTTTACAAATCTTTGATCAATTAATTGATGCACTATCAATTACTACAAAGACGAGAGGAGTGAATAATTGAGGCTTTATTGAGCAAAAATGTTGTGCCTCCCATTCTGGTAGCAGCACCGGTGACCACACACATTTATACGTCGCCTACTGGGCGGAGCCAGCAGGCAGGGATTTACCCATGTACCTCAGTATATGAGTCTAATTACATCTAATACAGTTAGTGGCGACTACCACAACTTTGCCTTTCTTTTTGGCCTCGGGTAGATTCTCTCCACTAAGGCCACACTTGGAGAGATCTCCTGCTGGTGAGCCAAAGGCCCCCCGCCCCTGTTTTTCACCCCTCGCCCTGACACTCCAATGTTGCGGAGGCCCCGGGGAACCCACCCTCATCCTCCATCTCTGGTAAGTCCCAACCGGGCCCAAACGCTGGCTGTGCCGACCTGGAACCCATGTCCCCTGGCACAGTCACCCTCCCTGGCACCCTGGGAGTTCACCTGGCACCTTGGCAATGCCACATAGGTACGCTGACAGCACTGCCAGGGTGCCCAGGTGGCAGTGCAAGGGTGCCAGGCTGGCAGTGCTTAGGTGCCAGGTGGAGTGCCAGGGTGCCACCCTGCCATGCCTCCGTCCAGCTAGGGGTCTCCAATGGCTTGGGAGAACCCTCCAGGTGTTTTTATGTCTGGTCTACATTTGTGTGGACCAGTTCTAAACAGCACCCTGGCGAGGTCTCCCAGGTGTGGCCGTTGAGTCCTGGGCACCAGGTGAATCCAGTGAACTAATATTTAAACGAGCCATATGGCTAACTTAAAATGCTGATCTGGCTCATGCCCAGTGAGGGTTAAGTAAGCCATTGGCCTGGATTTCTCAGCCTGTTGGAGACAGCTTCAGAGGTGGATGGCCTGACAAAATTGGAAAGAGAAGTGTCAGGCCAGCGTTTTCCTCTGAGGTGGAATAATGAGCTTGATGACAATCTCCCTGACAATCGTAGGAAGACTATTAGAGTGATTACTGAGCCCATTAGTGGCCATATTTGAATGTAAATGAAATCTTGCCAATGGCGCTCAAAACTCCTGTGTTATCTGCAGTTCTCCCATTCACACAAGGAGAGAGCAGAGCGGGAGGTTAGAGCAGTATGAGAATGAGATGAGGAGTTAACTGTTAAGGTCAAAAGTGACAATCTTCCAGCCATATGTCTGCAAATGACTCCGCCTCACTTTCAATCAGACCCTCAGGACCGTGCTGGGTGGGAGGGGATTGGCTCCCAGTTGCTTTGTGCTATGTGTACCTTCATCTTGGGCTGCTATCTCCTGCTTCATTTATTTCAATGGCACACAGCTTTCACAATGGGGCTGATGGCTGTTCGTCACTTCAGGCCCTTGTTTCACACTGTAACCAATCTGTGATGATATGATCTGCATACTCGTCTGCCATTGGGCCAGAACGTCGGCTTACCATTGGCCCTGGTCGGTCATGTGCCTCTCGACCGATTGGCCGAGAGGCTGAGTTAACCACGCCTCTATCAACGAGGTATAAATGCTCAGAAGCCTGACGATCGTCCCTTTCCACTGTAGACGATCGCCAGGCTGTGTTCTAGTTAATTAAAGCCTGACTTTGGTAAATCACTCGCCTCACGTGCAATCGATGGTGCATCACAATCACTGTTTGTCGATGTGTTCTTTGTCAATGTTCTCTGTTGATTATTCTTTTTGTCTACTATGTACACATTGTGTATGTTCCCTCGGCCTCACAAAAATACTTTTCATTGTTCTTCGGTGCATGTGACCATAAATCAAATCAATCCTTCAAATTTCCGGCCACTGCTTTATTTTGCATTGAGGGAATTTTCGAAAATCGTTGCATAATTGCTGATTTCCCTCAACCTTTACATCACCATGTTCATCAGGATTTCACCCCAATTCCCCACTGCCCCATGTCCCAAATTAGGGAACGAATACAGAGGAGACTGGCTAGTTAGCCTCTTCCTGTAAGATTACGCAAGGGGGTGCACTGGTAATGTGGGTGGGGTTCAGGTCCAGAAATAGCTCAACTCAAATAAAATATATTTGATTTTCATTGATGGTAAATCAGATTCTCCCGATTATATACTCGATGCACTATCAATGACTAAAAAGCCGAGAGTAGTGAATAATCGAGGCTTTATTGAGCTGAGATGTGTGGATCCTGCAGCTGCTACCAGAATGGGAGCAGCTCTGGTGAGCACACACATTTATATGCTACCTACTGGGTGGAGCCAGCAGGCAGGGATTTACCCCTGCATCTCTAGTACAGGGGCCTTACCGTAATACATCTAATATACAGTTACTTACAGTTACTACATCTAATCTACAGTTAGTGGTGACTACCACAATACTGTCACCCAAAATCAACATTACTCTCATTACAATTTCTCCTCTTCCATTCATTCTTCCCAAAGTATTAAAATTATGAACAAAACACTCAGTAGGTCACACAGAATCAATTATATTTTTCCTTCCAATTGCAAACCTTTGCCACGCTCTTTGATTCCATTCTAAACATTGCTCATCTGAAATAGCTTTCACTTCTGAATTCACCTAAAAGTTTGACTTGTTTGTTCTCTCCAGAGATATTGAGTGACATCCTGTGCTTTTCCAGCATTTTCTGATTTTTTTTGTTGTTGTTTCCATTTAGCTAAAGAAATTCAGCATGTCTGCATCGACTCTCACAAACTTCTACAGATGCACGATAGAGAGCATCCTATCCGGCCGCATCACAGCCTGGTATGGCAACTGCTCGGTCCAAGATCGCAAGAAGCTGCAGACTGTGGTGAACTGAGCCCAATGCATCACTCAAGCTTGTCACCCCCACATTGATTCTGCATACACCGTCTGCTGTCTCAGTAAAGCAGACAGCATTATCAGGGACCTCTCCCACTCAGACATTGCCTTCTTCCAGCCCCTTCCATCAGGCAGAAGGTACATAAGTCTGAAGACCTGCACATCCAGACATAGGAACAGCTTCTTCCCCACAGCTACAAGACTTCTCCCCGACTCCCTCTCGGACTGATCTGTTCGCTGTAAGAACACTATTCACGATGCCTTATGCTGCTCTTGCTCATCTATTTGCTTTGTTTGGCCCCTTGTTTCACACTGTAACCAATCACTGTTTGTCGATGTGTTCTTTGTCAATGTTCTCTGTTGATTATTCTTTTTGTCTACTATGTACGCATTGTGTATGTTCCCTCGGCCTCACAAAAATACTTTTCATTGTTCTTCGGTGCATGTGACCATAAATCAAATCAATCCATCAAATTTCCGGCCACTCCTTTATTTTGCATTGAGGGAATTTTCGAAAATCGTTGCATAATTGCTGATTTCCCTCAACCTTTACATCACCATGATCATCAGGATTTCAGCAAATTAATTTGGCAGAACCTAACTCTTACTTCTTGATAATTTGGAGTCAATTTAATTGTCAGTTCTACCTAGGGTTTACATTGAAGCTGGTTGCAGAGCCGTGGAAAAGGTGCAAATACCACAACATTGGCTCTGGACCCATTTACATAGTCATCAGATATTAATACTTCCTCTGAGAAGTATGAATTGCCTGCACCAATGCTCAGGAGAAGGACAGCAATGTTAATACAATTGCGAGCAGCATTTTCAACCCTCCTCTCTCATTTCTTGTCTAACCACCTGTATTGCTGTTTATCTGCCTCTATCTGACAAATCCCCAGAAAGAATGGACAGCAGATCCTGACTTTCCCTGGTCAGCGCATTAAAGATGGGCGTGACCCAGAAGGCAAGTTTTTTTAAAAGTTGCTTTGGGAAGATCAGACCATGGATCAATGTAGGAGGCCTTTTGATTGTTGTTTTTGGACTGCAGGCTGAAGGCTCAAATGTTGGGTCTAGCTTCCTCCATTCCCTCGCCTTCAACCTTAATCCCGGGCACAAGGGCTTGCCAAGGAATGGTGCTGTCACAACCAGATAATTGACTTGAACCTCCAAATCTGGGTGAATTTAAATCAAAGTAACAGTGAACACCCGATGCACTGAACCCAACTGTTATAGTGGCCACAGAGGACACAGGGGATTGTCAACTTCTCCCCGTATCGCTTCTCGGCCTTTTGGCTAAGATAAGCATGATGTCAGGTATGCCTCTCTTTTGGGGCAATGAATTGGATTCAATTTGAATTGGTTTTTGGAGCAGGCAAAGAGCTGGATTCGGGGTTTGCCCCTGTCCACACTCTAAGCTCTGGCTTTGTAACTCTGATAAAGTAATAAAAAAAACAAAACTGATCACCCCATGGGCTTCATGGAATATGAATTCCCTTGTTAAGTGAGCAGGAACTCGCCCAATGGGGAATGAACAGTGTTGCACGTTTTACTTGAGTGTAATACGCGTTTATTGGAGTGTATTAACACGCCTCCGTTTAAAGGCCGTGTGCTTAACACTGCTAGGCTCTGTATGTGTATTTTCAGCTCGGGAGTCGCCAGGTGTCGTATATAAACACCTCACAAATATTCCAAGGTCAGGTTCAAAGTAATAAAACTATACACCGATTAGTAAGTTCCAACGATCAATATTTATTATACAAATATAATAAATACGCATGCACACGCTAAAGACTAATACCTATTTCTACTATTAAACGACTAAATACTTATCTAAGTGGGAATCAGCAAGGTCAGGGGACAAGGCCTTTGTTCCTTTCTGGGCTGCACCTTCTGTTCGTTATTAGAAGAGTACTGTATAAGTTCACGTAGCGAGCGTCGTTTTGGGACTTACTGAACGATGGCTGGTGCTCAACGGCTGGTGATGGAAGACAGGATCAACGGCTGGAGTCGGAGTCAGGATACAGCAGCAGATCTGGGTCGAAGTCAAAACAGCAGTCCAAGCCGGAGCACAAAAACAGACAGGACCATGTGTGGGGGTCTATCTTTATAGTGGTCCCCAATGTCCGTGCCTTTTCGGGGCGGGCTTTACCTTCCATGCATTGATTGGATCAATTCCCAATCGATGTCTCACTAATCCCCCAATCTGAGGGTCCCTTCTCGATGTGTGTGGCGGTCTCTAGGGTCTTTTGAGATGGATACTTCTGGTGCCGTTTTGTCTGGGCCTTCACTTAAAGTATCTATTCAAAACCAAATGTTGCTATTGTGTGTGCCCAGATCTGGATTGCCTCATTAATATGCAAAGCGTTTTGCTATTAACACCTTTGGTTGAGATCTTCCACCTGGCCAGAAACTAGTTTTGCTGCGTGCAAAATGCTAATCAGTCTTTGCAGACTGCTTGTCTTGGCTAAACTGCTTTCTCCCTGCAGTCTTAGCAGTTCTCCATTTTGTTAGCCCAGTGTCCATCTTAGGTGGCTACAACAGTGGGAGCTTAAAACTCGCTGCTTCAACCTGGACCGGGAGGCCATAGGCCTTGAGGTTTTGACCTGAGTGCTGTAAGAAGGAATTTAGAGATGCTGCATCCTCTGCCTGAACCAGCAGGTGTATTGTACAGGTGAGTTTTCTACCGCATTGGGAATGCCACCACAGGCAGCGGGCGGCGGAGAATCCAGTCCCATATTTAAAGGGCACATGGTCAAGGAATCAATTCCCTGCAAGACAAGAGCATAGCAAAATCCTTTCTCTAGATAATGGCAGTTGCTAACTTAGCTGTAAAATAACATTTGTGCCACACAAGTGGCAGGCAATGATCATCTCCAACAAGCGAAAATCTAATCATTGTTCCTTGACATTCAATGGCAATGCCATCACTGAATCTACCACTATCAACATCCGAGGGGTTATAATTTATCAGAAACAAAACTGAATTAGCCATATAAGTACTGTGGCGACAAGAACAGGTCAGAGGCTAGGAATCCTGTGGTGACAAACCTGCCCACCATCTACGAGGCACTGTAAGTCAGGAGTGTGAAGGAATCCTCTCCACTTGCCTGAATGAGTGCAGCTCCAACCACACTGAAGGAGCTCGACACAATCTAGGACAAAGCAACCCACTTGATACCCTTTCCACAAACATTAACTCCCTCCACCACCGATGAACAGTGGCAGCAGTGTGTCCCATCCACAAGATGCATTGCTGGAACTCACCAATTTTCCTTTGGCAGCACCTTATGGGCAGAACGGCAGCACAAGTGGATAGCACTGTGGCTTCACAGCGCCAGGGTCCCAGGTTCGATTCCCTGCTGGGTCACTGACTGTGCGGAGTTTGCACGTTCTCCCCATGTCTGCGTGGGTTTCCTCCGGGTGCTCCAGTTTCCTCCCACAGTCCAAAGACGTGCAGGTTAGGTGGATTGGCCATGATAAATTGCCCTTAGTGACCAAAAAAAGGTGAGGAGGGTTTATTGGGTTACGGGGATAGGGTGGAAGTGAGGGCTTTAGTGGGGTGATGCAGACTCGATGGGCCGAATGACCTCTTTCTGCACTGTATGTTCTATGTTCCAAACCCATGACTGCTACAATATAGAAGGACAAGGGCAGTAGATATCTGGGGACACCATCATGACTTGGAAATATATCGTTCCTTCTTTACTGTTGCTGGCTCAAAATCTTGAAACTCCCTCCCTAACGGCACTGTGGGTATACCTACACCTCAAGAACAGCAGATGTTCATGAAGGCAGCTCATGACCAACAAGGGCAACGTCCACATCTGTAAATCAATAAAAAAACTTTTATTCAGGAATTACATCGCAGAGAAGGCACAGAAGAGTGGCCCAATGGCTCAGAAAATCCTTGCTGCAGGTTACCCTCTCGGCCATCAATATAGAAGCTTCTAAAATTAACGAGAATGTGGAGATTGCCAATGGAAGAGTAGCTGGGAGGTATAGCTATGTACCCAGGGCTGATTCTATGGAGTAGGCGATCGTCATCAGACAGTCTGTGATCAAAGTTGATTCACATAACATCCTCTGAAAGCTCAACTGCCATCAGCCAGTCTCTGGTGACATGCTTCCACATACAGTACCTTGTACATTGACTCCACACTTATTCAAGGCACTGCCCATCCCCCACAAAGGAGAGAATAAACAATGAGTTTGACTTAGTCACACTCATATGGCTGAAACCCTCATCATCACAGCCATAATAATAATCTTTAATAGTGTCATAAGTAGGCTTACATTAACACTTCAATGAAGTTACTGTGAAAATCCCCGAGTCGCCTGTTCGGGTACACTGAAGGAGAATTCAGAATATACAGTTCACCTAACAAGCACATGTTTCGGAACTTGTGGGAGGAAACCGGAGTGCCCGGAGGAAACCCACGCAGACATGGGGAGAATGTGCAAACAACGCACAGACAGTGACCCAAACCGGGAATCAAACCCGTGTCCCTGCCGCTGTAAAGCAACAGTGCCAACCATTGTGCATGAGCCTCAACATATTGCAAACACACATTGTACGTCACTGACAACCTGATCCCTCACATGAACACCAGTAACTGTAAATAAAGGACCAATGCCATCAAATTGTCTGTAATCATATCAATCCCACAATGCTGAGTGACACAATGTCAAAGTTCAGGCCCCCGGGGGTGATGCCCAGGTCCCCATGTGTCGGCAAGACATGGCTGGATAACGGTTCATCTGGCAGGCATAGTCTACTGCTGGCCCCCTATGCCTGAGGCAGTCAAGGTGTTTCCGCACCGTTCGTTTGCGCATCTTCACCTGGTATGAAACCAGTCCACTGTCCCTGGAATCTATTGGGCACCGTCCCTGAAGTTTTGTATGGATACAGCATCCCCTGGTTTGAACCTCCTAGTCCGCGTCCGCCTTGTTTGGCTTCACCTTTGCAGGTCCTGACCATGTCAAACGTTCCCGTCAATATTGGAGAAATGAGGCTGTGCCTCTGGCCCATCAATAGTTCCATCAGTGCTACACCAGTCGCATCATGCTGCGTCATCCGATAGCTGAACAAAAACTTTGCTAGTTGTGTCTCCATGGACCTCGTGGTCTGTTTCTTTATCCCTCTCTTGAAAGTCTGCACCGCTAGTTCAGCCAGCCCATTTGAAGGAGGGTGATACAAGGCCGTGCAAATGTGGCACACCTTGTTTGTCTTCATAAACCACTCAAGCTCATTGCTGATTAAGGGAGTGCAATTGCCTGTGACCAGTACTCCAGAATGCCCTGGGTGCTGAACGAGAGCCGTAGATTCTCAACCGGAGCCCGAGACATGGTGGATGACATCCGATAGACTTCCAGACACTTGGAATGGGTGTCTACCATGAGTAAAAACATTGACCCTTGAAAAGGCCTGGGGGAATCTGTGTGTAGGTGCACTCAGGGTCGATGGCTGGTGGGAGCTTTTACTGTTCCTGGTATGTAGTGCATTGTTAGGCCTGTTATTCGATTGCGCCATCCAGGCCTGGCCACCGCACATAGCTGCGGGCAAGCATCTTCATTTTCCACAGCCCTAGCTGTCTGTTGTGCAGATCGGGTCCAAGTTCACAATTGACATGCCTGGGCAATGTTTGAAGTTGAAACTGCCAGCAGCAGGCATATCAACACAGGTGAGATCACCTTGTCCTCTTTAAAAAGCCCGAACAATGGTTTGTGATCTGTCACAATAGTGAATTGATGCTCATGCATGTACTGATGAAATTTCTTCACTGCAAAAGGCCAGCCTTTCTTTTTCAGTGTGGGCATAATTGCGTTCTGCAGTAGCCAATGCCCTTGAAGCAAATGTTCTCAGCCTTTCTCTTCAGTCAGGTTTATGGAGGGGTAATACAGCTCTGATTCTGTAAGGTGAGGCATCGCACATCACCAAAAGAGATGTGGAGGGGACATAATATTTAAATAATCCGGATGTCAGGTCCTCAGCACCTTCAGGCAGCAGTGCTAATTACTGCACCATCATGCCGCCAAAAATATGCATGTTGGCTAAAGGGGAGTCACAATTCGAAGATGCTCACTTGTAAAAATATATGTAGGTTTTTAAGTGTTTTTTTCCATTAATGTATAAGTTATTATTTGATGGATATAAAAATTGCAAACTCCAAAAAAAGCGCATAAGCTCCATGTACTGAGCCCAGTCCTCCACACCCACATTGAATGCATCAAGTCTGCCAAAGAGTGACATTTTGACTATGGTGCAAACCCTATTCCTTCTTGAAGAGAGATGGCTGTGCTCTAAATGGTTAGTAGTGCCGATTGTAGTTCTGCTTTGTCCTCGTTGCCAATTTAGAAGTCACAGAGGAATCCAGAAAGGAGTGTCAAAAGAATGGCCTATTACCAAAAGTAAAGTTTTTACATGTAACAGTCCCAGTCAGGACTACTCTGCAGCTCGGCTCCTACCTGGGCTGGCTTTTAAGGTCTGAGTTAACTATCACGCTGTTGGGCCTTCACCCCTCAGCCAGGGAACTTTTACTCCATGAGGCTCATGGAGGGATTAATCGGGTAATCTCCATTGGTCACATGGGGGTTATAATACTTGGATTCTATACACTTTATCACACAAAACATATGCTGCGATACTGGAATGCAAATGAAGCCAAAGCAAAAGCCACAGCAGATGACCAATATTACCACATGCTACATGGATTCTCGAGCAGTAATGCTTACACCTCGGGCAATGTGCAACACTGCAGTGAAGATGAATGCCTTACACCCAGCACTCATGCTTGAGATACACATGCTGCCCAACATCTCCATCAGCCTGCATTTCGTACAACATTATCTTCTGTTCCCTTTCTTGCATGCTAAGGAGTCCTTCGCTGGGTGGATATTATAGGGTCATTCTATTAATTCATGTCTGCTGCAGTTATTGTTCCACAATAGGTAATTGCATTGTTGAAGTCTCATCTCAGAAGCATTTGAAAAGTCTCAGCATGGTGTGAATTGACAGGGGTGGGGGTCTTTCAGCCTCCCCAGGATGTTGAGTGTCTGTCTTCACCCCAGTTAGTGGAATGTGAAATGTTGTATAATGTAACCGGCTGGCAGTTTAAAGAAAAATGGAGCCAGAAAAATAAGAAATAGAAATTCTGGGTGAGACCTTCTGGTTGTTCAAGCTGGCAGGATCTTCTGCTCCTGCAAATGCCACACTCCTGCCGTGAGTTTCCCATGGCATGGCATGGATCAATTGGAAAATCCCATTGACCGTGCTGGGATCAGAAATACCATTGCCATCCAATGGCGGGCCTCCTCCCACCACTGAGAAACACGCCGCTGTAAAGCCAGAGAATCTCGTCCTGTACCTTCAAAAATCATGCCCTTGTAACAGAGAAACACAGGTATATATAATGCTTAATTTCACTTTCTGCATGTCGATTGAATTTTCCTGTGTATTTAGGAGCATGGCACTTGATCCCCTATCAGTCTTGGATGATGTAGGCCTATGGATACACCCTTGATCCTGTCACATCATCAGGAGTGTCACCTCTGAGTATCCTGTCATGGGCAGGTTTAAACCTTGGGCATTATTTGTAAGGTGAGGGGCATTCAGTGTTGACCTGATTATCGTCCCTCTCAGGCCACTGCCTGATCAGCATCTGTCACAAGTAGGCTTTAAATGAAGTTACTGTGAAAATGTATCAGTGAGACATGAGTGACTCCCTACCAAATTACAGCGTACGTGGTTTCAAATGTAACGTGAATATGGGCTTGCTTGTGCCAAGGGCTTGTATCAATTTACTTCCAAGTGCCAGACATGGGAATGTACAGTGTTATGCAGACATGTTCCAGTCCTGACACTATGATTCTGTGTGAGCAGCACATCTAGTGCCAGTGGGAGGTGCTTTATTTCAAATTGACACATATACACAGCATCAGAAGCGCAAAGGTTAAAATGCTAATTTTAACACAGCCAGCAAAATAACAGTGCAATGAAATGAAACAAGATATCCTTGCCCATCAGAATTCCCTGGGCTTCCCGCCACCAGAGGTTAATAATCTATGGTGCTGTAGAGATGGTCTGAACCCTGGTGATGATGAGTGTGTTACAGGTCTGCCTGCCATATCGCCCTGGCATCTGCTGCTGCATCCACACTGTTGTTCTCTGCTTTGCTTCAGCTAGATGCATAGTGTTGAATAAAGAACACTAACCATTGTTAACAAACAAAACTAAGAAAACGAATCAAAGTTGATAATCAGCCACGATCATTTAAGTTTCAGAGCAGGCTCGATGAGCTAAATGACCGACTCTTGCTCTTCTGTTCGAATGTTCCGAAGTCTCTTGAACCACCAAACAGATAGCTGAGCTCTGCTTAATAAATTTAGTGAAAGCTTAAATATATGTCAAAACTTTGAAACAACAGAATCGATGTCTCAGCTGGACTTCAAAGAAAATAATAAATGGAAGCAAAAGGGATAGTTCACACAATCAACTCTGGATTTCAAACTGAGTTAGCCTTTGAATCTTATACAATGTAAAATAACACTTTATCAAGTGGATATGGGCGGCATGGTAGCACAGTGGTTAGCACTGTAGCTTCACAGTGCCAGGGTGACGGGTTCAATTCCAGCTTGGATCACTGTCTGTGCAGAGTCTGCATGTTCTCCCCGTGTCTGCGTGGGTTTCCTCCGGGTACTCCAGTTTCCTCCCACAAGTCCTGAAAGACGTGCTGTTAGGTAATTTGGACAATCTAAATTCTCCCTCTGTATACCCGAACAGGCGCCAGAATGTAGCGACGCGGGGTTTTTCATAGTGACTACATTGCAGTGTTATTGTAAGCCTACTTGTGACAATAAAGATTATTATTAAAAGGTTCCTCTGGATGTTCTAAAGCCACATTCTCTGGGAAGATGTCCTTAGCTGCAGGAAGTAGGCGATTCAGGAGAATGCATTTTAAGACTTTCCGTGACCTTGGACAACAGGGAAATACCTTGATAGTTTCCACAGCATGAGACTTATCTCTCTTCTTGAAGATTACCACAAGTTTTTACATTCCTGAAGTTGGGGGACGGAGGTAGGGGTTAGGGTGTGAGTTTTATTTTCTACCAAATCTATAGGATGCATTCATGGAGCCTTAAGATGAGCATAGGCGCAATTTTGAAGACTTCTACAGGAATAACAATGGATCCACATCTATTTGATTGTTTGATGCAGCTCTTCCATCGATGCTGCTTCACTTATGGATTCTATTAGAGGCATAGATTCACACAGCACAGAAATAGACTCTGTGGCCCACCATGCCTCTGACAACCATCAAATACCAATCTATATAAATCCCACTGACCAGCAACTCTCTCTATTTCACTTTGAGAGGACTCCCACTTTCCAAATGTAGATTTATTTGCAAGTAGCTACTCCCAATCTAATTTTGCCAGATCCTGTCTAATGATATTGAAATCCACCTTCCCCCAATTCAGACACCTTGATTTCCGGACTATCTTTATCCCTTTCCATCATGACTTTGAAACTTATAGAATTATGGTCACTATCCCCAAAATGCTCGCCACTGACACTTAGTCCACTTGCTCGACTTTATTTATTCCATATCTATTCCTCTATCTCTCTCTGGCTGTTAGGAGGCCTGTAGTATAATCCCGGCAAAATTATTGCCCCTTTTTTATTTCTGAGTTCCACCCATATAACCTCATTTGAAGAGCCTTCTAATGCATACTCCCTCATTACTGGTGATAGTCTCGTTTATCAATAATGCAGTGCCCCTTCCTCTCTTTCATCCCCCCATATTAAACCTGAAACTTCAATACCCTGGAATATTGAGTTGCCAGTCCTGCCCTTCTTTTAACCATGTCTCAGTGATTGCAACAATAGCACATTTCCACATGCTCTAAGTTATCAGACAGGCTTGCTGCCTTAAAATAGATGCAATTTAGCCTTCTAATCATCTCATGTGCCTTATCATGCCCATGACTTCTCTGCCTGCTGGATTGACCTACTTTTCCTTCTATATTTGAATATACTTCACTCCCAACTGCACATCTATTCGATGCCCACCCCCCTGCTGGCACATGTTGAATTGACCCGATTACAGGGTACCAGGGGAAAACCTGGAAGAGTATCAGCTGCCATGTGGATTCGCAGTTGAGGAGTTGTTCAAAATGTTCCTTCTGGCATTGAGGGATGGCACTGTCATTCTTCAGGAGAGAAAAACACCATCCTGTGAATGAAGGGGATTTTGACCATTTGATCTTCATCTATAAATACACTTGGTGGCTTCAAATGCATCAGTTGACATAATGATCAGCCTATCATTGGATTCCTTGGGTAGCACAGTGGTTAGCACTGTTGGTTCACAGCGCCAGGGACCCGGGTTCAATTCCCGGCTTGGGTCACTGTGGGAAGTCTGCATGTTCTTCCTTTATCTGCGTGGGTTTCCTCCAGGTGTTCTGATTTCCTCTTACAAGTCCCAAAAGACGTGCTTGTTTGGTGAATTGGACATTCTGAATTCTCCCTCAGTGTACCCGAACGGGCGCCGGAGTTGACGACTGGGGGATTTTCACAGAAACTTCATTGCCAGTGTTAATGTAATCCTACTTGTGACAATAATAAAGATTATTATTATTACTTTCTTTTCCCACCACATGTCCTTTATCTTAGACTTTGAGAGTCAGACTTGAACTGTCAGAATATTATCTTCTTGAGTTGCAGCTTTGAGTTGTTCTGCCAGTTAATGGAAAACTGCTCACTTTTGTTCCGGGTGATCACATATTTGAGCATGGCCTTGATGATTATGGTGTTTGAAACCAATAGTTTGGGCAGACGAGTGCAGTACAGTTGACAATATTTGAACCCACTTTTCTGAAATTGTACAAATGGCATAACATACACATTTATATATTATGTTCTTCAGAAACTACTGAGAGTCCTGGGAATGGACAATCTTCCCCTGCACTTTGAAGCTTTCAGGTATATCAGCAGCTCTGTTAAAAAGGATGCTTAATTTTGCTTTGCTTTATTCAGTTATTGCTGCCGACCGGCATGAAGTTGCACTGTGAAGTACTCATAATGAATGTATTCATAAAATGAATTTCTCCTATTTAATGAAGAGTTTACACAGTTTATCTAATGTAGCCCTAATGCCTTTGATGAAATAATAGACAGAGGATTTTTTTTTTTTACATATGCATGAAGATGTTCATCACCATTACAGTGAAGCATAATTTCAAACCCATTGACTGTGACTTGCACCTGATTGAAACACACAAAATAATTGACTTCCAACATACATAGTAGAATTCTGCCAATGCACATAATTGCAATATTATGTGGGGTTCTCTGAATTAAAATGGGCGTGAAATTATTTGAAATGTATTTCTGTTCTGGATATACTCAATGGTAGCTTGAATCTGATTGTTGTCACAGATAGATATATCTCTGGTCCTTATCCAAATATAACTGATAGAAACTCTTGTGATCATGGGCACGATTTAATGGCCTCGTCGCGCCCGACTTGGTACCCACAAGGCCGTTGAATCTCGTGCGAGGCCTTTTGCGAGATTCACGATGCCCAAACCCCTCATGAGATTTAACATAATCTCGCATGTCATCACGATCTGGATCTCCCCCTCACTGGGCAAGATCCAGATTAACATATTTAAGTGAGCCATAAGGCTCATTTAACTGTGTCTGCACAGTATTCTCCTGGACCTAACGGCCTCACCTGAGAGACGTCTGAAGAACATAATATATAAAAGAGCGCCATTTCGCATTGGTTTTCACAAGCGTGAACCAGGTATAATGGCAGCTGGGATGGGTCTCCCGGGCCATTAGAGACCCCTAGGAGGTCGGGCCCTGGGCAGGTGGTACCCTCGCACGCACGCTGACACCTGGGCATGTTGGTACTGTCGGCTTGGCACCTTGGCAGTGCCACCCATGCACCCTGGCAGTGTCACCGTGGCACTTCCAGGGTGCCTGGGTGCCACTTCCACACTGGCAGGGGCACTGCCAGAGTGCCAGTCTGGCAGTGTCAAGGTACCCAGGTGCCAGGTTGCCCATGCTCTTTAAGGATGGAGTGAAAAGGGACTCCAGAATTCCTTAAGAGGTAAGTTGAGTGCAGTAGAAGTGGAGGAGGTCTGGGTGCCACGTAGCGGTGGCTGAGAGGGGAGGGGTCAAAAATGGGCGGATTTAAAAACGGCACCCCAATCCTGATCCCTCTTCCTGCACTATTGAGTTCAGCTTGTCAGTGCAGGTAGCGGTGTACGTACGGCAGGGCATTCCTCAGAGGCCAAAATATACAGGAGCCAAGAAACACCCCACTAAACACACACAAAACAGGACTCTGATTCTGTCCCATTAAATTGAGCCTGATAGCTTATAAAGTTACATGATATGTAAGCAGATTATAGTCAAAGTTTGATTACTATTTTGCAGAAGCCATCATATATGGGGTAAAATCTTGGAATGTAGGAACATAGAAAAGGAGCAGGCCACTTCCCTTGAGCCTGTCCCACTATTCAATTAATTCATTGTTAAACTGCAACCATAACACCTTATTATATCATTAGCTTCATGTTATGTGAAATAGACCTTTGCCCTACACCCATTAACAACTTTGGATAGCAATAAATCTCTCACTCACAGATTTTAAATTTACAATTGATTGAGCATCAATTTCTGTTTGCTGCATTGTGACCAATTCAAACTTTATTTTTGTTATTAAACATGATTTCATGGCAGAGCACTTGAGGGGTTGAATGGATTTGTGCTGTTGCTAATGATCCTATATTACTCTGACTATAGGGGCAGACTGCATCCTGAATTCTGTTTTCAGGTTTGATCTCTGAGAAATAAGGAACAAATTTGAGACAAGACAGAGAAAACCCAAGGGCAGCACGGTGGCCTAGTGGTTAGCACAGCTGCCTCACGGCGCTGAGGTCCCAGGTTCGATCCCGGCTCTGGGTTACTGTCCGTGTGGAGTTTGCACATTCTCCCCGTGTCTGCGTGGGTTTCACCCCCACAATCCAAAAATGTGCAGAGTAGGTGGATTGGCCATGCTAAATTGCCCCTAAAATTAGAAAAAATAATTGGGTAATCTAAATTTATATTAAAAAAAAGACAGAGAAAACCCATTATCCCTATTGCCAAAGAATGTAGTTATGACTGGAGAATCTAGAGTCTTCTGGCTTTGAAAGAGGCAGCCAAACAGGAAATCATAGGCAAGTTTAGAAGATGTTTTTAAAAATAAATTTAGAAGAAGTTTTTAAAAATAAATTTAGAGTACCCAATTCTTTTTTTTCAATTAAGAGGCAATTTAGTGTGGCCAATCCACCTAACCTGCACATCTTTGGGTTGTGGAGGTGAGACCCACGCAGACATGGGGAGAATGTGCAAACTCCACACGCACAGTGACCCAGGTCCAGGATCGAACCCGGGTCCTCAGCACCATGAGGCAGTAGTGCTGACCACTGTGCCACCGTGCCGCCCATATAGAAGATGTTCGAGTGACAATTAAAATTAATTGAAGGAACTACCTCTAAATATGAGATGCTGGAATAAGGTGGCAATGGTTAAAACTGATTAAAGTGAAAATTAGGACAGGTGTCAGGAAATAGTACTTCTGAATAGTGCTTCTGGGGTAACACACTGGTTAGCACTGCTGCCTCACAGTGCCAGGGACACAGGTTCGATTCCACCTAGGATGACAGTCTGTGTGTAGTTCACATGTCTCCCCATGTCTGCGTGGGTTTCCTCTGGGTGCTCTGGTTTTCTCTCAGTCCAAAGATGTGCATGTTAGGTGGATTGGCCATGCTAACTTATCCCTTCGTGTCCAACGGTTAGGTGGGATTACAGGGATAGTTTGGCGGATTTGGCCTCAGTAGGGTGGTCTTTTGAAGGGTCAGTGTAGAATCTATGGGCCAAATGGCCCCCTTCTACACTGTAGGGAGGTTTTCCATTGTCTCCGGCCAAAGAATGAATACCACAGGTGCCCTATTAAAAGGTCACCACAAACAAAAAATCTAACTCGGCTGAATCAAACCGATAGAAATTTAAATTAAATCAATATTTGGTTGAATCTATCAATTATTCAATGGGCATCTTATGGTGCTTATTGTTTGGGGCACTCCTCAAGCGTCCTGGTGAATGTTGTACACAACCTCTCCAGGGCCAAGACTATGCAAGAAAGACAGACAGCCAAAGTGGCCCTCCAGGTGGTCACCCTGGAACAGTGAATGCAATTAGGTGATATAATGGTGTTCGAGCTAATGATAAAATGGGGAAAAAATAAGAAAACCAGTGATTGGGAATGTGTTCTGGTGGCTGTTGGTTTAAAGGGAAAATAAGCTATTATTTTTTTTAAGATGAAAAATAGTCAAATTTTCTGAGTTGATGGAACGTGGGCTTTGATATGCTGACTAGCATAGCTCTCCTGGGAACAAGTGTCTACCTAAGGTAGGTTTAGTAACAATGGAAGATTGGGGTGGATTTCACATTGATATTTTAAAAGCTGAAGTTGTGTAATAAAGGTGATTATGGGTGACACCTAAGAAGGTTAGTTCAGATAAGAGACAATCAAAATTAAAGACAGTACAGAAGCAAATGAAGTCCATTTAGTAAGCTGGTTTAGAGATTGTAGCCACACAGCAGAAAGCTGTGTTCATTCTCAACAAGATCTATCTGGAGAAAGGCTGTTTTCAGAAACAGTGTGGTAACTCTTTCTGGAGTTTGCTTGTAGTTTAAAACCAATGGGGTGTTGTTTGGGGAAGATTCGCTCTGAGGTTAGCAAAATAGAGGGTTTGGAACAGGGTAAATTAAAATATTTTGTAGCTAGCTATTACTGTAGTTAACTGCATTTTAAGTGACTTTGTTGTGTGTTTTACTGTGTAATAAAGTTGTGTTTTGCTTTAAAACACCACAAAAGAGTCTGGGATATCCTTCACTAGTGTTTACATCTTTCCTCACGTTATAAAAATTGTACAAAATACAGTAAAGAGCAAGCATTTCAAAGTTCCCTTCTGGGTTTTGGAATACCCTAACACTTTATATCAGCTGTGCTCTTAACAAGGGCAAAAAAATAAGTTTCTTTAAAATTATAGACGGGTGAGCTACTATGAGCCAGATGGTCTCCCTCATCTAATCATCAGTCATCATTTTACCATTTTCTCTTCCTTTACACTGTACAAAGGCCCTCTCTTAATTAACTGCAGTTTCTGTCTTCAACCACTTAACACCGTGCTGCATCTAATTTGCATTCAATTGCTTTAATACATTATTGTAATCATGTACCTCATATCAGCACGAGCACTCAAATAAAGGCTTTCTCAAAGCACATTCTTTGCCAACTTAATTAGATTCTGAAGGTTTGTGGCATTATAGATTGCCAATTATGCAGAATTCGCTTTAAAATGTAATTCCCAACATCCAGGAACAAGGCCAAGCAGTACCAGTTCTATTGAAATTGTATCAATATTTTGTCACAACTTAATCAATATCTTCCTTTTGTTTTGACTGTACGCTTTCAGATGAAAAGAACAAGAAGGGGATAAACCAGGAACAATGGCTGGCTTTAATTGCTGCTTTGGCAATTCAATACACTGAGTTGCCGAATGAAAAATGGCGTTAAAAGGAAAGAAATCATTCAGCTCGACTGGGTTCCAATAACAGTCAATTGGCTGAAAGTGTCATAATATCCACTCATGTATATAATGAGATGCAGACAGGCAGTGATTGACACATAGGATGACCAGTAAGCATACAAAACAGTACAGCCAATCACCGGACAGGACACTACCACTATAAAGCCAGAGGGCACTAGGTTTCCCGCTCTCTCGGGACCCAGCTACTGAGACAGAGTCCATGAGCTAGCAAGTGCAAACACCATGCAGTAGCTAGTAAGTCTGGTCAGGCTACTACAAGGTCACCAGTCAGATCAGTATAGTGTCGACCCACAGCTGAATATGAATAGCAGTTCTATAGTTGAATAAAACAGTGTTGGATCTTCTCCAGCGTTAAACGTCTGTTCCTAACTTCCCTGCATCGAGTGCAGTCCACATCGAACCAACCTGCCTAACACATCAGAAGGTATCTGTCCACCAGCTGAAAGCATTCTACATGCAATGACTGAGTTGTTTCAATCTGCCTTCTTGGAGGCATTAATGCAAAATACAATACTATCCTCAATCCAATGGTAATTGGCACTAGATCGGCTGTGAGTGTATGAAAAATTAACATTGGTGCTTCAGGGCTGCCTTCTGTGATGCAGCAGGAGCAAGGTTAAAGACATTTACTGCAAATTCAGTCGAACCTAGGAATACTCAATGGTAATTTTGTACGGCTCAAATTGAAGTGTTGAACTTCCTAACATTAACACTCATCTTCATAGAACCATAGAATCCCTGCAGTGCAGAAGGAGGCCATTTGACCAATCAAGTCTGCACTTATAGCGAAGCAGGAAGGCTGCCCACAAGTCTTCCTATCCCAGACTTAATCAATACAGAGAAAGCAAGGTGGCGGTGTGCGTACCTGACACGCTCTTGTCAGATTAAACCTCCCTCTGCCTACAAACGCACCTCAGGGAAGGGCATTAAAGTCCACCCTAGGTATGCAGTCATTCTTCAAAATGGCAATCAATATCCTCACTGTTTTATCTTCCTGTTTGCAATTAATGAGCCTTTCGCCCGAAAGAGGAGGGTGCTCAGACAATCATCATTTAGGCCTCCTTCAGGATGAAGTCAGCTGGATTGAAAGCATTAAGTGTTTCCCTGTAATTTGCACGGAGTGAGAGTCCCATTTCCCCATTCACTCGTTGGGTGGCAAATAGAAAAGGCGGGGTGCCCAGAATGCTTTTCCCGATGGGATGGAGAATCGGGCAAAAGGGCAAAATCGGGATTGACAACAGACGGCGATCCGAACGCGATGCATGCATCGTGGACCTTGTTCACGTGCCAGCGGAGGGATGTAAATGGGTCTTATTATCCCATTTTCATTGATTTATCAGACCCGGCCCCCTATGCTCTGGCGTCCCGTGATTCTCCGGTCCCCGCGGCCAGGACTCACATGGGCAAATCACTTGTGAATCACTTGTGATCTCAGCAATCGTAAACCTGGTGTGGTGAAACTCAAGGTGGACTAAGGGGGCAACTGTTGCCCCTTGGCCCATGTTGAGAGCCACCATGCCAGAGCCGTGCTGGTAGATGCCATCTGAGCCAATCTGAGGGCCACCCCCCCCCCCCCCCCTAACAATGCACTGCATATCCACACCTCGTCTAGCAGAACCACTCCCGCTCCCTCCCAGCAGGGACCCTGTAATAGGGGAGCTCCCACGGGCCCCTGTAATAGGGGGACACCCCTGAGAGACTCCCCCCAGGGACCCCAGTAATAGCCTCCCCCCACACAAGGAACCCTGTAATAGGGGGACCCTATACAGGGACACCCTCCCTTAAGAAACCCACCCCACAGATATCCCCCACACACAGATGCCCCCAGAATAGGGACCCCTGTTTGTAAATGCATTCCAAGCATTAAGTGAATTTCATTCACTCAAGTGTGTGACTGCACTTACCTATCTTTGATGCGGTCAATAATTACAAACATTGGGATTTCACCACTTAGGCCACTGAAGTGTGAAAAGATATGAATGGATCAAAGTTGAAGATGGATTTTATGAGCTGTCAATCACAGACCACTACTCAGAAGCTTAAAATGGCTTGTAGCCAATGGATCAGTGGGAACCAGATGCAGACAAGGCTGCACTCTTTCGAGGAATGGACACATGGAGCTGTAAAGTACGTATTACACCGATAATGCTTTCCATTGTGCCTGACTGAACTGCTCTATCGCTTTCAGACAGGGGTGGCGGGGGGTGGGGGGGGGGGGGCACCAGGCAATAGAGGAGGGCTGGGGGAATGCTGTGTGATGGGGGGTGGGGGTGGGGGGGTACCAGGCAATAGAGGGCTGGGGGAATGCTGTGTGATGGGGGTGGGGGGTGGTCAGGGCCAATTTGCGGTGGGGGCCAATTTGTAGTGCAGGAGGGGCATGGCTCGCGGTGTGACATCGCCATCGGCAGCCTGATTGTGGGATTTTCTGGGAATCCCTCATATTCCACGGCATGCACAAATTTGTGAATTGCATTCTGCTTCACGATCGGAAACGGGATCATAAAACTGGTGCAATTCAGCTCCGGCGGGAGAGTCTCCCAAACGGAGAATCCTGCCCAAAATCTGTGAATTATTTAGCAATTGAATAATCATTTGTCACACCTGAAGTGGCTGAGCACCATTTTCGTAGCACCCATCCGTGAAACTACGGTCGCCCCTCAGGATAACTTGCCGGCCAAAGTGATGGAGGTTGAGACTTCACACCACAGGTCGGTGACAGGATGTTGCAGCTGCTAAGCCTTCAATGCCTTCCCCTCTTGCTGAGCTCCAGAAGTCCTCAGTAGAGCTGATAGAATTTTACACAGTGAGGAAGCATTCCTTGCATGGGTGAGCAGGGCTGCCTTGAATTGCACTTCAAGCTGTCTATAATCAAGAAGATTACTGTCCTTTGGTCCACCGCTATTACTTTCTTGCTGAGCTGGTGAAAATAAAAGGCGCATTAATGAAAGCTGTATTGTAAGAGGGAGAATACAGGGGTGAGGGAAGATTGGTGCAAGACAGAAAAGGATGATAAAGGAAGGACAGGAGTCGGTCGACAGCGTTAAATTTTTTTGCATGTTCGTGCAATGTTTACTTAGCAGATGAAATCATGGTCTACGCTCTTGTTATGAATATATTAACAGTTTCTGTGATTTTTTTGTTGGTCTTTTAAAGCTGCAATAACACAGAGCCACATTCTTCCACTCTCTCTGCAACCTCAGTAATGAAATCATGGCTCTTTTCACTATTTCTTATTTGAATGAATTCTTTTGAGTGTCCTTAGCCTCTTCAGCTTTCCCTGCAGCCTGTCAACATCCTTCTTCAGAACAAGCTTGGTGTCACCGAGCAATAACTTCTGAATTTCTCATACCTCCTCTTCGACATCTTCTGACCCGCAAATGGAAGGTGTTAAAATAACTATCGGTAAGGTCCAAAATGGCCACATGACTCCAACCTACCTGCAAACTGCCCACTTCTTCTTTTAACAAGTTAAGATGTGTGCTCAAACCCAAAGAGGCTGGTCAGTCATCGTGGCTCCCAATTTAACTTAACTTCTATTCTTAATGCTTGGAGGCTTTGGGCGGAATTCTCCGACCCCCCGCAGGGTCGGCGAATCGCCCGGGGCCGGAGTAAATCCCGCCCCCGCCGTGGCCAGAATTCTCTGACACCCGGGAATCGGCGGGAGCGGGAATCGCGCCTCGCCGATCGGCGTGCCCCCCGCGGCGATTCTCCGGCCCGCGATGGGCCAAAGTCCCGCCGCTGTCAGACCTCTCCCGCCAACGTGGTTTAAACACCTCTGTGCCGGCGGGATTGACGGCGTGAGCGGGCCCCCGGGATCCTGGGGGGGTTGCGGGCCAGGGGGGCACTCTTTTTCTTCCGCCCCCGCCATGGTGGCGGGGGCGGAAGAGACCCCCTCCACCGCGCATGCACCGGTGGTGACGCAGTGGCCGCTGACGCTCCGGCGCAAACGAGGACTCACGCCGACCGGAGAAGGCCTTTCGGCCAGCCCCGACGCCGATTGGCATAGCGCCAAAGGCCATTGGCACCAGTTTTGGCGCCACTCGGCGGAGTGGGAGCCACTCCGGCGCGGGCCTAGCCCCTAAAGGTTAGGAGAATTCCACACCTTTGGGGAGGCCCAATGCCGGAGTGGTTGGCGCCACTCCGCTACACCGGGACCTCCCGCCCTGCCGGTTGGGGAGAATTTTGCCCTTTGTGTCTTCCAAGCCTGAGGAAACCCAAGAGCTGGAGGAAGGACCAGATCAATCTAGCAGTGCCTATCCAGCACTGCTTGTGGGCCAGGAAGAGCAGGAAGACTTCTCCCCACTGAACGTCTTTTCTCCACTTGATTGATCAACTCTCCGTCCTGTAACACAACCCTCAGGATTTGGTATCTCCCCCAGGGATGCCTCACTTTAGCAGCTCTTCCTCATTTCAGATTTGTGATTGCCCCGCTCCCTGTCTGCCTTTCCCGCAGCGGACAAGCAAGACATCCATCTGTCACAATTTACAGCAGGTCCTGTTGTTACATTCAGCAGGGTCTGTGGGAAGCCTCTACACCCAGAGTTTCCTGGCAGCAAATCCATCCCCACTCCCTTCTTGCATCCGAGCTATTAATAAGGCCGAGAGATCAGCTTTCACATGTACATCGATGTCCACCCGTTGTAGTTCCCTGGACAATTATAATGTCATCCAAGGACTTTTAATCTTCAGAAATGGATGGCTCTGAGACAAAACAAATTCTTCTCATCTCTGTCTTAAGTGGTAGACCCCTGTATCCCCTAGATTTATGCCCTCCCACAAGGGAAAAATCCTTTCAGCACCCATCCTGCCAAGTCCCCTCAAGATCTTACATGTTTTAAAAAGATAACCTACTCATTCTTCTAAACTCCAACTCCAGGCCCAGTGTGTCCTAATTACCTTCATAAGATAGTACTCCCCCATCCCACATATCAGTTGAGTGAACCTTCTCTGCATTGATTACAATGAATTTATCTCCTTTTTTTAAATAAAGAAACCCAAACTGTACTCAGTACTCCAGATGTGGTTTCATCAATGCCCTGGAGAACTGCAACAATACATTCCTACTTTCTATTCCATTCCTTTTGCAATAAATAACAGGGATGTAAGGCCGTCACACAGGCTGGCTTTCCTATGAGGATCCTGTTTAACTGACAACATGCACACTCTGGAATTAACCACCCCCCTAACCCACAGCATTTGCGGAAACCCAGACCTTTCCAACCAGGGTTCCTCCTCTCTGCTTGGAAATCCAAAGATTGGGAGCTCATTCTCGGATGAGCTGGAATTTACTTCAGATAAATCTTGTGAAATAAAAATGCAAAGTCTTCATCCTCCACCTCAAGCTTTCTACCTTATTCACTCATTTCCCTTTTCACCCTAACCAGAGTCTCAGGTTGAATCAGACTGTTCACAATCCCAGCATTCGACCCAAGCTCAGCTTCCAAGCACATGTCCAGTCTATCGCATAGGCTTCTGACTTCACCTGCCATAATATTGGGGAAAGTTGCCCCTAGGCAATGGGAAACAGGATTTGGGACTTTTTCTGCATCCCAAATGCATTGGGATTTTCAGGAATCATCTCTTTAATTGGTATGGAGACAGGCTCTCCCAGCTGGAAATCCAGTCAGAGGTCTTAACAGGAGTAGCAGACTGTAATGTCAGGGAAGTGATATAGAGCATGCTTCAACATGGAGGCATGTTGGGGATGGGCAGTGCACCTCTCATACCTAAGAAGGAAAAGTGGGGGGGTGGGGGGGGCGGGGGGGGGGGGGGGGGGGGGGGGAGGTGGTAAGGCCTCTCAGCCTGCCTGGAGCATGGCCCACAACCTGCCACCAGCTGCCATGTTCAGTCACATAAACTGACCTCCACAGATGCTAGAAACCTGAGGCTAACTGGAACATTCTTGTCAACCTCCTTTAATTACTCTTAACAAAGACCTTAATGAGCATGATTGGCTGGCTACCCACCACGTTTAACAGGTGGTCTTGCTGATCTAACCCGGAGGCTAGATCAAATGGAGGCTAGGGCAGTTGCATGCTCCCCCTGTGGGATGTGGGTGGTGAGGGATACCACCTGTGTCCCCGCTGACTATACCTGCGGGAAGTGCACCCAACTCCAACTCCTCAGAGACAGTGTTAGGGAGCTGGAGCTGGAGCTGGATGAACTTCGGATCATCCGGGAGGCAGAGGGGGTAATAGAGAAGAGTTACAGGGAGGTAGCTACACACAAGGTACAGGACAAGAGTAGCTGGGTTACAGTTAGGGGAAAGAAAACGAATGCACAGACTGTGCAGGGATCCCTCGTGGCCGTTCCCCTTCAAAATAAGTATACCATTTTTGGATGCTGTTGGGCGGGATGACCTACCGGGGGAAGGCCCTAGCGGCCAGGTGTCTGGCACTGAGTCTGGCTCTGGGGCTCAGAAGGGAAGGGGGGAGAATAGAAAAGCAATAGTGATAGGAGACTCAATGGTTAGGGGAATAGATTCTGTGGTTGCGAGCGAGACTCCCGGAAGGTGCCAGGGCCAGGGATGTCTCGGATCGAGTCCACAGGATTCTTCAGGGGGAGGGTGAGCAGCCAGAAGTTGTGGTGCAAATAGGCACCAACGCCACAGCTAAGAAAAGGGATGAGGATCTAAAAAATGATTTTAGGGAGTTAGGTTGGAAGCTAAAGAGCACGACAAGCAGAGTAGTGATCTCAGAATTGCTACCAGTACTACGTGCAAGTGAGGCAAGGAACAGAGAGCTGACAGGGCTTCAACATATTTGGGGCAAAGTTTTTGGGGCAAAGTTACACTCAGTGGAATGGGTTAAAGTGTGTCTGTTTCAATGCAAGGAGTGTCAGGAATAAGGGAGATGAACTTAGAGCATGGATCAGTACTTGGAACTACAATGTTGTGGCACTGTTAATTAGGGAGTGCACCACAGCTGTAGAAAAGGAGGTTGTTGAGGGCTACAGGGCTGGTGCAGGAGGGAAGGCTTCAATGTGGATCATTGAGATATCTTCTGGGAAGGTGGGACCTGTACATGAAGGACGGATTGCACCTAAACTGGAGGGGCACCAGAACTCTTGGTGAGAGGTTTGCTAGAGCTCTTCGGGAGGGTTTAAACTAGTTTGGCAGGGGGATGGGAACTAGAGCTATGGATCAGAGGATAGGGTTGCTGTTGAACAGGCAGAAATAGCATGCAGCAAGTCTGTGAGGAAGGATAGACAGTTTATGGGGCAAAGTTGCACTCAGTGGAATGGGTTAAAGTGTGTCTGTTTCAACGCAAGGAGTGTCAGGAATAAGGGAGATGAACTTAGAGCATGGATCAGTATTTGGAACTACGATGTTGTGGCCATTACGGAGGCATGGATTTCACAGGGGCAGGAATGGTTGTTGGATGTTCAATGGTTTAGATGTTTTCAGAAGAATAGGGAAGGAGGTAAAAGAGGAGGAGGAGTGGCACTGTTAATTAGGGAGTGCACCACAGCTGTAGAAAAGGAGGTTGTTGAGGAGGGTTTGTCTACTGAGTCAGTATGGGTGGAAACAAGAAACAAGAAAGAAGCAGTCACTTTATTGGAAGGTTTCTATAGACCCCCCAATAGTGGCAGAGAGATAGAGGAACAGATTGGGCGTCAGATCTTGGAAAAGTGCAGAAGTAACAGAGTTGTTGTCATGGGTGACTTCAACTTCCCTAATATTGACTGGAACCTCCTTAGTGCAAATGGTTTGGATGGAGCAGATTTTGTCACGTGTGTACAGGAAAGATTCCTGACTCAGTATGTAGATAGCCCGACTAAGGGGGAGGCCATATTGAACTTGGTGCTCGGCAACGAACCAGGCCAGGTGTCAGATGTCTTAGTGGGAGAGCATTTTGGTGACAGTGACCACAATTCCTTGACCTTTACCATAGTCATGGAGAGGGATAGGAACACACAGTACGGGAGGTATTTAATTGGGGGTGGGAAAATTATACTACTATTAGACAGGAGCTGAGGACCATAAAGCGGGAACAATTTGATAGAGAAATACAGCACAGAACAGGCCCTTCGGCCCACGATGTTGCGCCGAACTTTTGTCCTAGGTTAATCATAGAATTTTGGACAATTTTTCATGGCCAATCCACCCAACCTGCACATCTTTGGACTGTGGGAGGAAACCGGAGTACCCGGAGGAAACCGACGCAGTCACGGGGAGGATGTGCAGACTCCACACAGACAGTGACCCAAGTCGAAATTGAACTTGGGACCCTGGAGCTGTGAAGCAATTGTGCTATCCACAATGCTACCGTGCTGCCCTTAAGAAGTTAACCTACACTCCATTATGCTACCCTAATCCAAGTACCTATCCAATAGCCGCTTGAAGGTCCCTAACTTTTCCGACTCAACTACTACCACAGGCAGTGCATTCCATGCCCCCACTACTCTCTGGGTAAAGAACCTACCTCTGACATCCCCTCTATATCTTCCACCATTTATCTTAAATTTATGTCCCCTTGTAATGGTGTGTTCCACCCGGGGAAAAAGTCTCTGACTGTCTACTCTATCTATTCCCCTGATCATCTTATAAACCTCTATCAAGTCGCCCCTCATCCTTCTCCGTTCTAATGAGAAAAGGCCTAGCACCCTCAACCTTTCCTCGTATGACCTACTCTCCATTCCAGGCAACATCCTGGTAAATCTCCTTTGCACTTTTTCCAAAGCTTCCACATCCTTCCTAAAATGAGGTGACCAGAACTGCACACAGTACTCCAAATGTGGCCTGACCAAGGTTTTGTACAGCTGCATCATCACCTCACGGCTCTTAAATTCAATCCCTCTGCTAATGAACGCTAGCACACCATAGGCCTTCTTCACAGCTCTATCCACTTGAGTGGCAACTTTCAAAGAACTATGAACATAGACCCCAAGATCTCTCTGCTCCTCCACATTGCCAAGAACCCTACCATTAACCCTGTATTCCGCATTCAGATTTGTCCTTCCAAAATGGACAACCTCACACTTGTCAGGGTTAAACTCCATCTGCCACTTCTCAGCCCAGCTCTGCATTCTATCTATGTCTCTTTGAAGCCGACAACAGCCCTCCTCACTATCCACAACTCCACCAATCTTCGTATCATCTGCAAATTTACTGACCCACCCTTCAACTCCCTCATCCAAGTCGTTAATGAAAATCACAAACAGCAGAGGACCCAGAACTGATCCCTGCGGTACGCCACTGATAACTGGGCTCCAGGCTGAATATTTGCCATCCACCACCACTCTCTGTCTTCTATCGGTTAGCCAGTTTGTTATCCAACTGGCCAAATGTCCCACTATCCCATGCCTCCTTACTTTCTGCATAAGCCTACCATGGGGAACCTTATCAAATGCCTTACTAAAATCCATGTACACTACATCCACTGCTTTACCTTCATCCACATGCTTGGTCACCTCCTCAAAGAATTCAATAAGACTTGTAAGGCAAGACCTACCCCTCACAAATCCGTGCTGACTATCCCTAATCAAGCAATGCCTTTCCAGATGCTCAGAAAAAAAATTGTTCTTGGGGAAATGCAAAACAGTAATGTGGAGATTGTTTAAGGAGCACATGCTGTGAGTGCTGAATTGTTTTGTCCCACTGAGATGAGGAAGGAATGGGTAGGTGAAGGAGCCTGGTTGATAAGAGAAGTGGAGCGAGTCAAGAGGAAGAAGGAAGCTTACGTAAGGCTGAGGAAGCAAGGATCTGACTCGGCTCAAGAGGGTTACAAGGTAGCCAGGAAAGAACACAAAAATGGACTGAGGAGAGCTAGAAGGGGGCATGAAAAAGCCCTGGTGGGAAGGATTAGGGAAAACTTCAAGGCGTTCTACACTTATGTGAGAAATGAAAGGATGATCTGAGTGAGAGTAGGGCCGATCACGGATAGTGAAGGGAACTTGTGCCTAGAGTCTGAAGAGATGGGGGAGGCCCTAAATGAATACTTTGCTTCAGTATTCACTAGAGAGAGGGACCTTGTTGCCAATGGGAAGAGTGTGAACCAGGTTAATAGACTCAAACAGGTTGATATTAAGAAGGAGGATGTGCTGGAAATTTTGAAAAGTATCAGGAAAGGTAGGTCCTTTGGGCCTGACGAGATATACCCAAGGTTACTACGGGAAGCGAGGGAGGAGATTGCTGCGCCGTTGGCGATGATCTTTGCCTCCTCATTCTCCACTGGAGTAGTACCGGATGATTGGAGGGAGGTGAATGGTGTTCCCCTATTCAAGAAAGGGAATAGGGAAAACCCTGGGAATTACAGACCCATCCGTCTTACGTCTGTGGTGAGCAAAATATTGGAAAGGATTCTGAGAGATAGGATTTATGATTATTTAGAAAAACATGGTTTGATTAAAGATAGTCAGCATGGCTTTGTGAGGGGGAGGTCGGGCAGTGGATGTGGTGTATATGGATTTCAGTAAGGCATTTGAGAAGGTTCAGAAAGTTAGGGGGCATGGGATACAGGGAAATTTGCTGTCTGGATACAGAATTGGCTGGCCGAAAGAAGACAGCGAGTGGTAATGGATGGAAAGTATTCTGCCTGGAGGTCGGTGACCAGTGGTGTCCCGCAAGGATCTGTTCTGGGACCTCTGCTCTTTGTGGTTTTTATAAATGACTCGTATGAGGAAGTGAAAGGGTGGGTTAGTAAGTTTGCCAATGACACGAAGTTTGGTGGAGTTGTATATAGTGTTGAGGGTTGTTGCAGGTTACAACAGGATATTGACAGGATGCAGAGCTGGGCTGAGAAGTGGCAGATGGAGCTCAACCTTGATAAATGTGAAGTGATTCATTTTGGAAGGACGAATTTGAATGCTGAATACAGGGTTAAAGGCAGGATTCTTGGAAGTGTGGAAGAACAGAGGGATCTGGAGGGCATGTCTTCTGAAGAAAGGTTGAGGGAGCTAGGGCTTTTCTCACTGGAGCGAAGAAGGCAGAGAGGTGACTTGATAGAGTTGTGCAAGGTGTTGAGAGGCATGGGTAGAGTGGATAGCCAGAGACTTTTCCCCAGCGTGGAAATGGCTGTCACGAGGGGACATAATTTTAATGTGATTGGAGGAAGGTATAGGGGAGATGTCAGAGGTAGGTTCTTTACACAGAGAGTGGTGGGTGTGTGGAATGCACTGCCAGCAGAGATGGTGGAGTCAGAGTCATCAGGGACATTTAAGCGACGCTTAGACAGGCACATGGACAGCAGTAAATTGAAGGGGTGTAGGTTAGGTTGTTCTTAGATTAGGATAAATGGTCAGCACAACATCGTGAGCTGAAGGGCCTGTACTGTGCTGTACTGTTCTATGATCTATGTTCCATGTACCACAATAGTGAGAGTGAGAACAAAGTCTGGAAGCAGGCAGGCCAGCTGGAACCGATATTTTCAGGACCAATCTGCATTCCCACCCCCTGCCCGACCCAAATATCCAGCCCAATTCTTTGCTTCCACCACACATCAATCCATTAACTGCTCATATCCTCAACCAAGCCTTTGCCACCTCCAGTCTCAACTATTGCAAAGCTCCTGCCAAAACATCATTCGTTCACCCTCTCGAAACTTGGCTGATCCAATAGGCTGGTGCTCATATTCTATCCCATAAACCCTGTCATCCCTGTCTAACTGATGAACATTAGCTCCTGTTCATCCAGAGCCTCTAATTTCAAATTTTAATCATTGCTATTCATTCTTTCCATGACCTCAGCGATCTTTATTTCCTTAATCTTCATCAGCCCAGCATCCAGAACACTCAATTCCTCTAACTCCTTTAACTTTACCAAGCCAGTATTTTTTGGCCTATGCTTTTCGAACTATTTGCTAAAACTGCCTCCCTCTCCACCTTCCTTTCCATAATTAAGACCCTGCTTAATGGCCACCATTTTGACCATCCATCTCGAAATCTCCTCTTGCCCTTAATCCTTTTGTGACTGATTATCCATCAGTACATGTTTCCGTGGTAAAGATGCAACATGAATGCAAATTGCATGTCTTGCAAGACATATATACACCTGATTTGATAGGTTGACAACCTAATTCTGAATCAAAGGATTAAGGCAGATGAGTAGGTTTAATGTCACTTGGAGTCAGGCGCAATGTGGTTAAGTGAAAATGTCACTTATCGGAATTGCGTTCAGTTTTAAGATTGCAGATTTGATTTCTGATAGAATGCTATGTTGCAAGATGATGCATGATAGTTCAATGTTCATTGCTAATAATAATTATTCAACAATCAACGTTTCACAAAATATCATCCAATGAATCAAGAAAAAGGAGAGAAATCCGATTTGAAACCAATGTGAAAAATGTTATTTTAGATTAGACATTATTTATGTGCCTGGCGTATCATTTTGAGTTAACTGATAAGTGATGTGTGAATGCAGTTGTGAACTTGTTATGAGGCACTAAAGTTAATCGAGAGCTGATTGAGGTAATCAGGTAATCTGAATCTCACCGATAACAGTTAAAGAGGAAGCAAACTTAAGTCAGTTTAATATTTTGCTTCAAATATTAAATCAAATACAATACAAATTTCAGCTGTGCTTTCAATTCTGCTGTGGATGGCAAGTAGAGCATCTTCTGAATTAGCAGATGATCAGATTCATTCCAAGCGATAAGGACTTGGGAAAATTAAGAATAGCTATGGTTTGGAGATCGATCACGATGATACTCAATTCATAGTAATTTGTACAAAAGCTCCGATGGAGACAGTATGAGAAAGTAGTAGTTAGCATGTACCAAGGGCACTACGTATTAGAGTTAAGGCAGCTGATTTTCAATAGTTCAGAAGGCTCAGCTCTGTATAAACAATATTATAATGCTGTAAGTATAATGGGAACGAAACCCTCGTATATCTATACTGAGCAAAGCTGTAGCATATCAACCCCCCCCCCCCCCCCCCCCCCCCATTCCTCAAACAGATCAATTGATTTTCGTCAGTTCATCGGGTTTCCTGTCACCCCAAGCAATCATTCACTTCTCTTTTTTTCTCCTATCCAAGACAAGTTTATCTTTCTACTCTGGCCAGTCAGAGGATCATAGAATGGATACAGCACAGAAAGAGAGCACTCTGCCCATTGTGTCGGTTCATGCTTTCTGAAGGAGCAATTCGCCCAGTGTCTCTCCAATGCCTTCTCCCCATAGTGATGCACTTCCTTACATTTCACATAATAATCCAATCCCTTTTTAATGCTTAGATTGCATTTACATTCGCCACACTTGCAGATCCTAATCACTTGCTGCTGCTGTGACCGGGATGGGAGGAATGCGCAGTTTCTCTAGCCCCACGACTCCACAAGTCACAGCAATAGTGTAGATGTTTAATTCACTCACCAAAATGGCCAACTGATTGCCTTCGCCCCCACTAGTCCCAGAATAAAAGGGAATTTAACAAGGCTTTTTTCAATTAACTCAGAATAATTGATTTCTTAAGAAACAAAATTTTTTATTTTTGTTAAAAAAGTTGCAAAACTGGTTAACATACAATGTGTATTCTGGAAGAGGAAAAATCCTAATGCACATACACATTCGCAAAACAAAGGGAAAGACATATGAGGGGCTGAATTCTCCGCTGCCTGCCCACAGTAGTAGAGTTCCAATGCAACGGAGACTCTAGCGTCATCAAAAAAACAGGATCGCGGCTCACCACCACTCCTGTCCCTCGCTGGCAGTAGTATCAAAGTTTGCACCTTGCCAGCGGGAGGATACAGACTGGGCATTTACTTCTCCAAGCCTGTGTGAATCTCAAGTTTTCTGGGTCAGGATTCTCATGGGTGAGAATTGGTACAGATATATCCCAGTATGACCCTGGTGCCGTGGACCTTGTGGTGGGCCAAGGGGTAACTATTTAAGAGAGCAGCCCCCAAAGTCCATGAGAGGGCCCCCCTCCCTCCCAAGATGCAAATACTGTCCATCCTAACTCTGTCAGACCCCCCCCAACTAGTCCACCCCACCATATACACTCCATTATAGAGCCCCTACCAGAGATTCCCAATCACAGAGACCCCATCAGAAACCCCGAGCCAGTTAATTGCGTTCTGAAGCAAAAACGGAAGTGAGAGCGCTTAACTGCCTTTGAAGTGGCCCAAGAGCTGTCAATCATAGCTAGATGTTTATAAACATTGCGGTTAGTTACATAGCAGGGTACTTGAGATCGATTCAAGCATGAAGGTCAATGGAATTAAATAATCCAGGCAGCTAGCTGCATCAATCACAGCCTATTAAACCAATTCCTGTTGGTGTGCATGAAAGCTTTGCAGATCAAAGATATGAGTGTTTTAAACCCAGCTGCTGTGATTTTCACTTTAAGAATTTACAAGTGTCGCTTCCTCTACTTGAGTCAGCAGTGTATGCACAGGTAAGTTTTAAAGCCTTAACTTGTCACTGTCCCTGGCTGGACTGCTCTCTAGCTTCCAGGCAGGGTTTATGTAACGGGGGTTCTCTGTGAGGGTCTCCATAATGGTGAGGGGGTTCTGGTGGGGTTTCTCTTATGGGGTGGGTTTCTGGTGGGATTCTCTCTTATAGGGGGTCTTTGATGGGGGTTTCTGTAATTGGGCAACTCTGGTGAGGGAGGTCATGGGGAGGGATTGTGTCACCTTTGCATTGTGGGGAGGAGGTAACCCATAAAATCCCATGGTAGGGGTGGGGGAGCGGAGTTGCATTGTGGGAGGAGGGGGCAAGCCTCTGGACCTCACTATTGAACTGCCCACTTAAACTCATTACCGATATGGGGTTTCGCAAGGGAAGTCCTCGCAATCCTCACCATACATAGATTTGCATGGCAAGGGGTAGTGAATCACCAGTAGACGTCGGCTCCCAGCATGAGTGCAAATCAGAGGCAATTCATCTCCGGTGGGAGAACATAGGGCGGGATTCTCCGTTCGCTGACGGAGAAATCGCGAAACCTGATTGGGCGGAGAATCGGTTCCAACGCCGAAACCCCAGCGGGCGCCGATTGACGGCAAATCATGATTCTCTGTCACCTCGACAACAGCATCGATACGTTCCGCAACGCACGTACAATAAACACCGTTTTCAAATCATTTGCGGGCCCGACCCAGTACTGGGACCTCTGTGATTCTCCTCCTCCAATGAGCCAAATTCCCGACGGCCATGGCGGAGCCTTACAGAGGCCGGCGTGGAGGGAAAGAATGCCCCCACTGTACAGACCCGCTCGCAGATCGGTGGGCCCCGATCACGGGCCAGGTCACCTTGGGCCCCCCCCCCCCCCGGGGCTGGACCCCCCTGCGCCCCCCCCCCCCCCCCCCCCCCCCCCGAGGTCCCCGCTAACTGCCCTCCAAGCCAGGTCCTGCCGGGATAGACAATGTCCATTTCACGGCGGCGGGACTGGCTGAAAACGAGCGGCCGCTTGGCCCATCAGGGCCCGAAGAATTGCCAGGGCACTGCCAACGGCCCCCACCCGAAAACCGATGGCGGAGAATTCAGCAGCTGGTGCGGAGCGGCGGGGCTGGATTCACGCAGCCCAACCCCCCCCCCCCCCCCCCCCCCACCCCCGGTGATTCTCGGAGAATCCCACCCCATATTCCTTGATTCCTTGAGGGGCCAAACTCTGTCTATTCCAGCCTTAAATGCATTCAATAATGAGACATCCATAACCCACTTTGGCAAAGAATTGCAAAGATTCACAACCCTTTCAGTGAATAAATTGCTTCTAATCTCAGTTCTAAATGATTAGTCCCTTATCCTGAGACTGTTGTGTTCGTGTGTATTAGATTCCCTGACCAATGGACACAATCTCTCAGCATCCACCCTGTCAGCTCCTTCAGAATGTTGTAGGTTTAATGAGATTCCCCTCATTCTTCTAGTTCCAGGAATAAAGCAAACTTTTCTCAACCCCTCATCCAAAGACAACTCCTTCGTCCCGGGAACCAATTTAGTAACATGATCCCCTTGCTTCTGTACTTCCTTCCCCTATTGATAAAGCCCATATGCTTTGAAAATATTTTAAAAGATTTAAAATGAGCAGGAGCTGAGAGTCAGACCGAAGATTGAAAAAGAGTGCAGTGGTTAGCACTGCTGCCTCACGGTGCTGAGGTCCCAGGTTCGATCCCAGCCCCGGTCACTGTCCGTGTGGAGTTTGCACATTCTCCCCGTGTTTGCGTGGGTTTCGCCCCCACAACCCAAAGATGTGCAGGGTAGGTGGATTGGTCACGATAAATTGCCCCTTAACTGGAAAAATGTGTTGAGTTCTCTAAATTTATAAAAAATTATTGGAAAAGAGCAGGAGTTGAGAGTCAGAGCGAAGATTTAAAAAGAATGGGAGCTGAGAGGGACCTACTGGGCAGCGGGCTGATTTTGAAAAACAATCCACACGTGACGTCATCGGAAAATGAGCAGGAAATGTTTAAAACAGATTCAATCTAATTTAAAAAAGTAGAGATGCAGGGTCTGGTGGTGTTGTTCCTGCATGATGTGGGAGCTGGTGGACCTCATTGTAGTTCCCAGTGACTACACCTGGAGTAAGCATTGGTTGCTTGAGCAACTCCGGCTCAGAGTTAACGAGCTGGATTCTGAGCTTTGGATGCTGCTACACCTCAGGGAGGGGGCAAGGTACATAGACACTGTGTTTCAGGAGGCAGTCACATATCTTAGACTAACTAACTTGAATTAGGTAAGTGGTCAGGGACAGGAGGGTGTGGCTGCGAGTGAAGCAGCTAGAGGGATCCAGGTGGTAGGGTTGCAGGAGCCTCAACCCTTGGCCTTGACCAACAGGTTTAAGATTCACGCTTCCTAAGTTGACAGGACTGGGGACTGCAGGAAGGATGAGCAAGCTGACCACAGCACCAGGTACAGAAGCCATTCAAGTTGGGGGGAGAGAAAGGAAATGAAGTCATAATTGGGGATAGCATAGTTAGGGGCATAGACACAGGATCGAGAGTCCTGAAGGTTGTGTTGCCTGCTTGATGTTCAGGTTCGGGATATCTCATCTGAGCTGCAGAGGAACTTGGAATGGGATTGTAAAGATCCAGTTGTCATGGTCCATCTTATCTCTGTCCTAAAGACACCCAGTGACTTGGCCTCCATAGCCTTCTGTGGAAATGAAGAAATTCCTCCTTATATCCGTATTAAAGGATCGTCTCTTCAGTCTGAGGCTGTGCCCTCAGGTTATAGTTTCTCCTACGAGTGGAAACATCCTCTCCATGTTCACTCTGTCTAGACCTCTCAGTATCTTGTAAATTTCAATTAGATCCCCCCTCATCCTTCTAAACTTCATCAATTGCAGACCCAGAGTCCTCAACCGTTCCTCATCTGGCAAGTCGTTCATTCCGGGGATCACTCTTGTAAACTTCCTCTGGACCCTTTCCAAGGCCAACTCATCCTTCCTTAGATACAGGGCCCAAAACTGGTCACAATATTCCAAAAGGGGTCTGCCAAAAGTCTTATACAGCCCCAATAGTATATCCCTGCTCTTGCATTCTAACTTTCTCGACATGAATGCTAACATTGCATTTGCCTTCTTAGCCGCCAAATAAACCTGCATGTTAACCTTCAGAGAAACCATAACTAGGGCTCCTAAGTCTCTTTGTGCTCTGATTTCCAAAGCCTTTTCCGATTTAGAAAGTAGTCTCTGCCTCTATTCTTCCTACAAAAGTGCACAACGTCACACTTGTCCACATTGTATTCCATCTGCCACTTATTTGCCCACTCTCCTAGCCTGTCCAAGTCCTTCTGCAGCCTCCCTATTTCCTCAACACAACCTGCCTGCCCCTCTGCATATCTTTGTATCATCTGTAAACTTCACAACAATTCCCTCAGTTCCTTCTTCCAGATCATTAATTTATATCGTGAATAATTTTACAACACAGTTACTGTTTATTTATAACAATACCTACAATGAACTGAATGAAAAATGAAAATTGCTTATTGTCATGAGTAGGCTTCAAATGAAATTACTGCGAAAAGCCCCTAGTCGCCACATTCCGGTGCCTGTTCGGGGAGGCTGTTACAGGAATTGAACCGTGCTGCTGGCCTGCTTGGTCTGCTTTTAAAGCCAACAATTTAGCCCTGTGCTAAACAGCCCCTAATGTGGAGCAAATGCAACTGGTTAAAGAGAAAGGTAGCACTCCATAAGACCATAAGACCATAAGACATAGGAGTGGAAGTAAGGCCATTCGGCCCATCGAGTCCACTCCGCCATTCAATCATGGCTGATGGGCATTTCAACTCCACCTACCAGCATTCTCCCCGTAGCCCTTAATTCCTCGCGACATCAAGAATTTATCTATCTCTGCCTTGAAGCCATTTAGCGTCCCGGCCTCCACTGCACTCCGCGGCAATGAATTCCAGAGGCCCACCACTCTCTGGCTGAAGAAATGTCTCCGCATTTCTGTTCTGAATTTACCCCCTCTAATTCTAAGGCTGTGCCCACGGGTCCTCGTCTCCTCGCCTAACGGAAACAGTTTCTTTGCGTCCACCCTTTCTAAGCCATGTATTATCTTGTAAGTTTCTATTAGATCTCCCCTTAACCTTCTAAACTCCAATGAATACAATCCCAGGATCCTCAGCCGTTCATCATATGTTAGACCCGCCATTCCAGGGATCATCCGTGTGAATCTCCGCTGGACACGCTCCAGTGCCAGTATGTCCTTCCTGAGATGTGGGGCCCAAAACTGGACACAGTACTCCAAATGGGGCCTAACCAGAGCCTTATAAAGGCTCAGTAGCACATCGCTGCTTTTATATTCCAACCCTCTTGAGATAAATGACAACATTGCATTCGCTTTCTTAATCACAGATTCAACCTGCATGTTTACCTTTAGGGAATCCTCGACTAGCACTCCCAGATCCCTTTGTACTTTGGCATTATGAATTTTCTCACCGTTTAGAAAGTAGTCTATGCTTGGATTCTTTTTTCCAAAGTGCAAGACCTCACATTTTCTCACGTTGAATTGCATCAGCCATTTCCTGCACCACTCTCCCAAACTGTCTACATCCTTCTGCAGCCTCCCCACTTCCTCAGCACTACCTGCCTGACCACCTAACTTCGTATCATCGGCAAACTTCGCTAGAATGCCCCCAGTCCCTTCATCCAGATCATTAATATATATGGTGAACAGCTGTGGCCCCAACACTGAACCCTGTGGGACACCGCTGGTCACCGGCTGCCATTCCGAAAAAGAACCTTTTATCCCAACTCTCTGCCTTCTGTCAGACAGCCAATCCTCAACCCATGCCAGTAGCTCACCTCGAACACCATGGGCCCTCACCTTACTCAGCAGCCTCCTGTGTGGCACCTTATCAAAGGCCTTTTGGAAATCCAGATAGACCACATCCACTGGGTTTCCCTGGTCTAACCTACTTGTCACCTCCTCAAAGAATTCTAACACTCTAAGCACTCACAGGCCTTCTGGAGAAATACAGCACTCACAGCAGGATTTCTGGAGAGAGAGATTGTCGGTCTTCTCTCTGCAATGTAAGAATCAAACTGAAACCTTGGGACTCTGAAAAGCATATCAGCGGGATAAAATTCAATCACCACCTGTTGCCGGGCCGAGCACAGCCTTTGAGACCAATTCATTGGCAACAGGCCATTCAATCAAACCGAGTCCCAATCCATTTCTCTCGCTGGTATTTAAAAGTCTGTGGTCTCCTGTTCAAGCCAGCACAGGCTAGCAAAGCAATCTTTCCTGCTTCTGGATTCCTCTGCTTGAATTAAAGACACAGGGCTGAATTCTCTGCCATCGGGATGCTCCGTTTTGCCTGCAGTCCGGGGGTTTCCTCACCGTGTGGGTTTGCCCCACAATTGGAAACTCCATTGACCAGCCGGCGAAATAGAGCATCCCGCTGGCGTGCTGAACCAGAAATATGGTGGGACGGAGAATCCAGCCCAAATGCTGCTTGCCTTAAAGAGATCTGTCCATTAATCATCAAATGATCAAAATAAAAACAGCAAAACAAAAGAAAGGAAAATAAGGGGAATGAACAGGAAGGAGTCTTACAATATCCACACAGGTTTTTGATGGGTAAATCATTGGGCAAATCAATAGGTAGCACAGTGGTTAGCACTGTTGTTATGGGCCAGGGTTTAGAGAACCTCAAAGTGTGTCATGGAGTTCACTTGACCCACAGCTTTTACTAGATTGTGGTATGGGGAGCACATGGCCCACTCTACACGTGTGGTCCAGTAGAAATGGAAAAGTATTTTTTAAAGCAAAACAAAGTTTATTCTATGAACTCAAGTTAACCTTTTTAAAACATACAGAGAACATCTTAGCAACCATTAATTCAAATACAACCCCCAAAGAATACAATACTAAGTAATCCTTTAAGCTTTCCTTTTAACATCCATAAGACTTAAAAATACCTTGAAACAGAAGCACATCAGGTTTAAGTCACTCCTGAGAGCAGTTATTAGTTTTAAATCACCAATGGATCGATTTACAGTTTATCACTGATAATACCCATTTCTTAAAGGTACATTTCTTAAACACCCATTTCTTAAAGGTACTCTCACATGACACTGTTGCTTCACAGCTCCAGGGCCCCAGGTTCAATTCCCGACTTGGGTCACTGTCTGTGCGGAGTCTGCATGTTCTCCCTGTGTCTGCGTGGGTTTCCTCCGTGTGCTCCGGTTTCCTCCCACAAGTTCCGAAAGACATGCTGTTCGGTAATTTGGACATTCTGACTTCCCCCTCTGTGTACCCGAACAGGCGCCGGGATGTGGCGACTTGGGGCTTTTCACAGTAACTTCATTGCAGTGCTAATGTAAGCCTACTTGTGACAATAAAGATCATTATTATTAAGGCAGCACGGTGGCACAGTGAGTAGCACAGCTGCCTCATGGCGCCGAGGTCCCAGGTTCGATCGCGGCCCTGGGTCACTGTCCGTGTGGAATTTGCACATTCTCCCCGTGTTTGCGTGGGTTTCGCCCCCACAACCCAAAGATGTGCAGGTTAGGTGGAGTGACCATGCAAAATTGCCCCTCAATTGGAAAAAATGAATTGGGTATTCTAAATTTATTTTAAAAAATTATTATTGTTATAGATATTTGTGTAATAAAGGTAACCGGACTGCGGAGCTATGGTGGGTTAATGCAATTAAGGATGCTGTCAATTGATCAAGGCTGAATGAAACTTAGAGTGGTTCTCAGTTACCTTTGGAATTTTGTGGAGCATCTTAATAAAAGCTTTCTCACAGCAAAGCCACGAGGTAGATTTTCAATCTTTGCCCAGGCGTAAAATTGTGGATAAGATGTCTAATACAGAAACTGTCAATTATCATTTTCACTGATATCAATGGAAATGTGCACCAGGCAGCTTCGATAAGAGGAATCCAATCTGCACTGCCAGTTTTAAACTCCGGTAGCAGGTTGAATGCTAGTTCAGGTTTGAGCTTATGTGTGCTCCTTTAATTCCAATCAATATGGGTGGACATTCCAATTCTTCGGCTGTCAGCACACAAGTTTTCACTCATTCACTTTGCCGGGGAGAGAAAAAAAAAATCGCAGAACCATGTACGTTCGTGGATTTTTGCTGCGTTCACTGAAATGTGGGGGAAAAGATGATCATTTGCAACAGGGTAGATAGTGAATGGTCTAAAACAAGCCATTGATCCCAGGGAACATCCCAATGGTAAGACAGTTGACCAAATGAACATAGGACATAGAACATTACAGCACAGTACAGACCCTTCGGCCCTCGATGTTGCGCCGACCATGAAACCCCTCTAAAGCCCATCAACACTATTCCCTTATTGTCCATTTGTCTATCCAGTGACCATTTGAATGCTTTTAGTGTTGGCGAGTCCACTACTGTTGCAGGCAGGGCATTCCACACACTTACTACTCTCTGAGTAAAGAACCTACCTCTGACATCTGCCCTATATCTATCTCCCCTCAATTTACAGCTATGTCCCCTCGTGCTAGACATCACCATCTGAGGAAAAAGGCTCTCACTGTCCACCCTATCTAATCCTCTGATCATCTTGTATGCCTCAATTAAGTCACCTCTTAACCTTCTTCTCTCTAATGAAAACAGCCTCAAGTCCCTCAGCCTTTTCTCATAAGTTCTTCCCTCCATACCAGGCAACATCCTGGTAAATCTCCTCTGCACCTTTCCAATGCTTCCACCTCCTTCCTATAATGCGGCAACCAGAACTGCACGCAATACTCCAAATACGGCTGCACCAGAGTTTTGTACAACTGCAACATGACCTCATGGCTCCGAAACTCAATTCCTCTACCAATAAAAGCTAACACACCGTACGCCTTCTTAACAACCCTCTCAACCTGGGTGGCAAATTTCAGGGATCTATGTACATGGGCACCGAGATCTCTCTGCTCATCCACACTACTCATCCCCAAATGCTCATGCATGCTGCATACATAATGGAGACACAATCCTCGCTCTGTCATCAGGTGTTATGTCAAAGTTGAAGAATTTTTTTTGTTCTATCCGTTTCATATAAAATGTGACTATCTTAAATGTGACACACAAGATTAGCCATGAGCTAGCTTTCATCTCAATCTAACTGAAAGATCCCTGGTGCATGACTGCTGTTCTGATACTGATATTTTATAACTGTCTATGCACACTTAACTCCATCATGGGCTCATCCATTTAAATTTTATTGACATCTTTGACCAATCTGTGTGCCTGGATTTTAGCCTGGCAGTAAATTCCATGTGGGCATTTGTTTTGGTGTTGGGAAACCTGGAAGAATTGATTCTTTAATCAGAGTGTCCCTTCAGATTTGTTTCTGTCGCATACCTGCGTACAGGCAGCCAGGCTGTTAAGCTGGAGACTCGTTGAGTGAGGAAGCCTGTGCACAAGGCCACAGATTAGGAGATCAGGGTTAACTGTAGTGTGGCCTGCCTCTGCTAACCCTTGGCTCTTGAATCAAGTATCTGTCCAGCTCAAGCTTGTATGTATTCAATTGCCCATCCTCCATTGTGCACAGAAAAAAATTCCAAAGGCTCTGTCTATCTGAGAGAGGAAATTCCTCCTCACTTTCATCTTGTCCTTAAACTGGACCCTCTAATTCCAAATTCCCTCACAAGAGGAAAGATCCTCTCAGCTTCTACACTATCAAGCCCTCTCAGAATCTCATATAGGTCATCTCTCAGTTTTGAGCATAGGCCCAGCCTGCACATCCCTCCTTATGTAAGGTGTCAAAAAGAATTCAGAATGTCCAATTCACCTAACAAGCACGTCTTTCGGGACTTGTGGGAGAAAACCAGAGCACCCGGTGAAACCTACGCAGACACAGGAAGAATGTGCAGACTCCGCACAGACAGTGACACAAGCTGGGAATTGAACCCGGGTCCCTGCCGTTGTGAGCCAACAATGCTAACTATTGTACTACCGTGCCGCCCAATCGATCCCGGTGAGAAAAGCGGAGAGGCTAAGTCTCCGTCTCTTCAGCCCCTTTCACAAACAAATTTGCTCTCCACGTGTTTCACACCTTGCTCATGGTGGGTTGCCTCTGATTCACTTGTCCCGATCTCTCCAATCTCTGCAATCAGGGGGGCCTTCCTCACCAATGCCTCCCCAGCACTTGCTCCAAGTCCAGTTGGGGGTATGGCTGCCGGGAAGACAGCAATCAAGGAGAGAGCCCTCGCCAAACCTCTGGATCATGTCGAGCATAGAGCATGACATCCTGTACCCACGATCGGCCACACGTCCATCAAGCAAGTTTACCGACCCCGAATGGGAGGCTGCAGCTGGGATAGTGAATGACAGCGCACTCCATAAAAGGCCAGGGCTTCAGTGTGGAAAGAAGATGGATGATCACCTGCTTCGTGCCTCCCCCCCCCCCCCCTCCCCGCCCCCCCCCCCCCCCCCCCCCCCCCAACACAAATTGATCCCCTCAGTAGCCACTCTGCTCCTCATGTCCACACATGCCAGACTTTATCACCATATGACCTGGCAGGAGCCTGGCCTACACTTTCACCATCTGTCTCATTGCGGGACAAATATGAGCACAACCGGGGTGAGTGCACCCAGCCTGCCCGAGCTGAAAACCCTCACACCATTTGAGGAACGAGCCCTTGAGCTGGCCGGCGAGGATCAGGACTGCAGCATGTGCAGTGGGCGAGGTGGGGGCAAGAGACAAAAGCGAGAAACCTCAACGGATGCAACCTGGATACAAGCCTGACATGGGTTAACTTTCTCCCATCAGTACGCCCCTGTGATGCACTAATGCCATCTCCCTTCCTTTGGAGGTTAATTTGTCGACCAGCCCAGACCATCCTCACGCTCTCTGCAGACCACCGATCTGAGCAGCTCAGAGGGAAATATCTCACAAACCAGCATTACAGCTGTCACCCACACCAACTACCAGCACAGATACTCTGACCTTGGTGGGAATAAATAGTAGGCAGGCTTCTGGGTCACTCACTGATGATCCATAGCAGGCAAAGGAAGGGACGGCCCATGGATCCAACACTCAGAGGGCTTCCAGAGCCCAGCGCTCTGCTAATGACCGATGACATTCCCCTGAGTTCAGTCATCTGAGAGCTGCTGGCGTTACAAAGGCACAGTCACAAGAATTAGGAATGGATGACAGCATCCCTCCTCGGACTGAAAGGTCGACTGGAGGTGTCTGATCACCTTCTGTCTGAGGAGATAGTGTCCTCACTCCGATGCAACTATCCAACGTTGTGAGGATCTGGGACATCCAGCCATGCCCATCCCCCGACGTGAACACCTTTCTAATGAGCTTTACTCCCTCCCGCCAAACATTAGTCACTTCCCCACAATTGCCCCTCTCAACTCCACTTGAATTAAATGACTTGACCCTTGTGAGACTCAATGGGCTACATGCCCTCCCTTCTCCACCCCCTTTCCACCATGGGTGAGGAGTCAGGGCACTTGAGTGCATTCAATGGACTTGTGCTCTAACCTCATGGGGGAAGGAGACACTGCCAGTGTCTCCGGAACAGTGTGGCTGATGAGTGAATTCCCCATAATGCATTGGGGATAACATCTGTGTCACCTCTCTGTTATGGAGTTCAATGCTTGGAGACTAAGATTCCTCATGTATTGTAATCCTGACTAAATTGGCACAATTGACTCATCAATGAAAGGTCAGGGAGCTGATTAGGAAACTGGATTCCCCTGTGGCAGGCAATACATACCTGATGCATGTGAAGACTGCATTTTACAGTCAGCTTCATTCATATAGGGCACCCTGATTCCTCCAGCTCTCATGGGCTGCAGATTAAACAAGCCTTCCAACTTGAACAGCCAACCACCCATACACTAATCCCTGAGAGCCTGGCCTCCATAACCAGTGGCCTTGCACTTCCAGACATCTCCTGCCCTCAGGCTGCAATGTGCAGCCTGTATGTGGTTGTTCATTCTTACTGCACTCGTCCTCCCTACTGTGCGAGGGACTTCAGAACTCATGAGACTGGAAACCATGTCTTGTTAGAGACCCCACTCTGCCCATGCAGACTTACATCTCATGGGATCCCACCCAAGCATCTCAAAGTCACACCCGCTGCTCACCCTGTGGATTCAACTGTTCCCACCCACTTTCCAGCTGCCACTTTGGAAGGCAATCTCTCAGCAGTGATGTCACGACAAGCTGAGCAAAGAAAGGCTGGGGACCTGATTCGGTCAACTGGCTTCCTCTTGTTCAGGTGATACACATCAGGAAACGATACATGAAAACCAGCCGAAAGACCCCTTTAAACCAAGAGGCTCAAAACCATGAAGGATGCCTGCGAGCGACCCCACCCCCAATATGCCGAGACTGATACTTCTCAGACACTGAGGCAGTCCATGTACAAATGCAATAAGACCTGGGCAATATCCAGGGTTGGGCTGACAGTATCAAGTAACATTGCCATCACACAAGTGGCAGGCAATGACCATCTCCAACAAGAGATATTCCAACCATCGCCCCTTTACATTCTATGACATTGCCATCGCTGGAGCCCCCACCAATAACATCCTCGGGGTTACCGTTGTTCAGAAACTGAACTGGACTCGCCATATAAATACTGTGCTGCTCCCTACTTTTTGATATTCTACTATACTTGAGATGCTTTTTTTGCCTTCTCCTGTGATGACAGGTAGAAAATATTTCTTCAAAGCCTCTGACATTTCCCGTATTTTCCATTATTAATTGCCCTGTCCTACAGTCTAACCGTCTAAAGGAGTAGAAGCTTTTATATTCTGTCTTGTACACCTTGCTACTTTTCTCTCAAACTGAAATGTCTTCTTTTTTTAGTTATCATTTGGTGGTTTCTAAAACTTTCTCAATGTTCTGACCTGCCACTAACCTTCGCAGCATTGTGCGCCTTTTACTTCAATTTAATACTATCCTTAACTTCCGAAGTTAGCCACGGATCTTGTGTATTCAGTCAAGTTTTTCTCCATATAGCATTTGTTGAGAATTGTGAAATATTTCCTTAAATGCCTGCCTCTGCTTCTTCATCATCTTCCCCATTAACCTATTAACCCAGCCCACTTGTAATTGCCTTTATTTAAGTTTAATTTTAGGGACTCAAATTTCTCATTCTCAACCTGAATGGAAAATTTCAAAATGTTATAATCACTCTTGCCCAGAGGATCATTCAATAATTGAATCATAGAATTTACAGTGCAGAAGGAGGCCATTCAGCCCATCGAGTCTGCACCGGCCTTAGAAAGAGCAGCGCACTTACGCCCACCCCATCCCTGAAACTCAGTAACCCCATCTGACACGGGGAGAATGTGCGGACGCTGCACAGACAGTGACCCAAGCCGGGAATCGAACCTGGGACCCTGGAGATGTGAAGCAGCTGTGCTAACCACTGTGTTACCGTGCTGCTGATGTCTTTAATTGCTCCTGTTAAAGCTCTTGAGTCCTGGGCGCTGGGTGAATCCGGATATTTAAATGAGCCATCAGAATACCAAAGCCTCAGGTACCTCAGGAATCTGCACATTGGTGTGAGGCTAATTGTCTCGCTCGAACATGCAGATTTGCCAAAATGTGATCCCGCCTATTGTGGGCGGGATTCACATCGCAACGCTTTGCGAGATCGCGTTGGATCTTGCGAGGCGTGGCCAGTCCTGCTAGATCCTGGGAGCAGGGTCTCCTGGCTTTCAATGGCCACGCTGTGCTGCGGTGAGCAGCTGCTTGGGTGTAGTATGGCCGTTGGATCCAGCCCTTTGTCTCAGGAGTGGAGAATCCAGCCCAATCTCAACTTTGTGTGGAACAAGTGATCAGCAACATTGGTTGGAAATGTTTTGATCTGTGCCTTGAAAACTTGGACTAGACTGCTTCTCCCCAGTATGCCAGTTTATTTTGCTGTTACTTTTAAACATAGAACATAGAGCATACAGTGCAGAAGGAGGCCATTTGGCCCATCGAGTCTGCACCGACCCACTTAAGCCCTCACTTCCACCCTATCCCCGTAACCCGATAACCCCTCCTAACCTTTTTGGTCACTAAGGGCAATTTATCATGGCCAATCCATCTAACCTGCACATCTTTGGACTGTGGGAGGAAACTGGAGCACCCGGAGGAAACCCACGCAGACACGGGGAGAACGTGCAGACTCTGCACAGACAGTGACTCAGCAGGGAATCGAACCTGGGATCCTGGGGCTGTGAAATCACAGTGCTATCCACTTGTGCTACCGTGCTGCCTTAAATGGTGACAGATTTATGTGTACACCAATTTTTAGTTGCAAAACCTATTACAGAAACAAGCTGAAAATGTAGGATGTCTATCAAAGAGGACTGGTCTCAATGCAACCAATTTTTAAAACTTTTGGTTGGCAGTGTAAATTGCTACATGTTTTGCGCTGTGTCTTTCCTCCAATACATTAATCATTACAGCTACATGTGAGTGATTGGGATGCCAGATGTGTCTAATAACATTGCAAATAAAAATTGAGGAATCAACACTATTTGCGGGCGTTTGATCTCAATCTTAATATTCAACAGGAGTATGAATGTGAGTTTGTTGGTAAAATGTTGTGACAGGAATCAGATTGTGCAAGTGTTTTTAATCATTGTATATACTTTACCTCCTTCACAGAATCACAGAATAATACAGTGCAGAAACGGCCCTTTGGCCCATCGAGTCTGCATCGCCGCACGAAAGACTCCTGTGGTGGGACTCTCCTTTCCGGGGACTAATTCCCCACACTGGCGGGAAAACTGGCGCGAACCACTCCGGCGTTAACAACCCCCAAAAGTGCGGAATTCTTTGCACTTCCGGCGGCTAGGTGGACAGCGGAGGGGTTGGCGCCGCGCCAGCCGGCGGCGAAGGGACTGCGCGAGTTCATGCATGAGCCAAAGGGCCGGCGTGATCTCGCGCATGCGCGGAACCGCCGGCGTGTTTGGGCGCATGCGCGGGGTTTCTCTTCTCTGCGCCGGCCATGGCGGAGCCCTACAGGGGCCGGCGTGGAAGGAAGGAGTGGCCCCACGGCACAGGCCCGTCCGCAGATCGGTGGGCCCCGAACGCGGGCCAGGCCACTGTGGGGGCCCCACCCTGGGGTCAGCTACTCTCGCGTCCCACCGAGGACCGCCCCCGCTGACTTACCTGCCAGGTCCCGCCATGTAGGACCATGTCTAACCCACGCCGGCGGGACTGGGCAAAAATGGACGGCCGCTCAGCCCATCAGGGCCCGAAGAATTGCCGGGGGGACCACGGCCAACGGCTCCCGACCGGCGTGGCGTGAACCCCGCCTCCGCCCAAAAAATGGCGCCGGAGAATATGGCAGCTGGCGTCAGGGTGGCGGGGGGGGTCAGAGAATCCCGCTGCTGATCGGCCAATCGTAATCCCAATTGCCAACACTTGACACGTAGCCTCAAATGTTAAGATGTACCAAGTGCTCATCCAGGTACTTCTTAAAGGATGTGAGACAACCCATCTCTACCACCCTCCCAGCAGTGCATTTAAGACCATCACCACCATGTAGGTAAAACTTTTTTCCTTAAATTCTCCATGAAACCCCCACCCCTCATGTTGAACTTGTGACCCCTCGTAACCGACCCTTCAATAAAGTGGAACAGCTGTTCCATATCTACCCTAACCCTGCCCCTCATAATCTTGTAGACCTCGATCAGGTTGCCGCTTAGTCTTCTCTGCTCCAACGAACACAACTCAAGCCTATCCAACCTCTCTTCACAAGTTAAATGTTCCATCCCAGGCAACATTCTGGTGAAACGCTTCTGCACCTGCTCCAGTGCAATCACATCCTTCCTATAATGTGGCAAAGCCATGCTGACTATTCCTCTCCAACTGGAGATAGATTCTCTCCATCAGAATTTTCTCCATCCGTTTCCCCACCATGTGAGACTTACTGGCCTGTAGTTCCCCCACTTATCCCTACTGCCTTTCTTAAACAGTGGGACCACATTGTGAACTCCAGTCCTCTGGTACCTCTCCCGTAGCCAGAGAAGAATTGAAAATTTGGATCAGGGCCCCTGCAATCTCCTCTCGCACCTCCCACAGCAACCTGGGACACAATTCATCCGGACGTGGAGATTTCTCCACTTTTAAGGCTGCCAACACTGCCAATATCTTGTCCTTCCCATGACAAATTGCTCAATAACCTCAGAGTCTCCCTCCACGAGTTCCATACCTGCGTTCTCATTCTCTTGGCTGAAGACAGATGTGAAATGTTCAATTAACACCCTACTAATGTCCTCTGACTCCATCCACAGATTCCCCCCTTGGTCCCCAATGGGCCCTAGCATGTGGCACTGGGAGTAATCCAAACATTACAACCCGAGAGGTCCTGCTTTTCTAGTCTGCAGCCAAGCTCCTTGAATTCCTGATGCAAGGCCTCATCCCTCTTTCTACCTATGTCATTAGTACCAACATGTACCATGACCTCTGTCTTTTCACCGTCCCCCTTCAGGATGCCCTGCAGCCACTCAGTGACATCCCGGATGCTGGTACTGGGGAGGCAACACACCATCCTGGAATCTTTTTCATGAACACAGAAGTGCCTATCTGTGCCCCTGATTATGGAGTCTCCTTTGACTATTGCCCTTCTGCGCTTTGACCCACACTGCTGAGCAACAGAGCCAACCTCTTTGCCACTGCTTTGGCCGCTGCTGTTGTTTTCCCCCGATAGGCCACCTCCCCCAACAGTATCCAAAATGGAAGAGAAAGAGAAAATGCTGGAAAATCTCAGCAGGTCTGGCAGCATCTGTAGGGGGAGAAAAGAGCTAACATTTTGAGTCCAATGACTCTTTGTCAGAGGAAGAACTGGGTGTTTTCTATTCAGACAGCACGGTAGCACAGTGGTTAGCACTGTTGCTTCACAGCGCCAGGATCCCAGGTTCGATTCCCAGCTTGGGTCACTGTCTGTGCGGAGTCTGCACGTTCTCCCCATGTCTGCGTGGGTTTCCTCCGGGCGCTCCAGTTTCCTCCCACAAGTCCCGAAAGAAGCGCTGTTAGGTGAATTGGATATTCTGAATTCTCTCTGTGTGTACCCGAACAGGTGCCGGAATGTGTCAACTCGGGGATTTTCACAGTAACATCATTGCAGTGTTAACATAAGCCTACTTGTGATAATAAAGATTATTTGAACTGAGACGGCACAAACTGCTTTAAAATCCAAGGCCAAATTCCAAGATGAAGGTGAGAAATAAACAAATCATAGAACATAGAACATAGAACATAGAACGATACAGCGCAGTACAGGCCCTTCGGCCCTCGATGTTGCACCGACATGAAAAAAAAAACTAAAGGCCATCTAACCTACACTATGCCCTTATCATCCATATGCTTATCCAATAAATTTTTAAATGCCCTCAATGTTGGCGAGTTCACTACTGTTGCAGGTAGGGCATTCCACGGCCTCACCACTCTTTGCGTAAAAAACCCACCTCTGACCTCTGTCCTATATCTATTACCCCTCAATTTAAGGCTATGTCCCCTCGTGCTAGCCACCTCCATCCGCGGGAGAAGGCTCTCGCTGTCCACCCTATCTAACCCTCTGATCATTTTGTATGCCTCTATTAAGTCACCTCTTAACCTTCTTCTCTCTAACGAAAACAACCTCAAGTCCATCAGCCTTTCCTCATAAGATTTTCCCTCCATACCAGGCAACATCCTGGTAAATCTCCTCTGCACCCGTTCCAAAGCTTCCACGTCCTTCCTATAATGAGGCGACCAGAACTGTACGCAATACTCCAAATGCGGCCGTACCAGAGTTTGGTACAGCTGCATCATGACCTCATGGCTACGGAACTCAATCCCTCTACCAATAAAGGCCAACACGCCATAAGCCTTCTTCACAACCCTATCAACCTGGGTGGCAACTTTCAGGGATCTATGTACATGGACACCGAGATCCCTCTGCTCATCCACACTTCCAAGAATTTTACCATTAGCCAAATATTCCGCATTCCTGTTATTCTTTCCAAAGTGAATCACCTCACACTTCTCCACATTAAACTCCATTTGCCACCTCTCAGCCCAGCTCTGCAGCTTATCTATGTCCCTCTGTAACCTGCAACATCCTTCCGCACTGTCTACAACTCCACCGACTTTAGTGTCGTCTGCAAATTTACTCACCCATCCTTCTGCGCCCTCCTCTAGGTTATTTATAAAAATGACAAACAGCAACGGCCCCAGAACAGATCCTTGTGGTACGCCACTCGTAACTGAACTCCATTCTGAACATTTCCCATCAACTACCACTCTCTGTCTTCTTTCAACTAGCCAATTTCTGATCCACATCTCTAAATCACCCTCAATCCCCAGCCTCCGTATTTTCTGCAATAGCCGACCGTGGGGAACCTTATCAAACGCTTTACTGAAATCCATATACACCACATCAACTGCTCTACCCTCGTCTACCTGTTCAGTCACCTTCTCAAAGAACTCGATAAGGTTTGTGAGGCATGACCTACCCTTCACAAAACCATGCTGACTATCCCTAATCATATTATTCCTATCTAGATGATTATAAATCGTATCTTTTATAATCCTCTCCAAGACTTTACCCACCACAGACGTTAGGCTCACCGGCCTATAGTTACCGGGGTTATCTCTACTCCCCTTCTTGAACAAAGGGACCACATTTGCTATCCTCCAGTCCTCTGGCACTATTCCTGTAGCCAATGATGACCTAAAAATCAAAGCCAAAGGCTCAGCAATCTCTTCCCTGGCTTCCCAGAGAATCCTAGGATAAATCCCATCCGGCCCCGGGGACTTATCTATTTTCACCTTGTCCAGAATTGCCAACACTTCTTCCCTACGCACCTCAATGCCATCTATTCTAATAGCCTGGGTCTCAGCATTCTCCTCCTCAATATTATCTTTTTCTTGAGTGAATACTGACGAAAAGTATTCATTTAGTATCTCGCTTATCTCCTCAGCCTCCACACACAACTTCCCACCACTGTCCTTGACTGGCCCTACTCTTACCCTAGTCATTCTTTTATTCCTGACATACCTATAGAAAGCTTTTGGGTTTTCCTTGATCCTACCTGCCAAAGACTTCTCATGTCCCCTCCTTGCTCGTCTCAGCTCTCTCTTTAGATCCTTCCTCGCTTCCTTGTAACTATCAAGCGCCCCAACTGAAACTTCACGCCTCATCTTCACATAGGCCTCCTTCTTCCTCTTAACAAGAGATTCCACTTCTTTGGTAAACCACGGTTCCCTCGCTCGACCCCTTCCTCCCTGCCTGACTGGTACGTACTTATCAAGAACATGCAATAGCTGTTCCTTGAACAAGCTCCACATATCCAGTGTGCCCAACCCTTGCAGCCTACTTCTCCAACCAACACATCCTAAGTCATGTCTAATGGCATCATAATTGCCCTTCCCCCAGCTATAACTCTTGCTCTGCGGGGTATACTTATCCCTTTCCATCACTAACGTAAAGGTCACCGAATTGTGGTCACTGTCTCCAAAGTGTTCACCTACCTCCAGATCTAACACCTGGCCTGGTTCATTACCCAAAACCAAATCCAAAGTGGCCTCACCTCTTGTTGGCCTGTCAACATATTGTGTCAGAAAACCCTCCTGCACACATTGTACAAAGAACGACCCATCCAATGTACTCGAACTATATCTTTTCCAGTCAATATTAGGAAAGTTAAAGTCTCCCATAACAACTACCCTGTTACTTTCGCTCTTTTCCAGAATCATCTTCGCCATCCTTTCCTCTACATCTCTAGAACTATTAGGTGGCCTATAGAAAACTCCCAACAGGGTGACCTCTCCTTTCCTGTTTCTAACCTCAGCCCATACTACCTCGGAAGAAGAGTCCCCATCTTGCATCCTTTCTACCACCGTAATACTGTCCTTGACTAGCAGCGCCACACCTCCCCCTCTTTTGCCCCCTTCTCTGACCTTACTAAAGCACCTAAACCCCGGAACCTGCAACAACCATTCCTGTCCCTGCTCTATCCATGTCTCTGAAATGGCCACAACATCGAAGTCCCAGGTACCAACCCATGCTGCCAGTTCCCCTACCTTATTTCGTATACTCCTGGCATTGAAATAGACACACTTCAAACCACAGACCTGAACACTGCCGCCCTCCTGCGAAGTCAAAACTGTGCTCCTGACCTCTCTACTCTCAATCTCTCGCACCCCAAAGCTACAATCCAGGTTCCCATGCCCCTGCTGAATTAGTTTAAACCCCCCCAAAGAGTACTAACAAATCTCCCCCCCAGGATATTGGTGCCCCTCAGGTTCAGATGTAGACCATCCTGTCTATAGAGGTCCCACCTTCCCCAGAAAGAGCCCCAGTTATCCAGAAATCTGAATCCCTCCCGCCTGCACCATCCCTGTAGCCACGTGTTTAATTGCTCTCTCTCCCTATTCCTCATCTCACTATCACGTGGCACGGGCAACAACCCAGAGATAACAACTCTGTTTGTTCTCGCTCTGAGCTTCCATCCTAGCTCCCTAAAGGCCTGCCTGACATCCTTGTCCCCTTTCCTACCTATGTCGTTAGTGCCAATGTGGACTACGACTTGGGGCTGCTCCCCCTCCCCCTTAAGGACCCGGAAAACACGATCCGAGACATCACGTACCCTTGCACCTGGGAGGCAACATACCAAACGTGAGTCTCTCTCGCTCCCACAAAATCTCCTATCTGTGCCCCTGACTATTGAGTCCCCAATTACTAATGTTCTACTCCTTTCCCCCCTTCCCTTCTGAGCAACAGGGACAGACTCCGTGCCAGAGGCCCGTACCCCATGGCTTACCCCTGGTAAGTCGTCCCCCCCACAAGTATCCAAAACGGTATACTTGTTACTCAGGGGAACGACCGCAGGGGGTCCCTGCACTGACTGCTTCTTCCCAGTCCCTCTTACAGTTACCCATCTATCTCCAGTCTTTGGTGTAACTACTTCCCTGAAGCTCCTATCTATGACCCCCTCTGCCTCCCGAATGATCCGAAGTTCATCCAGCTCAAGCTCCAGGTCCCTAACACGGTTTTTGAGGAGCTGGAGTTGGGTGCACTTCCCACAGATGAAATCAGCAGGGACACTGACGGCGTCCCTCACCTCAAACATTCTGCAGGAGGAGCATTGTACTGCCTTCCCTGACATCCCCTCTAGATTAAAAAAAAAAAAACAAGAAAAAGAAAAAGAAAGGAAGAGCTTACCTGATATTACCTCAAACCCTGATCCCGCTGAAAGGTAAGCAAATTTAAAGGCACTCACTCACCTCACCTTCACGACAGGCCCCTGCTCCCGCTTCCCAACCACCGTGGGGAGGTAGGGTGGAAAACACTCACAAAGTGTTTCGGGTTTAACTGTCACTTGCCAACAGCCCCTCCACAAACCACCTTCAACTTAGGCTGACCGCACTGCACGTATGCAAATTTCCCCAGAACAGCTGATCAGTAGCTCTGCTCTGCTGCCCTCTGCTGGTTGCTTGCCTTTACTCAAAACTCCTTGGGTCTTCTTCGCAGGTTCACCTTCAACTTAGGCTGACCGCACTGCACGTATGCAAATTTCCCCAGAACAGCTGATCAGTAGCTCTGCTCTGCTGCCCTCTGCTGGTTGCTTGCCTTTACTCAAAACTCCTTGGGTCTTCTTCGCAGGTTCACCTTCAACTTAGGCTGACCGCACTGCACGTATGCAAATTTCCCCAGAACAGCTGATCAGTAGCTCTGCTCTGCTGCCCTCTGCTGGTTGCTTGCCTTTACTCAAAACTCCTTGGGTCTTCTTCGCAGGTTCACCTTCAACTTAGGCTGACCGCACTGCACGTATGCAAATTTCCCCAGAACAGCTGATCAGTAGCTCTGCTCTGCTGCCCTCTGCTGGTTGCTTGCCTTTACTCAAAACTCCTTGGGTCTTCTTCGCAGGTTCACCTTCAACTTAGGCTGACCGCACTGCACGTATGCAAATTTCCCCAGAACAGCTGATCAGTAGCTCTGCTCTGCTGCCCTCTGCTGGTTGCTTGCCTTTACTCAAAACTCCTTGGGTCTTCTTCGCAGGTTCACCTTCAACTTAGGCTGACCGCACTGCACGTATGCAAATTTCCCCAGAACAGCTGATCAGTAGCTCTGCTCTGCTGCCCTCTGCTGGTTGCTTGCCTTTACTCAAAACTCCTTGGGTCTTCTTCGCAGGTTCACCTTCAACTTAGGCTGACCGCACTGCACGTATGCAAATTTCCCCAGAACAGCTGATCAGTAGCTCTGCTCTGCTGCCCTCTGCTGGTTGCTTGCCTTTACTCAAAACTCCTTGGGTCTTCTTCGCAGGTTCACCTTCAACTTAGGCTGACCGCACTGCACGTATGCAAATTTCCCCAGAACAGCTGATCAGTAGCTCTGCTCTGCTGGTTGCTTGCCTTTACTCAAAACTCCTTGGGTCTTCTTCGCAGGTTCACCTTCAACTTAGGCTGACCGCACTGCACGTATGCAAATTTCCCCAGAACAGCTGATCAGTAGCTCTGCTCTGCTGCCCTCTGCTGGTTGCTTGCCTTTACTCAAAACTCCTTGGGTCTTCTTCGCAGGTTCACCTTCAACTTAGGCTGACCGCACTGCACGTATGCAAATTTCCCCAGAACAGCTGATCAGTAGCTCTGCTCTGCTGCCCTCTGCTGGTTGCTTGCCTTTACTCAAACTCCTTGGGTCTTCTTCGCAGGTTCACCTTCAACTTAGGCTGACCGCACTGCACGTATGCAAATTTCCCCAGAACAGCTGATCAGTAGCTCTGCTCTGCTGCCCTCTGCTGGTTGCTTGCCTTTACTCAAAACTCCTTGGGTCTTCTTCGCAGGTTCACCTTCAACTTAGGCTGACCGCACTGCACGTATGCAAATTTCCCCAGAACAGCTGATCAGTAGCTCTGCTCTGCTGCCCTCTGCTGGTTGCTTGCCTTTACTCAAAACTCCTTGGGTCTTCTTCGCAGGTTCACCTTCAACTTAGGCTGACCGCACTGCACGTATGCAAATTTCCCCAGAACAGCTGATCAGTAGCTCTGCTCTGCTGCCCTCTGCTGGTTGCTTGCCTTTACTCAAACTCCTTGGGTCTTCTTCGCAGGTTCACCTTCAACTTAGGCTGACCGCACTGCACGTATGCAAATTTCCCCAGAACAGCTGATCAGTAGCTCTGCTCTGCTGCCCTCTGCTGGTTGCTTGCCTTTACTCAAACTCCTTGGGTCTTCTTCGCAGGTTCACCTTCAACTTAGGCTGACCGCACTGCACGTATGCAAATTTCCCCAGAACAGCTGATCAGTAGCTCTGCTCTGCTGCCCTCTGCTGGTTGCTTGCCTTTACTCAAAACTCCTTGGGTCTTCTTCGCAGGTTCACCTTCAACTTAGGCTGACCGCACTGCACGTATGCAAATTTCCCCAGAACAGCTGATCAGTAGCTCTGCTCTGCTGCCCTCTGCTGGTTCATATTCCCTATAATCATATTCCCTATAATCCAGAGACCCACTGAAACTCTTAACTATCTCAGGAGAAAACATCAAAAATGCAAAGTACTGCACATTAAATCAATGGCTGCCATGGACAGGCACACCCAAAACCTCTGGGAAATACCCAATGGGAGAAGTATTTCAAGGCAAGTCTGCTCAGCCACTAGCGAGAGATTGAAAGTGACATCGGCCGTGTCAAGAACATTTTCAGCAGAGGAAACAGTTTGAAGGTTTCTCTCTCCTCTTTCTTTTGGGATAAGAGCATCGCCAGGTTATGGAGACGCCAACTCTGTCAGAAACCTAAAATAAAAGCAAAGTACCGCAGGTGCTGGACATCTGAAATGAAAATATAAAATTCTTGATAAACACAGAAGGGCTGGCATCATCTGTGTCGAGAGAAATACATTTAACGTTTCGAGTCCTTTCCAACTCTTCGACAGATGAAGGAGTGAGATACAGACTGGAAAGATTAACTCTGTTTCTCTGTCCAAGACCTGCTGAGGTTGGCCAGCATTTTCTGTTTTTATTCGAACAGAAACTTAACAGCGAGCCAAGATCTTGTAATGATTGCATCATCTTCAAAAGCTGACAACATCCAAGAAACCATCAAAACCAAATCGACCACAGTGCTTGCAATCTGCTCCTCGAGGACAATCAAAGGGCACATTTTATTTTATTTTCTCTTATTTTAGAATTGATCTCTAACTCCCTTTATTTCTATTATTTGTGCGTGTGCGTGCATGCACGTGCCTGTTTTGTGTGCGTGTGCACCCATGTTCGCTTTGTGTGCCTGTATTCTGCGTATGTATGTGTGTGCCTGTGCATTCTGTGTGTTGTGTATGTGTGTTATGTGAGCATGGGCCTATGCTGCATGCATGTGCCTGTGCTGTTTGTGTGTGTATGTTTTTTTATTGTGTGTGTACCTGTTTTGCATATATGTACCTGTGCATTATGTTGTTTGTGTGAGCATGTGTGTTTAGAGTGTGCTTGTGTTATGTGAGTGTGTGTTCATGTGTGTGCTCTGTGGGTGTGTATGCATGTGTATGGTATTTTCTGTGTTGTATGTGAACATGTGTATGCTTGTGTTGTGTGTGTGCTTGTGTTGTGTGCGTGTGAGCATGTAGGTGCTTGCTTGTATTGCATGTGTGTGCCTGTATTTTTGTGTGTGTAAGCCTGAGTTTGTGTGTGTGCGTTGTGTGTGAGTTGGTTTGAATGACTACATGTGGGCTGAGTGCTTGATAGATTTCATTCTTTTTAGTGAGTTCAGTAGTTAATAAATTTGTTCTTTGACTGAAGAACACCTTATTTGATTGGCTCCTCAGTGCTCACAGTTTAAATAGGTAACTACATTCTGATTTGGAAAAGAGATATTCTTGTGCAAAAGAGCTTTGTTATGACCAAATGAAGAAGATGGTTGAACAGAAGGGTGAACAGTTCACCCTTTCTCACCCGATTGTAACACTCATCAATGATACTTTTCTTTCATGGAAGTGGCCACCACTGGTGAGGCCAGCCTTTATTGCCCCACATTAATCATTCTTTGAGATCGCCTTGAACCACTGTACTCTGTCCAGTGTAGACATTCCCTGTTAGGTAGACATTTTCAGAATTTTATCCCAGTAATGAAGGAGAGGTCATATTTATTTGCAAGACAGGATGGAACTTCATGTGGTGAATGGGGGACTTTTGCATGTGATGGTCCTATTAATAGCTGCCCTTATCCTTCTAAATGGTGCAGATCAGTTTGGAAGGTGTTGTTGAAGAAGCTTTGCTGAGTTGCTGCAGTACATCTGCCGGGGGTACTGACAAGGGGCACTACCAGGGGGCACTGCCAAGTGGGCACATGAATGGTACATTACCAAGGGCACTCTCAACTGGCAGTGCCAAGTAGGCACATAAAGAGGGCAGTGCGAAGGGACTCTGTTGAGGGATAACCCATAACCGTCCTCCATTGGGGGGGTGGAGGCTCCACTAATGTGTGGCGGGGGGGGGAGAGCCCTGATGACTGCTGGGGAGTCCAATATTGGTGTTGTGGGGGCAGGAGTGCGCCAAACTTTGTCGGGTTTCCTGATCTCCGTGGAGGGTGGGGGGGGGGGGGCAATCTCTGTAGGGGGGGGGGGGGGCTTTATATGTAACTTTGAGATCGGGGCGCCCTTTAAAAAAGGAGCCCTGATCTCAGAATCTTGGCTTTGCTGACGTGTTAAAGCCCTGTTCTCCTCGCCTTCACTCTGAAGTTGCACAGAGTGCTGTTAAATCAGGCGCAAAAAGGTAGCTGTAAAGCCGACGAGTTTCACACAGCGTTTCTCGACTGATCCAGCACTCTGTGCAATTTGGGGAAAATTCCAGAGTAGGTGTTAATAGCAGAAGAAAGATCTGAATAAACGTGCCTGAAAGCAAAATAACAAAATGTGTTATGGGCAGAAAAAGGGTCAGCACTGTCTGGAATCAAATTCATGAGAACAAATTACAGAATTGAGGGGGGGGGGGGGGGGGGGGGGGGGGGGAGGAGGAGGAATCAAAATGGAGGATAGAGTTCACGGCCTGAAATTGTTCAATGTTGAGTCCAGATGACTTTAAAAGGCCTCATCAGAAGATAAGGTGCAGCTTGTGTTGGCTTTGCTCGAACATTGTAGCAGGTCGAGGACGGAACATTTAGCATGAGAGCCGAATGGTGCAGGGAGGCCAGGACAAATTTCCAGACAGTTGTATGAAACTTCCAGTCCATTTTTTTCCAGCTTCAAAAGTGTGTGAACCACTCAGGGAAAATGCTGTTGCCATCAATTTTATAAATGATATGTAAATATATTAATTCAGTCCCACAATATGAAGTAATAAATTAAAAGTTAAAATGCTGACATATCATGCTGACTGCAGAGATGATCGTATTTATATATTATGTGGACAGCAGCTATGCAAATTTTTTGCCAGAAATGATAGTTTTCACTAGAACTGCTCATTCATGGTGTTAATTAATCTCATAATTGCTACATTTGAGCACGAAATCACTTCCAGCATTAAAAGGCCACTTCTGCTGATGAAACCAGATAACCTGCCTGGATCTTGAAGTGACCAGAAAACAAATCATACATAAATGTGAATTTGGGCCACCCTTTCTAATTTAGCACAGTTTTTAACCCATCGATTTTGAATGGGTTAACATCACCACGGAAATAGTGCAAAGAGGAATTTCAGACAAAAGCAATTTCTATGCTAATGTCCCTTGCATCGTATCAAAACAATCTCCTTCTGCCTTGACGGAAACTACTCCTTTCATCTTTCATGGGATATGAGCGTGGCTGACAGATCCAACATTTGTTGCCCATTCCTAATTGTCCTAGAACTGAACATTTCAAAGGACAGTGAAGAGTCAGCCATATTGCTATGGGAGTTACATGTAGGTCAGACCTGGTAAGGGTGGCAGATTTCCTTCCCTAAAGGCATTAGTGAACCAGGTGGGTTTTCACATTAATCAATGATTATTGTCATGACTGAGACCAGTTTGATATTCCAGATTCATTCAGGGAATTTAAATTTGGTGGGATTTGACCCCATGACTCCAGGGCATTAGTCTGGGCCTCTGGATTACCAACCGAGGGACATTACCACTATGCCACCATCTCCCCATAACTTAAAATTATACTTCATACCTGAAAAGGCAGGATTTTATAATATCTGCTTGATGGCAAAAGAAAGTTCTGAAAAACGCAGTATAAAGAGAACGCCTTGCATTTCTAGAGTATTTTTCATGACATTAAACCATCCCAAAATGTTTTATAGGCAATTAAGTACCTTTTAAGTGTGGTTGCTGTTGTAATGTAGGCAATGCGGCAGTCAATTTGCATAAATAGCAATGTGATAATGGCCAAATAATCTGTTTTTCTGTTGTTGAAGTGCTTTGCTGGCTTTTGTGATAAACTCCAACAGTGGAGTGCCTGTGAGCCACTCAATATTCACAACACCAGTGTCATTTCCCATTTGTCTTCTCCTTGAACCACACCTTGTACCCCTCCTCTGCCTAAAGCCCCTGACTCATTCCACAGAGGAGTAACATAGTCATCCAGATACAAGTGGGAGACCTATGAATCATGTGGGCTTTGAAACAATCAAAGGATTTACCTGCAAGTAATAGAGCAACTTGACATTCTAGCAGTGATCGTACAAAAATATGAATGAAAGATGCATAAATATTTTCTGAGGATATGGGAATGGGTTTCGGAGTAGCAAGTGTGATTAATGAATTGTGCCAGGCCTGAATGCTTTGCTTAGCTGCAGGTTAATGTATGGAGTCAACAATTCCTGGGTGGGATTCTCCACCCATTCATTGCAGTGGGGTTCTCTGGTCCCGCTGTAGTGAATGGAGATTTGACTGAGCGCCAAATTCTCCATTCTCACTAGCAGTGGTAGCGCGGTGGACTCGCAATGGGGGATCCCGGTCTCTATTTGTATTCCATTTTGAAAATAATAAAATGTCCCAAGGCAATTCATCGAAGAGTTATAAAACAAAGCATGGCACCCAGTCACATGAACAGATATTAGGTCAAATGAACAAAAATGTAAAGGAGGAAGACAAGGTAAAGAGATGAAGGGAGGCTATTCCACAGCTCGAGGCCCAGGCAACTGGAAATGCAACCAGGCAAAGGTAGAGCAATTAAAAACAGGAATGTTCAAGGAACCAGATTTAGAGAAACACAAATACCTTAGATATGGGGCCCAAAACATAGCACAATACTCCAAATGGGGCCTGACCAGAGTCTTATACAGCCTCAGAAGTACACCCCTGCTCTTGTATTCTAGCCCTCTCGACATGAATGCTAATATTGCGTTTGCCTTCCTAATGGCTGACTGAACCTGCACGTTAATCTTAGAGAATCTTGAACAAAGACTCCCAATTCCCTTTGTGCTTCTGATTTCCTAAGCATTTCCCCATTTAGAAAATAGTCTATGCCTCCTTCCAAAGTGCATAACCTCACACTTTTCCACATTGCTTTCCAACTGCCACTTCTTAGCTCACTCTCCTAGCCTGTCCAAGTCCTGCTTGGTCAATACTATCTGTCCCTCTACAATCTTTCTATCATCTGCAAACTTAGCAACAGCGCCTTCAATTCCTTCTTTGCTGAATTTTGGATGTTCTCATGTGTACACTGTGGTGTTCTTTGTGTTGCTTATTTAGGATGGATTGCATCGTGTTGCACAAAGCCACAGTATAGCTTGTACTTAAACAAAGCTATGGGGCGGGATTCTCCAATCCCCTGCCGGGTGGGAGAATCGCCTGGGGGCGGAGTGAATCCCGCCCCCTGCGGTTGCTGAATTCTCCGGCGCTGGGGATTTGGCGGGGTTGGGATTCACGTCGCACCGGTCGGCGGCTGTTGGCAGCGGCCCCCGGCAATTCTACGGCCCACAATGGGCCGAGTGGCCGCCCATTTGTTGCCGGTCCCGCCGGTGTAAATTAGAGTAGGTCCTTACTGGCAGGATCTGATGGCACGCGCTGCCTCCGGGGTCCGGGGGGGGGGCACGGGGGGATTTGGCCCCGGGAGGTGCCGCCACCTTTGCCTGACCCACGAACGGGGCCCACCGATCCACGGGCAGGCCTGTGCCGTGGGGGCACGCTATTCCTCTGCGTCGGCTGCTGTGGCCCTCCGCCATGGCCGACGCAGAGATGAACCCCCCCTTGTGCATTCGCTGGGATGACACCAGCACACGCTGGCGCTCCTGCGCATGCGCCAACTCACGCCGGCCGGCGGAGGCCCTTCAACGCCAATTGGCGTGGCGCCAAGCCCCTTCTCCGTCGGCCGGCGCAAAACACTTCGGGGCCAGCCTAGCCCCTGAAGGTGCGGAGGATTCCGCAACTTTGGAGTAGTTCACGCCACTCTTCGCGCCGAGACCCACGCCCCGCTGGGTAGGGGGCAATCCTGTCCATGATTTTATTTGCACAACTAAACTGGGTTTCGACAGTTAGTCCTTTTAGAATACAGAATTGATCGATAACATATAACTACACTTAGCTACCGCTAATCTCACTCGCTGGTATAACTATAAGCTAACCTTCTCACACTAACTGCTCTGATGACCTTCAATAGCTGTATCCTGCTTACACCCCTCCCCTGCTTTATATAGTAATACCTGCAACTCCCTTTAGTGGCTATCCATGATACTACATTAACTCTTGTAATGCTGATGGTTATGATAATACCACATATGGATGATAGAATGTGATTACATATAATCATAGGCTTATTGTATCCTAGGTGTCAATAGCCATTTTAGGAGTAATCCAATTCCACTGGGGGCCGGTTTAGCTCATTTGTTTGTACAGCTGGTTTGTGATGCAGAGCGAGGTCAGCAGTGCGGGTTCAATTCCCCTACCCGCTGAGGTTATTCATGAAGACTCCATCTTCTCAACCTTGCCTGAGGTGTGGTGATCCTCAGGTTAAATCACCACCCTCAAAGAGGAAAGCAGCCTATGGCCATCTGGGACTATGGCAACTCAACATTTCTACTTAGAAGATGGCCCCAAATTTGGTCTCCCAATATACCTACAAGCAAAGTTGTTAAAATCTTTGCAAGTTATATGTTAGACCAGACGTTTTCAAACCCAGTGTCACAACCCATGGGTGGGCAGCAGGTGAATACAGGGAGGGTCATGGGGCCATGCGTCACGGCATTCCCAATCGGTGGAAGAAGTGCTCAATTGCGTGACCGGCTTTTAAAAGTACTGGCCACGACCGGCTTTCAGAATGCTGGCTGTTCCAGACATGCGTGCCCCTCAGCAATGCGCAGGCCCAGAGCCCAGTGGAGCACAACACCTCCTCCTGACATCAGCGCACTGATCCAGGAGCAGATTATTTTTTTAATCGCTAGAGTCTTCCTGCCTGGAGCGGCAACAGAGAGCAGGTCACGAGCAGGTCAGAAAGCAAGTAAGCTGACATCACATGTTCCGGTCGCAAGAGAGATTCTTCCATTTTGCAGCTGCCAGCAGGGCTGGTGTGAACTCCAGGGTCTCCGGTGAAGAACCCATGAAGAAGAAACTGTAAACAGGGACAAAGCAGCATAAAGATGGTTACTTCAGGTATAGATTATTAATTGTGCCACTACAAATCAGGATTTAAAGTTCATGTGTGTTATATGCAGGGAAGTACTGGCAAATTAAAGTTTAAAACCCTCAAAACTTCAAAGACATTTGAAGACAAAGCATGGCGAGTTCGAGGACCGACCTCTTTATTTTTTTTCAACAGATGCAGTGAGATCTTAAATTATCAGCTGAAGTTATTATCAGAAAGGTAACATTGAATAAAAAAGCAAGTGTGATTCTGAGGGCCAAGCAGGCTCACCTGTCACATAAAAGGTAAATGAAAATGGTGGGTCGCGAAGGATTGGCAGTTGGTAAAAATGAGTCCCGGGCAAAAAAGTTTGAAAAACACTATTTTAGACTAGTCTATGTAATTGCCTTCTCAAGAATGATTGTCAGTCTGCCTGAAATGAAGAAAGGAAAATAGTGCATTCATCCACAAAACAGAAGAAGAACTGGTTATTTTCCATTGTGGCAGCATGGTTGCACAGTGGATAGCACAGTTGCTTCACAGCTCCAGGGTCCCAGGTTCGATTCCCGGCTTGGGTCACTGTCTGTACAGATCTGCACGTTCTCCCCGTGTCTACGTGGGTTTCGCCTGCTGCTCCGGTTTCCTCCCACAGTCCAAAGATGTGTAGGTTAGGTAGATTGGACATGATAAATTGCCCTTAGTGTCCAAAAGGGTGAGTAGGGGTTACTGGGTTGCAGGGATAGGGTGGAGGCGTGAGCTTAAGAGAGGTGCTCTTTCTAGGAGACGGTGCAGACTCAATGGACCAGGTGGCCTCCTTCTACACTGTAATATCTATGATTCTATGATTCTCTTCTATGAAGGATCGTGCAGTAATTAGAAGAATTAAGGATTTGCTTGCACGAAGGATAAAACATGATACAATTCCACATGATCCTTCCTTCGAAAGTTCGCTCGTTTCCCTTGTCATAGTTCAGATTCCAACTAAAGTCAGCTAGTTTGCAAGAGAAAGTTTGCAAGAAAACAGAAGCTACTGAATGTGAAATTATGGGGTGAACAGCAGGAAGATTGTGGGTGCGATTCTCTGCTGCCCACGACGGGTCGGAGAATAACGGGAGGGCCTTCCCGACAATTTTCACGCCCTCCCGCTATTCTCCCCCCCCCCCCCCCCCACCCCCACGGCCGCCCCACGACACGAATCGCTGCTAACAGCGATTCTCCCCAGGCCGATGGGCCGAGTTCCCAGGCATTTACGGCCGTTTTCACGAACGCAATCACACCTGCTCTCGCCGTTCGTGAAAACGGCCGCAAAGTGCCACGGCCGTGCCAAGGGTGGCATGGGCCTGCAATCGGTGGGCACCGATCGCGGGCAGCGGGTCCGATACCCGTGCACTATTTGTTCTACCGCCGCCCCGCAGGATCAGTCCGCGGGGCGGCTGAGGGGCATGACGGCCCGCGCATGCGCGGGTTCGACGCGTCTGCGTGATGACGTCATCCACGCATGCGTGGGTTGGAGCCGTCCAACCCGCGCATGCGCGGCTGACGTCATCGTGCGCGTCAGCCGGCGTGACTTTTGGCGCTTGGCGCGCGGACTTAGCGACGATCGCTAAGCCTGGGATGCCGTGCTTCACGGGGCCCCGCTGCTAGCCCTGCCCAGGGGAGAATTCGGGTCCTGGGAGGTGGCACGGAGGCTGCCATGAAACACGGCCAGTTTCACGGCAGCCTTTACGACTCACCGCATTTGCGGAGAATCGCGCCCTATGTTCTTGGATCAGGGCAACAACATTGTAACCCAATTCTCCAATGCATGCAACCTGTGGGAGTGAATTGCCACCTCATTCCCCACCTTAACAAATTGACTGGTTCCTTTCAAGTTTCTTTTATTTGAAGTCTCAACACAGTTCAACATTAGAAATGCACATAGCTTTATTTTCTGTTTCAGGCCTGTGGTACTTGTGCTTTTCTTCTCCACTAGAATTGGCTTCCTTGTTGAAAGAATGCTCCAAAGCTTTGGACTCCACAATTTCACTACTTAAGTATTTTTCTGTTTATCATCCATCCTATGGAACTAACACACCGTGAAATGTGCACACCATCTATAAACTAGCCTGTGGATATTTTTGAAAGCCATTATAAATTTAATGAATTTGAACATCAAAAATGGATGAAAGTCCATTTATTTCAGGGTTTTATGCAACTTGGAAATCTGTTCTGTGCATGAATGGAGTTTCTGAAGTGTCTGACTGCCCTTTTGTTAATACAAATTGTGTTGCTTTCGCAAGTGACTCGGGATTACTTAATAGAAGGCCTCATCCAGTACATATGGAATAATCTTATTCCAATCTTCATATTCAGTGGATTTTCCTTTCTTCAGGGCATTTGGATATTTTTATGTGCAGCCATTTTGAATAACGGGTTTTCATTTCACAGACTTGAGTATTTATTTTCATTGCCCACTTCTGCTAAAGCTCTGATTTGTGATGGAACATGGTTTTAAGTGTACTTCTAGCCTCTCTCTGACCTCCTCGGATTGGCCTTCTTCATGTTTGAGCCGTGAAAAGGCTTTTGAAAGGCTACTCAACCATGGGGATCATTGGAGGCTTAAGATGGATTTTTCTCTTGCTCTATGTGTGTGTACTCTGTTCTAAATTGGCGGCATCGTAGCACAGTGGTTAGCACTGTTGCTTCACAGCACCAAGGTCCCAGGTTTGATTCCTGGCTTGGGTCACTGTCTGTGTGGAGTCTGCACGTTCTCCCTGTGTCTGCGTGGGTTTTCTCCGGATGCTGCGATTTCCTCCCACAAGTCTCGAAAGACATGCTTATTAGATGAATTGGATATTCTGAATTCTCCTTCCGTGTACCCGAACAGGCGGCGGAATGTGGTGACTAGGGGCTTTTCACAGTAACTTCACTGCAGTGTTAATGTCAGCCTACTTGTGACAATAAAAAATCATATTGAAAAAATAGGAACTCCTAGAGAAGAGTCATTCTTGGCTCTTATTTTTAACCTTTCCGCTGAGCTATATTTTAGCTCTTCAGCTCAGAACCAATGGAGACCACAAACCTAAACATGTAGTCTTGTTGGTCTGGATGATTCACCGTTACAGGATTTTATTGCTTTAATCCAGTTGTCCATCAACTCCAGTAAATCATTCCTAGTCTCACTGTGATGAAAAAGAAAATGGTGGAAAATCTCAGCAGGTCTGACAGCATCTGTGGAGAGAGAACGGACCTAGTGTTTCGAGCCTGAATGACTCTTCGTCAAAACTGAATTGATTTGAACTTTTCAGTGAATATTTTGGAAAACTTCACCTGACTTTTTTTTGTTACATTTAGTTGGTTGTTTGTAGCTATGTACTCATCAATTTAATAATAAAAACCGAGAAAGCTGGAAAAGGTCAGCATGTCTGGTCGTATCTGCCGGGAGAGAAAACAAAGTAAACTTTTTGAGTCTGCATGACCCTTCTTCAGAACTAAAGAGGGGGAAATTTCTGGGGGTGGAACAGCTGGAAAAGTGATTAGTGGAAGCTGGGAGAGATTGCAAAACAGACATAGGAACAAGTGGCAGATGGCCCAGTGGGGGAGGGGGAGAAAGGATTTTTGCAGAGTGACAAAACATGTTTGGAATCTAAAAAAGTTAAGACGAAGGCAAAAGGCCACATACTAAATTTATTGAGCTCAATATTGAGTCCTGAGGGCTGTAACATTCCTAATCAGAAGATGAAGTACTGCTCCTTCTGTTGGCGCTGGGCGTCACTGGAGCATTGCAGCAGGTCACGGATGGACATTTGGGAATGAGAGCAAGATGCTGAGTTGAAACAGCGAGCAATAGGAAGGCTGGGTGAGTCCATTCAATAATTTAATAGTTAATTCAATGGTCAATCAATTTAATTGTTCCTCTGGCAGAAGTCAACTCAGTCACCTCGACTGTACTGTGGGTCGCCAAAGAACTGGTGTCAAGGGACAATGCTGGAAAATCTCAACAAGTCTGGCAGCATCTGTAGGGAGAGAAAAGAGCTAACGTTTCGAGTCCGATTTTGCGTTTGGTCTCTCCGATATAGAGGAAACCACATTGGGAGCAGCGAATGCAATAGACCAGATTGAAAGAGGTAAAAGTGAAATGCTGCTTAACCAGGAATGAGTGTTTTGGGCCTGGGATGTTAAGCATGGAAGAGGTAAAGGGGCAGGTGTTACACCTTCTGCGATTGCATGGGAAGGTGCCATGGGTGATGGGAGAGGTGCTGGGTATGGTGGAGGAGTGGACTAGATTGCCTCGGAGAGAACAGTCTCTGCGGAATGCTGACAGAGGGAGTGAAGGGAAGATGTGTTTGGTGGTGGCATCACGCTGGAGTTGGCGAAATGGCGGAGGATTATGCTTTGCATACGGAGGCTGGTGGGATGAAATGTGAGAACGAGGGGGACTCTATCCTTGTTCTGGGAGGGAGTGGAGGGGGCGAGGGTAGTGGCGCGGGAGATGGACCGCATGCTGTTGAGGGAACTGTCCACAACTGTAGGTGGGAAATCACGGTTGAGGAAGAAGGAACACATTTTTGAAGCATAAGCATTTTCGATACAGAAGGTGTAACACCTGCCCCTTTACCTCTTCCATGCTTAACATTCCAGGCCCAAAACACTCACTCCAGGTTAAGCAGCATTTCACTTGCACCTCTTTCAATCTGGTCTACTGCATTCACTGCTCCCAATGTGGTCTCCTCTATGTCGGAGAGACCAAACGCAGACTGGGTGATCGCTTTGCTGAGCATCTTCGGTCTGTGCGCACTCAGGATCCTGACCTTCCTGTTGCTTGCCATTTTAACAAAAGACCCTGCTCCCATGCTCACATGTCTGTTCTTGGCCTGCTGCAATTTTCCAGTGAAGCTCAACGCAAACTGGAGGAACAACATCTCAGCTTCCGGCTAAGCACGCTGCAGCCTTCCGGCCTGAACATCGAATTCAACAACTTCAGATGATCAGCCCCACCTCGCCCCATTTGTTTTCATTTCATTTTAACTGTCTTTTGCCATTTCTTTATTTTCTGTACCTTTCACCTCTTTGCTTCCCCCTTCCCCTCCCCCCACATCTACAGTTCATCCTCTGATGTTAGTTTCCCTGCTGTTTGACCTTTCACATCTTTTGTCCTCTCTGGGGACTGCCATTAACACTCTTTCACCTTGGTATCTGTGGCCATTAGCACCAAGTTTCCCTGGGTTTCTGTGGCTATGACTCACCTTTCATTCTCACTCCACAGTATAAATATTTCCCACTCTCTCTGTCTGTTAGCTTTGACAAAGAGTCATCGGACTCGAAACGTTAGCTCTTTTCTCTCCCTACAGATGCTGCCAGACTTGCTGAGATTTTCCAGCATTGTCCCTTTCGTTTCAGATTCCAGCATCCGCAGTAATTTTCTTTTATTAACTGGTGTCAAGGGGCGGCTAAGTCTGAAATACTACATTAGTGTTTCCTTCCCTCCCTCCTCCTCTAACTGAGAATAAAAGGACTGTGAGGAGGACAAGCAAGGTTCCATTCTTTTTCTTATATCTGTCTTAAATGTAAAAGGACAGAGATGGTAGTTAGGGCAGTGGTATAGTGCACCTGCCAGATGTGAGAGATCAGGGAGCTTTTTGCGTCCCTGAAGACTATGTCTGTGGGAAGTGTGATCAGGTATATCTCCTCACAGACCACTTACAGACAGAGTCGTTCGGTTGGAGCAGCAGCTAGACTCATTGCGGCGTGTACAGGGGCCAGAGAGTGCGATAGACTGTAACCTTAGAGAGGTGGTCACACCACAGGCTCATATGGGTATATGGGTGTCCGCCAGGATAGGCAGGCAGGTAAGGCAGGATCTTCCTGTGGCTATTCCTCTCTCAAGCTGGTATACCATTTTGGATACTGTTGGGGGAGATAGCCTCTCAGGGGAAGATACCTGCAGAAGCCAGCCTGTGGCACCACAACTGTTTCTGCTGTACAGCAGGGTCAGGCTAAATCCAAACGGGTGACAGTAGTAGGAGACTCGGGAGTCAGGAGCATAGACAGGCGTTTCTGTGGCCGCAAACAGGACTCCAGGATGGTCTGTTGCCTTCTTGGTGCCAGGGTCCTGGATGTCTCTGAACGACAGGGCATCCTGAAACAGGAGGGTAAACATTCAGATGTCATTGTCCACATTGGTACTCAGAACATATGAAACGTGCCAGTGAGGTTTGGAACAGGGAGATAATACAGTTGAACACATGGCTAAAGAGCTGGTGTCGGAGGGAGGGCTTTAGATACATGGATCAGTGAGATGATTTTGGGGAAGGAGGGGCCTGTACAATAAGGACGTGTTGCACCTGAACTGGAGCAGCACAAATATCTGGGCTGGAGGTTTGCTAGTGCTGTTTGGGAGGGTTTAAACTAGTGTGGCGGAGGTGGTGGGAACCGGAACAGACGGTCAGTAAGTGTAGAGACTGGGAAAAAAGTGAGACTGAGATAAACATAGTGCAGAGTAAGAGCAGACAGAGGAAGCCTCAGGGCTCAGCGGGACTATGGGGGTCTAGACTGTGTTTGCTTCAATGCAAGAAGTATAACAGGTAAAACAGATAAACTGAGAGCCTGGATTCCTGCATGGAACTATGATGTATTTGAAATTATGGATACTTAGTTAAAAGAGAGACAGGACTGGCAGTTTAATATTCTGGGATATAGTTGTTATAGACAGGATAGAGGGGGAAGCAAAAGAGGTGAGGGAGTTGCATTGCTGATTAGGGAGTAGATCACAGCTGTGTTGAGGGAGGCTACATTGGACAGATCTTGTAGTGAAGCATTATGGGTGGAGTTCAAGAATAAGAATGGTGAAATCACAATGTTGGGTGTGTACTATAGACCTCCCAACTGCCAACAGGAGACAGAGGAGCAGTTGTGTAGTCAACCACTGAAAAGGTGTGAAAAAGCAGAGCAGTTGTGATGGGTGACTTTAACTTCCCCCATATTGACTGGGAATCCCTTACAGGCAGTGACTCGGATAGAGGGCAATTTGTTAGACTTGTCCAGGAGGGGTGTTTGATACAGTATGTTGACAATCCAACTAGGGACGGGGCCATACTAGACTTGGATTTGGGGAATGAGCCAGGCCCGGTCATTGATGTTTCAGTGAGGGAGCATTTTGGGATTAGCGACCATAATTCCATCAGTATTGGATTAGTCATAGATAATGACAAGAGTTGCCGGTGGGTGAGGGTGCTTTGACATCTAAATTAGACAGGAACTGGAAAATGTGGATTGTGATTGGCCCTTTGAAGGCAAATCCACATCTGACATGTGAGAGACTTTTAAAGGCCAGTTGATTGAAGTGCAAGACAGGCATATACCCGCAACAATGAAGGATAGAAATGGCAGAATTCGGGAACCATGGCAAGCGTTGACAAGGGAAATTGTAAGCTTAGTCAAAAGGAAAAATGAAGCATACGATAGGACTACACCTCTAAAAAACTGTTGAAGTCCTTGAGGAGTACAGTGAAAGTAGGAAGGAAAGTAAACATAGATGTAGGAGGGCTAAAAGGGGCCATGAAATGTCATTAGCAAACTTGGTCAAGGAGAACCCCAAGGTTTTTATATGCATACATTAGGAGCAAGAGGGTAGCAAGAGAAAGAGTAGGCCCACTCAAGGACAATGGAGTGAAGTTAAGCGTGGAACCACAAGAAGTGGGTGAAATCCTTAATGAGTACTTTATATCGGTATCACCAGGGGAAAGGACATGAAGGATGTTGAGGTCAGGGATAGGTATGTGAAGTCTCTTGAGAACCTCAATAGATCAAAGGAGGAGGTGTTGAATATCCTAAATTGAATTAAGGTAGACTAGTCCCCGGGGCCGGATGGGACCTATGCCAGGGAGGCAAGGGCAAAGTAGAGTTGAGGTCAAAAGGAGATCGGCCATAATGGTATTGAATGGCGGAGCAGGCTGGAGGGGCTGAATTGGGTTCTGAAGAATAAATTCAAGAAGCAGTTGGTTGCTTTCTGGCGGGTATACGAGGTACAGTAAGAATCAAGAGTCCAATGGGTGCCATATTTTACTTCTACATGATAGTTCAAATCATAAATTAAGGAGCAGATAGGTAGGTTTTGAATTAGTAGTAGGATGAAGAGTTATAGGGAGTTAGCGAGAAGGTGGCAATGAAGCCGAGAAAGGATACAGAATGCTTGCCTTCATTGGACGGGGCATTGAGTATAAAAACTGGCAAGTCAGCTACAGATGTATAGATACATTAACGGCATTCAAAAGGCATCTTGTCAAACACATAAATAGGATGGGTAGAGAGGGATACGGCACAAGGAAGTGCTGAGGGTTTTGGTCAATGTTGGTATCATGACTGGTACAGGTTTGGAGGGCCGAAGGGCCTGTTCCTGTGCTGTGTTGTTCTTTGCTCTTTGTTCTTTGAGATCAGCCATGATCATATTGAATGGCCAGTGAAGAGCAGCTGTGAATCAGAATCATTGATTGTGACAGCTACTCTTTTCAACAAGTATGAGGAGCTCCTGACCATCTTTGTCCCTAAGATTCAGATCATCCAATCAGATACATGTGACACTTCGCTTCCTTCCTCGAGCTCTCTGAGCCAAATGTCCGGAATTTCCTCACCATCCAAGCCCTGAACATTCATCATTCTCCAGTTCTTCTCTGATCTCCCTTCAAGCTTTCATTAAGATGGACTGAATATTCTCCTTCTGTCCATAGCAGAACAATGCTGGACTTAATTTATCTCTCAGACTTTATTCCCGCGAAACTGCTGACCAACAAATTCTCCTTCCTGATATTGCATCAGCTGTTGTTTCATTTCATGCACATCCCCCTTTCTCCTTCAATTGTTTCCCCAAAAAGCAGGAAAAATTCAATCTGACCAATTACCATTCCAACAGACTTCTCTCGATCATCAGCAAAGTGATGGAAGGTGTCGTTGACAGTGCTATCAAACCCACTTACTCAGCGTTAACCGAATATTCTGTTTCCGTTCGGCCAGAGCCAGTTGGCTCCAGACTTCATTAAGGCCTTGATCCAAACATAGATAAAATAATTGAATTCCAGAGGTGAGGCGAGAGTGATTTCCCTTGACATGAAGGCAGTATTTGACTTGCATGAAGGAACCCTCCCAATCCTGGAGTTAATGGGAATCACGTGGAAAACTCTTCACTAGTTAAAGTAAGATCTAGCACAAAGTAAGATGGTTGCAGGTGTTAGAGGCCAGTCATATCAGACCCAAGACATTGGTGTAGGTTTTCCTCAAGCTAGTGTACTAGGCCCAGCCATCGTCACCTGCTTCACCAAAAATGTTTTCCATTTATCATAAGGTTAGTGTTCAGTTTCATTAATGATTCCTCAGATACTAAACAGTCTGGCTGCAGCAAGGCCTCGAGAATATTCAGGTTTGGGCTGATAAGCAGCAAGTAACATTTGTATCAGTCAAGTGCCAGGCAATGACCATCTCCCACAAGAGAGAGCTGAATAATTATGTTGATCTTCAATGAGATTACCAGTGCTGCATCTTGGGGCAGCAGGGTAGCACGAGTGGATAGCACTGTGGCTTCACAGCGCCAGGGTCCCAGGTTCGATTCCCTGCTGGGTCACTGTCTGTGCGGAGTCTGCCCGTTCTCCCCCTGTCTGCGTGGTGTAGCCACCTGGGGTGGCCACTGCCCAACACAAAATGGAAGATTGCAAGGAATGCAGGGAAAATGGACATGTTGGAAAGCAAGCAGCTTGCAAGGCAATTATGTATTGGGACGACTGCAGAAACCGGTCTTGACTGCTGCAGAGACCAGACAGCACTGTGAAAGAAAACCCGTTAACATACTAATGAGGCAATACCGGGCGAGTCCCAGATACAATGTACACAAGTTAAGCACAAATCGATAAATTCTATGGAAGGCCAGACCCAGTGGCGCCAGAGAAGCCCAAAACAATAGGTCCCAAGAACCGCCCCAGCAACCGTGGAACTGCCCTATGATTGGGGGGTTCAAACGTATCGATTGGGAAGAGACCCATTCGATTCCAAACAGGTAAGGGAGTCCGCCCAAAGGGGCGCGGACCACCTGGGACCTATAAAAGAAAGGTCCCACACATGGTTCAGTCTCCTGTCTCCGGGCTCCTGTCTTCTACTCCAGCCGTCGAGCAGCAGCCACCAACAAGTAAGTGCCTAACGACGACCGCTACCAGAAATAGGCACTCCTGACACCCTTGGCAATTGATAACAATCCGAAGTCTGCAGACCAGAGCAGAGCAAGAGGCCTTGTTCCCTGACCTCGCAGTTCCTTCGAGATAAGTATTAGTTGTTTAGCTGTAGGAGTAAGTTTAATCCTTTAGCGTGTGCATGGGTAGTTATTATAATTGTATTATAATAAACTCTAGTTGTTTGGACTTACTAATTGGTGTACGGTTTTATTGCTTTGAACTTCACCTTGAAGCTTGTGGCGGTGTCTTAACGGCACCTGGCGACTCCAGAGCTTAGAACAAGAAACAGAGCCAAGGTGAGTGTTAAGCACACTCACCCAGAACGAGCAACAGTGGGTTTCCTCCGGGTGCTCCAGTTTCCTCCCACAGTACAAAGACGTGCAGGTTAGGTGGATTGGTCAAGATAAATTGCCCTTCGTGATCAAAAAAAAAGGTTAGGAAGGGTTATTAGGTTACGGGGATAGGGTGAAAGTGAGGGCTTAAGTGGGTTCGTGCAGACTCGATGGGCCGAATGGCCTCCCTCTGCACTGTATGTTCTATGCTCTATGTTCAACCATCCTGGAGCTTACAATTGCCCAGAATCTTAACTGGACCAGGCACATAAATACTCTGGTTACAAGAGAGGTCATCGGCGAGGAATTCTTTGTCAGTAATTCATGCCATGACTGCCCAAATCTTGTCCACCATCCAAAAGGCAAAAGTCAGGAGTGCAATGAAATACTCCCCACTTTCCTTGATGAGTGCAACTCCAACAATCTTCAAGGCCTGAATTTCAGACAGGTGATGTCGGAGCCTGTCACCCTGAGAGTCAGTGGGTAACCCATCCCTGCTGACCTTGACAGACCCACTGACATTTTACACTCGATTGAGTGTTGAATGGCAGCAGATAAGACTTTGTTCACAGTTGGCAGACATCCTGTCTTGGAGACCTATCAGCCAAATGGATTGGTCAACAGTTCTCCAGCCCTTCCAGGTACAGCGCTGCAGTGGTCAGAAAAGGTGCTGCAGTGCTGTGCCTCAACCTAAGTCCTGGGACTGTGCTGTAGGTCATTACCCGGGTTCCAGGGGGAGGAGAGGGGTGGTACAGGAGGGGGAGGGCAATCTTGCAGCCTGCTTAAACATTCACTCCCTCCACAACCAATACACAGTGGCATCACTGTGAACAAGATGCACCTGCTGAGCCAACTTTAATGCTACCTTCCAAACTCAATCTTTACTCCCTTGACGGACAAGGAGAACAGACCCATGGGAACACCAGCACTTGAAAGTCTCTTACAAGATACCCACCATCCTGACTTGGAACAATTTCCATTCATTTACTGTCCCTGGGTCGGAATCCTGGAACTCACTCCCTAAATTAATTAATGGAATAAATTGAGGTTAATAGGTATGATCTTATAGCCAGATCATAAGAGACATGGTTACAAGGAGATTAAAGCTAGAAACTAAATATTCAGGGGGTATGTGACTTTTCGGAAGAACAGACAAGAAGGAGAGGGTAGCTTTGTTATTACGAGATGGAATAAGTACGATCGTAAGAAATGATCTTGGATCAGAAGATGGATGGTCCATATGGGTGGAAGTAAGAAATAACACCAGGAAGAAGGCACATGTGGGAGTAGTTCATCGGCTCCCTAACTGCAGTTCCACTACAGGACAAAGAATAAATCAGGAGATGATGAGGACATGTAAAAAAAAGTAAATAATCATGTGTGACTTTCATCTTCATGGGAATGGGAAAATCAAATTTGCAGATGTAACCATGAAGAAGTACTTATTGAGTGTATTTGGGACAGTTTCCGAGGACAATATATTGTGGGTCCAACCAAGGATCATGTCAGACTATTTTGGATCTGGTAATGTGCAATGAGGCAGGTTTAATAAAGAATCTCAGAGTAAAAGGTCCCCGAGGAGATAGTGACCATAAAATGGTAGAATTTAGAATTCAGTTTGAGAGTGAGAAACCTGGGTCCGAAACAAGTGTGTCAAACTTAAATCGAGATAATTACAAAGAAATGACGACAGAGTTAGCTGGGGTGGTCTGTGTAAGTAATTTAGCAGAAAAGTCAGTTGATTGGCAATAGCAGTCTTCTATGAAAATAGTTCATGACTCACAACAAAGCTATATCCCAATGAGGAAGAAGGATTCTCAGAAGGGGATAAATCAACCATGGTTAACCAAGGAAGTTAAGGATAGTATTAAAGTGAAAGAGAAAACAAATAGGGCGCGATTCTCCCATATGGGGAGAAATTGTAAGGCTGGCGTCAAATCCGGGCGGGAACCGATTCTGGTCCCCGGTCGGGGCTAGCATCCCGACGCCGTAAACTCCGGCATCGCGGGCTTAACGAATTTCATTAAGCCCGCTTGCCAGAGTTAGCGCCGGCTGACGCGTCATATGACGTCAGCCGCGCATGCGCGGATTGGAAGACTCCAACCCGCGCATGCGCGGATGACGTCATCGCGCATTTGCGCGAAACCCGCGCATGCGCGGTCCGGGATGCCCCTCAGCCGCCCCGCGAATGGATACTGCGGGGCGGCGGAAGGACAAAGAGTGCGCGGGCATCGGGCCCGCTGCCCACGATCGGTGCCCACCGATCGCGGGCCCATGGCACCCTTGGCACGGCTGTGGTACTGCCGTGCCAATCGGTGCCATGGTTTTAAAAATCGACAGTTTACGGCCGTTTTTACGAACGGCCAGACCAGGTGTTTTTGCCGTTTGTAAAAACAGCCGTAAAGGGCTGGGAACACGGCCCATCCATCAGCTGAGAATCGCTGCCGGCCGTAAAAAAACGGCGGCAGCGATTCGTCTCGGGAGTCGGGCGTGGGGGGGGGGGGAGAATAGCGGGAGGGCGTCAGAACAGCGTGGCATTAAAATTTTACGAGCCACGCTATTCTCCGCACCGTCAGGAGTGCGGAGAATCGCGCCCATAATGTGTAAATGTCAGTGGTGAGCTGGAGTATTGGGAAAGCTTTAAAAACGTAACAAAAGATGACCAAAAAAAAATTAAAGAGGGAGAAGATAAACTGTAAGGATAAACTAGCAAGTAATATAAAATTGACAGTAAGAGTTTCTTTAAATATGTAAAAAGGAAGGGAGAGGTCTTCATGGCAGAAGACATGAATAGCATTCCAAAAATATTAAATAATCAAGGAGGAAAACAGGGTCAAGAAATAGATACTGTGGGCGCGATTTAACGAACACGCCACGAAACGTGATCAAAAACGGACATAGATTTTTTTCCGGTCAACTCGTGTCCCCGTGCCTAGTAAATATCAGTGGAGAATAAGTACGACAGAAACTCATCGGTTCCAAAGGCCAATAAGTCCCCTGAACCTGGTGGGTTGCTATCCTAGGATATTAAAGGAAGCAGCTACAGAGATAATGGATGCACTGCTGATAATATTCCAAGAAATCCTTAAGTATTGGAAAAATTCCAGAGGAATGGAAAACTGCCAATGTGTCATCCTCATTCAAAAATAATAATAATAATCACTTATTGTCACAAGTAGGCTTCAATGCAGTGACTGTGAAAAGAGGGGGGGTCTAAAAAATGGTAATAAGAGGTCACAGATGTAGGTTGAGAGGTGGTAGAGTTAGAACTCAGATGAGGAGGAACTGCTTCTTGTAGAGGGTGGTGAATTTGTGAACTTGTTGCCCCATAGTGTGGTGGAGTCTAAGTCATTAAATGGTTTCAAGAAGGAAATAGGTATATTTTAGGGGGGGAAACAGGTTAAAGGGATATGGAGAGCAGGTAGGAAGGTGGATTTGAGACCAGGAAGAGATCAGCCATGATCTGATTGAATGGCAAGCAGGCTTGAAGGTTTGAATTGCCTACTTCTGGTCCTAATTCCTATCCTATTTTCCTAACTGTAGGCCAGTTAGTTTAATATCTGTCATTGGGAAAAGGCTAGCATTACAAAGGATGTAATAGCAGATCATTTAGAAATATATATTATGATCAAGCAGTCAGAATGGCTTGATAAAGGGGAAATCATGCCTTTATTAGAATGTTTTAAGGTGACAGCGAGCAGGATAGATAAAAGCAAACCATTAAATGTAATATACTTGGGCCTGGATTCTCTTTCCCGCCGCGCCACATTTCTCTTTCACTCCACCATTAGGATGCTCCGTTACACCAGCTAGTCAATGGGGTTTCCCATTGTGGGGCAGTCCCACGCCGCCGGAAAACCCCCGGGCTGCCGGCAAAACGGAGCACCCGCCGGCGGAGAATCAAGTCTTTGGATTTCCAAAAAAGCATTCAATAAGGTATCGCACAAAAGGCTACTTAGTAATATAAGGACCCATAGTGTTGGGGATAGTATGTTAGCATGAATAGAGGATTGGTTAACTAATAGAAGTCTCTCCTTCCTTCTCTATTACGGTATGCATTGTTTGTACTGCATGCAAGAAACAATACTTTTCACTGTATACGGATACATGTGACAATAACAAGTCAAATCAAATCAAATCAAATCAAGAAGATAGAGAGTTAGGGTAAGTGGATCATTTTCAGGATGGCAATGTGTAACTAGTGAAGTGTTACAGGAATCAGTGTTGGAGCCAGAATTATTTATAATATACATTAATGACTTGAATGAGGGAAGTGAATATGTATTATTGTTGTGTTTGGAGATGATACAAAAAGAGGCAAGAGGGCAGGCGGTTAAGATAACACTAAGAGTCTACGGAGAGGTTTGGATAGGTAAAGAGTGAGCAAAAGCTTGCATTGGTTTGTCCCCTTTATTCCCATTGGCTCCCATTTTGTGAGGCCTCCTTGATGCCACACTTAGTCAAATTCTGCCTTCGTGTCAACAACAGTTACTCTCACCTCGTCTCTGGAGTTCAGCTCTTTTGCCCATGTTTGAACCAAGGCTGCAATGAAGTCAGGTGCTTAGTGGCCCTGGCAGAACCCAAACTGAGTGTCAGTGAGCAGGTTATTGCTGAATAAGTGACATTTAATTACAGTATCAAGGACACTTTCCACCACTTTGCTGATGATCAAGTGTACATTGAAGATTGGTCGGATTGGATTTGTCCAGCTTTTTGTGGACAATATATACCTGGGCAACTTTTCAAATTACCGGGTAGATGCCAGTGTTGCTGCTGTATTGCAACAACCTGGCTAGGGGCACAGTACATTCTAGTACAAGTCTTCAATAATATTGCTGGAATGTTATCAGGACCCATAGCCCTTGCAGTGTCCGTGCCTTCAGGTGCTTCATCATATCATGTGGAGTGAATTGAATTGGCTGAAGCCTGGCATCTGTGATGCTGGGGGCCTCAGGAGTAGGCCAAGATTGATCTTCCACTCTTCACTTATCGCTGAAGATTGTTGCAAATGTTTCAGCCTTGTCCTTCACACCGATGTGCTGGGCTTCCCCATAATTGAGGATGGGGTTATTTGTGGAGCCTCCTATTCCAGTGAGTTGTTCAATTGTCCACCACTATTGGCAACTGGATGTGGCAGGATTGCAGATCTTTGATCTGACCCAAAGGTTTTGGAATCGCTTTGCACTGTCTATAGAGTTCTGCTTCTGCTATTTGGCAGGCAGTATGTTGAAAGTTACCAATCTATCCCAGAAATAGCAGTGAAATGTCTATCAAGGAGAAGGTAATAAATCTGATGGCCTTCTAAATTCCATTTGTAGTTTGAGCAGGGCTCATAACCCCCGTTACTTGTCTTTGGGTCTAGCTCCCTCTTGTGAAGTTGAGGGGAATTAAATGGAAGACACATCAGACCTTGAATCAACTTCAAATACTGATGAAGGTTGTTGCAAAGAATATTCTCACAAATCCAGGGAAATAAAAATACATTTAGGCCAGAATTTGATGTTGCTCAGGTGGCTGCAAGCATGCGATATCGTGCAAGTAGACTTTGCCGGTCTGTGCCGAGGTCTTTTCACACTTGCACGATATTTCAGTCGATAGGCATGAACAAGAATTGGCTGTGCACCCACCGATAATTAAGCAGCCAGTTAAATGGATTAAAAGTCCAATTAAGTTGAATTTTACACTGTCCGTGCAACTTTCAGGTCAGCATACGGGCACCACAGCAGTTGGCCATCTGTTTTTTCACATTTCTCCTCCAAAGGTGGGATAAAATGGGGTGGGAGCACAGGCTGTGAGAGTTTTATTTTTAGAAAATATTTTATTGAGGCATTTATAATTTTAACATTTTTAAACAGAAAAATCCAACAAAGACAAAAACCCCACAATTACATAGTCATCCCCCTCCCAAACACAGACCCCAATCAACATACAACTTTTCCTCCCGCCTCGACACAAACTTCAGAGTGTAGTATGTTCATACACATGGGCATAACAGAAACAATATGAAGTACGATGGCAATTCTCAGAGTATTTACAACTTGGAAGGGGCTGGTTTAGCACAGTGGGCTAAATCGCTGCCTTGTAATGCAGAACACAGCCAGCAGCGAGGGTTCAATTTTCCTTACCAGCCTCCCTGAACAGGCGGGGGAATGTGGCAACTAGGGGCTTTTCACAGTAACTTCCTTGAAGCTTACTTGTGACAGTAAGTGATTATTATTGGAAAGCAAAGCTTGCTTAAAAACTGCAAGATGGTTTGAAGGACCAGTGAATGCACTAGAGTACTGTACACTCCGTTTCAGGCTGTGAGAGCTGTGTGGCATTCAGGTGAGACTTTTCTGTAGCTATATCTTTGAGATTTCAGACCTTTTCGTCTGGTTTCTTGTGAGGCATTCTTAGTCTTGTCTTGAGGGCTCTTCTTTTGGTAATTCTGTTGGTGCATTTTTGCCCATTGTAGCCCCCAGTGCACGGGGAAGTGCCACCTGCATTTCAGCCGATGGGAATTGTGTGCTCTGCTGGGCCAGCCCCTCTGAGTTGGAAGAGCAGAGTGGAAGGGAGGCAAGGCCAGGTGTCTGCATGCAGCATTACGGGGAGAGAACTGTGGGATGAGAGACACAGGAAGATATCTGAAGACACAGAAGGACGGTGATCGAGGGGACAAAACTGAATGTGAGGTCCCACGGCCTGAATCATTCCAGGCGATCCCTGCAATATCCTCCAGAGAGTCTGTCACTTATTATACTGGTATGCCATGCTCTGCACAATCTGGCACTGACAAGGTGTGAACCCACTGAAGGATGAGGACATTGAAGCAGCCCTACATGCCTCAAATGAAGACTCAACATATTGATTTGATGAGGAATCTGGGCAGGCAGAGGGTTAAAATGAGCGTCAATAGATGAGAAACTGGACCAGTCTTCACGAATCTCTGTAGTTTCTTACGGTCTTGGGCCGAGCAGGTGCCATATCAGGCTGTGATGCAGCCAGATAGGATGCTTTCTATGGTGCACCTGTAAAAGTTGGTAAGAGTCAATGTGGACGTGCCAAATCTTTTCAGTTTCCTGAGGAAGTATAGGCGCTGTTGTGCTTTCTTGGTCACAGTGTTGACGTGGGTGGACCAGGACAGATTTGATGTGCACTAGGAATTTGAAGCTGTCAACTATCTCCACCTCAGCCCCCATAATGCAACAGGGGTCTGTACAATATTTTGCTTCCTGAATTCAATGATCAGCTCCTTAGTTTTGCTGACATTGAGGGAGAGATTCTTGTCGCTACACCAGTCTACTAGGTTCCCTATCTCTTTTACCTGCTTCAGTGGCATGTGAAACTAGTATACGGGACCATTTAGTGGTATCTTCCTCATCGAGGTGAGCGCGGTCTAAGTTTCCGTATGCTGCCTTGAAATGTATCCAGAGGCGACTGGCAAAGGTGGTCGGATGTTCCCCTCTCTTTCGCCAACATTTGATTAGACCCTCTACTGGATCCCCTTTGTTGTATCCGATAGCATCTAATATTGCGGCCTTCATTTCCTCTAGGGTTCCTCTTCCCACATTTTGGGGGTCTGCCAAAGCTGATCGTACCGACTGGCTGAGGCTCATTACTATCAATTTAACTTCCTCTCTCTCATCTAATCCATACATAACCTTTTGTTGGCGCAGCTCCTCAAAGAAGCAATGCGGGTCTGCGGTGGGCTAAAATGTAATAATTTTACTGCAAGCATCCCTCAACTGAGTTACCAAAAGTGGGGTGGTGTAAGTGATATCTGAACCTGCCTGGTCCCTTATCCTTCTTTCCGTGGTGACCGGATTCATGGGTGTCGGGGCCGCTGTGGGGGTTGGTGCAACCTGTGCAGCCGGTGCCTTTCTTTTTGGGAAGCGTTGGCGGCTGCTTTCGACTTTCCGTTCCTTTAATGTACATTTGTGCACTTTCAGTTAACTCTCCCCAATCTAGGGCAGCACAGTGGCGCAGTGGTTAGCATTGCTGCCTACGGCGTTGAGGACCCAGGTTTGAATCCCGGCTCTGGGTCACTGTCCGTGAGGAGTTTGCACATTCCCCCCGTGTCTGCGTGGGTTTCACCCCCACAACCATGGGCAGCACGGTAGCATTGTGGATAGCACAATCGCTTCACAGCTCCAGCGTCCCAGGTTCGATTCCGGCTTGGGTCACTGTCTGTACGGAGTCTGCACATCCTCCCCGTGTGTGCGTGGGTTTCCTCCGGGTGCTCCGGTTTCCTCCCACAGTCCAAAGGTGTGCAGGTTAGGTGGATTGGCCATGATAAATTGCCCTTAGTGTCCAAAATTGCCCTTAGTGTTGGATGGGGTTACTGGGTTATGGGGATAGGGTGGAGGTGTTGACCTTGGGTAGGGTGCTCTTTCCAAGAGCTGGTGCAGACTCGATGGGCTGAATGGCCTCCTTCTGCACTGTAAATTCTATGTAAATACACAGAGGCTGTGTACCTGTATGTGTTCCACATTGACCACAATTCCCATGGTCCTTTGCAGGTGGTCATTTTACATGGCTACACAAACTACAGTTGGTGCTAAAGCTAGGTGTTTTGTCAACGCAGATAGATCAACAAAGTTTTTCGGCATATCCAGAACCTGACCGTCATGAAATTAAAATGAAAGTGGATACGGGCACAGCAATAACGCTAATACCATGAGTCAGAGAAACATGGAAACATAGAAAATGGAAGCAGGAAGAGGCCATTTGTGCCCTTTGAGCCTGCTCCACCGTTCATTATGATCATCAAGTTCAATAGCCTGATCCCGCCTCCCCCCCCCCTCCCCCCCCCTCCCCCCCGCCATATCCCTTGATCCATTAATCCCAAGAGATATATCTAATTCCTCCTTGAAATTTCACAACGCTTTGGCCTCAATACTTTCTGTGGTAGCAAATTCCACTGATTCACCACTCTCTGGGTGGAGAAATTTCTCCTCACCTCAGTCCTATAACCCCTAGTTCTGAAATCCCCCACCATCGGGAACATTCTTTCTGAATCTACCCTGTCTAATCCTGTTCAAATTTTGTAAGTTTCTATGAGATCCCCTCTCACTCTTCTGCAGCTCAATGAATCAAACCCTAACCAATTTAGTTTCTCCTCATATTAAGGTCCCGCCATCTCACAAATCAGTCTAGTAAACCTTCGCTGCACTCCCTCCATAGCAAGAACATCCTTCCTCATGTTGCTCACGGACATTTTAGATGGCCACACTCAGATAAAGACACCAAAATTAAACACAATACTCCTAAGTGTGGCCTCACCAACTCCCTATACAATTGCAAGAAAACATTTCTATTCCTATGCTCAAATATCCGGCCAACATGTCATTTGCCTTCTTTACTGCCGACAGTACCTGCGCTTTATTTCAGTGACTGATGCACGACGACAGCAAGGTCTCGCTGATTATCCATCTCTCTCAATTTACACCCATTCAAATAATAATATACCTTCCTATTTTTGCTACCGAAGCGGATAACCTCACATTTATCCACATTATGCTGCATCGCCATGTGATGCCCACTCAGCCTGTCCAAATCCGGCTGAAGCATCTCTGCATCCTCCTCACACCTCACCGTCCCACTCAACTTTGTATCATCTGCAAATTTGGAGATAATGCATTTTGTTCTCTTGTCCAAATCATTAATATATAATATGAACAGTTGGGGCCCTAGCACACTTCCCTGTGGTACTCCTCTAGTCACTGCCTGCCAATCAGAAAAAAAAACATGTATTCCAACGTTTTGCTTCCTGTCTGCCAACCAGCTTTCTATCCATCGCAAGACACTACCCATAATCCCATGTGCTTTAACTTTACATATTAATCTGCAGAGTGAGACCTCGTCGAAAACCTCCTGAAAGTTTAAATAAACCACATCCACCGATTCTCCCTCATCAACTCTACTAGTTATATCTTCAAGGAATTCTAGATTTGTCAAGCATGATTTTTCTTTAGAAAGTCCATGCTGACTTTGTCTGATTACAACACTGCTTTCCAAATTCATGTGCTTTGAAAAACTTTTGAAAGAATTTTGGAAAAGGACCACCAATGAATCTATTATTTCTAGGGACACTTCCTTAAGTACTCTGGGAAGAAGATTATCAGGTCCTGGAGATTTCTCTACCTTCAATACCAATAATTTCCCCAAAACCATTTCTTCACCAATACAAATCCCTTCAGCTCCTCACTAAAACCTCTGTTTCTCAGAACTTCCGGTACATTATTCATGTCTTCCATTTTGAATTCAGAAGCAAATATAAATTTAGTTCCTCGGCCATTTATTTGTTCCCTGTTATGAATTCCTACATTTCTAACTGTAAGGGGCTACATTATTTTTTATCAATCTTTTTCTTTTTACTTACTTTTAGAAACCTTTACAATCAGTTTTTATGTTCCCCGCTAGTTTACTTTCAAATTGCATTTTCCCCTTCTTAATCAATCCCTTGGTCTGCCTTTGCTGAATTTTAAACTGTTCCTATTCCTCAGGTCTACTGCTTTTTCTTGCTTTTACCATTAACAGCTGAAGTATCTGCCTTTAAAACTGTCAAATACGATCCGTGGATGTACCAGAGAGAGTGACAAATTCAGATTCTGTTTCTTAAGACTTTTCAATGCCTATAATGACAGATACTGTAATAACTGTTGTGGGCCAGAGTTTAGAGAACCACAAAGTGTATCATCGAGTTCACCTGACCCACAACTTTTAATAGATTTTGGTATGGGGAGCACATGGCCCACTCCACAGGTGTGGTACAGCAGAATGGAAAAGTATTTTTTAAAGCAAAATAATGTTTATTCTATGAATTCAAGTTAAACTTTTTAAAACATACAGAGAGCCATCTTAGCAACCATTAATTCAAATACAACCCCCAAAGAATATAACACCAAGTAATCCTTTAAGGTTTCCTTTTAACATCCATAAGACATAAAAAAAACCTTTAAACCGAAGCACATCAGATTAAATTCACTACTGAGAGCAGTTATTAGTTTTAAATCACCAAAAATCAATCTTTAGCTATCCAGTTCTGAAAACAAAACTAAAACACACCCTGCAGCAAACAGCCTAAAATGAAAGTAAAACACTCACAGACAGCCCAGCTCCACCCACTCTCTGACATCACTGCAGTAATAAACACACATTTCTTAAAGGTACACTCACTACAGATATCTATATACACACACCCATTTATAAACACTCATTTCTTAAAGGTACTCTCACACAACACCTCCCCCAAGAAAAAATAAATAAACAATCAACTTCAAGATGGTTTCATTTTTCACCTTTTCACCATCCTTTAAGAAATGCACACAGTAAATATACTTTTTTGTTTCAAAAAACAACACATGGAAACAGTTATAATAATACAGTCCATTTTTGTTCTTCCTCCAACTGGAATCCTTCGCGATTGACAGTTTCTTTGGAAAAGAAGTTCTTTGCACGATCCGTCCATTTCTCTACGCCTCGGAATTTCTCTTTAAAGTCAGATACTTTCGTTCAATCTGATTACAGAGTCCTTTGTAATTCTCCAACACATGAGCATTGGTTATCACAGCTTTCAGGCCATCAAATGCCGGTTGAAAGTCCGCTGTCCACTGAAATTTTTGACATTTCATCAGCAAGTCTATCATTGGAGCAACCACGCTCCAAAGACCTTTCACAAATGTTCGATCAAATCCACTAATGCCAGGAAATTGCATTTGTTCCCGTCATCTTGAGGGTATCGGAAACTCCTCAATAACTGTTGGTTTCACATCCCATGTGACCATTCGACCCTGTCCGATTGTATGTCCAAGGAAAGTGACTTGGGCTTTACCAAATTCACTTTTGGCTAGGTTTATCACCAAACCAGCCTCCTGAAACCGATCAAATAACTCCATCAGATGTTTTAAATGTTCTTTCCATGTCTGGCTGAAAATTACCACATCGTCGATGTATACCGCACAATTGGGTAATCCTGAAACAACTTTGTTAGTTAACCGTTGAAATGCTGCTGGAGCGTTTTTCATGCTAAATGGCAGAACTTTGAATTGGTATATACCATCTGGAGTCACAAAAGCTGAAATCTCCTTCACCCTTTCGGATAAAGGTACCTGCCAATAACCTTTAAGTAAATCCAGTTTGGAAATAAAAGCTGATTGTCCCACATTCATAATGCAATCCGCCAAACGTGGGATAGGATAAGTGTCCGTTCTTGTAACTGCATTAACCTTTCTATAGTCCACACACAACCGTTGGGTACCGTCTGGTTTCGGTACCATCACTATGGGTGAGCTCCATTGGCTGCAACCCACTTCAATTGTGCCATTTTTAAGCATACTCTCAATCTCTTTGTTAACCTGTGCCATTTTAAAGGGTTACGTCTATATGGATGTTGTTTGATTGGAACAGCATTTCCCACATCTGCATCATTTATAGGCATTTTAGTACTTCACAATTTATCTCCACAAACTTGCCTGTGTGATATCAATAACTCTTTTAGGTCAGTTTGTTTTTCCGCTGGAAGGTAACTCAACAATTTATCCCAATGTTTAAGAATATCCTTGTTTTCCATTTAATTTGAGATATGTCAAATTCACAGTCATCTGGATGTGGTTCATCACTTTTGAGTTAGAATCATTAAAACCTCCTTTTTCTCTCCTTCCCTTTCAAAGTAATTTTTAAGCATATTCACATGACACACTTGGTGAGTCTTCCTTCTATCTGGTGTTTTTACCACATAATTCACCTCACTTAATTTCCTTTCAATCTGATAAGGTCCACCAAACCTTGCTTTTAAAGGCTCACCTTCCACTTGTAACAATACTAAAACTTTATCTCCACTGGCAAAACTACTGGTACTTCATGTGCAACTCGTAACACCTCCTTTCTATACCCTACCGGCAATACTACTTGATGAATTTCTGCCCACTTTTCATCCGCCTGCATATGTAAAGGTCTCCATTTTCTCATCAAGACATCACTTTTACGGTAATAACACTCTGGTACACATTCAGAATCCTCTTCCGTGTATGTTTTCTGAGACATCCGTTTTATTTCTACTTCTTTGTGTTGTAACTCCGCCAATTTTCCTGAAAAAAAAATATCCGCCTCATCCTCCACCTGTCCTTGTTCTTTTTCAACCATCTGATCAAAAACGTTTCTGATAATCACACTTCAACTTCATCTTCACTCTTTGATTTCTCCTCTTATCTTAACCTGTGACTTTGCGACCTTGTTACTACACAATCCGGAAGAATCCCAGGATATTTGTCCTAAAACACTTCAGTTGTCTGATTTTCCACTGGCTTATCAACCACAGTAGGCATCACTCCCACCTGCGATCCAGCTATCTCATTACCCAAGATAAACTGTATTCTTGGACAAGATAGTTTCTCTATTACTCCTACTACCACTTCACCACTCTTCACTGGACTTTCCAACCTTACCTTATATAATGGAACACTGCTCCTCTCACCCTGAATTCCACATATTACCACCTTTTCTGGCAACATTCTTCCCAAACTACATAACTCCTCATCTCATGTCATGAAATATTGACTAGCTCTCATATCTCTTAAAATTGTGACTTCTTTACCTGCTCCTCCTGATACACATGAGTAAACTTTACCCACACACCTAGATTCTTTAAAGCCATCTGGCACCTTCTGATCAATCATCTCTTGATCAGGCTGTGCAATCTTTTGCACTTCCTTCGCTTCACTTGGGCTTTCCTTTACCACTTTAACAAACCCCACTGTCCTATCGTGTTTTACCACATCAGCCTTCCCAGTGCTTTTCGTCAACCACCAACACTGCGACTTTACGAGGCCTAGTTTATTACAGTGAAACATTTGAAACGTTTCATTTCATTTCCATCCTCCTGGTTTTATTTTTTAATCTGAGGTACACTCTCCTTATTATCTCCCATCAGATTATCTTTACCTTTACCACTTGAGTATTTCTCATGTCCCCAGTTTCTATTCCTCACAGGCTGAAACTGATGTCGGAAACCAATCTTTGATTTATGAACTAATTCATAATCATCTGTCATTTCTGCTACTAATCTTGTTGTTTTAACCCTCTGCTCTTCCACATGAGTTCTTACTACATCAGGAATTCACTTTTTAAACTCCTCCAACATTATAATTTCTCTGAGAGCTTCATACATTTGGTCTATTTTCAAAGCCTTTATCCATCCACTTATCAAAGTTACTCTGTTTGAGCCTTTCAAACTCCATGTATGTTTGACCAAATTCTTTCCTTAAATTTCTAAAACTTTGTCTGTAGGCTTCAGGCACCAGTTCATCTGCACATTAGATTGATTTTTTCATCTCCTCATACGTCCCAGGTACCTCCTCCGGTAGTGATGAAAACACTTCACTAGCCCTACCTATCAGCTTTGTTTGAATCAGTAATACCCACATGTCCTGTGGCCATTTCATTTGTTTAGCCAACTTCTGAAATGAAATGAAAAAGGCTTCTATCTCCTTCTCATCAAACCTTGGCAATGCTTGGACATATTTAAATCGATTCCCACCAAGCCTTCGACTTTGATGCTCTTTCTCACTATCCTCATCCTATCCTTACACTGTACATTTCCCTTTATGTCTGCCAATTTTAACTGACTGTCAAGTTTCATGGCCATTTTCTGAAGTTCAAACTCTCTCACTTTATCTTTTTCCCTGATCTGTATCTCCCTTTCTCTTTCTTTTTGTTCTGCTAGTGCTATTCTTTCTTTTCTCCTTTCTTCTCTCTCCTTTTCTTTTTCCTCTCTTTCTTTTTCGTCTCTATCTCTTTCTCTTTCATTTCCGCTCCCTCTCTTTCTTTTTCCTCTCTTTTGTATTCAAGCTGCTTTAATTCTTTCTCACTTGTTTAATTTGTCACAGAATTTTTGCCATTTCCAATGAGTCAAACTGTATCTCAGGCAACTTTAAATACTTAGCCACCTCCATAATTACCTTCTCTTTTCGCATTTTGTCAGGTAACGTTAACGGCAATGTTTTTGCCAAATCTAACAGTCTGCTTTCAGTCTCTGTCCGTAAGGTACTGCGTGTGACCGTTTCCACCCCAAAAAATATCTGAGCCTCTGAAAGAGCCATTGTCCACAACACACTCCGTACTTAACTGAAATACCACACCTGAAAAGCAACCACAATATGCTCACCCCTCACTGTCTTTAAGTTCACTAAGCCAATCCAATAGGTAGTCTTTTATCCTGGATGAGCCCCCAATTTGTTATGGGCCAGGGTTTAGAGAACCCTAAAGTGTATCATGGAGTTCACCTGACCCACAACTTTTAATAGATTGTGGTATAGGGAGCACACAGCCCACTCTACAGGTGTGGTACAGCAGAAATGGAAAAGTATTTTTTCAAACAAAACAATGTTTATTCTATGAACTCAAGTTAACCTTTTTAAAACATACAGAGAACATCTTAGCAACCATTAATTCAAATACAACCCCCAAATAATACAACATTAACTAAACGTTTAAGCTTTCCTTTTAACATGCAAAAGATTTTTTTAAAGCCTTTAGACAGAAGCACATCAGGTTAAAGTCACTACTGAGAGCAGTTATTATTTTTAAATCACCAAAGGATCAATTTACAGTCTTTAGATTACAGAGAGATACTCTAATAGACCGTCTGGCTGTGACTGCAGCTATGTAGCTCTGAAAACAAATCTAAAACACACCCTGCAGCAAACAGCCTAAAACAAAAGTAAAAAGTTGACAGTCAGCCCAGCTCCACCCACTCTCTGACATCACTGCAGTAAAAAACACCCATTTTGTAAAGGTACGCTCACTACAGATATTTATATGTATATATTTATATCCACACCCATTTATTAAACACCCATTTCCAAAAGGTACTCTCACATGACATAACTACTCAATAAATACCATCTATAGAAAGGATTGAAGACACTTCTGAGGTTGTGAGTGTCCGAGTTCAAGAACGTCAAATTATACTTTTATTTATTTTATTTTTAAAATAAATTTAGAGTACCCAATTAATTTCTTTTTACAATTAAGGGCCAATTTAGCATTGCCAATCCACTTACCCTGCACTTCTTTGGGTTGTGGGGTTGAGACCCATGCAGATATGGGGTAATGTGCAAACTCCACACGGACAGTTATCCAGGGCCGGAGTGAATCTGAGTCCTTGGCACTGTGGGGCAGCAGTGCTAACCACCCTGTCACCCGATTATACTTTTTAAAAATAAATTTAGAGTATCTAATTCAGTCTTTCCAAGCAGCACAATAGCATTGTGTTTAGCACAGTTGCTTCACAGCTCCAGGGTCCCAGGTTCGATTCCGGCTTGGGTCACTGTCTGTGCGGAGTCTGCACATCCTCCCCGTGTGTGCGTGGGTGGGTTTCCTCCGGGTGCTCCGGTTTCCTCCCACAGTCCAAAGATGTGCAGGTTAGGTGAATTGGCCATGATAAATTGCCCTTAGTGTCCAAAATTGCCCTTAGTGTTGGGTGGGGTTGCTGGGTTATGGGGATAGGGTGAAGGTGTTGACCTTGTGTAGGGTGCTCTTTTCAAGAGCCAGTGCAGACTCGATGGGCTGAATGGTCTCCTTCTGTACTGTAAATTCTATGATGTTTCTAATTGAGGGGCATTTCAGCTTGTTCAATCCACCAACCTTGAACATTTTTGGGTTGTGGGGGCGAAACCCACACAAACACGGGGAGAATGTGCAAACTCCACACGGACAGTGGCCCAGATGAACTAGGATAAACCTGGGACCTTGACTGCAGTGCTACCACTGTGCCACTGTGCTGTCCTACCCAATTACACTTTTATAAGGCCACAAAGGAGTCCACACTGAGTAGTTCAATGAAATTTAGTTTATCTACAATAAATATTATATACATTACACAGTAGATCCCAATTGGGTCTGCCTTGCCAGTGTCTAACTGGTTGACTTTATATATCACACAAATATACATTGTTTAGATGTCCCCCACCTCCTTAATGGGGGAGTTCGTATTTTGCAAGATTCACAGATAAGTTCATTGTTCCGACCCCATAAGATACTTGCAGGTTATAATATCTACCAAAAAGGAATAGATGCCCACACTGTCTTATTGAATTGTATATATGTATAGAAATAGCATATCAGGAATCTGTTGTCTGAATGTTAATTGTTTTCATTGCACTGAGGAAGTAAATAGGGAATAATGTTGTGTAACTGGGAATGCATTCTTGCTGGTTCTGCGTCACGTGATGTATAGTGATGTCGGCAGAGTGTTTGCTTGGGCTTTGAGGAAATCACTAACTTGATTGTATTGGGCAATATCCTGAATAAAGCTCTCAGCATGTATTACAAGAATCCAGAGCGTGGGCACCTCCAAATCTTTACTCTTTGCGGCAACAAAAAAAAACCAATTTCATTGGGGGAAAGGGGCCTGTGCATGCTCGTGGCTATGACCACTTCCCTGGCCCCTACAGATGGTCCTTCACCATTCCTTGCACTCTCTTCTGTCCTGTGTCTCTATCTTGTGTGATTCCTTTATCACACAGGAGGTGTGGTGATATGCATCACTGTAAATACACAAGGGGTTAATGTAAATACACTACAACTAAGTAGACACTAGAGGGAGCACCGGAGATGTCATGACATGCAGACATGCAGCTAATGAACACACAGAATAAGACACGACCAATGGGCAGTCAAGACACCCAGAGGTGACACTACCACAAGGTGTCTGTATAAAAGGACAAGGCACACATGCTCTTTCTCTTTCCACAGGCCACACTCAGAGAGTAGGACAGGGGCAGATCGGAAGTATCATACCCACCGCATGGCTTAGAGCAGACTGGTTAGTTAGCCTGAGTTCCTGCAGCAAGGTTAGCAGGAGAGTCGAACTCAAGTAGGAGAATTGTTAACTGTTCAATAAATGTGTTAAACCTATCTCCCAGTCGGAACCTTCCTTTGTCAGAGTGTACATCAAGGAAGCAGCTTATGCTACATGAAGAAGCATAACACAACAGGAGGGATGGAGCAGAGGGACAAATTCTTTCCACGATAATTTTGAAATAAAGGTCAGGTGGATGCTGTTGACCGTTTTGAACCTGAAGCCATTTGATGTTAGCTAAATAAGGGGAATGGTCAGCTTCAGGGGCTTAAACACTTTACTGATATAACTCCCTCACAGCTAGCCTTGCATCTTCTACCTGCTCACATTGTCTGGTATTTTCTAGTTGCAAATCAATATTTTGTTTCAGTGTTTGGTCCAGTATTTTTATCCTTGTATAATGTGTTCTGACATGAGCCTCCTGTTACCAGTATAACTGATTGTGTGGGAAAGCAATGTTCTCATGCCAGCCATCACGTTCCTTTTGCAACTTATTGATCTGTTCCCTGAACTCTTTATACTTTTTATTCAGCCGTAAGGCAAATATATGTGCACTGTGGACGAACTTATCCTGGACTTCTTTTCAACATAATCTTTCCGATCTGAACCCCTTTAGAAAGTCTGTCAAAATGCACTTGTAATCTCCACCAAACCTCTCTACAGCTCCCAGGATACCTCTTGCTCCAGGCACGCCTGTTTTCTCAGTTAGATTCCCTTTGAGAATTATAGAATCATTGAATTCCTACAGCACAGAGGAGGTCATGCAGCCCATCGACTCTGCACCGATCCTCAAAAATAGTACCGTACCCAGGCTCCCTCCCTATCCCCGTATCCCATATCGCATTTTGGACCCTAAGGGGCAATTTAGCATGGCCAATCCACCTAACCTGCACACCTTTGGACTGTGTAGACATGGGGAAATGTGCAAACTCCGCAGTTACCCAGAATGGTCAAATTATGAAAGATATTGTTCAATCTTGCCTCAATTTGAAATAGCTGTACATTGGATAAATTACATTGCACACTCATAAATCCCCTTAATCCCTTGTCCATCCAAAGAATGTCTGTTTTCTTGCTTTATGCAATTACAAATGTGGCAGTGAGCTGGTTTCATCCAAACCTGCAATTTTAGTTTAGTTTGCAAGCAATCATTGACTGCAGTGTGGGACAATGATGATTGATTGTTGTGTTGAGCAGAATGCTTCCTGAGCTGTTGGGATGTTGTAAGTGCCATGCCAAAAAAAAAACAATTGGTCAAGCTTGAATAATATGTGTATATAAACATGGGCAGGTTTAGGTTTTGTGAGATTTGTTTTGGAGAGACAGGGGCAAACTTTATCAAACAAAAGCAGAATTCTGTGGATGCTGGAATTCTTAAATAAAAACAGAAAGTGCAGGGAATGCTCACTCAGCAGATCTGGCAGCATCTGTGGAGACAGATGTTTCGAGCCAAATATGACTGCTTCACAACTGACGCAAGATAGTAATGTGATGGATTTTATGCCATCTAAGTGTAGGGCAGGAATGTCTGAGATAGGGTAGAGGGCAGGAGAGATGGTGTCATGGAAGAACAAGCAATGAGAGTGGCAATAGTTGTGAGAAAGAATCGGTCCCGAGTGAATGTGAATGGCAGAATAAAGAGCAACTATGTTCAAAAGCAAATATATTTTTTAAAAAGATGCAGACCAGCACATGGGAAAAGACATGTATCAAAATATTGACCAGGGTTCAAGGTCTGAAATTCTCATTGTTGAATCTAGAGGACTGTAAAGTGCTTAATCGAAAGATGAGGCAGTGTTCCTTGAGTGTTGAACTTCATTGGAGCATAGTAGGAGGTTGAATACAGAAACGTGAGCATGAAAGAAAGGTGGTGAATTAAAATGGCAAGCAACTGGGAGCATCAGGCCATATTTGAGGAAGAGTTCTGCTAACCGGTCTGTCACACAGTCCAAGTTTGATATACCCTAAGAGGATATCAATTGTAAGCAGAAAATACTGGAAACTAAACTGAAAGAAGTATATGTTAATTGCTGCTTTGCAAGAAGTGAATGTTTGGGGCCTTGGATGGTGAGAAGAGAGAAGATTAGAGGGCAAGTGCTGCATCTCTTACGATTGCATGGGAAGGTGCTGTGGAAAAGGGTCACGGTGCCGGAGGTGATTGAGGAATGAGCCAGGATGATGCGAAAGGTATGGTCTCTCAGAAATTCTGATGGGCTGGAAGATTTGTTTACATAAGAATATATGATTTAGGAACAGGAGTAGACCACTGGAGGCAGCAGAAAAGGTAGAAATTAGACTTTTATGTCAATTGACCTTTGTTACTGTCACATGTAGGCATACATTAACGCTGCAATGATGTTACTGTGAAAACCCCCTCGTCGCCACACTTCGGTGCTTGTTTGGTACACTGAGGGAGAATTCAGAATGTCCAATTTGCCTAACAGCACATCTTTTGGCACTTGTGGGAGGAAACCGGAGCACGGGAGGAAACCCACGCAGACACGGAGAGAACACGCAGACTCCGCACAGACAGTGACCCAAGCCAGAAATCGAACCTGGGACCCTGGCGCTGTGAAGCCACAGTGCTTACCACTATGCTACTGTGCCGCCACAAACATATGTGGTCCAAAGAGCTAAAAAGACTTTCAGGACTACTTTTCCTGCTGTGGGAGAGTCCACTCTTCTAATATTTGTATCACACAATTGCAGTGTAAAGCCCCAAGCAACGAGCCTTACTGAAGCCATTTCAGTGCTATTGGCAAGGACCTTTTCTATACAAATCCATCCATATGACAATGCTGGCTGTTCCCCTCTTTCTGGTACTTCAGAATAAATGTCAAATTCCTTCCAATTATTTAATTCCTGTTCTTTTGTCTGCCTGATTAGTTTGCCCTCTAGTTTATTGGCAGCCACCAACACCTCATGGTCCTTGTAGATTTCAGCTTCTATTCCTGTCTTGTGATCGTTCTGTGGCCCTCCTTTCATCGTGTATTCAATCTGAACTGCAGCCTCTACTTGCACTTCAATGTCTTTCATAACAACGACTGTACTGTCCGTCTTTCAGTGATCAGAGACTCTGCCCCGGGTACACAATTATTTTTCTAACCAGTCACAATCAGACTCACTATTAGACCTTGTCCTGTGCTTTCTGAATCTCCATTCTTTCATGCCATTCTGCCAGTTAACGGACCTCATTTCTTGGTCATCATCTCGAAAATTTAACCAATATTTAAATTTGCTTTTCCTGCACATCTCGCAATAGTTGGAACCTCCATTCGCAGAACCTTTCTGGAACATATATCACCCGAGTAGTCACTTTAAGCATTTGGCCCTTGAATGTGATAACCCTTCCCTGTGCATTATGATCACACAGCCTACCATTCAGTTGCATCTAATTTCTCAGGACTTTCATTGAAAACACACGAATATGTGATAAATATCAACTGCTCAGATTCTGAGAGTGGGTAATCAATCCCGATAAACCATGAGGAGTGAATTATATAATTTATTCATCAGTATCAATAATACTTTACTGTCATATCTTATTATCTTAGCAGGACACTTACATTTATCATGGCCCTGTTTTTGTAATGCAACAAATGCCGAGAATTAAAGTCTGTGTTGAACAGTCTTATACGATAAGAGCGATTTAACGGCCTTGTTGTCGCAGACGTGCATGATTTGTGATGCTCAAAACGCGTTGCAAGATTTAACGTGAGATCTAACGATTTATCTCTCGTGAGACATTGCGATCTAGATCTTGCCCCAACTGGGCCTGAACCAGATCTGCATATTTAAATGAGAAATTGTGCTCATTATATATGCGCTTGTGGGATTGTACCAGCGCCAGGGACCTAACAGCATGTCTGGGAGACCACACCCTGGTGCTGCCTAGTCCTGGTTTCCACAAAAGTGGACCAGTCGTAATGGCACCTAGGGGTTCTCCCAGGCCTTTGGAGACCCCTGGGTGATCGGGGTCAGGGCAGGGTGGCACCCTGGCTCTTCCTTTGGCACCTGCTCACCTTGGCACAGCCAGCCTGGCCCATTGGCAGTGGCACCCTGGAACTGCCCGGGTGGCACTGACAAGCTGGCTGCGGCACTTCCAGGGTGGCAGTGCCATGGTGCCCAGATGCCAGGTTGGCTCTGCCAGGGATTGGGCCGGTGTGCCTTACCGGGTGGAAGAGGGGTGAGGGTATGTTCTCAGTGGCCTCCTCGAGGTTGGGGGGAATGGGCATTGTAAACGCGGTGGGGGGCTGAAAGGGACGGAAAGCTTGGGGAAGCCAGACAAAATGGCACCCCGGTCTGCAAGGAACCTTTCCTACTGGACTTGCCAGCAGGAAATTACTCTAAGTGCGGCCTCTGAGCAGAGAAGCTCGCCAAGGCCAAAAATAAATCAGAAGTGCTGTTAAATTGCGGGCTGTTTCTGGTGCTGCTGCCATCGAGAAACAGCCCGCTAAACCCACCTAAAACCAGACCTAGCCTATTTCTGGTTAAATCCTACCCCATTTCTCAGTGTTCGCTCTAATTTCTCTGACACCTCAGATTTCATGAAAGTCCGTCTCCTTGGATATAAAGCATTCAAATGTTCAGAAAAAGTGATAGTAATTGTAGTCGCCTCCCAGACAGGAGGATTATCGTCGAAATGCTGCTGCTTGTAGCTACTCCTACCAGGAGATCTGTCATGGCGCATCATGATCACCTGTCTTGATCAATCGTCATGCATCCACCGTAGTTCGTCTTCAACCATTTGTTGACATCCATCAGACAACGACATCCAGGTCACACCCTCTTTTTGTTGCCCTTCAATTTTCCCTGTAGAAAAGCTCGCTTTAGCTTTTCAGCTCTGCTCAAATGGCCGAAACACTGACATATTTTTTTCTGGATGTGACTTTTTGAGAGTTCTTTTTGCTCTTGCAATTTAAGCAGTTTTCCATTTGTCTTATGACCTGTTCATTGAATTTTTAGCATATGCCTTAGAATCTACATTTCAAAGGCCTCTATTTTCTTTCATAGACCTTTACCTCTTGTCCAGTTATCCGAGGTATCCAGCCAACTGGATACAATGCAGCATCTTAAGAGATTTTTCCTTGCTAAAAGCTTGCGTTATCTTGTTATTAACACATCCTTCATCTTCATGAAATTACTCCTGGCTATCTCTAACCTTCTTCTGACATTGGCATTGCAGTTATCATCTTCTGTTATTGATGGAACCATCAATTCACCAGACACGTGTTTCCGATGTGAATCTAGGCTTTAATCGACTTACTTCAGAGCCAGCCTATTACTTGTCGATGAACTCGTAGTGACCCAGGCTGACTCTGGACACGGGTATTTATACAGCTGCACTAGGGGGAGGAGTTGTGGGAGGAGCCAAGGGTGGAGCCCAGTACAAGTTCCTGAGTGCTCCCAGCGCTACTCCCCCTAGTGGTAGGATAGCGCTACTGCGCTTACAAAGACTGTGAATTAACATATATGCAACTATATTACATTCACCACAGTTATCATTTGTCTTAAAGAGACATGCGTATCTACTTATTGCAGTGTGCAACCATCCACTTCAATTTTCCCTCTAGTTCCTTCAAATGCATTCCGTCTATCTACCATTGTTTTGACTTGTTGATGTTCACACTCATTTTACAATCTCTATTTCAAGACTTTACTTTATCTTCAATATTATGCAGGGGGTCCTCTGATTCTAACGGTAACGCTATATCATAACATTCGTGTTATATTCTTGCCTCCGATTATATTAATTATATTAATCAATTACACAAAGTGAATCAATCATTTTAGAACTCTAAGCGTAACGTGTCAACAAGTGATCTTGAAAATCATAATAGAAAAAAACAATAATACATTTGAAGCAGAAATTAGTGAACCACAGTCTGGATTTAGACCTGGAGTAAGGACAAATGAGGGAACTTTTCAACTAAGAACAATCTTCAATAAATATTGTCAGGAAAGCAGAGGTATTTTTAGATGAGCTATATTTGTACTGTTAAATATTTAAAATAAAGTATAGATTTGAGAGAATTAAATTTAGTGGTTCTGAGAACTCTATAGTTAGATTCATGCCAGACAAAGATTGTATGTACGGGGGTTTGGTCAGTTCAAACTGTGCTTCTATTATGCTCAGAGAGGGTTACGGCATGAAAAGTAAACAATCTGGGAGTAATAAAAATTCATTGCTTAGCAACCAGGGAGGCCTTTATGGTAGGAAGGCGTTTTGAGTATAGTTTTAGCTGAATTCAGAGCAGCTGGGGCTAGGAAGCAAGAAAATGAACAGCTCTCAGCTTTGCTCGAAGCAGGAAAAGCATACACTGGAGAAAAATGCAAGCTCCAGAGGAACAAATTGACAGTTAATTTTAGAAACCAGGAAATGAAAAGAAGCTCCAGGAATATCGAAGTAAAATGGAACCAAGAGGAATCGTCTTTGGAATAGGGTACTGTTCATGGAAGTTAAAGTCAGACCTGGGAAGAGAAGAGCTGATAATATTGGGTACATACCAGCCACATATCGGAAGCAATTGTAAGGTTAGGTGTCCTTACTTCCAGTTTTTGATGCATTACTATACTGTTGGTGACTAAATACCTGTGTTTGTGTAGAATTTTGGATGCATGTTGCAACTCAAGACAAATGAATTCTGAAAGCAGAATTGGAAAACCTGGTGCTGGATTCCTTATGAAAACAGTACAGATGAATATTTGGCTGATAGGATAGCTGGAAAACCTGGAGTGAAGTTTTAATCAAAACACCTAATGGAAAGCATTGTTAAAATGAAGGGACAGGATTCTCCCCTCCCTCAGCCAGCTGTTTCTCAGCGGTGCACTATTTGTTGGCAGCGGGATTATCTACTCCCATCACTTGTCAATGGGATGTCCCATTGATGCCACCCGCACCACCAGGAAACAGGGGGGTGGGTATGCGCTGCCAGCAAGAACAGAGACTGGAGAATTCTGGCCAAGATTTTAAAACATGACTTTTTGAGGGTGGAGTTGGAAACATCTGTGTGACAATCATCTGCGGGGAGGGGGGGGGGGGCATTGTGAGAGAAATCGATGGGCGATCAGTTGAATGGCATCGGCCATTTGCTTTCAGAGTGTGGTATTATCTCAGAAAACAATATACATTTGTGAACCTAAGTAAATGGGTCTTGTATTATATTTGTTATGGGCCAGGGTTTAGAAACTCCAAAGTATATTATAAAGTCCACCTGACCTACAACCTTTATGTTGAATTTGGCTAGGATGAGCACACCCTTTAGTTGTGATTCAACAGTCTTTGTAGAAACTTTAATCAAAATAAGCTTGATTCTAAGAACTTAGTTAATATATATATATATATATATATATACATATATATATATAAACAAACAGCAAGAATTGTTATCAATTATAAACATAAATACCCCATGCAGCTGAAGTAATCTATGTATATAACACTTAATAAATTCCACCTTAACTGTTCCAATTCAAAAACAAAAATCCCATAAACCAAGGGCGTGGCACTCTGCATTCTCACTTGATTAAGACTGGATTTCCTTGAGATTCTGACCCTGTCTCCCCAGCATATTTAAATCCTTCCAGAAAGCAAACTATATCTTTAAAGTTACCAAAGCAGCTAGCTATAATCAATGGGTATTTTACTTAACAAGATGTTTCAAATGAAAATAGAGGGACAGGCCAAAACATTTATTTTCTCTGTCTGAGTACACAGCAGTCAAAACTGAAAGCGAAAGTAAAAACAGCTCACAAAGCCACTGCCCAGCTCCACCCACAAAATGACATCACTGAAGCCATGTGATAAGACAAAAACCTGTCTTAAAGGGTCACTCCCATGTCATATTTTTAAAAATAAATTTAGAGTACCCAATATTTTTTTCCAAATTAAAAGGCAATTTAGCGCAGTCAATCCACCTACCCTCCACACCTTTGGGTTGTAGGGGTGAGACCCCACAAAGGCAAGGGGAAAATGTGCAAACTCCACACAGACAGCAACCGGGGCCGGGATCGAACATGTGGGCGTGATTGGGACTCCGATGCATCGCGGGACTTGGGTTAATCCTGTAAGGCATGAAGACTGTCGGGAAGCTCACAAGAGGGCTCTCCTGGCATTCACCGACTGCACCGCACTCAAAGGGAAGCGCAACGCGGCTGGTGGATTGTGTCCTTCATTTCCAACCTTCATCTTTAGACAACCATCCTCTGCTGCATGTTGAACTTTAGTCAGGAAGTTGGTGAAAGAGGAGACCAGAAGTCAATCTTGACTCAGTTTTAAATATTTTCATAAAGTAAAACATTACAAGGATATAGCTCATAACTCTACTGATCACTTCTGGGAGGTTGGTTAGCCTAGTTGGTTGGATGGCTGGTTTGTAATGCAGAGCAAGGTCAACAGCATGAGTTCAATTCCCATACTGGCTGAGGTTAGCATGAAGGCCCTGCCTTCCCTACATTGTCCTTCCCCTGAGGTGTGGTGACTCTCATGTTTAATAGCCACCAGTCAGCTCTGTCTCTCAAAGGGGAAAGCAGCCTATAGCTCTCTGGGATTATTGTGACTTTCACTCACCATTCCAATTTCTCTTTATATATGCTTAAATAATGAATGTTTACCAATTGTTAATCCTAACACTTAATTTATGAATGTAACATTTAGAAGATCTACAATTTTAACATTTTGTTTCCTAACCATCTCTTTTTTCCCCCTTTGTTAGGATCCTGGACCAGAACCCCAAAGATGTTGGTAAACTTTGGTTAGGGACCACTAACTATTGGTTCAAATTAGACAAAGTTTAAGATCCAAGACACTGGCTAAAGACCTGAAGGATTGACAGCTTGCCAAGACCTGAAGGATTTTACTTTTTCATTTATTTATTCATTTGTTGTGGGAATTACTGGCTAGGCTAGCATTTGTTGCTCATTCCTAACTGCCCTTGAGAATGTGGGGAGGAGTCACCTTTGTGAACAGAAGAAATCCATGTCACGTAGTTACACCCATGGTGAGGCTACAAAATGAATGCAAGGATTTTGACCCAGCAACAGTGAGGGAACAGTGATACATTACCAAGATGTGCGTGACTTGGAGGTGAACGTGCAGGCAGTGGTGTTGCCATGCATCTGATGCACTTGTCCTACTAGGTGGCGTAAGATGAGGTAAATCCATCTTTGACCAACGTCGATATGATGCGGGAACATTGAACCACAACTGGGCTATAAAGCAGATATTATGAATGGAATATGGACAATTTAAAAATTCAATGTTTTCAAAAAACCACATGGGCTCAAAATGGCTGCAGACAGACACAGAAATACACAGCCTGATCGAACCCGTCTGGAACATGGCAAAGGGGCGATGAGACATGAGCAAAACTAGCCTGATAGTTATACAAAATGAGCCCTTTAGCCCTGGCTCGAAACTGGAAAACAATGGGGGAGCACATTGGTGGCTTAAGGAAGTCGACAAGATTCTAACAAGTTTGAGTCCCAGCCTTTGCCGTGCAAACCATCCTGATGGGAAAATGTTTAACACCTCATGAAGGACATCCTGAACCATTAATCCCATCAAATTCAACTAACCGGTGGGAGGAGCCAGCTAATTTAAAATATTTTAAAATATTGGACTCAGAACGAAAGCACAGAGCAAAGAGAGCAGAGAGAACAGGGGAGAAGTCAGTTAGCTGGTGGGCAAGGAAGAAGTGACGACGACCCGGGGACCGTCAGAAGACACCACAAATCAACCAACTTCAACTGCTCCAAACAACTGAAAGGACTTTAAAATTAAGTCGATCTCAGGATTGGTGAGTATATCCTTCCAGTCCCCAGAAATCCCCAATTAGCGAGGTGTTGAGGAAGGGTGGTTGGGAATTGTGTAAATCTGTGCAAATGTAAAGATATTCAGTGGGCCGTTATAGTCCTTTTTGTTCTCTTTCATATTATACCAGCTTGGATTGGATTGGATTGGATAGGATTTGTTTATTGTCACATGTACCAAGGTACAATGAAAAGTAATTTTCTGCAAGCTGCTCAACAGATCATTAAGTACATGAAAAGAAAAGGAAATAAAATAAAATACTTAATAGGGCAACATGAGGAACACAATGTAACTACGTAAGCACCGGCATCGGATGAAGCATACAGAGTGTAGTGTTAATGAGGTCACTCCATAAGAGGTCTGGTAACAGCGAGGTAGAAGCTGTTTTTGAGTCTGTTTATGCGTGGTATCAGACTTCTGTCTCTCCTGCCCGATGGAAGAAGTTGGAAGAGTGAGTAAGCCGGGTGGGAGGGATCTTTGATTATGCTGCCTGCTTTCCCCAGGCAGCGGGAAGTGTAGATGGAGTCAATGGATGGGAGGCAGGTTTGTGTGATGGACTGGGCTGTGTTCATGACTCTCTGAAGTTTCTTGCGGTCCTGGGCCGAGCAGTTGCCATACCAGGCTGTGATGCAGCCAGATAGGATGCTTTATTTGGTTTGTGTATATTGACTGGTGTGAATAAAATTAATAAAATTTGGCCTTTTGTGTCACCCACTCGTCTCTCTTTTCGTTCTGGTGAATCACCGAGGCAGAGCATAATTCCGAAGTCTAGAACCGTAAGGGTCTGGGCGCCTCGAAAACGCTCGCTCAAGTGGGTTCACTAGTCAGGCATAAAGCGTGACCCACTCTCTCTCTCTCCTGCACAGTTGGCCCAGTGTGACACTTCCACAGTTTACCACCACCTGCAGGAGAGAGAGACACACACGTCCAAGATGATGTGTTGGCTTGTGTAGGCTTGAGAAATGAACAGACACTTCCAACACAGATGAAGGTTCAACTCAATTTTATTAACTACTTCTAATTAACTAACACACGATGATTGTGGGTCTAAATAATGCTAACTTGAACTAGAGACCTAGGCCTTGTCCGAACCAGTTGATTCTCTCAGCACGTGTTGTGAGTCAGTGCTGGGCTGAATAAGTTCCTGTTACACTGAGAGGCAGCACCCAGAATGAGCGGGAACCGTGGTGCCCTCTGCCTTTATAGTGTGTGTATTCTAACTGGTGATTGGCTGCGGTGTTTGTACATGTTGATTGGTCCCTGTGTGTGTCCATCAGTGTGTGTCTGCACCATGATATATTGGTATATATTATGACATCTTCCCTTTTATAAAATAATGTTGATCTAGGCATGTGCTAATAAATAGTGTGGGTGTGTGGAGAATGTACCTAGCTACGTGTGAGGTGCAAAGACATATATACAAGGCTATATACAGGGAACAAGACTATTTACAGAGGAAGGTGCCTGGTGCAGATGACTACCATGAACTGGAACAAGCAACGAATCTATTTACAAATCACTGGATAACGAATGCAACAACAAAAAGTATGGGAAAAAGAACATTTAAAAAGGTCCACATGTGTGCAGAGTTCATAAGTTCAGTCTTGAGGTGGGCGACGAACTCTGGTTGACTGCTTCAAGGGTGGGGCAATGGCTGGTGCCTCAGGAGCCGGGAGGGCTGCAGCACTATCGGGGGCAGGCAGAGTGACCGGAAGCGCCACACAGTCCACGGCGGGATTAGTAGAAGAGCTGGTCGGAGGATCCCGTGACGACCCTGGAACCAGGCGAAGAGGACGCCTGTTGCGGCGCCGAATGGATCCATCCGGTAAGAGGACCAGGAAGGAGCGGGGGACCACCTACTTTAGAAAGACAGCAGACGCAGACCAGCCACCATCCGGGAGGTGGATGCAAACCTTGTCGCGCAGATGGATGTCAGGAAGGTCAGCAGCCCATGGGTCGTATGAAGTTTTCTGCTGCAGTCGAGACATGTGCATGCGGTGGAGCATGGGGACATGGTCGAGGTTGGGAGCAAGAATTGATGGCACTGTCGTTCTGAGGGTGAGGTTCATTAGCAGCTGAGCAGGCGACAGGCCCGTGGAGAGGGAGGGTGGAGCGATATGCCAGCAGCGCAAGATGGAAATCTGAGCCGGAGTCGGCGGCCTTGCTGAGGAGTCGCTTTACGATCTGGACCCCCTTTTCCGCCTTCCCATTGGATTGGGGGTATAGGGGAGTGGACGTCACGTGCTGGAAATTGTAGTGTCGGGCGAAGCCGGCCCATTCCTGGCTCGCAAAACAGGGGCCATTGTCCGACATGACCGTCAGCGGAATGCCATGTCAGGCAAATGTCTCCTTACACGCCCTGAATACAGTCGAGGATGTGAGGTCGTGCAGCCTGATGACCTCCGGGTAACTGGAGAAGTAGTCGATGATGATGACGTAGTCCCTGCCCAATGCGTGGAACAATTCGATGCCCACTTTGGTCCAAGGCAATGTGACGAGCTCATGGGGCATCAGGGTCTCCCGTGGTTGGGCGGGCTGAAAACGCTGGCAGGTAGAGCAGTTGAGCACCACATTGGCGATGTCATCATTGATGCCCGGCCAGTAGACGGCCTCTCTGGCCCTGCGGTGTCACTTCTCGATCCCTAAGTGCCCTTCATGGAGTTGCTCCAACAGCAGCTGGCGCATGCTTTGTGGGACGACGATGTGATCCAATTTCAGGAGCACCCCGTCGACAACCGGCAGGTCATCGCGGACGTTGTAAAATTGCGGGCATTCGCCCTTGAGCCACCCGTCCGACATTAGACACATCACCCACTGAAGATGTGGATCAGCCGCTGTCTCGCATCAAATTTGCATCAGTTCTGCATCGGCAGCTGGCAAATGAGAGGCTGCAAACTGGACGTGAGCCTCTATTTGGCAAATGAAGCCGTCATGAACACATGGAGTTGTGATCGACCTTGAGAGAGCATCGGCAACGGCAAGGTCTTTGCCCGGGGTATAGATCAGTTGAAAGTCGTACCTGCGCAGCTTGAGTAAGATACGCTGGAGGCGAGGCGTCATATCATTCAGGTGCTTCTTGATAATATTTACAAGGAGGCGGTGGTCTGTTTCAACCGTGAACTGCGGAAGCCCATAGACGTAGTCGTGGAACTTCACGACTCCGGTGAGAAGGCCGAGACACTCTTTCTCGATTTGTGCATAGCGCTGCTCTGTTGGAGTCATCACCCGCGACGCATACGCAACAGGGGCCCATGATGAGGCCTCGTCTCATTACAGGAGCACGACACCAATGTCCGACTGACTGGCATCAGTAGAGACTTTGGTCTCTTTTGTCGGGTCGAATAAAGCCAACACTGGGGCCGTGGAAAGCTTGGCCTTCAGCTCCTGCCATTCACGCTCGTGAGCGGGGAGCCATCGGAAATATGTGGTTTTGCGAATCAGGTCTCTGAGGGCCGTGGTGTGTGAAGCAAGATTCGGGATGAACTTCCCGAGGAAATTCACCATACCCAGGAACCGGAGAACCGCTTTCTTATCCTCGGGCGTCTTCATGGACGTGATTGCTGCAATCTTGTCCTCATCTGGACGCAGCCCCTGGTGGGAGATGTGATCCCCAGAAACTTGATACTTGACTGGCCGAAGGAGCATTTGGCCCTATTGAGGCGGAGGCCATGTTCGTGGATGCGCCTGAAAACACGCTGAAGGCGGGCGATGTGTTCCTGCGGGGTGGTTGACCAGACGATAATATCGTCGACATATACCCGGACGCCGTCGATCCCCTCCATCATCTTCTCCATGATCCGGTGGAAAACTTCGGACGCAGAGATGATGCCGAATGGCATCCGGTTGTAGCAGAACATGCCAAAGGGTGTGTTTAACGTACACAGCTTCCTGCTTGACTCATCTAGTTGGATCTGCCAGAAGCCCTTCGAGGCATCCAGTTTTGAGAATAGCTTGGCGTGGGCCATCTCGGACGTGAGCTCCTCCAGTTTCGGAATCGGGTAGTGCTCCCGCATGATATTCAGATTTAAATCTTTGGGATCAATGCAGATCCGCAGCTCGCCGGATGGCTTCGTGACACAGACCATGGAGCATACCCATCCTGTGGGTTCCGTGACCCTAGAGATGCCTCCTTGGTCCTGGAGGTCCTGGAGCTGTTGCTTGAGAGGGTCCTTGAGGGACGCTGGGACTCTGCGAGGTGCGTGAACGACAGGCGTGTCATTGGGCTTGAGTAAGATTTTGTACATGTAAGGAAGCTTGCCCATGCCTTCAAAACATCATGGTATTGTTGGATGATGGAGTCGAGCTGCGCCCTGAAGTCTGTGTCAGAGGATACAGGTATGTCGCTTGAAGAGAGAGAGTGTACTCTCTGCACTAAGTGCAGCAGCTTGCATGCCTGCCCACCAAGCAAGGAGTCTTTTGAAGCAGCAACAATCTCGAACGGGAGAATGACTGTGTGAGCACGATGTGTCACCTCAAGGCGGCAGGAGCCGCTGGCGGCGATGGCATTGCCATTGTAGTCCAGCAATTTACACGCGGATGGCAGGACAGCAGGCTGCACGCAGAGCTTGCGAAAATCAGATGACGCGATGAGATTGGCAGAAGCGCCAGTGTCCAGGAGGAACCTGACAGGGGACCGGTTGACCGTAAGGGTGGCACACCACTCATCATCCTAGCCGACGCTGTGGACGTGGATAGGTTCAGTGCCACGGTTGGGGGACATCCTGTTGGTGATAATGATGCCGATTTGGAACGGGACCTGTGGGTCATTGCAGGCATAGTCGGCATCAAAGTGTAGAGTAGGTTCATTGATGGCAGGCTGGATAGCCCTGACGTCTCTGTGGGGCTGGGTGGACCTTTGAAAAGCAGCAGGCATGGAAGATCTGCACATTGCAGCGTAGTGGCCAAGTTTGCCACATTGCAGGCAGCGTCGGGACTACGGGGGATATTGCCGCTTTAAGTGGGCGGTGCCGCAGTTGCTGCACGCCGGAACGTCGGGATGTTCATCGCGCCACCGCGTATATGTGTGGGGCGATCCAGCGTAGCGTGCACCTGCGCAAAACGGTCCGTGAAGACAGCGCGTTCGATGCGTGTGGGCGTGGGACTCGTGCGAAAAACGTGTGAAATGGCTGCCATCATTCAGGTCCAGAGCCTGAAGAGATTTTATCATCTGAACCCGTTCTGCCTCGTAGGGGCTTTGCCGCGCCGTTTCAGCAGCCTGGATGCATGAGTAGCGCGTGGAGGCATGTTCATGAAGTACACAGGTCTCAATGGCCGTGGAGAGAGTGTGCTGCTTTATGTTTAGTAGCTGCTGGCGCAGGGGCTCAGATTGAACACCAAAAACAATCTGGTCACGGAGCAAAGGTGGACCCGTATTGCAGGACTGCGCAAGGACACAGAGGTGGGTGATAAAGGACTGGAAAGGTTTGTCCTTAACCTGAGTTCGCTGCTGAAACATGTATCTCTCGAAGCTGTCGTTGACCTCGACCGCGCAGTGGCTGACGAACTTCAGAATTATGGTCTTGAACTTCGATTTGTCCTCCCCCTCATCGAAGGTGAGCGAGTTGAAAATGTGCAGAGTGTGGTCCCCGGCTGTGAAGAGGAAGAGAGCAATCTTCCATGCGTCCGAGGCAGCTTCCAGGTCCCGGGCATCGAGGTACAACTGGAAACGCTGTTTGAAAAGTTTCCAGTTCGAGCCCAGATTCCCTGCAATGCGGGGGGGCGGTGGGGGGCGGACGGAGTCCATTCTGTAGGATGGCTGAAGACTGGTATAAAGCAGATCACTGAAGGGTAGGTCTCAGAAGTGCGAGCATTCCTCAACTCCTGGTATCATGATGTGTTGGCTTGTGTAGGCTTGAGAGATGAACAGACACTTCCAACACAGATGAAGGTTCAACTCAATTTTATTAACTACTTCTAACTAACTAACACACGATGACTGTGGGTCTAAATAATGCTAACTTGAACTAGAGACCTAAGCCTTGTCCGAACCAGTTGATTCTCTCAGCACGTGTTGTGAGTCCAATAAGTGTGGGCTGAATAAGTTCTTGTTACACTGAGAATGAGCACCCAGAATGAGCGGGAACCGTGGTGCCCTCTGCCTTTATAGTGTGTGTATTCTAACTGGTGATTAGCTGCGGTGTTTGTACATGTTGATTGGTCCCTGTGTGTGTCCATCAGTGTGTGTCTGCACCATGATATATTGGTATATATTATGACACAAGAGTGGTAGCCTAGACTACCGCTTGTGGAGTAAACAAACCCCAACAGTGGTAGAGGTTGTGGATTTGCAACGTGCTGCTTTGGTGAGCTGCTGCTGTGCATTTTGAGGATGGTACATGCTGCTACCATCGTGCATTGGTGGTGGAGGGAGTGAATATTTAATCTGATGGATAAGGTGCCAATCATGCAGGCTGCTTTGTCCTGGATGGTGCAGTGTTTCTTGATTTTCGTTGGAGCTGCGCTCTCCAGGCAAGGGCAGAATATGGAAAAGGAAATGGAAAATCATTTATTGTCACGAGTAGGCTTCAATGAAGTTACTGTGAAAAGCCCCTAGTCGCCACATACCGGCGCCTGTCCATTACACTCCTACCTTGGAGATGGTGAACAGGCTTTAGGAAGCTACAGGATTTCCAGCCTGTGACCTGCTCTTGCAGTCACAGTATTTATCTAACTAGTCCAGTTCAGCTTCTGAACCTCCAAGATGTTGATAACGAGGTTTCAACTATGGTAGTCATGGAATGGCAAGGGAAAATAGTTAGATTTTCTCTCGCTGGAGATGATCAATGTCTGGCTCTTGTATGGTGTGAATGTTGCCTATCAACTATTAGCCGAAGCCTGAATGTTGTCCCTGTCTTGTTGCAAATGGACATGGATTGTTTCAGTATCTGAGGATTTGCTGAAAATTGGTGCTGCAGCTGGGGCGGGGGTGCTGCACTCTCTTTCTTCTGTCATGCTCTTTGTCAGTGTGACTTTTCCAGTGGATTGGTTTTGCGAGTTTTCACTGATATGGGTTTACTGCTGGGGTTATGGGAGGGAAGAGAGTTTTATACTCTTGATTGTGTATTGCTTGATCTGGAGGCCATGTCAGCTGCAGCCCCTTTTGACTGCAGCTTGGCTCCCAGAATGGGGTGCTCTCTAGTGCTTCCGCCGTGCCCTGAGGCTGGGTGTTGCCGGGGGTGGTGGGGGGGGGGGGGGGGGGTAAGGCAGGTTGATTTAGATGCTGGTACCTTTATTGTACTGTTAATTGTCCACCGTTGCTATTTGGAGGCCATGGGCTGGATTCTCCGCACCCCGACACCAAGACTGTAGTCGGTGCTGGGCCGGAGAATCCACTTCCGCTCACGAAATCAGGACCAGCGCCGGTTCCCTGATTCTCTGGGCCCCGAAAAGCGGCGCACTCGGACATTACGCCCTGCCGTGTATCCCCTCCCTGCGGCCATTGCTGGAGGCCCGCCCAACCATTCTCCGCCCCCGACCAGCCGAAGTACAGACGGCGTGGATCTAATGAGTTCCTGCCGGTCGGGATACTAGCATAGCCATGGTCGGGGTGTTGCTCGTTCTGGGTGAGTGTGCTTAACACTCAATTGGCTCTGTTTTATTCCTTAGCTCTAGAGTCACCAGGTATCTTTATGATACCACCACGAGGTTCAAGTTCAAGTTCAGATCAATGACTCAATACACCAGTTAGTAAAGTTCAATCAAACACATTTATTATTACACAGTAAATCGATACTCATGCAACTAATACTAACGGACTAAACTATTCCTACCACTATAAGCCAATACTTATCTTCGATAAGGGAACACACTGGATCAGGGAACAATGGCCTCTTGTTCTGTCCTGAGACTGCAGGCTTCCCAGTTGGTACGGGCTAAGGGGTCAGGAGTGTCTACTCTCGTAGCGTGCATTGGTTGACACTTACTTGTCGGTGTAGCTGCTGGCCAGGCCTCTCCTTCTCACGTTCAAGTTCTTAGAGAGCTGCTGCAAAGGTGTTCTGCTGGGAGGTCTGGCTAAGAGAGAGAGCGAACTTGGGATCTGTCCTTTATAGGTCACAGGGGCTTCGCGCCCATCTGGGCGGTCCCTATGCCTGCTTGCAATCGATTGGACCTCATACCAATCGATTGGTTTGAAATCCCCAATACTGGGGCTGTATCCCGATCGCTGGGCGGTTCTTGGGGCTGTTTGTAACTTATTGTCCCATACTCCTGCTGGCGCTTAAGAGTCTGGCTTGACTTCTGTTATTCTCGATTGTGTCCATTGTGCCCGGGAATCACCGGGAATCGCTCAATTAGTATGCAAACTTGTTAGTTTCAGTGCTGTCTGGTTTCTCTGCAGACAGAATACACAGAGAGATTCTGCAGCCTGCTTGTCTTTCTGACATTGTCCAATTTTCCCTGCATGCATTTCAATTCTCCATTTTATGTTGGGAAGTGGCCACCTTCGGTGGCTACAGGGGGCCGGTCGATCAGAGGGCAGGGGGTCTTTATACGGCTCCGGGCTAATTTTGGGCGGGCGGTCCGGGCCGGGGGTGCGGCCAATTGGGGGCACGATTTGGAAGTCAAGCTCCGCGGTCTGGGGTCCGCCATGGAGAGCGGCGCAGTCGCTGGAGGATGCCACCGTGCACATGCGCTGCCTCCGACGCGGAAGTGCGGGGGCTCGTATCTACAGTGAAAGCTGCGAGTTTCCTGACGGTCAACTGCTAGCCCCCTGCAGGGCTATGAATATGTGGCCCTTTCATGCCAGTTTTTCTGTCATGAAAGGCCACAGTTTTTATGGCGGCGTGGGGACATAGTCCCAAAAACTGAGAATCCAGCACCATGTGTTTATCAGCTACAGCCCTTTGTGGGGGGGGGGGGGGGGGCGCCCCGCGCCCCCTTTCCCTTTTGCTGTGCTCAACACCAGTGTGACTCTTTGGTGCATCATTGCATCACCCCACTGGCTGTCCACTGTTGCGAGTCTGCTGCGGGGAGCTGCAAGGGAGGGAGTGAGTGGCGGGTTGCTTTGGATGCTGATACCTTCATTGAAGTGTTGCCTGTTTTTCCTTTGGTTCATGTCATTGATTTGTCTCCTTTATAAATCATAGAATTTGCAGTGCAGAGGAGGCCATTCGGCCCATCGAGTCTGCACAGGCTCTTGGAAAGGTGGAATGCTGGTGACCTTATTGTGTTGTTGCCTGCTTATTATTTCACGTAATTGTTTCACAATTGCTTTGGGATTTTTTTGTACCAAGGAACTGTCAATAAACTAAAATAAATCCACGGGGTGTTGGATCATCCTTCCCCCATAAGACCTGTGCGGGTTGTAGCATCACTCCAAGGAGACACGGTAATCTGCTAAGAGCAACCAATTTTGTAATCACCTAGAGCCAGAAAATCAAATATCACAGAGGGAGGTCGTTTATACTGTCATGTCTGAGCCAGCGAGGTATCAAATTAACCCGACTCCTCTGCTTTCTCTCCATAGCCCTGCATTTCCTCCTCCCACCACTCCCATCAATCATGTATTTAATTATCTTTAAAGTTACATTTTGAATCTGCTTCCACTATCCTTTCAGGCAGTACATTTCGGATTGTAACAATTCACTTCCCCACTGCCCCTTTTGCCTGTGTGTAAAATGTCCCTCTCCTGTGACACCAGGGGACATGGTGGCATGTGGAACAGTGTTGCAGCAGGAATCAACGAAGGGGAAGATTTCCCCTGTGTGATATATGTACTGAAAGAGCAAGCTCCTTCTTCAACTGCACATTTTAATGACTTGACTACACCGAGTGCACAGAGGAAATCAACCTCAATCGGCTGAGAAGTGACGAAACATTACGAAAGGGAATAAGAAAATCTGAACCGAGGTTTGTTCTATGGTTTGAATCGAACCATTTGTATTTGAAACCACCACAGAGAAAGGGATCTACAGAAATGTGGCAGCTTAACCGTGAGCCATTGTGGAGCTGTCTGAAACAAAATAGGAGTTTGTGGCATCAAGTCACCTCACGGAAGCCCAGTTGTCTAAAACCTTTCCTGCTCCCTTCTAAGCAAATACTATTTGCCCTGTAAGCTATCGGTAATGAGCGTAGGTAATGGTGTTGCGAGGGCAAGAGAACATCTGAGACCTTGAATTACAGAAAAAGGTGATCCATCTCCCAAAGCAATCAGATTTAAGGATTAAGGAAAAACAGAAGGACTATGGGGGAGGTGAGAATTACAGTAGGTGAATACAAACATAGATGTCAAATCCTGTACAGAAATAAAAAGGAAGAAAGAAAGACCGGATTAAGAGAGAGAAAAGAAAAGGCGAGAAGGTTTTTAAAAATATAAATATCGTTTTAAAAATCTCCAGGAGCAATCCCATTTCAAGAAGGAATGGAAACATTTCCATACCTTTAATTGTTTGCTTTCTGGACCAGAGTAGTTAAACGGCAGTCAGTAACAATGGCAATATCATAACTGTGGAGGAGTTTAATCGTCACACACACTGGACGAATTGCATTGGCAAGGATAATCTGAAAGGTGAAAAGTGATGAATTTCTTTCTGTTAGTATCCTGGAAATTATATTGTAGAACCAACTAAGCATGAATCATAGAACTAATATTGCACAATGCGGCAGGTTTAGTTAATAATCTCTTCGTAAAAGATCCTGTGGGGAATAGGCGATCATGGCATATATGAATTCCGCATTCAGTTTGAATTTGAATTTGAGTTTGAATTTGAATTTGAGTATAGATAGAACATAGAACAGAACAGGCCCTTCGGCCCTCAATGTTGTGCCAAGCCATGATCACCCTACTCAAACCCACGTATCCACCCTATACCCGTAACCCAACAAACCCCCCCCCATTAACCTTACTTTTTTTAGGACACTACGGGCAATTTAGCATGGCCAATCCACCTAACCCGCACATCTTTGGACTGTGGGAGGAAACCGGAGCACCCGGAGGAAACCCACGCACACAGGGGGAGGACGTGCAGACTCCACACAGACAGTGACCCAGCCGGGAATCGAACCTGGGATCCTGGAGCTGTGAAGCATTTATGCTAACCACCATGCTACCCTGTCGCGTACGTGCATTTGACAACAAACATACAATCTCCTCGGGCAATAGACAACGTGAAGTGACTGAAACAAATTTGCTTACCACAGTGACTGTATTTTACACTTCTGATGTACCATCAATTGGACACGAGTCGAGATGAAGATCCAACATTAGGCTTTAATAGACTAGTTGTGTGCCCGGCAGTCGACTTACACAGAAAGGCCGTCTGCCGGGTCCTACGGGGTTCTTATACCCCCCCTTGTAGGCGGGACTACTAACCTCCCGGCCAATCGGTGAGCAGTCACATGACTAGTCTCAACCAACCAGCCGAGAGGCACATGACCGGCCTGAGCCAATGGGCAGCGAGGGTTCTGCACAAATGGCAGATAGGTACTGTAAACCTCCTAGTCATATCACCACATTCATCACTTGTGGAGAAAGAAGGCGGGGGAGGGGCGAGAGTAGAGAAGGGGGGAGGGGGGGCTGTAGGACTGGTGATATGACTAGAGCTTGCGAGGTGTACAGAGGTAATTGGTGACTGCCCACTGGCTCGCGACGAGTGTACAAAACAACGAACAGTGTACATGTAAACGAGAGAAAACAAATGTGCAACTTGTACATGGGCAGCAGGGTAGCATGGTGGTTAGCCTAAATGCTTCACAGCTCCAGGGTCCCAGGTTCGATTCCTGGCTGGGTCACTGTCTGTGTGGAGTCTGCACGTCCTCCCCCTGTGTGCGTGGGTTTCCTCCGGGTGCTCCGGTTTCCTCCCACAGTCCAAAGATGTGCGGGTTAGGTGGATTGGCCATGATAAATTGCCCGTAGTGTCCTAATAAAAGTAAGGTTAAGGGGGGGGTTTGTTGGGTTACGGGTATAGGGTGAATACGTGGGTTTGAGTAGGGTGATCATGGCTCGGCACAACATTGAGGGCTGAAGGGCCTGTTCTGTGCTGTACTGTTCTATGTTCTCTGTTCTATTTGAACTCTGTATGACACGAGGAGTCCGAGAAAAGTCCAGTGAAAACATCAGATCGGCATGATCAGTCTGTCAGGCGCCCTCGATGTTCTGCTGGACCGTCGCAGCGATGCCGGTGACGTTGGGCTGGTGGCCGTCCTTGCCTCCGGGAGCGGCGGCTGTGATCCTGTGTCCGTACCCCTGGTCGGTGCTGGTGAAGCTCTGGCTGGGGGAGCGGGTTCCTGTGCGCTGGGTTGTGGGGGTGCTGGGGGGGATGGGGACTGGGAGGGGGGCATTGGTGTGGGGGTTTGAGGCCGCACGCAGGCGGGTGCCAGATCTCGAAGGGAGACCGTGTCCTGCCGACCGTCGGGATACTCCACGTACGCGTACTGCGGGTTAGCGTGGAGTAACTGGACCCGTTCAACCAACGAGTCGGACTTGTGCACCCGCACATGCTTCCGGAGCAAGATGGGCCCGGGGTCGGCCAGCCAGGTCGGGAGTGGGGATCCTGCGGACGACTTCCTAGGGAAAACAAGAAGGCGTCCGTGAGGTGTTTGGTTTGTGGCAGTACAGAGGAGAGACTGAATTGAATGGAGGGCGTCGGGGATGACCTCTTGCCAGTTGGAGATCTCTGGACCGTAGGGCCAGTAGGACGGTCTTCCAGACTGTACCATTCTCCCACTCGATCTACCCGTTACCCCGAGGGTTGTCGTCCTGCTAGAGGCTATGGCCCTGCTGAGCAGGAATTGACGCAGTTCATCCCTCATAAAAGAGGACCCCCGGTCGCTGTGGATGTACGCGGGGTAACCAAAGAGGGAGAAAATGGATAGAAGGGCCTTGATGACTGTGGTTGTGGTCATGTCAGGGCAGGGGATGGAGAAAGGGAAGCGGGAGTATTTGTCAGTCACACTTAAGAAGTAGGTGTTGCGATTGTTGGAGGGGAGGGGACCCTTGAAGTCCATAGTAAGACGTTCGAAAGGGCAAGACGCCTTTACTAAATGCTCTTGCTCGGGGTGGTAAAAGTGCGGTTTTGTGGCAGTCTCTGGTAACAGTCCTGACCTCCTCGATGGAGTAGGGCAGGTTGCGGGTCTTGAAAAAGTGGTAAAAGCGGGTCACCCCTGGATGGCAGAGGTCCGCATGGAGGGCGCGGAGGCGGTCAATCTGCACGCTTGCGCAGTTACGATGAGACAGGGCATCAGGAGGCTCCTTGAGCTTCCCAGGACGATACAAGGTATCCTAGTTGCACGTGGACAACTCGATCCGTCACCGCAAGATCTTGTCATTCTTGATCTTGCCCCTCTGTGCATTGTCAAACATGATAGCCACTGACCGTTGGTCTGTGAGGAGGGTGAACCTCCTGCCGGCCAGGTAGTGCCTCCAATAACGCACAGCTTCAACTATGGCCTGTGCCTCCTTTTCTACCGAGGAATGGCGGAGTTCGGAAGCGTGCAGTGTCCGGGAGAAGAAGGCCACGGGTCTGCCCGCTTGGTTCAGAATGGCCGCCAGAGCTACATCGGAAGCGTCGCTCTCGACCTGGAATGGGAGGGACTCGTCGATAGCACGCATCGTGGCCTTTGCGATATCTGCTTTGATGTGGCTAAAGGGGGCGGGCTTTGTCGGCATAGTTCGGGACCCACTGGGCATAATAAGAAAGAAGCCCAGACAGCGTTTGAGGGATTTGAGGGAGTTGGGGAGAGGGAGTTCCATCAGGGGGCGCATGTGTTCTGGGTCGGGGCCTATCACTCCGTTACGCACTACGTAGCCGAGGATGGCGAGACGGTCGGTGCGAAACACGCACTTACCCTTCTTGTAAGTGAGGTTAAGGGGTTTTGCGGTACGGAGGAATTTTTGGAGGTTGGTGTCGTGGTCCTGCTGGTCGTGGCCGCAGATGGTGACATTGTCAAGATACGGCCCGTAAACCATATTGGTCAACCATTTGGTCCATCTCCCGTTTGAAGACCGAGACCCCATTTGTGACACCGAATGGAACCCTAAGAAAATGATAGAGGCGCCCATCTGCCTCGAACGCGGTGTACTTGCAGTCACTCGCGCGGATGGGAAGCTGGTGATAGGCGGACTTAAGGACTACCGTGGAGAAGACTTTGTACTTCGCAATCCTGTTAACCAGGTCGGAAATACGAGGGAGAGGATACACATCCAGCTGCGTAAACCTGTTGATGGTCTGACTGTAGTCAATGACCATTCGGTTTTTCTCCCCAGTCCGAACTACCAGCACTTGGGCTCGCCAGGGACTGTTGCTGGCCTCGATGACTCCTTCCTTTAGTAGCCTCTGGACCTTGGACCTGATGAAGGTCCGGTCCTAGGCACTGTACCGTCTGCTCCTCGTGGCAACTGGTTTGCAATCCGGGGTGAGATTCGCAAATAAGGAAGGGGGGTCCATTTTGAGGGACACAAGGCTGCAGACAGTAAAGGGGGGGGGGGATGGGGCCGCCGAATTTTAAAGTCAGGCTCTGCAGGTTGCACTGGAAATTCAGTCCTAAGAGTGCCGGTGCGCAGAGGCGGGGGAGGACGAGGAGTTTGTAGTTTTTAAAACTCTCCCTTGGACCGTGAGGTCTGCTACGCAGCACCGGTGGTGTGGACGGAGTGCGAACCTAAGGCTAGATCTATCTTATGCTTGACTGGGTGAATGGGGAGCGCGCAGCGTCTTACCGTATCAGGGTGGACAAAACTTTCTGTGCTCCCGGAGTCTAGTAGGCAGCTTGTTTCGTGTCCATTGAGGAGTATCTGTGTTGTTGCTGTAGAGAGCGTGCGTGGTCGCAACTGGTTGAGGGTCACTGCAGATAGTCGTGGCAGCAGGTCTGAGCCCTCCTCGTAAGCAGAGTAGTCGCTGGTGGGGTCCAAAATGGCTCCAAAATGGCGGCGCCCGTCGGTCGCACGTGGATTTGCTGCCCCAAGGTGGCGGCGCCCAGGACCCGCACGTGGAGTCGGGGCCCCAACATGGCACCGCCCAGGACCCACACGTGGAGTCGGGGCCCCAAGATGGCGGCGCCCAGGTCCCGCACATGGAGTAGGGGCCCCAAGATGGCGGCGCCCGAGATCCACACGTGGCATCCGGGGCCCAAAATGACGGCGCCCGTGGGTCACTCGTGGGCGCTGGAGTCAGGGGCAGAGAAGTCCGTGGGTCGCTCGCGGTGGCCGGGAGCGGCTGTAGGGAGGCCTGTGTGCCGCGCGGGGCCCTGGGGGGGGACGATCTGCTGTCGCTGCGCGGAACAGCAGTGACCGACTTTGACTGGCAGGCCACTGAATAGTGACCTTTCTTCCCGCAGCTTTTTCACACTGCGGAGCGGGCTGGACAGCGCCGGCAGGGGTGCTTGGCCAGGCCACAGAAATAACAGCAGTGCCCCGCGAGCTTATCGGGGCGTCCCCAGCGCAGGCCTGGGGGTGGTCGGAGTCGGCGGAGGACAAGGGGGTTGCATGTCACGTTGCCCAAGGGGCTGCCGCGCGGCCGGGGGCATATGCGCGGGCGTTTCGGTCAGCAACCTCCAGAGAGGATGCGAGGGTAAGTGCCTCAGCGAAACTCAAGGTGTCCTTCTCTAGCAATCTCTGGCGAATCGCAGAGTGTTGCATGCCTGCAACAAAGGCATCACGGATTAAAAGTTCTGTGTGCTCTGCCGCAGTAACTTGCGGGCAGGTGCAATTTCTCCCCAGGACAACGAGGGCCCGATAAAATTCATCGAGAGACTCACCAGGAAACTGTTGCCTTGTAGCTAGGATATACCGTGCGTAAACCTGGTTAACAGGCTTGAGGAAATGTCCTTTCAGAAGGTCCAGGGCAACATCATAGTCTTGTTCGTCCTCAATCATCGAGTAGACGGCGGTGCCCACGCACGAGTGGAGGATGTGGAGTTTCTGCTCCTTGGTGGGTTGGCTGTCTGTGATGGAGAGGTAGCTGTTGAAACATGCCAGCCAGTGTTTAAAAGTTGCTGACACATTCATAGCGTGCGGCCTGATGCGGAGGCAGTCTGGCTTGGTCCGTAGCTCTATTTAAAACTTCTAGTCTATTAAATTGATGTACCATCAATTGGACACGAGTCGAGATGAAGATCAAACATTAGGCTTTAATAGACTAGTAGTGTGCCCGGCAATCGACTTACACAGAAAGGCCGTCTGCCGGGTCCTATGGGTTCTTATACCCCGCCTTGTAGGCGGGACTACTAACCTCCCGGCCAATCGGTGAGCAGTCACATGACTAGTCTCAACCAACCAGCCAAGAGACACATGACCTGCCTGAGCCAATGGGCAGCGAGGGTTCTGCACCAATGGCAGATAGGAGATGAATATACAGGAAACATAAACACCTTTCTCAAGAAGCTGTTAAAGAGTTCAGCCCCTGGCCTGGATTTGCGGCAGGCCCAGCCCTGCCCCCAGTGGTTTTGAAGCCACATTGAAAACCTGACTGGAATGGAGTTCTGATGAGCAATAATTGTGCAGACTCACTTGAGTGGTTTTATGAGTGAATATGTGAAAAATATAAGCATCATCTTGGCACAGTTAGAAATGTTCCAGCGTCTTTATACAGGGGCATTTTGCCATGGCTATTGAGAATCCAGGTGATCAACCAAGAATAACAGAGCAAGAACTACTGGGGTTGAAAAGAAGAGTGGAAAAGATAAGGCAAATAATTTGATGATGTTTGCACATTGCTGAACTAAGGGGACTGAAGGAAACAAAAGAATTGAGATTCTAGGTGGCACGCTAGCACGGTGGTTAGCATTGTTGCTTCACATCTCTAGGGTCCCAGGTTCGATTCCCAGCTTGGATCACTGTCTGTGCGGCGTTTGCACGTTCTCCCCGTGTCTGCGTGGGTTTCCTCCAGGTGCTCAGGTTTCCTCCCACAGTCCAAAGACGTGCCGGTTAGATGGACTCGCCATGCTAAATTGCCCCTTAGTGTCGAAAGGTTGGGTGGGTTTACTGGGTTATGGGGATGGGGTGGAGACATGGGCTGAAGTAGGGTGCTCTTTCCAAGGGCGGGTGCAGATTTGATGGGCTGAATGGCCTCCTGCTGCACTGCAAATGATTTTATGATTCTATAACTGAGCAAATGCGAAAGGATACGTGGTAACTCTTAATTGCAATACAATAAGGATACAGAGAACAGTTAATAGAAATTGAAACTTTTCAGCAGAGATAAAGCTTACGGCTCTCTCTGCTCTGCTAGAGAAATTCACATCTGGTGTAGCTTTGCTGTTTTCTCCATATTCTTGCATCTTCCACACTTTCTCATGTTTAACCCTTCTATCAAATGTTGCAGCCGTCTCTGCTTTACCTGCTCCAAACGGTGAGACATTTTATGCTCTAACACGCAATGTGGAATCATTGAATCTTAGAATGGTTACAGCGCAGAAGATGGCCATTCGCTGCATCATGAGCAGGCTGGCTCTCTGCAAGGCTCGTCCCAAACCCTTGCCTTTGCCCCATGGTTCAAATTGAACCATGGCCCATAACCTGCACCTGGCGGCGGAAAGCCCTGGGCCACCAAAAACCGAAGGTTTCTTTGTGTACTCACCTCTGTTGGAATTCCCCGCCGGAACACCCGATGAAAGCAGCAGCCTATGGCCTGTGGCAGGACAGTCTCTGCAGGCCCCGACGCGGCACAGGAGGAGTGTAGCCACATCCGTATATGACGCGGCCATGTACCGAACGCCCATTGAGATCATGCTGTGAAAGAGCAGGTTTTAAAGTGAAGACAGAGACAGCCCAAGGATTCCTTGTTATTCTGAAGGCATTTTGAAGCCTTTTTCAAATCATTTTTTGTTATTGATTTTGAACAATTAGTGCAATTGTTATTGGCTGATTTAAAGTGTCATTTTTAATTAAAGTTGAAAGCAGTGGCCTCCGGGAAGCCAACCGACTCTCCAGCATGAGGTCACATGGGCATCTTTTAATATCCCTTCACAAAGATGGAAAGCAGGCGCAATGGCTACGGAGCGGAAGTGAGGAGGTGAGTAGACCTTTTCATTTACCGGCATGCAGCTCAAGGCACTCAAACTGCTGCCTCTGTGCTCAGGAGGACGTGGGGGGACCTTCAGGGGGGGTTAGGGGTGTTCAAGGGGCTGGAGACATCCAGATCGGGGGTGCGGCTTTGCGTCTGTGAGGCCTTCAAGCCAGCTTTAAATATTACGGAAATATTAAAAGGGTCAAACACAGCTGCCACTTGTCTGTCCTGTGAAACTCTACAGGACAGAGCCTCCATGAAGTAACAGGTACCCTGTCTGAGAGGATGATTAGCGCATTGCATGTCCTGCAACCGTTGATGCCTGAACAGTGTGCCTGAACTCTAGGTGCATCAGCACCATGGAGGCAGCTACCAACAATCAAACACTAAAGAGCTGGGCTTCACCACTGAGGACCCTCTCATGGCCAAAGGTGTGTCTGGATGAGCAGAGGATAACTGAGCATGGCCTCCCTAATGTTGCTTGCAGATGTCCGGGGTCAAGGAACTCCTGATCTGGCTGGTAATTAATGTGCAGAATGAGATTTACCAGCACAAGAAGCTCACTGGATGGCACTCTGAGGGAAGGCGGGACCGTCATGGTAAGGGTGGAGAATTTGATGGTCCACGGATGGAAGCCCTAACTGATTGTCGGTCTCTCTCCTTCTCCAATTCCTTCCAGATGCAAATATGTTTGCTTGTATGGATCCCACAGACGCTTCCCTCGCTGTGCTTGTAGAAACCCAGGTGGGCAAACGGTGAAGACGGCAGCAAGGCCAATGCAGGCTGGAGGCAGCACCCATGCAGGAGGCTGCCACACACCCTGAAGACACAGCCACCCATTAGGCTGAGGGGGAGACCAGAAGAGGAGGGCAGGAACATGCCAAGGCGTACAGGAGTCATTGGTCCTGCCATGAGCTGACGAACAGCACATGCCACAGAACTCTGAGTATCAACAGAGAGACAGCGCGGTATCTGTGCCAAGTCCTCGTGGACATGGATCCCCATGGAGGAGTAGGAAACTCAATCCTGGTGGCCATGAAGGTCGCTGCAGCTAAATTTCTATGCTACCTGGTCAATCCAGGGCTTGAGCGGGGGGAGCTGTGTGGCATATCATAACCTTCAGCACACAGGTGCATCCGGGAGTTGGCAGGTGCTCTGTATGTCCGAGCATCCGACTATATCACCTTTGACCTGGACCAGGCCCACCAAGCTGCGATGCTGCGATGCAGGATTTGCCACCATCGGTGTCCCAGGTCTAGGAGACAATCAATGGCATGCTTGTTGCCCTGTGTGCATTGGGACATCATGGATCCCCTTTATTAACAGGGAGGAGTTCCATTCCTTGAATGTTCAGATTGTGTGCGTCCACCAACTCTGAGTCATGGAAGTAGGTGTCTGTTACCTTGGGAGGGTGCATGACAGCTACATCCTGAGCACTCAGAGATCACCAGTGTCTTCAAGGACCACCCCAGGATAGTGGGTTGGGACAAGGTATACCCGTTGAGGCCATGGTAGATGATGCCAGTATGAGACCGAGGTTGATACCCGATATAATGAGGCCGATGTTGCCACCCGTGCTGTTATTGAGTGGTACATCTGGCTGCTCAAAATGCAGTTCCGATGCCCGGATGGCTCTAGTGGTGCCCTGCAGTACACCCTCCAGAGGGTCTCCCGCTTTGTGATGGTCTGCTCTTCCCTCCACAATCTGGCAAAGCAACGGGTTGACATGCTGGAGGAGGAGGACATACATGCGGCCTGTCTGAGGTGGAGTAGGAGGCAGACCAGGAGGGGCTGGAGGCTGAACCAGAGGAGGAGCCGGTCGATGGAGGACAAGCAGCGGCAAGGGTCCGACATGCCAGGAGGACCAGGGCAGCCCTCATCGCCACCAGATTCTCCTGAAACGGGGCTGTGCCTGTCAGCTCAACAACTCCCCCACCCTCCGTCCTCACTCAAATCACACTGCTCCCTCCACAACCACCCTGTTCCCCCATCCAAGGGTCTATATAACATCAATCCAGGGTGATGGTCCTCTGTTGGCACTGTCAGCAGGTCCTTAAGCAAGGCAGGAGAGTGATGACCATTCACTGTAAGGGAAAGATCTGGTGCTCCTCAAAATCTGATCAAGCCTGACTGCTGTCTTTGTGCAAACAGCGTGCCACATCCATTCTCATGACGGAGATGATATTCAAGAGGCGGCTGGATATAGCACTTGGGGAGAATGGGATCAGAGGCTATGGGGAGAAAGCAGGATTAGGCTATTGAGTTGGATGATCAGCCATGATCGTGATGAATGGCGGAGCAGGCTCGAAGGGCCAAAAGGCCTCCTCCTGCTCCTATCTTGTATGTATGTATCTATGTATCCTACAAAACAATGGATATGGGTTCAGTGAAAGGGAAGAATAATATTGTGGGACAGCAACAATTCACTTGAGACAGGTCATCTGGATGAGGGGATAGTGGATCCTCACTTCTCTGACACAGGCCAACCTCGCTGTCAGTCACTGCTTTCTCCTCGGGCAACCCCGCAATCTCCAGAGCCCGTTCCTCATATTGGGTGAGGACTCGGATCTCTGGGAACCCTATCCCCACCTTCACCCTTTACCTCTTATTATGGACTATCTTCTCCTGTGGGGACAAAGAGAGGACATTGTGAGCCACACGCTTGATGGGTCATGGGGGTCTACAGCAGTTGGCATGTGTGGGCACCGCACCTAGACATTAAGGGGTTGTGCTAGTGCAGGGGTGGGCAAACTACGGCCCGCGGGCCGCATGCGGCCCGCCAAAGGTATTTCTGCGGCCCACCAAGTCATTAAAAAAAAAAATTTTTTTTTTTTTTTTTTAAAATTTTTTTTTTTTAAGGTTAATGGGGGGGGGGGGGGGGGCTGTTGGGTTACTTACTGGTATAGGGTGGATACGTTGACTTGAGCAGGATGATCATTGCTCGGCACAACGTCGAGGGCCGAAGGGCCTGTTCTGTGTTGTACTGTTCAATGTTCCATATGAGGCGCCCAGAATCATAACCGGGTGAAGTAATTATTTTACTTAATATACTATGCGGCCCTTTGTGAATTGTGAATTTCTGAATGTGGCCCTTGCACGGAAAAGTTTGCCCACCCCTGTGCTAGTGGGTACCAGGGGGTTCTGAAGAACAAGCTTGAAGATCGGATATTTGGAGGGTGTGAGGTGTCAGCCAGTGGATTGGGGGGAGGGGAAGGAGAGTCTTGGAAATTGAGGGGGTGGGGGGACAGGTGGGGACTGATTCCATGAGAGGGGTGATGACTTACCCTTGCAGCTCATTGGAGGTCATTTGTTTTCTTCCGACATTGTACGACGGCCTTTATCGTCACGCTGCCCGCAGTGACAGCCGCTGCCACTATCTCCCAGGCGGCATTGCTGACCCTGCTGCTGGTTGTCCAACTGCCTCAGAGGAGCAGAATTGCTTGCCAGGTCGACATCCTCAAAGTGAGGAGCAGGTCATCCTTATTTCTTGACTGGAAATGAATGCTGAGGGACCGCTTAAAAGCAGCTCACTCTTGTTAGCAGCGAGCAGCTGAGGCATGAGTTGGGTGAATCAGATGGCGAGGGAGCTAGACATGTCAAAATTCATTTTTCGGACTAAGTACAGGCCACAATCTCACCATTGCAGCAGACACAAAACACCCTGCCAAACTTACCCAAAATGACACTTAGAAATGTTTTGGGTGAATCATGTCCATGGCAACTCAGAATTTAGTTGTGAAGAAGAGAAGTCAGGCTACTTGGAGATTAGCTGGCTATATGGTGTGTAGATATCTTGATTGATATAGTAATTGCTAAAACTTAAAATCCTAGTTTCTGACTGTAAAAGTTAAGAAAGGGAATAATGGTAGTTGTGCCCACTCTGTTTTTGATGTGTCAAATGCAATCTTGACAATGCACAATGATGTCTATTTGATGTCTGTTTGCTAACTTTCTGAGGGCGTCAAAAATGCAGTAACATCGGTTATGCTGTGAAGAAGCTCATCCAGTGTTAATGAGAATGTCTCCTTGCTAACTTTCTGAGGTGTCATAGCATGCTATTACGTTGGAGATCATTCTGACCTCGTCACTAGTGGTTACAATGAAAAATGTTCCCTTGGACATAAGCTTTCAGCTGACTCTGTGCTTGACATTTACATTTATTTCTGCAGGCAAAACAGTTCCATAATGCCCAGGAGTGTTCACCGATTGGAGGGGTGGCTGGTGTTATGCATGCTCCTTTTTTTATTGTTCTGTGCAGCTGACCACCGGCTTGATGTAAAATGTGTTTTGAGCCACCTGGAGGGGCAGGATTCTCCAGTCCGCCAGCCGCATTTTTCGTCGCTGCGTGCACCTGCTGGCAGCGGGATTTTCCTTTCCCGCCACCGGCCAATGGGGTTTCCCATTGTGGCCACCTCACGCTGTCTGTTGTTTTGTAAATCGTGCAGGGAAGGATGGGTATGGAGGGAGGGGTGGGATGGGGAGAGGAAAGAGGGGGAGGTGAGGGAGGGAAGGGTTGGAGGAAGGGTTCAAAGTCCAAAAGGACAGCAGTCAGGTGATCTTGAACTGCCCTTGCGTCACCGGGAACCTGGGCTTCGAGTAAGTATGCCCACATCAGGCTCCATATTGCCCTCCTCCATAATTGCCTAATAGCTGGTCAGACATGAGTGTTTCAGAAGACAATGGATCATGGGGGACAGCACGGTAATAGTGGGGCAGCACAGTAGCGCAGTGGTTAGCACAGTTGCTTCACAGCTTCAGGGCCACAGGTTCAATTGCGGCTTGGGTCACTATCTGTGCGGGGTTTGCACATTCTCCCCGTGTCTGTGTGGGTTTCCTCCAGGTGCTCCGGTTTCCTCCCACTGTCCAAAGATGTGCAGGTTTACTTTACCGATATGAATTCAATGGAAGAGAAACTGGGGTTGTTGGAAATCTGGCTGCTGATTTTCTCTTGGACTTTTGCCTGCTAATGCCCATAATAGATTAAATTCACTCATTCTGAAATTTAGGTCAAAACCTTCTTGATTAAGTTTCTATTTCATATAAACTGAAAGGTGTAAAGATTCACATGATTTCTTACCAAAGGAGGGATCCTGGAAGCAAAGGGCAAATCTGAACATGATGTAGTTCGAGTGCTCATGTAGACAGTAAGTAATTGGCTCTAGTTGGGATGCAAGAACATTCTCCCAGGGATTTGCTGAACTCTGCGGCAAGAAATAACAGAACGATTATTCTTTGCAACACCCAAAATTCAGGGAAACATATCTGGAAAGGTGCTGAAGTTATAGTGCTCAACATTGTTGTATTTGTAAAACCTCACTTTCTACCAGTTCACTTACTCAAAGGGTTTATCTAGGTATCTTTAATGAGGAGAACAAACTACAAACACAAATTCAAGCTCATCAATATTATTTAATATAATTAATGCATAAATTACCCATAGAATATACTCTAGAGGTATCGAAGATCAGTTTATACTACCAGCAAAGATGGCTTGGTAGGGCTATGAATTTGATCAGGTGGCACGGCAGCACAGTGTTTAGCACTGTGGCTTCACAGCTCCAGGGTCCCGGCTTGGGTCACTGTCTGTGTGTAGTCTGCATGCTCTCCCATGTGGATTTCCATGGTGATCCCATTTCTTCCCACAATCCAAAGATGTACCAGTTTGGTCATGCCAAATTGCCTTTAGTGTCCCAAAAAAAAAAAGGTTAGGTGGGCTTACTGGTGATAGAGTGGACGTGGGTATGGTGCTCTTTCCAAGGGTCGGTGCAGACACGAAAAGCCAAATGGCCTCCTTCTGCACTGTACATTCTATGATTCTATGACCAAAACCCCTACCTTTACGTTGCCTAAAATGTGTTTCTGCTTGACTAACAAAATGGTTGCCAATCATTCATGGGCTATGATCTCAGAAATTCAGCTGCTCCTTGGTACCCTCCAGCGCTAATGCAGTTGAGTGCAAGGCCAATTATGTTGCACAGGATTGACAGGTATTTGTGCCTCTCTGTGTATATCTCCAGTACCATTTCTACATAGAGCCAGGAAGACAGGAAAATCTAGTGCCTGCTCATTATGGGGGGGTTTTGTCCAGTTGACCCTCATCAATACACTATATGGCCTCCCTTAGCCACCATCACCCCCAGCCCTCCACCGTACCACACCCTTCCCTTCTGATGCAATCCCCTCACCCTGGATCCATTTTTTATTAGAATTACAATCTTTATTAGTGTCACAAGTAGACTTACATTACCACTGCAATGAAGTTACTGTAAAAATTCATGAGTCGCCACACTTCGGCCCCTGTTTGGGTACACTGAAGGAGAATTCAGAATGTCCAATTTACCTAACAAGTGCGTCTTTCGGGACTTGTGGGAGGAAACCAGAGCATCCGGAAGAAACCCACGCAGACACGGGGAGAACGTGCAGACTCTACACAGACAGTGCCCCAAGCCGGGAATCGAACCCGGTTCCCTGGTGCTGTGAAGCAACAGTGCTCACCACTATGCTACCGTGCCACCATTTTGAAATAGTTACTATTCCATCACTGGTCTAGGTTGTTTCCTTGTCTCACCTCCTAAAGGAGTTATATCACATTTATCTGAAGGATGTCATATGTCAGGGGGAGATGTTAATGTTGTGGTAATGTCGCTGGACCAGTAATCCAGAGGCTATTACTCTGGGGACATGCACAGCAGCTGGTGGAATTTGAATTCAATAATGAATAAAAACCTGGAGTTGAAAGTTAGTCTCAGTAATAGTGAACGTGAAACTATCTTCGATTGTTGTAAAAACCAACAATCTCTGACAATGACTCATTATTTTACTATTGCATGGACTTGCAGGTTATGAGAAAAAGGTTTGAATGCAAATTTTCATAATCCTCGATTCAAGTCAGTTTGGGAGGCAGAGCGTAGATACACATGTCAAGGCACATGGGAATGTGGCAAGGCTGGATGGTATTTATTTTAATGCAAGGAACTTTAAGGGTGTTGATTAACAGAGAGGAGTATGATATTACAGTGTCATGGTAGAGGGAAGGGCAGGTCTCGCACTCAATATTCTGGGGTATAGAATCTTCAGTGGAGTCAGGGCTGGGGTGGTGGGTAAGAGAATATTTTGTTTATTAAACGGTCAACAGTAACAAATATATGAAAATGAACTACATAACATTCTATATATCACACTAACCATTAAACAACAAGGAAACGTTACCGTTCATATTGGTACCAATACAAAGCTAAATCAGCTAATTTTCACAAAAAACCCCCAAAGACACGGTATCACCTCTCACAGATACTTCAATAGAAATGGAGGATAATGTGTTATCGAGTCCAGAGGAGGTGGTGTGCACTGTTGATCAAGGAGTCAATTCCTACAGTGAGGAGGATGATCTTAGCAGCCTGCACAATTGAGGCATATGGGTGGAACTTAAAAACAATCACTTTGCTGGGAATGTATTATAGGCCCCAAAACAGTCAGGGATAGAAGAACAGATATATCGGTAAATCTCAGGTAAGTATATAAATGATAGGGAGGAGTTGTAGGGAATTTCAACGTTCACAATATTAACTGAGATAGACAAAGTGTGAAAGGTTTAGAGAGGGCAGAAATGTTAAAGTGCATCCAGGAGAACATTTTGAGCCAGCATGTAGGAGGTCCTGCAAGAGATTGGGCAGTACTAGACCTAATTTTAGGGAATGATGCTGGGCAGGTTGTGGAAGTGTCAGTGGGGGAGCATTTTGGTCATAGTGTTCATAACTGGTAAGATTGAAGGTAGATAAGGAAAGGACAAAGATAGACCAGAAATAGCAGTTCTGAATTGGCGGAAGGCCGATATTAATATGATAAGACAGAATCTGGCCAAACTGGACTGGGAACAGCTACTTGTAGGAAGATCCACATCAGAAAGGTGAGAGACATTCAAAAAGGGAACAGAGAGAAATAGGACCAACATGTTCCCGTCGAGGTTAAGGGTGGGACCAGCAAATCCATAGAACCCTGGATATCAAGGGATATACAGGATTGGATGAGGCAAAAAGGGAAACTTATGGCAGATACACAGGGCTCAAAACAGTGGGTGCACGGGATGAGGATGGAAAGTGCAGGAGGGTATTTAAAAAATAAATTAGAAGAGCAAAGAGGGAGCATGAAAAAATACTGGCAGGAAAATAAAGGAAAATCCCAAGGTGTTTTTAAGGGTGATCAGGGAAAGAGCAGGGCCCATGAGAGACCAAGTGATAATCTGTATGTGGAGCTGATAGATATAGATGAGGTATTAAATTAATATTTTGCATCTGATGCAGGGCCTCTATGCTAATTTTCAAATTCTCTCTGACCACATGAGAGATGTCAGTGGATTAGAGGACAGTTAATGTGGTACCATTATTCAAGAAGCAAAGTAGGGGAAAATCAAGTAATTACATACATGCCATTGAGTCAAACATCGGTGATAGAAAAATTATTGGAAAATATTCTGAAGGACAGAATTAATCTCTACTCAGAGAGGCGATGATTATTCAGAATGACTTTGTCAAGGGGAGATACAATCAAGGAGGTAACTAAGTGTGTAAGTGAGGGTTGTGTAGTTGGTGCAGAGGAGATCCACCAGGATGTTGCTCGGGCTCTAGCATTTCAGCTATGAAGAGAAGCTGTTGAGGCTGGGGCTGTTCTCCTTCGAGCAGAAAAGGCTGAGGGGGAACCTGATTGAGGTGTACAAAATTATGAGGGACAGAGACAGGGTAAATCGGAAGAAACTTTTCACTTTAATAGAGGGGTCAATAACCAGAGGGCATAGATTTAAGGTAAGGGACAGGAGACTCACAGGGTATTTGAGGAAAATCTTTTTCACCCAGAGAGCGGTGGGAATCCAGAACTCACAGCCTGAAAGGGTGGTAGAGGTGGGAACACTCAAAATTTAAGAAGCACTTAGTTGAGCACTTGAAACACCATAACAGACAAGACTTCGGACCAATTCTTGGAGAATGGGATTTCAATAATAATAATATAATAATAATTGCTTATTGTCACAAGTAGGCTTCAATGAAGTTACTGTCAAAGGCCTATAGTCACCACATTCCGGCGCCTGATCGTCGAGGCCGGTACGGGAATTGAATCTGCGCTGCAAGGCCTTGTTCTGCATTACAAGCCAGCTGTTTAACCCACTGTGCGAAACCAGCTCCTGAGGTAAGTGCTTGATAGCCACAATAGCCTGAAGGGCCTCTTCTGTGCTGTAAAACTCTATGAATCCATGACTTACTAATCCTCAGGCAGCTGGTTAAGAGCATCAAGCAGAAAGTTAAGTCACAGAGCAACAAATCACTTTCCACATCAAAAATGTTCCAATGTTTTTCTCCAAAATTTTATCTGGTCTAATTCCACTTGTGTGCTCACTTACTTTAATCTCCCTGTTCTTCAAGCATTATTTGAATTTCCTTTCAAAAGAATTTTTAGAATCTTCTTTGATACCAATTTCTAGTAGAAAATTCCAAAATCTTTCTCTCTGGATAAAGAATCCCTTTTGTGATCCTTCCTTTAATTCATTTTAGTGATTATCTTCAATTTGTGACCTTCTTGTTGCTGTGTTATCAACCAGTGAAAACAATCTACTGCTCCTTACCTGATCAGAACCTATCACAATAGTCACCTCTTAACCTTCTCAGCTGGAATGACAAAGCTCTCGCGTCTCATGTCTCTCTTCGTAATTGTGACTCCTCATCCGTGGTAACATTATTATCAATCTACTCTGCATTTTCTCCACTGCTGTGCAATGTGTTATTGTTACTTTGCTTTATAGGAGAGAGTGACAGGAGTTAATAAACCACATTAATTGTATTGGCTGTGGATCTGTTTCTTGGTTCCATGCAGTGTGAAAAATATGCTTTCCAATCTCCTCTCCCATTTAAGGTCTATTTCTTTCAAATGGCATTTCTGTTGCTTGCACTGCTTCATCATTTTGAACTCGCAGATTCTTCCCCTCTCATTCATTTTTTTTCACAAAACAAAAACAAGTTGAGACCGATAAGTTTGTTTTCAGAGTCCTGTTATTGTGACTGATGGCATCTTATTTGGTGGAATGCATATTCTATGAGGAAATAATAGACTATTAGTTGTAGACGATGCTTAGTAACAATTAGGGCAATGCTGCAAATTACAGCAGGAACAGTTGGCAAATGAGGATAATTTTGATCTTAAATTTTACTCTTGAAGTTTTCACCCATTATTAAAAGCTGTGAAACTGGTGCACAATCACTTATGCAATTTTCAGTTTAATAGACAACTGAGTACAACCCTGCCCTTTTAAAAAGCATATATTTATGGCAATACAAAGTTTCCTGTGTCCCAAGAATGAATTTGCATGCAGTCAAATACATGGAAGTTTATTGAGTCAACTTGGATATATTCATGATCAAAATCCATAGCAACAAAGGGTTTAATAACAATAGGCCAATTGGCCCATCAAGCCTGCTTCACCATGGCTGATCTGATTGTGGTCTGAACTCCACTTTCTTCTAACCCTGTCTGCCTCATAATTGTTGGCTCCCTTAACTCAGCCTGGAGTAAATTTAATGATGCAGCATACACAGCTTTCTGGGAATGAGAATTCCACGCACATATCAGTTGTGTATGACCAAAATGCAAATCTCCCGCTGCCTTCCTCTTTGTTCACCAATCCATGGTGTTATGGTTTTGCATTTAAGCTTGGCTAAAACGTCTTTATATCACTTCATCCATGACCCATCTCACAGCTTCAATATCCATTCTGAAGTCTTATGCCCTCCAGGTATACCAAAAAGCATTGTCGTTTTGAAGGACACTGTGGCATCAAATGAACAATGCTATCACAACTATGTTTTTAAAAATATGTTCATGGGATGTGAGCATCAATGGCAAGGCCAGCATTTGATTATCCTTGGATGCCTTAGAGGAAGTGGTGATGAATTGGCTTCTTGAACTGCTGCAGTTCATGTGGTGTATCTACGCCCACTGAGAGGGAGCAAGTTCCAGGATTTTGCCCTAATGACAGTGATGCACTAAAATATAGTTACAAGTCAGGATGGTATGTCACTTGAAAGGGATCTTCTTGATGGTGGTGCTCCCATATGCTGCTGCTCAAGTAGTAGGGGTGACTGGTTTGGAAAATGCTGTTGAAGGAGGCTTGCCGAGTTATTGCGATACATCATGTAGATGGTTGACAATGCTGCCATTGTGAGCTGGTGGTGGCTGGACTCTAATCAAGCAAGCTGCTTTGTCCTGGATGGTCTTTTGCTTCTTAGATTTATTGTCACATGTACCAAGGTACAGTGAAAAGTATTGATCTGCATATAGTCCAGACAGATTGTTTCGTACATGAAAACATAGGATATACAATAGGTACACAATGTAAATACAAACATCGACATCAGTGAAGCATACGGAGTGTGGTGCTAATCAGTAGAGAAGATGCGTGGAGAGATCAGTTCAGTCCAGAAGAGGGCTGTGTTGTTCCTTGTGTCTTAATAAAGCTCATAGTCTCAAAGGTGGAGAAGATGCTTTATTGTGAATTTGTTCTGTCTTCAGAGCTTAACTTACAGCTACCTCAAATGCTGCCTGCCTGTGTCTGCCAGTCCTGCTGCTAAGTCCCCCTTCTGTGAAGTGTCCCCACTTCCTGTCCCTGTGTATTAATAGCTCTCCCGTGCTCCCTCTAGTGCTTGCTCAGTTGTATTGCATCTACACTGATGCACAATCACCACATCCCCCTTTTGTCTTTACATATTTTCTGTACATCGTTAAAGAAAATTGTACAAAACAGTTACTTATGATATGTGTATCTATACAAGTGATGGTGCTATTGCATATTTTACACAGCCAATTTATATTTATGAGTCCAATCTTAATAAAAACATTTATGAGTCCAAACTTGATGAATTTGTTCACTGAGTTTTTTTCTTTTTTTTGTTGTTGACGTGGTGATATTGATATTGCAACTCCGTTGCGAATGTTGTCGGTGTTCTTGTTATTTTAAGTAACCAATACGTCATCCCATGGTGTTTGCATGGTCGAACCACTGATGTTGACTGACATGGACTTTTTTCTGTGCTTGTGGTATCGATTTAGTATGTCATTTGCTTTGAAAGCTGGTGTGCTTGCTTGTTCTGGAGCAGATGTGGGTTTGTGCGATTCGTTGTCATCCCATGGCATGTTTGTAGTCTTGTCATTGCTTTGCAGTGTGCTGTGGCATTGTCCTTCATGTGCAGAGTTGTACCATTTTGTACAAGTCGTTGTTTCATTGCTGTTGTTTCTGTTGAAACTGTCTTTGTTGTTTTCGTTGCCATTCTTGTTGCTGTTTTTGTCGTTGTGCTTGTAGTTTTTGTTGGTGCTGTTGTTGTTTTTGTTTCTGCAGTGCTTCTTTCGATTTTTGTTGTTCTTATCACGCTTCATATTGCTTTTGTTCTTGCTGTTGTTGTTCTCGTTTCTGCTGTGCTTCTTGTGGCTTTTGTTTTTCTTGTTATGCTCAATGAGTGTCCCGTGTGGATAATTTGAGTCATTGTCACAGTTATTGGTGTGAGTGTCCTTTGTGGTATCTGTTACATTGAACGTTTCGTCTCGAGAATGGCGAGAATGATCTGATGTTGCATTGATGCTGGTGACATCAGTCATTTGTGGTGGATTTGATTCCTCATCTTTGCTTTCTTGGTGCTCCTCTTCTGGAGTCAAATTCTTCACAATTTCATTTGACGCGGTCTGTCTGGACTCTTGGTGCTCCTCTTCCGGAGTCAAAATCTCATGATTTCAATTGACGTGGTCTCTCTGGACTCTTGGCGCTCCTCTTCTGGAGTCAAAATCTTCATGGTTTCTATTGGCGTGGTCTCACTGGACTCTTGGTGCTCTTCTTCTGGAGTCAAAATCTGCATGGTTTCTATTGGCGACGTCTCTCTGGACTCTTCGGTGGCTCTACTCTGTGCTCCTGTACAGACAAGCTGAGAACTGTCAGTCTCGCTGTGATCCTGTACCTCCTGTATGTCGTGCGTGATCACCTTGTCACTGTTTTCACATGCAGTGGGTAGATATACATTGTGTTCTTCTTGTTTATGTGAGCTTGATAGACTTTCATAGTCTGCTTGCGGTTGCTCAGATACGGCGGGTTGACGTTCATGGTCTTGTTCATGCATGGTGTTCACCAGGGAGTGTTTGCTTGCTTCCCTTTTGGAGTCTTTCATCACTCTCACTGTGGAGCCTGTCATCGCTCTCTCTGTGGAGTCTTTCTGTGCTCTCTGTGTGGCATCGTCTTTGTCTTGGGTATTGCTGTTATCAAATGTATCGACGATCTGCCATGGCACCATGGTGTTGGATTCATCTACCATGAGTAGATTCGTGTTGAGCTTTGCGACCGTGTCGCTGATGCTGTGATCAGCATATCCGAATAACTCAGCCATGTCTGAGTAGTATTGTTCGAAAACCAAATCATCTTTTTTTGCTTCGGATTTGGTATCGTTGTCTTCATTTTGGGTGGTGCAAGCTGCTTTTTCCAGGGTGTTGTGAGAGTTATTTTCAACTGCTGGTTTAAGTTCAGGCATTTTTCTGTGTTCTGAGGCAAGAAAATTTGGTTTTACAGCTTTAAGTATTTGTTTTCAATTTTCGGGCATTTCCCTTTTAAGTGGGCGTGGTCCGGATGCTCAGACGTCATGACGCTCGTGACGTCATGCGTAGGAATCAATCGCGCATGCGCAAATCGGCCTTTCTTTACTGTGCGGTTTTGTGTCCATTGCACATGCGCGGCTTGCGCATACGCATAACGATCAGCAACAAGAACTTTTTTAAACTGCGCGTGCGCGGCTTGCACATGCGCAGAACGCAAAACGGGTGATTGTAACTGCGCATGTGCGGCTTCTGTTTCCTGTGCATGCGCAGACGCAGACTTTTGTTTTTTGTCCCCCAGAGACTGTAAAATGTGCTCCGACGCCATTTTATCGTGGATTTCAGCGTTTTTTCTTTCTGAAAGTTGTAAGTTACCTTTTCCTTTCGATCTGTACTGGTTTTCAGCGTTTTGGCTTTGTGAAAAATTCTGGTTACTTTTTTCTTTTGATCTCAACTGGATTTCAGCGTTTTGTCTCTGTGAAAAATTCATTCTTCCTTTTGATCTGTACTTTTCACTCGCGATTTCTTGACTAAACCCTTTCTGTTCTGATCGTGATTGTTTGAATTTTGCATCACTCAGTCTCTGTGCAGTTTGGCCTCTGAGCATACAGTGCTGTTCAAATTCCATACAGTACTCTTCAAATTTTTTTAGTATTATTTGTAAGTTGTTGCTGTCTTCAGTTTTCGAGTATTTAAATCCATTACATACTTTTCTAGCTTCATGTCCTGCGATAAGCAGTGCTATTTTCATTTTGTCTGAGGTTGCTGCTAAATCATTAGCTATGATATAAAAATCGAACATTTGTTTAAATATTTTCCAGACATTTCTTACATTACCGGTCATGTTCAGCTGAGGTGGGCGTCCAACCCATATCCTCGAATAAGCGATGTCTTCCCAAGTCGAATGTCCAGTAGGAGTTCTTCTTGCCATTTTGGTCTTTCTGTGTCTGCAGCTGAGTTGTCTTGTAGTAAGCGTCTGAAGCCACTGCTGGTACCATGTGTTGTTCCTTGTGTCTTAATAAAGCTCGTAGTCTCAAAGGTGGAGAAGATGCTTTATTGTGAATTCATTCTGTCTTCAGAGCTTAACTTACAGCTACCTCAAATGCTGCCTGCCTGTGTCTGCCAGTCCTGCTGCCAAGTCCCCCTTCTGTGAAGTGTCCCCACTTCCTGTCCCTGTGTATTTATAGCCCTCCCGTGCTCCCTCTAGTGCTTGCTCAGTTGTATTGCATCTACACTGATACACAATCACCACAATGGCCATTCAGGAATCTGGTTAAAAACAGGGAAGAAGTTGTTTTTAACTCTGTTAGTGCGTGTTCTCAGTCTTTTGTATCAACCCAGCAGTGATGTAGCTGGATGGGATGCTTTCTCTATATATTTACCTTGCGCATTTATCGTATGTCCTATGTTTTTCATGTATGGAACGATCTGTCCCTACATGCAGAACAATACTTTTCACTGTACCTCGGTATACATGACAATAAACCCTAAACCCACTCTAAATTGCCCGTTAATTGGAAAAAATAAATTGGGTACTCTAAATTTAAAAGGAAGAAGATAAATAAATATGCTTCAGTAATCTACTCTCCACTTGCCTAGGTGTGCACAACTCCATCAACACTCAAGGCATAACAGCACCTATACTTCCTCAGGAAACTAAGGAGATTCGGCATGTCCAGACTGACACTTTTGCAATTTTTACAGATGCACCATAGAAAGCATCCCATCCAGCTACATCACTGCTTGGTATGGCAACTGCTCGGCCTAAAACTGTAAGAACGGGCGCTTCGGAGACTGGGGCCGCTTCCTCGGCCGGTTCAGGCACTCTGGGAGCCAGGTCGATTCCTTTGTAAGGTCGGGGTCGGTCTTCCACATCGGGTCTCTTCCACCTCCAGGTCAAGGCCAGGGACAGGTCGGGTCGCTGGAGGAGTCCTGCCGGGTCGGGTCACGTTGGCCAGCCGATGGACGTCGGAGAATCTTCAGGCCTGTAAGTAAACATAAAAGAGAAAGGTTAGAGATCACATTAGTGTTAGAATTATATGTTTTAAAACGTTAGGCTGGTTATAAGAGATGTAGGAAGAGGATCTGTGGGAGAGAGCTCACAGAGTATCTCCATGCTCTGGCGCCATCTTGAGACCAAGAATAAGTCATTATTCATTTATAATGGATTGCATTGAACAATTTCTCAATCTTGTACTCTTAAAACCCTCAAATGCTATTTATCCACAGCATCATGGGTCACTGGGGAGTAATCAGGAGCAGAAATCCAGCCTGGACAGGGCAGCATGGTAGCACAAGTGTATAGCACTGTGGCTTCACAGCGCCAGGGTCTCAGGTTTGATTCCCCGCTGGGTCACTGTCTCTGTGGAGTTTGCATGTTCTCCCTGTGTCTGTGTGGGTTTCCTCCGACAGTCCAAAGACGTGCAGGTTAGGTGGATTGGCCATGATAAATTCCCTTAGTGACCAAAAAGGTTAGGAGGGGTTATTGGGTTACAGGGATAGGGTGGAAATGAGGGCTTAAATGGGTGGGTGCAGACTCGATGTGCCGAATAGCCTCCTTCTGCACTGTATGTTCTATGTTCCATGTATCTTTCCTTACTCAGTTTTGAGGGGATCCTTATCAAAAGAGTTGGGACCAGCTACCTTCATAAAGAATGGTGATCAAGCCTTGGACATTTATGTGTATGACAGAGCTACGTCATGAATAGCCATGTTAGATTTGATGTAATTTTACTTCTGCTGAAACTCTTTTTGTCTCACCAAAATAGGCTGCCAAACTCTTGGCTTCACCTAATTATTCTTCATTTCCTATCTGTTGCCGGTCTTCACAGCACCTTATAAATAATTGTGGTTTTTCCACTTAATCTAAGCTGTTTGATAGAGTTTCTAATCACTCACATTGTTTATCTTCACGTTCATTAAACTAGAAGGCCATGGATGTTTTTGTACAATTTCCGCAACCAATCATTCACAATTAATTGAAGAGTAGGGAATTGCACATCCAAGCTCATGAATGACACTCAGTTCGGAGGCACAGTACACACTGTGGATAGGACGAGAAAACCACAGGTTCCATTTAGGACCTTGTAGAGTTATGCATTCAGAGTCATTATAGCACAGAAGGAGGCCATTTGCCCATTGCATCCATGCTGGTTCATTTGAGAGCAATCAAATCATTCCCACAATAATGCTCTGTCTCTGTAGCCCCAAATTTCTTTCTCATGAATACCCACCCCATTTTCTTTTGAAAAAAATAATTGTTTCTGCTTCCAGCATTGTCAAAGGCAGTGAGATCCAGGTCATTGTCACTCACTGTTTAACCTCCTGTAACATGAACCTTAATTTTGTTAATCAGCCTTTATATGGTACTTTGTCAAACACTTTTTCTATAGATTCATTTGGAGAACATTCATTGCTTTCCCTTTATCAAACTTCTCTGTTACTTCATCAAAGTATTAAACAAGATTAGTCCATCAAGATCTGCCTTCTTCAAATCCACGCTTTCTCCATTCCTTGGAACACTACAATCTCTCCAGTGACATCGTGTCTGCACTGACCCTCCGAAAGGGCGCCCTTCCCAGGTCCACTGTCCCGTCCACTCTGACCTATCCCCGCATCCCTTCATTAACTAAAACCTCACCAAAGAGCCTGTTGAATGTTTTTCGCTGATCGTTACTTCTACAACCTTCCTCACCACTGATGTGAAGCTGACCAGCGAGTATTTGCTAGGAATGCCCTTACACATTTTATTGAGGAAGGATGTCAGACGGGATTCTCCGTTTGAGACATTAAGTGTTGATGCTGACACAAGATTCATGGACTACCATGACAGCAAAACTGGTGCCGAAGCTGGATCAATTCAGCGACTGTTAACAGGCTGCAACCGGCGCCACGTGGAACACAATCGCTTGCGATGATACGGGCTTCGCTGGTTCTGTGTTTAACATTCAAGAGGCTATCAATCTGCAGCTGCACATCATACACATTACGATCCCAACACACACTCATCCCAGCCAACAAGATGGCACTGGTTGTGCTGGAGCACGCCCATACAGCTGATGGGTCGGCTGGGGCCAGAGGGCATCCAGGGGACACCTATGCGATCCTAAGTTCACAGTGGGCAGTCAGTTGGTGCACCCGGTCTGCCAAATGGTGCCCCCCTTTGGCCGGCTCAAGTGCCCCAAACCATCGCTCACCAGTGTCCCCAGCTCCTGATAAAGTCCCCCCTGCCCGCGGGTCGGCCCTCCACTGACTGTGGCGGTGCTGGACTGAATCAGCAGCCGACATGTCGAGTTCCCGATGGGTGAGAGACCCATGCCGTTGGGAACCTGGCTGGACGGGGGGAGTGGGGAAACTGAGGGTGGGGCTCAGGCAATGTCTGGAGGCCGTCGCTACGGCACACTCTCCGAGGGGGTGGGAGAGAGTATTGCCAAAGCAGCGCCGCCCCTGATTTGGTCGCGGACGGGGATTCTCCGGCCAATCGCCGAGCGCGATTTTGGCATCGGCGACCGGAGTATCCCATACCACATCTTTCATTCCTCTAAGCCTGGTAGAATATAGGTTGAATTTACTCATCCTATCGTCATAGGACAATCCTTTCACCTCAGGAACATTCGCTGAACTGCCTCCAATGAAAATAGCTCTTCACTGACATTTGGAGACGAAAACTGCACACAGTACATTTGGTGTGGTCTCAACAAAGCCCTATACCACTGCAGTAAGGCTGATTTATCCCGATTCTCCAATTCCCTTGCAATATAGGCCAACATACAATTTGCCTCCCTAATTACTTGTAACTAATCATTCTAACTTTCAGAGCTCCTTATCTGAGCAAATCTCTCTGACAAGTTTTGAGCCTCTTAAAAATATCGTGGGTGGGATTCTCCCATCCCGCTGCCAGGAGTAATTCTGGCCCGTGCAGGGGGCCAGCACGGCGCTGGAGCGGTTCGTGTCGCTCCAGCTGCTGATCCTGGCATGAACTGTGCGCCGCGGGATCTGTGCATGCGCAGTGGTGCCGGGGTCAACGCACACATGCGCAGTGGTCTCCTTCAATGCGCTGGCCCCGACACAACATGGCACAGGGGTACAGGGGCCGGCCCACCGATCGCGGGCCTCGTTCGCGGGCAGGCCAGATCGGAGGCGCCCCCCCCCCCCCCCCCCCCCGGGGGGTGGACCCCCTCTCCCCCACACAGGCCACCACCCTACTCTTCTACGCTGAGGTCTGGCCGGCTCAGAGCAGGTTAGAATGGCGCCGGCGGGGCTCGGTTCTTTTCTTATGGTCGCTCGGCCCATCCGTTCGGGAGAATCGGTGGGCCGGCTGCGTGGAGCGGCCGGCGACCAGTGCCACGCCAACCACACAAGCACCAATGGTGCCGACATGCCGGCATCGGGGCAGCGTGGCCTGGTCGTGGGGATTCTCCGGCCTGGCCCAGGGCTGGGAGAATCCCGCCCCTGGTCTTTGCTTGTAGCATGTAATGGTTTTCCTCTGATTCATTTATTCATGTTCTCTACAGCTTCAGGAACATAGCACTCACAGCCTTTCTGGAGAGGGAGAGAAAAGCAGGCCCGTGTATTTCTGTGCCTCGGACTCAACTGCTCCCTGAGGTCTCTGAGAACCCTCCCACTCGGATACGAACCAATCACCACCTGTTACCAAGCAGGGTACGCCTACTTGGTCAATTCATTGGCCACCAGCTAATCAATCAAACCGAGTCCCCACCCCGTCTCTCTCTCTGGTGCAGAAAAGTCTGAGAAAGCTAATGTTCAATCTAGCAGTGGTTAACAGAGTATTCACTCCTGTAAGTTCTGAGATCCTCATTCCCTCTCCTGCTTGACTTAAAGATACATGTCCATGAATCAGCCATGGATCAAAAACGATATGGCAAAATAAAAGAAGGGGGAAATAAGGGAGTAAACAGGAAGTACCTTTACAATTAAGAAGGAAAAACTGTACAGAGGCCAGCAGCCTACCGGCTGCCCCAAGTCTCTATATGTCTTCTCAATGTCTTCTGCCAAAGAGAGGATTCCACACCCTAGTGTGATTACCCACCCTCAGTCCCAATTGGTTCCCCAAGTCAGGTGACCGTTTTCTGCATTGATCCCCTTAAAGGGACAATCACCACATCCCTGCCCTTCAACTCTTTTATACAATCTCCAATATCTACTTTACTCAGCCCTAAATTCTAACTAAGCATTATACACATGAGTTGAAATCGAGGTCTTTTGAGGTTTTTCTGCTTCTTCCAGAGCAACATAATTATATTGTCTGAGATTCTTCCACAGGATCCATAGGAGAGGTGGTGGCGTAGTGGTATTGTTGGTGGACGAGTAAACCAGACACCCAGGGTAATGATTTGAGGACCCGATTCGAATCCCACCACACCAGATAGTGGAATAAAATATCTGAATACCATGAAACCATTGTCAATTGTTGTATAAACCCATCTGGTTCACTAATGTCCTTCAGGAAAGGAAACCTGCTACCCTTCCTCGTCCGGTCTACATGTGACACCAGACCGACAGCAATGTGGTTGACTCTTAAATACCCTCTGAAACAAGCCATTCAGTTGTATTCAACCACTGCAAAAACACAAAAAGAAATCAAACTGGACGGACCATCCAGCACCGACCTAGGCACCAGAAATGGCAACAGCAAACCTATTCCTATCGACCCTGCAAAGTCCTCCTTACTAACATCTGGGGGCTTGTGCCAGGGATGGGAGAACTGTCTCTCAAACTAGTTAAGCAACAGCCTGACAACGTCATGTTCACATAATCATACATGACAGATAATGTCCCAGACACCATTATCACCATTTCTGGGTATGTCCTGTCTCACCGGCAAGACATATCCAGAAAAGGTGGCAGCACAGTGATATTCAGTCGGGTGGGAGTTGCTGTGGGAGTCTTCAACATTGACTCCGGACCCCATGATGTTTCATGGCTTCAGGTCAATCATGGGCAAGTAAACCTCCTGCTGATTACCACATACGGTCCACCATCAGCTGATGAATCAGTTCTTCTCCATGTTGAACACCACTTGGAGGAAGCACTGACAATGGCAAGGGTGCAGAATATATTTTAGGCCTTCAATGTCCATCACAAGAGTGGCTCAGTAGTACCACCACAGACAGAGCTGGCTCAGTCCTAAAGGATATAGTTGCTAGACTGGGACTGCACAAGGTGGTGAGGGAACCAACAAGAGGGAAATATGTACTTGACTTCATCCTCACCGACCTGCCTGCTGCAGATCCATCTGTCCATGAGAGTAATGGTAGAAGAGACCACTGCACAGTCCTTGTGAAGACAAAGTCCATATTCACATTGAGGATACCCTCCATCCTGTTATGTGGCACTACCACCGTGCTAAATGGGATAGATTTTCAACAGATCTATCAACTCCAATACCGGGCATCCATGAGGCACTCTGGGCCATCGGCAGCAGCAGAATTGTACTCAACCACAATCTGAAACCTCATGGCCCGGCATATTCCCTACTCTACCATTACCACTAAGCCAGGGGATCAACATGGTTCAATGAAGTGCATAGGCAGGCAAAGCCAGGAACAACTCCAGGCATACTGAATAAATGGGATCTCAACCTGGTGAAGCTACAAAACAGGATTATTTGTGTGCCAAGCAGTATAAGCAGCAAGTACCACAACAAGCGCATCGGATCTAAGCTCTGTATTCCTGTCACATTCAGCTGCAGATGGCAGTGGAAAATTAAACAACTCACTGGAGGAGGAGGCTCCAGATATATCCCCACACTCAATGATGGGGGAGCCCAGCACATCAGTGCAAAAGACAATCTTCATCCAGAAGTGCCGAGTGGATGATTCATCTCGGTCTCCTCCAGAGGTCCCCAGCATCACAGATGGCAGTCTTCAGTCAATATGATTAACTGCACATGATGGGCAGCACGGTAACATAGTGGTTAGCACAGTTAAGGGTCCCAGCTTTGATTCCCAGCTTGGGTCACTGTCTGTGCGGAGTCTGCATGCTCTCCCCATGTCTGCGTGGGTTTCCTCCGGGTGCTCCAGTTTCCACCCACAGTCCAAAAATGTGCAGGTTAGGTGGATTGGCCATGCTAAATTGCCCTTAGTGCCCAAAAAGATGAGTTGGGGTTACGGGGATAAGGTGGAGGCATGAGCTTAAGTAGGGTGTTCTTTCTAAGAGCTGGTGCAGACTCAATGGGCTGAATGGCTTCCTTCTGCACTGTAAACTCTATGATTCCATGATATCAAGAAATGGCTGAAGGCACTGGATACTACAAAGGCTGTGGGCCCTGACAATATTCCGGCAATAATACCGAAGACCTGTGCGCTAGCTAAGCTGTTCCAGTATAGGGACAATACCGGCATTTACCTGGCAATGTGGAAAGTTGCCCAGATGTGTTGTGTACACAGGAACAGTACAAATCCACCCCAGCCAATTACCGTCCAATCAGTCCACCCTGCATCATCAGCAAATTGATGGAAGGAGTCATGAACAGTGCAATCAAACTGCACTTTCCCAGCAATAACCTGCTCATTGATGCGCAGTGTGGGTTCCACCAGGATCACTCTGCTCCTGACCTCATTACAGCCTTGATTTAAACATGGACTAAAGAGCTGAATGCCAGAAGTGAGGTGAAAGTGTCTGCCCTTGACATCATGGCAGTATTTGACCGAGTATAGCATCAAGGAGCCCAAGCAAAACTGGAGCTAATGGGATTTGCATTGGGTCATTGGCAAAAGTAGCAATACAGAACATGAGGAAACACTTTATGCAATGAGTGGTTAGAATCTGGAATGTATGAGAGTGTGGTGGAAACTGTGGTGATATGCACATTGGCACATCCATGTTGTATATAGTTGCACCAATGTATATATTTGTAAATAACAGCACCAGTGTACATAGCCACTAATCATTACATGTAGTGAGAGTTATGACCTCCCGCCAGCAGGTGGAACCAGATACCCATACAGACATATATATACCGGGGAACGGATGACACAGGGGCACTTGGTAGAAGGACGGGCAATGGGAAAGTCACATCTCTCCTTAGCTTCTCAGTAACGTAGACATAATTGTTTGTACATAGAATTGCATGGTTACCATCCTGCTTGTCAAGAATAAATACTTATTACAACCACATCTTCATGTTCTATTGGTTCCTTCATGATCAGGGAGTCATAGAATACAACAGAAACAAGTTCAGTTGTGACATTTAAAAAATAATTGGATTAGTAGGCTCGGCGGGGGTGTGGGCATGGGATGATGTGACATGAGGTAAATTGCTCTAATGGTTGCCTTATATACTCCAACAATCTGTGATTCTGTAATAATAACTAAATTCTAATGGGATTAAAGACATTTGAAATTATATAGCACCTTTTTAATATCTCAGGACACCACACAGTGATTTGAAGCCAATGATGTACTTTTGAAAGATGGTTACTGTTATAATGTAGGAAATATGGTGGCTCATTTATATACAGTAAGATCCACAAACAGCAATGAGATAATGACCGAGTGGCCTGTTTTAGTAATGTTGGTTGACAAATATATGTTGGCCAGGACACCAGGAGAACGCCCTTGTTTTCTTCACATAGTGCCATGGGACCAGCGTTAAAAAAGGGTGATAATTTTTTCCTTTCACTCCATTTGCGCCTAAAATGTAGGTGGTAGCAGCCAGAAAATAAAATGCATTTTCCCTCCCATCTCTTGTTCACCGCCTTTACAAGTAGTTTGTTTTCTCAGCCGACATTACTGCCTGCCACCAGACTAACCATCTGAAATACATGGGAGCCTAAAGAGAATATGAAAAAAAAATCAAATAACACCAATGTGATGTTGGCACCGATGCCATTATCTGATCTTACACCTCATGCCACCTCCGGTTCCCAACCACCAACCATGGGCAGGACAAATCCTGAGACAACCATTCAAAAGTTATTGAAGAGGATCGGCAGCAAAATAAAATTTTTGCTAACGGTCAACCGTATCGAGATTTTTTTTCCCTTCCATTGTTTGTGGATTGTTGACCTTATAACTTCAACAGGGACACTTCAAATGTATTACATTGGCTGTAGAATGCTATGAGCCTTTTCCCGGTGGTTAGGAAAAGCATTATATAAATGCAAGTCTTTATTTATGATTTAAAAGCTCTTGTAGTTGTTATTTTTGGTCCCGGCCTGTTAAGGGGTTTCTGACATTCCATTTTTTTCCTTGATGAGGCTCCTCGCAGGAAGAGAAGCAGCAGGAGGAAAGAGCGGCAGGGAAACCAATTAAAGGAAGGCATGCTCAGGAGAATCTTTGCCTTCCCGACGGAGATTGTAGGCTCTGAAGAATGTATTTGTTGTTCTTTGTACGTCACAAGACTTCAATTTTCCAGGCAGGCAGTGACAGAATTGTGTCACATCGCACAAGAAGATTTGCAATTAAAGGAGCGAGCATAGCTTCACCTCCCAACCTTTGTCTCCTCTCGTTCCTGAAAACTGAGCTTTTTGACCAAGCATTTGATCACATCTACTTCACATAACTTAGTGTTAGTTTGATAACTCTCCTTTGTAGCACATTTGGAAATTTTTGCTACAATAAGAATCCAATCTAAAGGCAAGTTATTCTGGCTGTTGTGATTAAGGTTACAGCAGTTCTAGATTTATTTGCCTTTGGCTCCTTCTGATAAAGTCAAGGGTGTATCAGCAACGTCAACCAATCTGAAGTCCATGCTCATATTAAACAAGTTAATGATGCTTGTATGCTGCCGTCCCTCCCTACCATTGCCTTCATTGGACGGGGCATCGAGTATAAAAACTGGCATGTCATGCTACAGTTATATAGAACCTTGGTAAGGCCGCACTTGCAATATTGTGCACAATTCTGGTCGCCACACTACAGAAAGGATATGCAGGCGTTAGAGAGGGTGCAGAGGAGGTTTACCAGAATGTTGCCTGGCCTGGAGGGTGTTAGCTATGTGGAGAGGCTGAATAGACTTGGACTGTTTTCATTAGAAAGACGGGTTGAGGGGTGACCTGATAGAGGTATACTCGATTATGAGGGGCATGGATAGAGTGGATGGGCAGGCACTCTTTCCCAGGGTTGAGCTGTCAGTCACCAGAGGGCATAGGTTTCAGGTCCGTGGGCAAATTTTACAGGAGAAGTGCGAGGCAGGTTTTTTTACACAGAGGGTGGTGAGTGCCTGGAACGCGTTGCCAGGGCAGGTTGTGGAAGCAAGATACATTAATGGCATTCAAAAGGCATCTTGTCAAACACATGGATAGGATGGGCATACAGGGATACGGCACAAGGAAGTGATGAGGGTTTTGGCAAAGGTTGATATCATGACCAGTACAGGCTTGAAGGGCCGAAGGGCCTGTTCCTGTGCTGTATTGTTCTTTGTTCTTTATTCTTAGTCAACAAAATTGTGGGTGTTCCTAAAGCACATGGACTGCAACAATTCAAGAAGGCAGCTCACCATCACCTTCTCAGGCATGGTTAGGGATGGGCAATAAGTGCTGGCCTGGCCAGCACTGCCCACATTCCCTGAGTGAGTTAAAAAAAAGACCCATTTATTACATTCTCCACAAACATCCAAAAACCTCATGAGAGAGCTCGATCGGATCTACTTAATTGCATAATTTCCCTTTTTCAAGGTGCTATTGATTGCAAGTCACTCTGCCGTTCCTTCCCACAATGCAAGGACAAATGGTTTGTGGTGAGCAGCAGCACACCATAAATTATGTGCCTTATTTTTTGGCAGCTACCATCTTACTTTATTATTATAACAGTTGTCTGTCCTCTCCCAACTCCCCACCCCACTATTTACAACTGCAGAAGCATGTTCGTTGGAGACTAGAACAATCTGCTGCATACTTAACTCATATCTCCTCTTCGCAAGGTGCTGGTTGCTAGGGAATGTCCCCAATGGTGCCTGACTGCTGCTTCCTAACACTGACATTCCTGTCTGACAGATAGCTCACCTCAATTTGGCCGTTTGACTGGTCTGAAACAGAATAGAAAATGATAATGAGGTTCTGCCGTTAAATTCAGCAGGACCTGCATGTTGCCGCCTAACTACAAATCCCCTTCTTTGCCCTCTCTCCACCTCCCTGTAGATATCAGTGGCAATGATTCATATGTTTGAATTGGCCTGGTAGTCTCCGACAACACAGGCCAGAAAGATTGCTCTGCTAACGGGTGGTTTTATTCTCCAATGTCCCATTGTTGCTTTTGTTCCAACTATTTTGGGAGGAGCACTTGTATTACATAGCCCCAATACTCCGTAGGTCACACTATCAATTAAATGTTCTATTTACTCACCAAAATAGCCAATTGTTTACCTTTCCTCCTGGTACCCAAAATATAATAGCCTTTTACCAGGCTTCTTTCAGTAAACTCATGATGATTGTTTTTTACAAAACAAAACTACTTTTAACAAGTTGCACACAATGATTAACACACAGCTGTGATCGGGAAGTATAATCATCTGCCTCTTCCTAAAGAATTCCCCGGCACATAAAGGGACACACATAGGCAAACAAAGGACAACAGATAGAGTCTCTGCAGAGATGGGCTTTATAATATAGTCATTATGAAATAAAGGATGAGGTTTGCAGAATCTCAACAGTATCGACCTGGACTTCTTTGTGTGAAGACGCGTCGCTGGTCCTGGTGGATGCCTGTGAGTTCTCACCAACTGATTTCAGTTTTGTCGGTCCAAATGAAGATGAGTTACACATTCAGATGAGCATTCTTTAATTTCAAGTTGATATTTTTATTAGCAAAAACAGTCAACATTACCAAAGTGTTGAGAATCACCGACATAACATTCTACGTATCATGTTGGTACCAATACAAAGCTATAATCAGCTCAAACGCACGGTATCACGCCTTGCAGGTTCCTCAACAGAAACAGAGGATAAGCCTGAGAATTGATACTAGGTCCAAAACTTTGTTGCAGAAATGATCTGTCCATCAATGTGTGACTTGTTCCACATATCGGTGCCATTCTCTGTCCAGGAGCCGCCGCCATGCAGGCCCTCCCTCACGGCCCAATCTCACCGCAACCAAATCCTGGCATCCACATATTCCACTGGCGCTCAAGGTGCAGTTTAGCATAGAGAGAGAGAGGTGGCAGGATATAGCCTTCCTTCCTCAGTTTGTTCCCGAAACAAGACTGCCTTCAGCACCAGCAAAGTTTTTTTTCTCTCTCCCATGTGATTTCCAGCAGGGGTCCGTTTCTGTTCCCCTCCCATCAGTTATAGCAATTGCATTTTGAAACAAGCAACCAGATCTTCCTCAAGTACCATAAAGGTTAGGTGATATCTTGGAAAATGCTTGCTTATTGACAGTTCCAAGATGAACTCAGAACCTTCCTAAAAAAAATGTCACATTAATTTTGCAAAACAAAAACTCAGTCCTGAAAAATGTGTGGTGGGATTCTGCATCCCGCCAGCCCCGTTTTCTGACGCGGTGCACCCACCGGCTTCAGGATTCTCCGTTCCTGTAGCCAGCCAATGGGGTTACCCACGCCATCGGGAAACGCGCGGGCGTGGATGAACTGCCGGCGGGGTGGAGGATCTTACCGAAGGAGACTCCCGCTAATGATTCAAACATTTTAAGCCAGTGAAAACACATGGAGCCACCTTCGAAGTAAAATCTTCGGCACGATAAGGGAGAAGACGCTGATGACAGAGAGAATGATGAGGAAGCAGACCGGGGTCCAATAGTTTTATGCAGACAGAGCTCTTCAGCAACATTTCATTGAACAGGATTCTAGCTGAACTGCTCCCCCGCATGTTTACCATATGTTTCATTCTTCTGTCCGACAAGAAACAGCTTCTGCCAAAATACCAAAATTGATATTCATGTCAATGACATTACAAGATACCAGATGCTGCAAGAACATGATGTATTTTGTTTTTAATGGCATAAAGAAAGATCGTCGAAATATTTCTCACCCCACTGTATCTGAAATGCACTTTTGTCTATTCCAGCATGTCTATAAGCGATTGAGACAGTCACCGGCTAGTGACCATCAGACCTGAGGCCTGCAGCTTGGTGCCCACAGGATAGATAGATAGAGATAGAGAAATACAGCACAGAACAGGCCCTTCGGCCCACGACGTTGTGCCGAACTTTTATCCTAGGTTAATCATAGAATTTTGGACACTAAGGGCAATTTATCATGGCCCATCCACCCAACCTGCACATCTTTGGACTGTGGGAGGAAACCGGAGTACCCGGAGGAAACCCACGCAGACACGGGGAGGATGTGCAGACTCCACACAGACAGTGACCCAAGCCAAAATCGAACCTCGGACCCTGGAGCTGTGAAGCAATTGTGCTATCCACAATGCTACCGTGCTGCCCTTAAGAAGAAATTAATCTACACTCCATTATTCTACCCTAATCCATGTACCTATCCAATAGCCGCTTGAAGGTCCCTAATGTTTCCGACTCAACTACTTCCACAGGCAGTGCATTCCATGCCCCCACTACTCTCTGGGTAAATGAAATGAAAATGAAAATCGCTTATTGTCACAAGTAGGCTTCAAATGAAGTTACTGTGAAAAGCCCCTAGTCGCCACATTCCGGCGCCTGTTCGGGGAGGCTGGTACGCGAATTGAACCGTGCTGCTGGCCTGCCTTGGTCTGCTTTAAAAGCCAGCGATTTAGCCCAGTGAGCTAAACCAGCCTACCTCTGACATCCCCCTATATCTTCCACCATTTACCTTAAATTTATGTCCACTTGACTTCCGGTGGCTGTGATGGATCAGTAAGCCACACATTTGGGAGCTCCCGTTTTAAAGAGATTTTTTGGCTCTTTTGAGAGCCCAAAACGGAAATTTTTCGACGTCTCCCGGTGGGGGAAGGTGTGCTGAACGACTTTCCCCGCAGTCCATGACTCAAACTCGGAGTGGAAAGGGGGAAAAAACAGCAGCAGCTCCTCAGAAAAAACGGGGGAAGGGATCCAAGATGGCCGCCGACAGAGCTCCAGAGGAATGGAGACTCTGGGCCCAGGAACAACAAACTGATCTCCTGCGCTGCTTTAAAGAATTCAAGGATGAAGTACTGAGCTCTCTGCAGGAAACGAACAGAAGGCTGTCAGAGATTCAGTCCACCCAGGGTGCTGCCATCAAGAAGTTGCAGACGCAGGCCATTGAACGAGAGGAGGAGGCCGTGGTCCTCGTGGGTAAGGTGGAGGGGCACGAAGCACTCCACAAGAAGTGGCAGGAACGCTTTGAGGAGCTGGATCACCGCATGAGGCGGAAAAACCTGCGGATCTTGGGCCTTGCAGAGGGGCTGGAGGGATCGGACCTGACAGCCTATGTGGCTGTAATGCTGAATTCGCTAGTGGGGGCCGGATCTCTCCATCTGCCCTTGGAGCTGGAGGGAGCGCACAGGGTGCTGGCCAGGAGGCCCAAGGAAGATGAACCCCCGCGTGCGGTGCTGGTGAGGTTCCACCGGTTCAGTGATCGGGAGTGCGTGCTGCGCTGGCCAAGAAGGTGAAGAGCAGCAATTGGGAGAATGGGGTAGTGCGGATCTACCAGGACAGGAGTGCGGAGGTGGCTAAGCGGCGGTCCGGATTTAATCGGACGAAAGAGGTGCTTTATAGAAAAAAGATAAAGTTCGGAATGTTGCCGCCCGCGCGCCTGTGGATAACTTATTTGGACCGGCACCATTATTTCGATTCCCCGGAGGAGGCGTGGGCCTTCGTGCGGACGGAGAAACTGGACTTGAACTAGGGGTTGGGGGTTGCGAGGTCGGCTGTAAGATATTAGTGCTGGATTCTGCTGTTGCTGTGTTCTCTTTTTCTTCTGTTGTTTTCTTCTTGTTTTCGTGCTTTTGCAATTTTGATATGGTTATTTGCGGAGGGGTTGTTCTGCTATGTTTTTGTTTTTGTGCTGTGGGACATTGTCTGGGCTGTGTATCTTGAGGGGAGGGTCGGGGGGGTATGTTGTATTCTATATCGGTTTGGGGGTATGGAGTGGGGTTGATATTTGGGAGCTGCGTCAGAAGGGTGTGGTGGGGCAGTGCAAAAGCGCGGGCTTTCCTCTGGTTTCCCGTGCTGCGGGGCTGGGGGGTGGAGATGGTGACGGGGGAGGCGGGGCCTTAACTGGTTCTTCCCCGTGCTGGAGCGGTGCCTGGAGGAGGGATAGATTGGGGGATGATCCCACTTCGGGAGGGGTCGGGCTATTGGCGGGAGTTTCCGGGGTCAGCAGAAGTTAGCTGACCCACGGAAGTACAATGGAGGACGGTTCGCGGCTGGGAGGGTTCCTATCCTGGGGGGGAAGGGAGGGGGGGAAAGGGGAATACCGGGTTGCTGCTGGCAGGGTCAGGAAGGAGCTGGTGGGGGCTGGGGGGACAGAGGTGAGGGGTTGTCGCTATGGGGACGGGGTCGAGCAGGGGGTGCTGGCCTGGGGCGGGCAGTCAACGGGCTATGGCTAGCCGACGGGGGAGGGGGGCGGGACGCCCTCTGATCCGGTTGGTCACCTGGAATGTGAGAGGGTTGAATGGGCCGGTGAAGCGGTCGAGGGTACTGGCTCACCTGAAGGGGCTAAAGGCGGATGTGGCAATGCTTCAGGAGACCCACCTGAGGGTGGTGGACCAGGTCCGCCTGAGGAAGGGATGGGTGGGGCAGGTTTTCCACTCGGGGTTGGATGTGAGGAACCGGGGAGTGGCGATTCTGGTGGGGAGAAATGTGTCGTTTGAGGCATCGGAGGTGGTGGCGGATAAGGGGGGTAGGTATGTGATGGTTAGGGGCAGGCTACAAGGAGAGAAGGTGGTACTGGCTAGTGTGTATGTCCCAAATTGGGACGATGCGGGCTTTATGAGGCGTATGTTGGGACGGATCCCGGATCTGGAGGCGGGAGGTCTGATCATAGGGGGGGACTTTAATACTGTGTTGGATCCTTCACTGAATCGGTCCAGCTCTAGGACGGGTAGGAGGCCGGCGGCAGCGAAGGTACTGAGAGGGTTTATAGACCAGATGGGTGGGGTGGATCCATGGAGGTTTGTAAGGCCGAGGGCACGCGAGTACTCTTTCTTCTCCCACGTACATAGGGTCTACTCTCGGATAGATTTCTTCGTGGTGAGTAGGGGACTGATTCCGAGAGTGGAGGAGGCCGAGTATTCGGCCATTGCAATCTCCGACCACGCTCAGCATTGGATAGAGTTGGAGATGGGAGAGGTGCGAGACCAACGTCCGTTGTGGCGGTTGGATGTGGGGTTGTTGGCGGAGGAGGAGGTGTGTAGGAGGGTCCGGGCAAGTATTGAGGGGTACCTTGAGGTGAATGATACGGGGGAGGTTCAGGTGGGGATGGTCTGGGAAGCCCTGAAGGCAGTCATTCGTGGGGAGCTGATATCCATCCGGGCACACAGGGAGAGGAGAGAAAGGAGTGAGAGGGATAGACTGGTGGGAAAGATGCTGGAGATGGACAGGAGGTATGCAGAGGCACCAGAGGAGGGACTGTTGGGGGAGAGGCGCAGCCTGCAGGCTAAATTTGATTTGCTGACCACTAGAAAGGCGGAGGCACAGTGGAGGAAGGCATAAGGGGCAGTGTACGAACATGGTGAAAAGGCGAGTAGGATGCTGGCTCATCAGCTGCGTAAGCGGGATGCGGCTAAGGAGATCGCTGGAGTGAGAGATAAGAGTGGGAATGTGGTGCGGAAGGGGGTAGAGGTGAATGAGGTCTTCAAGGATTTTTACGGGGAACTGTACCGGTCGGAGCCAACGGGGGAGAGGAGGGGAATGGAGAGGTTCCTTGACGGGCTTTCTTTCCCGAAGGTGCAGGAGGAGAAGGTGGAGGGGTTGGGTGCGCCGATGGAGCTGGAGGAGCTAGTTAAGGGGATCGGGCAGATGCAGTCAGGGAAGGCACCGGGGCCGGATGGGTTCCCGGTGGAATTTTATAAAAAGTTTGTGGATCTAGTGGGCCCCTTGCTGGTGCGAACACTCAATGAAGCGTGGGAGGGGGGGACTTTGCCCCCGACGATGTCACGGGCGCTGATCTCGTTAATTTTAAAGAAGGACAAGGACCCCCAGCAGTGTGGTTCATACAGGCCCATATCTCTCCTCAACGTAGACGCTAAGGTGCTGGCAAAAATCCTGGCCACCAGGATAGAGGACTGTGTGCCAGGGGTTGTGCACGAGGACCAGACAGGGTTTGTGAAGGGAAGGCAGCTGAACACGAATGTGCGGAGATTGCTGAATGTCATCATGATGCCGACGATTGAGGGGGAGGCAGAGATAGGGGTGGCACTGGATGCGGAGAAGGCCTTCGATAGAGTGGAGTGGGGGTACCTATGGGAGGTGTTGGGGAGGTTTGGATTTGGTGAAGGGTTCATTAGATGGGTAAGGCTGCTACATGAGGCCCCGATGGCGTGCGTGGCTACGAATAGGAGGAGGTCGGAGTACTTCCGGCTTTACCGAGGGACCAGGCAGGGTTGCCCCTTGTCCCCCTTCTTGTTTGCACTGGCACTCGAGCCGCTGGCGATGGCATTGAGAAATTCAGAGAGGTGGAGAGGCTTGGTGCGAGGTGGAGAGGAACATAGGGTGTCGTTGTATGCCGACGACCTGTTACTGTATGTGGCGGACCCGGTGGGAGGGATGCCGGGAGTGATGGAGTTACTAGCCGAGTTTGGGACCTTCTCAGGTTATAAATTAAACTTAGGCAAGAGCGAGGTGTTTGTGGTGCACCCTGGAGACCAGGAGGAAGGAATTGGTAGGCTCCCGCTTAGGCGGGCAGGGGAGAGCTTTAGGTACCTGGGGGTGCAAGTGGCCAGGGACTGGGGGACTCTCCACAAGCATAACTTTACCAGGCTGGTAGATCAGATGGAGGAAGAGTTCAGGAGGTGGGACATGCTGCCATTGTCGTTGGCGGGGATGGTGCAGTCCATCAAAATGACAGTGCTTCCGAGGTTCTTGTTCCTTTTTCAGTGCCTGCCCATATTTATCCCCAGGGCCTTCTTTAGGAGAGTGACTAGCAGTATTCTGAGTTTTGTGTGGGCACATGGGACTCCGAGAGTGAGGAGGGTGTTCCTGGAGCGAGGAAGGGATGGAGGTGGGCTGGCACTGCCCAACCTTCTGGGGTACTATTGGGCAGCCAATGTGTCAATGGTGCGTAAATGGGTGATGGAGGGGGGAGGGGCGGCGTGGAAAAGAATGGAGATGGCGTCATGTAGAGGTACGAGCCTGGGTGCCATGGTAACGGCACCGTTGCCGCTCTCCCCTAAGAGGTTTACCACAAGCCCGGTGGTGGCGGCGACCCTAAGAATCTGGGAACAATGGAGATGGCATCGGGGGGAAACAGGGGGCTCGATGGAGGCTCCACTGGGTGGCAACCATCGGTTCATCCCGGGGAACACGGATGGGGGATTCAGGGGGTGGCAAAGGGTGGGCATCAGCAAATTGAGGGACCTGTTTATTGGCGGGAGGTTTGCGGGCCTGGGGGAACTGGAAGATAAATTTGGCCTTCCCCAGGGGAACATGTTCAGATACCTGCAGGTAAAGGTTTTTGCTAGGCGACAGGTAGAGGGATTCCCTTTGCTGCTCTCGCAGGGGGCGATGGACAGAGTGCTTTCGGGGGTGTGGGTAGGAGAGGGGAAGGTGTCTGACATCTATAAGGTAATGCAGGAGGTGGAGGAGTCGTCAGTGGAGGAGCTGAAGGCTAAATGGGAGGAGGAACTCGGGGAGCAGATAGAGGACGGGACTTGGGCGGATGCCTTGGAGAGAGTCAACTCTTCCTCCTCATGTGCGAGGCTTAGTCTCATCCAATTTAAGGTGCTGCACCGGGCCCACATGTCCGGGACTAGGATGAGTAGGTTCTTCGGGGGTGAGGACAGGTGCACCAGATGTTCGGGGAGTCCTGCGAACCACGCCCATATGTTCTGGGCATGCCCAGCACTGGAAGAATTCTGGAAGGGGGTGGCGGGGACGGTGTCGAGGGTGGTTGGATCCAGGGTCAAACCAGGGTGGGGACTCGCGATTTTTGGAGTTGCGGTAGAGCCGGGAGTGCAGGAGGCGAAAGAGGCCGGTGTCCTGGCCTTTGCGTCCCTAGTAGCCCGTCGAAGGATTCTGTTACAGTGGAAGGATGCGAGGCCCCCAAGTGTGGAGACCTGGATCAGTGACATGGCGGGATTTATAAAATTGGAAAAGGTCAAATTTGCCCTGAGAGGATCAATACAAGGGTTCTATAAACGATGGCAGCCTTTTTTGGACTTCCTGGCTCAGAGATAGGTAACTGGGTCAATAGCAGCAGCAACCCGGGGGGGGGGGGGGGGGGGGGGTGCATTATTGTAGTGTTTATTCTGTAACTTTATAGTGTGTTAATATGCGTTGTTGTTAAAATGCTGGGTTGTTCATGGGGATGGGGCGAATGTATATGATTGTTAATATTATTGTTATTTTCGGTATTTTACTAAGGTGCGTCAATGTTGTATAAAATCAAAATTTCTCAATAAAAATTATTTAAAAAAAAATATATATTTATGTCCCCTTGTAATGGTTTGTTCCACCCGGGGAAAAAGTCTCTGATTGTCTACTCTATCTATTCCCCTGATCATCTTATAAACGTCTATCAAGTCGCCCCTCATCCTTCTCCGTTCTAATGAGAAAAGGCCTAGCACCCTCAACCTTTCCTCGTAAGACCTACTCTCCATTCCAGGCAACAACCTGGTAAATCTCCTTTGCACCTTTTCCAAAGCTTCCACATCCTTCCTAAAATGAGGTGACCAGAACTGCACACAGTACTCCAAATGTGGCCTGACCAAGGTTTTGTACAGTTGCATCATCACCTCACGGCTCTTAAATTCAATCCCTCTGCTAATGAACGCTAGCACACCATAGGCCTTCTTCACAACTCTATCCACATGAGTGGCAACTTTCAAAGATCTACGAACATAGACCGCAAGATCTCTCTGCTCCTTTACATTGCCAAGAACCCTGCCGTTAACCCTGTATTCCGCATTCATATTTGTCCTTCCAAAATGGACAACCTCACACTTGTCAGGGTTAAACTCTATCTGCCACTTCTCAGCCCAGCTCTGCATCCTATCTATGTCTCTTTGAAGCCGACAACAGCCCTCCTCACTATCCACAACTCCACCAATCTTCGTATCATCTGCAAATTTACTGACCCACCCTTCAACTCCCTCATCCAAGTCGTTAATGAAAATCACAAACAGCAGAGGACCCAGAACTGATCCCTGTGGTACGCCACTGGTAACTGGGCTCCAGGCTGAATATTTGCCATCCACCACCACTCTCTGTCTTCTATCGGTTAGCCAATTCGTTATCCAACTGGCCAAATTTCCCACTATCCCATGCCTCCTTACTTTCTGCATAAGCCTACCATGGGGAACCTTATCAAATGCCTTACTAAAATCCATGTACACTACATCCACTGCTTTACCTTCATCCACATGCTTGGTCACCTTCCACATGCTTGGTCCAGTTGGCTGTCTGTTGCCTGGTCATAATAATGCACAGCGGCCCGATGACTAGGATGAAGCTCAATATTCTTGATGACCTGAAGATTTTGCTGGATCTGTGATAATAGTGAAACTCCACAATGTGCATTCTCTCATTCTGTTCAAGACAGAAGAGTGGGTTGAGCCCAGAGCCTGCAGGCCCCAGGATAGGCTTTCCTGAACGGGGTTATGAAGCTTGCAATTCTGATCCTATGTCTTGTGGTCTAATGGTCTTACCTTAAATAAAAGACAGTTTAAACATGACAATTTTATAAAACCTTGCATTTATTTTATTTTTTTAATTTAGAGTACCCAATTATTGTTTTCCAATTAATGAGCAATTTAGCGTGGCCAATCCACCTGATGAGCACATCTTTGCGTTGTGGGGGTGAAACCCACACAGACGTGGGGAGAATAAACAAATTCCACACGGGCAGTGATCCAGGGCCGGGATTCGAACCTGGGTCCGCAGCGCCGCAGTCCCAGTGCTAACCACTGCGCCACATGCCGCCCTAAATCTTACATTCATAATGCAAATTGCACCCTGTGATAAGACAGCCATTGACAGGACAGGAAGATATAGAACAGCCAGCATCTGAGATGGCAAGGTTGGGTGCCTGACACAGCAAGATGTGATAGCAACTTCCTTTCCTCTCTTTCTACTTTATACATAAGTCCCACAGTGAGCAATGACAACCTGAGAGTGCATGGTCCATCTACTCATGTTACTCCTTACATGCTAGCAATGCTCCTTCTTCGCTTTTTGAAAATCAGTCAGCTATTGTGCTAAATAGATTCCTGAGGAAAAACTTAATAAAATGTATCATCACTCTATTTTACCCTGCCAAGCAGCACAGACATTTGTGTCCTGTTTGACTTTGTTATTTTGAGGGGGATTGCACTTGAGGATTTACTGAGCGTAAGTGAGCAGCAGCCAGTGGCGATGTCAAGGAGAGCCAAGGTAAGAGCTAACTGGAAGACTGTTTCACCTTCTAGGTGAAGAGGACAGAAATGCAGGCTGCAGGGGCCCAGCATGATATTGGTGTGTCATTTGTTGCCGAACACAATGGAACAGTAGCACAGTGGTTAGCACTGGGGCTTCACAGCGCCAGAGGCCTGGGTTTGATTCCTGGTTTTGGTCACTGTGTGCAGAGTCTGCGTGGGTTTCCTCCGGGTGCTCCAGTTTCCTCCCACAAATCCCAATAGACGTACTTGTTAGGTGAATTGGACATTCTGAATTCTCCCTCTGTATACCCGAACAGGAGAAGGAGTGTGGCGATCAGGGGATTTTCACAGTAACTTCATAGCAGTGTTAATTTAAGTCTACTTGTGACACGAATAAAGATTATTAGTGTCTGCCATGGAATTTCAAGAACCGTCTGGACTGTATAGAGAGTCGTCTATCAAATGGAATGAGGTTTGCACACATGGTATTGACACTATAGTCAACTAGAGAGCATGTGGTCCTTCAATGAAGATTGCACCTGATCTCCTTAACCACCCCCACCCATCCTATATTGTCATTGCTCACTGTGGGACTTATGTATAAAGTAGAAAGAGAGGAAAGGAAGTTGCTATCACATCTTGCTGTGTCAGGCACCCAACCTTGCCATCTCGGATGCTGGCTGTTCTGTATCTTCCTATCCTGTCAATGGCTGTCTTATCACAGGGTGCAATTTGCATTATGAATGTAAGATTTAGGGTGGCACCCCAACCCCCCACAGAGCAGATAGCACCAGCACCCATGAATCCAGTCACCACCCAACGCAAAGCATCTACAGACGGCACACCAGATTCCACTTATACCACCCCCTTAACCGTGACACAATTACGGGACGCGTGTGACAAAATCACACCGTTCCTCCCCACCTCAGACCCCCACCAATTTTTCGCGAGAGTAAAGCAACAGGCGACCATGTACGGCCTGGATGAGCGTGAGCAGGTGAAGCTCACCGTTTTAAGTTTTGACCCTTCAGTAGTAGCAGCCCTTCCAGACCCACAGAACGTTGGAGGAGGCACCCTAGAAGAGATGCAAACATCGATCCTCGATGCGATCGGATATAATAGAGGTGACCCCGTAGAAGGCCTGAACAAGTGCAGGCAAAAGAAAACCGAGCACCCCACAGCGTTTGCAGGAAGGCTGTGGATCCATTTCACAGCAGTGTTTGGAAACTTAGATCACGCCCATTTGACCCCAGACAACATGGCCAAATGGACCCGGACCCTTATCTCCCATGCCACAGAGGCAGGACAGAAAGCGTGCGCGAATTATGACCCATCAGAAGACGCTCACAATGAGAAAGGGGTACTAAAAAGTTGTCCCGCGCTTTGGAGCAATCTGTCCATAGTAAACCCGCAGTTAGGAAGCCCGAAGACCAGCAGGCAGAGGCTGATATTCAGGCAGTCAGAGCACACCAAAACACCACCTGGGTGAATGAAGGAAAGAACAACCCCCCGCAGAAGCTACAGGAATGTTACAACTGTAGTCAGTTAGGACATTTTGCACGAGAGTGCAACGCCCCACAGAAATCATAGAGAGGTCAACAGACAGGCACTCTGAACAGAAATAGGATGAAGCCTATTCATAGTGTCAGCACCCGTTCAGACTAAGGAGACATGAACAGCACGGACTGATGGTGTTTGGGCTCCCCCACATGGGTCTGTGACACCCTTTGGGACAGGTCCGGATGACGGTAGTTACAGCAAAGATATGGGGACAGCCCATAGAATTACTCTGGGACACAGGAGGGTCCCGCATGACCATAAATTCCTTCAATATGTATCAAAAGGACACGTGGCCCACTACAGCCACAATCACCCTCAGCAGCTTTACATGCCACTCACAGCAGGGACACATCACAGCCCCTGTACCCATTCAGCTAGGGACCATTACCACCAAACACCCCATTGTTTTAGTAGATCTGCCCCACACAGCCCCCACGGTAGCCACAAGTCCCGAGACCATGCTCAAACAGGGATTCAACTCAAAGTACTTTACAGTTTTGGATATCAGTAACGGCTTCTGGTCCATTCCATTGGCAAACGCGTGCCAGTACAAATTTGCCTTCACATTTAAGGGACAGCAGTACACGTGGGCATGCCTTCCACAAGGATTCCACAACTCCCCCTCCATTTTCCACCGACAGCTGGCAAATGGTTTGTTTAAATTCTCTCGCCCCGAATGTCTGGTCCAGTATGTGGATGACCTATTACTGCAGACAGACACCAAGGCAGAGCACATCACACTTCTGTCTGAACTCCTGGAACTACTACAGACAATTGGCTGGAAAGTTAACCCCAAAAAGGCCCAACTTTTGGATAGTAAACAGATTTCTTACCCCTGTGGAAGACAAGAGGATTTGTTTCCGCAGATGGTAAGCCCCTCCCATCAGCCCCATTGCTCCAACATATTCTAGATAAAGCAAAGGATAGGATTTTTGGCATAATTAAGGTTAGAAGTCATCACCGTTCATCCTCCCCTGGAAATGTGAAAGCCGACGCATTGGCAAAAGCAGGTTCCAGACACGGACATTTTTGGATTCCCCCCCGGAAGTGCCCCTGTGAGTGCAGTTCAGGTCTCACATACCAGCATTGAAGATTTAGTACAGGCCCAAAAGCAGGACAGTAATCTCAAGGAGATTTCAAAAGGAAAGTTTGCGGCCCCTTATGACAAGTTTAAAAACGCCCTGACCACACATGATGGTGTGGTTCTCAAAGACAACCTTTATGTGGTTCCTGAACAGGACAGGAATCAATTGATTTGCTTGTTCCATGACAGTCATGGACACCAGGGAATAGTCCCCACCACAGCCCACCTGAGACAGCTCTGTTGGTGGCCAAATTTAAAAGACGATGTTACACATTACATAGAGAATTGCCTTATCTGTGCCCCAGAATAACCCAGACAGATATTCAAAGAAAACACAGCTTAGCCACACTCGCCCCGTTAATGGCCCCTGGACTAACCTCCAGATTGATTTCATTGGACCATTGCCCCCTTGCAGGAATGGTTATAAATATGTTTTAGTTGTCATCGACACATTCACTAAATGGTTTGAAGCATTCCCATCTAGAACCAATACGGCAAAAACAACGGCAAAGATTTTGACACACCACATCTTTACAAGATGGGGACTCCCCCGAAGCATTGAATCAGACCAAGGTTCCCATTTTATGGGACGTGTCATGAAGAACGTCCTCACGATATTCGGCATAACACAAAAATTACACATCGCATACCACCCCCAGTCGAGTGGTATCATGGAGCGCATGAATCGGACTCTAAAATCTACCCTCAGGAAAATGGTACAAGAGAATAACACGACTTGTGATTCAGTCCTCCCATTCGCGCTAATGTTTTTGAGAAACACTATTTCGGCTTCTACAGGTTTCACCCCACACACGCTCATGACCGGACACCCCATGAAAGGTATAGAATTCCTTTCAGGACTTGACTTGACCAGTCTTCACCCACGAGACTGCAGTAAAACAATTGGTAGACAATGTAAAATCGGCTCAGTTAGCAGCCGCGGTAAAATTAGGCAAGAAAAGGAAACAGAGCAAGGCCTGTTTCGATAGGACGGTTCATGCGACTGAGTTTCAGGTAGGACAGCGGGTCATGCTGTCTATCTACAACCCCAGCACATTTCTGTAACCAAAGTATTCGGGTCCGTATTCCATTGCGGACAAAGTTAGCCCTTCCGTTTATAAAATAAAGTATCCAAACGGGAAGACTGCGTGGTTTCATATGCTCAAGGCATATGGCTCGCAGGCTAACCACGCACACCATGTCATGCTTGGCGCAGCACATCCCGCCCTGACAACAAGAGACGCATTTCCATCCTCCCCCTCCCAGACCAGCACCTCCACGGACTCGACCTCGACTCCGCCCATTGACTTTAGACTCCGCCCCAACATGCCCACAAGCAGCTACAGCAGCGACAGCGACTGTGACTCTGACGAAAGCCACAGCACTCCTCGTTACTGCCCCGATACAACAGACCACACACACAGCGATTATGAACCTGACTCGAGGGATCCCTTTGAGATCACATTGAGAACCACCGCCCCACAATGAAGACCCCGAATTCATTCACACGAATTTGGACACAACTTTGTGGCACCGTGACAATTCGTTCAGGCTCGTCCGGAATGACGAGATGGACCCACGATCACACCATGCAGCCTTAGCAGCCATTATTCATTTGCGAGTATGGCATCCGGGAGAAGAGGATGACAATGAGTCTGACTCCCAAAACCAGAACCCCTCTGCGACCCTGTTCGCAGAAAATGATAATTGAGGTGTCCAGATGATGTAAAAAGAGGAACCGCTTGAGCGAGAAACGGTGTCCTTTTCTGATGGAAACTGCACGTTTTGAGTTGCATGTTTGTTTGTTTGTGTTTGTATGTTTTTTTTCCAGGAACAGCAGCTTGCGGACACACGTCCATTTGTCCGCCGATACCTTTGAGAACTTGCCGGCATGTTGTCAGCTGAGAACCGCTGAAAGCTTACCCGAACCCCGTTCATAACTGCTCCTCTGATTTGAGGGTACGCTTATCAGCAGGAACCTCTGGGAACTTACCAGAGCCACGTTCATAACTGCTCTTCTGGTTCAAAGGTAGAATCATTACAGCAACCCCCACGATGAACACACTCTTGCCCGTTCTTGTCAGGTCACTCAGGCAGTGAAGTAACGGCAATGGTTCACGCCCTGTATGAGGACCCCCCTCTGGTCAGCTAAGCTCGGGTACAGCACAGCACGCCCTACCCGGGGATTCCATCCAAATCTTACCTGTCGCGGCCCATACGCAACTCATTTCGACACTCTTGTTTTAAAAGTTTGATTTTGTTTTGTTTTGGTTTCAGGTAACCCTTTGGTTGCCAACTCCCCATGCTATTTACATCCAGGAACATTTGGATGGTAAAACGTAAAGCCTGCGAGATGGCTCGCAGTGGTACAGTATTTCAGAGTATGTCTGGTCCCAAAATTCGTTTTTGAAAAAAAAAAATGAGGGAGTCACAGAGAGTGACCAATCATAAAGGAAAACTTGGCACAAGAGGACAGACATACTAACGTTCGAGATATTAAACAAGATACTAACAGACACTATGCTTGATCCCATAGATTTTCAGACGCTCCAAGGAGGGATCAAAGGAACAGAAGAGAAGACACCGGAAGAGAAGAGATGAAGACGACGTCGTTCATTTTTGTATTATGGGTCATAGGATCCATGTGGTTGCACGCAGATGCGAACCCCCTTACCCCCACTCCACCAGCCATTAGTGTTTCACTTCCACAGAACACACAGAGCCCAGTAACCAGTAACAGTACCCCTACCTGGTGTACCAAATTCATGACCTGGTACTCCTTGTCATACGTAGTTGAATCACTTTTAGCATTAGCAATAATCTGCATCATAGTGCAGACTTTTCGAATGAGGAAATGACGAAGGAGAGCCTATCGCTCTCGTACCCCGGTATATAGGATGAGATCCCCTATCTTCGGTTTCCACCAGGCCACTGAACCCCTCGAAATTTAATAAAGAACTTTTTCGTTTGTCGTTCATTTGTAAATAAAGAAATGTGTTTTCTGAAAGATTGTATAACTCTGAGTTTGACTGCCAAGCCAGAGAAATGGAATATGAATGCTGCTATCGTTTTGTAATGTTAGGAAGTTAGTATGCTTGATGTTTTGAGTGTGTGTAGTTTATTGAGGACAGTTAGAGGTTCCAGTTGTTGTTTGGTAATGCATGTCCCTTTATGCCATAGCGCCACTTAGAAATTGTTAGGTAAAATTTTCCTGCATAGTTGAGGACAGTATAGAGGCCATGGAACTCACTGAGGTCAGGTAATGAAGACAACATAGTTGTGTGATCCTTCACGCTTCACGTTAAGATCACAAGGAGCGAGTGTAGCCACCTGAGTTGGCCACTTCCCCACACAAGATGGAGAAACATAAAGATAGCAGGGAAATTGGACAATCCTAGAGAAACAAGCAGTTTGCAGACTTTTCCTGTGTATTCTGCCTGCAAAGAAAGCAGACAGCACTGAAACCAGCAGTTATACATTTTGATGAGCGATCCCCAGGAACAATAGCTACAACAATTAGCTACATTTAAGACACTCAGCAAGTCAGACTCTTCGGCGCCAACGGGGGTCCGAAACAAAGGAGACAAACAAGCCAGAAAGAACCGCCCAGCGATCGAGGAACAGTCCCAGTATTGGGGGATTCAAACCAATCGATCGGTATGGGATCCAATCGATTGGAAGTAAGCTCGGGGTCCGCCAAAAAGGGCGCGAAGCCCCTGGGACCTATAAAAGACAGGTCCCAAGTTCAGTTCACTCTCTTAGCCGGCCCTCCAAGCAGAACATCTTAGCAGATCTCGAAGACCTTGACCGTAAGAAGGAGAGGCCTGGCCAACTGCTGCACCTTCAAGTAAGTGTCCAGTCAACGCACGCTAGAGATAGATGCTCCTGACCCCTTAGTCCATACCAGCTGGAAGCCTGCAGACTCAGGATCGAGCAAGAGGCCATTGTTCCCTAACCCAGTGGGTTCCCTTATCCAGATAAGTATTAGCCTGTTAGTGGTAGGAATAGCCTAGTCTTTTAGTATTGTATACATGAGTAGCGATTAACTGTATATTAATAAACGTGTTTTGATTTGAACCTTACTAATTGGTGTATTGAGTCATTGCTCTGAACTTGAACTTGAAACTTGTGGTGGTATCATAAGGATACCTGCCGACTCTAGAGCTAAGTAATAAAACAGAGCCAATTGAGAGCAAAGCGCACTCACCAGAACGAGCATCAAAGGAAAGTGCATTAATGCAAACTGTGGACAAACTTTAGATCTCCATGGTTTTGGTCAGAAAAGGGAATAAGGAGAAAAAGGGCATGCAGAGAGACAATGACTTCAGCTGGTATGGCCAGCAGAGTGATGAAGGCAGCGAGTTTTCTATGAAATATCGGGCAGAATGTGGGAGGAAGGATGGTCTCTGGTTAAAAAGACACATACCATGGCATGCTAAAGGCTCTGACAAATTTACACTGGTGAGGCTGGAAGGGAAACTTGCTGCAGAGGATCTTATTGCTTGAAGCCTGATTGAAAATTCTACGAAAACTGAAGGAAGCACCTTTGGATGGTCACTTAACATTAACTCGGTCAAAATGGGGAGATGTGAATGCATTGGAAGCTGGGAGTGTCTGTGCACTGTTTCCTATGAAGACAAAAGTCCTGTGGTGAGAGTACTGTAGTGTATATGTATGTGATGTGGAGTTACCAGTTTTGTTAAAGCATTAAAAGGAATTAACTTTTCTTATTTTTTACTTTATGTGTTGCTTACTCGGCAATTTAGATGTTTATTAGGCAATGTTTAGTCAATGCTGCTTAGTTGGTTTGTTATGGTAAAAATCTGAAAATTCTACTCATGCAATGGGGGTGATGGTGTAGTGGTGATGCCACTGTGCTAATAATCAAGACGCCTTGGCAATGGTCTGGGGACACAGGTTTGAATTCCTTCATGGCAGTTGGTGGAATTAAATTAAATTATCAGTTTGGAACATGAAGCTAAACCTAGTTATGGTGATGATGAGACTGTCATTAATTGTCATCTGATTCACTAGTACCGATTAGAAAGAAATATGCCATCCTTACCCAGTCACTCCTACATATGACTCTGGACCCACAGTAACGTTGTTGACTCTTAAAAATTACCTCTGAAATAATCCAGCAAGTCAGTTGGTTGAAGAAGAATTAGGGATGGGCAATATATGCTGGCCAGTGATGCCCACGCCCCAGGAAGGAATGAAGGAGAAAGATATCCTTTCAGCTGGTCACCGGGAATTCAAGTCTCTTGTCTAAGAGTTATCTGTCTCGCCGAAGTTCATAACAGTGTTTGCAATATATCACGTTCTCCTCAAGCTGATTTGCATGAAAACGTGCTTCCTGCTTTCAATCCTAAATGCCTCAGCATTTAAGATTATGTCCCTTTGTTCTGGATTTCCTCTGTATTTAACAATCCGATCGAATCACTGATTCATTTCGAACCTCAATTATATCAATCTTAAATTTCTAAATTCAAGGAAATACAAGCCAAATTTATTCAAACTGTTCCCATAATTTAACAGTTTAAGCTTCAATATCATCCCAGTGAATATGCGCTGTTCCCTCCTGTGCAGTCCCTTGCCCACTGGTATCAATGTATAAAGTCAAAATATATTTCCTGAGGTTCAGTGAAAAATCAGCATGGGAAAGCTTGCGGACTGACTGGAGGCAGCAGAAGGTGCAGCAGCCCTGATCAGAGAATGATAAATCAGGCAAGAGGAAGAGTGGAACTGAACAGATGCTGATAAATCAAAGTGGGGGAGAGAGTGCAAACCTTCCACAGTGTATTCCTAAAGAAAAGCAAAGAGTAACATCACAAGACACCAGGCAAAGGGGTCCGAATCCTACTAATGCAGCTGATGGAACTTGGAATTGAATTAATTAAATCAATTGCTGAATACAAAAAAAGAATGGAATTGGAAGATACTCATAATGATGGAGTCAAGTCTCACCAATTGCCGTAAAAAGCTTTTTGGCTCACTTCATGTCCATTCGTGAAGGAAGTCTGCCGTCCTTACCTGATCTGGCCGACATTTTTCTCCTGAACCACAGTAATGGGTTTGACTCTTAACCACACTCTGGAATACCCAGCAGACCACTCAGTTCATGGGCAATTAGGGATAGGCAATAAATGCTGCCCTTGTCAGCGGCACGCGCATAATATCACAAAATAATCAAATAAAAGAGTGGCGTGATCGGTTTGTGAGTTTTAAGGGGGTTTTATTACCTCTAGACTAGGGCAGTGGTTCAAACTAGCACCAGGAAATTAAAAGCTACTGAGCGGGATTCTCCAATAATGGGGCTAAGTCCCCACGGCAGCGTCAAAACACAGATGTTTCACTCTGGACTTGCCTCTGTCAATGGCCCCCCTACTCGTGCCGTGGAGACCATGTGCGCTCAATTTGCGACGATTCTACGGGGACCAGAAAATCGCGGGAGCGGCGTCAGACCAGATTTCGGCATAAACTCCCATTCTCCGCCCCAGCATGGAGGCTTGGAAAATCCAGCCCCACATCTCACTCTCTCTCATTCTAGAAAGGCTGTGGGTGCTGTATTCCTGAAACTACAGATGCCTGAATGAATCTACTGTAAAAACGTCAAACTGAAAGCAAAATCTGAAGAGGGGTATGGTGCTGTAAACACCCATTTAAACAAATACTCTTTTTCTCTTTTACTTATTTTTTACCCCCTTTATTCTCCCTCTGCGTTTGCCTATCTTGTGTGTCTGTGTAGGGGGGGGGAGTTAAAAAAGTGGGGAATTAGGCATTAGTTAATAGTTAACTTGTTTTTGCCATAAATAAACAGTGATTGTGTCTAAACTTACAAACCCGGTGACTGTAATTATTGGGCAGCCAAGGGCCAAAGACCTTTGGTTTTTTTCGAAGCATTAATGGTGAGTTCATTTGTGTTTTGACTCTGGGTCACATGGGGCAGGACTTGATCATGGATCATGCTGTCTTAGGGCAGCATGGTGGCACAGTGCTTTGCACTGTTGCCTCACCGTGCCAGGGGCCCAGATTCAATTCCGGCCTTGGGAGTTTGCACTTTCTCCCTGTGCCCGCGTGGGTGTCCTCCGGGTGCTCCAGTTTCCTCCCACATTCCAAAGATGTGCAGGTTAGGTGGATTGGCCATGATAAAATTGCTGCAGGGATAGTGCGGAGCAATGGGCCTGGATGCGGATGCTCTTTCGGAGGATCTGTGCAGACCCGATGGGCTGACTGGCTTCCTTCTGCTTTGTCGGGATTCTACGTAACATAATATGTGCTCCTGACGAAGTCTGTGAGCGTGCATCATTTAATGTTTGCTAAACTCTATCTTGAACTCCGAACGGCACCCGGCAGCTCGTTTGTCTCATTTACTTCAGGAGGTGATAGAAAACTGAGCTTCCAAGCAGCGTTTCTAACACATCTGATCCAAGTAAACTAATGATCAAAATCTCTTGATTAGTAATGGAAAAAATTAAGGAAGATTTCTACCCTTTGACAATTCACAGCAGGCTGCATGAAATTCACTGTGGCATTTTATTACACAACAATTTGTCGAAGTTCTGACTTAGACTTGCATCATCGCAGCATCTGGTTCAGCAACAGAAATTGATCTGAACCATGTCAGGATCATCTGGCTCAGCAGTAAGACGGTGACAGTTACATCAAGCACATACAGGGAATTCAATGCAATGGTACTAATCAGAAGTTGAAAGCAGTAAGAGTGGCTAATGGACTTTTTCGTTGAGTTCAGAAATACTTCATAATCCTAGAGTTAATATTACAGATAGCACTACTCTTCTTTTTTATCACTGAGAAAAGCAAAATAACAAAGTGCAGAATCCCACTCAGGTTGGAGAGAGTAGGAGGTAATTAAATCTGATTAGATTATTCTGAAGCTAACAACAAGACAAAATGAAGCCTACATGATGCCATAGCACATGAATAGAAGTCCCAAGGGATTTCATAGAGGAGTAAAGATAATATGGATGTCGAATGAAAGAAGGAAAGTTTAAGAACGGTGATTAAATCTTGAACAAAGAAGTAGATGTTCCAGCTTCCAGAATCACAAAAAGCATAGCGCAGAAGAGGCCCTTCGGCCCAAGAGTCTGCACCGACACATGAAAACACCTGACCTGCCTACCTACTCCCATTTACCAGCACCTGGCCCATAGCCTTGACTCTCATGATGTGTCAAGTGTTCATCCAGGCACTTTTTAAAGGATGTGAGGCAGCCCGCCTCGACCACCCTCCCAGACAGTGCTTTCCAGACCGTCATCACCCTCTGGGTAAAAATGGTTTTCCTCACATTTTTCCTTGTGCTCCATGTCACACCACAGGTAAATTAATCCTCTATTTTATTCACACAGCCCCTTGATTGGGTGCCTGAATAATGGAGTGGGATAGAAGATGTAAAGGATTTTACTAGGTCTTGTATTTCAGCCATGTTCTCTGCTGTCTGTTGACTTATCGACTGAGAAGAGATAAAACACTGAAGGGAACATTATTTAAGGCCCATTTTCATGCAAGGCGATAAAAATTTTCAATCTACCCATGCCTTTTCCCACTGAGGAAGCTAGTACACAAGCAATCGACACTGCTGGCTGGCCACAACAGGGTATCTAATAACACATGCTGTAGCTGGCCTCCATCTCTTAAGGAGAGTTTCCCCCTCTCAAAGGGAGGCTGCACTGAATCAAAGGAGACTGTTGATGACTATCAGTGCTGCAAATTGTCTTTCTGGGGATCCAGAAGACCATCAAGAACCAGCCTATTAACGTAGTGGGTTCAGGTGGCCAGGACAGTCAATTCCCTGTGTCTACCAGAAGACTTGGCTACAGTGCCATAAGAAGTCGAATGATCTCTCATGTGTTATTGTGGGCAGCATGGTGGCACAGTGATTAGCACTGCTGCCTCACAGTTCCACAGATCCGGATCCAATTCTGGCCTCGGGTGACTGTGTGGAGTTTGCACTTCTTCCACGTATCTGCGTGGGTTTCCTCCAGGTTCCACCCACAGTGCAAAGATGTGCAGTTTGGGTGGATTAGCCATGGTAAATGGTCCCTTAGTGTCCAATAGGCTAGGTCGGCTTACTGGGGTATGGGGATAGGGTGGTGTTGTGGGCTTACGTATGGTGCTCTTTCCAAGGGCTGGTGCAGACTTGATGGGCTGAGTCCTTGTTCACGATTCTCTTAAAGTTAAAGTGCAGGTTCAGTCGGCAGTTAGGAAGGCAAATGCAATGTCAGCATTCATGTCAAGAGGGCTAGAATACATGACTAGGGATGTACGTCTGAGGCTGTATAAGGCTCTGATCAGAACCCAATTGGAGTACTGTGAGCAGTTTTAGACCCTGTATCTAAGGAAGGATGCGCTGACCTTGGAAAGGGTCTGGAGGAGGTTCCCAAGAATGATCCCTGGAATGAAGAGCTTGTCATATGAGGAACGGTTGAGGACTCTGGGTCTGTACTCGTTGGAGTTTAGAAGGATGAGGGGGTCTTATTGAAACATACAGGATATTGCGAAGACTGGATAGAGTGGATGTGGAGAGGATGTTTGCACTTGTAGGAAAAACTAGAAGAAGAGGACACCATCTCAGACTAAAGGGACGATCCTTTAAAACAGAGATGAGGAGAATTTCTTCAGCCAGAGGGTGGTGAATCAGTGGAACTCTTTGCCGCAGGAAGCTGTGGAGCCAAATCACTGAGTGTCTTTAAGACAGAGATAGATAGGTTTTTGATTAATATGGGGAGAAGGCAGGAGAATGAGGATGAGAAAAATATCAGCCATGATTGAATGGCAGAATGGCGGAGTAGACTCGATGGGGCAAGTGACCTAATTCTGCTCCTATGTCTTATGGTCTTATAATGGTCTACTTCTGCGCTGTAGGGATTCTATGATTAAGGGAAGGGAAATTATCTTCACATGATACCTCCTACCAACCAGGGCCCAGAAACCTCTCATGCTGCTCAGTGTACCACACATTCACTCATCAACAATTCCTCAGAGCTCATGCCTAACAGTGAGATACTCTATCTCACCCTCACCTTACTTTTCATGTTGTCAACCTCACACCTACCTCTCACTACATTGACATATCCCCAGCTATTCAGCTGTGAACAGAATCACTGATATTTGCCCTCTCCCTGCCAGGGCAAAGTGACATGAAATGCAATGGAACAGCAGAGAACCAGTGGGGGCCAGATCCACTTTCAACCCCTGAATCTGACAACAGTGTGTTATTGGCCAGGATTTAGAAAACTCCAATGTCTATCATGGAGTGCACCTGACCTGCAAATGTTTAGCGATTTTAGTTCCGATGAGCACAAGGGTCTGCCTTTCAGGTGTTATTCAACAGAGGCATTAAGCACTTTTAATCAAGATGTGGAGATGCCGGCGTTGGACTGGGGTGAGCCCAGTAAGAAGTCTTACAACACAGGTTAAAGTTAAAGTTAAAGTCTAAGGTTTGTTTCAAACACGAACTTTCGGAGCACTGCTCCTTCCTCAGGTGAATGAAGAGGTTTGTTCTGTGTTGTTCCTTGTGTGTGTTGTTCCTTGTGTCTTAATAAAGCTCGTAGTCTCAAAGTTGGAGAAGATGCTTTATTGTGAATTTGTTCTGTCTTCAGAGCTTAACTTACAGCTACCTCAAATGCTGCCTGCCTGCCTGTCCTGCTGCCAAGTCCCCCTTCTGTTAAGTGTGTCCTCACTTCCTGTCCCTCTCTATTTATAGCTCTCCCATGCTCCCTCGAGTGCTTGCTCAGTTGTATTGCATCTACACAGATCTACAATCACCACATGTTCCAGAAACATATATATAGACAAAGTCAAAGATGCAAGACAATGCTTTGAATGCGTGCATTTGCAGGTAATTAGGTCTTTACAGATCTCGAGATAAGGATAACCCCAGGTTAAAGAAGTGTGAATTGGCTCAAGCCAGGACACTTGGTGGGATTTTGCAAACCCAGGCTAGATGTTGGAGGATGAATGTAATGGGACAAGAATCCCAGGTCCCGGTTGAGGCCATACTCATATGTGTGGAACTTGGCTTTAAGTTTCTGCTCGGCGATTTTGCGTTGTCGCACGTCCTGAAGGCCGCCTTGGAGAATGCTTACCCGGAGATCAGAGGTTGAATGCCCTTGACTGCTGAAGTGTTTCCCGACTGGAAGGGAACATTCCTGCCTGGCTATTGTCGCGCAATGTCCGTTCTTCCGTTGTCGCAGCGTCTGCATGGTCTCGCCAATGTACCACGCTTCGGGACATCCTGGGCGGGATTCTCCCCTACCCGGCGTGACGGAGGGTGCCGGCGTAGGGGAGTGGCGCCAACCACTCAGGGGTCGCGCCTCCTCCAAAGGTGGGGAATTCTCCCCACCTTTGGGGGCCAGCCCCGCGCCGGAGCAGTTTGCACCGGTAGACTGGCGCAAACACCCGGCGCAGTCGGAAGCGGGGCTGGCCGAAAGGCTTTCGGCGGTCGGCGCATGCGCCGGCAGTGACGTCAGCGGCAGCTGGCCGCTGACCTCACTGCCGGCGCATGCGCGATGCGGGGTTCTCCTCCGCGTCCGCCATGGCGGAGGCCGTGGCGGCGCGGAAGGAGAAAGAGTGCCCCCACGGCACTGCCCCGCGGAGTGAGCGGGGGGCCCCGATCGCGGGCCAGGCCTCCGTGGGGGCACCCCCCCGGGTCCGATCGCCCCCCGCCCCCCCCAGGACCCCGGGGGCCCGCTCGCGCCGCTGAGTCCGCCGTTTCCGAGGTGGTGTACACCTCGGCGGCGGGAGAAGGCCTCCCAGCGGCGGGACTTCGGCCCATCCGGGCCGGAGATTTAAGGTTAGTTGTTAAAAAAAGAAATCCTGCCGGCGCCAGCTGTTTTCACAGGCTGCCGGCGGGATTTGCACAACGCCGGTTTTTTACCGGCGGGAGAATTACGAAACCTGCGGGAGCGGAAATGACGCCGCTTCCCGCCAATTCTCCGACCCTGCGTGGGGTCGGAGAATCCCGCCCCCTTTCCTGCAGAATATCAGGTAGAAAATGTTGGCCGAGTCGCACAAGTATGTACCGCGTACCTGGTGGGTGGTGTTCTCACGGGTAATGGTGGTACCATATATTTCTTACTTTTAATCAAAAACAAGGTTTATTCTACAAATTAAGTTAAAATTTTGATAACACACACAGTAAGCATTTTTATCAATTACCAACAGAAATAGCCCACAGTAATCTATGTATAATCCTTAATAAATTCCCCCTTTTACTGTTCCAACTTAACAACAAGATCCAAGAAGAAACCAGAAACCCCTTTTCAAAGGTGTGGCCCAGCATACGGCACTCTAACTATCATTAAGACTGGGTATTGATACTCTGTTTCCCTTCCAAAACAGCAGGTTTGAATTCGGAAAGCGGTTATCTCTTTGCAAGTTATCAAGCAGTCTGGAAACAGTTTTTAAAATGCAGATAGAAAGACACTTCTTTTTCCAACCTGTGCAGAACCAACCAGTTCAAGCTCAAAGCAAAAGTAAAAGCAACTTCCAGAGCCACAGCGCAGCTCCAGCCACACAATGACATCACTGAAGCCATGTGATAAAACAAAAACATTTCTTAAAGGGACACTCCCATGATAAGTGCTCCACATCAGGGGCGAAATTCTCCGACCCCACGCAGGGTCAGAGAATCTCCCGGGGCCGCCGAAAATCCCGCCACGCCGATCGGCGAGCCCCCTGCGGCGATTCTCCCTCCGCCGAGGTTTGGACCACCTCTGGTGGCGTCGGGATCGGCGGCACGAGCGGGTCCCCGGGGTCCTGGGGGGGGACGCGGGGCGATCGGACCCCGGGGGGGTGCCCCCACGGTGGCCAGGCCCGTGATCGGGGCCCACCGATCGGCGGGCGGGCCAGTGCCTTGGGGGCACTCTTTCTCCTCCGCCGCCGCTGCCACTGCCTCCACCACGGCGGAGGGGGAAGAGAATCCCCCAGCACGCATGCGCCGGTAGTGACCTTTCGGCCAGCCCCGGTGCTGGGCGGCAGGCGTCAAAGGCCGCTGGTGCCGGTTTTGGCACCAGTCAGCGTGGTGCCAACCGCTCCGGCACGGGCCTAGCCCCCAAAGGTGCGGAGAATTCCGTACCTTTGGGGAGGCCCGACACCGGTGTGGTTGGCGCCACTCCCCAACGCCGGGAAACCCCGCCCCGCCGGGTAGGGGAGAATCCCGCCCCATGTGTTGGTTGTGACAGAGCTCGGAGCATCCAATGTCATAGAGAGCATTCAGGATGAATACACCATTTTTGAATTCATTGTAGGGCGATTGAATTGCTTCAGCCTGTAGGCAGCCATGCAGCTGCATACGCCGCTGACTGCCCACTGTGAACTTAGGGCCTCAGGTGGTATGGGTGTCCCCCCTAGGCCACCCCCCTAGGTGCCCTCTGGCCCCAGCCAATCCATCATCGCAATGGGCATGCGCCCGGGCAACCACTACCATCTTGTTGGATGGGATGAGTGTGTGTTGGGAGTGAAGTGTATGTATATGCAGCTGCAACTGGTCAGCCTCCAGAGTGTCAATCACAAATCTGGCGAATCTCAGACCATTTCCCATTGGAATCGATGTGGCGCCGGTGCTAGCCCCTCAATGCTAGTTGAATCGGTCCAGGTGCGGCGCTACTTTTGCTGTCATGGAAGTCTGCGAATCATGCCCCGGCATCAACACTTCGGGCAGGATTCTCTGATTGCAGACGCCAAAATCACAATCGGCAATTGGGCGGAGAATCCCTTCTGACGCCAAAATCAGGGGCGGCGCCTGTTTTCAGATGCTCCACCCCCTCCAAAACGGTATTACCGGTGGGTACGCCACACGCCGTAGGGACAGCCTCAGGGTGTCGTCTGAATGCCTTCCCCCGATGCTCTGTCTCTGATGGGCTGACTTCCTGACGCCGTGGATTACTTGTTTTCTGAGGTTTCGTTAACGTTGTGTGGCGGCTGCGGACTGCGTTCAGCGCCGCCACAGTCGGGGCGGGGGGGTGGGTGCGTTCTGTTGGCTGGGGGGCTTTGGCAGAGACTGAGGGGACTGGTGGGGGTTGGCGACTATCTGGCAGGCCGATTCCGCACGTGGCCGGCACCATGCTATACGGCGCAACCGCTGCAGGTCGCCGCTGTGCGCATGCACGGCCACGGAGCCAGCATTCAGCGGCCTTTTCTATCAGGAACGGCAGGGGCATTACATGGCACAGCTGCCAACACCCCCACCGGGTGGAGCATCGGTGCTGGAGCGGTGCCGACTTTTTTGCCGTAAGACTAGACACATGCTCCGGACATCGTCTAAAAATCGGAGAATCAAACCCTTAGTCTCAGCAGTGGGGAATCTAGGGCGGGATTCTCCCGTACCCGGCAGGGCGGGGGGGTCCTGGCAGGACGGAGTGGTGTGAACCACTCAGGCCTCAGCCCGCCCCAAAGGTGGGGAATCCTCCGCACGTTCAGGGGCTAGGCCGGCGCTGGAGTGGTTTGCGCCTCGCCGGCTGGCGTGGAAGGCCTTCAGCGCATGCTGCTGACTTCATCCCCGCGCATGCGCTGGGGGGTTCACCTACGTGTCAGCCATTGCGGAGGCCCACACCGCCGGCGCCTCGGAAAAGAGTGCCCCCATGGCACAGGCCCGCCCGCGGATCGGTGGGCCCCGATCACGGGCCAGGCCATAGGAAGGGCACCCCCCGGGGCCAGATCCCCCCCCCACCCCCAAGGAGCCGCCGGTAAGGGACCTAGTCTGATCTACGCCGGCAGGACTGGCAAAGAACCAGCGGGACTTCAGCCCATCGCGGGCCGGACAATCGGCGGGGGGGGGGGGGGGGGGGGGGGGGGGCGCTGCGAGCAACCAGCGCGGCGCAATTCCCTCCCCCGCCAAATCTCCAGTGCCAGAGAACTCGGCGGACAGCGGGGGCCGCCCCCCGGCGATTCTCCGACCCGGCGGGGGGGGGGTCAGAGAATCCCACAACTACTTTCAGCTAACTGACTCAAATACCTTCATACTTGACATACTTTCAATGACCCCACAGTACATTTTGATTGAAAAGCACCACGTCATCCCTTTTTCAGTACCTTGACTCCTTTTAACCTACAAGTAGAGAGTTGCTTCCTAACTACTTCAAACAAAAGAATCTGAATCTTCCATTTCTTTTGTTCAATATATTGTGCTGATCCTTAATTTAACATGTAATTGGTGCCAGCAGCAGGAACATACCACGATAAGGGAAGAGATATGCTTCACTGTTTCTGTCAATGGATCCTTTAACGAGAGAGAAGTTGGCTGTGTAATTGGTGAGGTACAGACCGTCCAAATCGTTACCTTTGCAGTCCTGAAGGGAGATCTTTGTATTCCCACAGGTAATGAGGGTGACCAGGATGACAATGGTGTCCTTGAACTAACATTGCAAGACACAGAAACATGTATTCACTCGAAACTCGTCAGCTAACTCATTGGCAGTATTAACCCGTTTAAATTAAATGGCTTAAAGCCACAATCAAAAATAGAACAGAGAGGGATTTCAATCAAACAGGTTAACTAGTCATGCACACATAATCTACAATGCAATTTCAAAACCAATGTTTCTCATTAGTAACAGGGGGAGACAACTTTGAGAAATGAGAATAAATAACACTGCAGTATTACCATAGGGTGCACTGATAATGTTGCTACTGCTACAGCAAGTGCCTTTCTTAACTACAGCTGTAGCTAAAAATCTAATTTGCAAATCTCTCCTTATTTGCAAGCAGATTGTCGACTAATGAAAGTTGTATGAAAGATTAGGGAAGAACTATTTCTACATCTTGGATCTCATCAATCACTCATTCTTTTACCAAAACCATTCATTTTCATGGGGATAATTGATGAGCATGAGTGTGCATGGCGAACAGACTGATAAGGTGATGCTTAACTGGATAGAACCATTAGTTTATAGCAGTTAGCTAACTCTGCATCTATTTCAAGGTCAAGTATCCCAGTTCATGTCTTGACCAGCATGAGAAAAGAATTATCTCTCTTCTTAATCCCGTAAGACCACAAGCTGTTTGCTGTATTGATCATCCTTGAGAATTACAGCTCCTTTATTTGCTACTTTTTCACATTTTACATTAAAAACAAATTGCATTGAAATCTGTTCACAGTGCACTGCCCCTACTTTTAGTCCTCGGAAAGCTCAGTAAGGCTTTTGATCATGGACACAACCTTTATCTTCTTCTTCGGTGATCACTCACTAACAAGTATGATTGTCCAGCTGAGAAACTCTGTGTTACTGGTCATGGGTTCGCTGGGTTCTTACGTGGCTGATGAGCTCGATCCTGGAGCCGCACGTTCGACTGTACACTTGGCAGGTGTTTCTGGGAGATGTGATTGGATTCTAGCTCGCTGGTATTCCTTTCTTCGGCTCCTTTTGCAAGCCTCCTGATGACAGTGGGTGTCCTCGAAGAATTCTGTCCCTTCATTCAGGAGGTTCCTCCAACTCGGTCTCTTCTGAGCAAGGGTCTCCCAGGCGTTGATGCTATGGTGCATTTATTGAGGTAAGACCTTTTTGGAAGCCGTCTTTGAACTGGGAAAAGTAGATTTGCTTTGGCAGACGGCAATCTGACACCCTAAGCAGATGGCCGGCCCAGCTGAGCTGGTCTCGGATGATCGTGGCCTTGATGCTGATGCTCTTGGCATCTTCAATAACACTGATGTTAGTACACCTGTCCTCCCAGGTGATGCAGAGAATCTATCTCAGACATCATTGATGGTACCTCCCAGGGGTCTTGAGGTGGCATCTGTACATAGTCCAAGTTTCTGAACTGTATGGAAGGGTTGGGAAGAGGACCGCCTTGTACAAGAGGATCTTGGTGTCAGCACAGATGTCGCAGTCGTAAAAGTTCTTGTCCTTAGGCATCCGAAGGAGGCGCTCGCAGATTGGATACATATTGGATCACTGCATCAATGTCACCCTAGATATAGAAATATTCCACATTTGGTAGGGTTTCTCCATTGATGATGATGGAGGGAGAAACCGGATATCCATCCGGGGATGGGATGGTGAAGGATTTGTGTCATCTTGATGTTGAGGTTGAGACCATTTCTTTGATATGCTTCCGCCAAGGTGTCAAGTATGACTTGGAGATTCTCTTCCAAGAGAGTGGAGATGGCGGTGTCATCCACATACTGAAGTTATACAGGGCCTTGGTGAGGCCATACCTTGAGTATCATGTGCAGTTTTGGTCTCCTAGTTTAAGGAAGGACATTCTTGCTGTTGAGGTTGTCCAGCGAAGGTTCAGCAGACTAATTCCTGGGATGGCAGGACTGACATATACAGAAAGACTGGATCGACTGGGCTTGTACTCACTGAAGTTCAGAAGAATGAGAGGGGATCTCATTGAAACATATAACATCCTGATGGTACTGGACACGCGAGACACGGGAAGAATGTTCCAAATGTTGGGGACATCCAAGACTAGGGGTTACAGCATAAGAGTAAGGCATAAGCCATTCAGGACTGAGATGAGGAAGAACTTCTTCTCTCAGAGAGTTGTTAACTTGTGGAATTCTCTACCACAGAAAGCTGTTGGGGCCAGTTTGTTGGATATATTCAAGAGGGAGCTGGACGTGGCCCCTATGGCTAAAGCGACCAAGGAGTGTGAAGAGAAAGTGGGTGAGGGATACTGAATTTGCATGATCAGCAATGATCATAATTGAATGGTGGTGCAGGCTCGAAGGGCCGAATGGGCTACTCCTGCACCTATTTTCCATGTTTCTATGAGCAATGCCAGTGTCATTTTCTTTACCTTATATCACTTTTACTGCGATGAGTGCATGGTCTTTCTCTGCTGTGGTATTGTACAGGAGCAGCACGGTCAATGGGTGCTGCAATTGTGTAATTCTTAACGTTGTGGTAGAACTGTCCCAGGTCATTTGAGTGGTGCTATGTCTTTTCGTCCGACGTCATTTCGTCCAACGACACTTCGTCCACGTCTTTTGGTCCAACGTCTTTTTGTCCGCTCGTCTTTTGGCCCAACGTCATTTTATCTGGTGATTTATTTCGTCAAAGAATTTTTGTGACTTTTTACGTGTTTTTGTCGGATGATTTTTTTTGTCAAAGACTTTTTTAGTAGCTTAGTAATTTAGCATGACCAAACTTGCTTAGTAGCACTCCACTCCACTTTAACCTTTGTAAATAGAAATCTTCTCAAATGCACATAATATACAATAAAGGATCTTTATTACCGGCCTCTTTCCTTTAACGAGCCTCGTTAAAGGATAGTTATTATCGTTCTCTCCCCTTTAACGAGCCTCGTTAAAGGATAGATATTATCGGTCTCTTTCCTAATCCCGAATTCGCCCATCCCGAAATGGCAAAGTTCATTGTGTCAACGAAGAGTAAACGGAAGGTGGCTGATGGAAATAACTATATCTACGATTTTCATTTGAGCAGTGCAAACCTAGGAAAAGAATACTGGAGATGTGAGAAAAGAAGGCTATGTTCAGTGCAGATTCACACGGTCAAGGAAAACAATGAGCCTAAAATTATTTACAATTTTTGACAATGGCGAGCAATTTCTGAGGTACGATTCGGGCGTCGAGGATCAACAGCGCTTACTAGTATTCGCATCAGAAAGTGCTCTTCAGGATTTAGCATCATATCCTCATCGGGCATGTGATGGAACATTCAAGATTGTGCCACAACAGTGGTTTCAACTGTTCTGCATTCATGTACAAGTTAAAGGTAGCAGTCTACCACGGGTCTTTGCATTACTGCCGAATAAAAGGAAGCAGACATACGAATTATTCTTTGACCAATTGAAAATTATGCAACCTAATGCAGATCCGATTGATATCATGGCAGATTTCGAAGCTGCAGTTCACAAGGCAATTAATTCATCATTCCTTAATGCATCTGTCGTGGCATGTTTGTTTCATTTGAGCCAATCTGTGTTTCGAAAAATTACCGATTTAGGCCTCAAAGAAAAATACAACACAGACTCTGAATTCTGTCTTAAAATTCGATGTTTCTCAGCATTAGCTTTCCTCCCCGTTGAAGATGTCGAAGAGGCTTATGAAGATTTGATAGACGATGAAGAAATACCTGCTGAATTCATCGTTTACTTCGACTTGACTTTATTGTGAGAGGACGTGGTGCCAGACGAAGGCGAGAAACACCTACATTCCCGACAGCTGTATGGAATGTTAATCAGCGTGTTCTACAAGATCTACCGAGAACAAATAATGCTGCTGAGGGGTTTCATTCTGCGATAAAGCGTTCGGCGGGTGGAGCTCATTTGAATATCTGGAGGTTAATCAAAGCTCTGAAGGAAGAGGAAGGGCTAATAATAGGCAAAAAGGCTCAAATTCTTCGGGGAGATCAGTCGACTTCATGTACGCGATACAAGAAAATAACTGAACGCCTCAAAAGATTGGTCGTTGAATATGATCCTACAGCGAAAATTGATTTCTTGAGGAATGTTGCTCACAATTTACATCAATTTTAAGTAATTTCGGGAATTCATCCTTAGTAAACTTTTAGATCTTTTTAAATGCATTTTTAGATTTTTTAACTTTTTAACTGCATTTTTCAGCTTGCATTTTACTTGCATTTCATCAATTACTTGCATTTTAACAATTAAATTCACTTGCTGTATTATGCCTGCTTTCTATCAATTAAATGGTTTTATACGGAGTTAATTTGTAATTGGTTAATTGGACGAAGTGACGTTGGACCAAAAGACGGGCGGACAAAAAGACGTTGGACCAAAAGACGTGGACGAAGTGTCGTTGGACGAAATGACGTTGGACGAAAAGACGCGACACGCACGAATGAGAATTTACATGTCAGGAATATTTGCCTCTCAGGTTCCACTCATTCATTTCTGAGCCAAGTTTTCTTTGTGAATTCTGTGTTGATCATGATTAGGACAACAGAGCACCTTGAGGTAATGTTTCAGGTCGGGAGCTTTCACAGATCAATCTGAAATTCATTTGCTGAAAGGCCACAGATCTGAAATATTGGGCTGGACTTTCAATATGGGTCGGCAACTTGACAGATGAATTCCAGGTCCTGACCCCACACACAAGCCCTCACAATGTGACTTTTAAATGCAATATGGCCTAATTGGCTAGCTCAGTTCCCAATTTGATCCACTGGGCAATTCAAGGAGGTGGGAGTTGGCTGCCTGGCCCCAGTGTTAAAGGCAGGCAGCAGCCATGTCGGGCCTGCTCTGCCTTGCTCCTGGAAAGGACACGGAGGTAGAACAAGGCAACTGCAACCTTGCACAACCAGGTAAGGAACAGTGTTCTTGCCAGTGATAGTTGGCAACTCAGATCTGTTTCTGATGCAGCTGCAGAGAATTTTATTTGGGCCCTGAAACTGATGTGCACAAGACTGTTCAGGTTCAAACAATAATTTGAAAATGGCGCTTGAGAAGAGGATCCTTAAGGAGCTTCAGGGACCATTAATTTTCAGCGATCACATTTCCTGCTCCCTCCCTCCTTCAGAATTAAAATGTGTCCCAGAGGCACCAGGATCCCAGAACAATTCCTTGGACCGGAATATTGGAAACCTGATCACGAAGCCCTTTGAAAATCCCAACTATGAACTCTGTTTCTTTCTCCACAGATGCTGCCAGGCCTGCTGAACATCTGCAGCACTTTCTTGTTTTATTATTTCAGATTAACATAATACACAGCATTTTGCTTCTGAACAATTCGGGTACCGAGTGTCAATATCAAACACTTCCAGACCGGTTTTGGCATATCAAAGAGCAGATGAAAGCTTTATGTCCTTACGGTGCATAATTTCCTTAGTAAAAATAATCCTAAACCAACAACCTTTATCGTGAGACAATGACCCCTACTTCAAGCCTCTACAGACATGAGGAGCACCCTCTCACATCTCCTCTGTCCTTCCTTGTTAGAATTTTACACGTTTCAATCACCTATACTGATCCTAGATTTGGAGTTTAGAGAATGAGAGATGATTCTATTGAAACATATAAGATTCTGAGGGGGCGGGCAGGTTAGATGCTGACAGGATGTGCCCTCTCAATGGGAATCGAGAACCAAGGGCACAGTTTAAAAATAAGGCATCTTGCATTTCAGAGAGATGGAGGGATTTCTGCTCTTAGAGGGTCATTCGTCTCTTACTTAGAAAGCAATGGATGCTGGCTCATGGAATATATTCAAGGTTGAGTTAGACAGACTTTTGGTGGACCAGGAAGTCAACAGTTATAGGGACAGGCAGAAAAGTGAAGTTAAGGCCACAATCAGATCGGTCATGATTTTATTGTATGACTGAGCAGGCAGGATGAGCCAAATAACCTATTTCTGCTCCTATCATAGAATTTACAGTGCAGGAGGAGGCCATTCGGCCCATCGATTCTGCACCGGCTCTTGGAAAAAGCACCCTACCCAAGGTCAACACCTCCACCCTATCCCCATAACCCAGTAACCCCACCCAACACTAAGGGCAATTTTGGACACTTTATGGGCAATTTATCATGGCCAATTCACCTAACCTGCACATCTTTGGACTATGGGAGGAAACCGGAGCACCCGGAAGAAACCCACGCATACACGGGGAGGATGTGCAGACTCCGCACAGACAGTGACCCAAGCCGGAATCGAACTTGGGACCATGGAGCTGTGAAGCAATTGTGCTATCCACAATGCTACCGTGCTGCCCCAAGAGTTAATCCCTATTCTCCGACATATGGCTGGAATTTTCTGCCAGTTCATACTGGTGGCGCACCTCTGCTGCGACTTTCCCGGTAGCAATTTATCATGGCCAATCCACTTAACCTGCACATCTTTGGACTGTGGGAGGAAACCGGAGCACCCGGAGGAAAGCCTTGCAGACACAGGGAGAAAGTGCAAACTCTGCACAGACAGTGACCCAAGCTGGGAATCGAACCTGGGACCCTGGCACTGTGAAGCCATTGTGCTAACCACTATGCGACTGTGCTGCCCACACAATTATTTCTTATAATTTGACTATAATATGATCTCTCATTATTCTAAACTCCAGAAAACAAAGGCCCATAATGCTCAATCGCTTCTAATTTGCTCCCAATTTACTTTTATGCCAAACTCAATAAATTGGCACAGGGAATTTTCACGGTGATCATATATTGCATGGATAAACTTGGTATTGTCATTTCTCATAAAGGTATAATCACAGGTACCGCCACATGATGTACATTACGATATTAAATTTTGCCCATGGGAACAACACCAATCCATTTCATGGCCCTTCCCAATGGGCGAGTTCATCCGGTCTCAACACTGTCAACAGGAATCCCCCCCCCCCCCCCCCCCCCCCCCCCCCCCCCCGACCAACAGAAGACCCATGGTGGGGGAGGGATTGCCGTCGGCAGGACTAAAATATCCCATCCAATTTTTCAGACAATTTTGATCATTTGCCATCGGTACTACTGAATATTTATTATAAGTTTTTTAAAACATTATGAGGCTGCCCACTGTAACATAATCTGTAGGTGCACTTCCTAACAAATACGATCGCCATCAGGAGCACGTGGGATGAGTATGGTCATTAGCTAGGAGCCTCCTTCACTTAGTTTCGAAACATTATGGGCGATATTGTGTCTGGGTTTGCCATCAGTGAGAATGGTGATGCCGAGGCAAAGAATTGCACGAGTCAGGAAACGAGATTGTTGCCAACGGGAATTCCAGCGAATACAATCCTCTCCTCATACGTCAGTCCTGCCATCCCAGAAATCAGTCTGGTAAACCTTCTCTGCACTCCCATTAAAGCAAGAACATCCTTCCTCAGATAAGGAGACCAAAGTTGCATGCAATATTCCTGGTGTGGTCTCACCAAGGCCCTGCATAATTGGAGCAAAACCTCCCTGTTGTCATACTCAAATCCTCTCGCAATGAAGACCAGCATATCATTTGCCTTCTTTACCTCCTGCTGTACCTGCATGCTTACCTTCAGTGACTGATGTATGAGGACACCCAGGTCTCGATGCACATTCCCCTCTCCTAATTCACCTGATGAAAGAGCAGTGCTCCAAAAGTTGGTGATTCAAAACATACCTGTTGGACTTTAACCTGGTGTCGTAAGACTTCTTACTGTGCCCACTCCAGTCCAACACCGGCACCTCCACATCACTCCTAATTTATGGCCATTCATATAATAATCTGCCTTCCCGTTTTTTCTATCAAAGTGGATAACCTCACATTTCTTCAAGTTATACTGCATCTGCTATTCATTTGACCATTCACTCAACTTGTCCAAGTCCCACTGAAGGAGCTCTGCATCCTCCTCACAGCTCACTCTCCCATGCAGCTTTGTGTCATCTGCAAATTTGGAGATATTACATTTTGATTTGATTTGATTTATTGTCACATGAAACAAAGTGCAGTGAAAAGTATTTTTCTGCGGCCGAGGAACGTACACAGTACGTATATAGTAGACACAAGAATAATCAACAGAGAACATTGACAAATGGTGCATCAACAAAACAGCGATTGGTTACAGTGCAGAACAAGGGGCCAAACAAAGCAAACAAAAGGGGGGACGTGCAGACTTCGCACAGACAGTGACCCAGCCGGGAATCGAACCTGGGACCCTGGAGCTGTGAAGCATTTATGCTAACCACCATGCTACCGTGCTGCCACTCACTTCTGGTGGCCCAGGTTGGATGCCCAAACAGAGGAGAAAGTGGGGTATTGTCAATCCTGAGCTGCGTTGAAAAAAAGTATTTTCAGTACAATCTTTGCATCCATTGGTATGGCTCACCAGGTCATGGCAAAGAATCCATGTGGATTATGCGGGACCAGACGAAGGGTACATGTTTTCGGCCATGGTTGACGCACATTCGAAGTGGCCTGAGGTTGCCATAATGAAACTGACAACGATGGAACAGGCCATAGAAAGACTTGATGATGTATTTGTAAGATTCGGGCGACCTGAACAACCTGTGAGCACTAACGGTATTCAGTTCACATCTGTTGAATTCTAGGACTACCTTAAGGGGTGTGGCATCCTGCATATCAAATCTTCCCTCTATCATCCAGCTGCAAACTGTTTAGTGGAACATTTTGCACAATCACTCAAGCATACAGTGAAGGTTTTGAGGAATAAAGGCTCTCTACCTTAGCAAGTCAATAGCTTTCTATAGACATAAAGAAACATTGCATTCAAAGCTCACCGGCTATACTGATGTTCAATAGGAAGCTATGCACACAGTTCGAACTTCAGATCCTTCCGTCAACTTCAAAGATAGTCAGGCAACAACATCAGACGAGTGGTTCGAACGGAGCAACGTTCCAAGAGCAGAGTCTTTGAATGTGGGGAACGCGTTCTTGCGAGAAATTACACCTCAGGTGAGAAATGGACTCCAGCAATTGTACTAGTTAAAACGGATCCGATTTCAGATACTGTGAAAAGGAAGATAAACAAATGTGGCGCCAATGCGCTGACCAATTATTGTCTGCACGTAGAGAGAGTGTAAAATCTGTACCTGATGTTTTCACTGTAGAGAGCATGGGCAGTGACATGCCCGACTTGTGAAATACATCTTTGGAAATTACAGAATCTGCTCTGACAGAATCATCCACACAACCGGAGGCCGTCCCTGAGTTGGTTTCGCCAGATGCAACACTGACCAGTGTACAGGAAGACACTCCTAGTACCTCTAAGAGGCAACTTCTGGAATGTCATGTTCTGCCAAAATGAGACAGATGCCCACTCAAGAGACTGTCTTACTAATATAAATATGTACCTGTATCATAACAATGTTAGTTATGGCCTAAAGTGTTGGATCTGTGTTAAAGTGTTCGATTAAGTCAAAATGCTGGGGACACAAAAGGAGTAAAGAGGGAGGGTTGTTCTGTATCAGAGTGACACCATTGGCTGGTGTAATGTCACATGTTACGCAATGACATCATCGGAGTGTTTTGCGGGCTTTTGTGTAGTTCACCATTGTACTCTGTTTGAGCAGCATCTTGTAAATAAACCCCTCGCACTGTGTTATACCAACTCGACGTGTGACACCTCTGATTATTTCTCTTTGCGGCTACAACAAAGAACATAACAGGGTCCCAACCCCCTGTCATTTCAGTATGAACCCTCCCCAACACTCTCGCAAATACCTACCCCAGGACATCAGTCACAGTCGTGCTCAGGTGTGACCCGTCCCACTTTGTACTGGCCACACCTCCCCAGAACTGGTCCCTAAGTCGCAGGAATCTGAAACCCTCCCTCTGAATTGATTTGATTTGATTTATTCTTGTCACATGTATTAGTATACAGTGAAAACTATTTTTTCTTGCATGCTGCACAAACAATGCATACCGTACATAGGGAAGGAAGGAGAGACTGCAGAATATAATGTTACAGTCACAGCAACTTAATAGATCAACTTAATACGAGGTAGGTCCATTCAACAGTCTGATGGCAGTCGGGAAGAAGCTGTTCCTGAGTCGGTTGGTACGTGACCTCAAACTTTGGTATCTTTTTCCTGACGGGAGAAGGTGGAAGAGAGTATGCCCGGGATGCGTGGGGTCCTTACTTATGCTGGCTACCTTTCTGAGGCAACGGGAATTATAGATCAAGTCAATGGATGGGAGCACCATCTCACACCATCTCTTCAGCCATGTATTCATCCGATATATCCTGCTTTTTTTTTAAGGTATGTTTATTAAAGTTTTACGTATTTAATAAACAATCAATAAAACCCAAGAATGCAAATATTACAAACAAAGAAAAAGAAATAATTGAAACACTATTTCTGCTCTGACTAGCACATGGCAATGGTATCCTGAGATCACTGCCTTTGAGTTCCTACTTTTCAACTTACTTCCTATCTCCCCATATTTAGCTTTTAGGACCTTATCCCTTTTTTACCTACATCATTTGTACCAATGTGTGCCATGACCATTGGCTGTTCTCCCTCTCCCTCCAGAATGTTCTTTAGCCGCTCTGAGACATCCTTGACCTGAGCACAAGGGGGGCAACATATCATCCTGGAGTCTCATTTATGGCCACAGAAATACTTATCTATTTCCCTTGCAATTGAATCCCTCATAACTTATGGCATTCCAACACCTTTTCCTCCTCCCCTGTGCAGCAGAACCAACCGTGGTGCAACGGATGTGTCTGTTTCTACCTTCCCCTGAGCGGTATCGATTGCGTTCCACGTGGCGCCAGTGCTAGCCCCTTAACAGTAGCTGAATCGATCCTGGTGTGGCGCCGGTTTTGCTGATGTGGAAGTTCACAAATTGTGTGTCGGCTTCAACGCAACGGAGAATTCTGCTCCACTTCTCTGCCATATTCATTCTGCTGACTTGAATATCTTGTAAAGCATTCTTATATCAGTTTATTGCTGTCTGCATCAGTTGTGCTGCTGATGCAGTGCCGGTCAGCAGAGAACCATTATGTTCACTGGCCCTGTCTTAATTTTTTCATAAACTGACGGTGGCAGAGTAATAGCGCATAACATGCTCTGTTAATCAGAATTATGTTTAATTAATGCCGACATGGTTAGCGGAAACTCTGCATTATCACTTTACAAGACCATTGGGCATAAGAACACTAAGGGTGAGTGACTGTTTCTCATACGAATCAGTGAAATGCAATGCAGTTTGGTGTTTAATACATAACTTTAAAGAAACAGTGAATAGCAGAGGTCTGACTGCTAAATCTTAATGTCAACACAAATGGAGGTCAAGGATCACATCTTAGCACAGGTGAGCCATACAGGAAGCACAATAATGTGATAAAGGTTCAAAATTGTCACCCCCAACTCTCAGCGCTCGGTTTCCCACTGAGAATGCGAGTTGAAGAATTAGCCCTCATACGTGTCAAATCTTTAGTAATGCTCTCACTGAATTAGGAGCTAATGGTTTGATTACACGTGTTCCCTACATGTTGCTACATCAAATATTCTGGAAGTTACTTTATTCAGTACGCAATAGTTAGCCCAACGTAAGAGCACAGTTTGAATCGAACGAAATGCGTTGGAATTCATAGAACCACAGAATCCTTACAGTGCAGGAGAAGGCCATTCGGCCCATCAATTCTGCATTGGCCCGCTGAAGGAGCACCCCACGCAGGCCCACGCCCCTGCTCTATCCATTTAATCCTACCTAACCTGGTTTTTTTGGACAATACGGGACAATTTAGCATGGCCAATCCACCTAACCAGCACATGTTTGAACTGTGGGAGGAAACCAGAGCACCCGGAGGAAACCCATGCAGACATGGGGAGAACATGCAGACTCCACACAGTCACCCAAGGCCGAATTAAACCCGGGTCCCGGGTGCTGTGGGGCAACAGTGCTAACCACTGGGCCACCCATTCAGCCAAATAGTCAATTTCACTCTTGTAACTTCTTCAGCTGGCATCTATTTAGTTAATAATTAGGCATTTAGAAACAGACAGAGTAAGGGAGTTGGGGGAAATTTAAACAAAAACAACTGGCATTTAAATAGCTCCTTTAATGTAATAAAACATTCAAAGGCACTTCACAGGAGCAGAAAAAGAAAAATTGAACACCAAGTCACATGAGCCAATATTAGGGTAGCTGTCAAAAGCTTTGTCAAATAGGGAGTCTTTGGAAGCCATTTTAGGGAGGGTTTTAAGGAGGAAAAAGAAGGAGAGAATTCCAGAGCTAGGTGCTGAGGCACCTGAAACCATGACAACCAATGGTGGAGCAACTAAAACCAGGGACGTTCACGAGGTCAAAATTAGATGATCACAAAAAGTTTGGATTTGGGAGGTTGACCAAAAGTGTATTTGAGTTGCCTGGCCCAGAGGCAACAAGGGCATGGAGAAGGATGAGGCATGAATTAGATATAGCTCTTGGGGGCGAAGGGATCAAGAGATATGGGGGGATGGCGGGATCAAGGTATTGAATTTGATGATCAGCTATGATCATAATGAATGGCGGAGCAGGCTTGCAGGGCCGTAAGGCCTCCCTCTACTTCTATTTTCTATGTACGTTTCTATGCAATGGTTCAGCAGCAAGATGACCTGAGTTACATTTCTTATTGAGAATTTAAACAGTAATTTTGGTATCTCTATAAAGTATTTTGCGCTTTGCAGCCAGGTTAAACTTGATATATAACTGCAGGTTTTGACCCAACTCCATATAGAAGTGTCTTGAATTCTGCTGGCAGTTAGTCTCACACTATTTGACTTCAACACTGCCCAGAGTTCAATTCCAGTGCTGTGCTAAATGGGGTTTGGAAAGTGCTCAGGAGACATGCTTTCATGACATTGTATTTTTAAATACTGGGGAAAATACGCTGGGCTGGATTCTCCGATTTGGAGACTATGTCCTCACGCCAGCGTGGGAACGGTGGCGTTTTAGGCCCGGATCTAGATCCCACCTGGGCGACAGCATTGGAGTTTGAGCCAGCTGGTATAACGGAGCTATGGGCCTGCTCCCAATTCTTAATTTTGAGCTAGCTGTCACGAAAAAATGCAATTTCCGGAGGCAAATATACATGAACTGAGTTTAAATGACCATAATCTGTACTTTGAATAAGTGGAATACATCGATCCTAATGGATGTTCAACCAACATGAATGAAGCTTATTCTGAATGAATAAAGCCCAACGGGCCTTATATATACTTAAAATAAAAGAATTGACTCATTGAAACATAAATCAAGAGAAAGTGTGTGTGTGAGTGAGAGTGTGTGTGAGAAAAAATGTGAGAGAGGGAGTAAATGAGAGACTGGCCTGGAATATCCGATTCTGCGGCGATGTCCGCAGGATCCGTCTGGTCTGACGACAAAAAGGTCGGCACCGCCCTCACACTGATGCTCCACCCGGTGGGGTGCCAGCAGCTGCACCACATAAAGCCCGCAGCTTAACTTGCCAATACGAATGCAGAATGGCCGGGTCTATGGCTGCGCATGCGCACAGCGGCGCCCGTGCCGTACAACATTGTGCCGGCTGCACACGGACCCCACCTGCCAGAAACTGACCCATAACACCTTTCGCCACCCCTGGACCAGCCCCCACCAGTCCCTCCAGCCCCTCACCAAAGCTCCCCTGCCAGCAGAATGTCTCCCCCCTCCCCCGCTCCGACTGTGGCCATGCCAGGTTTACAAACGTTGCGAACACACGTGTCCCACACCGTCGGGAAGTCGGCACATCGCGGGTGGAGCATTGGGGGAGGGCCTCAGTTGACATCCGGAGGCCGTCCCAACGGCGTGCGGCGTATTCGACGCCGTTTTTGAGGGATGGAGCATCAGGAAAATGGCACCGTCATCGATTGGGGAGTCAGAAGGGATTATCCAGCCGAGGGGAACGTGAATTTGGTGTTGGCAATTGGAGAATCCCGCCTGAAGGCTGGAAGGCACTGTTCTGGGATGCTAATTTAGTAATTGCCGATTGGGCCGAGTATCTGTTCTGACGCCCAAATTTGGGGGGCGGGGAAGGGGGGGGGGGGGGGGGGGGGGGGGGGGGGGGTGGCACGGTTTGATGCCGGTTTTCTATCTTTCGCCCTCTCCGAAATGGCATCATCGCATCGTGCGCCGCACACAGTTGCAACGGCATTGGCGAGTCACCTGAAGCCCTCCTCCGATGCTCCTCCCCGATGGGCCGAGTTCCCAAATACGCGGGGCACATGTGGCTGGGTGTACTCTGTCCAATGTCGCCACAGTCGGGCAGGAGCAGTGTTATTGGTCAGGGGGGCTTCCGCGAGGGCTTGGGCGACTGGTGGGGCGTGGCCAGGGGACAACAGGTCATGTCCGCGCATGGCCGTGGCTATGTTTTACGGCACGGCCGCTGCAGGTTCGTGGCCACGGACCAGGCCATTCTCCAGGCGTGGTAGCCAGGAGTTCTACTTGCTGCTAACCCCTCACCGGTCGCAGGATCGATGAGGGGTCGGCACCGATTTTGCCTTCGTAAAACACCACAGTTCCCATGCCGGTTCAGCACATAGCATCCAAAACGATGAATCCAGCCCTAAATGCTGATGTCAGTAGTGGTGCTAGTTCCGGAGAAATTCAGGCAATGTTAATGAGCCAGTAAATGTATCAAGTAGAACTAGTGCAATTCCAACACACACCGCCATGTGATTCTTTGGGATCAGGATTGGCAGCCATGTGCCTGAAAGGTTGCAGCCACATATCAGCACTCCATCCCACTCCAAGATGATGCCACCACGAAGCGCGGATGCAGATTCGCAGATGCAGAGCTGGTGACACTGCTGGACGCCATGGAGGGGAGGCAGGACTCCCTGTTCCGTGGGACAGGAAGGAGGCTGCTACCTGGCCACGTCAACCTGGCCTGGATGTAGGTGGCAGAGGCTGTAGCACAGTGGGCCTCATCGCCAGGACCGGCAGCAGTGCAGGAAGAAGCTGCTCAATGTGGCCAGGGTGAGTCAGAACCACCACCGTGCCCTGGGCATCACCCCTATAATTTGATGTGCATCGCAAGATCATCATAAATAACAGTCCTTAATTTATTATTAAGTCATTATCAGTGTATTTCTGAGAAGTGGAATATCAATCACATTACTTCTTCTCCTCATTACTCTAGATCAGTGGTTCTCAACCGGGGTCCACATGTAACATTACTGGGGGTCCACACAAAAAAAATACCGAATTGGGGGTCCACGGTGATATTTTAGTGGTCCATAGAGCAATTCTACTTCAGAACAATTGTTATTACTGAGAATCAAGTAGAAGAAAAAAATGTTTGTTTTCATGATGAATATTCACCTTTCTCTCTCTCTCTCGCACTTACAAAGGTCAAAGAGAGATTATAATCTATCTAATTTACCTTGAGGGCTGAAGGGGCTCAGAACCAAAAAGGTGCATTTGCTGTGTTTATTTTTGTGGTACTGTATTCTGAGAAAACAAAATCCATACCGGTTGATGACAAATGTATTTATTGTGCTTTAATGACAGTTGTTGTTGAAAATTGCCCGGGCAATTGTCCCCTAGAAACAGCCCGGAGGACCTTTAATGACAGAAGCAGCTTATTAAATACCAACGGTTGACCTGACACTTATGCCACGTTTCTCCTTGACAAGTTTAATGAATGATTTAACACAGTAATCACTAGAAACTGTGTATATTTGATATGAATTGGTTATTTTTAGAGTAATTTAATTCAATTTAGTCAGTAAAAAGTTTTTTTCATTACTTTTCATATTAGAATAAGTTTGGCAATGTACGAAAATACCGCTAATCCGTTTCCAACCCTCACGGTAAGGTAGATGGACTTTAGGATTAGTTTACCACGCATATAAGAAGCTTTTTTTTCTGTGGAATGGCTATGGGGGTCCACAAAAAAAATTAAGAGGAAAAGGGGTCCATGGGTTAAAAAAGGTTGAGAACCCCTGCTCTAGATCTAACAGCCTAACTGAATGAATCATTCACATGGTGAAATCCCTAATTCTCAAATGTGGACAAGCCAAACAAGATCTACACATTGAAATATTACACCTGAGAGTGATACATTTAGGTCCAACCACCCTGTATTCTATCACCAGCAGAGAATATATTTGGGAGACCAGTGTGTACCAATTTACCGACTCCTACCCATTCGACTCTTTCAGAATTTAGAGAGCAACTTTTACAACTACAAGAGCGGATGACCAATGTGAATATTACAAATGCAGGTCCAGAATTGCCAAATTTGCAGTTGGAGCAACAGGTTTGCCTCCTAGATCCTACCGAAGTTACGTAGCAATGGCCACAGTGACAAGGATTTGTTCAAATCAAAGTCCTATAAAGTTGTTATGCATAACGTGTAACAGTGAGGCATAAACAAGAATAAATCATATCCATTCCCACGCCTCAATCCTTTTCAGGCCTATTACATAGAACATAGAACATACAGTGCAGACGGAGGCCATTCGGCCCATCGAGTCTGCGCTGACCCAATTAAGCCCTCACTGCCACCCTATCCCCCTAACCCAATAACCGCATTTAACCTTTTTTTGACACTAAGGGCAATTTAGCACAGCCAATCCACCTAACCTGCATGTCTTTGAACTGTGGGAGGAAACTAGAGCACCCGGAGGAAACCCACGCAGACACGGGGAGAACGTGCAGACTACGCAGACAGTAACCCAGTGGGGAATCAAACCTGAGACCCTGGTGCTGTGAAGCCACAGTGCTATCCACTTGTGCTACCGTGCTGCTCCCTCTGCGACTGGATCCTGAACTTTCTAACCCACAGGCCACAATCAGTAAGAATAGGCAACAACACCTCCTCCACAATCATTCAGTACCCCACAAGGCTGTGTCCTCAGCCCCCTACTATACTTACTTCTTATACGCCTATGACTGTGTGGCTAAATTCCCCTTCAACTTGATTTTCAAATTTGCTGATGATACCACCATAGTAGGTCGGATCACAAACAATGATGAGACAGAGTACACGAATGAGACAGAGAATCTGGTGAACTGGTGCGATGGCAATAATCTCTCCCTCAATCTCAACAAAACAAACGACATTGTCAACGACTCTACTTTCTCAGACGACAAAGGAAATTTGGCATGTCAGCTATGACTCGCACCAACACTTACAGATGCACCATAGAAAGCATTCTTTCTGGTTGTATCACAGCTTGGTATGGATCCTGCTCTGCCCAAGACCGCAGGAAACTACAAAAGGTTGTGAATGTAGCCCAATCCATCACACAAACCAACCTCCCATCCATTAACTTTGTCTACAATTCCCACTGTCTCAGAAAGGTAGCCAGCATAATTAAGGACCACACGCACCCCGGACATACCCTCTTCCAGCTTCTTCCGTTAGGAAAAAAATGCAAACGTTTGAGATCATGTATCAACCGACTCTATAACAACTTCTTCCATACTGCCATCAGACATTTGGATAGACCTACCTCACATTAAGTTGATCTTTTCTCCAGACCATAGCTATGACTGTAACATTATAATGTGCAGTCTGTCCTTCCTTCCCTTTTTCCTTTGACAAGAGTCATAGGACTCGAATTGTTAGCTCTTTTCTCTCCCTACAGATGCTGCCAGACTTGCTGAGATTTTCCAGCATTTTCTCTTTCGTTTCCTTCCCTATGTACGGTATGCACTGTCTGTATATCATGCAAGAAACAATACTTTTCACTGTATACTAATACATGTGACAATAATAAACCAAATCAAAACAAATCACTCACTCGCTCTCCCACAGTGGAAGTCAGTCGTGGGACCATGCCACTATCAAGAAACTACAGAGAGGTCAGGAAGGACCAAATGCCACACCCAGACACCATCGACTGAGGGATGATGCTCAGGCCACCTCCAGTCTGGTGTGAAGAAGAGTGAAGAAAGAAACTGATAATGTCCGAACTGAACAGTGCGTGAGGTAAAAGGAAAGGAGGGGCTGGGGAACAAGGTGCGTCCCATTTGGCTACTGAATGGCTGAGTAGCCTGTCAATCAGGATGGTATAAGTGCCGGTTTGACTACTTTTGACACTGACCACTGAGATGCACACCCTACGCAGTCAATGATCCCCGGCCACCCTAGAGCACGGACCCCTGTGGTTTGAGCGATATGCATCCTCTGTAGCTATCTAAGATGGCCACCTGCAAAGGACCATGGGAATTATGGTCAACCCAGGACTTAGACAGATACACAGCCTATGTGTATCTAAAACACAGGTAACCAGACCTGACTGAAACCCCGCTTGTTTACATTTTAATGGCCCATTTTCCCAGGACAATATAACTCCAATCAAGCAACCGGTACAGCCAGACTAATCAGCGCCACTCCCCGTGCTCAGAAAGCACAACTGCCAAGGTAAATGACCGCTAAGAACCAGCCCAGCTACCAAGGCACTCGCCCCTTTGTTGGCCGAAATCGAAGAGAGTGATCAGAGCCCTGTCGAACTATTGGGTCCAAGATTAAGGACCGCCCCAAAGAGCACATAGTCCCAGGGGGGTAAAAGAGATCGCAGCCATGTGTTCTGTCTCTCTTGGATCCGGCCTGTGCCTAACCCAATTGCAGCAGAAACAGCCAGCTAAGTACCAAACCAACGATCGCTACCTGATGGATGAGCCCAGCAGAGAAAGGGCCACTTTCTTCGAACCATCCAAGTGAAATCCAGATAAAGGCCTTTATCCATTTGCACAGTGCCGGTTGCCCTGAAGTTAAGTATCAGTTATGATAGCTGATAGGTGTTGTTTAACTCATAGTAGTGATGCACCATCGATTGCACGCGAGGCGAGTGATTTACCAATGTCAGGCTTTAATTAACTAGAACACAGCCTGGCGATCGTCTACAGTGGAAAGGAACGATCGTCAGGCTTCTGAGCATTTATACCTCGTTGATAGAGGCGTGGTTAACTCAGCCTCTCGGCCAATCGGTCGAGAGGCACATGACCGACCAGGGCCAATGGTAAGCCGACGTTCTGGCCCAATGGCAGACGAGTATGCAGATCATATCATCACAAGTAGATATTGTGTTTGCTGTCTGAGATAACTCTTGTGTATGTAAATAAACCATCTTTTGAACTAACTAACTGGTTGTGTGGTCATTTGATCGATATCAGGGAAAGGCTTGTGGTTCATCGAGATAAATAAATAGAGCAACACCACTCTCCCAGGGCTTGAGCAGTTGCAGAGTGTAAAAAACATGTCGGGCAACGTTTCTGACAAACAGTCCTCAAGCTGAAATATTGGGCTGTTTTTCACTGTGGTGTGTGAGGCAAAACAGAGGAAGTGTGGTCCCCTCACCCCCACAGTCCCTAGCCCAACCACCATCTTACATTACCAAATCAAGTGTCAGGTATCCAATTAGTGACAGGTCGATGGGAAGGGAGCCAATTAGAGGTGCAGAGGGGGGCTCCACATCCAATTGGGAGGCTAGACCATGACATCATTACAGCAGGATGGTTAATCGGTAACAGGAAATTGGTTGTAGCGATAAATTAAAAGGCCCCTCTCCCCCACTCACTTAATCTGACTTTATATTTAATTGAAGACTCAAAAACAGTCATAAAATGAATTCAAATGTAATATGGATATGCCACCAACAGAATCTGGTCATGGTTTCAGTGACAGGCCTTTTCTTCCTCATAGAGCATGATGCGACATGCACCAGGCTAATGCAGCATCACTGGGATTCCCAGGGACGACCATAAGCCTTCAGGTAGTGAGCACAATTGCAACACATCTGAAAAATGTTTGCACAGTGCTGTTGACGTGTTGCGAGGACATGATAATGACTGGCTTAAATTCACTTAGATTCAGCTTCAGCAGATAATAAGAACTTTGAGCAGGAGTAGGCCATCTGGCCCCTCGGGCCTGCTCCGCCATTCAATGAAATCATGGCTGATCTTTTTTGGACTCAGCTCCATTTTCCGGCCCAAACACCATAACCCTTAATCCCTATATTCTTCAAAAAACAATCAATCTTTATCTTAGAAACATTTAATGAAGGACCCTCAACTGCTTCACTGGGCAAGGAATTCCATAGATTCACAACCCTTTGGGTGAAGAGGTTCCTCCTAAACCCAGTCCTAAATGTACTTCCCCTTATTTTGAGGCTATGCCCCCTAGTTCTGCTTTCACCCGCCAGTGGAAACAACCTGCTCGCATCTATTCTATCTATTTCCTTCATGATTTTATATGTTTCTATAAGATCCCCCCCCCCGCATCCTTCTAAATTCCAACGAGTACAGTCCCAGTCTACTCAACCTCTCCTCGTAATCCAACCCCTTCAGCTCTGGGATTAACCTAGTGAATCTCCTCTGCACACCCTTCAGTGCCAGTACGTCCTTTCTCAGGTAAAGAGACCAAAACTGAACACAATACTCCAGGTGTGGCCTCGCTAACACCTTATACACCTTAGGTCCCCGAGTGAGGGGGCTGGCGTCATCAGTGCTCAAAGAGAGAATTGTCCAACACATAAAAAAACAGAAAATGCTGAAAAAACCCAGCAGGTCTGGCAGTATCTGTGGAGAGAGAAGCAGAATTAACATTTGAAGCCTGCTCATATGGAATAAAAACGCTAACACTATTTCTCTCATCACAGGTGCTGCCAGACCTGCCTTGCTTTTCCACCATTTTCTGTTTTCATTTCCGATTTCTAACATCCATAGTATTTTGCTTTGACTTTAGTGATAATGCATCATTGGATGAACCTCATTTGTGGTTGTGTACTTGTGGTGGTATGAATGGGAGCACTGCCATTGGTGCAGAGCATTGGTTTCCTATTGGCTCTGGCTGGTCATGTGCCTCTTGTCTGATTGGCTGGGACTAGTCATGTGACTGCTCACCAACTGGTCGAGAGGCAAGTAGACCCCGCCTCCGAGGCGGGGTATAAGTACCCAGAGTTCCCGGCGGTCGGCCTTTCTCTGTAGTCGACCACCGGGCTAACAACTAGCTGATTAAAGCCTAAGTTTGGACCTTCATCGTGCCTCACGTCCAATTGATGATATCAGCTAGAATTTTGAAATGGAGCTACACATCAAGCCTGACTGTCCGCATCAGCCCGCATGTTTCAAATGCGCCTGCAATCTTGAAACATTGGCAGGCGTGTTTCAACAGTTACCTGACAACTGCAGCCAGCAAGCCCACCAAGGGGCAGAAACTCCACACCCTCCACTCGTGCGTGGGCACGGCGGTACACTTAATGATTGAGGACGAAAATGATTATGACGCGGCCATGGATATTCTGAGAGGACAATTTCTCCGGCCGGTCAGCGAAGTATATGCACGGCATCTCCTGACTACTAGACAACAGTTCCCTGGTGAGTCCCACGACGAGTTTTACCAGGCCCTCACGGCTCTAGGGAGAATGTGCGCCAGTCCCCAAGTTTCTGCGACAGAGCACATGGAACTTTTAATTAGAGACGCTTACGTTGCCGGCATGCAATCCTCCTCCATCCGCCAACGATTGCTGGAGAAGAACGCCCTCAGCCTAGCTGAGGCACGGACCCTCGCGACCTCCCTGGAGGTCGCCGAACTGAACGCCCGCACATACGCCCCCGGCCGCACGGCAACCCCTTGGACTTCATGGCACGCGCCACCTCCGTCCTCCGCTGATCCCGACCCCCACCCAGGCCTGCGCTGCGGGACACTCCGACAAGCTAACGGGGCCCCGCTCCTATTTTTGTGGCCTCTCCAAACAACCCCGCCCGCGCTGCCCGGCCCACTCCGCTCTGTGTTAGAGCTGCGGGAAGAAGGGCCATAATGCTGCGGTCTGCCAGACCAAGTCAGTCGCTGCTGTTCCGCGGAGTGACCGCGGATACCCCCCCCCCCCTCCGGGCCCTCCCAGGGCCCAGCGCCGCGCACCGACCTCTCTGGCCCGCCTCCCGGCCCCCGCAACAGGCCCACAGTCCTCCCTACCTCCGCTCTCGGCTGCCCTGACCAGCCCGCAGACGCCGCTGACACTGCCCCCAGCCACCACAAGGTTCCCACGGGCGCCGTCATTTTGGGTCCCGGACGCCACGTGCGGGTCATGGGTGCCGCCATCTTGGGGCCCCGGCTCCACGTGCGGGTACTGGGCGCCGCCATCTTGGGGCCCCGATTCCACGTGCGGGCCCTGGGCGCCGCCATCTTGGGCCAACACGGAAGGCCCTGCCAGCGATTACTCTGCCACCAAGGATGATCTGGAACTCTCGCCACGACTTGCTTCCATCACGCTCGACCAACTACGACCATGCACGCTCGCCAAGACAACGGCAACGATCCTGCTCAACGGGCATGAGACGAAATGCCTACTGGACTCCGGGAGCATGGAAAGTTTTGTCCACCCCGAGACGGTAAGACGCTGCGTGCTCTCCATCCACCCAGTCAAGCATAAGATCGAATTGGCCTTGGGTTCGCACTCCGTCCAGATCACCGGGTGCTGCATAGCGGACCTCACGGTCCAGGGGAGGGTTTTCAAAAACTACAAACTCCTCATTCTCCCCCATCTATGCGCTCTGACACTCTTGGGCCTGGATTTCCAGTGCAACCTGCAGAGCTTGACCTTCCAATTTGGCGGCTCTATTCTCCCCCTTACTGTCTGCAGCCTCGCGTCCCTCAAAGTGGACCCCCCTTCCTTGTTTGCTAATCTCACCCCAGATTGTAAACCTGTCGCCACTCGGAGCAGTCGATACAGTGCCCAGGACCGGACCTTCATCGGGTCTGAGGTCCAGAGGCTCATTAAGGAAGGAGTCATCGAGGCCAGCAACAGTCCCTGGCGAGCCCAAGTGCTGGTAGTTCGGACTGGGGAGAAAAACCGGATGGTCATTGATTACAGTCAGACCATCAACGGGTTTACGCAGCTGGACGCTTATCTTCTCCCCCGTACATCCGACCTGGTTAACAGGATCGCGAAGTACAAATTTTTTTCCACGGTGGATCTTAAGTCTGCCTACGACCAGCTCCCCATCCGCGCCAGTGACCGCAAGTACACCACGTTTGAGGCAGATGGGCGCCTCTACCACTTTCTCAGGGTTCCATTCGGTGTCACAAATGGGGTCTCGGTCTTCCAACGGGAGATGGACCGAATGGTCGACAAGCTCGGTTTACGGGCTACCTTTCCGTATCTCGATAACGTCACCATCTGCGGCCACGATCTGCAGGACCACGACATCAACCTCCAAAAATTCCTCCGAACCGCGAAACTCCTTCATTTAACCTACAATAAGGATAAGTGCGTGTTTAGCACCGACCACCTATCCATCCTTGGCTACATAGTGCGTAACGGAGTGATAGGCCCCGATCCCGAACGCATGCGCCCCCTGATGGAACTCCCTCTCCCCAACTCCCTCAAATCCCTCAAACACTGCCTGGGCTTCTTTTCCTATTATGCCCAGTGGGTCCCCAACTCCGCCGACAAAGCCCACCCCCTCATCCAGTCCACCACCTTTCCCCTGTCGATGGAGGCCCACCAGGCCATTAGCCGCATCAAAGCGGATATCGCAAAGGCCACAATGCATGCTATCGACGAGTCCCTTCCATTCCAGGTCGAGAGCGACGCGTCTGACGTAGCTCTGGCGGCCACCCTGAACCAAGCGGGCAGACCCGTGGCCTTCTTCTCCCGGACCCTCCACGCTTCCGAAATCCGCCACTGCTCGGTGGAAAAGGAGGCACAGGCCATAGTCGAAGCTGTGCGTTATTGGAGGCACTATCTGGCCGGCAGGAAGTTTACCCTCCTCACACCAACTGTCAGTAGCTTTCATGTTCGATAATACACAGAGGGGCAAGATCAAGAACGACAAGATCTTGCGGTGGCGGATCGAGTAGTCCACGTACAACTACGATATCCTGTATCGTCGTGGGAAGCTCAATGAGCCTCCCGATGCCCTATCCCGCAGTACCTGCACCAGCGCGCAGATTGACCGCCTCTGCTCCATCCACACGGACCTCTGCCATCCAGGGGTCGCCCGTTTTTACCCCTTTATTAAGACCCGCAACCTGCCCTACTCCATTGAGGAAGTCAGGACTGTCACCAGGGACTGCCACGTCTGCGCCGAGTGCAAACCGCACTTCTACCACCCCGAATGAGCGCATCTGATCAAGGCGTTCCGCCCCTTCGAACGTCTCAGTATAGACTTCAAGGGTCCCCTGCCCTCCAACAACCGCAACACATATTTCTTGAGTGTTATTGATGAGTACTCCCGCTTCCCTTTCGCCATCCCCTGTCCCGTCATGACCATGACAACCGTCATCAAGGCCCTCCTATCCATCTTCTCCCTGTTCGGTTACCCCGCGTACATCCACAGCGACCGGGGGTCCTCCTTTATTAGTGACAAACTGCGTCAATTCCTGCTCAGCAGGGCCATAGCCTCTAGCAGGACGACCAGTTATAACCCCCGGGGTAACGGTCAGGTCGAGCGGGAAAATGGTACGGTCTGGAAGACCATCCTGCTGGCCCTACAGTCCAGAGATCTCCCTGTTCCCCGTTGGCAAGAGGTCATCCCTGACGCCCTCCAACAATCCGTTCTCTCCTCTGTACTACCACTAATCAAACACCTCATGAACGTCTTCTTGTTTTCCCCAGGAAGTCGTCCGCAGGATCCCCTCTCCCGACCTGGCTGGCCACTCCTGGGCCCATCTTGCTCCAGAAGCATGTGCAGGTGCACAAGTCCGACCCGTTGGTTGAGCGAGTCCAGTAACTCCACGCCAACCCGCAGTATGTGTACGTGGAGTATCCCAACGGTTGGCAGGATACGGTCTCGCTTCGGGACCTGGCAGCCGCCGGCGTGCGGCCTTCTCCCCTTTCATCGACACCTCCCCCCCAACCCCAATTCCCCCTAGCACCCCCTGCGCACCCACGACCCAGCGCACAGACCCCCTCTTCCCCGATTACAGTGTCTCCAACACTGGCCCGGGGTACGGAGACACATCTATGACCGGCGCTCCCGGAGGCAAGGACGACCATCGGCCCGACGTCACCGGCTCCACTGCGACGGTCCACCAGAACACCACGGGCACCCGACAGGCTTATCATGTCCATCTGATGCAACCATGGACTTTATTGGACTCTATTGTAATTTTTTTTTGCATCTTACTTTATTTAGTTTTTTTCATTTTGCCACGAGCCAGTGGGCAGCCCCCATCTTTCGATTGTCTCTACTCATACCACCAGTCCTCGGCCCACCCCCTCTCTCTCTTCCCCTTACAACAGCCCCCCCCGCCTTCTTTCTCCACAAGGGGTGAATGTGGTGGTATGAATCGGAGTACTGCCATTGGTGCAGAGCATTGGTTTCCTATTGGCTCTGGCTGGTCATGTGCCTCTCGTCTAATTGGCTGGGACTAGTCATGTGACTGCTCACCAAATTGGTCGAGAGGCAAGTAGACCCCGCCTCCGAGGCAGGGTATAAGTACCCAGAGCTCCCGGCGGTCGGCCTTTCTCAGTAGTCGACCACCGGGCTAAGAACTAGCTGATTAAAGCCTAAGTTTGGACCTTCATCGTGCCTCATGTCCAATTGATGGTACATCAGTAATAACATCCAGAGCCACCCATCCAATCTGTCTTCACCATGGAAAAGAAGAAACCCAGGTACTCAGGGAACCACACTCTGGTGGAAGTTTGCACCTTCTGAGTCAGGGAAAGATCATGTTACATGGATTAACATAGCAACATGAAGCCAGCTACGGGAACTTCACCTTTGCTGTCTGGAGGCCCCCAGAAGAGAGACTTCTGACTGAAAGTCACCGAGAAGAGAGACTCCAGCCTGGAAGCCCCCTTTAAAGAGTTACCCCCATGGCTCACTGCGAGGTCCACCATGTTTGGGACAGGTTTGTCAGGCGTGCATTAATTTTCACCCGTGTGATTCCCAGTCCAAAGGCCCGGAGAATCACAAGGGCCTGGAGAATATGCGTCCCGACCCTTTAACATATTCCTTTTGTTTGCAGAGTATGGCGGCGGGATTCTCCGTTTCTGAGACTAAGTGTTGACGCCAGTGCAGAATCCATGGACCTTCACGACAGCAAAACTGGTGCCGAACCTGGATCGATTCAGTGACTGTGTAGGGGCTAGCACTGATGCCTCGTGGAACACAATCGATTCCAATGAAAAACACTGTGGGGTTCGCCACTTCCGTGATTGACACTCGGGGGGCTGACAAGCTGCAGCTGCATATGCACATTACAATCCCCACACACACTCATTCCAGCCAACAAGATGGCATTGGTTATGCTGGGGTGCGTCCATAAAGCTGATAGGTCAGCTGGGGTTGGAGGGCACCCAGGGTAATGACCTGGGGGAGACACCTATATGATTGTGACACTCCGTTCACAGTGGGCTGTTCCCAGCGTGCGCAGCTGCATGTCTGCCTTGTCAGTTTTTGCAATGGGGTTCCATGTACATCCTCCCCAACCCCACAGCCCACCTACTGGCCAACCCCCGCTACTCCCCCCAGCCCTGGTAGAAGCCCCTTGGCCAGTGGCACAAATGCCAACAAACGTTTGGCAATGTTGGACACTTTCCGTACCCTCTTATCGCTCCCTCAGCAGCCACCACGCAAGTTTCATGATTTTTAAAAGCGCAAATGAACCGCGCCATCGGGAACTCTGCCTATCAGAGGCGGAGAATCGCGGAAGCCCTGGAGAATACCAGGTCGGGCCCCCTAATGATATGCAAATGGTGTTGATTGTACGTGCATTTTGAAACGCATTGGGCGCGATTCTCTGCCCCCCACGCTGGGTGGGAGAATAGCGGGAGGGCCTCCCGACATTTTTCACGCCCTCCCACTATTCTCCCCACCCCATGTCCGACCCACGCCACGAATCGCCGTTTTTTACGGCGAGCGGCGATTCTCTGAGGCCGATGGGCCGAGCGGCCGGGCCGAGCGCCCGTTTCAACACGGCAGCAAACACACCTGCTTGCTGCCGTTGTGAAACGGGCGCCAGATGCCCTTTTGGGGCATCTGGGGGCCCGATTGGCACGGCAGTACCACGGCCATGCCAAGGGGGGCATAGGCCCGCCATCGATGCCCACCGATCGCGGGCCCTGCATCCATAACGGACGCACTCTTTTCCCTCCACCGCCCCACAAGATCAAGCCGCCATGTCTTGTGGGGCGGCTGAGGGAAAAGACGCCAACTGCGCATGCACGGGTTGGCGTTGTCCAACCTGCGCATGCACGGCTGATGTCATCGGCCACGTCAGCCAGCGTGACACTTGGCGTGCGGCCTTGACGACCGTCGTCAAGGCCGCGCTGCCGTGACGCACAGGGCCGCGCTCCTAGCCCCGCCCGGGGGGGAGAATCGGCCCCGGAAGTGGGCGTGAAGGCTGCCGTGGGTCGCGGCCTGTCCCACGGCAGCCTTTACGACTCTCCGCATTTGCGCAGAATCTCGCCCATTGACACCGCTGTCAAGGTGATGGAGAAATGTGATTTGGCGTCAAATCGGCGCCCGCCGTGAATTTGAGGTTGGAACATATTCTCCGCCCAATCGCCTTTCCTGATTTTGGCGTCGGCCAATGGAGAATCCCACCCTGGGTCTTTGTGTATGAAAGTACATCACCTCTAGCAAGCGTAAATGAGCCATGTTATGAGCGTAACTGATTACATGACATTTTTTGTTGGTGTAGCTATCAACTATTTGCTGAACAATCCTGAATGTGTTCAGAAATTTTAGTGGTGTGGGATATGGGCACAGGTAGCAAGCCTACACACAGCAATCCTGATGTCGCCAGCTCCTTTCTTAATGTGGACATTTCAGATTCTCCATAATTTTGATGGAGTTCGGCTTGGTTTCTGAAGATGAAAAAGTTGACACCAGCTCAGAGGATTTGCGAACCATGGAAGATCCCTGTTCTTGAGTTACATGAGTTGAGACACGTAAGTTTAAAAGGTGTTGCAAATTTACATGTCATTGTGTAATAATGTCTGAGAGGATGTGCAGTGATTGATGATAGAGCTTTATTCTTAAAAGGTAAGTGACCATTAAATTGACCAGCATTGTGAATTGGAAAAGTTTTCAGATGCAATGGGTACAATATCCAGTGGATAAATTGTTCTTATGCATTTAGATTTGGCTATGCCAATGGCCCATATCATTGCAACTCTGGGGGCTTGGGGCATCCCACTGCCATGTTTATTGCCTATCTTTGTTTGGAGAGGATGGAGGCATGAAAATCTGGCAAATAATGTACAAGAAAACATATTAAATGTGGCTTTCTAGAAGCTACCTTTTGCTGAAAATGTAATTATTTTACCATCAGTCCGATAAAGATGTCCTCAATCAACTGGACTGGCAGGAGATATGAAATGTTCAAATCTGGATGGTAGCACATGAGGGTATGAGAGAGAAATAATATACTCAAATTAGTTCAATTTGCATGGAACAAACAACAATGATTTGCATTTGTATCCAAACTTTAAGGCAAGAAACAGACGTTTTACATTGAATTATCAAACAAAATTTGACACTAAGCCATATAAGGAGATATTAGGAGTACCAAGCACAAAAATGGTCAAAGCCATAGGTGTTAAGAAATAGCTTAAATGGGGAAAGTGACATAGTGATTTTGAGCGATTTAGGGAGGGAATTCTAGCGCTAAGGGCCTCGGAAGCTGAAAATATGGTCTTCAATGGCGCAGCAATTAAAATCGATGATTTTCAAGTAGTTCAGAATCGGAGAATCACAAAGTCCCTGGATGGATGTAGTGTTGGGGCGTGATACAGTGATAGGGAAATACAAGACATCAAATTATTTGAAAATAAGAATGAGTAGTTATAAATTAAGCAATTACTGGGCCAGTAGCTAATGTAAGTCAGCAAACACAAGGGCAATTGGTGAAGGGGACTTGATGACGGTCAGGCAGGCAATGTTACATTGGTGGAAATGTGCAGCATTCATTAACTCTGCATGTGTCAGAAACTCATTGCAGGCACCAAGATTGTGAACAGCCTGGTTCAGGGATGGGATTATGTTGGTGATCAGGCTAATGGAAGGGGCCAGAGAGAATGGCTTTGGTCTGCTCAATAATTTATTGGAGGAAATTTCTACTCAAATGGTACAGGATGTTGGACAAGCAACCCAGAATTTAGAGACAATAAAGGAGTTGGGAGATGTTGTGGAGTAAGAAGAACAATTCTTCTCTTTTCAACTCCACACAAATATTTTCTCAACGTATTGAGGCAGTGTGGTGGTATGATTTGCATAGCTGTCTGCCATTGGTGCAGAACACTGGCTTACCATTGGCCCTGGTCGGTCATGTGCCTCTCGACCGATTGGTTGAGACCAGTCATGTGACGACTCTCCGATTGGTCGAGAGGCTGAGTTAACCACGCCTCCATACCAAGGTATAAATAGTCAGAACGCCCGGCGGTCGTCCATTTATTGTAGTCGACTGCAGGGCTAAGTTCTAGCTTATTAAAGCCTAACTTTTGTACAGCAACTCGTCTCACGTGCAATTGATGGCTCATCAGGCAGCTAGAAGGGTCAATTGTTGGGTTGACCGTCAATCACTCCTGGTTCCCTTTCTACCTTCCAATTTCGCTTCAGCTCCTTCTTGGGCATTCTCTTGGAACTGAGGATGACTTTCTTCCATTCCGGTTTGATGGGTTCAATCTGCAGATATATGAGGTAGGTGGTGATTGAAGGACGGGGTAGATAGGGGGCGAGATTCTCTATTTCGCAAGTTGTGTATTCCAGCACGGCATCGGGAAACCCACGGGCGTGAGTGCGCAACCGGCGGACCGGAGGATGCCGCCAATGAGGAATTCCGCTGAGGTTGTTTGGGAGTTTGTGCACTCCATCCCTATGTGGAGGCACTGGCATAATGGTATTGTCACTGGACGAGGAATCCAGAGACCTAGGGTAATGTTCCGGGGACCTGGGTTCAGGTCCCACCAGAGCAGATGGTGAAACTTGAATTCAATAAAAATCTAGAATTAAAAAGACTAATTAATGTTTAAACAAGGAAATCTGCAATTCCCTTACCTCGTCTGGCCTCCATGCGACTCCAGATCCGCAGCAATGTGATTGACTCTGAAATGCCCAGCAAGCCACTCAGTTCAAGGGCACATAGTGATGGGCAATAACGTCGGGCCCAGCCAGTGACATCAAATTATTAAACATAAACTGTTCCGGCAAAAAAAGAAATGATCAATAAACTAGCAGATGTGGAATGTTTATTGTTCTGTTATTTGGATAGTGAGTATCTGTTATTTGGATAGTGAGTAGAAGGAAGGTTTTTCAGTTTCTGGTGTCATTTGAATAGTAACTTTATTATTGAAAGAAGTTAGACTTTCTAGTTTAATAACAAGTCTGCCAACTTGTTATTAAACTAGAAAGAACTGTGACTCTGATAAAGGAATGATGAGAATAGTAACACACTAAAACTACTGCCTGCAATTGAAAGATTGGAACTGCAGGTACATACACAATGTATGATTGTCAGTAAGATTACCAGCTAATATATATATTTTTTAATTTTTATAGTTTTCAACTTACTTCTCTATGGTTGAGACTGTTATGATCCCCGTGGAGACCAATAACACGAATGAACTGAACTTCCCAAAAGCGCCCAGAAGAAACTGATGGACAAGAATTAACGTTTCAAAACATTTCCTATAACAATCAAACTAAAATCAACATAAATGAAATATGAATTAACAGGCAAATTGTATTCAGAGAAACTATATATTACACTTTAAGTAACCACTACAACAAAGATAGGACATACAGTTTTGCCAGGTAGTTCCTTTGGCAGCAATGGCATTAATCTCAGCCACCAAATTCCACAAAACACAGTTCTCCTCAAGCTCAATGTCAGTCTCTTTATTCAGACAGGTGTTTGACCTGACTTCCCATCTAACATCAACTTTGCCATCCCCAAGTTCCAAGGGTACAATGTCCACCAAAAAGCACATTTATTTCTGGTTCCTTCACAGTGATGCTCCCAGAATCAGCCTTATTGCTCTCTTTCAATCAATCAATGAACCTTCTCTGAACCACCTCAAACTCATTTACATCTTTCTTCAAGTAAGGGGACCAAAACAGTGTAAAGTCCTCCAGATACTAGTCTCACCCATGCCCCATACAGTTGCAATGGTACTTTTCTATTTTTAAACTCTATACCATTATTAATGAATGCCAAAATTCCATTTGCTTCCTTATGACCTGCTGCACCTGCATACTAACTTTCTGTGTTTCATGCATGAGGGCGTCCAGATCCCTCTGCACTGAAGCATTTTGACATTTCTCTACATTTAGAGAATAAACTGCCTTTTTATTCCTCTGACCAAAATGGATAACCTCACACTTATCCATGTTAAATTCTATCTGCCAAATTTTGGCGCACTCAACTAACCTATCCATAAATCCATAAATTCCTTTTTTCCTCATGGCAACTTGCTTTCCCACCTATTTCAGCGTCAACTTATACTCACAGCTTCATTTAACAGTCTGTCTGAACTGTTTTCTTCTGATTGATACGGAGCTCCTAGAGAGCTATGCCTGTTCTGACCACAGGCTAAAATCTGACATCTCAACCATCTGTTTATTTTTCTCCCAACTAGCTTTCATTTCTCTACCAACCTAAGTTATAGGTTGATTTTTTCAGAAATCTGTGTCACAACCAGGAATTCCAATTGACAACTCCTCCTCCCTCAAACCTAGTAACTTGGTTTCTGTTTCAGTTAGGGGTTATACAAATTTTTAAAAACTCAAATACAAGCTTTGAAACCATCCTCAATGCGTACGATGACTTAACCTATCAATTTCTTCATGTCTGAAATATGTTTGACTCCACTGTTAAAGAAATTTGAGGACAGAATATATGTAAAATTGAATGCCTAACTGCTAACATTTTTTGAGTGTTTGGTCTGAATCCTTTCACATTCATTTTGACACAATGACTAATTTGACATTGTTTCTCAATTTGGTAAAACAGGTGAGGCTGAATTTTCCCAGGCCTGTGGAGGAAGAAACAGGAGCAAGTTTGAAAAGTAGCGCATTTAGAAAATGATCTGCCATGTCCCTCACCACTGAACAATCTTGTCAGACTAAAAGATAAGGTCCTATACATGACAACAGAGGTTGGGGGCGGGGGTGGGGGTAGGGGGAGAAGAGACAGACGGGGGCAATTGGAATTTCTGTGGAGTTGATAAGTTCTCCTGCTTCCCTTGGTTCACTGGAACATTTCTCGAACTAAAAAATATTTTCTGGCCACTTGAGAATCTCACTGATCATAGAATTTACAGTACAGAAGCAGGCCAATCGGCCCATCGAGTCTGCACCAGCCCTTGGAATTAGCACCCCACTAAAGCCCACACCCGTAACCCAGTAACCCCACTTAACCTTTTTGGACACTAAGGGCAATTTAACATGGCCAATCCACCTACCCTGCACATCTTTGGACTGTGGGAGGAAACCGGAGCACCCGGAGGAAACCCACGCAGACACGGGGAGGACATGCAGACTCCACACAGACAGTAACCCAAGCTGGGAATCGAACCTGGAACCTGGAACCTGAAGCAACAATGCTAACCACTGTGCTATAGTGCTGCCCGAAAGGGTGGCTGCAAGTAAGGCCTGAAAGGTTTGATGCCTTTCAACCCTATTTAGGATTCCAATTCAGTGTTTTATGCCTGTTTCTAGCCCTATATATTTCAGCTAATCAGAATTAGATATTTTAAACATTTTGAAAATTTGCAAGTAAGTGCAATTTCACATTGAAGCTTAAAAAATAATATTCTTTCTTTAAGACTTATACAACTGTCAGTCAGAATCATTCTACAGACTATGTTGTGCACATTCTTCTGAAAAATCTTTTACCAAGAATAAAATACTTTAATACATTAATGAGTTGAAGTTTAAGGTCCCAGTTGTTGAATGAGTCATTGTGACTTCAATTTAAAAAATTTTTTTAATCATTCCTTTTATGCGAACTCTAAATGAAAAGCATCACTATTAACCTTTCTCAAATCATGGTAATAAGTAAGTGTTTGTGGAATTTACTGAGTTAAACAGAAGTGGGCTTGAGATAACAATTGCTTGACTGAGTCAAGGATGATGTGGAGATGCCGGCGTGGACTGGGGTGAGCACCTGAGGAAGGAGCAGTGCTCCAAAAGCTAGTGTTTGAAACAAACCTGTTGGACTTTAACCTGGTGTTGTAAGACTTCTTACTGTGAATCAAGGATGAGTTATTGTATGAATGAGACAATTGAAAGATTGCATAATTTAATCAAGGAAGACAGTCCAGTGATTGTTTGAAATAATTAAGGGAGCTGCAAAACAGTGAAGGTGAAGCCATATCTCACCAATAAAGTGGGTACTGTTGGAATATGGTCATATATACATGGAAGAGGGGTAAAAGAAGGAAGCTGAAAAGTTTTTCAAAATAAATTTAGAGTACCCAATTCCTTTATTAAGAAAGGCAGTGGTTAACAATGATCCTTGTTTCTCAGCTCATTGTAACACTGGAAATATCTTCATTGGTCTCCTCCTGCATCCTTTGTTCAAACTGTGCTAACAATGGATGGCATTTTTCAGTCCTGTCCACAGCCTGAATAGTTTAGTCCCGCTGAATGTCAATGGACTTTTGGCCGGGTCACCGAATCTCTCACCGCATGTTCCGCCACGCGTAGTCGGAAAATCCTTGTCAAAACATTTCAGCTTCCTTCGGGCAGCACGGTGGCGCAGTGGTAAGCACTGCTGCCTCACGCCGCCGACTTCCCAGGTTTCGATCCCAGCTCTGGGTCACTGTCCATGTGGAGTTTGCACATTCTCCCCGTGTCTGCATGGGTTTCACCCCCACAACCCAAAAGATGTGCAGGTTAGGTGGATTGGCCACGCTAAATTGCCCCTTAATTGGAAAAAAAGATAATTGGTACTCTAAATTGAAAGAAAAAATTGTCCCGAATTATTGTTTCCAGGAATGTTCCCACCACCCAAGTTAACCTGACTGGCCTGTAATTGCTGGGCTTATCTTTACATCCTTTTTCAAACAAGGGTTTAGCATTTGCAAATCTTAAGTCCCCTCGCACCACCCTTGCGTCTAATGAAGACTGGAAAATTATGGCCATTGCCTCCTCAATTTCCACTCTCACTTCGCTCGCCATCTTTGGATGCATTTCATTTGGTCCTGCTGTCTTAGCAACTGAGCACAGACAACCTTTCCTATATCTTCTCATTAATTTATAATCCTTAAAGTGTGTACATTTCCTTCCCTTACTGCACACCTGTGAAGCCCCTTCTTCCTCTTTAAACACTGGTGCAAAATATTGCTATCATACTTCAACTATGCCCCCTGTCTCCATGCACAAGTCTCCTTTTTGGTCCCGAATTGGTTCCATTCCACCTTTTACCACCTTTTTGTTATTTATATTCTTATAGAAGACTTTTGGATTCCCTATCTCCCAGGATCTCTCTTTTTACTTCCCTTATTTATTTACTTGCCCCCTGAACCTCCTATATTTAGCTTGGGTCTCAGTTGTATTATTCATGTGACACCTTTTCTTTTTAATCACAATCTCTATCTCTTTTGAGATCTCTGGATATGTTTATCCTACCTTTCCCTTTCATGGAAAGATTCCTTGATTGTATCCGGACTGTCTCTTCTTTGAATGTAGCCCATTGTTCAGCTACCATTTTTCCTGCCACATTTTGATTCCAATTTATCCCACTTTGTTCCCAAGATCCAGGTCTAAGAGTGCCTCCTTTCCCATTAGACTGACAACATGCGGCTGTAGAAACTTTACTTGAACACACTCGAAGAACGGTTGTCCCTCTCTCTTCTATACCAATCTATATTTGTTTGAACAAAATCCCGAATTATTTATATTCATTAGACCTGTGGTAGGTTCTCCCCATGTCTGCGTGGGTTTCCTCCGAGGGTCTGGTTTCCTCCCAAAGTTCAAAGAAGAGCAGGTTAGGTGGATTGGCCATGATAAATTGACCCTTAGTGTCCAGGGGTGTGCAGGCGAGGTTGTGCGATTATAGAATTTACAGTGCAGAAGGAGGCCATTCGGCCCATCGAGTCTGCACTGGCTCTTGGAAAGAGCACCCCACCCAAGCCCACACCTCCACCCTATCCCTATAACCCAGCAACCCCACCCAACACTAAGGGCAATTTTGGACACTAAGGGCAATTTATCATGGCCAATCCACCTAACCTGCACATCTTTGGACTGTGGGAGGAAACCGAAGCACCCGGAGGAAACCCACGCAGACACGGGGAGAACGTGCAGACTCCGCACAGACAGTGACCCAAGCTGGGAATCGAACCTGGGACCCTGGAGCTGTGAAGCAATTGTGATAACCACTGTGCTACCGTGTTGCCCGTCTATGCTACAGTGCTGCCCGTGGGGGATGTCGGAATGGGACTGCGTAGAGTCATCATTCGAAGGGTCAGTGCAGACTCGATGGACCAAATGGCCTCCTTCTGCATTGTAGGGATTCTATAATTCCACGAGGGCGAGGAAAGGGAATAGTGGGGGTGGGTGCCTGAGTTTGGTCTGACGACCTGGGGCTTGGTTCAGAGGTGGCTTCAGAGATAGACAATGTTCAGCCCTTTAGATCCCATGACGTACCATTCAGACCACCTCAATACCCTCATGCCACCTCTGTGCCACCTCATACCCCCATGCCAACTCAGCCAAGAATTCATAATGGGCTCAACTCTAATAACAGGCCTTGGGATCGGTCAAAATCGAAGTCCATGAAAACTTTTTCACCAGATGGTAATTTATTTTGAGCCACACCATGCCTGTCAATTGATGCACTCCAGCAGTGCAGGTTTGTTTTTTGTTTTACTCTAATTGATAATTGGAGCATTTTTTTCATGTTTTCATTTGAATAACTTTACATCATGAGTATTAAACAGACCTTACCCATCCTTCAAGAGTATTTGCATCTCTTCCATCAGTTTGTTATTCCCACACCGTGAGGGAAGGGCCTTGGAGCAATGAAAATGGGACGTGTTGGAACTGAGAACTTATTTCAAATGGCTCTTCCATTTCCTCGCTTATTTCTTCATCCATCCCACCACTGGCAAAAAATGAGGTTTGTCAAAATTGGGGGCACAAATTCTGCAACCATTTTTAAAGCAGGCCTGCAGAGTGTAACAAGAAAAGTCCAATCCAATGTCACGGTAGCACGGTACAACATTGAACAGTACAGCACAGAACAGGCCCTTCGACCCTCGATGTTGTGCCTAGCATTGTCCGAAACCAAGATCAAGCTATCCCACTCCCTGTTATTCTGGTGTGCTCCATGTGCCTATCCAATAACCACTTGAAAGTTCCTAAAGTGTTCGACTCCACTAGCACAGCAGGCAGTCCATTCCACACCCTAACCGCTCTCTGAGTAAAGAACCTACCTCGGACATCCCTCCTATATCGCCCACCGTGAACCTTATAGTTATGCCCCCTTGTAACAGCTACATCTATCCGAGGAAATAGTCTCTGAACATCCACTCTATCCATCGCCCTTATCATCTTATAAACCTCTATTAAGTCGCCTCTCATCCTCCTCCGCTCCAAAGAGAAAAGTCCTAGCTCCCTCAACCTTTCCTCATAAGACCTATCCTGCAAACCAGGCAGCATCCTGGTAAATCTCCTTTGCACCCTTTCCAATGCTTCCACATCCTTCCTATAGTGAGGTGACTGCACATAATACTCCAAATGTGGTCTCAACAGGGTCATGTACAGTTGCAGCATAACCCCGCGGCTCTTAAACTCAAGCCCCCTGTTAATAAACGCTAACACGCTATAGGCCTTCTTCATGGCTCTATCCACTTGAGTGGCAACTTTCAGAGATCTGTGGACATGAACCCCCAGATCTCTCTGTTCCTCCACATTCCTCAGAACCCTGCAGTTGACCCTGTAATCCGCATTCAAATTTTTTCTGCCAAAATGAATCACCTCGCACTTATCAGGGTTAAACTCCATCTGCCAATTTTTGGCCCAGCTCTGCATCCTATCAATGTCTCTTTGCAGCCTACAACAGCCCTCCACCTCATCCACTACTCCACCAATCTTGGTGACATCAGCAAATTTACTGACCCACCCTTCAGCCCCCTTCTCCAAGTCATTGATAAAAATCACAAATAGCAGTAGCGGTAGCACAAGTGGTTAGCACTGTGGCTTCACAGCGTCAGGGTCCCAGGTTCGATTCCCCACTGGGTCATTGTCTGTGTGGAGTCTGCATGTTCTCCCTGTGTCTGCATAGATTTCCTCCGGGTGCTCCGGTTTCCTCCCACAGTCCAAAGACATGCAGGTTAGGTGGATTGACCATGATAAATTGCCCTTAGTGACCAAAAGGATTAGGAGGGGTTATTGGGTTACGGGGATCGGGTGAAGGTGAGGGCTTAAGTGGGTCGGTGCAGACTCGATGGGCCGAATGGCCTCCTTCTGCACTGTATGTTCTATGTTCTAATGTTTCAGGTTTTTGACCTTTAGGCGTAAATGTCAAAAATGAAACCTGCAACAATGGTTTTCAATTAAGTACAAGACCTCGTTATCTCCACCCACATCCTGTGGCCCCATATAGCCCAATGCCAAGGTATACCTCCAAACTAACCTTGTTGCCTCTCATGCCAACCATGTCAAGGTATTCCACCAGTCACCCCCCCCCCCATTGCCCCCATACCCTCCATGCTGACGTATGTCCTCCAAATCAAACCCTACTGACCTTCATACACTCAATGTCAACCTCCACCCACTCCCATGGTTATTCATACCTCCGAGGCTAATCTGTCCCTCCAGCCGTTTCCCCTTGGCTCTTTATAGCTCATACGCACAGTTGTTTTATAGTACATTGCTGAAAAAAAATACATTTATCAAACTTTTGCATGCATCAGGACAATTGGAAGAATAAAATCTAACAAGATTCAATCTAACAAATTACCACGGTATGAGAGGAAAAGCTAATTGGTGAGCAAGTGGACTCCAATTGGTGGAGATGATCTCACAGAGAATGCGCCAGTGATGGTGACTGACAGTTAACAGAAAAACGTGGTTTGAATTTAAGTCAGACAGCTTGACTCTGATTGGTCAACTTACAGTGAGGAATGAACCAGTGCTTAGCGATCTCTTATTTTGTTTAGCTGAAACAACTGCAATGTGTATACATGTTCTTTCAGTCTACAATGAACAGGACCCTGCGTTTTAGTATATTTAGCTTCCAATGTATGCAACTGTGCCAGACTGCAAGCACGACTGACAATCTTAAATTGGTTGTCAACATAATTCTTAGCATACTGAGGATTAACATCAACACACAGGTCTCAAGAGTACAAATATTAAACTGGGGTCTTTAGTGCATTGCTAATCCAGTGTCTCTTGCTCAGAAGTATATTTATATGATCTCAGCATTATCTTGTTACGGTACTGGACCAGACCCTAATTTATATTAAATAAATAAATAATCTTTATTTTCACAAGTAGGCTTACTTTAACACTGCAGTGAAGGAGCAGCACGGTGGTGCAGTGGTTAGTATTTCTGCCTCACGGCGCCGAGGTCCCAGGTTCGATTCTGGGTCACTGTCCATGTGGAATTTGTACATTCTCCTCGTGTTTGCATGGGTTTCATCCCCACAACCCAAAAGATATGCAGGGTTCATCCCCACAACCCTAAATATGTGAAGGGTAGGTGAATTGGCCACGCTAAATTGGCCCTTAATTGGGAAAAAATAAATTGGGTACTCTAAATTTTTTTTATTTTAAACACTGCAATTAAGTTACTGTGAAAAAACCCTAGTCGCCACATTCCAGCACCTGTTCAGGTACACAGTGGGAGAATTCAGAATTCTCAACTGGTACGGGAATTGAACCCGCGCTGCTGGCCTTTTTCTGCATCACGCATTACAAACCAGCTGTCTCGCCCACTGAGTTAAACCTGCACATATTAGGAAACTGGATGAGAAACTCCAATGATATTTCACTTTGAAAACTGCGAGGAAAGGATACTTCACTATGAGCAATGATTCCACTGACAAATAGGGATTTTTTTTCATTTTAGAATGTTATTAATAACTCAGGATTAACCGCTTTTTACATCCATGGAAAAAAGAGCTTTTCAATTAACAGTTAAATAGTTCTTCAAAAAATAAGTTCTTTGAGCTACTTTTCCATCTACTTCTAAAATAGCAATTAAGCAAAATCCACATAATGGCCAAATGTCACTTATTGATAAAGTTAACACTTAGTGGCTGGCAAATTTGTTCACAAAGTCCTTGGAGAGAAGCTTTCAGAAGTCAGTCTGAGAAACATATACTCCTTTCCTCAGAACCTGGATCAGAATTCCCAGATGAAATGAAAAGCAGACACGAGGCAGGGGCTGAAAACAAATCTAAAAGCAGACACGGGGCAGGGCTGGAAACAAAACTAAAAGCAGACACGGGGCAGGGCTGAAAACAAATCTAAAAGCAGACACGGGGCAGGGCTGGAAACAAAACTAAAAGCAGACACGGGGCAGGGCTGAAAACAAATCTAAAAGCAGACACAGGGCAGAGCTGAAAACAAATCTAAAAGCAGACACAGGGCAAGGCTGAAAACAAAACTAAAAGCAGACACGGGGCAGGGCTGGAAACAAAACTAAAAGCAGACATGGGGCAGGGCTGGAAACAAAACTAAAAGCAGACATGGGGCAGGGCTGGAAACAAATCTAAAAGCAGACATGGGGCAGGGCTGGAAACAAAACTAAAAGCAGACATGGGGCAGGGCTGAAAACAAAACTAAAAGCAGACATGGGGCAGGGCTGAAAACAAAACTAAAAGCAGACACGGGGCAGGGCTGGAAACAAAACTAAAAGCAGACATGGGGCAGGGCTGAAAACAAAACTAAAAGCAGACACGGGGCAGGGCTGAAAACAAATCTAAAAGTAGACACGGGGCAGGGCTGAAAACAAAACTGAAAGCAGACACGGGGCAGGGCTGGAAACAAAACTAAAAGCAGACACAGGGCAGGGGCTGAAAACAAATCTAGAAGCAGACATAGGGCAGGGCTGAAAACAAATCTAAAAGCAGACACAGGGCAGAGCTGCAAACAAATCTAAAAGTAGACACGGGGCAGGGCTGAAAACAAAACTAAAAGCAGACACGGGGCAGGGCAGAAAACAAATCTAACAGCAGATACGGGGCAGGGCTGAAAACAAATGTAAAAACAGACACAGGGCAGAGCTGAAAACAAATCTAAAAGTAGACACGGGGCAGGGCTGAAAACAAATCTAAAAGTAGACACGGGGCAGGGCTGAAAACAAAACTAAAAGCAGACACGGGGCAGGGCAGAAAACAAATCTAACAGCAGATACGGGGCAGGGCTGAAAACAAAACTAAAAGCAGACACGGGGCAGGGCTGAAAACAAAACTAAAAGACCCCCATGAGTGACAGCGCAGCCTGCCTCATTGTTAACCCTTTAATCACAGCTTGAGCAGACATATGGGCGGGATTCTCCGAAACCCCGCCGGGTCGGAGAATCACCAGGGAACAGCGTGAATCCCGCCCCGAATCCGGCTGCTGTATTCACTGGCGCTGTTTTTCGGGCTGGAGCGGTATTTATGCCACACCGGCCGGGGACGGTTGGCAGCGCCCCCCCCCCCCCCAGCAATTCTCCGGGCCCCGATGGGCTGAGCGGCTGTCTATTTTCGGCCAGTCCCACCGGCGTGAATCACTCAGCTCACGTACCACAGGGACCTGGTAGGTAAATTGGCTGGGCCGGTCCTCGAGGGGGGCACAGGGGATCCGACCCTGGATGGGCCCACAGTGGTCTGGCCCGCGATCGGGCACCACCGACCTGCAGGCAGGCATGTTCTGTGAGGGCACTTCTTCCTTCCGCGCCAGCCCCTCTAGGGCTCTGCCATGGCTGTCACGGAGAAGAGGACATGCATTGCGAGATCACGCTGGCCCTTTGGCACATGCGCGAATTCCGCACTTTTGGGGGCTGTTGACGCCGATTCTCCCGCCGCCGTGGGGACTTAGTCCCCAGAACGGAGAATCTGGATACCTTAACCTCAATTACAATGGGCGGGATTCTCCGACCCTGCGCCGGGTCAGAAAATCCCCGGGGGAGGCATGAATCCCGCTGCCCCGACACGGCTTCCCCATTCTCCATCGCCATTTCTCGGGCGCCACCGGTATTCCCGTCATGCCAGTCAGGGCCGTTGAAAGCCGCCCCTCAGTCGATTCTCCGGGCCCCAATGAGCCGAGTGGCCGTCAAGTTCTGCCCAGTTCCGGCGTGGATTACTCACCTCACACACGGCAGGACCTGGCAGGTAAGTGTGCAGGGGCCATCTGGATGGGGGGTGCGGGGGGGGGGATCTGACCCCGGGGGCCCCCCACGGTGGCCTGGCCCACAATCGGAGTCTACCAATCTGCGGGCGGGCTGGTTCCGTGGAGGCCTTCTTTCCTCCGCGCCAGGCTCCTGGAGGGCTCTGCCATATTTCCCAGGGGCTGGCGCGGAGAAGGGAACCTCCGCGCATGCGCGGAAATATGCCGGCCTATGCGCATGGGAGAGATCACACCGGCCATTCAGCACATGCGCGAACTCGTGCCGGCCCTTCGTTGCCGGCTTGAGCTGCGGTGCCGACACCGCCGGCAACGTAGCCCCCTAGAAAGGTGAGAATTCCTCACTTTTGGGGGCCGTTGATGCCGGAGTCGTTGGCACCGGTTCTCCCGCCGGTGTGGGGACATAGCCCCATTTTTAGAGAATCCCACCCAATATATCTGAAAATTTCCTACATTCATCACAGCCTCAATAGGTGGGCAGGAATTCTCCCACCTTGTGTGTGTGTGTGTGTGTGTGTGTGTGTGTGTGTGTGTGTGTGTGTTTGTGTGTGTGTGTGGCTGGGATCCTCCAATCCCGCTGCAGTGAATGGAGTTTTGGCTGAGCGCCAAATTCTCCCTTCTCGCTGGCAGTGGTGGCATGGCGATAGAGATCAGAGAACCCCGGCCGTGATGTTGCTCAACAGTGATACTGGCTGCACTCGCATGTCAGGAATGACAACTTGTTCAAAATAGATGATTCTTGTTGAACCCATTCCTGAGCAGGGCATGGATGATTTCAGAAAGGAAAATTCATCAGTGGTTTTGTGGAGGATTACTGTAATTAAGAAAGATGATCGAAAGGATAACACTAAAGCTGAAAATAGAAAGAAAGGAAAGCTGTGATAATTGAAGAAGGGCAAAGCTAGATTCCACGAATGTTAGGCTTTAAAAGCATGTAGATTGAAGGAGGAAGGATCTTCAGATAGCTTTCAAACACAAGTCCATGCATTGGTTCGGAACACCCACTTACACCTTCGGAACACAGTTTAAATCTGCCACCAGTTCTGCTGCACTTCTGCTGAATCCCTCGAGACCATCGAGAACGACAATGACAGCAGATACCTGAAAAGACCACCTACCTTGAGGTTCCCCTCAAAGCCACTCACCAACCTGACTTGGAAATATATCACTGTTTCTTCACTGCCTCTGGGTCGAAGTCCTGGCATTTGCTTCCCGCCAGCACAGTGGTGTACCTACACCTAATGGACTGCAGTGGTTCAAGAAGGCAGCTCACCATCACCTTCTGGGCAATAAATTCTGGCCTCGCCAATGATGTCCATATCCCATAAAAATGAATGTAACAGAAACTTAACTTCCAATGTACATCTGGCTGGCTGTACAGCTGCCAAACATGATACATTTAAGCTCATCCAAATCGTCCAAATCAATTCCGCCAAGTCCTTTTCAGCCTCTCAGCATTGAGCTTGCTGACCCTCAGTGATTGATCGATTGTCAGCAACTGCACAATTTCAAAAAAAATCGCACAATTTGTTTTTAAATTTCTTCCTGGCCTCGTGTATTTTTGTAATGTCCTTCAGTCCTACAATTCTCTGAGACCCATACGTTCCTGCAATTGTGGCTTTATTGCATATCCCCAATTCTAATTGCTCCAATATTACCGTCAGTGCTTTAAGTTACGTAAGCTCAAAACACTTCCTAAACTTTTCTGCTTCGCTATATCGTTCTCCTTTGTCCAGACATTTCTTAAAACCTACCCCTCTTGCCATACTTTTTGATTATCTGTGCTAATGTTCTGTATGCGGAAGGTGCCAAGTTTTGTTTAATAACACTCCTGTGAAGTACCTTGGAATATATAACAATCATAAAGTCACTTTATAAATGTCAGTTGATATTGCTGTTGGGAAAGTAATCAAGTCTGAACTCATGAAACAATCGTGCCAACCTTCACCTACAATGTGTTCCAATCTCAACTGATGTTGATTGGACAGGTCAGATGCAAGAGTGAAATATGGCTTGAAGGCCCCTAACTTATATATTTTCTGAGCTGCAGTCAGGCACATCACATTCCAAAGTAAATGACAGATGCGACTCAAGCAGATTCCATGGATTTCTGAAAAACTCACTTGTCACACAATGAGCCAACCAGTCCCACTGAAACTCTGTCCTTTCCATGAGGGATACCAATCACCACATTCAATGAGCACGCCTTGGAATTCTCTCCAAATGTCGCTCCCACTCAGATGGCTTCAAAAGAAATCCACCTCACGTCTTCTCAGATTCATTTCCATGCACACTTTCAGATCTTTGTGCCGAGTGGAATGCCATTGCTCCAAAAGGGTCTATTTGCCCATATGCCTGCAGAATGGAGTCACCAACCATTGGCTGTCCTCTCGGTTCTTCTGGGCTTCTTTCAAGCATATTTTGCTTCAAGTATGCTCCTCACAGCTCTTTCTTTAACTTGGAGCCTGTTTCTCTGTTCCTGTCATTCACCCTGCCTCAGTGGGATCTATCTCTGATCCCTGTCTTTGTCCCTGCCTGGGACTTTCTTCTGGGACCTCTTTCTACCCCATTCCTTGGTATGGGACCTTCTTCTTGATTTGGGGCTTTGCCTCTGCTCCTCTCCCTGTGCCCTGCACCCTTGGACACATTCCCTTGAATGGTGCTCTGGTTCAGATCACCTGATCTGCAGTTTTTTCTTGTGCGTAGGCTCAAAGGCCTGATTCCCAGCCAGAAGGAGGTGAAAAAGAAAATCTAATGTGCGCCCATTTCCTGGCCAGGAGACTGGGGGCCACCAGAAACTGTAGTTCCCAAACTCTGACTTCCTGATTAAGCGTTCAGCAAAACAGCTTGTGAAATAAGCTGACAGGTTGGATATCACTCTCATCATTGTATCTGCCCAATTTTAATTCCCATTGATTTCTCAACTGATGAAGTTGAAGATTATCGTCAGTGTCAAAGAGCACCGTGCAATAAGCATTGAACTTGATGCTTCATAAATTATTATTTGATCGTCCTCTCACATAGGATAGATCAACACTGTTTCAATTTGGTTGCATCAAATAAAGGGTATGATTCAGCAGCCTCATGGTGCTAGACTAGGTGTCAACACAAGGCTGTTGATTATCACGAGAGGCCTCCATCGAGATTTGCGATGCTTGAAATGTCTCGTGAGATCATATGGAATCTCGCAGCACGATCTGGAATTTGCTCTGGCCGGACGCGATCCAGGTACATGTAGCTAAATGATCCATTAAGCTCATCGCCTGGGCAATGCTGCCGACATTCCCACCCGTGCGATGTTGGTCTGTGTGGCACGCATTGCCAATACCACCTCCTACTCCTACCCGCAGTTGGACTTCTCCAACAGCACCTGCTGGTGCTGGATGCTCGCCGACAACCCCTCATGCAGTCCCTGGCTCTGCGACTGCATCTCCAGGATTGATGGGACCGTCCATTCCAGAAGCCCGAATCCCAGCTAGGCCCTGGGGTCAGCCCGCCCTCCGACCGTCCGCCCTCTCGGGAGTTCTAACATCAACCTGATGTACTGGATCAGCTGTGCAGTGCGCACCAGATAGTGTCCCAGGAGACTCTTCACTAAAGTGCCCAACCGAGGTGAGTGTCTCTGGGATGGTGGAGGGTGTTGGAGACAGCTGTGACCGGAAATCTGTGTAAACATCTGACTTGAACTCCGGAGTGTCCTGAGTCTCGGGTCCAGGACTGCCGTCCGAGCTGCTCTCCTTGTCACTGCTCGGCTCATGGGGGGTCTCCGGCCATGCCACTGGCTGGGGGCGGGGGATACCGGATGGACCCACCCAATCATGTGAGGCAGCACGGTAGCATAGTGGTTACCACAGTTGCTTCACAGCTCCAGAGTCCCAGGTTCGATTCCCGGCTTGGGTCATTGTCTATGCGGAGTCTGCACGTTCTCCCCGTGTGTGCGTGGGTTTCTTCCGGGCGCTCTGGTTTCCTCCCACAGTCCAAATATGTGCAGGTTACGTGGATTGCCCATGCTAAATTGCCCCTTAGTGTCCAAAAATGGTCAAGTGTGGGTTACTGGGTTGCAGGGTTAGGGTAGCTGCTTGGGCTTGAGTGGGGTGCTCTTTGTAAGGGCCGGTGCAGACTCGATGGGCCTCCTTCTGCACTGTAAATTCTATGAAATCACCAGCAGATCCTTCAAGACACAAAGACGAGACTAATGCTGGAGGGTGGTGAGGATAATGTGGGAGTAGTGTCTTCTGAAACATTTAGGGCTGGATTCTCCATTTCTGAGGCTAAGTATTGATGCCAGCAGATGATGTGTGGCGTTTTACGACAGAAAACTCGGCACCATTTCAGTGTTGCAAGAAACATCACGACCTTCTCAGCGTGACCAGGGTGAGTCAGTTGCTCCATGCCCCTGAGACTAACCCCTCCCCCACACACCTGTAACCCAACCCATCCCCCTCGGGGGACGGCCGAATCGCCACCCTGCCCCACATGCCGGCACCCATGCCATCCACCATGGCCAGGAGCCCTGGCCACTGAGGCCACCACCTACCCAACAGCTAGGCTCATGCGTTGGACCGTCTAAATGATCCGTTAGATGTGTTTCCCACCTCCCCCTCTCCCCAGGAAAAGGCCGCGCACAACCGTCAGGAGTGGGAAAAGACTGGAGGGGGACCAGCGGAACTGCAGCCCATCATCATGCCCATGCCCGAGCAGAAGGCCCTGAACATGGCGGGTGGTCCAGAGGAAAAGGATGTTACCGGGGTGGAGTGCGGTCATGGGCAAGCAGGTGAAGCCCGCGGAGTAGTGGTTGCCCATGACACGTGTGTCGGCAACCCCCCCCCCGCACACAATCCTCGTACCACAGCCCCTCACCCCTTCATCCCCCTCACCCACTAACACCCTCACCCCCGTCACCTCCTCAACCCCCTAAGCACACCCACCCCACCCCTCCACACCCCAGCCCGCTGTCTAATCATGCATGTCGTCTTGTGTCTTGCAGGACCTGCCGGAGATGGGGCTGGTCTATCTAGAGACCAGACATCTCATCCAGTACAGCAAGTGGAGGAAGGAGCAACCGAGGGGCCGGACGGTCAGAGGGCAGTCCAGCCCCAGGAACCAGCTGCCGTCCAGATGGGTCCCGGACTCCTGGAACATCCAGTCCCAGCCACAGTGCAGGTGCAGTCAGGGACCCAGGGACTTCAAAAGGGGATGCTAGCCGGCTTCCAGCACCTGCCGGCACAGGTGGAGGGGTCCATCTGCATGCAGGAGCAGGGTGTGGTGCCGGTCATGCGTGCCACCCAGGCTGACACCGTATGGGTGTCGTCCATGATGGAGGCATTGGGGGTGACGGTTTCAGCTATGGATCAGCATGTCTAAGGCCTGGGCCATTTTGTGCAGGCGGTGGCTGAGGGCCAGGACCGGGCTGCTCTCTCACAAGCCAAAGCCACCAGGACATAGCAGCGGTGATCCTCAGCATGGCCCAGTCACAGCAGGTCATGGCTGGGAACCTCAGCGGCATTGCCCAGGCATTGGCCGGCATTGTGCTGACACTGGGCGGAGTGGCCCAGTCCCAGAGGGAGGTGGCCCAGTCACTTGCTGATGTGGCACATATCCCCAGGGTGGTAGCAGCGTGCCAGGCGGAGATTGTCCACTCCCTGTGCTCCATGGCTGCGAGCATGTAGACCCTGGTTGAGACCAGAGCGGGCCTGCAGGACTGGCAGTCTGTGGCGGGGATGCCTCAGGGGATGTCTCCCCTCGCGCCCCCATCCCATGGAGTAGCCCGCGGGCCATCGGGCAACCGACGGAGGAGGTGGTGATGGGGCCCGTGCCGGTGACTCCCGCAGGGGAGGTGCCAGAACACCGCAGCATCTCACACTCCTCCCCTCCTATCCCTGGTGCACTGGTGGGCAGCGGGCAGGACAGGGTGGCGCCATGCCACCTGGGACATCATGCCACCTGGGACATCCAAGCAGCGGCTGGGCCTACCTAGGCCAGGTCGCCCCAGGAGACGCGTGCCATCGAGGACCCTAGGCACAGGGCAGGAGTCACAGCAGGCTGTCTCCACTCCTGCTGTACCATCTGGGGACCACCTAGGTGTAGTGTTAGGGCCCATAATGCCAGAAAGTTAGATACCAGTTAGGTTGGAATGGGTGCAGGGCACAGAATAGTTATAGGGGCTAGGTTATGTGCAGATGTTACATATTTTGTTCACAATAAGCACCTGTTCCCACTATTACAACCTGCCTCGGTGCTCTGTCTGATGGGTGTGGGGGTGGACTGGTCTGGGCTGGCCATGGGGTAATGGGAACCAGTGCAGGCCCCATGAGAGGACCATCCCTAATCCCCCCCACCCTTGTGCCCCGACCGTCTCCAGCACCCCCAGCCCAGGGATTCGATGGGGCCGGGTGATGGCCTGGTCAGCTCGCATGCAGAGATCACCCAGGTGGAAGGTGCTATTGTGGGCATGGGTCAGATGTTGTCATACGATGTGGAGCACCAGAGCTTATTGCAGAGCGGGTTGTCATCATCCTCCATCCTTTGGGCCAGACCCACTGTTAATGCCGACCCAGGACCCCTAGTTCATGGCGCTGCATATGTGTATAATAGAGGGGTGTGCAAGCGTGAGCTTTGATTGTGCGGGAGGTGATGGGGTGTGGGTTTGGGATGTGGTGTCTGTGCCCTGCCCAGAACCCTCCCGCCCCCATCCCCCACCCTCCACCCAATCCCTCCTAGTTGGTGAACGTGGAGGCAATCAGGGCATCCCGCCGTGTGCGCTGGCCCTGGCGCACACGTCGTGCGGACTGCCATGCCTGCCTAGGCCCCATGTACTGCTCATTGTCCCTCTCCCCTGCATCCTCCTCGCCTGCCCTTCTTTCTCATCCTCCTCCCCCAGGTTATCGCCCCTCTACTGTGCGATGTTGTAGAGGATGGATTCTCTGTTTCAGCGGTTAAGTACTAATGCCAGCGGTGCACGTGTTGTCTTTTACGACCATAAAATCTGCATGAAACCCTCACCGATTCTGAGACTGGTGAGGAGCTAGCACCAGCGCCAGGTGAATCTCCCACCTCCCTCGCTGAAAATGCCTGGAGAATATCCGGGTACCTGGCCACACATGCGCGCGGCTGAAGACCTGCATCGGTCATGCTGGCCGTGTGCAGACCCGACCTGCCATCCAGGACCCTGCAGTCCACCCCCTAGCCACCCTCTGACCAACCCCCCAGAACCCCAAACCCTCGCAGAAGCCCTCCCAGCCAGTGGCACGGATCCCTGCCGAGTTTGGTGGTGCTTGATACAGTCCGCATACTGCACGGCTGAGACCACACGTGCCCTGTGCCATCGGGAACTTGGCCCCTTGGGGTGGAGCATCATGGGAGGACTGGTCGATGGCACGCCAACGCCGTTGCAAAGGCACCTGACGCATGACACGATGCCGGCATTTCGGAGGCGGCGGAGCATGGCTGACCGACGTCAAACCGGCACCGACCACGATTTTGCCGTCGGAATCGATTCTCTGCCCGATCATCGATTATGATATCAGCGTCGGGCAACGTAGAATCCCGCCCTTTAACTCTCATTCTCTCCAGGCTTCCATTGACGATGTCGGGCATGTCAACCACTTTTCAATCAATGCCTTCCTCACACAGGTTGCTTGCTCGGGCAAACCAATTCACAGCTGAATCATGGAAAACTGGAAGAAGCAGGGCTCCCAAGTTCCCAAGATTGGTTGCTTGTCCAAAGCAATTCCCTGCATACTCCCATTCCTCATGTTGCCATCACAAAGAGTGCCACTCGATGGTGGTAAGTTTAACAATACAAAACAAGGTAGACCTGATTAGCTGCAATTTGTATATTTCCTGATGCAAACGGCACCTAAACCATTGTGTTTTAAACCATGAGCAGTGTGGCTTCAGCCATTTTAGCAAATATCTGAGTTTTTGGATTACCAAGCAAAAAACTAATAAAAGCGAGACTGGCCAGCCCGAGATTTATAACAATATGAAATAGGAAAACTCAACTTTAAGGTCAATGCGAAAATAAAGGATTATTTTTCACAAGGGAAAGAAATATTGTTCAAATAACAAGAGAAGCTTTGCAGGCTTTGTTCTGTAAATATTCTGCTAGATAATTAGCATGGCAGCTAATTAGTTGAAAGATAATGGAGATCCACTGTGTATGTGTAACTCAGCAGGTCCAGGGAATTATATTTATTATTTTTTTTCCGCTATCCACCCTGACACTGAAAATAATTGTTAACATTACAGTAATGGTTACACAAAGATCAGGAGTAGCTTTATTACTATATGGTGATATCAATAATTGCTAAACTCCTAATTGTGTGACTACTGACAATTCATATGAGAGGCTGGGAAGGTACAAAGCTGCATCTTAATTTCATTGTATGGATCATGAATGTTAAAATTGCTTGAAAATTAAAAGGCTCATGAGAACATTGTTCTTCAGATGCAAATCTAAAATTAACTGTGAGCAGTACAAGCACAATTGTAATCGCTTTGGAGCAACATTGGCCGACAATTAGGAGAAAGTGGCTTGCAGCCCTGGCTCAGGGCTTAGAACAATAATGGACAATCGAGGCTAGTGAGTGGGGCACATGAGTGGCTGCAGGATTGAAACCGGGCTTGCTCACTAACCATGACACTTGAATAAGATTAAACAGATGCAATGCATGCTGGATATTTCCTCACAAGTTATAGAAAATGATTAATCAGCCATGCATTAATAAAACGATCATCAACTTCAAGTGGTAAAACCACAATAAATATTGATGCTTGATTGATGCAGAAAGAGTGCACAGCTCTCACAGTCAATATTGTATCAGCATACACCTCACTCCACTTGTCCTTGCTTTCCATGCAGATCACTTCAGTCATACCGATAGGCAAAAAGCTACTTGGTTGGAAACCTACGGAATGTGGCAACTTTACGTGTGGGTCACCGTCAACAAAATGTCTCGTGGCCCATAGTCAGAAACCTGATGGGTCCCATGTTGTCCCCGGATCGGAGGTTTCCAACCACTCCCACCCAGGCATTGCTTTCTTGCAGACCCTTCCATCAGGCAGAAGTTATAGAAGTCTGAAGACCCGCCTATCCAGCCAAAGGAACAGCTTCTTCCCCACAGCTACAAGACTCCTCAACGACTCCACCTCGGACTGATCTGGGGCGGAATTCTCTGACCCCCTGCAGGGTCGGGGAATCACCCGGAGCCGGCGTAAATCCAGCTTCCGCCGTGGCCGGTATTCTCCGCCACCCGGGAATCGGCAGGAGCGGGAATCGCGCCCCGCCGATCAGTGTGCCCACCGCAGCGATTCTCCGGCCCGCGATGGGCCGAAGTCCCGCCGCTGTCATGCCTCTCCCGCCGACGTGGTTTAAACCACCTCTGTGCCGGCAGTCTTGGCGGCGCGAGTGGCCCCCCGGGGTCCTGGGGGGGCTCAGGGCGATCGGACCCCGGGGGGTGTCCCCGCGGTGGCCTGGCCTGTGATCGGGGCCCACCGATCGACGGGCGGATCAGTGCCGTGGGGGCACTCTTTTTCTTCCGCTGCCGCCACGGCCTCCACCATGGTGGAGGCGGAAGAGACCCCCTCCACCGCGCATGCGCCGGTGGTGACGTCAGCGGCTGCTGACGCTCCGGCACATGCGTGGACTCACGCCGACTGGCGAAGGCCTTTCAGCTAGCCCCGACGCTGAGCGTCTTGGCGCCAAAGGCTGTTGGCGCCAATTTTGTTGCCAGTCGGCGAAGCGGGAGCCACTCCGGCGCTGGCCTAGCCCCTAAAGGTGCAGAGAATTCCGCACCTTTGGGGAGGCCCGACGCCAGAGTGGTTGGCGCCACTCCGCTACGCCGGGACCCCCCCCCCCCCCCCCCCCCCCCCCCTGCTCTGCCGGGTAGGGGAGAATTTCACCCCTGTTCCCTGTAAGAACACTATTCGCGACACCTTATGCTGCTCTTTCTCGTGTATTTGGTTGGCCCCTGTTTCGGACTGTAACCAATTACTGTTTGTTGATGTACCATTTGTCAATATACTCTGTTGATTATTCTCTTTGTCTACTATGTACGTACTGTGTATGTTCCCTCGGACGCAAAAACATACTTTTCTCTGTACTTTGGTAAATGTGACAATAAATCAAATCAAATCACGGAGCAATTTTGCATGGCCAATCCGCCTAACCTGCACATCTTTGGACTGCGGTAGGAAACAGGAGCACCTGGAGGAATCTTGGAGAATGTTCAAACTCCACACAGACAATCGCCCAATGTCAAAATGGAACGTGGGACCCTGGCACTGTGAGGCAGCAGTGTTAACCACTGTGCCACCATGCCACCATTTATATATTACACTTTCATTTACGTAATACTTTATTATGTCAATAAGAGATGACTGGAAACATTTTCATTTGGCACAAAGGGATATGGCAGGAAGGTGGACTGGAGATTGAAAATCAACCACAGTCCCATTAAATGGTACAGGATCAATGAAGAGTATGGTTCATTCCAGATCATTGTCCTTATAGATTTATGCTTTACAAGGCTAATTCCATTCTGTAATAACTTAACAAAGGCATCAACCATTCTATACTGGTAATGTCCCAAAGAGCACTAAGGTGAGGTTAATCTGTTTTTTGATTGTAAAAGGTAAAGGACATATTTTGGACAAGGCACAGGAAAATTCTGCTCAGCAAGTGCTACAAACTCCATTTTCAGGATTTCAGCCAGGAGTTCTTCTCCTTCACTCCCAACCTTCACCAGGAACAGGCTAGGAGGTCTGAGGGTTACCATTGAATCAGTGGGGAATATGACGGGCAGAGTACCCGTTGCTTTCACAGTGCACCTCTCTATCCCTCAATGGCTCTCTCCCCCATCCAGTCCCCCACCAATTAAGTCAGGATTTGGGAAGGCCAAAGTCAATGTTCCCACTCAGAGGCTAATTGAAGCCCATAGGCCAATCAATGGCCTTTTAAGGGCCTCATCACACTGCATCTGATACTTGACATACAGTGGGCAAGGCACTCAGTAAGAATTGCTGGCTTCCTGTAGTTTTGATGGCGCACAATGCAGAGATACCTCCCCCCCCCCCCCCCCCCCCCCACCACCACCACCCCGTGCATTCCCACCCATACTGATCAGGCATCCCCTGACCCAGGAAGGGCGCTCACTGAAAATTTTCTACGACCAAGAAAGCACAACAGCGCCTATAATTCCTTAGGAAACTAAGGAAATTTGGCCTGTTCACATTGACTCATATCAATGTTCACAGATGCGCCATAGAAAGAAACCTGTCTGGCTGCATTACAATCTGGTATGGCAACTGCTCGGCCCAAGATTATAAGAAACTACTGAGAGTCGTGAACACAGCCCAGTGCATCACGCGGACCTGCCTCCCATCCATTGACTCTGTCTACACCTCCCGCTGCCTTGGGAAAGCGGACAACATAATCAAAGACCCCTCCCACCCGGGTTATTCTCTCTTCCAACCTCTTCCATTGGGCAGAAGATACAAAAGTCTAAGAACATGCATTAACAGAAAAACAGGTTCTTCCCCGCTGTTACCAGACTCCTGAATGACTCTCTTAAGGACTGAACTGACTCTCCACATATATTCTCCACTATGTAGCACTATATTCTGTATGCTTCACCTGATGCCTGTGTCTATGTATTTACATTGTGTATTTATCGTGTGTCCTGTTTTTCATGTGTGGAATGATCTGCCTGGACTGTATGCAGAACAATACCTTTTACAGTGCCTCGGTGACAATAAATCTAAATTTAAGTCCATCTCTCGAAGAACACCCTCCTAACCCCGCAGAACCTTCACCGCCCTCAAAATCATCCCATTAGCCTTCCTAAAAAAGGACTTGGGCACAAAAATCATAATGTTCTGGAACATAAACAAAAACGTTGGCAAAACCGTCATCTTTACCATCTGGACCTGACCAGCCAATGACAATGGCAGCTTTTCCCATCTCATAATGTCTGCTTTCATTCTCTTGTTGAACTGTGCCAAGTTCAACTTTTGCAGCTGCGCCCAACTCCGTACAGCTGCTGCACCTTCACACATCCTGACTGGTCCTCACCTATCACCCCCGGGACACAATCATCTATCTGCATTGCCAGCACGTTTGCCAACAGCTTTGCATCCACATTCAACAGCAAGATCGGACGGCACGATCCACGCTGCTTTGGATCCTTGTCTTTCTTTAATATAAGCGATATCAAAGCCTTAGACAGCGTGGGGGAAGCTCTCCCCTCTCCATCGACACATTATACATCTCAACGAGCAGGAGCCTCAGCTCCCAGCCAAACGTCTTATAGAACTCGGCTGGGAACCCATCCGCACCTGGGGCTTTCCTGGCCTGCATCAACAAGCCTCAAAACCCTTGTTCACCCTCTCCGGTTCCAATACCACCATACTCCGATCATCTCTCAATCTCCTAATCTCCCCTGCTGCCGCCTGCTTCCTCAGCTGGTGCGCAAGCATCCTGCTCACTTCTCCTCGCACTCATACATTGTCCCTCTGGCTCTACGCAATTGCCCTACCGCCTTTCCCATGGACACCAGCCCAAACTCCATCTGAAGCCTCTGCCTCTACTTTAGTGGTACCTCCTCAGACACAGCCGGTAACCTCCGGTCCACCCTCAAAATTGCCTCCTCCAACCTGATGTGTTGGGTATGCTGGGTCTGCGAGGACTGCATTTACCAGAGCAGTGAGAGAGACAGGCTACCAACATTTGTAGAAGTATTTTATTTAACTATGAGTATGTAAACATACTTGCACTGTGGGTTGACACTATGTTAGGTTGACTGGAGACCTGAGGCTAACCTGACCAGACTATACTGCTAGCACATGGTAGATATTTGTGTTGCTGATCACGGGCTCTGGCTGTCTCAGAGGCTGCATCCTGAGAGAGCGGGAAAACTAGTGCCCTCTGGCTTTATAGTGGCCGTGTCCTGTCTGGTGATTGGATTCTGTGTTCTATGTGTTGATTGGTCTTTCAGTGTGTCAGTCAGTGTCTGTCTATGCATCATCATATACTTATGTGTATATTATGACAAGGACCCAAAGCAGCGTGGATCGCGCCGCCCAATCTTGCTGTTGAATGAGGATGCAAAGCTGTTGGCAAACATGCTGGCGATGCAGATAGATGATTATGTCCCGGGGGTGATAGGTGAGGACCAGTCGGGATGTGTGAAGGTGCAGCAGCTGTACGGAGTTGGGCGCAGCTGCAAAAGTTGAACTTGGCACAGTTCAACAAGAGAATGAAAGCAGACATTATGAGATGGGAAAAGCTGCCATTGTCATTGGCTGGTCAGGTCCAGATGGTAAAGATGACGGTTTTGCCAACGTTTTTGTTTATGTTCCAGAACATCACGATTTGTGTACCCAAGACCTTTTTTAGGAAGGTAGCATTGTGGATAGCACAATCGCTTCACTGCTCCAGGGTCCCAGGTTCGATTCCAGCTTGTCACCCAACTTCAGGTGCGTCTCCTGAAGAAACACAATGTCCGCCTTCAAACCCTTTAAATGTGCGAAAACCTTTTACCCTGGCCATTTGAACCCCGAATGGTCCACGTAATCATCTGGGTGGGGGGCTCCCCACCTCCTCCCCTCACTGATCAGCCATAGCCCCTCTTTAACCAGCTCCTCCAGCTCCACACATCGCTCACCCTCCGGCTCTCCCCAAGATATGATCCGCCATCTCCCCTTAACCAACTACGCCACACCAACTCCACCCACATCAGCATTCCCCCAGCCCCCACACTCCCCCCAATAAACAAAGAAAAAGACAACACAACCAACTCCTTCCACAGATCGAGTCCCCACTTTGCTCCCGTTAACTAGCCAACCAGCTAGCGTGGTGACCCTCACTCGAGGCCGCTGCCTACCCCCTCCCTCCCCAGCCACTCTTCATCCTCAATTCCCCAAGAACAGTAAAACACTTACTCATTCTGCACCCAAACACAGTAAATACAACAATCCACCAGCACACACATCCACATTCCTCGTACTGTCATCTCCAAAGTTCAATTTCCTCACATCTTTCCCAATTCATGGTCTCTCATACATTCAATTGCCTCCTCCGGCATTTCAAAATAAAATTCTTGATTCTGGTGCATGACCCACAGACGAGCAGGTTACAACACCCGAGACTTCACTCCTTCCTTGTAGAGGGTCGCCTTGATCCGATTGAACATGGCCCACCAGTTGGCCAACACCGCACTCATGTCCTAGTAGAAAGGCGCAACCTTTCCTTCCCAGGTGCACTTTTTCATCTCCCTCACCCACCTCAGAATCTTCTCCTTGTTGAGAAAACGATTCAATCGTACCTCCATCGCCCTCGGCTGCTCCCGGCCTTCAGCCTCTTCCTCAATGCCCTGTGCACGCGATCCACCTCAGGGGGACGGTCAAAGAGCCCCAACCCCCTGAACTTCTCGAACATACTCTTTGTGGCCTGTGTTCCCTCAATCCCTTCAGACAGCCCCTTAATCTTAAGAATCTGTCTCCTGGAGTAATTCTCCAGAACCTCCACCTTCTCTCTCAGCCCCTTCTCGCCCTCAGCCACGAGCACCATCCCTGCCTCCAAAGAGGCAAGCCAGTCCTCATATTCCACCACCTACTCCTCCGCATTCTGGAGCACCGAACTCTGCACCACCAGCTTCGGCTCCACTCTCCCAATAGCCGCCCTGAGTGGCTCCACCACCTTAGTTAGGTCCTCTGAGGCCTCTTGCCTCTGCTGCTGGAACTTAGCATTCAAAACGTCCACCAGTTACTTAGTAGACCACTGGGAGTGGAACGCCACCCCAGATCCCTCCATCTTTCCCTCTGTCACGCTTCATAAAACCTCCCAGCCAGACTACTGCATCCTGCTCGCTACACTCGTCATCCGATAAGCCAAAAACTGGACTCACTGGAGAACCACTTCAACATCTCAGTGCTCATGCACCTCACACCAGCAAACACCCCCTAAATCGGGTGGAAGAGAACCAAACAATTCCGTATTGAGCGGGAGCCACCAAATATGCAATCAGTCAATCCATGGCCACCATAAGAAGTCCCCAAGATCAAAGGTTGAAACAGACAAATCATCCACTTGTGACCAATAACTGGGACATATCTCAATGTCACGAAGATGGGCCGGGGTTCTCCGACCCTGCGCTGGGTCGGAGAACCCTGGGGGAGGCCGAATCCCGCCCTGCCGCCCCGATGGTGGCTTCCCTATTCTCCGCCGCCATTTCTCGGGCGCCGCCGGAATTCCCACCGCACCGGTCGGGCGCCGCTGACAGCGGCCACCCCGGCGATTCTCCGGGGCACGATGGGCCAAATGGCTGACGAGTTTGGCCAAATCCCATGATTGGATTACTCACCTCCCATACGGTGGGACCTGGAAGGTGAGGGTGCAGGAGCCGTCCTGGAAGGGGTGGGGGGGAGGAATCCGACCCCGGGCGGGCCCCCTACAATGGCCTGGCCCGCGATTGGGTCCGACCGATCGGCCGGCGGGCTGATTCCGTGGGGGCCTACTTTACTCCACGTCGGGCACCTGTAGGGCTCTGCTATATTGCCCAGGGGCCAGCGCAGAGAACGGAACCCCCACGCATGCACGGAAATATGCCGGCCATTCTGCGCATGCGTGGAAATATGCCGGCTGTTCCAAGCATTCGTGAACTCATGCGACCATTCGGCGCCAGCTGGAGCTGAGGGAACCACTCCGACGTCAACCTAGATACCTGGAAAGGTAAGGATTCCTCACTTTCAGGGACCGTTGACGCTGGGGTGGTATGGTGAACCGGTGTGTGCATCTGTATTAGGGGATGTAAGGTAGGACTTGCACTACAGGTTCGCCGGTAGCCCCTGCCGGCTAGCTCCGCCCATAAGGGGCCGTATAAATATGCGTGTGCTCCTTCTGATCAGCCATTTCGCCAGCTGCAGTAGGAGGCCACGTATCTGACTGTAATAAAGCCGCATTTGTACCAATCTGAGTCTTTTGTGCACTGGGCTAAATCGCTGGCTTTTAAAGCAGACCAAGCAGGCCAGCAGCACGGTTCGATTCCCGTACCAGCCTCCCCAGACAGGCGCCGGAACGTGGCGACTAGGGGCTTTTCACAGTAACTTCATTGAAGCGTACTCGTGACAATAAGCGATTTTCATTTCAATTGATCGTGCATCAGGTGGTTGCCGCCGGTTTTCACGCCAGCGTGGGGACATAACCCCATTATTGGAGAATCCCGCCCACGATGCCCCATTTCTTTAAATTTTCATTTTGCAGTGAGTCAGAAAACCAATTTCTCCTTTTCTTACCCAGAGGAAATATGTCCAAAAAAATTCCTACTGCCTGAGAATGTTGCTCTTTACAGTCACATAAAGATTCATAGAATTTACAGTGCAGAACGAGGCCTTTCGGCCCATCGAGTCAGCGCCAGCCCTTGGAAAGAGCACTCTACTTAAGCCCATGCCACTACCCTTTCCCCATAACCCAGTAACCCCACCTAAAGGACCCTTGCTAATTAAGCATTGCATGTGTACTGTTGATGCCTTCGAATAGCCCCTGAGTAGAATGAAGTCCCAAACTCAAAAATATCCTACCCCACCTTTTATCTCAGCAAAGGTTTGTTTCATCTTGCTGTTTCTTAATTCAACCATCCTGGATAAACAAAGACCATCATACTTATAGAACATAGAACATAGAACAGTACAGCACAGAACAGGCCCTTCGGCCCTCGATGTTGTGCCGAGCAATGATCACCCTACTCAAACCCACGTATCCACCCTATACCCGTAACCCAGCAACCCCACCCCACCCCCTTAACCTTACTTTTTAGGACACTACGGGCAATTTAGCATGGCCAATCCACCTAACACGCACATCTTTGGACTGTGGGAGGAAACCGGAGCACCCAGAGGAAACCCACGCACACACGGGGAGGACGTGCAGACTCCGCACAGACAGTGACCCAGCCGGGAACCAAACGTGGGACCCTGGAGCTGTGAAGCATTTATGCTAACCACCATGCTACCGTGCTGCCCCACGGTACTTCTTGATTCTTGACCAAGCTGACAGCCCTTTTTTTCAAGAGTCTAGAGGTTTCAAGTGCCTTATTGAATTCTTCTTTGAAGTGCAAAAATGCCAAAATGAAATGTCAATATTCTATATCTAGGGAGGAGGAAAATTAAGTGGTGTTCCTGTTTCCATTGACTATCCACTGGTTTTATTGGAAACGCTGGCTACGAGTAGAACTGGGCCCAGATTTGACACTCTCCAAGGTCAAGTGAGGTCAAACTGTCTCAATGGCTGCAACTATGTGAATCTCTGCTGGCAGGGATCTGTAGAGAACTGTACATCAAGATTGAGTGTCATCAGCAAGGTTCATGTAGCCAACATTCAAACAGGTTTGGCACAAACATGAAAGACAGCTCCCTGCAAAACCTGAGAGTGCCTGATCTCTGTGAATCGTACTGCAGAATGGAGCATTGCCTTCAGGAGAGGTGGGGAGAAAGCTGAAGGCAATGTTGAAGTAATAATTCTCCAACATAAATATCTGTTCCAATCTGAAATAGTAAGCTCCAGACATACCGTGGTCTTTTCTGACTGCACTTCATGGGATGACAAGCTGTGAGTAATGAAAGGTAATGAGGTGTTTTAACACTAGAAGCTCATAAAATTGCAGAGATTCCAGGCATGTGGCAAACTGAGAAAGAGTTTGATTGAAAAACTGTTTCCTTCCTGATCAAGAACTAATAAATTATGCTGAATATTATAATCAGTGCTGAAAAGACAGGCCTAACTCCCAAGCTCAGCCTCAGTTAAGAATCAACCTTTTAGATGTTCAGTGAGGGTGGGGGTGGGAGAGGGGCTTTAGGTGCATAGGGAGAGGGGGGCGTGAATGTGCAAAGAACAAAGATCAGTACAGCACAGGAACAGGCTTTTCAGCCCTACAAGCCTGTGCCGATCACGTGTCCTATCTAGACCAACCGTCTATATCCTTCTAACCCCGTGTGTTCATGTGTCTATCCAGATAAGTCTTAAAGGTCGCTAACGTATCTGCTTTAATCCCTTCATTTGGCAGTGCATTCCAGGCCACCACCACCGCTGTGTATAAAACTTCCCCTGCACATCTCCACTGAACCTATCCTCCCTCACCTTGAACTTGTGCCCCATTGTAATTGTCATTTCCGCCCTGGGAAAAAGCTGCCAACTATTCACCCCATCTATACCCCTCAGAATTTTATAAACTTCTATCAGGTCGCCCCTCAGTCTCCGTCTCTCCAGGGAGAACAATCCCAGTTTATTCAATCTCTCCTCATATCTGATACCCTCCATCCCAGGCAACATGATGGTAAACCTTTTCTGTACTCTCTCCAAAGCCTCCACGGGCTTCTGGTAGTGTGGTGACCAGAATTGGACACAGTATTCCAAATGTGGCCTAACCAACGTTGTCCATCACTGTAACATAATTTGCGAGCTTTTATACTTGATTCCCCTTCCGATAAAGGTAAACATGCCATATGCTTTCTTTACCACCATTTCCTCCTCACCTGGGAGCGTAACAAAATTGGGCTCCCATTTGGGAAGTTTTTTTAAAAATTTAGATTACCCAATTATTTTTTCCAATTAATGGGCAATTTAGTGTGGCTACTCCACCTATTCTGCACATTTTTGGGTTGTGGGGGCGAAACCCACGCAGACACGGGGAGAATGTGCAAACTCCACACGGACAGTGACCCAGAGCCGAGATCGAACCTGGGACCTCAGCGCCGTGAGGCAGCTGTGCTAACCACTAGGCTACCGTGCTGCCCTTCATTTGGGAAGTTAATGATTAAGGGGACTTTGTACAGAATATAAAGACAATGCCATGATGCTAAACCTGAGTAATTTATAGTTTGGGCCTATCTGGAGTATTGGGTCTAAATCTGTGCACCTCACTTCAGAAAGGCTTTTGCAGAGGGTGAATAACTGATCTGTCAGAATGGTAGTTGCAATGAGATACTTCAGTGATGTGGAAAGACCAGAGAAGCGGAAGTTCTTTCAATGAGAGGGGTGCAAAAGCTCCACTCGTACTCATTGATTCATTGAGCAGAAACAGTGTACATGGAATAATTAATGGACGAATGACCTTTGGCAAACAGCTATTGCAAATTGATGGAAAAGAAAACATGATAGTGAGGCTTTATGTTATCTCTGATCAGATTGCATATGATGACTGATTCTCTCTTCGTCTTGCTGACTCAATGGTCATCAAAACTAAAGGCTTATATTTCTGGGATTCCTTTCTTTGAACACAGTCTACTTCACAGAAACACAATCATAGAGTTGAGTGGGAAGCTAACTGTGCCTGACGTGCAACACAACTGCTTTTCTCGCTATTAAAATAACTGACTGGAAAATTGGGAACATAATAAGTTGGGCTTGCTGGCTTCCTTAGCAACACTCCATATAAACAGTGCGCGCCTACATTTTCAGGACACTATCCCTATTCAGGCTGCTGAAAGTGAAAGCTTTGTTTTTATTTTTTTTATTTTCAGGGTTGCAGGCTGCTTCTCGGAGTTGGGCTGCATGTCACCAGCAAGTAGAGCTAACCGCCGGAGGCTTCCTCTTTAAGCTCTTCACCTCTCAGTTATGCAATGTCTCAATTGCGGAAGTGGAAGTACGAACTTCCATTGTAGTGAGTCCTGGTATTAGTCTAGCCTTCTTTAAATCTGCGGCTCTGCCCCTTACAATCCCAAATGAAAATTCTCAGATCAGGGGCTTGATTCTCCGGCCCCCGGCATCGTGTTTCTCGGCGGCGCACTGTTCGTTGGCGGCGGGATTCTCTCTTCCCGCTGCTTGTCGATGGGATTTTTCATTGTAGCCACCCTAGGCTGCCAGGAAACCTGTGGGTGGGGTGCACTGCTGCCGGGAACTCGGAATCCCAATGACCTGTGACCAAACATTTGTGCCCTGACCTGGCTGACCATCCCATGTTGTTCTGGTGGGAGTACAGCTGAAAGTAAGTTCAATCCCATTTCCAAACTTGCACATTTTAAACTACTACCACCATAACTCCGATGCTTCACTGTTCCGGTGAGTCTGGTTAAATGGATGGTCTAGGCGCCTCCCTGGTTGCCTTCATTTTCTTCAAAGGAAGTAGACCCTTCAAACAATCTTGAAAGTTCTTTTCATTCATTTATGGGATGTGGGCATCGTTGGATTGGCCAACATTTATTGCCCACCCCTAATTATCTTTGAGAAGGTGGTGGTGAGAGCTGCCTTCTTGAACCACTGCAGTCCAGGGTAAGTACACCCACAGTGCTGTTAGGGAGGGAGTTCCAAGACTTTGATCCAGCAACAGTGAAGGAATGGCGAAATAGTTCCAGTGTTGTCCTCTTGCATTTGCTACTCTTATCCTTCTAAATGATAGTGGTCATGGGTTTGGAAGTTGATCTCAAACTAACAAAATTGAGATTATTGGCCCAGGTGATAACTGGTTAAAACAGAAGTGAAGGAATAAAAATCTGTACTATTTATGATCTTGCAATATTTTGCATGGCAAACACACAAATGGTTATGCTAAGTATCATAAATTTGTTCATTTGATCCTATGATAATTAATAATCTACCAGTATAATGCAGCAGTGGAAGGATTAAACCAAAATTATCTCATGAAGCTGAATAAAATGACATGTTTGGCTCAAGCGCCAAATAAACTGTTAGCCAGGTTTATAACGTAGAGGCATTTTGTCCTACTTTTCAATTGTGAGCAATTCTTCAGTCGTAAATGTCAAGTTACAGCTGAAATCAGTCTTAAACTAAAAACTCAATCTGTGCAATATAGTTCGCCAAGTGAACACCATGATCAAATGCCTTGAAGCCCATCCTGAATAGAACAAAAGTTATGGGCTCTAACAACATCCCAGAATTAATACTGAAGGCTTATGCTCCAGAATTAGCCGTGCCCTTGGCCAAGCTGCTCCAGTACATTTACAATAGTGTGCACAATTGTTCAGGTATATCCTGTGCACAAAAAGCAGGACAAATCCAATATGGCTAATTACAGCCCCATCACTCTCAATCATCAGCAAAGTGAAGGAAAGTGTTGTGGACAGCACCATGAGATGGCACTTAACCAGTGATGTCCAGTTTGGGTTCTCCCAGCGCCACTCAGCTCCTGACATCATTAAATCCTGGTCTGTAAAAATGTACTCCCAGAGGCTTCTTTAGTTGACCAAAGGAACTTTATTTACAAGGCTCTTTCATGAGCTGCATGCTTGCAGTTAGCCCATAGTATACTCTACTACTAAGTAAACTCCTCCCCCGGAGAGATTCCTCGCGCTAGGTCTTGATTGGTTGTTCAAATCACGTGACCCTTACTCATGTAAGGTTGCTCTTAAATGGACAATCAGCACATCCCTCCATCTATAACTCTTTTCTACAATCCTTATTTACGAATTCACTTAGTCCTGAATTCTAATTAAACATTATATACACAAGTTTGACAATTATAAATCAAGTCTTTTAGGGGGTTTCTGTTTCTTGTAGAGTGGCCTTACTCTATAGTTTGAGGTACTTCCACAAGATTGTCGTTAACAGAAACTGCAAAACCAATCTCCTGGTATCCGCGATTCATCATTATTTGCTTCCATGGAGTCATCAGCAATGCGTAGAACAGGTCGATCAGGTACTTTGATGCTTATGGGTTCATTGATGGTAACATTGACTGCTGGAGCGTCTCTCTATTCGTCAAGTGGTCCACATGATTACAATCTGTTCCTCCACACCTACTTGGTGTGAAAGGGATCCGGTCTGGGATCTATCTTGGTCCACTCCCAATGTTTCTCACATATATGGCTTCATTTATCATAAATTGCAGTCATCTGCTGAGCAAATGGTGCTTATTTTCAGATTGCTTTTGCTGCTTGTCTTGTTATGCTCTTGGCGTAGCATAAGCTGCTTCCTTGATGTTCACTCTGACAAAGGAAGGTTCAGACGTGGAGATATCTTCAACACGTTTATTAAACAATTTACAATTCTCCTACTCAGATTCGCCTCTACTGTTAATCCTTCTCTAGCTACTCAGACTGACAAACCAGTCTGCTACAATCCACGTGGTGGGTGTGATATTGAATCAACCCTGTGTCTCTACTCACTGAGTATCTCCACTGGAAAGAGGAAGATCATGTGTGCTGTGTCCTTTGTATATGGGTTGGTGAAATGCCCCCCGGTGGTACTGTCACCTCTGTGTGTATCGTGAATGCCCATTGGTCGTGTCCTATCTTACTGATCTATTGGTTCAGTGTCTGTGTGTCATAGAATCATAGAATTTACAGTGCAGAAGGAGGCCATTCGACCCATCGAGTCTGCACCGGCTCTTGGAAAGAGCACCCCACCCAAGGTCAACACCTCCACCCTGTCCCCATAACACAGTAACCCCGCCCAACACTAAGGGCAATTTTGGACACTATGGGCAATTTATCATGGCCAATCCACCTAACCTGCACATCTTTGGACTGTGGGAGGAAACCGGAGCACCCGGAGGAAACCCACACACACACGGGGAGGATGTGCAGACTCCTCACAGACAGTGACCCAAGCCGGAATCAAACCTGGGACCCTGGAGCTGTGAAGCAATTGTGCTATCCACAATGCTACCGTGCTGCCCTTTGTCATGTCTTTGTCATGTCATGTCTCTAGTGCTCCCTCTAGTGTCTAGTTAGTTTACGTGTACTTACGTTAACCCCTTGTGTGTCTACAGTGATGCATATCACCACACTGCTCTCTTGCTTCCCAGTCAAATTGCAAAACAAGCCTCATTCTGAGAAGTTTACTTGGCAGCTCCGCTGGTGGAACTTGCATTGTTGCATGTGGAATGTTACAGTAGCTAAGAAGGAAGCAGGAGACGTTCCTTTCCATTGTTCCTCCTGCCAGATTTGAAAGTTTAGGTGGCTCTCGGCTAGTCCGTTTGGTGCTGGGTGGTAAGGCTCAGATCTGATGTGGTTCGTTCTGCTGAGACTGGTGAGTTTTGAAATTTAGCATTTGCGACTATGGTTCCATTGTCTGATACAATTACTTTTGGTAACCAATGAGTGGAAAAGCATTGATGTAATCTTTTGATGGTAGCCTGCGATGTAGGTGACTTCACCTCAAAAATATTCATCCATTTCGGGTGTGCGTCATTCACGAAAAAAAATTGTGCCCAGGTGTGGACCAACAAAATCGATATGGTGGCACAGTGGTTAGCACTGCTGCCTTGCAGAGCCAGAGATCTGGGTTCGATTCTGACCTTGGCTGACTATCCGGTCAGTGCTCCGGTTTCCTCCCACAGTCCAAAGATGTGAAGATTAGATGCAATGGCTCTGCTAAATTGCCCCGGAGTGGGGTCATAGGCATAGCTTTAGGGATTGGGCCGAGGCAAGGTGCTCTTTCAGATGGCTGGTGCAGACTCGATGGGCCGAATGACCTCTTTCTGCACTGTGGGCACTATATGAATCTATGATATGGATCCATACCCATGGCTGTCCAGGCCGTTTCCTAGGGTGTAGTGTGGCTGTAGCAGGCAACCTTTGCTGCCTTTGGCACTGTTGCCAGTGCTTGACTAGCTTCTTCATACTATGCATCAGACCATCACGCATATCTCGGTGAGCATCTTCATCTTAGAGATGCCGGGATGAGCACTGCGCAATTCATCAGAAGAAGCTTTCTGCCTGGCACATAAATGATTGCTCTGGCTCCCCAGAGTATGATGCAATCCTGAAACTCAATTCACTTTTGTGGGTAAAAAAATGATTTCAGTTCCTCAGAAACTGGCTAATTTATAGAATATTTACTTTGCACAAGGAAACCATCCGGCCCATCGAGTCTACATCAACCCACTGAAAGAGCACCCTGAGAAAGCAGTGATAACCCACTGTGCTATCGTGCTGCCCACCTGCCACTGTGCCGCCCACCTGTACCCATCCTGTATCTTGTTTCTCACTTTGGATAGAAGCGGATCTCGATTGGTCCAGTTCTTGATGTGCTTCACAAAGAGTGGTAATGTGTCTGAAAGATTTAATGGCATGGCATTTTCAGGTGGTACCAGAGTACATGTGACACTTTCTTCCAAGGGTAGGTGGCATCTACATCCGTTTTGTGTGTCCCAGATGACTGCTTGAAAGTATATTCATCAGCAGACAGAATTAGCGGCCATCGTTGAACTTTTGCCAAGGCTATTGGCGAGATAGCCTCGTCTTTTTTTAAAAAGACCAAAAGCGGTTTGTGGTCAGAAACGATAGTAGAGTGCTGACCAATTAAATACTGGTGGAATTTCCTGATGCTGAAGCCTATTGATTTCAAATTGCCTCTCAATTTGAATATACCTCTTCATTCACCTGAGGAGGGAGCAGTGCTCCGAAAGCTAGTGTTTGAAGCAAACCTGCTGGACTTTAACCTGGTGTTGTAAGACTTCTTACTGTGCTCACCCTAGTCCAACGGCGGCATCTCCACATCATTTCAATTTGTGAGTAGCCTTTTTTGGCTTCTGTGGGTTCTTGACAGATGCCCTATTGGCCTTTCAGAGCCATCGTCTATCTCACAGGACAACTCCGCACCAATGCCACGTGGAAAGGTCATTGTTAGTTTCTCGATGGGTCAAAGTGCTCTAAAAGGTTTGAGGAATGTAGCAATAATAATAATCTTTATTAGAGTCACAAGTAGGCTTGCATTAGCTCTGCAATGAAGTTCCTGTGAAAATCCTCTAGTTGCCACACTCCGGCGCCTGGTTGGGTACACTGAGGGAGAATTCAGAATGTCCAATTCACCTAACAAGCACGTTTTTGGGACTTGTGGGAGGAAACTGGAGCAGCCGGAGGAAACCCACACAGACAGTGACCCAAGCCGGGATCAAAGTTCTTGGGGCTAAAATAATCAAAGGAAGGGGCAGCGTGGTGGTGCAGTGGTGAGCACTGCTGCTTTACGGCGGTGAGGACCCGGGTTCAATCCCAGCCCCGGGTCACTGTCGTATGGAGTTTGCACATTATTACGGTGTCTGCATGGGTTTCACCCCCACAATCCAAAGATGTGCAGGAATGGCCATGCTAAGTTGCCGATTAATTGGAAAAAAAATAGAATTGGGTATTCTGAATGATTTTTAGAAAGAAGCACGTCACTCTCCACAGACTTTCATTCTGCCTAAGAAGATGTCACCCTGGAGAGCGGCCCCAAGATTTGGGGATGCAGAGCCGGAGACATTGCTAGATGCTACGGAGAAGTGGCGGGATACCCTGTTCTCCAGGGTCAAACAGAGGCTACAACCTGCCGACATTAATCGGGCCTGTGCACAGATGGCAGAGGCTATGAGCACTGTGGGTCGAACCTCCAAGACTGGGCAGCAGTGCCGGAAGAAACTGCACGGCCTTCTCAGAGTGGCCAATGTGAGTCATTACCAACACCATGGTGGCGGCCTTGGGTGTGATGGTATAGGCCATGGATCAGGATATCCAAGGCCTGGGACACAGTGTGCAGGTGGCGGCTGAGGTACACGACAGGGCCGCCATGTCACAGGTAGCCATGTACCACGGCTGTATGGATATTATTACGGAGTTTGAGAGCATGGCCCAGTCATAACGGGCCGTGGCTGCAGGTGTCGACTGGCGCTGGCTGACCTGAATTGAGTGATGTGGCACAGTCTTTGAGTGATGTGTTACAGTCCCAGAAGGATGTGGTGAAGTCCCTGAGCTCCATGGCCGTGAGCATGGATCCCATGGTTAAGACGAGAATGGGCCTCCAGGACTGGCAAAGCCAGGTGATAGCAGAACCCCCTGAGCTCACTTCGGCAGTACCGTCATCCCAAGGAGTAGCCTCAGCATCCCGAGGGAGGAGGAAGTGAGGGGGCTTGTGCCGGTGACCCCACAGCGGAGTTGATGAAACACTGCAGCACCTCTGAATCCCCCACACCTGTCCCTAGCGCATCCGATGGGCAGCGAGAAGGACATGGTGGCACCATGCCACCTGGGGCAGCTGGAGAACTGCCAGGCCCATCCGGAAACCCATGTCTCAGGGAGGGAATTGCAGCAGGCCGCCTCCTCTCCTGATGTACTACCTGGGAAACCACCTAGAGGGAACTTTCGAGCATGTAAGGCTAGAAAGTTAGACGCCAGTTAAGTTGGCACAGGTGAGTCACATAGGATAGCGTTAGGGGCTAGTTATTGTAGATAGTACTTTCACCAATAAACATCTGTTCACTGACATTCCAAGCTGCCTTGGCCCTCTGTCCACAGGGTGTGAGGGATGGGCTGGACTGGGTGAAGGGTGTGTTCCCATGGAGTGGGTAGAGTTGGGTTTGTGACGAGTGCAAAGGTGGTGTGGGGGTCATGTGGTTGGCCTACCTGATGCATGACACATCACCGCTCACCTCCTTCCCACTCTACCCCCCCTGAAGGACTATGGGCCCATGTGATGGAATGGCTAACATGCCTACCATCGTATTTACTCCCAGAATCGGCGAATTCCACCCAGTGACTCCCAGCATTATTGTTTTACTCTACTGAGGGAACATTTCCACGTTGCCGGGTAGGTGCCAGTGTTCTGGCTGTACTGGAAAAGCTTGGCCAGGGGCGTGGCAGATTCTGGAGCACAAGTATTCAGCACTATTGCCAGAATATTATCAGGGCCCATAGCCTTTGCCGTATCCAGTGCCTTCAGTCGTTTCTTGACATCATGTGGGGTGAATCGAATTGGCTGAAAACTGACCTCTGTGATGCTGGAAACCTCCGGAGGAGACCAAGATGGATCATCCACTCAGTACTTCTCGCTGTAGATTATTGCAAATACTTCAGCCTTGTCTTTTGCACAGATGTGCTGGGTTCCTCCATCACTGAAGATGAGGATACTTGTTGAGCCTCCTTCTGCAATGAGTTGTTTAATTGTCCACCACCATTCACGACTGGGTGTGGCAGGACTGCAGAGCTTAAATCTGATGCATTTATTGTGGAATTGCGTATCTCTGTCGATCACTCGCTGCTTATGTTGTTTGGTATGCAAGTTGTCCTGTGTTGTAGGTTCACCAGATTGACACCTCATTTTCTGCCTCATTTTTACTTATGCCTGTTGCAGCTCCTGATATGACCTCTTGCACTCTTCATTGAACCAGGGTTGAATTCTTGGCTTGATGGTAATCGTAGAATGGGGGGTATGTCTGGTCATAAGGCTGAGTCGGACAATGGGGTGACTTAATACAATTCTGCTGCTGCTGATGGCTCACAGCGCCTCATGAATGCCCAGTCTTGAGCTGCTAGATCTGTTTGAAGTCTATCCATTTAGCACCGTGATAATGCCACGGTACGGTAGCACAGTGGTTAGTACAGTTGCTTCACAGCTCCAGGGTCCCAGGTTCGAATCCTGGCTTGGGTCACTATCTGTGGGGAATCTGCACATTCTCCCTGTGTCTGCGTGGGTTTCCTCTGGGTGCTCCGGTTTCCTCCCACAGTCGAACGATGTGCAGGTTAGGTGGATTGGTCATGCTAAATTGCCCTTAGTATCCAAAAAGGTGAGGTGGGGTTACTGCGTTATGGGGATAGGTTGGAGGTTTAGGCTTCAGTATGGTGCTCTTTCCAAGGGCCGGTGCAGACCTAATGGCCTGAATGGCCTCCTTTTGCACTGTAAATTCTATGTCTTTGTCTATGTCTAAAACGATGGAGGGCATCCTCAGTGCTAAGATGGGATTCCACAAGGACTGTGCAGTGGTCACTCCTACCGATACTGTCATGGACAGACGCATTTATGTGGCAGGCAGGTTGGTCAGGATGAGATCAATTATGCATTTCCCTCATGTTGGTTCCATAACCACCTGTCGCAGACCCAAGGTGGGATTCCCCATTGGCTGACGCCGAAATTGTGAAGCGCGATTGTTCAGAGACGCCAAATTGCAATTCTCCGAAACCTCGACAGCTGCATCAATGCAGTCTGGAACTCACATACAGTAAACATCGTTTGCATGTCATTAGCGGGCCCGATCCGGTATTCTCCGCGGCCTCCATAATATTCCGCCTCCGATAGGCCGAGTTCCAGAAGGCACAGTTCACTTGTGCGTTTAAAAATGGTGAAACCGGCATCATGCTGTAGTGGGAGAGAGGGTCAATACGGAAAATGTCCAATATTGCCATAGTTTCCTGACAGTTGTACTGCTGGGCGTGTGGGCTTCTGGCAGGGCCGGGGGGGAATTAGTGGACGGTGGCCAAGAGGTGGGCTGTGGGGTCGGGGTGGATGGTCACAGAACACCATTGTCGCAGCCGGCAAGGCATAGACACGGGTCGTATAGATGTCCCCGCAGGCCACCTCCCCCCAGGTGCCCTCAGGCCCCAGCTGACCCATCAGCTGTATGGGCGCATTAAAGCACACCCAGTGCCATCGGGTTGGCTGGGATGCGTACGTTTTGGGATTGTAATGTGTATAGGCGGCTGCAGCTTGTCAACCTCCTGAGTGTCAATCATGGACCTGGCGAATTCCGCACCATTTTTCATTGCAATCGATTGTGTTCCCCGTGGTGCCGGTGCTAGCCTGACCACAGTTCCTGAATCAATCCAGGTTCGGCATCAGTTTTGCTGTCATGAAAGTCCACGGGCGGGATTCTCCTTTTCTGAGATTAAGTGTTGACGCCAACGCATAATTTGTGAACTTCCCCTGCAGCAAATTTGGAGGTCACTTCTACCAATACTGTCATGGACAAATGCATCTCCAGCAGGCAGGTTGGAAAGGATGAGGTTGAGTATGTTTTCCATCTTGTTGGTTCCGTCACCACCTACCGCAGTCCCAGTCTAGAGCTATGTCGTTTGGGACCCGGCCAGCTTGGCCTGTGGCGCTACTACCAAGCCACTCTTGGTGAAAGACATTGAAGTCTCCCACTCAGATTACATTCTGCACTCTTGTCATCGTCAGTGCTTCCTCCAAGTGGTATTCAACATGGAGGAGTGCTGATTCATCAGATGATAGCGGCCGGTACATGGTAATGAGCAGGAGGTTTCCCCGTGTTTAACCTGAAGCCATGAAACTTCATGGGGTCTAGAGTTGATGTTGAGGAGTCCCGGGATAACTCCCTCCCGACTGTATACCACTGTGCTGTCACCTTTGCTGGCCTATCTTGCCGGTGAGACAGGACATGCCCACGAATGGTGATAGTGATGTCTGGGACATTGTCTGAAAGGTATGATTCTGTGAGTATGACTATGACAGGCCGCTGCTTAACTAGTCTGTGCGACAGCTCTCCCAAATCAGGCACAAGCCCCCAAATGTTAGTAAGGAGGACTTTGCAGGGTCGATAGGGCTGGCTTTGCCATTGTTTCTGGTGCCTGGATCAATGCCGCGTGGGCAGCATGGTAGCATAGTGGTTAGCACATGGCTTCACAGCGCCAGAGTCTCAGGTTCGATTCCCGGCTTGGGTCACTGTCTGTGCGGAGTCTGCACGTTCTCCCTGTGTCTGCATGGATTTCCTCCGGGTGCTCAGGTTTCCTCCCATAAGTCCCAAAAGACGTGCGTTAGGTGATTTGGACATTCTAAATTCTCCCTCTGTGTACCTGAACAGGCGCTGGAATGTGGCGACTAGGGGCTTTTCACAGTAACTTCATTGCAGTGTTAATGTAAGCCTACTTGTGACAATAAAGATTATTATATTATAGTGTGTCCATTTTCATGTTTCATAGCTGTTGAATACAACTGAGTGGTTTGCTCGGCCATTTTGGAGGGCATTTAAGAGTCAACCACACTGCTGTGGGTCTGGAGTTACATATAGGCCAGGCCAGGTAAGGGTGGCAGATTTCTAAAGGACATTAGTGAACCAGATTGGCTTTTAGAACAATCGACAATGTTTTAATGACCATCATTAAACTTTTAATTCCAGATATTTTATTGAGTTTAAAATCCACCATCTGCCATGGTGGGATTCGAAGCCGGGCCCCCAGATCATTCCCCTGGGTCTCTCGATTATGAATCCAGCGACAATACTGCCATCGCCTCCCCCATACTTGTGTGTGAATGTGCTCTCCGACGATCTGTACATATTTTTTCCTCACTATTTATTTTTCACGGGTCAGCAGCTCTCTATTCCAGCTCCACAACAGCTGTCCTCCTGAGGAAACACAATGGAAGCTCCAGCCCTCATACTCCTTTTTCTCAGCATCCGCCCTCCTCCGCAGTGCTCAGTTTTAAACAGAGGGTGTTTGACTGGCCGTTAATTGGCCAGCCAGCGTGAAATTGTGCTCTGGTGCCGGCAATCGCTGGGAACGTGTTTCACGCCCGCTTCCAAGGCCAGAGCGCATGAGTAGGAACAGCTGGCACTTCTGTATGTCTCCAATATTTCTCTGCCCTGCAGTGCCACGCTGTGGTAACTGTTAATATTAAAATCCACAGTGGTTTCCTTTGGCAGATATGGGCATTCTCTTATTATTGCTTAAGGATATTGGTTTATAAATGATAAGCAGGTCCAATTTGTTCTGGGAAACCTGCCAGGTTTGCTTCCACATTGCTTTATGGACTTCAAAGCTCCATATAATTAAGCATCTTTTTTTTAAATGACACATTGACTTGCTGGCTGGCTGTAATGATGAAGTAACTGTTTAATGGGCTATAATTTGGACCAGCAAAAGGAAAATGGCTTCTTGTTGTTAATATGTTCCCAAGATAGAATACAAGTGAGGGACTTTAGGTGGATTAAAAACTGCTGCCTGCTGAGTTTCATAAATGCAGATGATTAGAGTCACCATTGTTTTTGCTGTTGAAAGAAAGTTAATTATTCTCCAAGTCTCGGCAGCCCAAGAATTAGCATGTGATTGTGCAAATGTTTAATGTGTGTGCATCAAATATCTTTCTGTACTTTTTTAATGTAGCCATTAACCTGCTTAATTTCATCTATTCAAATAGCAGAGAAAGGAACTTGAACCGAATGCAATGAAGCATTTATCTCATCACATCTCTCTCAGTAATCTTCAAATAGTGAAACAGATTTTATGAAGACACACAACAAGCTATGAATAAAAAGTATTTTGAAATTAAAACTGCCAAAAATAAAAAATATATAAAGCATCATACTGGAATTAAAAGGATTATTAAATGTGTGGGGCGCGATTCTGCAGTCCTGTTAGCCACAGGCGCAAATCCCACAATGACTGCAAAATATCGTGAGAGGCCAAAAAGAGGATTTATGCCGGCGAATTTTGGAATGCGATGTTCCTGGGCCCTCTCCAATGACACAATTAGGTTCATACCCAGGAAGGGCGAGAACCTGATTTGAATTAATTTGAATCCATTTTAATATGATTGGCGAGTTTGAAGTTGAATCTTCAAACCTCATTGAATCTTCCCACCCATCAGCTTTTTAAAAACGGGAACCAGGTACGATGAATTCTGAGAGGGGGGATGGAGGTGAGCTCCCTTCTCCACCTTGTACCAACGTGTGCAACAGGACAGTTCCTGCTAGCCAGCTGAAGACGACGGGGTGTGATTCAAGGGTGGGTTGGGAACCTCATCTGGAATATGAATCACGGCTGGTGACAATGGTACCTCTTAGTCTTGCCTATCCCCGATTCAGAGTAATTATGCCCTCGAACATTTCTGAGACTCATGCTCGTCTAACTAACTGGCCATCATTAGTTGATGCTTAATGAAGTCAGTTGTCCATATTCTCAAGGCAAGGATATCCTCTCCTGTGGCTTCATTTGTGGCTGGGTGTCCCTGGAGAGAGAGCATGTAGTGTCCACGGGCACCATCAAGCCATTAGTGCCCGGTAGACACCCTCAGGTCTGGGGGGATTTTGTAACCCTTTTAATCATAGAATCATAGAATTTACAGTGCAGAAGGAGGCTATTCAGCTCATCGAGTCTGCACCGGCCCTTGGGAATAGCACCCCACTTAAGCCCCATGCCTCCACCCTATCCCCCGTTATCCCCATAACCCAGTAACTCCACCTAACCTTTTTGGACACAGGGCAATTTAGAATGGCCAATCCACCTAACCTGCACATCTTTGGACTGTGGGAGGAAACCGGAGCATTCAGAGGAAACCCACGCACACACGGGGAGAACATGCAGACTCTGCACAGACAGTTGCGCAAGCCGGGAATCGAACCTGGGACCCTGGATCTGTGAAGCAACTGTGCTAACCACCATGCGACCATGCTGCCCTTAATAACTTTTGGTTTGATGTTTTAAAGTTTCATTTGATCTTTGTTTTTGTTTAGGGCAGTGCATCTTTAAGCAGAGGCCCCTTTAAATTTGTCCCTCAGTTTGTTTGATTTAGACGAGGATATGGGTGAAAACCCATGTTTCAAGAGTAAAATGTTGGATGCAGGGGGTTGAAGGGGAATGTTTAAGGATAATTGTTTGAACTCAATGCCTGCTATGGAGGATTCGATAGTCCTTACGATATACATGCGCATCCAGTTGACTCTGCCCATGAGAGATGGGTGATCATCGAAACAGACTGTCAGAACTCCAGTGATATATATATTAAGGGGGGGGGACAACGAGACGGGCAGCCACAGCGACTTTAAAGGGACGAGAGCATACACTGAGGCCGGTCAAGTGGTAAAGTGGGAAGGGCACCAGACATGTCAATAAGTGCTAGCCACTGGATAAAGTGTAGGAGTGGCTGCTTCCAGGACCAGGGGGACAAAGTGTGAGGGAAGAGTCTGAAGGTAATCGGCTAAGACACCTACCTGACTCTCTCTCTCTCTCTCTCTGTCTCTGATCCCTCGCAGTTTTCTGACAGGTATCGGAATGAAGCCAGTAGAGCTGGCAATTCTGCTCATCACAGCACTCGAGGAACACAGACTCTAGCAGCAACGATCAATCGCACCCAGGAATTTGACTGCTCTTGGAGCTCCACAGTTCCTGCACTTTCTTCCGATACAACTTGCTGCCCTGTCAGTAGTTCTCTCCATTGCTGTGGTTGTTGTGGCTCCTCTCTGATCTCATGCCGATGATTCTTGGCATCTTGACAAATACATGGATAGGATGGATATCGAGGGATACGGCACTCGGAAGTGCTGAGGGTTTTGGCCAAGGGTGGTATAATGACCGGTACAGGCTTGGAGGGCCAAAGGGCCTGTTTCTGTGCTGTATGGTTCTTTGTTCTTTGATTGCTGGAATGCTGGTGGTCCTGTGAAACCTGATGCTGGATCTTAGCTTTCTTCCAAATCTACCTTTCCAGACTAGCTTACTCCTCCGTGTAACTTCACTGATACTTCCAGCTGGATGAGTGCCTATGCCAGCTGCTTCCTCGCCTTCAGTCCCCCAATTCTCTCCGTCAAAGAGTTCCATTTTTCGTTCCATACATCAGCCTTCTCCATTTGTACCTGTGCTATTGTTCGCGCATTACCTTTGCACATCCATGTTATCCCCCGCTCAGCTCCATGTGACTGTAATGACTCTTTCAGGACATTGTGATTTTCCTTCGGAAGGTAGCTCCATAATTTTCCCCAACTTTTGAATGCTTCCTCATTGTCGAATTTAATTTGGGGAATGTCAAATTCAGAATTGTTTGGAGTCATCTCTTCTCCCTGGGTTGTAACGACTAACACTTCCTCCTTTTTTCCTTCTATATCAAAATAACTTTTCAGCATATTAATCTGATACACCCTCCTTCTGTCTGGCATTCTTATCAAATAATTCACCTCACTCAGTTTCCTTTTGATCTGGTAAGATGCACTAGTGGTTCTTTGAATGCAGGAATGGGTATTAAAGATGCTGGTTTGATAACCACCTGAGGATTCCCTATTAGTTGACATATGTGAAATGTAGAGCAAAATTCAATTACATCCATATACAGCCTAGGCCAACAGACATTTGTATTTTTTCTTGAGTCTTCCTCACCCCAAAATTCACCCCCTACTGGAATCTGATGTGCTACCCATAAAACCACCTTTCTGGTAAAGGTGCCTTAGTCCCAGATAGCCATAGGCTGCTTTTCCCTTTGATGGGAACCGGCCCCCTCCTTTCTCTAACCCACCGCTAATACCACTTGCTAAACCTCTGCCCATATCTCAGCTGCTTGAATATGTCAAGGTCTCCATTTTTTCATTGCTACCTTATTTCTAATGTAATAACATTCCAGTATGCACTCAGATTGCATTTCCCTCTATGCTTTCTGGTATAACGTCTTGATCACTGAATATTTTTGTTGTAATTCAATCAAATTGCTTTAACCATAGAAATTGGCTTTACCCACCACCTGCTCCAGTGATGTACTACCTACCTGATCAAACCTGTACCCTGACAATGCATCCACCACCTGCTCTTTGTTTTGACAAACCATCTCATCAAACATGGTAGCTGACTATTCAAGCTCAGCCTCCCTGTGATCACTCCTCAAGTTCTCTTCCTCCTGTCTCAGCCTGTGGCTGTGTGCTCGGGTTACCACACAATCAGGAAACACTCCCAGGTATACTTCTTGCAACATCTCTGTTGTTTGACTCTCCACTGACTTTTCAACTAAAGTAGGCTGCACTCCCACCTGTGATTCAGCTGTATCATTACCTTGGATAAATTGTGCCCCTGGAAATGGTATTTTTTTCTATTATTCCGACTACCACTTCATCACTTTTCACCGGACTCTCTCACCTCACCTTAATAAAGGCATACAACTGCTCTCACTACCAACGTCACATATTACCACCTTTTCCGACAATGTGCCTTCCAAACTACATATCTCCTTTTCTCTCACTACTAAAGATTGACTTGTTCCTGTAACCCAGAAAATCTTAATCTCCTTACCTACTCCACCTTGTACACATGAGTAAACTTTACCCCCATAAATAAAGTCCTTACAAAGTTCTGATATCTGCTAATCTGCCAGCCTCTAGACAGTTTGTACATTCTATGGCACCTCTTCCACTGAGACTGTGGTTTTTCATCCCACTTTAATAAACCCTACTGGCTTATCCTGTTTATCAAGAAAATCTTCCCAGCATTTTTCGTAAGCCACCAAAACTGTGACATCACATGTCCAGCTTTGTTACAATTAAAACACTTGAGTTTGCTTGTTTCTCTACCATTATCGTGGCTTTCCTTTTTTTCTCTGAGGCACACTCTCCTTAAGATCACCAACTTCACCTTCTCTGCATGGACATCATGTGAACTTCTCATGTCCCCAGTTTCTATCCTTCGCAGATTGAAATTGATGTCAGGCACTAAACTTTGCTTTATGAACCAATTTGAAATCATCAGCCATCTCTGTGGCCTGTCTAGCTGTTTTAACTTTCTGCTCTTCCACATAAGTTCTCACGACTGCGGAAAGTGAATCTTTAAATTAGTCTAAAATGATTATCTACCAAAGTGTTTCATATGGTTGGTTTATTTTTAGTGCCCTTGTCCAACTATCAAAGTTAACTTGTTTACTTGTTCTGAATTTTATATAGGCCTAACCTGGTTCTTTTCTTAGATTTCTAAACTTCTGTTTGTAGGCTTTAGTTCATAGGCACTTAATATGGCTTTTAGTCACCACATCATAATCCCCAGATTCCTCCTCTGAGAGTGAGGCAAACCTACCTACCAACTTTATTTGAACCAACACCACCCACATAGCCTTTGATCAATTCAATTGTTTAGCTACTTTCTCAAATATACGTTTCAACATCATTCTCATCAAATCTTAGCAAGTCTTGCATATATTTAAACAAGTCCCAATTAAACCTTTGACTAGGAGCATATCTTCTTCCCCTAAAACTTCCTCTAAAACTTCCTCAGCTCACACCTTTGTTTCAAACACTTTAACTCAATGTTCTCCATGCATTCACATTTCCTGAATTTCAAATTATCTCTCTGTTTCCATTGCTTATACCATGGCCAATCTCTCTCTCTTCTTTTGCTAATCTTTCCCTTTCCATTTCAATCTTATTCCTTTCAATTTCCCTTTGAAAAACTCTCTCTTTTTCCTTGGCTTCATTTCCCATCTCCATTTCTCTTCATTTTTGCTGCATTTCCAATTCTTTCATTTTAATTGGATTTGAGCTAATTCTATTGGGTTAGACTGTGTCACTGGTAAGTTTAAATATTGAGCCATGGTTTGTATTATCTCCACCTTCTTTGCCCCTTTGAGCAGGGCTGACTGCAGTTTCTCTGCCAAACTCAAAAGTTTGCTTTCGAATCCCCTTGTAAATCCTCCTGAGTGATTTCCTCCACACCCAAGACATATTTTACAACTGCAAGGACGATCTTCAGTCACTCCCTGTTCAATATTTTAAAACCGGAAAGAGTGTAATTGATCCAAACACACTCACTGTCTTTAAGTTTTATAACCCCAAGCCAAACAAGGAATTTATGTTCCAATATCTCGGCCACAAGCCCCCAATTGTTACGGCCACCTGGTAAGCTCTCAACAGAAGCTAAGAGACTGGACCAGGACCATAACATTTTTAAGTGTTAAGGTGGTGCAGAAACATCAATTTGATCCAGGAGTAATAATATAAGAAATAGGGCTTGGTTATTTTATGAACAAACTTTATTAAAACAAAAGAAAAGAAACAATATTCAAACTTTTATACTTCAACTCAGCAATAACAGGTTATATGCAGTTTCTTAACCTTAACACAATATTTCCCATTAAACAGCACATTAAATGAACATGCAGGTCTCTTTCTACTTAGACAGCCAGGAAAGGCAATACTTGCTTTTAACAAAGCAATTTTTCTTTTGTTAAGGAAATTTGTTCCGAACCTTTTTCCAAAGTGGGTGCTGCTAAGACTGCAGGAAGAAAGGTAAAGAAGGTCATGCCATCCCCAGTACGCTAGTTCCTGAGGTTTTAGGCTGGGGATGGATCCTAGAAACTAGGAAAGGAATGGAAGGGTGTGTAGGGGTGCTGGGGTCATGTTTTGTAGAACAGCAGTGGGGAAGAAAGAGAGTGTGAGATCCTGGGGGCGGGGTACCCCTGATGGGCACAGGTCAACACACGCCACAAATGAGGTGCCCTGCCTTTCTCCCTGCCTTACTTCATGGAGCCCTTACCAAACAGCCTGCACACTCCCATCCATCTGCCACATCAGTTGTATTATGGCATGGGGCAGCATACTATTCAGTATTCAGGTCAAGATGCTTGCTGGCAAGTCTAATTCACCTGAATTCCACTGAAAATACATCTGATTGGAACACACAAAATCCAGCCAAATGAGTCGGCAAATGGGTGTAGGTGACTAAAGTGAGTGGGCAAATGTTTGGCAGATGCAATATAATGTGGCAAAATATGAGGTTATTCACCCTACTTTAGCCCACTCACCCACTCTATCGCCATAACCCCACCTAATCTTTGGACACTAAGGGGCAAACATAGCATGGCCAATCCACCTAAACTGCACATCTTTAGACTGTTGGAGGAAACTGAAAGCACCCGGAGGAAACCCACGCCAACATGGAGATAACATACAAACTCCACACAGACCCAAGTTCAGAATCAAATCCCTGGTGCTGTGAGGCAGCCATGCCAACCACTGTACCACAGTGCCATCTAATAAACATCTGTTACCAAATAAACATCTGTGTTGAACTCCAATGCTTAGCTTAAGCGGCAGTCAGAGATTTGGAGTCCGGATGCCAGGGACTAAGGTTCCCAGTATGCCTCAGACCTCTAGCCTGCTATGCATGCACCAGCCGGGGGATGGTGACAGATCTGCAGTTCCTTGTACAAACACGTGCTGGGAAAGGGTGTGCACATGTGCAATGAATGGTTGCTCTGTTCTTGACACTGGGAGCCAGACGTGTGCACGTGCGCAGAAGGAAGAGGAAAGGAGAAACAACGTGAAACTGTTGGTCAGGTGACCTTATTATTACAACGAGGGTGTCCCAGAGAAAAAGATACCGAGAGGGACAAGAAGAAGGAGCCAAACCAAGAGGAACATCCCATACTAGGGAATAGGACAGAAAAAGGCCCCAGAGGAATTCCCAAGTTAAAGGACAAGAACCGGAATCTGAAAAAAGTCCTGTTCAATAAATTTAAAGTAAGAAACAGATAAATCGACTCCAATTTAAAGACAGAGCTGCAGAGACTAAACCTGAAACAAAGTGGGCTCAAGTGAAGTCCAAAATATCAGCTGATAGTTGGAGACTCCTTTCTGTCGGCATTTTGGAGCAATGGTGGTCTGCTTGGAACAGCCGAAGATCTTGAAGTGTGCCTGGAACATGAAGCTTTAGTGTACATGGAGATCCAGAGGAAAGAAATCTAAGAAGGTGAGATTGAAACCCTGGAGGTGGATTATTGTTGAAGCTCTCCCAGTGGGAGCGACATTTGGAGACAATTTCAAGACAAGTTCTTCAAATTTGAGAGATTGGAAACCCTTGTGAGAAAGAGATTCAGTGAGACCGGTTGGTTCAGAGTGTAACATGCATCTAGTTGGGTTGTTGAGAAATCCATGGAACCTGCTTTAGTTGCTTGTGTCATTTCCTTTGGAGTGTGGTTTGCCTGAAGACAGTATATTAGTTGGCTCACATATACCACATACTTACCCCGAATATTAGAGTATAAGATAGATATGGCGAACTGTTTTATTTTTCCGAATTTGTATGTGTCTGTAAACATAAAGCTGGGATGAATGAATATAAAATATTTGAATAATTTTCTTGTGTTTGTATTGAGATCATTCTATCCTTTTAATCTAATGTAATACAGTTTTTTTTCATCAGCAGACTCTTGTCATTTGTTAAGTGAGTTACCTCCATCATTTCTAAAAACAAACAAAAGTTTGGATCTATTGAGCCAGGTTTCACTCTGTGCTCGGATTTGTCCAGTATTGATATCAGCTGGAATCATAACACATCCATTTATCTCTTTTTCTTTTTTTTCAATTGCTCCAATTAAGGGACAACTTCGTGTGGCAAATCCACCTGCCCCGCACATCCTTGGAGAATGTGCAATCTCCATACGGATAGTAACCCAAGGTCGGTATCGAACCCGGGCCCTCGGCGCCATGTTGCAGTAGTGCCAATAACTGCTCCACCATGCCGGCCCACATCTGTTATATCAACCGTGAAAATTTCAACTGCCACAGCATCCACAGCCTTCAGAGGAAGGAAGTTCCAGATTTATCCTAACCCCTGCTTGAAAAAAATAGCTTTCAGATTTACCCATTAAGGATGGGTAAAGCCAGTAACACTCTCATCATAAGAATGAATTTGTAAAAATCCTCCTAACTGGCCTAAACTTAACTTTAAGATTAGGATTCTTGTTCTTGTTCAGGATTCCCTTACCTGAGGAAATGATCTCTTCTTACCTATCCTCACAGAACAGTTTATCATTTTAAACACATCAGTTCGATGATCACTCAATCTTTCCAGGAATAACAAGCCAAGTTTCTGCATTCTGTCCCCATAATTTCATCCTTTCATACATGTCATAATTCTGCGAAGTGTTTGCTGTACACGTGTCCTGATCTGCACAGTTGGAACAAGATTTCAGTCCTCCACAATGTATTCCAGCCACCTTCGGATAAAGGCTTTCATTCCATCCCTTTCTGAGCTTCTACACAAGCTTCCAGTGATTTATGTTCACAGACACCTAAACCCTCTTTGCTCCTGCACATGCAGCCAGTTCCTCTTATTAGCTGAAATCCAGCCCTGAATGATTAATAGCTACATCCCCTTGAACACTAGTAAGACAAGCCATTGGCGTCAGTCCCTGCAACAATGTTTTCTTCCTTGCCACTGATGCAACTTTAGCATCCTATTTAACATTGATTGAGTTTCTGAACACAAGTTCTCTCCATCACTAAGGCTTCAGCATTGCTAGCTTCTGTCCCTGCTGCCACTGAAACACTTATAAATACAAATGCTCTCTTGATTGACCTCCATCCGATATAAACTTCAACTTGTCAAAGGCTGTTGCACATAGGATGTTAGGCCAAGACTCTACAAAGTTGTTCAGTCCTCCAGCCATCACCCCTCACCCTCTATCCACCCTTGATGTTCCTTCCTTTCAACTACGTCCTCTCCATGAACCCTTCATATCTCCTGTCACACATACATACCCCTCCTATGAGCAAACATAGAGGTGCAGCGAGCAGTTCAGAAGGCAAATTATATTTTGGCCTTCATTGTAAGAAGATTTGAGTCCAGGAGCAAGGGCATCTTCCTGCAGTTGTATGGGGCCTTGGTGAGACCACATCTGCAGTATTGTGTACAGTTTTAGGTCTCCTTACCTAAATGAGGATATACTTGCCAAAGAGGGAGTACAGCAGAGCTTTACCAGACTGATTCCTGGAATGGCAGGATTATTATATGAGGACAGACTGGGTTGACTGGAGGTGTATTGACCAGAGTTCAGAAGAATGAGAGGACATCTGATTGAAATATATAACATTCTGACAGGGCTGGACAGACTGGATGCAAGGATGACATTCCCCCAGGCTGGGGTTTGCCAACATGGGGTCACAGTCATGGGGTGGGTCATTTAGGACCAAGACGAGGAGAAACGTCTTTACGCAGAGGGTGGTGAACCTGTGAAATTCTCCACCGCAGAAGCTGTGGAGGCCAAGTTACTGAATATGTTTAAGAATGAAATAGGTAGATCTCTAGACACATAAGGCATCTTGGGGTATGAGAGAGAGTGGGAGTATGCCATTGGGATTAAAGGATGAGCCATGATCATATTGAATGGCACAGCTCACTCAAGGGGCTGAATGGCCTACTCCTGTTATTATTTTCTATGTTTCTATGCATCCTCCATGCAGGATCCCTCCCCACCCCATTGTGTACAGAACCTATGAGCTATATAATAACACTGTGAAGTCTTCGAAATGCTCAGAATTTTTAAAAAAATCCTCTTTAAAAAATGCTCCTCACAGAAGCTCATAAAACTGCCCTTCCCTCAAAACCCACTCAAAACTCACCTTCTTGAAAGAAAAAAGAAAAAAAAAGAAAAGAAAAATGACAGCACAGGAACAGGCCCTACGGCCCTCCAAGCCTGCGCCGATCTAGATCCTCTATCTAAAACTGTCGCCTATTTTCTAAGGATCTGTATCCCTATTCAACATTGCTTCTGGTCAGCTGTCCTCGTACCTCCTTGCCAGACTGGGTTTCATTCCTATGTGCCTATTATGAAGTGTATTGTGACATTTGTTTTAGTATTTAAGGCACCATCTAAATTCAAATTGTTTCCATGAAATATATGCTGAAACCATTTTTCTTATTGGATTCAATAGCGATATATGTTTTTTTTTATGTGGACCTCAGCAAAATTCTTCAAAGCAAAGGAGATAAGTTATAAGCAAGATTTAGATAGGCAGGGCAGCACGGTGGCCTAGTGGTTAGCACAACCACCTCACGGCGCTGAGGTCCCAGGTTCGGTCCCGGCTCTGGGTCACTGTCCGTGTGGAGTTTGCACATTCTCCCCGTGTCTGCGTGGGTTTCGCCCCCACAACCCAAAAATGTGCAGAGTAGGTGGATTGGCCACGCTAAATTGCCCCTTAATTGGAAAAAATAATTGGGTAATCTAAATTTATAAAAAATAAATAAAAAAATAAAAAGATTTAGATAGGCTTGTTTTTTTTATACTCTACAGAGATTAATAAAGAAATCGTCCTTAACCTGTGAAGAAAGAATTTACAATTATATAGTGCTTTTCACAACCTCAGGAATCCCAAAGAGCTTCGAGCTTCACTGTTGACAAAGTATTTTTGTCATAGCGCCGAGAATGACGCGGCCGGCGCGCCTGATGACGTCAGCCGCGCATGCACAGGTTGGCCGGCTCCAACCCGCGCATGCGCGGCTGATGTCATGACGCTGATGGCACGAACCCGCGCATGCGCGGTGGCCGTCTTTCCCCTCAGCCGCCCGCAAGACGTGGTGGTTTGATCTTGCGGGGCAGCGGAGGGGAAATAGTGCGTCCGATTTGGACGCCGGCCCGACGATCGGTGGGCACCGATCGCGGGCCTGTCCCCTTCCGAGCACAGTCGTGGTGCTCTTTCCTTTCTAGGCCACCTACAAGCCCCAAACGGGCTTCTCACTCCCGTTTCACGACGGCAGCGACCAGGTGTGTTTGCCACCATCGTGAAACGGCCGCGAGCAGTAGGCCGCTTGGCCCATCCGGTCGGAGAATCGCCGTTCGCCGTGAAAAATGGTGAGCGGCGATTCTTCCGAGCCGGGGGGGGGGGGGGGGGGGGGGGGGGGGAGAATCACGGGGGGCGCAAGGGGGGCGTGAATTTTGTTGGGGGGCCCTCCCGCGATTCTCCCACACCGCGTGGGGAGCGGAGAATCGCGCCCACAGTTTCCGGCAAGGTGCATCATGCCAGTGAGATGAGAAACATCAATTTGAATTTGTGCCAAGTAAATTTCAAACAGATGCTATCCATAGGGTGACACATTTTTGAATAATCTGCCAGGTTAGCTAGTGGAGTCAAAGACTTCCACCTGCAGATGGATGCTAGGATGAGTGAGGAGTAGCACTTGAGAGATGAGTTCAAATTGTTCCTTCATCCTTGACTTTAGCTAGATGTGCTGCTAAATGCATAATGACAAACTTGTTACTTTTATTTTTCCTTGAGCATCGCTGGCAAGTTCCGGCATTTGTTGCCCATCCCTAATTGCCCTTGAACTGAGCAGTTGCCTCGTTCATTTCTGAGGCAGCCACGTGTCAACCATCATACCACCGTCTCTCTGCAATAGCTCTCCTCGCAGAGAGTTCTGCAACTCAAATAATTTACTGATTGACAGCCACACTTGGAAGAAAGTCTGCATTTCATCTCATTTATACTCTTGTACAGAAACATAGGACGATAGACAAAGCCATTGTAAAAACACACTCCAGTGCTCAATAACAGGAATTTGTTCCTCTGTAACAAACCTGAAAATTGGAAATGAATCAGCAAGAGGACCTTTGCTTGAATTACTTGAAGTATCATCACGATTTAAAAATGTATTAAAGCATACTATTCTGACATAGCTTACAAGGTGTACTGATTATCAAGTGCAATAATTACAATGTAGATTAATTATCGATCAGTGACTAAGTATTTTTGTTTAAAAAATTTTGAATACCCAATTTTTTTTTTCCAATTAAGCGGCAATTTAGTGTGGCCAACACTACCCTGGACATCTTTTTGGGTTGTCGGGGTGAGACCCACGCAAACACGGGGAGAATGTGCAAACTCCGCATGGGCAGTGACCAGGGGCCGGGATCGAACCCGTGAGGCAGCAGTGCTAATCAGTGACTAAATAAAGACTTGCAATTTGTTTTGATATATGTGTAATCTGGCCCAGCCAAACTCACAGATCCTGCATTGTGCGACTGATCAGTGGCAAAACAGGTTCTAATATTGCACAAAGATCATGTGAGACTGCAGGGTGAATGCACACCAAGTACTTCAGTTGTCATAAATTTACTGTGCTACTATTTAGTTGCTGGCTCACTCACCCACTATTTTGGAGCTTGAAATAGGAAATATTTTTGATAAAATATTCATTCAACTTCCCTAATAGTTTATGCGTTCATTCAGAGCAAACCGTTTGGGAAAAAAGGGACAGTGGCAGTGTAAATACAAAATTGGTTAAAGGAAAGAGAGCAGAGGTTTTTGGTGACCAGTTGTTTTTTTCAGACTGGAGGGTATTATACAGTGGTGTTCCCTCAGGGTTATCATTTGGACTAATCTCTTTGATATATATTAATAACTTGGATGAATGAACATATGAACAAGAAGCAGGAGTAGACCATTCAGCCCCTCGAGCCTGCTCTGCCATTTAATACGATCATGGCTGATCTGGTAATAACCTCAACTTTCCACTCCCCTTACCGCCTATAACCTATTGCCCCCTTTCTTACCAAGAATCTATCCATCTTTGCTTTAAAAATATCCAAAGACTTGCTTCCACAACATTTTCCAGAAGAGAGTTTCAAAGACTCATGATTCTCTGAGTGAAATAACTTTGCCTCATCCCCGTTTTAAATGGGTGACTCCTTAATTTTTAAACAATGGCCCCCAGTTTTAGATCCTCCCACAAGAGGAAACACCCGCTCCACATCCACCCTGTCAAGACCCCTCACGATCTTATGGGCTAGGTTCTCCATTGGCTTGATCCTCCATTTTGCCGGAAGCATACTCACGCCCAAGGATTTCTCGAATGCGTGGGGTGCCCACAATGGGAAACCGCATTGGCTGGCTGGCAGACGGAGAACCCCAGTCCGGCGTGGGCGGGCCGTACCAGGAAAATGGTGCAGCGGGATGGAGAATCCCGCCCGATGTGTTTCAATCAAGTTGTAAATTGGGTAAACAAGGAATAATTTCAAAATTTACAGATGAAATGAAACTCGAACATGTAGTAAACAATGGGGGGGGGGGGGGGCGAATCACAGACTTAAGGAGGGCAAAGTCAGTCTGGTGAAGTGGGTAAATTAAATTTAACAGAAGGAAATAAGAAGTGCTCGACTTTGGTAAGAAGACTGAAGGGAGACAATATAAACTAAATGGTACTATTTTAAAGAAGATGCAGGAGCAGAGTATTCGGGGGACATGCGTACTCAAATCTTTGAAAATATGAACATAAAAACGAGAAACATGAAAATACCATGTAACCCTTTGAGCCTGCTTTTCTTTATTCATTCTTTTCATGGCAAGTGGGCATCGAGGCCTGCAGTTATTGTCCATACCTAATTGCCCTTGAGAAGGTGGTGGTGAGCTGCCTTCTTAAACCACTGCAGTCCCTGAGCTGTAGGGGCACCCACAGTGATCATGGCTGATCCTGGGCTTCAACTCCACTTTCCTGTCCAGTCCCCAGATTCCTTGATTCCCTGAGAATCCAAAAATCTCTCTCTCCCACCTTAATTATGGTGCATCCATCATCATTTTGGTGTGGACATTTCCAAAGATTCACGACTCTTTGAGTGAATGAATTGCGCCTCCTCTAAGTCCTAAATGATTGGCCCCTAGTTATTTGATTAGTTATACGACATTGATCCGAGCGTAGTTCAGGTGGAGGGCCAATGGTACAGCTCCCTCTTCCCCAACCCCCGTACTGGTGGCAGTGCCCCATGAATCAAAACCCATTTCTCACACACCCATCTTTGAGCCACACATTCAACTCTCTGATCCTATTTACCCTACGCCAATTTGCTCGTGGCTCTGGTAATAACCCACAGATTATTGAACGTGGGAGGACAAGTATAGCAGGTTGTTAAAAATTGAGGGCCTTGACTTATTAATAATGTTGCCCACATTACAACAGTGTCTAATCTTTTAAAAAGCACATTATTGGCAGTATGGATGTCTTGAGTTCATGAAAGGGTACATATAGATGCAAGTCTTTTTTTTTCATATCAAGCAAGGAATTTATGCTAACTTTATTTCAAACACAGGGTAGACCTCAGCTGTACTAGTGGTTAATTCTGGACACCACAGTTTAGAAAAGATTTCAAGGTCTTAGATAGAATGCAGGTCAGATTTTCGAGAATGCCCAGGGATGAGAGAATTCAGTCATTTCATGGATAGCTTTACCAAGAGCCAGCACAGACTCATAGGGCCAAGTGAACTTCCTCCAAGTTGCTTTATTCTATAATTCAATGGATGTATGATTCTAGTTTGTTATCCCGCATTCTGCAGAGTAAGAAACATTTGGTTGAAACTGTGCTCGGCGTGAGGTCAGATAGTCTCAGGCACAAAACAACTGTAATAATAATAATAAGAAGAAGAATAATAATATTTATTATTGTCACAAGTAGGCTTACATTAACACCGTAATGAAGTTACTGTGAAAATCCCCTAGTCGTCACACTCCCGTCTGTTCGGGTATACAGAGGGGGGATTCAGAATGTCCAATTCACTTAACAGCACATCTTTTGGGACTTGTGTGAAGAAACTGGAGCACCGGGAGGAATCCACAAAGACACAGGGAGAACATGCAGACTCTGGACAGATAGTGACCCAAACGGTGATTGAACCCGTGGCCCTGGTGCTTATGAAGCAACAGTGCTAACCACTGTGCTACACGATTGATTTCAATATCTCTGGGTTGACATGCACTCGGGTAGGCTCACACGTGAAGAATGTGAAGAATGCTTATTTGGGTACAATTCAGAGACCGTTCGCACATATACGGCTATACCCTAGAATGAGAGCCTTCTGAAACAAAGGGTGGATTTCACTAGCCCCCTGGAGAAGGGCTGGGAAGAAGTGCAACCATACAATGGTGCGGAAAGGCAGGGGCGGCATGTCTGTAGACTTCCCACCGCAGACCATATTACCAGCAGTGGACAAGGTGACAAATGTCACACCAGCCCTGAGGCTAACGTAGCCACTTAAGTGGTCAATTAATGACTTGGTCCTGCTACCACTTACAGTTTATCAATGGCAGGGGCTTCTATGCTGCATGGAAGACCTCCAAGAGATATTTGGTGGCTTCCCAGTGGAATTGGGGGTAGTGAGGGGTGAGTGGGATTGGCACTCATATTCGGACATTCTTTATCCCCTCCAGGTGTAATCCCAGCGATGGCCATCGGTTCAGGTGGCACTGCTGAAACCACTGAACTGTTAGTTCTCCGACTGGCAGCATTTCAGGGCAGGCAACCGTCCTTAATAGGGACACCAGCCCAGGTGGGAGTGGCTAGAAGCCAAAAAGTATGGCCGCGTGTCCCTGTTGACAGCCAAAGTGGAAATGTTCCTGCTTTCAGAGCTGCTGATGGCACACCCACTCCCAATACAAAATTCAACTCCAAAAATTCAATTGGAGGCAACAAAGTAATGCCTAGAATAAAGACAGGAATTGTCATTAACATTTAAATATTTCATATAAAAAGTTTTTAAGCTAGATTTGCAAAATGTCTCAAGGGAGCATCACCCTTCACCAGTCTGACGTGTCTAATAATAGCAAAGCAGTGACTGCACATCAGAACCACTGATAAATTTCACACACTTAAGGACTGAAAGCCAATTTTGTGAGAAACATTGCCCATGGCTGATATTAGAAGACATATTTTCCTCAGTTTTTCATTTATGCATGAAAAACATAAACATTATTAATGATAAGTGACATAAACTGCAAATGAAAAGAAGTCTGCGGAGAAACTCTCCCCTGCAAAAAAAAATGAAATCATTCACATCGTTAAAATGAAATCACAGCCACTGGATGAGAAAACAGATTTTTTTTTCCCCCCGGTTTTATTTCAGTGCAGTGCTTCGATTAACCTTTGCACGCATGTTCCCTGAGCCCACAGACCACAGTGCGGAGGACAGAATGTGTGTTGTTCTTAAATGGTCGTTGTGCGCAGAGCCAGGTAGCACAGTCTCCTCATTCTCTGAAAAAATAATCATGATAACTTGTGTTAACATGTGTGTCACTGATTGCGTTTGAGATGGGAATATTGTCCCAAACATCAGAACAATTCCTGCTTTTTGTGTAAATGATGATGTGGAGTCTTTCATCTCCTTCTGAACAGGGTGACATGAAGTCAATTTTCTAAGTGTCACCCCTACCTCAGTGGCCGCACACTCACATCTGATTCAGAAGGTGGTGTATTCATGTCACATTGTAAGAGACTTGAGCATGCAATCCAAGCTGATAACTTCAGTCTGCGAATGCTGCGGTGTCAAAAGTACCGCATTTCAGAAGCAAACCTGATGGGGTTCCGCCTGACGCCGCAAATGGATGTAAATCACCATTCAAAGACAAGAAGGCAATTCTTCTGGTGTTGTGGACAATATCGATCCTTCAAGCAACACTAGCAAAATCATTTATTTCATTGCTGTTTGTGGAACTTGCTGCAGCACATTCTCTGCAGTGTTTCTTCCATTACAAGTATGGCCACAGTACGGTTTAAAGTACTTTATTGGCTAGAAAGAGTTTTGGGGTGTCCTGATGTGCCATAACTTTTTATTTCTTGAATTTAAGCACTTAACGACGTCGTTATCTGAAATAGAGCGTCTCCAAAATGCAGCAATGTTTCCCCACACAAAGGTGGAATTGTCCGGGTGTTGGGCGCGATTCTCCGCTCCCCACGCCGGGTGGGAGAATCGCGGGAGGGCCGGGCGACTCACGACACGCCGCCCTGGCACCCCCCGCGATTCTCCCACCCCCCGCTCGGATGAATCGCCGCTCGCCGTTTTTCACGGCGATTCTCCGGCCCGGATGGGCCGAGCGGCCTGACGTTTTCGACCGGTTCACGACGGCGGCAACCACACCTGGTCGCTGCCGTTGTGAACATGGCGTCAAATGCTCGTTTGTGGCTTGTGGGGGGGCGGAGAGGAGAATGAGCACCACGGCCGTGCTCTGGAGGTGACTGGCCCGCGATCGGTGCCCACCGATCGTCGGGCCGGCGTCTCCAAGAGACGCACTCTTTCCCCTCCGCCGCCCCACAAGATCAAGCCGTCACGTCTTGCGGGGCAGTGGAGGGGAAGACGGCAACCGCGCATGCGCGGGTTGGAGCTGGCAGCCGTCGTGACATCAGCCGCGCATGCGCGGGTTGGAGCCGGCCAACCTGCGCATGCGTGGCTGACGTCACTTAGGCGCCGCGTCATTCTCGGCGCGCCGCCTTGACGCAAGCGTCAAGGCCCGGCGGCCGAGATTTACGGAGCGCCACTCCTAGCCCCCTTGGGGGGGGGGGGGGGCGGGGTGGTGAATAGGGTGCGAGGAGCCTAACTCGGCCGTGTTCACAACGGCCTTCCCGATGCCGCGCCGGAGCGGAGAATTCCGCCCTTAGACTTTGCTGAAATTGCAGGCCCATTCTCCAGTCAGAGCCTTTTGGAGTAATTAGCGGGTGTGATGAACATTGAAATTGTTTAGAGTTCTTGTCCGGTACCCTAACAAATACTGGGGTCTGGTCCAGTACCTTCACACAGGCTTTACTGAGGCTATTTTACTGAACTATGGTATTATCCTGACCAATCGAAGAGGGCAGGGTGACTCACGTAAACTAGCACTGCATTATTTCTATTTATAGGAACCTTGCAGGGCTCCCAATTAACAGCACTGAGTGCAACATTAGATATACCATTGGGAAAGCAGGAAACAACTGCAAAATGGTGTCAAGGTGTGTGAAGGCGGCTCTCAGCTTCCTGGATGATTCCCTCAAGGTCATGTTGGATGCAGTGAACATCAGAAATTAAATTATCTTCCGTGAGGACAGACAGAGGATGCCAGCCAGCAGGAGGTTTTATGCCCAGGATAAGTGAGATGGGAGAGAGGGCAATCTCCCAGGCGGAGGTTGGCATGGGACAACCAAGTGAACCCCTAATGCATTGAGATGTTCCTATAACAAGAGAGTCACCCCTTTCCCCCACACCATTCCGACCCGAGATCTCACCATGTGCTTTGTTGTTTTGTCTTGCAGGATCACCATCTGACGAGGCCCGCAACACACTGGAACATCAGTCCGGGGACGACACCGACTTTTCATCACTGCTGCTAGCTGGACCCTCCTCCATCCCAGAGACTCACCTCGGTGGGTCAGATTAGTGAAGAGGCTCCTGGGATACTCTCTGGTATGCACATCATACATGCTGCGCTACATCGGGTGGAGATTGGAACCCCCGAAGAGGTGGATAGTTGGCGCGTGGCCTGACCTGAGGAACTAGTTGTAGTCCAGATGGGTCTCGAGCTTTGGCCAAAGACTGTCCCATCAATGTCGGAGTTGCAGACTCAGAGGCAGGTCTACAGGAGGGGGTGTCAGCAACAATCCAATGCCTGCAGGTGCAGTTGGAGGAGGACAACCCCCTTCAGAAGCAGGAGGCGTTGCCGACAATGTGTGCTACGCAGGCCAACACTGAATGGTTGGTGTCTACGGTGGAAACCTTGGGTGCGAGGGTCAGGGCCATGGGTAAAGATGCTCAAGGTCTGGGGTACACTGTGCGAGGGTGGCTGAGGTGCTGGAACAGAGCAGCCCTGTCACAGACAGCCATGTACCAGCCCCACAGGAACATTGCTGCGGCACTCCAGAGCGTGGTCCAGTCACAGTAGACCATGGCTGCAGACGTCAAGGGCATTCGCCTGCCCCTGGCTGACCTGAGCCAGTCACAGAGGGACCTGGAACAGTCACAGAGTGATGTGGCACAGTCCCGGAGGGATGTGTCACAGACCAGAGGGGTGTGGCACAGTCCCTGTGCTCCATGGCCGCAAGCATTGACACCCTGTTCGAGACCAGGCCCACATGGACATTGTGCGGTACTCCAGAGCATAGCCCAGTCACAACAGGCCTTGGCTGAGGGAGTCAAGAGCATTGGCCATGTTACATTCTGGTGCTTAGCAGGTAGGAATTATGTAGAATAGAACGTCTGGTTCTTGACTAGTTAAAATGTTTATTATAAAATAAATGCGTGGTTCAGATGAGAAATATATTACAAATGACTAATTATGATGAATTATTCTAGAGCTACTGCAAGTATGACTATCCACGAACACGACTATCCCCCAACTCCCTGAGGTACAAAGTCACGTGGTAATTCTACACTGCCACCTGCTGGTTGGAGATCGTTACATTACTATTTACATGTTAGCTTATGCATATGATCACAGGCCGGGTGATGGCTGACCTGAACCAGGCACAGAGTGACATGGCATTGTCGGAGAGGGATGTGGGACAGTCCCAGTGGGGCATTTCCCAGGCCCTGTGTTCCGCGGCTGAGGGCATCGAGACCCTGGTCAAGATGAGAGCAGGCAGGAATGGCAGCGCCAAGGCACTGTGGAGCCTTCAGAGCTCACTCCAGCTGCACCACCATCCCAAGGATTAACCCAGGGGTCATCAGGCACCCTGAGAGAGGGGGAGGTTAATGGGGCCCATGCCAGTGACTCCCACAAGGGAGGTGCTGCAACACCACAACGCCTATCCTTCACCCCTCCACCACCAACTTGGGCAGCCTGCAGAAAAGGGTGGCACCCCGCCACTTGAAACACCTGAAATGCGACCGGATCTACCCAGGTCACAGGGCAAGATATGCAGCTGGCCACTTCCATGTCTGATATGCCACCTGAGCACCCAGAAGGAGCAACGGAGCATGCATAAAAAGAAAGTTAAACAGCATTTAAATTGGCACAGGTGCAGCACACACGGGCCAGAGCACAATAATTGTATATTGCACTATTAAACACCTGTTCACCGATGTTCTGATCTGTCTCGATCCTCTATCTGGAGGGTGTAGGGGGTGTGCCTGGTGGGGGTGTGTGGGTAGTTGGTGGTGTGGGGTGTGGGTATTGGAGGAAGACATGGGGCAGGGCCCCCAAGACAGTTTGACATTCCACTCGGCGTCACCCTCGGAGTGTGCAGGGATGTGGAGGCGCCATGTAGTACAGTCTACCCAGTGAGTGACCCATTACCGCTCACCACCCCTATAACCGCACCGCCACCTCACCTCCCCAGGGCGTCTATGGGCCTGTGAGATGGAATAGACAACAAACATGCAGGGATTGCCCGGGCGGACAATGGAATGTGATACCGAAGGCAGGAGTCAGACTTGGTCAAACGATGAGGAGCACCAGAGCTCATCTCACAGCATGTCATCATCATTCTCCCGCTGAGACTGCTAACTCAGGGCCAACACCCTGTAGTGAACCTCGTGGAAAGGTCGAAGGGAGGTGGGAGATCTAGGGTGGGGGGATGGAGAGAAGGGAGGGGGGACAGGGAAGAGGTGGGTGGCTATGGGTGGGGGGAGGTTTGGGAAGGTGGGACAGGAGGCTGAGCTTTTGGTGGCCAGGCGAACATGGAGGCGATGAGGTTGTCACGTGTGCAGCGGCCTTGGGGCACACAATGTGCAGCCTCCTGTGCTTGCCTGTGCCCCATTCCTTGCCCACCCTGACCATCCTCAGCATCCTCCTCATTAGATGAGGCCTGGCATTCCTCCTCCTCCTCCTCCAGCATGACTCCCTCTGCAGCCAATGTTATGCAAGGTACAGCAGGCCAGCATGATGAGGGAGACCCTCCAAGGGTTATATTGGAGGGCCCCACCAGAGCGGTCCAGGCATCGGAAGTGCATCTTCAGGACATCGAATCACCACTCAATGACCCTCCTGGTTGCTGCATGAGCGGTAATGTAACTGTTCTCCCCATCCCTGGCCTCCAGACAGGTGTCATTAGCCATGACCCCGTATATAACCCTTGTCACCCAGGACCCAACACAAGGGGGCACATCGAAGGTGTTGGGCACCGTCGAGTGCGGCAGAATGTTATGCATTGTGCACGCTGCCTGCATATCGGGCACAGATGTGCATGGTGGACTGATTTCCACTATCTAGGGCCCTTCATGGAAGTCTCCATGAGTTCATTATTGTCAGAGACTTGGGCCGGATTTTGGGGACTTACCTGGATATTTCCCAAAGAAACCCAAACATTAGCCAGTGTAAATGAACTGAGAACTACAGTTGACTACCCAGCACCCCACCCACAACACCCTAGATCATGTGCTCCTGTTCCAACTCCCTTGACCTGATTATATCCCTGACCCAACCACCCTTGGACCTGATGTGACTACACACCAGCACCCCCATCCAACCACCCCCGACTCATCCACAATCTCAAATCCCATGTGACCGCAGCCCCCAACCTGAGCTGAAAAACTCCCTGACCTGTCCCAAAACTGATCACCCCCTGAACCTCACTCAACCACCCCACCAACCCGACTACCTTCCTCGACCCGACCAACTGTCCCAACCCAACCAGACCAAATGTTGCACTCAACCACTCATTCGGACACCCACTCCCTGACCCACACTCTTGTATTGAAAGACTTGGCATCAATAAAAAGGCAGAGGGGGCATGTCAAGTCCTTCCTCCGTGTCTCCCGTGCTCACTGGACTTACCCTGGAGAAACTGCGCTGATCCATTTCTGTTTCAGTCAGCAGCGGAAGTCTCTGCTGAAAAAAAGGCAATTCTGTCAGGGAACAGAGAAATTGGCAGAAAGCGGGAATGCAGCCAACTCTGGACAATCCGAGCCATTGATTGCTCTGATCAACCAACAATTTAATTATTGTTGTACCATGAAACTTCCAGGATGGTAGCTGGTGAATGAGGCGGATCTTTGCCTTTTCTTCTCCAGCAATTCTTATGTTCCCGATGTAGAGACAAGAGTACATTAAGTTGGCAGAAACAGTTCCATTACTCTATTATTAAACATGTATGACTAAAACAGTGAAAGTCCATTTCAAATATTCAAACATTTTTTCCTACAATTTCCTGATTGGTTGCCAAAACATCATTCGACGGAAATTCCATCTACTCACCTCACTGGGCCCTCCACGGAAGACACATCACCTGCTTTGCAGAAAATTCCATACTTTATGTCCACAAGACCTATCATCCCTTCCACCTTTTCACTCCTCTTCATTTAAAAACATATTTTAACACTCTCCTCATTTTCCTTAACCAATCCGAATCCTTTATGCCGATTAATACATTTTCCAGTGTACATTTTCCTTATGCTGCCACTGTGGACTTTCCAAGCTCTTGGGCACTGAGTGTGTGTGCTTTTTTCTAATGAGCTTTCAACTGTGCTGAGGATAAATGCCAATTTACTGCAGTTTTCTACAATCCTGTGAGGATAATAGTTGCCTGAAGCCATTGTTAGATTGTGTCCTCTGAATCTTGAAATCAAGCCCAGTTCTTCCATTTCTTGCAAAGTATGCTGATCATTTTTATTGCCTATTGAATTGTGTATCCAATATAGCCATTGTTCTCTTGATGGCTAAATGTTCTAAATTATTTTCAAGCTTTGTCATTGCAACAAAGTTTCAGAATCTCCCTTAATTTCTCTTCCTTGTTTTTGTTTCGCCCGCTCGGAGGCGTGTGTGCATTTCAAAACCTGCATTGGAGACAACAGCACTGTTTTCCCTGATGAGATCCTCTCAATGGGTAAAATATGTTGTGAGCCTCCAGCCTTTGGAATTTTCTCATAATTGGATTGAAATAAATATAGGTCATGGGACTGAAATCTTCCAGACTATGTCTCCCCTTCCGTGGTAATACAAACTCTGAGGAAAATCCAACCCATTCGACAATGAACATAGGTGCAAATTAGGAGTATGCCACACAGTCCCCAACAAGTTGAATTGATCATGGCTGATCTGACTGTATCCTCAACCCCACATCCCCCTACCCCCGATAACCTTTCACCTCCTTGCCTTTCGAGAATGTAGTTACTTCTGCCTATATTTAACTTCCACCACCTTTCTGAGAGGAATCCCAACGACTCAACCTGCTCAGAGAAAAAAAATCTCCTCACCTCTATCTTATGGCCAACCCTCTATTTTTAAACAGTCATAGTTAATAGATTATAATTATAGAGTCTGCCACAAATGGAAACATCCCATCCCTATCCACCTGTCAAGACCCCTCAGGATCTTACATGTTCCAGTCAAGTTGATTGTTACTCTTTAAAACTCTGGTGAATACAAGACTAGCCTGTCCAACCTTCCCCCGCCCATTCCAGGTGTTACCTCTGAACTGCTTCCAACACATTTACAACCTTCCTTAAATAATGAGGCCAATATTGTATACAATAGCCCAGCTCTGGTCTCTACGATGCCCTATACAACCGAAGTATACCCTCCCTACTTTTATTTTCAATTCTCCTTTCTAACTAGAATAGAATAGAACAGTACAGCACAGAACAGGCCCTTCAGCCCTCAATGTTGTGCCGAGCCATGATCACCCTACTCAAACCCACGTATCCACCCTATACCCGTAACCCAACAACCCCCCCTTAACCTTACTTTTATTAGGACACTACGGGCAATTTAGCATGGCCAATCCACCTAACCCGCACATCTTTGGACTGTGGGAGGAAACCGGAGCACCCGGAGGAAACCCACGCACACAGAGGGAGGACGTGCAGACTCCACACAGACAGTGACCCAGCCGGGAATCGAACCTGGGACCCTGGAGCTGTGAAGCATTTATGCTAACCACCATACTACTTGCTTCACCTCCATCCTAATCTTTTCATGCACTCAAACAGCCAGATCCTTTTGCATCTCAGGGCTCTGCAAACATGATGGGCGGGATTCACCATAAGCCGACTCCGAAATCAGGAAATGTGATCAGGCGCCGATTTGAGGCCAAATCGTGATTCTCTGTCATTTCGAAAATGACATCAATGCGTTTCACTTTGCACATACAGTGGATTCTGTTTGCATATCATTAGTGGGCCTGACCCGGTATTCTCCGAGGCCTCCTCGATTCTCCACCTTCGGTGGGCCGAGTTCCCGACGGCATGGTTCACTTGTGCTTTTAAAAATCGTGAAACTGGTGTGGTGGCTGCTGTGGGAGAGACAGGGGGTATGGAAGGTGTCCAACATCGCCATAATTTGCTGACAGTTTTGCTGCTGGCCGGGCGGCTTCTGCCAGGACTGCCAGCCTAGCAATGTTGGCCTCAGTGGCATGCATTGCCGGCGCAAACTCATGAGCCCGTAGCCTCTGGGACTCCTCCATTCGGCTGCGGACCCATTGGGGCATCGCAGACCTCTCCTTCTGAATCTCACAGCCGCACCATAGGGACTGCATCGTCTCTGGGATAGCCTGGTCCAGAAGCTCAGCAACTGACTGGGACTCAGCTGGGTCCTATGATGCAGCAGACCTCCGACTTCTGTCTCCCCTGGGCATTCCTGATTCCACTTGATGTGTATCAGCAACTGTGTGGTGCTCAGCAGATAGTGCCCCAGAAGCCTGTCCACCAGTTGCGCCCAGCAAGTTGTGTGTCTCTGCGCTGGTGCAGGATGGGGATGATAGCTGTGACATATCGATGGTGACATCCTCGAAGCTCTCCTCCCAGTTGTTCTCTTGGACAGCGACACAAAGTGATGGGGGGCACACCTGGTCAGTGGGAGGATTGGATCATTTTTTTGGAAATTGGTGCACCCGGAGGAAATCCACGCAGACACAGGGAGAACGTGCACACTCCATACCCCGGGTCGGGTCAGAGAATCGTCGGGGGCGGGGGGGTGGGCAAATCACGTGACGCTGGTCCGCCAATTCTCCGGTGACCGGATAATCAGTACCATTGGCGCAGCGCAGTTGGCGCGGTACCGGTCGGGGGCTGCTCTACGCGCCCCCCCCCTGCGATTCTCCACGCGGGATGGGCCGAGTGGCTTCTGAGATAGGTCGTGTCCCGCCAGCACTGTTCACATGTGGTCCTACCCGGTTGGAGCTTGCCGTCCATCCTGCGGGGGGCAACCTAGTGGGGAGGAGGGGGTTCCGACCCCAGGGGGTGGGGGGGTGGGGGGTGGGGGGGGGTGTCCACCACCGTGGCCTGACCCGCGATCGGGGCCTACCAATCGACGGGCTGGTTTCTCCTGTTGGGGGCCTCTTTTACTCCGCGCTGGGCCCATGTAGCTCTATACCACGTTGCGTTGGGGCCGGCGTGGAGAAGGAAACTAGTGCGCATGCGCGAGTTCGCGCCGGTCACAGCCGCATGCGCAAGTACCCACCGGTAGCAGCCCGCATGTGCAGACCCGCGGCGCCCGTTTGATGCCGATATCAGCAGCTGGAACTGGGTGAGTCACTCCAGTGCCGTACTGGCCCCCTGTAGATCACAGGATCGCTGCTCCTGGAGGCCTGTTGACGCCATCGCAAAATGCAACAGAGTTTACCACGGTGCCAACACTTAGCCTCAGGATCAAAGAATCCCACCAGGGGATCCCATCTGGACTCCACCGTGTCCATCAGTCTGGCAAGGTCAGCATCCCCAAGTTGTGGTGCTGGCCTGTGTGGTGGCATGGCTGCATGCTGTCTGGGGTTTGCTCTGCAGTATTTGTCCCCCCTCATTAGTTGGGAGCTGCCGAGTGCGGAGATGGGCAATCAGTTGGCGATATGGTCTTTTCCAGTGTGAAGCCTGTGGGACATCATTAAATTACCTAATTAACGCTAGATACCGGTGACAGCCTCACCGAGCCAACCGTTGGGAAACACCCACTGTTCCTGCTCACTACCACACTTAGAAACTTTCCGTTAGATCGCACCCTTTATGTCTGATATATGATACTGTTTACTTAATACTTGCTGATCCCAGAATTCCTGCCTCTGTTTCTGTTCTCCCAGATTTTCATGAGGGTAGGGGAGTGTGGGCCTCTGAACCTACCCAAACCCGTTATGAGGCCAATTAATAACAATATGGGCTAAATAGAAGTATATGTGCTGAAACCCCCTTAAAATGCAAGGCGGAGGTCGGAGTTTAGCAGCTGTCTGCGTCAGGCCAGCTGCACAGAGGCAAAGACTGTGCCTGGGGCAAGACATGGGAAGGGCTAAAATGGTACGTTAAAATGCTTTGCAAAGTTCAAAGGACTAAATCCTTTGATGTTAAAGTTACAGCAACACACTGCTGATCAGGGCAGAAAAAACAGCTTCTTCCCCGCTGTTACCAGACTCCTACACGACCCTCTTATGGACTGACCTGATTAACATTGCACTCCTGTATGCTTCACCCGATGCCCGTGTTATGTAATTACACTGTGTACCTTCCGTTGCCCTATTATGTATTTTCTTTTATTTTCTTTTCTTTTTATGTACTTAATGATCTGTTGAGCTGCTCGCAGAAAAATACTTTTCACTGTACCTCGTTACACGTGACAATAAACAAAATCCAAAATCCAAAAGAAATCCGAATTAAGAAGTTTGCTAGTTCAGGAAGTTGTCACCTACCTGGCATCACCTGGCTTGTCATGGAATTGGGAGTAGTGAGCACGGCTGTTATTTGGATTTTATTTATTGTCACGTGTATGGAGGTACAGTGAAGAGCGTTGTTCTGCATAGTGTCCAGACAGATCGTTCCATACATTAATAATAATAACCTTTTATTGTCCCAAGTATGAAGTTACTGTGAAATGCCCGTTGTCATCACATTTCGGCGCCTGTTCTAAGCCGATACCGGAATTGAACCCGCACTGCTGGCCTTGTTCTGCATCACACACCAGCTTTCTGACCCACTGAGCTAACACGGTTGTGCACAATACTTTGCTTCTTGAAGTCAATGACCAGCTCCTTAGTGTTGTCATTACACCACTCCACTAGGTTCTCTAGTTCCCTCCTGATACTACTCTACCTAACCACCAGGAAGGCTACAGCAGTAAATTCAGGCCAAATGAAGTTGATGAACAACAGCCTACGTAGGAATGTCAGATGGTCACACACCTCTGTGAATCCAACAGGTGGCTGTACAGTGGTGTATCGCCCTCTTTTTAAAAATAAATTTAGAGTATGTGGTGATATGACTAGGAGGTTTACGGTACCTATCTCCATTGGTGCATAACATTTGCTGCCCATTGGCTCAGGCCGGTCATGTGCCTCTCGGCTGGTTGGTTGAGACTAGTCATGTGACTGCTCACCGATTGGTCGGGAGGCAAGTAGTCCCGCCTACGAGGCGGGGTATATGAACCCATAGGACCCGGCAGTTGGCCTTTCTCTGTAAGTCGACTCCCAGGCACACAACTAGTCGATTAAAGCCTAATGTTTGGATCTTCATCTCGACTCGTGTCCAATTGATGGTACATCAGAGTACCCAATTCATTTTTCCAATTAAGGGATTTAGCATGGCCAATTCACCTAGCCTGCACATCTTTTGGGTTGTGGGGGGCGAAACCCATGCAAACACAGGGAGAATGCGCAAACTCCACACAGACAGTGACCCAGAGCCGGGATCGAACCTGGGACCTCGGTGCCATGAGGCCGCTGTGCTACTCACTGTGCCACCGTGCTGCCACGACTGATGCCCTCTTTACCGATGTTGGACAACAGATCAGGATCACATTGACTGGGCATTGCCGGCTCAGAGGGCAATGAGTCCAGTGCCTGGTGTGGTCAGGTGGTGTCCTCCAATACCCTGCTGCAAGGGTTGGAGGTGAATATAATGATCTGCTGCATTCGCGGCAACAGGGCTGTCCAGAGAGTTGTGAACCTTGAGGATGGTGAGCACTTTAGAAGAGGAGAGATCTTTAGCAGAAGAGCAGGGTGTAAGAGAGGAGGAGGGATTGGAGGCAGTGGCAAATGGCATCCTCCTGACAGCCTTTCGGAGGAGAATCTCCACTCTCCCCTTCATGTGTCCTGGGCCTTCAGCTTCCCTCTGTCATCTCAGGCCCCTGTGATATGTTGGAGGCTTTGGCACAAACCTCCTTCAAGACAACCAGCAACCAGTTTCTGACACCAAAAAAAACTCGGCTCCTGTATCCCATCTAAAATGGAAAGTCCAGTAGTTGGTATGAACTCACCTTTACTTACAGAAAGACACATTGGACATGCTGGTAGCATACACCTTAGTTTGGGTGGGTGTCTTCTAGAAAGCAAACAGAAAAAGAACAAATTCCACTGCACCTCAAAGTCTATGTAAATCTGCACTTATTAGCATGTTAAATCTCTATGAGAATTAGATCTGTGATGTGAATACTTTACCATATAAATTTGACTGAAAAATAATTCAGTCAATTTAGATGCATAGAAAACATACTGCGTGTTGAATTATTTATGGCCATTATCATTCATAATGTTTACAGGATACTTATCATGATTTTACTTTCTAAGGCATGAGTGCTCGAAAAATAAATGTTTTCCTACAGAAACTAGCTAAACTCATGCTGACTGGAGTGTGCGCTACCGGCCAATCTTGATGCCGTTCAGTTCATGCAGATTCACACCAACAAGTTTTAAAATTGGAATTCGTGAGCAAAACCTGCTGCGGAACGGATTGAATATTTGGTTCTTCAGTACTAATGAAGCACACAAGGCAATAAAATAACTTGAGGCGCAGATCCCGGCATACTGAATGAAAGCATTGCTCTGCATAACTTATATTCAACATTGCAGCTTCTGGAGTGTCAGATGTAACAGAAAGATTGGAAATGAACCTCATCAGTAATTGCAGCTAACTTCCTTAAGCTTTGCCTTTCCCCAAAAATGACAAGATGAATTTCGGAGGGCAATGAATGATGAAAGGAGCAGCTGGCAGCCTATTCCCATTTGCCTTTGTGTTCCAGTGGCGATGTGACACTTGGATTCCACTACTCCCCCTCTGCTGGTTAATTATTTCTGCACAAATGGTGAGATTCAAGGAGCCCTAAATGTTGAGCTTCATATCTCCTCGGCATAGAAATGAATTGGAAAATGACCTGAACGCTTATTTCAGGCAAGGGAGAAGGAGTTCTCTTGCTTGACCTTACCCAATTTGGTGGATGGTGCAGTTTCATTCAGGAGCAGTTTCCTCTTTGCAATTATTGGATCTTGGGAGGCAATGACAGCACATTGAAGGCTGCTGAGTCTCTGAGCCCCGGTGATATTACTGAGTGTGTACAGATTCTGGCTTGTGTTACCCGCTTGAACTTTTCTGAACTTTATATGTTAAGCAAAAAAAAAACCCACATGGATAAAGTTAAATATGTCTCCAAGGAAGAGTGCCAGCTAAACCCAGCTTTCAGCAGTAATCTGCAAATTCACCGAATCAGTTAAATAGAAGGAATAACTAAATTGCTAAGAGAATTTTTGAGGGGAAAATCTAGTCCAAAGTAAGTAGTGCAAAGTACTACTGTTTAAAACTACTTGGTAGGAAGAGGCAAAAACGTTGAACCAAAAGGCTACATGCCAAGGTTTTTTGAGCTGATGGCAAATTATAAATGGTAGATTACTTCTCAAAGCTAAACCAGGATTGGGACTGCCTCCTTGAAAAATAATCAATTATACCATTTGTATGGCACACAACTGATATTGCCCCACGCAAGAAAGCTTCAGAATACAAACCAGCAGTGACAGGAGGATGTGGGTGTGAAAGAGATCCCTACAGCTTAATCCGATTGTGTGGGAAACCAGCTTTGTAATTGTTAGGTCAGGAGGCTACATTTAAACCTTGCTCTGTAATAATTTACATTGAACCATTTGTTATTTTCCCAGCTATTCATGATAAAAATAAAATATGTGCTTTGAAAACTTAAATACAATCAATTCTACAGGTTTCACAAGTATGCACATTGCCATTACCATAGTTGCTGAAGCCTTTGGTTTTAAAAAGGTGAAAATGACAGTGAATTGCTCTCTCTTCTAATCTCTCTGCAGACCGATTCTGCACCGTATTGCAAACATCACATTGTTCTCTGTCACACCATTACAACAATTTCCTTCCAATTACTGTTGGCATCCCATATACCAATTCCTAATGATGCTCCCTTGGCTTATTTTTAGATTGTCAATTTCAACATTAACCTGCTGGATCCCCATAGACATACAATTTGGTACAAGGTTACAGTTAAGATTATCTATGCCATTACATTTGTCACTCTAACCTCTCTCACTCACTGACTAACTTCTTCCCATCAGAAACTACCTCAATAAATTGAGAGTATTTAACACTGTGCTTTAGTAACAGGATTATTCAGATTCAATCTGCCCTTAATTGTGAGAACTTCTGTAGGTCAGCAAGCAACCTTGACGATGAAAGGTAAAGATAATTTAATTATGCAGTTCTTCTTACATAGTAGTACAGTGGTTAACACTATTGCTTCACAGCGCCAGGGACCCAGGTTTGATTCCCAGTTTCGGTCACTGTCTGTGCAGAATCTGCACATTCTCCCCATGTCTGTATGGATTTCCTCCGTGTGCTCCGGTTTCCTTCCCCAAGCCCTGAAAGATGTGCTTGTTGCGTGAATTGAACATTCTGAATTCTCCATCTGTGTACCCGAACAGGCACCGTAGTGTGGCGACTAGGGGATTTTCACAGTAACTTCATTGCAGTGTTAATGTAAGCTGACTTGTGACACCAATAAACATTATTATTACATAGAAAACAGAAGCAGGAGTGTGATGATAAGTAGACTGTCATCTGTATTATCATCTGTATGTAAATAATAATATATGTATAACTATTGTAGTTCCAGCATCTGACCACTAGGTGGTATGAGTATGCAGACACGTGACCAGGACGTATGTGATGCAGGAGAAGTTGTTCGTAAGGCGTTTGTAGCAGTCACATATTAGAGTAGCTCTGTAGTATCTTAGTTTAAGCTAGTGTTCAACCATTATTTCCAACTGTATTAATCTTAGACAGTTTAGTAATTCATTCGTGTGGTGTTTGGAATAAATAACTTTGTTTATAAAACAAAGTCTAATGTTCTTTGTTCGCACTACAATATCAAGATTCAACATCAGGCCAATCAAAGAACATTATAAGGAGGAGGCCCTTTGGCCCTTCAAGTTCCACCATTTATTATGATGATGTCTGATCATCAAGTTCAATACCCTGATCCCGCTTTCCCCCCAATATCCCTTGATCCCTTTAGCCCCAAGAACTATGGGTGGCATTCTCCCCTACCCGGCGGGGCGTCCCGGCGTAGGGGAGTGGCGCCAACCACTCCGGCATCGGGCCTCCCCAAAGGTGCGGAATTCTCCGCACCTTTGGGGGCTAGGCCTGCGCCGGAGCGTTTGGCACCACGTCGACTGGCGTGAAAACCGGCATCAGCGACCTTTCAGGCCCGCCGCCCGGCGCCGGGGCTGGCCGAAAGGCCTTCGCCAGTTCACGCATGCACCGGTGGTGACGTCAGCGGCACCTGCCGCTGATGTCACCACCGGCGCATGCGCACTGGGGGATTCTCTTCTGCCTCCGCCGTGGCGGCGGCGGAAGAGAAAGAGTGCCCCCATGGCACTGGCCTGTCCACCGATCGGTGGGCCCCGATCGCGGGCCTGGCCACCGTAGGGGCATCCCCCGGGGTCCGATCGCCCCGCGCCCCCCCCAGGACCCCGGGGGCCCGCTCCCGTCGCCGATCCCGCCGCCACCAGAGGTGGTTCAAACCTCGGCAGCGGGGGAGGCCCATCGCGGGCCGGAGAATCGCCGCAGGGGGCTCGCTGCTCGACGTGGCATGATTCCCGCCCCCGCCAATTGCCGGGTGGTGGAGAATTTCGGCGGCCCCGGGCGATTCTCTGACCCTGCGTGGGGTCGGAGAATTTCGCCCCATATCTAATTCCTTCTTAAAACCACACATTTTGAATTCAACTACTTTCTGTGCCAGTGAATTCCACAGATTCACCGCTCTTTAGGTGAAGACATTTCTCCTCACCTTAGTCCTAAAAGGTTTACCCCTTATTCTCAAACTATGACCCCTAGGTCTGGACTCCCCCACCGTCGGGAACATTCTTTCTTAATCTACCCTGTCTAATTCCGTTAGAATTTTGTAAATTGCTATGAAATCATCTCATTGGACGAGTAAACGAGAGACCCAGAGTAATGCTCTGGGGACCCAGGTTCAAATCCCGCCACTGCAGACGGTGATATTTGAATTCAATAAAAATCTGGAATTAAAAATCTAATGATGAAACCACGTGACTCCAGGCCACAAGCAATATAGTTGACTCTTAATTTCCCACTCAAGGGCAATTAGGGATGGGCAATAAATGCTGGCACAGCTTGCGACACCCACATCCCAGGAACAAATAAAAAAAGCAACAGGCTTGAGAGGGCAGCATGGTAGCACAGTGGTGAGCACTGTTGTTTCTCAGTTCAAGGTTCAACTCCCGGCTTGGGTCACTGTCTGTGCGGAGTCTGTACTTTCTCCCTGTGTCTGTGTGGGTTTCATCCGGGTGCTCCGGTTTCTTCCCACGGTCCAAAGAAGTGCAGGTTAGGTGGATTGGCCATGCTAAATTGCCCTTAGTTTGCAAAACGATTGTGAGGGGTTGCTGGGTTATGGGAATAGGGTGGAGGTGTGAGCTTAGGTAGGGTGCTCTTTCCAAGGGCCGGTGCAGACTCAATGGGCCGAATGGACTCCTTCTGCACTGTAAATTCTATGATTCTAGGGCACAGCTCCACAGAGCTCCACAATCTCAGTGCATTTGCGAAAAAAGCCCTTACGTTGACTGGGGAGGAGCAGGACTGTGCCTGTGCGGATGGCAAAGTGGGGCAGAGAACACAAGTGAGAATCTTAGAAACACATAGTCATTCCTCAAGCCACGCATGTGTAAAATCTTGCATCATTTATCCCCAGTGATGTACCAATGCCAGCTCCCTTCTCTTGCAGGGCAATCAGGCGAGAAGCCCGGACCATCCTCCTGCCCTCTAGATTCCATAGACCTGAGCTCCTCAGAGGGGGAATTCTCAGACATCCCCACAGAAGAGGTGTCACAGCTGTAACCCACATGCTCCACCAGCGCAAACACTCACTGGCTGGCGGGGTTAAGTAATAGGCAGGTTTCTGCCTCACTCACTGGTGCATGTGGGGTCCGGCACTCAGAGGGATGTCGGAGCCCAGGGCAATGAGCCAATGACATGTCCCTTGGTCCTGTCATCCCAGAGCTGATGGAACTGCAGAAGCAGAGTCGCAAACATCAGTAAGCGTTGATAACAACCTTCCCCAGATTGCAAGGTTAGCTGGAGAAGTCCCATCACCTTCTGTCCGACAAGGTGGTGCTGTCACTCCAATGCAACGAGGCCAACACTGTGAGGGTGGTGTCCGCTGTGGAAACCTTGGTGCAGGACGTGAACAAGATGGTGGGTGATGTCCGCTCCATTAATGAGGGCTTCACCAGCACAGTGCAGGCACTGGTGGGAATCCAAAGTGTCAGCGGCAGAGGACAGCAGAGATTCTGGATCTCACTCGTGCTGTCCCTCCATCTCACGGAAGAGCACAGGTGACCCTGGGCACCTGAAAGGAAGAGGATCAGCAGGAGCGTAGCTCACAGCCCTTCACCCGGTAGACTCTGGTTGTGCTCAGCCCATCTGACATCCCCTCCAGCGAATGACACACCTCCAGCCTCGCACACTTTTGAGGGCAGCACTGCAACACCCGTGCTGTCCGCAAGTTGCTTCACAGCTCCAGGGTCCCAGGTTTGATTCCCAGCTTGAATCACTGTCTGTGCGGAGTCTGCATGTTCCTGTGTTTGCGTGGGTTTCCTCCGGGTTCTCCGGTTTCCTCCCACTAATACCGAAAGACGTGCTGTTAGGTAATTTGAGCATTCTGAATTCTCCCTCTATGTACCCGAACAGGCGCCAGAATATGGCGACCAGGGGCTTTTCACAGTAACTTCATTGCATTAATAATGTAAGTCTACTTGAGACAATAAAGATTATTATTATTAAGTCGGCAAGGACCCTCAAGTTCCAAAACCCCAGAAAACACCCACCAAGAACATCTCAAGAAACACGGCATGGAAGGCAGCAGGCTGCCTCAACCTCAGCTGTAGATCATGGGGAAACACATAGAAACGGAAGGAGGGTGAGGAAACTGTCGGCACTTAGTGAGCATGGGTGAACATAGGCACTAACTAATATAGGTCAACACTTTAATATACCACTTATAAATAAAGATCACTTTTATCACAAGCGGATACTCCACCCTATCATTTCATTGTGCAATGCTCCACAAACCCCGATGTACACTTGGTGCCCATCCCTGTGCAGCATGACAGTGGCAGCGCCAAGTCGCTCACCTGCCATACTGATGACTCCTATTCGCCGCCCTCCCTGACCTCCTTATCCGAGAGGATGTGGCACTCCTCCAAGTGGTTTTGAAATTCTTTCGAGCTTAACCCGTTTGTCCTCAGTGCTGCCCCGAGTGCTGCCTGAGTGTGGGGTTCTCCTCACGCTGCAGTCATGCGTCCCCAAGTAAGCATGACTTCATTTCTTATGAGGCAGGGATGCAACCCATTCCTGAGTCCCCCAGTCTGCTCTGGCAGCCTGGCCTCTCATGGAACCACATCCATAAAGCCTCACAGTTTCTCCCAGTGGTGAGCCTCAGTATTCACTTCCTCCCACCCACTTCCAGCTCTGACTAAGGATGGGCACCCTCTGAAAGGTGATTTGAGCACAAGCCCAGCAAGGAGGGCGCAGGAAGGAATATCTCCATGTGACCCTCCAAAATCCATAAAGCAAGGGACACCCCAAAATGAAGGGAAGTTGATGCTGCTAGCAACCCCTCCCTCGAGCATGAGACACTGAGCCCCAGCCCTGGCTCCGAATTGATCCTTTCACTGTCCTACACCTCTTGTCCAGTGCACCTGGAGTATTGAAGGTCTTGGAGATTCATGGATGCCCGAATGCTCATCTCCAATAGCCCCTCGCAGGTGAGGCAGCCAGATTCACGTTTATGTTGAGCTGTTGTGATTGATGCCAACATGATATCCTGCCCGCGTTTGGTGAATATTGAATGAGGGGAGAAGGTCCGGAGTGAATGTTTACTAATGGATTAAAGTGAGGTTCCTGACCTCCTCCGGTGTGATTCACACTACTCCACCCGTGACTGTAAGACTGGACTCCCCCATCATTGGGGACATTCTTCCTGCATCTACCCTGTCTAGTCCTGTTAGAATTTTATAGGATTCAATGAGATCCCCCCCTCAATCTTCTAAACTCCAGTGAATATAATCCATCCAACTTAATCTCTCCTCATACACCAGTCTCACCATTTTAGGACTCAGTCTGGTAAACCTTTGCTCCACACTCCCTGCACAGCAAGAGCATCCGTCCTCAGATAAGGAGACTAAAACTGCACACTGTATTTCAGGTATGGTCTCACTAAAGTCCTGTATAATTTCAGCAAGATATTCCTGCTTCTGTACTCAAATCTTCTTGTTATAAACACCAACGTACCATTTATCTTATTTAATTCCTGCTGCACCTGCATTTCAGTGATTGGTGTTCAAGGACGCCCAGGTCTCACTGCATATTCCCCTCTCTCAATCTATAGCCATTCAGATAATAATCTGCCATTGTGTTTTTGCTACCAAAGTGGATAACCTCACATTTATCCACCTGATACTGCATTCACCATGCACTTTCCCACTCACAGACCTTGGGAACATTTAGTTCCCTTATCTAGATTATTAATGTACATTGTAAATAGCTGGGGTCCTAGCACCGTTCCCTGTGGTACCCCAATAGTTACTGGCTGCCACTTGAAAAATGACTCTGGGTGGGATATTCCATTGCCCGATGTCGATATCGTAATCAGCAATCGGGCGAAGAATCGACTCCAACGCCGAAATTGGGGCCAGCGCCAACGCTGGTTTGACGCCAGTCAGCCATGCTCCGCCCCCTCTGAAATGGCATCAGCGCATTACGCACCGTTGCAACAGCGTAGGAGCATCATCGGCCGGCGCTCCCATGATGCTCTGCCCCCGATGGGCCGAGTTCCAGACCACGTGGGATACATGTGGTCTCAGCGGTCGGAAACCCGACTTGGCATCTGAGAACTGTGTCCTGCGCCGCCACACCCAGCCAGATCCGCGCCGCTGGCTGAATGTGCTTCCGCAAGGGCTGGGGGTACTGGTGGAGGGTGGCCAGGGGGTAGCCTGTGGGGTCGCAGATGGTGTGTCAGGTCCGTGCACGGCCGGCGCCATGTTATACAGCACAACCGCTGCAGGCCGTCGCCGTGTGCATGCATGGCCAGGGACATGACCATTCTCCCCCATTTTCGCCGTGGGAAACGGAAGTTTCACCCGGCTCCGCTGCTAGCCCCTCACCAATCCTGGAATGGGTGAGGGGTCCGCAGCGATTTATTTCGTCGTAAAACGCCTGCGAATTCCCCGTTCGAACCAGCGCTTAGCCGCTGAAAGGGAGAATCCAGCCCTCCTTGTTTCCAGTCTGCGAACCAATTCTCTACCTATCTCAATACACTACCCACCAATCCCATGCGCTTTAATTTTACACGTTAATCTCTTATGTGGGACTTTGTTGAAAGCCTTCTGAATGTCTAAATAAACCACATCCACTGGATCTCCTCATTAAATCTACCAGTTACATCCTAGAAAAATTCCAATTGATTTGTCAAGCATAATTTCCCTTCATGAGGCCCACACGATGTGCTGCATCGTGTGGGCAGCGCAGTAGCATAGTGGTTAGCACTATGGCTTCACAGTGCCAGGGTCCCAGGTTCGATTCCCAGCTTGGGTCACTGTCTGTGCGGAGTCTGCACTTTCTTCCTGTGTCTGCGAGACTTTCCTCCGGGTGCTCCGGTTTCCTCCCACAGTCCAAAGATGTGCAGTTTAGGTGGATTGGCCTTGATATATTGCTACCGGGAAAGTCGCAGCAGAGGTGCGCCAACAGTGTGAACTGGCAGAAAATTCCAGCCATATGTAGGAGTGTAGCAATGTAGCAATTAACTCTTGATCTCTCTAAGGGCCTACATTTATTAGAAATTAACAGATGGCTGCGACGGGCCTACTCATTGGGCCCCACAACATTTCTGATTTGTTCTGATGCAGTCCAAGAACGAATTTACTTCCATCTTCGAGCCTGTCCATTCTAATGCGTGACAACTAAGACCTCAAGGAATTTGGGCCTCAGTGTTTGATTGAAATGAAAGAAAATGGTAAGCAGATTGTGTGGCAACATTATGAAAGAATGAGGTTGTTTGATTTGAATGATACAAGCTAAATAGTTTTTGCTAGTCTTTTGATGTTGCTGAGGCAGTAATTATTGTGCAAGAACAGATGGCTGGCAGTAAATTACAGGTAATTCAATTAAATGGATCAGAAGATGCCATAAATTGTGACAACCAAACTTACTTTGAATCTAAATTTAAGTGAAACCTTGACTTGGAACTGAAGACTTCAACTGACTGCCATTCTCCATAATGTACCGTGATGAATGTCCGTGTTTTTGGCCTGGTTGGTCTGAAGATACATTGCTTCTTTTATCTAAGCAATTAATTTTTATCTTTCAGATATTTAAAATGCAGGATGCACTGTAATGTGTTAGCAATTTGCATGTAGTTGCCTAACATTGGAGGGGTTTATGAGACTTAGTGACAGATTGTGTGGGTGAACTTGGGCTAGATGTTTGACTCAAGAACTTGGCATGGTGGATGTGTTCGAATTTTGCAGCTCCCGGCTCAATCTAGCCTGATTCCCATTTTAACCCCCAACAATACCCTGCAATGTGTGGATTTTTGCAGCATTGAGAGTTTCCTGAGCTGGAACACTAAAGGGCTAAGACTGCTGTGACCGGCTTTACAATTACTCTCAGGGCTTCAAACTGATGTCATTGCACTTTAAATTAGTTGCATTGGCTCAGGAGCGCTTTAAAAATGGTGGACCGGTCCTAATTCCGTGATTTCCAACCCCATTCCTGAGCTGTGAGACTTTTGTCACTGCCAACCTGGCCAAGCACCATTGTGGCAATAGGCAGCTCCTTCTCCTCCTCGACAATTATCATGGAGTCGGAATAGGTTTTTATTAAATTGTGATTCAAGGACCATCAGAAGAATCACGAACGCCTTTAAAAGGGAAGTTCAAAAGGTCCTCCTCATATACCTATGCACAGCTCTGCCCTTCCACTCACCCCCATGTGTCCTCACGCTACCTATGTCAAGCTATGGTGCTTCAATGCCCGTTGACCCACTGTACGCTTTGTAGAACAATCAACCCTATAGCGTATAGTTGCATTGGTAGTAAAGCTATGAAAAAAAAACATTCATCATTCTCTCCTATATTTTGAAAAAGGAAGTCTGCACTTCAAGCAAATAAAAGTGCCAATCAGCCAAGTCCTTTGAAGTCATGAAGGGCTGGTTTAGCACACTGAGGGGTTGGTTTAGCACACTGGGCTAAATCGCTGGCTTTTAAAGCAGACTAAGGTAGGCCAGCAGCATGGTTCAATTCCCGTAGGAGCCTCCCTGAACAGGCGCCGGAATGTGGCGACTAGGGGCTTTTCACAGTAACTTCATTGAAGCTTACTCGTGACAATAAGCGATTTTCATTTCATTTCAGGTTTCAAAACTTGCGAACTACAAACTCTTGAAACCAACTGACTCGTGCAAAGAAAATCTGTGAAATTGACAGCAGAGATCAGAGAACTTGAGCTGACATTCAAACAATGTTTTCTCTGGGGATCAACTGTTCTAGTATTTTAATAGCTGTCAGCCAAACTTGAGGATGAAAATGCAATATGTCATCTCTGGAAGCCAACACTTCAGGGACAGTCTCAAATTTTCAAAGTGCTTGCTTGCGGGGAGGGGGCAGATGGAGTTAAAAATCACTTCACTATGTATAAAAATCACATGAATAGATATCAAAAAGGATTCCAGTGAAACTGAACAGTCCAGTGAATATCAGAGTCACAGTTTGTTTTACTCTGGATGAAAAGTGTCTGCATGGGCAATCTTGCTTTCAGTTACCTTCAATTTGGCTACACGGCCATTTTCCTTCAAGTTAACGCTGTTATTCTTTTCACGGGTAAGTCAGTGGTAGGCCACATCATGGCTGCTGCCTAATTTTGCTGTTGACATGCTGCATGTGGTTCCCACCTCCATAAGGTGCCCAGCACCAATAATTGTGCACTGAGCTCTCTTCTGTTCATTAGCATTTAAGGCTTTACCATTTAAAAATACCGTTGCATGACAGACACAGCTGATGCACAGAGTCAGGGCGTGGAATTTATTGAGTTGTCAGATTCCAGGTCCAATTTGAAAATTTGGCTCCTGGGGTTTGGTCACACCGTTGAGGGGCATGTTGAGGCTTTGAATATCTTGTAGCATTTCTGGAATTTACAAACATTGGAAACAAAAGAACATGAACAGAGATTTTTATAATTCTTTCTTTGGATTTGGCCATTGCCAACTTGCCCAACACTTGTTGCCCATCCCAAGTTGCCCTTGAGAAGGTGGTGAGCTAACTCCTTGAACCGTTGTCGGTCATATGATGTAGGTATACCCACTGGGCTGTGAGGTAGGGAGTTCCAGGTTCTTGATGCGACAGCTCTGAAGGAACAATGATATGGTCACATGTTATGATGGTCTGCGGCTGAGAGGGGAACTTGAAGGTGCTGGTGTTCTCACCATTCCACTGCCCTTGTAGCACCTCCTAGCTGGTAGAGGTCACAGGTTGAGAAGGTTGAAGATGGCTTGACAAGTTTCTGCAGTGCAATTTGTAAACGATACACACTGCTCTGGGCATTTGTGGTGGAGGCTGTGAATGTATAAGTTAGTGACTGATCAACCGGGCTCCTTTATCCTAGAATGGTGTCCAGATATTTCATCATAAGGAGACAAACTGCTTCAGTATATGGGCACACAAACTTTTCAGTGTCTGAGGAGTTGTGAATGCTATTGGTGAATGTTATTGAACGTTGTGCAATCATCAGTGAACATCCCCATTCTGAACTTATGATAGAGGAAAAGTCATTAATAAAGTAGCTAAAAATGGTTGAGCTTGGAACACTAACCTGACACTCCTGCAGTGATGTCGTGCATCTTAAAAGATTGGACTCCAACAACTCCAATCATCAACCTTTACGCAAAGTATGACTCCACCCAGAGAATATTTCTCTCTGATTCCCATTGGCATCAGTTTTGCCGGCGCTCCTTGATGCCACACTGAACTGACGGGGTATAATTACCTGGATTGGATTTGTCCTTGTTTTGTTTTAGACAGAATAACAATTTCCCACAATGTTGGGTAGATGCCATTGTTGGCGCTGTATTGGAACAGCGTAGCTCGGGTTGCCACTATTTCTGGGACACGTGTCTTCGGTATTACTTCTGGCATGTTGGCAGGATTAGCCTTTGCAATATCTATTACCCCCAGCTGATTCTTGATGTCATGTGGAGTGAATCAAATTGGCTGAAGACTGGTAACTGTCATACCGGGAATCTCAGGAGGAGGCCGAGATGAATCATCCACTCAACACTGCTGGCTAAAGCTGGCTGGGCTCCCTCATCTTTGACCTATTTCAACCAATTAAACTAAACAAACAAATTGAGGGAGGAATTAAAAGGGGGCCGCTTCTTAAAGGGGCACTGCCATAAACAAAAACAAAGAGCACAAAAAGCAACTGAAACTTTAAAAAAATCATGTCAAAAGATGATTGAAAGGGTCAATAAAGCATTCCAGACTCAGCGGTGCCCACTGGGCACGGAAGACCTCGATAGTGACGGGGCAACACATGCTCCCTCTAGGGACACCCGGCCGAGAATGAAGCTGCAGAAGAGGGGCAGACAGTCAGGTTGGATGACCCCCTCAGCCACCCACTACCTGGACCTGCTGATGGTGAGTTTTGCCAGACCCAGGAGCAGGTTCATGAGGAGATCTTCCTCCTCCCACACCCCTCTTTGTACAGGAAGCCCATAGATCAGGAATGTGGGGCTGAAGTGCAAACAAAATTGTAATTAAATATTTGCGAAGAAACAAAAAAGGGGGTGCAGCCTAAACATTTAACATAGATATGGTCCATGAACTCCACAAGGCTAGAAAAAAGGCAGGCATTTTGGGAGCTGTGAACCGGTGCATGGAACTGATGTGTCCAGCACCCTCCAACCCAAGTCCCCAGCATTAAGCGGGAGGACTCCTCCTGTGGGGACGCTGCTACCTGACACCAACAAGGCATACCAAGGTGTGTCCAGGCGACGGGCGAGGGAAAGGAAGTGAAGTGTGTGCAACAGCAGCCCATCCAGGAAACCCCTCCGTGCAGTGCTCAAGGGCATAGAGGGCATTTCCGCGAGGTCACTGGGGTTGTGGGGCTCTGGCTCCTAAGGGGTGAGCTTGGGGCTTGAGGTCAATGTGAAATTCTGCCCAAGCAGGGGTCCGCTCAAATGGGTGTTCACCACACAGCTGTGAATCTTTGAGACCAGGAGTGCTGTCTGGTCTGAGCATGACCGTTTTGAGATCATGGATGGCATTGGCCACAAACTGGACACCCGTCGCCACTTGACATGCCAATTCATGGGGTGTCATCCAGCCCACCCCTCTGCCACCCAGTATGCCTCCAATTCCCTCATCATTGAGGATGGGGGGTGGGGGTATTTGTGGAGCTTCCTCTTCTAATTAGTTGTTTGTTTGTCCACCACCATTTATAATTGGATGTGACTGGATTTGACCTACTGTGTCATGTGTTTAATGCAGTGGTGCACTTCAGACAGAATTATGGCCTTATATCCGTCCTAGGCACAAATATCTGAAGCACTGGTAACAATACAGCCACTACTGTATCCCGAAATGGACTGCAATTGAACAGCCAGCAGCTAGTGTAATACAAATATTGCCTCAGGTGAAAAGTGCAGCCTTCTCACATACTGTTTTCCAATTTGATAAAGGTAATGGAAATGTCAATAGCTTGTACTTGTGCAGTGTCATTTTTGTGACAAGAGTCTCAAGGTGCTTTACAGGAAAAAATAAGATATGGAAACTGAGCCAAGGAAAGATATAAGATGAGAGGTCATTCAACCATAAGACCAGTCATTGCTAAATCTCAGTAGCTTAAAACAACGGGTGTTTTCTGGCATTGCTCATTCTGAGGCTGAGTACAGACTCTTTCTTTATCTAAGGCATCAGTTTGGTCAAAGAGCTGAATTTTCAGGGGTCCACAATAGAAGAGAGGGAGGTGCAGATTTATTGGATCAATGGATCAAATTCAAGAGTGTCGGACAGGAGAAGACTTGGCTGCCAATTGTGCATTAAACGAGTGGTGGTAACGCACCAGTAACAAAGTCAGAAGAGTGTTGAGTTTGAGAAGGATGGAACACTGGGGCTTACTGAGGGGTTCAAAAGTAGGGAGATAAGATAATGTCTGAGAGTTTCTGAGGGGGGCAATCACAGTCTCAGGGGTTAGGCCGGTGAGGGAAGGAGGTCCAGAGGTCATTGGGCCTTAAGGGAAAGATACTCCCAGCCAGAAGTGGGGGTTGATAGACGTACCACACCCATTCCAGTCTGGCACCTAGCTATTTTTCCTACCCTGAGCTTCATCCACTGCCAGACTAAGTATTGAGGTTGGATGGGAAAAGATCCTTCTTGGAACAATGACATGTTTCCCCTCTGAGGTTGTGTCATCCTAGCTTAAATCACAACCAGTTCAGAGTGGGCAGGAAGCCGAAGTGATTCCTGTCCATGTAAATGCATGCGTCCCCTCACCCCCTCAGCTCAGAACCCGCCGTGGGTGGGGTCACGGGAAACATAAACTTCTCACCCATTCGTGAAGCGGTGCAATCTAGCTGTCTGAGCAAATGCAGCAAGCACAAACCTCTCAAATAGCATTTGCGTTTCTTTGCAAACTTGCTCCAGTAAAAGCTAGAAGTGAACCTGATTGGGTTTCAATCTGTGCCCACTTTCTGAACTCAATCTTCCTCTACCTCACCTTGGGAGGTAAAATTCTGCCCAAGAATGCTGGATTACGTTGCCTCCTCAGGATTCCTCCTGATCTTCATCAAACATTTGCTTGTCACAGAGGAACAAAGGATTTTCAACTCAAAACCATGTTATGGCGCAGCAGATTTTAAGTGCCAGACTGCCCAAATCTCAAAGGGAAACTTGAGCAACCTACTGCAGCTATATTCAATTTGTGTTATGAAGAGGTATTCAAAGTCCGGGGAAGCAAATTTCAGATCAATTTTTTAAAAATGTACTTTACTTTCCAGGAAATGCATGTATAGTATTCTTGTCATTCATAATTTGTTTCTGATAAACACTACGGAAATTAACAAGGCCACATTGATAATGATGTTATCCCCTGTCAGGAAATGGATGGCCCTGGATGAAAATAGAGCAACAGCAGAGATCCCTCTCACTCACCAACATTCGCATGTGGTAGGGTAGAAAATAAATGGGCTAATGCTACTGTTCCCCACTTCTCCCAGGCCCACCTCCCCACTCTTTCCTGTTTCTTCCCAGGTCTTACTGCACCTGGCAGCGGAGAATCCATGATTAGGAGCTGATAAGCCTCAGGCCTCACTCATCCAAGCATCACCTGTAACCCCAAGTAAGGATGAATCAGTGAGTGTGAGTGGATTGGATTGGATAGGATTTGTTTATTGTTAAGTGTACTGAGGTACAATGAAAAGTATTGTTCTGTGTGCAACTCGGACAAATCATTCCTTAAATGAAAAGTATATAAATAATAGGGCAAACATAAAATGCACAATGGAAATACATATACATAGGTATCAGGTGTAGTACTATTTGGTAGAGAAGATGTGTGAAGTGATCAGATCAGTCCGTAAGAGGGTTGTTTAGAAGCCTAGTATAGCCACATGAGTTGGCCACTTCCCAAGTTAAAATGGAGAAACACAAGGAACGCAGGGAAAATTGGACAATCCCAGAGAAACAAGCAGTTTGCAGACTTTTCCTGTGTATTCTGCCTGCAAAGAAAGCAGACAGCACTGAAACCAGCAGCCATGCATATTAATGAGCGATTCCCAGGCACAATAGTAACAATCAAAGGTGATCAAAGTAAAGCTAAACTCCTCGGCGCCAGCAGGAGTCCAAGACAAAAGAAACAAACGGGCACCCAAGGACCGCCCAGCGATCGGGAAACAGCCCCAGTATTGGGGAATTCAAACCAATCGATTGGTATGAGTTCCAATCGATTGCAAGTAAGCTCGGGGTCCACCCAAAAGGGTGCGAAGCCCCTGAAGACTATAAGATAGAGCCCCCAAGGTCAGTTCGCTCTCTTAGCCAGCCCTCCCCAGCAGAACATCTCAGCAGCTCTCAAAGAACTTGACTGTAAGAAGGAGAGGCCTGGCCAACTGCTGCACCATCAAGTAAGTGTCCAGTCAATGCACGCTACGAGATAGACGCTCCTGACCCCTTAGTCCATACCAGTTGGAAGCCTGCAGACTCAGGATCGAGCAAGAGGCCATTGTTCCCTGACCCAGCGGGTTCCGTTATCCAGATAAGTACTAGCCTGTTAGTGGTAGGAATAGCCTAGCCTTTTAGTATTGTATGCATGAGTAGCGATTAACTGTGTATTAATAAACGTGTTTTGATTTGAACCTTACTAATTGGTGTATTGAGTCATTGCTCTGAACTTGAACTTGAACCTCGTGGTGGTATCATAAGGATACCTGGCGACTCTAGAGCTAAGTAATAAAACAGAGCCAATTGAGAGTAAAGCGCACTCACCAGAACGAACAACACTGGTAAGAACGGGGAAGGAGCTGTTTTTGAATATGTTAGTGCGCGTTCTCAGACTTTTGTATTTCCTGCCCAATGGAAGAAGTTGGAAGAGGGAATAAGCCGGGTGGGAGGAGTCTTTGATTATGCTGCCCACTGTGGACAGCGTCAATGGATAGGAGGCAGCTTTGTTTAATGGATTGGGCGGTGTTGATGACTCTGAAGTTTCTTACGGGCTTGGGCCGAGCAGTTGCCATACCAGGCTGCGATGCAGCCATATAGGGTGCTTTCTATGGTGCACCTGTAAAAGTTGGTAAGAGTCGATGCGGGCATGCCGAATGTCCTTAGCTTCCTGAGCCAAGTCCTAGGTTTTGGAGATTTGATCTGAACTTGGCTAGGATTATGATGTTGAAGGCGGAGTTGTAGTCAATAAATAGGAGTCTGATGTAAGAGACTTTGTTCTAGAGATGTTCCAAGGATGCATGTAGGGCTATGGAGATGGCATCTGCTTTGGACCGGTTGCCGCGGTGTGCAAATTGCAGTGGTTCTAGGCATTTTGGGAGCATCGATTTGATGTGCCTCATGACCAACCTTTCGAAGAACTTCATTGCGATCGATGTGAAGGCCACCAGGCAATAATCATTGAGGCACATTGCCTGGTTCTTCTTTGGCATCGGTATTATGGTGGTCTTCTTGAAGCAAGTGGGGACCTCAGGACGGAGTAGGGAGAGGTTGAAGATGTCCATGAATACATCTGCCAGCTGGTCCACGTAGGATCTGAGTGCATGGCGAGTGAGAGATGGTCGAACAAGTGATGGTTGAGTGAGTGAGTGCATGTGAGTGAGAGTGAATGAAGTTGAGTGAAATTGAGTGAGTGGGGTGAGCATGCATTTCCATCAGGATTGAGTGAATGATTGGAGGTTGGGCGAGTGAGTGAAAGTTGACCAAGTGGTGAGGGCTGAGGGAGAAAATGAGGGTGAGTGGAGGTGAGTGATTTGGTGAGTGTGCCCAGGTGCAGAGCGCTCATCAAGGTGACATTTCTCTGAGTGCTGGGGCCTTCTCCATTTGGCCAACGTCTCCGATCCCTCTCTGCTAATTTCACCTCCTCCCATTCAGCAAAACCATGATTGGACGCGTAGCATCTTGCACTGTATAGGCACCAGTTATGGTGGATCCAGGTGGCCATGATCTGAGCCACATCCATCCCTATTTCTTGTAACTTTGTTTACCGTTCAACAAGTGGAAATTCTCCAAGTATTATCATGTTGCCTCCACTGTAATTTCATTGTTGCCTTTTCACGCAATCAGAAATTAAATTTCTTATCATGAAGGTAAATGAAAGAGTTAAACAGAACCAAAGAACCAAAGAACCTGGCATTCATGCTGGCCCTATGAGAGATCTATCATTTGGTCCTATGTCCTTGGGTTTCTCTATTCCCTTTTAAATTTTTGAATTCCAAGTATTTCTCCACTCACACAGGTAGTCTGTAGGCTGGGCATTAAGCTTATTTTCTGTTTGTCAAGGTGAATAGATCCACACAACCAGAGGAAAGAGATTGACCTGCCAATTTGTGATTCTTGAATTGTCATGAGGAGGTGGCTCCTTAAGCCAAAGAATCAAAGCAATAGAGAGTGTGGGCCAGAATGAAATTGGCTGTTGGTGGTAGCACAACATTGCAATTATCCTGTAAAACATCTCCTTGATTCCTCCTTGGAATTCAGTAGCCACAGCTTGTGATACAATATTGTCATCAGCATTATGTGCTCAAACATTTCATGCAGGTACCATGGTAACTATTTTTGTTCTTGATAAAAGGCTTAATTCCTGTGATGATGTATCTGCCAGCAGAGATGAGCAGAGAGCTGGGCCATCTTAAAGGCACTTGTCACAAATTCCTGAACACGGTTGCACCAAGTTAGATAAGAGAAGCAGCTCTTTGTGAAGTACACAGCATGTGAGGAGGAGCACTTAGAGCTGGCAGCACACAACAATCAGAATGGATGACCAACTCAAACATTATTCTGCTCCAATGTTTACCTAATGGGATTGGCTCTCAGACAGATGCTCATTAATAAGGTGAAGTATTTCATGCAGTCTCATCATTGAGAAACTTCAGAACTCCCTACAGGAGGTTCAGTCATCTGCAACATAAGTTGTACTGTGAGAAACCTGTTAGCCATCAAGGAAATAGCAGCTTATCTGAAGGTTGAGTAACAGATTAAAATGCAGTTGCACTCATGAATACTGTGACTGCAGGGACATGGGGATCTAACTTATACGAGGCTCTCATTTCTGGCTTGAAAAGACGGGGGGGGGGGAGCTTGAGAGAACTTTGATGGCGCAGTCTTGATGGACCAAATGGCCTCCCTCTGCACTGTAAAGATTCTGTACGCTACCCCCCACCAAAAGAAATAATGGTGCCCAATCTGTAAAAGCACAAATCGCCGCTCACCGTAAGGAATATTATCAATTATAATGTGTGAAATGGAGGCTTGGATATGGTGATAATAATAATCTTTATTAGTGTCACAAGTAGGCTTACAGTAACACTGCAATAAAGTTACTGTGGACATCCTCTCGTCGCCACACTCCGGCGTTTGATCGGACACACTGAGGGATAATTCAGAATGTCCAATTCACCGAACAAGCGCGTCTTTCGGGACTTGTGGGAGGAAACCGGAGCACCCGGAGGAAACCCACGCAGACACGGGCAGAACATGCAGACTCCGCACAGACAGTGACCCAAGCTGGGAATCGAACCCGGGTGCCTGGCGCTGTGAAGCAACAGTGCTAACCACTGTGCTACTGTGCCGCCCACAATTATGTGTAACCAAATCAACTGATCCCTTTTGAGAACTGAAGGAGTAGCAGGTAGACAAGAGCTGCTTTGGAGATTTTTGATCCCTTTGAATATAGCAGCCAAGCCTTCGTTCTCTTTTGAATAATAGCCAGATGTATACTGTCAAAAAAAAAAAATTCTTGACTGCTGCATTGCTTTTCCCGACAACACGGGGCTGCGTTCTCCGATGCCCCAGTCACATGTTTCTCAGTGGAGCACTGTTCGCTGACAATGGAATTCTCTACACCTGCCGATTGGCAATGTGGTTTTTCCATTCAGGCCACCTCATGCCACTGGGGAATTCAAGGCAGTGGTGCACTTCTGACAGGAACAGAGAATCCCAATGGCTGGAGAATTCTGCATTTATGTACGTCTTTAGATGTTGATATCCTTAATGTCATTCCCCCGCCGGGTGGGAGAATCACCGGGGGTCGGCGTGGATCCCGCACCCGCCGTCCTCCCATTTCTCCCGCGCCCCCCCCATAAACCGGCCCAGCGTGAGTCGCACCGCCCGTCTCGGAGAATGGTGGGGTCCAGCGCGACTCAATGGGCGCCGGGGCCACCCGAATTCTCTGGCCCGCAATGGGCCGAAGTCCCGCCCGCCTGCAGTTGGTCCCTTACCGGCGGGACCTGGTGGCGTGGGCAGGCTCCAGGGTTCCTGGGGGGTCGCGGAGGGGATCTTGCCCCGGGAGGTGCCCCCACGGTGGCCTGGCCTGCAGTCGGGGCCCACCGATCCGCAGGCGGGCCTATGCCGTGAGGGCACTCTATTCCTTCCACATCGGCCGTTGTGGTCCTCCCCGATGGCGGATGCGGAAGTGAATACCTGTGCGCATGGGCGGGGATGACGCCAACACGCGCTGGCGCTCCTGAGCATGTGCCAACTCACGCCGTCTGGCAGAGGCCCCTATCCCGCCGGCCAACGGGGCGCCAACCACTCCGGGGCGGACCTAACCCCTGAAGGTGTGGAGGATTCTACACCTTTGGGGCACCCCGCGCCAGAGTGGTTCACGGCACTCCGTCCCGCTGGCACCTCCTGCCCCGCGGGTATGGAGAGTCCCGCCCCAGATATTTTGTACAACTGAATCTTTGTTACTGTTTAAAACACTAAATAAACACTGAACTTGTCTTTAATCTACTGGTTGAAGTACTGATTTCTTGTTACTATGAACCTCAAAACTCTCACGGTTTGGACTCAAATACTACCCATTGCCAGGTGAGCTGACCAACCATCCTTCTTAAGATGGACTGGTCATCATCCTGTCTGAGTCCTGGACTCAGGGCGGTCTTCTTAAGCGATGTCTGGTCCACAGGTCTCGATGCTGAGGGTATTAACTTCTCGCTTTTATCCAGTTTCTTCCAGCATTGAGAAAGTTCCTTTGCCATGTATACAAATGACCTGCGACCCGTTTTCCTCAATGTCAGCTTGCAAAAATAGCTCACACTGACTGGCCTTGCTTTCTTTATCTGTCTGATGAGTAGATATCATACATCACACCTGCTCGCAAAACAAGCTGCTTCACTGATCTTGTGTTCTGTAAGTTTGGCTACTTTTCCCATCATGCTTTGCAAAAGCTTAGCTGTTGGCCATATGGCTACAACAGCCACTGTCAAATTGTAGTTACGCCCTAAAATGGTGCTCATAAATATGTTAAGATGAAGCATAGATGTGGGCAGCCTTTTTATGCAAGGGGCCGAACAAATGGAAGAGTGACCAAAACGAGAATGGAATACAGACTGCAATAAGATCGGGTGGCAAGTTGAAAACCCTCTCACTTTATCAAAATAGTTTTATTCTGTCTCACTGAACAACCCAAATATTGATTGCAAACAAAAGGAACCATCATCATTCATATGTGATAGTGACTGTGGTCTCTGGACATAATCCAGAGAAACATTTGTAATCAGGGCACGTATAAGAAAGTATATTTTATACTCTCACTTATTGAGAGATGTCAGTAAGAAGCAATCTTATGCATGCCACATGCACAGACTCTAAAGGTGTCAAGGGGTTCTGGGTAGAGTTCGGGAGTATGGTGTTGAGCAGGAGTGGGCAAACTACGGCCCACGGGCCGCATGCGGCCCGCCAAAGGTCTTTATGCGGCCCAGCAAGATCAAGGGGCAGCAGGGTAGCATGGTGGTTAGCATACATGCTTCACAGCTCCAGGGTCCCAGGTTCGATTCCCGGCTGGGTCACTGTCTGTGTGGAGTCTGCACGTCCTCCCCCTGTGTGCGTGGGTTTCCTCCGGGTGCTCCGGTTTCCTCCCACAGTCCAAAGATGTGCGGGTTAAGTGGATTGGCCATGCTAAATTGCCCGTAGTGTCCTAATAAAAGTAAGGTTAAGGGGGGGGGGGGTTGTTGGGTTATGGGTATAGGGTGGGTTTGAGTAGGGTGATCATGGCTCGGCACAACATTGAGGGCCGAAGGGCCTGTTCTGTGCTGTACTGTTCTATGTCTAAGTCATTAAAAAAAAAAAAAATTTTTTTTTTTAAATTTAAATTTTTTTTTTTATAAGGTTAATGGGGGGGGGGGCCTGTTGGGTTACTGGTATAGGGTGGATACGTTGACTTGAGTAGGGTGATCATTGCTCGGCACAACATCGAGGGCCGAAGGGCCTGTTCTGTGCTGTACTGTTCTATGTTCTATATGAGGCGCCCAGAATCATAACCGGGTGAAGCGCCATTTTTGAAAAGTAGAGAAAAAGAGGGCTAAAGGCAGGATGCCGCCGGGGGAAGCGCTGAGGTATATGCCGCACGCTAATTGGTTACAACCGGGACTATTAATTAATATACTATACGGCCCTTTAAAATTGTGAATTTCTGAATGTGGCCCTTGCACGGAAAAGTTTGCCCACCCCTGGTGTTGAGACACAGGACCAGCCATGATCGTGTTGAATGGTGGAGCAGGCTCGAAGGGCTGAATGGCCTCTGCCTGTTCCCATTTTCAATGTTTGTATGTTTAAACCCACCTACTAATGCTGTTCTGAGGATTCCTATTGCTGAACCTGCAAAAAGGGGGCAGAGGGAAGTCGTATTTGCCTAAAAGAAAAGAATAAACAAGAAACACAAGTGGAGATTGAAGTAGTATAATCAGTCTTGATTTAATGTCCACAAGTGCAATCATTCATGAAGTACATGCTAATTAAACAACTAATTGGAGACAGTAATGCAAATTCATGGTGGTAGTATGATTTTACACATCTCTCGAATAAGTGAAATATTCTAAACTGCAATGGTAAGCCTGGCTTCAAATAACTTAAAGGTTATAAACTTCTCTTGCTGTTGATACCAAACCAATTATTCCATTTTAAAACTACATCCAATCGATCGTAAGGATTAACTATAATTTGTTAAAAACTGAACAAATATTCCAGTATTGAACTCAACTTTTACTACATGTGTTGTGGCTGTTCCCAGTCACTGGAAATAATAAATTCATAACTTGCTTCAATGCATGGAATATATCAGCTTGTCTAAGTAAAGTCAATGTGAATCGTAAATTATCCAGAACATCTCAAACATAATCAGAATTACACCTTGAGTAAGCACCGTTGATTACTATACAACAATTTATAAATATAAACATATTTCTTATTAAAAACAAATGAAATAGAAAGAGACTTTGCATGGATGCTAAAGTAGTTTTAAGATTATTCATGAAGGCCCCGCCTTCTCAACCTTGTCCCGTGCCTGAAGTGTGGCGATCTTCAGGTTAAATCACCACCAGTCAGCTCTCCCCCTCAAAGAAGAAAGCAACCTAGGCAGCACGGTGGCGCAGTGGGTTAACCCTGTTGCCTCATGGTTCTGAGGTCCCAGGTTCGATCCTGACTCTGGGTCACTGCCTGTGTGGAGTTTGCACATTCTCCCTGTGTTTGCGTGGGGTTTTGCCCACACAACCCAAAAGATGTGCAGGCTAGGTGGATTGGCCATGCTAAATTGCTCCTTAATTGAAAAAAATGAATTGGGTACTCTAAGTTTATTTTTAAAAAAGAAAGGGAAAGCAACCTACGGTCATCTGGGATTATGGTAACTTTATCTTTACCTAACGTAGTCTAAGAGAGTGGCAAAAATTGCTATTGAAGGCACAGTATTTCCTGCTCCATGGTCTCTATGGGGGTGTTTGATAGTGGATTAGTCCATTGTCATGTTGGGGATGTTTGGTTGTGAATTGACTTTTAAGATAAAAAAGCTAACAGAAGGTTTATTTGCAACCAATTACATATTAAACATGGGTATTGAACAAAAAGAATGATTTATAAATTGAAAAAACGTTCAAATGGGGGAAGGTGAGTTCTTGGCAATCTCACACTATTCCTCCAAAAATGGATTAAAGAACCTTTGCTGTGAAGTGCTATTTTATGTTGGTTAGGAATTTGTGAGAGGGTATTCTGTAATGAGGAACCTGTCCAGCATTTCACAGCTGCACTGTCAAATCAGATGGCATTATGCTGGCTAAATGGCTCATTAGCTTCTCTCGAAGTATTAAAGGTTCATTATTGCATCTACATTATGATCCGCTGCCATTCATCATAATCACTAAAGGAATCACATTTTTCAAATTATCTGTTCCAAAATCACATGCACCTGTATTACGTTTGTATGTCATATTGCACGAGGAACCATTTGCATTTTGCCTGTTTTGTTATTGACAGCAAATTGGTAGTCCATAGTTATTGAACATCATTTTGGCATGTTGAGGCTCCACTTCTGATATCTCAATATGTCTGACAGGTCAAGAACGAGTGCTCTATAAAATGCATAACATTCAGAACAGCATCAGATTGATTTCTCTGGAGGAGTGATTATATTCTGCAGCTTTAGAGGCTCAAAAAAACTCAAGGACTTGCTTCCACCAGGTATTGCAACCTTCAACATAGTTTTCAACAGCGGTCACAAAATTAAACCATTTTTTTTACCTCTCTTGTGTGCCTTTCGTGGCAATGTACAAGGCTGTTGTGCATACCTCTGACATTTTGTGCAACCTGCTGTTCAGGAGTTCTGAAAGGGAATGACACATGATTGAAGTTCCAGGTAACTGACTTTGATTCTCTCTCAAATTCTTATGGGCATCTATGCTTTGATGTTCTCAGAAAGGCTCCGAAAGCGAATTCCTTCTCCTGTGTTGCGATCGGAACATCTGGTTTGGCAGAAGACTCGAGTAGTGAGCTTTTTTTTAAGTAAGTGGCAGCACATTCTGTACTTTTCACCTATTATTTTAACTCTGCTGCTAGTTTGTCAAGGTTAAAACACTCGCAGGACCAGGATCATTTCTAAGAATTATAGAAAAGATAAATTTTCACTAAAATATTCTGACAGAATGGAATACGCAAAAAATAAACTTAACATGAGTTGATTTTTATATATTTGGGGTTGCTGTTGTGTGTTGTTGCATGGCCACTTTAAAAGTCTAGTCAAGTGTATAGTTCATGATGTCATCGGCTGCTTCATGGGCTTTGCCTCAGTCTAGATCAAGCATTTGTAGAGTTATTTGGAATCACAAGCTTTCGGAGCGCAGCTCCTTCATCAGGTGACTCACCTGAGGAAGGAGCTACGCTACGAAAGCTCAGGATTCCAAATAAACCTCTTATTGTGCCCACCCCAGTCAAACATCAGCATCTCCACATTATTTGTAGAGTTAGCAGCTAAATCAATAAACCAGTGCTTTTATTTGCATTCAAACCCACAAGTTACAACTTCACATTCTTTTGTCCTGAGACTGCAGAACATTAGATTGATAACGTATGTGGTATTGATGGGGTTATTTTGAAGGGTGCATTCATCATTATCTTCCACATAGGAGTTCAGCTCCTGCGGCACAGGTGAGGCAGAGGTTGAGCTGTTTGCTCAAGGGTTGGAAGTGGAAGAGCGGTTTCCATCTCTACAAATATTTGGAAAGATATTTTAAGGGTCAATCTCAGAAAAAAAGGGGATGGATTATCATTTTCACCATCTGCTTAGTAATTGGGCAGTGAGGATTTTTGTTTCTTATGGACCTGTCTAATTTTTATTCCATTAGTGTCAAAGCATTGCTGAGTTCTATGATGGTCGAATGAACTGTGCCGGTGGTAAAGGCAAGGATAATGGGCTTGATGTTGTGTACATGGACTTCAAAAAGGCATTTGATAAAGGGGTCGCCTGGGGGGATGCGACCTTGGGGGTTGGGGCCATGGGATATTGTGTCTACTCACTCTGGCTGCCTGGTGTAGGAACGTTAACCTCCTTCCGACACTGGAGGCCAGTCCTTTGCTCACACTGCCCGATCTGACTGCTGCCGCCACCTCATCCCAGGTAGCACTGGCTGCCTTGTGGTCATCCTCTGGGACCCCGGGGGGGAACAGGCCATCCCTTCTGGCCTTCACCGCTTCCAGGAGCCTCCCCAGGTCAGTGTCCCTGAATCTTGGGGCCAACGCCGGCATCTCCACATCATGCCCATTATCCTTATCCACCCTGTCTGGGATCTCAACAAAGACCTCAGGCAAGTTACGTAATAATAGGGCACGAATCTCCGGAAAAACTTCCAAGTAGCAAGTGGGAATTGTCGCAAGTTTCCCAGCGCTCGGCCCGATGAGGCCGGCAACAATATTCAATGTTAATTGGTCCACTTAATGAGGCCTCAGAGGCTTCCTGTCCCGAATGTCGGCTCACCAGCTGATTCGCTGGAATAAAGCACTCGCCAGCCCCCTACTAACAACATCGAGCAGCACTTAGACTGCACTTGCTCAGCCAACCCCGGCCACCTCACAACAATGGCGCCAAGGAGACTGGCCCCGAGATTCAGGGACACTGACCTGGGGAGGCTCCTGGAAGCGGTGAAGGCCAGAAGGGATGGCCTGTTCCCCCCCGGGGTCCCAGAGGATGACCACAAGGCAGCCAGTGCTGCCTGGGATGAGGTGGCGGCAGCAGTCAGATCGGGCAGTGTGACCAGAGGACTGGCCTCCAGTGTCGGAAGAAGGTTAACGTTCCTACACCAGGCAGCCAGAGTGAGTAGACACAATATCCCATCCCCCAACCCCCAAGTTAGCATCCCCCCAGGCGACCCCCAAACCTCCTTCCACCCCCTCCCTCTTCAGCACTCCCTCAGCCCTTCAACCCTCCCTCCACCCAATCCTCTCCTCATGCTCCACCCCCCACAACTGTGAACCACGCGTGTGGCTAACAATGCCCTCTCTGTGTCCCCACAGGAAAAGCACTCCTATAATCAGCAGGAGAGGGCTCACACTGGGGGAGGGGTGCCAAACTTGAGAATCCTCACCTCCATCAAGGAGTGAGCCTTGGAGGTGACTGGTGTGGCCGAGGACTGGGCAGCCACCCATACGGAACTACCAGGCCCCACCGGACGACGTGTCAAACGTGAGTAATCATTGCCTTACTGACTGACCCATCCCTCCCACTGACCACATGTCCATTCTTCTGCAAGTCCTCCAGCCGACGGTGCCGGCCCATCCTGGGTGGGACCCTCTCCTGAATCTGAGGTGAATACCTCGGAGGAGAGCTCCAAAGATGCAACCGTTAGAGTCGCGGCACAGCTGTCATCCCCACCCACCACCAGTGCAGTTATACACATCTCGGTTGGAAATGTTGGTGGTCAGGCTTCTGGGGCACAATCTGGGAGGTTGGGGTGGCGGCATTATTGGGAATGGGGTATTATACAGCAGATTAAACATCTTTTTGCACAACCATTATGATGCCTCTGACCCTCGGATCCTTTGCCTGTTTCTTCAGGCAACACCCCATCCCCTTGGCACCCACCCACCCTCTGACCGTGATCGTGCCCCAGGAACTATGTCCCATCCCCTGTTCAGATGTTGGCTGCTGTGTGTGTGGTGTTGACTCCCACACAGTGCCCAGGCATGAAGGTTTGATTGGAATGTTAGGCAATGGCTCCCACATGGTCCATGGCCTGCCTACCCACGGGAACCCACTTGGCATTTGTCAAGTGCTCACTTAACCACGATTGCCAATTCCCTATTAGCGATTGCCTTCAGTCAGGTAGCCAGTGGCCTCAACGGTTGGTGAGGGTTATGGATGATCGGTGCGGCAGACAGGCGGGGACAGGGGTTGCCCCCAGCATGGGGTTGGGATCCAAGGGTTGGTACGGTGGTGCCGCGAGCGATTGCCCCCCAGTAACCCCCCCCCCAGCGCCTTCCTCCCCCCACCCTTCCATGGCGGCCCACTCCTGCAGCGGGTCCTCCATCCCCCGCTGAGCACTGGGGTGGCAAGGCCAGCACCCCCGGTCTCTTTGCCTGTGAGCAAAGATTGCTACTCCTCTCCTCGGTTCCCCACAGAAGCCTTTCCATCAGATTCACGTTTTTAAAAAGGAGTACTAATCGGTGCCAACGTGAGCACTTGCTGGGAAAGCTGGTGAATGACAGGAGGCCGTTGGGTGACAGGTGGTTCTCGGTAATTATATGAAAATGGGGCTTAAGTGGCGATAATTGGTTTCTCACCATGCTACAGCGAGACTGCAAATTTGCCTGTGGGAGCAGGCTGGTTGCATCGCAAACTGTTTGGCGCCTGGCATGGATCACTTTTTTGGCCTCTCCTGCTATTCGCTGGTCTCGTTATGCTTGAGCGCGAGTGTAATGAGGCTGGACAATCACGTCTATAATTTCCCCTTAACACAACAGTGCTGGCTTTCCACAATTCATCTGAATTAATTTGGTCCAGAATCATCATATCTGAAAATCTTCCCTCCACAAATCTTATTCTTACATCCTATTTTGAACAAGAGTACATCTGTAATTCACCAGTCTTTTGATACCGCCTTTGCACCGAATGAGATTGGAAAATTATGACCAGTGTCTCCACAATTTCCATCCTTACTTCCCACAGTATCCTTGGATGCATCTCATCTAGACCTGGATCGGGATTCTCCGATCTCGCGCCAGGTCGGAGAATTGGCAAGAATTGCGCCACGCTGCTCCGACACCGGGCCGCTGATTCTCCGGCGACCGGAGAATAGGTGGCAATCGCACCCGCGTGGTCACAGCCGCGCCAGTCGGGGGTCATTGGAAGAGGCCCTTCCGGCGATTTTCCCTGTTCGACGGGCCGAGTGCCAACCGCGTCCCGCCGGCGTGGGTTACGTATGATCCCACCCGGTGGGACCTCGGAGTTCTGGCTGCAGTGGCTGTCCCGGTAGGGGGGCAGGGGTGATCCGACTCTGGGGGGAGGGCCTCCACGGTGGCCAGGCCCGCAATCGGGCCTACCAATCGTCAGGCGTGCTAATTCCGGGGGGGGGGGGGGCTGTTGTGTTCCTCCGCGGCAGGTCCCTGTAGGGCTCCGCCATATTGCCCGGATGCCGGCGTGGAGACGGAAACCCACGCACATGCACGGACCTGCACTGGCCGTGGCACGCATGCGCGGACCCGCGCCGATCATGGCGTGCCGGCATTCGAGCGGACAGCACTCCAACACAGTACTATCCCCCGAAGAATCGGTGAATGCCTGGCCCTGGAGGCCCATTGACACCGGCGTCGCTCGGCCGGTTTTGGCGCCGGCATCAACACTTGGCCGGGACTTCGGAGAATCCTGGCCCTGGTGATTTCATCTTTCTAAAAAGTTGAAGAACAGGAATCCAGACAATCCTTCAAAGAAGCAAAAGTAAAATTATTTACAGGAAATGGTGCCAAATGACAGGAAGAGAATTTGGCTTTTGAAAGCCTCCCTTGTGGAGCTTAGAAAGAAGAAATGTTGTGTTCCAAAAGAAGCAAAACTTGCTATGAATGTTCCATTGGTATTGAAAGGTTACACAAGGAGAAGTAAGTGAGGAGACGCAGCCTATTCCATTTGATTTGAGGAAGGTTGTCGTTTTCACTGCAGTAAATGGATATTGGGAGCTGTGGAGTTCATTGACATATTTATTGATTGGGGCAATTCCATTCATAGAGGAGTATTTAACTTGACCCCTGTCGATGGGAAAAATAAATTCCATAAATCATGTTGAAATACCTCATTACTCTATTTATGTGAAACTTCAATGTGGTGAAAATTATGCTGCTTTCACACCATTACTAAATGCAAAGAGTAACTATTTTAACATCCATATACAATTTGTTGTCGTGCTGTCAATATTATTTTACAGGAAATTTTTTTTAGGAGTTATAGCAGGCCAAGCATGAATCAGGAATATCTGTAGCATGACGGGTACACCCGACCAGTCTAATGTCCCAACATTAAAGGAAGGGAAAGATATATCTTGCCCACCAAGTATTGTAAAAGACGTTAAATTTAATCTTGTTTTCCATGAAAGCTGTTCCCCATGTTGCATGCAGAAAATATTTATTAATTTCTGTATATTGACCAGCAGAGAATAAGGTATGTTTGTTCTTTTGAGTAAATCAAGAAACATGCGGCCATGAGGACCTGGGTTCGAATCCCGGCCCTGGGTCACTGTCCGTATGGAGTTTGCACATTCTCCCCATGTCTGCGTGGGTTTCACCCCCACAACCCAAAGATGTGCAGGTTAGGTGGATTGGCCATGCTAAATTGTCCCTTAATTGGAAAACAAAATATTTGGGTACTCTAAATTTAAAAAGAATAAGAGGTAGCAAACTTAAAACAGTTTTGAGGAGAAACTACTTCTCGCAAAGGGGTGTGAATCTGTGGAATTCGCTATCCCAGAATGTGGTGGATTCAGGGACAGTGAGTAATTGGTAATGGGTTGAAGGGTTATGGAGAATGGGCAGGATGGGATCCGCCATGATCACATTGAAGGGGTTTAGGCTTGGGAAGCTAAATTGCCTACTCCTGCTCCTAGGTCATGTGTTCCAGAGAGGCAATGCACTGGCTGATTTTGCAATCCAGCTCTTGGTCTGTAGCATTGTAGATAGCAGATGAGGAGCATATCAGCCAAGATAGAATGGTGGAGCAGACTCAATGGGCCGAATGGCATAATTTTGCTCCTATATCTTATGAATTTATGAAAAATTCTCCAGATTTGATCTCAATTGTAGGCGTCATAGAATGAGGTATCAATGAAGAGGTTGCTTGAATCGCAAACTGATTTATCAGAACAACAATGAGGTTCAACTATCTACATGCACAGAGGGGCTGGTTTAGCTCACCAGGCTAAATCGCTGGCTTTTAAAACAGACCAAGCAGGCCAGCAGCACGGTTCGATTCCCGTACCAGCCTCCCCGGACAGGCGCCGGAATGTGGCGACTAGGGGCTTTTCACAGTAACTTCATTGAAGCCTACTCGTGACAATAAGCGATTTTCATTTCATTTTTCATTTTCGTATGCAACGCCCATTGGCCAGGGTTTGCGCGCTCCCGCGTGATGGGACCCGAGCGTGTCACGTGGCCACTGAAAGAATGCCCCTTAAAGGGGCCATGCTACCACAGTAGTACCAATGTCAGCTCCATCTTTTTATTTGTTCTTAATAAATAACACAATTTGCAGCATGAAACTTTCTTGCATGACAGGAACACAGAGCAAACAATTTAGCAAGATGGTGCAAATCCTGGTGCTTCCAATTGTCCTTTAACTACGAATAATCCTTGCATCCCTACAATGTTGTGTGGCAGTCACCATTGATATATATATTGTATATAGAGAATGTCGGTGTAGGTGTTTTGTGGTAAGGCCCTGTACTACAGGTACAGAGGTAGTTCCCTACCTGTTGTCTCCACTCAGAAGGCGGAGTATAAATATGTGTGCTCCCAGTACAGCAGCCACTTTGCCAGCTGCTGTGGGAGGCCACACATCTTAGTGTAATAAAGCCTCAATTGCATCCAACTCTCGTCTTTGTGTAATTGATGGTGCATCATGTAGCATCTGAGTTTAGTCTGATTCAATCAGTAGCAGCCATTGGAAAGTCTAATTATTGTATTATTTCACACTAACCAGATCAGAAACTGAGACTTCAACAAGATTTAAAAATTGTTATCAAGCCCAACCTGTGACATTACCCGTCAAACTCACCATTGTCAACATGCTCATCGTCAGTTTAAACATTTAGAATAAACAAAAAAATGTTTTCCTAAACTGGATTGCAAAACCAGGGAGAGCATCTCCTCCCTGGAAACACATCAGTTTTGACCCAGCCAACCTGTGTTGGCGTTTCTCCTTCCTACAAGCAACATTGCTAATCCCTGGTGTATGACGCCTTTCCTTCAACTTCAGACATAATCTCATTTTAGTTTGGCACAATCTGTCCTTTAAACCTAACTCCTGTTGTGCAACCGACACAAACCTCTGTGTAAAAATTTATTCTGCTCTCTATCCTAAATCTCTTTCATTTAATCCTGTAAATATGTCCCCTCATTCTCGGCCATTACAACACTGGAAACCATCTGCTTCTATTCATGTTAATGCACACGATATAATTTTATCTTCAAAGATGCAATCACGCTGCAATCTTTTCTGTTCTCATGAATTGTGCAGCTATTTGTATCTATCTTTTTTTCTAGCTGTTCCCATGTTCCGAGTAAAGAAGGTTTGATTTTTTTCAAATTGTTTTCATTTGCATTTCTTCAGTCGGGCAGCATCCTTCCTCAAGATGGGATCCCAAATTTGCACACCATTACTCCAGCTGTGGTCTTACTAAAGATTTGTACAGGTTCACCATTACATCGCAACTCTTTTCATAGCTATATATTCCATTATTTTAAGGCCTCACCCACTTGAGGATCCTCTTTTAATGCTCTGTGTATACCATTCCCTCTGCTCTTTATTCTATTCATGGTATAATTATTGCTTTTTTCATTTCAACTAAACTATACCACCTCACATTTATTGACACTGAGCTCCATCTGCCACGCATTCATTAATTCCAACATCAATGTCAATATCCACTTGTAGCTTCCTCTGGTTCTCAGAAGTGTCTACAATATAATTCGTACATTGGTGTAATCCATGAATTTTTGTTTCTCTCTACATAGTTATATATACAAATCATTGAAGCACAAATTGACCAAAGTAATTCCAGGACAGAATGCATGGGCGCGCCTGAGAAACTGCCCTTAACTGTTGGGTTTTGTTTCCTTCCTCCTAATCAGCTCTTAATCGAATTGCTACTATCACCCTAATTCCATAGCCTCTGATCTTTTTCCATGATATCTTTGTTGACTGCTTTCTAACCGACCATGTTCACCACTTCAATTGAATTTCACCTATTCACCATTATTGTCAGCTCACACACCTATCAGGTTCAGTAGGTACTCTTTTTCTTTCGGAAATTCATGTTAGCTGTTTCAACAAAGCTTAGGCGACAAAGCGAAGCCAAGTAGAATCCACCAAACCGCTGTCGACTGTCCCAGCAGCCTCAGATACACCCATAGCCACTGTCACAGCTTCTGAAGTTAGATCTTGAAAGTGAACCTTTGGAAAGCGACGGGTCTGGACGGGGTCCCTGGTCGTTGAGATGCCCTCAATTACAACTCGAGAGAGACGATTGGTAATACAAAGGCTTTAATTAGCAGAGAACCAGACAACTACCGAGATGTGAGCTCACTGCACACGGCCCACTGGACGTTACCTTATATATGGCTCCCTGGGCGGGTGGAGCCAGAGGCGGAGTCCTCCAGGGTTCCAAACCTGGTCTTAAAGGGATCATTACCTTAAAGGTGCAGTAATCATTCATCACATTCACCCCCTGTTTTAAAAGAAAACACAGAGTCCGTCGGGGGTGAAGTGGAATTACATGTCCAGTCTTTTGGGTGGTCTGATTGTCCTTGTTGACCTTCTCAGGTACGCCGGTGGTGCGGCAGACACGGGCATCTTCAGTGGGAGAATATCCGGAATCACGGTGGTCTGAGCCTTTGCCCGTGTTGGAGCGGGGGGGGGGGGGGTATCTGGGGTGACTAGGGTGATTGGTGCCGGCGTCGGGGAGGGGGAGGGGGCACTAGAGGGGGGGCGCTGATGGAGTCAGCAGCCGATGCGGGTGCCTGGTCTCGGAGGGAAACTATGTCTTGCCTTCCGTCGAGGTGCTCGACATAGGCGTATTGGAGGTTCGCATGCAGCAGCTGGAGCCTCTCGACTAGAGGATCAATCTTATGGTTCCTCGCGTGCCTCCGGAGTAAAACTGGTCCCAGAGTCGTCAGCCAACGTGGAAGCGAGACACCAGAGGTGGACTTCCTGGGGAAGACAAACAAGCGATTGTGAGGGGTCTTGTTCATGGCCGTGCAGAGGAGCGACCTAATGGAGTGTAGGGCATCGGGTAGGACCTCCTGCCAGTGGGCAGTTGGGAGACTTCTTGACCGTAGGGCTAGAAGGACAGCCTTCCAAACTGTCGCGTTCTCCCTCTCCACCTGCCCGTTTCCCCGTGGGTTATAGCTGGTCGTTCTGCTCAAGGCGATGCCCTTGTTGAGCAGATACTGATGCAGCTCATCACTCATGAATGATGTACCCCGGTCGCTGTGGATATAGACAGGGAAACCAAACAGGGTGAAGATGCTGTGCAGTGCCTTGATTACGGTGGCCGAGGTCATATTGGGGCAGGGGACAGCGAATGGAAAGCGGGAGAAGTCGTCGATGACGGTGAGGAAATAGATGTTGCAGTTGGTGGACGGGAGGGTCCTTTGAAGTCCATGCTTAGTTGCTCAAAGGGCCCAGAGGCTTTCACCAGACGAGCCTTGTCTGGTCGGTAGAAGTGCGGTTTGCACTCCGCACAGATCTGGCAAGCCTTGGTCATGGCCTTGACCTCCTCGGTGGAGTAGGGTAGGTTGCGGGACTTGATGAAATGAGCAAGCCGGGTGGCCCCCGGGTGACAGAGGTCATCGTGGATGGCCCGCATACGGTCTTTCTATGCGTTGGTGCACGTACTGCGGGACAGGGCATCTGAGGACTCATTGAACTTCCCCGGACAACATGTAATGTCGTACGCGTAGGTGGAGAGTTCGATCCTCCACCTCAAAATGTTATCATTTTTTATTTTGCCCCGTTGTGCGTTATCAGCCATGAAGGTTACCGACTGTTGGTCGGTGATGAGGGTGAACCTCCTACCAGCTAGGTAGTGCCTCCAGTGCCGCATGGCCTCCACAATTACTTTTGCCTCCTTCTCGACTGCAGAGTGCCGAATTTCCGAGGTGGTGAGGGTTCGGGAGAAAAATGCTACTGGGCTGCCCGCCTGGTTGAGGGTAGCAGCCAGGGCGACGTCTGATGCATCGCTTTCTACCTGGAAGGGGATGGTTTCGTCCATCGCTTGCATGGCGGCCTTAATGATGTTGGCCTTAATACGACTGAAGGCCGACAGGGCCTCAGCCGTCAAGGGAAAAACCGTGGTCTTAATGTGTGGCCGGGCTTTGTCCGCATATCTGGGGACCCACTGGGCATAATGGGAAAAGAGCCCCAAGCGCCGTTTGAGTGCCTTGAGGCTACGGGGGAGGGGAAGTTCCTTTAGGGGACGCATGCGGTCGGGGTCTGGGCATCGAGTTGCGTAAAACGGTTTATGGTCTGACTATAGTCCACCACCATCCGTGTCTTTTCCCCAGACCGGACTACCAATACTTCTGCTCTCCAGCGGCTGTTTGCTAGACTCTATGACCCCTTCTTTCAGCAACCGCTGAACCTCTGACTTGATAAAAGTCATGCCTTGGGCACTGTACCGCCGACTCCTGGTGGTGACAGGCTTACAGTCGGGGGTGAGGTTCACGAAGAGGAGAGTGGTACAACATTAAGTGTTGCCAGGCTACATACCGTGAGTGGGGGCAGGGGTCCGCCGAACTTCAGTGTCAGGCTTCAGTGGTTACACTGAAAATCCAGACCGAACAGCAGGGGGGCACTGAGGTGAGGGAGGATATAAAGTTTGAAACGGGCATATTCGGTGCCCTGGATCGAGAGATTCGCGATACAATACCCTGTGATTTTGACCGAGTGGGACACGGACGCGAGGGCAATAGTTTGGGAGGCGGGATAGGTGCGCAGGGAGCACCGCCTTACCGTTCCTGGGTGGATAAATCTCTCTGTGCTCCCAGAGTCAAAGACACAGGGGGTGTCACGGACCTGCATTATGGAGTTCCGTAGGTGTTTCGGCCGTGATTGGTCGAGGGTGATTGCTCCCAGTTGCGGGTAGTCAGAGTCCTCAGCTGAGTCGGACTCACAAAATGGCCACCCGGAGTCACAAAATGGCCGCCACCGTCGGTTGCACATGTCGGATTTTGAAGATGGCCGCCGCCAAATGGCCGCCCCCATGACTCGCACAAGGTTGAGGACGTGTCAGAAGGGGGCGTGTCCAGCCGGCGTGCAGCCGCATTGCAGGGCTGTGGGCCTGGGAGCTCGATTTTTGGGCCTGATGAGTGCATATCAACTCCATACTCCCAGAATTCCTAAACCTTCAGCAATTCAGCAATTTCTGAACCTTGGGCCTAGCTAGGCAGACCTTTGCGAAATGCCCCTTCTTTCCGCAGTCGTTGCAGATAGCGGAGCAGGCTGGGCAACGCTGACATGGGCGCTGACCTTGCCCGCAGAAATAGCACGGTTTGCCCCCGATGTGAGCGGGTCGCCGCGCGGTGCAGGCCTGTAGCATGGCCGAGTCTGGGGGGGACCGAGAGGGGCTCGCAAGGTCCGCGGAGTACGTGCGGAGATTCTGGTGGGCCACTTCCAGAGAGGAGGCGAGCGTTACCGTGCTTTGGAGGTCTTTTGCTCCGTCTTCGAGGAATCGTTGCCTGATGTATGTGTATCGTATACTGGACACGAAAGCATCTCGGATGTGCAAGTTCATATGGACTTCTTCCGTCACCTCCTGGTGGTTGCAGTTCCGAGCGAGTGCGGTGAGTCTTTCCACGTATTCGTCTAATGTTTCCCCGGAGCGCTGCCAGCAGGTCGAGAGCAAATGCCTGGCGTGTACCTCGTTTATTGGCTTAACGAAGCGCTTCCGCAGGATTTCGACCGCCGTCTTGTACGTGGTGGCTTTTTCGATCGCGGAGGAGAGTCTGTGGCTCACCCGGGCCTATAGCAAGCTCAGCTTGCGAGGTCCGTCAACTGGAGTTTCTGCGGTGTTCAGGTAAGCCTCAAAACACCGGAGCCAGTATTTAAAAATTTCTGCGGCCTCCGGCGACCGAGCTTCCAAATTGAGCTTCTCCGGTTTTAGACCGCTGTCCATCTCGATGTATTCTGTAATTAAATTGAGATGCCCTCAATTACGACTCAAGAGAGATGATTGGTAGTACAAAGGCTTTAATTAGTAGAGAATCAGACAGCTACCGAGAAGTGTGCTCACTGCACACAGCCCACTGGACATTACCTTATATATGGCTCCCTGGGGGGGGGGGGGGGGGGGGGGGGGGGGTGGAGCCGGAGGCGGAGTCCCCCAGTCTTCCAAACCCGGTCCTAAAGGGATCATTACCTTAAAGGTGCAGTAATCATTTTTCACAGTTGTGCACTCTGATCCTGCATGGAACAGCTGGCAGATGTGTTCGCAGACATCTTCAACCTATCCCTACTCCGTTCCGGGCTCCCCACCTGCTACAAGAAGGCCACCATCATACTAGTGCCAAAGAAAAACCAGGCAATGTGCCTTAATGACTACCGTCCGGTGGCCTTGACATCGATCACAATGAAGTGCATATCAACTCCATACTCCCAGAATTCCTAAACCTTCAGCAATTCGCATACCGCCGCAACCGGTCCACAGTAGACACCATCTCCCTGGCCCTACATTCATCCCTGGAGCATCTCGACAACAAGGACCCCTACATCAGACTCCGATTTATTGACTACGGCTCCACCTTCAACACCAGAATCCCAGCCAACATCATATCAAAGCTCCAAAACCTAGGACTTGTCTCCTCACTCTGCAGCTGGATCCTTGCCTTCCTGACCCATAGACCGCAATTAGTAAGGATAAACAACAACAAGACCTCCACAATATCCTCAATACTGAGGCCCCACAAGGCTGCGCACTTAGCCTCTACTATACTCCCTATAAACACACACACGACTGTGTGGCAATAGTTGGCTCCAACTGCATCTACAAGTTTGGTGATGACATGACCATAGTGGGTCAAATCCCGAACAACGATGAGTCAGAATATAGGAGGGAGATAGAAAACGTAGTGGAGTGGTGTAACGACCCCTCAATGTCAGCAAAATTAAAGAGCAGGTCATTGACTTCAGGAAGCAAAATATTGTACACACCCCTGTCTGCATCTAAGGGGCCGAGGTGGAGATGGTTGACAGCTTCAAATTCCCAGGTGTGCACATCACCAAAAATCTGTCCTGGTCTACCCACATCGACGCTACAACCAAGAAAGCACAACACCACCTATACTTCCTCAGGAAACTAAGGAAATTCAGCATGTCCACATTGGCACTTATCAACTTTTATAGGTGCACCATAGAAAGCATCCTATCTGGCTGCATCACAGCCTTGAATGGCCGTAAAAAACTACAGAGCCATGAACACCACCCAGGTCCATCACACAAACCCACCTCCCATCCATTGACTCCATCTACACCAGTGGGCAGCTCAATCAAAAACCCCTCCCACCCGGCTTACTCACTCTTCCAACTTCATATGAACAGATTCAAAAACAGCTTCTTCCCCGCAGTTACCAAACTCCTAAATGACCCTCCTATGTACTGATCTGATCTCTTCACGCATCTTCTCTACTGAGTCATACTACATTCCTGTATGCTTCACCGATGCCTCTGTCTATGTGTTTACATTGTGTATTTTATGTTTGTCCTATTATGTATTTTCTTTTCATGTACAGAATGATCTGCCTGAGCCGCACGCAGAACAATACTTTTCACTGTACACGTGACAATAAACAAATCTAATCCAAATTATTTTTTCTCAATCTAGTTATTTAGTGATTTCACCTTTGATGAAAAGGTTTCAAATTTTCCCCACCGCAGACGTTAAATTGCTTGATGATTCCTTCCACACTGGGCAGTAAGCTAGTGCCTCTGCTGCAATATTTATCTTTGGCTCCAAACTTCAAGAACATCTGAGCTTCAGTTTGCACTTCTAGTTCAAATCTTCATGCACTGGTACAGTAATAAGACCCTGGGGATTGTTGATGGAAATGCTGCCTTTCCATAATCCTAATTGTGTGCAGCTGGATCCGTAATGGTTTAATTCAGAGTACTTTTGCACAGTTGAAATCTGAGTAACTATTTAGCCTTTGTAGCATTGATCCAAAGCAAATGTTAAATAAAATTACACCCTTCCCTGTAACTCTGGTGATATATAATCCAGGTGATCGGGATCTCGCCTGCATCACCTCCTTTGAGGGAGGCATGCCATTATTGGGCGTCAATCAGGTACTTAAGCAGCCAGCGAGGGGCCATTCCTAGAATCACGTACCCTGAGGATAGAAGTCCAGCTCTTCAAGAGCTGCCATCCAATCAGAGGGTGGCAGTTTTCCATTGCAGGCAGCACCAGTAGAAGCCATGGTGGCACCAGCAGTTCAGCCATCAGGTCAGAGAGGGACTGAGGGCAGAGGTGACAGAAGGATGGGGGTCATGGGGAAAGGGGAATTGTCAGCAGTAGGGGCAAGGGGATGTTATATTATGATGTAATATATTTATTACTCTCTTAATCAAGCCAAGTTGTCAAATGATAGCTGTAATCTTCCAGCAATGATTAAGTAATTTATTGAGGGGGACAGCATGGTGGCGCAGTGGTTTAGCCCTTCAGCCTCACGACGCCGAGGTCCAGGTTCGATCCCGGCTCTGGGTCATCTGTCTGTGTGGAGTTTGCACATTCTCCCCATGTTTGCGTGGGTTTCGCCCCCACAACCCAAAGATGTGCAGGGTAGATGGGTTGGCCATGCTAAATTGACTCTTAATTGGAAAAAATGAATTGAGTACTCTAAATTTTTTTTAAAGTAATTTATTGAGTAATACAAAATAATCTTGAGAGTTCTTTTTACTTAATACTAAAATAGTAAAACAAATAAATAACTGTAGAATATTAACGATTAAATAAATTGATATGAAACTCTGATAACTAATAACTTCTTCTCCCTCGCTTTCTCACTTCTATTCTCTCTGCAATCCTGACACACACTCCTCGAAGTAAGAGCGGGAAAACATTTATATAAGTCCTGATAGTGTGGTCATCTAGTGTTCATTTGCTGTACTTGCCATAATCTAATCATGTATTATTAAATACAGAGATCACTACAGGGGCCACCCTCCCTTCCAATGCCAGGTCACTCAAACATGCACTGCGCCCCTGACAATGAGGGGCTCCCTTTGGGAATACCTTCAGGCTCCTTGCATTGTGACTGCCCTGCCTACCACTGGTGAATACTAGTGGCAACAGGATAAGGTCCTTAAGTGGGTCTTAATTGCAGTTATCATTGACCTATTCAGCAACCTCTTCCTACTGATGATGGAGGTATTGTTGGAGGATTTTACCCACAGTATTGGAGAATATAACACCCTCTGTGGACCTCTTCTAGCCATTTATTAACTTTCCTTGTTGTCTGAAACCAGAGTGCACATCCCCTTTAAGACATCTGCAATGCCATAGATGTCTGATATCCAAATTGTCCCAAACAGCCAAAAGTGTACATTCTTTTATAGCATATGTATACATCCATGTATTACATAGATTTATACATAATGCATTGAATCTACAACAGAAACAGGCCAGTAAACTCGACTGGTTTAAGCTTAATGAGCCGCTTCCCAGTCTAATTACCACTTCCCAACATATCCTCCTCGTATCCCGATATTCCCTTGCTTGTGATGTATGCATCAAATGTTCCAATAATTTGATGTAGCGGCAAGTTTTGCATTCACAACATGCCCTCTGTAAAGAAATTCTTAATAATAAGTGTGACAGGAGCAGGACACTTAATGCCAGGAAAACTATAGTTTGAGACAGGCCGTATCCTTCACAATGATGCATGTGGCAAGAAAGGACCGTGCTGAGGCCGTTTCCTGAAGAAGAAACAGAACACCATGAAAGCTTTCCTGGTTTCTGCTTGTTCAAATGTCCCATGCGATATGGCCGGTCTGCCTTCAGGAGGCAGTGACGTAATGGTATTGTCGCTGGACTGGTGATGCTTTGGGGACCCGTGTACGATGGTGGAAATTGAATCCAATGAATATATGGAATTAAAAGTCAAATGATGACCATAAAACTATTGCCGGTTGTCGTACAAAACGCAGCTGGTTTACTGACGTGCTTTAGGGAAGAAAATCTGCAGTCCTCACCTGGTCTCTCCTACATAGGACTACATAGCAGCGGTAGCATGGTGGTTAGCATAAATGCTTCACAGCTCCAGGGTCCCAGGTTCGATTCCCGGCTGGGTCACTGTCTGTGCGGAGTCTGCACATCCTCCCCGTGTGTGCGTGGGTTTCCTCCGGGTGCTCCGGTTTCCTCCCACAGTCCAAAGATGTGCGGGTTAGGTGGATTGGCCATGCTAAATTGCCCGTAGTGTCCTTAAAAAAAAAAAAAAGGTTAATGGGGGGGGGGGGGGTTGTTATGTTACTGGTATAGTGTGGATACGTACTTGAGTAGGGTGATCATTGCTCGGCACAACATCGAGGGCCTGTTCTGTGCTGTACTGTCCTAAATTCTAAATAGCAATGTGCTTGGCTCTTAAATACCCTCTAAAATGGTCGAGCAAGCAACCCAGTTGTATCAAACCACTATAATATCAATAAAAAGGAAATAAACTGGACGGACCACCTGGCATCGACAACGGCAAACCCAGCCATGTAGACCCTGCAATGTCCTTCCTACTAACATCTGGAGGCTTGAGCCAAATTTGGGAGAGCTGTCTCACAGACTAATCAAGAAACAGCCTGACATTGTCATACTGACAGAATCATACCTCATAGATAACGTCCCAGACATCACTATCACCGTACCTGGGTGCCCTGTCCCACCGCGGACAGACTCAGCAGAGGTGGTCGCACGGTGGTATACAGTTGGGAGTGAGTTTGCTTGGGAGACCTTGACATTAATTCCAGGCCCCATGAAGTCTCACGGCATCAGGTCAAACAAGGGCAAGCAAACCTCCTGCTGACTGCCATGTACCGTTCACCCTCAGCTGATGAATCAGTATTCCTCCATGTTGAACACCACTTTGAGGAAGCACTGAGGGTATCAAGGGCACAGAATGTACTTTGAGTAGGGGACTTCAATGTCCATCACCAAGAGTGGCTCAATAGCACCACTACTGACCAAGCTGGCCGAGTCCTAAAGGATTTAATTGCGAGACATAACTCATCAACCTGCCTGCCCCAAATGCATCTGCCCATGTCAGTACGGGCAGGAGTGACCACTGTGCAGTCCTTGTGGAGACAAAGTCCCGTCTTCACATTGAGAGGATACCATCCATCGTGTTGTGTGGCACCACCACCGTGCTAAATGGGATAGATTCAGAACAGATCTAGCAACTCAAGACTGGGTATCCATGAGATGCTGTGGGCCATCAGCAACAGCAGAATTGTATTCGGCCATAATCTGTAACCTTATGCCCTGGCATATCCCCCAATCTATCATTACCACCAAGCCAGGGATCAACCCTGATTTAATGAAGAGTGCAGGAGGGCATGCCAGGAGCAACATCAGGCATACCGAAAAATGAGGTGTCAATCTGGTGAAGCTACAACACCGGATGACTTGCATGCCAAATAGCAAAAGCAGCAAGGGATAGACAGAGCTAAGTGATCACACCAGCAATGGATCAGAGATAGGTGCTGCCACATCGGCCGTGAATGGTGGTGGACAATTAACTCACTGGATGAGGAGGCTCCACAAACATCATTATCCTCAATGACAGAAGAGACCAGCAGATCTGAGCAAAAGACAAGGCTGAGGCATTCACAACAATCTTCAGCCAGAAGTGCCAAGTGGATGATCCATCTCAGTCTCCTCCAGAAGCCCCCAGCATCACAGATGCCAGTCTTCAGCCAATTCGATTCACCACACAAGATATCAGGAAATGGCTGAAGGCACTGGATACTGTAATGACTATGGACTCTGACAATATTCTGGCAATAGTACAGTGGACTAGTGCTCCAGAACTTGCTGCACCCCTAGCCAAGCTGTTCCAGTACAGCTACAAGACTGGCATCTACTCGATAATATGGAAAACTGCCCAGGTATGTCCTGTACACAAGAGACAGGACAAATCCAACCCGGTCAATTCTTGTCAGTCCACTCTCAATCATCAGTAAAGTGATGGAAGGGGTCATCAACAGTGCGATCTAGCATCATTTATTTCGCAATAATCTGTGCACTGATGATCAGTTTGGGTTTTGCCAGGGTCATTCAGCTTCTGACATCATTACAACCTTGGTTCAAACATGGACAAAGGAGCAGAACTCCAGAGATAGGGTGTCTGCCCTTGATATCAAGGCAACTTTGACTGAGTATTGGTTCAAGGAGCAATAGCAAAACTGGAGTCCATGGGAATCAGGGAGAAAAATCTCCACTGGTTAGAGTTATACATAAAGCAATGGAAATGATTGTGGTGTTTGGAGGTCAGTCATCTGAGTCCCAATACATCACTGCAGGTATTCCTCAGGGCAGTGTGCTAGGCGCAACCATCTTCAGCTGCTTCATCATTGCCTTCCTTCCAACATAAGGTCAGAAGTGGGGATGTTTGCTGATGATTACACCATGTTCAGCACCATTCACAACTCCTCAGACACTGAAGCAGTCCATGTGCAAATGCAATAAGACCTGGACAATATCCAGGTTTGGGCTAAAAAGTTTCAAGTAAAATTTGCACCACACAAGTGCCAGGCAATGGCCAACTCCAAGAAGAGAGAATCAAACCATCGCCCCCTTTGACATGTAATGGCATTACCAACACTGAATCCCCCACTATCAACATCCTGGGGGTGATCATGGATCTGGAACTGAACTGGATTAGCCATATTAACACTGTGGCTACAAGAGAAGGTCAGGGGCTAGGAACCCTGTGGTAACTAACTCATCTCCTGACTCCCCAAAGCCTGTCCACAAACTACAAGACATTAGTCAAGAGTGTGATTGAATACTTCCTACTTGCCTGGATGAGTGCAGCTCCAACAACACTGAAGAAGTTCGATATCATCCAGGACAAATCAACCTGCTTGATTGGCACCCCTTCCACAAACATTTACTCCCCCATCCAACACACAATAGCAGCATTGTGTATCATCTACAAGGTTCACTGCAGAAACACACCAAGACTCCTTATGCAGCACTTTCCAAACACACAACCATTTGGAATGACAAGGGTGGCAGATACCTGGGAACCCCAATGCCTGGAGGTACCCTCCAAGTCACCCACCATCTTGACCTGGAATCAGTGAAGCCCACTTCCTGTAAAAAATGAATTTTACAAAAGGTAGTTAGTTGGCATTGAGGAACAACTTGCTCACATGCCTGCAGTTTTTAACTGAAATACAAGGGTTGTTTGACTGGATCACTGAGATGGGGGTGATAGATCCAGTTTCTTATTTTTATTTTGCTTTAGCAGGATCACAAAGTGACTGAGCAGATGGTGACTTGTAACTTTGGGATTTTCACCCTCAAATGGCTGAGTGAAATGAAATGAAAATGGCTTATTGTCACGAGTAGGCTTCAATGACGTTACTGTGAAAAGCCACATTCCAGCACCTGTTCGGGGAGGCTGGTACGGGAATTGAACCGTGCTGCTGGCCTGCCTTGGTCTGCTTTAAAAGCCAGCGATTTAGCCCAGTGTGCTAAACCAGCCCCTGACCAGCATTATGCTGACTAGTATTATGTCTACAAATAATTGAAGGAAGGTCATCGATTCTGGTGGGAATACTGGATGCACTGTTAAGCTGTTGTTTGACTAGTTTTATAGATAATTACCTGGTATTGGCATTTAGATTTGATGTGGCAGCATTTTTGTGCTCATTGTGGTAAAGATTGCATCTGCACCAGTGAATGGAGCAACTAATATTTTACACAATGATAGAATTAAACATCCGCAGATCACATAAATAAAGGGCAATGATGAGCATGGAAAATCTACCAATGTCATTGTAACCTGGAGCAGGTGACCTTCCATATGCTGGTGGTTGGTGCAGGCTCATTCAGTCAGCACCTGAAAGAGAAGGATAATGTGGTCTTGCCAGTAACGTTCACATCCCACAAATGAATTTAAAAAGGGATATAATAAAGTAGGGACACCATTAATCAGATGGGCTTGAAATCAACTAATGTAATACAACTATTAAGTTGTCTTTTTCGTAATGATGTTCGATTTTAGCCTCTATTTCCTAATAGGGCAGGATGATACTTAAATTGCAATATTTAAAAATAGTTGCAAGTGGAGGGTAATTCTAAAATAGTGACAAGTGAACCTTTAAACTGACCCTTAACACACCAGAATGCTTTGAACTGATGAAACGCCCTGCTTAATGAGAGGAACTATTTGGATGTGTGCCATTGCATGTTGGGTCCTATGTTTCAGGGAGCTGTAATCAATGAGATGAGAGCAAGGACATGGTTAGTCCTCCAACAAGGAATGCAACTCGGTGAAATACTGTTGTTGCATATAAGGCATAATTCACTTCAAGAATAGTAATTAAAGCAAATAAAGACTTGCATTGAAATGGCACGTTTCACAACCTCAGGAATTCCCAAGTATTTTACAGCCAACACGTTACTTTTGAATTTCAGATACTTCTGTGATCAGATAATTATATGCAACAAGATTCAAAATGTTGATAAGCCACCAACATAAGGTAATTATCGTGATTCCATTGCCCCAACAGAAAAACAAATAAGGAAATCTCCTCATTCACTGCAGTTATTAACATGGTACAAGTATAATTAGATTCTTCTTTAACATTTTGGTGTAATTAAGCATTGTCGAAGAATGCAAATTGTCACATTTTAGGGCATATGATAAGAAAGCTGAAAAAGTGGAAAGCATATTAATTTTGACAATCATTTTATATTGGCAAAGAATGGTGGGAGACGAGAGGACTGGGACATCTTTAGGGGGCAACAGAAAGCTATAAAGAAGAGTAAGATAGATTATGAGAATAAATTTGCTCAGCATATAAAAACAGATAGTAAAAGTTTCTACAAATATATAAAACAAAGAAGAGTGGCTTGTAATTAGTCCTTTAGAGGATGAGAAGGTAGTTTTAATAATGGGAGATGAGGAAATGGCTGAGGAACTGAACAGGTTTTTTGGGTCGGTCTTCACAGTGGAAGACACAAATAACATGCCAGTTACTGATAGAAATGAGGCTATGACAGGTGAGGACCTTGAGATGATTGTTATCACTAAGGAGGTAGTGATGGGCAAGCTAATAGGGCTAAAGGTAGACAAGTCTCCTGGTCCTGATGTCCCAGAGTGCTAAAAGAGATGGCTAGGGAAATTGCAAATGCACTAGTGATAATTTACCAAAATTCACTAGACTCTGGGGTGGTGCCGGTGGATTGGAAATTAGCGAATGTGACACCATTGTTTAAAAAAGGAGGTAGGCAGAGAGCGGGTAATTATAGGCCAGTGAGCTTAACTTCAGTAGTAGGGAAGATGCTGGAATCTATCATCAAGGAAGAAATAGTGAGGCATCTGGATAGAAATTGTCACGTTGGGCAGACGCAGCATAGGTTCATAAAGGGCAGGTCGTGCCTAACTAATTTACTGGAACTTTTTGAGGACATTACCGGTGCAGTAGATAACGGGGAGCCAATGGATGTGATATATCTGGATTTCCAGAAAGCCTTTGAAAAGGTGCCACACAAAAGGTTGCTGCATCAGATAAAGATGCATGGCATTAAGGGTAAAGTAGTAGCATGGATAGAGGATTGGTTAATTAATAGAAAGCAAAGGGTGGGGATTAATGGGTGTTTTTCTGGTTGGCAATCAGTAGTTAGTGGTGTCCCTCAGGGATCAGTGTTGGGCCCACAATTGTTCACAATTTACATAGATGATTTGGAGTGTCCAAGTTTGCAGATGACACTAAGGTGAGTGGTAAAGTGAAAAGTGCAGAGGATACTGGAAGTCTCCAGAGAGATCTGGATAGGTTAAGTGAATGGGGTAGGGTCTAGCAGATGGAATACAATGTTGACAAATTTGAGGTTATCCATTTTAGTAGGAATAACAGCAAATGGGATTATTATTTAAATGATAAAATATTAAAGCATGCTGCTGTGCAGAGAGACCTGGGTGTGCTAGTGCATGAGTCGCAAAAAGTTGGTTTACAGGTACAACAGGTGATTAAGAAGGTGAATGGAATTTTGTCCTTCATTGCTGGAGGGATGGAGTTTAAGACTAGGGAGGTTATGCTGCAATTGTATAAGGTGTTAGTGAGGCCACACCTGGAGTATTATGTTCAGTTTTGGTCTCCTTACTTGAGAAAGGATGTACTGGCACTGGAGGGTGCGCAGAGGAGATTCACTAGGTTAATCCCAGAGCTGAAGGGGTTGGTTTAAAAGGAGAGGTTGAGTAGACTGGGACTGGGACTTCCGGTGTGCACCATGGAGTGAGTGGTCACACATACGGCAGCTTCTGCTAAGATCACAGAAAATAACTCTTTTTTAAGCAATATGGAGTGGAATTTTTATGAAAAAGTATAGGTGAAATGTTGGAGGAGTATTTCCCCCAGGAATGATATGTTTCTTTGTTTCCAGTCCCGCAGAAACAGTGTAGGATTTGGCTGGGGCTGCAGCAGAGAGACAAAAGCCTCTTCAGCAGGCAGGCAGGGGAAGGGCTGTGTTAGAGGCCTCAAGCTGACCTGAGGGCCCTTATGAAAGCTGGATTCTAGCAGCAAAGGGAACAACTGGAAAAGATCTCACCAAGGGCTCTTTTAAGGGCCCGCAACGACGCTGATTTGATTTTTCCCCAGGTGGCAACGCATCTCGGCGCTTGGCGGCCGGTGGAAGGGCTGGACTAGAAGTGGAGCGACCAGAAAATCAACTTTGCAGCAGAAGAAGGTGCGAGGCAAAAAGGACAAGATGGCGGAGGGCAGGGAACTGGCAGTGTGGCAGCAGTGGGCGAGGGAGCAGCAGGAGCTGCTGCTGCGCTCCTTCCAGGAACTAAAAACTGAGATCCTGGAGCCGTTGAGGGCATCGCTGGACAGGCTCGGGGCGACTCAGACGGCTCAGGCTGCGGAGATTCGGGAGCTGCAGTAAAAGGCTTCGGAGAACGAGGACGAACTCCTCGGCCTGGCGGTGAAGGTGGAGTCGCACGAGGTGCTTCACAAGAAATGGTTGGCAAGAATGGAGGAGATAGAGAACCGCTCCCGCCGGAAGAATCTGCAGATTTTGGGCCTCCCGGAGGGGCTGGAAGGTTCGGATTTGGGGACCTACGTTGTCCTGATGCTGAACTCGCTGATGGGCGCGGGGTCGTTCCGGGGACCCCTGGAGCTGGAGAGTGCCCATCGGGTGCAGCTGCGGAAGCCCGGGCCGAACGAGCCACCCAGGGCGGTGCTGGTCTGATTTAAACGCTTGGTCGACCGTGAGTGTGTGCTTCGTTGGGCAAAGAGGGAGAGGAGTAGTAAGTGGGAGAATACGGAGATCAGGATTTACCAGGACTGGAATACAGAGGTGGCGAAGAGAAGGGCTGGGTTTAACCGGGCGAAGGCAGTGCTCCACAAGAAGGGGGTCAAGTTTGGCCTGTTACAGCTGGCACGCCTGTGGGTCACTTATAAAGACCGCCAACTTTATTTTGACTCCCCGGTGGAGGCCTGGACTTTTGTCCAGGCAGCGAAGCTGGACTTGAACTGAGGACTGGGGGCTGGGGAACGTTTAACGCAGCCCAGAGGCTTTGCCCTCCTTGATATCCTTTCGCTCTTTTTGGTTCTATTGGACGATGTTTTTTTTTGCTTTTCGGGACTGTTATCTCTTTACTTGGGTGTTTTATCATATCATGTTGGGATTTTAATTATTTCACTGTTTACAGGTTTGGGTGGGGTTCGCGGCCCTGTTGGGTCATGTGCCTGTCTTCCCGCATTTTGGGTCGGGGGGGCGGGACTTGGGATGGGGGGCGCGGGCCTCTCTCCCGCGCTGGAGAAGCAGGGAGCGAGGTCAGCATTGGGGGAATGGTTGGAGGACACTGGGGAGGGTAATTGGGGTGGCGGGAGCAGCCGGGGTCAGCAGGAGTCGGCTGACGTACGGAAGTACAATGACCGGAGTTACGCAGCTAGAGGGGGCCCTAGCTTGGGGGGGGGGGGGGGGGGGGGGAGGGGGGGGGGGGGGGGGGGGTTGGGAAGGGTTGGGGGGGCGGAAGAGGGGGGATACCGGGTTGCTGCTGGAATGGCCAAGAAGGAGCTGGAGCGGGTAGAGGGGGTCGGGATGGGGATCTGGCGCTGTGGGGAACGGGCTGAGCGTGGGGGTCGCGGGCATGTGGCGGACTACGGAAGGGTGATGGCTAGTCGAGGGGGAAGGGGACAGGTGGCCCTCCGATCCAGCTGATCACCTGGAATGTGAGGGGACTGAATGGGCCGGTTAAACGGTCCCACGTGTTCGCGCACCTGAGGGGGATGAAGGCGGACGTGGCTATGCTTCAGGAGACGCACCTGAAGGTGGTGGATCAGGTCAGGTTGAGGAAGGGGTGGGTGGGTCAAGTGTTTCATTCGGGGCTGGATGCAAAAAACTGGGGGGTGGCAATCCTGGTGGGGAAGAGGGTATCGTTTGAGGCGTCGGGTGTGGTGGCAGACAGCGGCGGGAGGTACGTGATGGTGAGTGGCAAGCTGCAAGGGGAGCGGGTGGTGCTGGTCAATGTATATGCCCCGAATTGGGATGATGCGGGTTTCATGCGGCGCATGTTGGGCCGGATTCCAGATTTGGAGGTGGGGGGCCTGATAATGGGGGGGGATTTCAACACGGTGCTGGATCTGCCACTGGATCGATCCAGTTCCAGGACGGGTAGGAGGCCTGCGGCGGCTAAGGTGCTGAGGGGGTTTATGGACCAGATGGGAGGGGTGGATCCTTGGAGGTTCGCGAGGCCAAGGGCCAGGGAATTTTCATACTTCTCCCATGTGCATAAGGCCTACTCCCAGATCGACTTCCTTGTTTTGAGTAGGGCCCTGATTGCGGGGGTAGTAGATGCTGAGTACTCAGCGATAGCCATTTCTGACCATGCCCCGCATTGGGTGGACCTCGAGCTGGGGGAGGAGAGGTACCAGCGCCCGTTGTGGCGCTTGGAGGTGGGGCTACTGGCGGACCAGGATGTGAGGGGGCGGGTTCGAGGATGCATCGAGAGGTACCTGGAGGCCAACGATAATGGGGAGGTCCGAGTGGGGACGATCTGGGAGGCGCTGAAGGCGGTGGTTCGGGGAGAGTTGATCTGCATTCGGGCCCACAGGGAGAGAGGGGAGCAGAGAGAAAGGGAGAGATTGGTGGGGGAGATGGTGAGGGTGGACAGGAGGTACGCGGAGGCCCCGGAGGAGGGATTGCTGAGGGAGCGGCGCAGCCTTCGTGCTGAGTTCGACTTATTGACCACCAGAAAGGCAGAAGCTCAATGGAGAAAGGCTCAGGGTGTGGTGTACGAGCATGGGGAGAAGGCGAGTAGGATGCTGGCACACCAGCTCCGTAAGCGGGATGCAGCTAGGGAGATTGGTGGAGTTAAGGACCGGGGAGGAAATGTGGTGCGGAGCGGGGTAGACATTAATGGGGTCTTCAGGGACTTTTATGAGAGACTATATCGGTCCAAACCTCCGGCGGAGAAGGGGGGGATGGGACGCTTTTTGGACTGGCTGAGATTCCCGAAGGTGGAGGAGGGACGGATGGAGGGTCTGGGGGCGCCAGTTGAGCTTGAGGAGCTGGTTAAAGGGATAGGGAACATGCAGTTGGGGAAGGCGCCGGGGCCGGATGGGTTCCCGGTTGAATTTTACAAGGCGTGTGCAGACCTGCTGGGCCACCTGCTGGGTCCCCTGTTGGTTAGGACCTTCAACAAGGCGAGGGAGGGGGGGGGGGGGGGGCTTTGCCCCTGATGATGTCTCGGGCGCTGATCTCCTTGATCCTTAAGCGAGACAAGGATCCCCTGCAGTGTGGCTCAGACAGGCCGATCTCACTCCTGAATGTGGACGTCAAGTTGTTGGCAAAGATCTTAGCCGCGAGGATAGAAGATTGTGTGCCGTAGGTTATCCACGAGGATCAAATGGGGTTTGTGAAGGGGAGGCAGCTGAACACTAATATATGGAGGCTCTTGAACGTTATTATGATGCCGGCGGTGGAAGGGGAGGCGGAGATAGTGGTGGCGCTAGATGCAGAGAAGGCCTTTGATAGGGTCGAGAAGGGGTACTTGTTGGAGGTGCTGGAAAGGTTCAGGTTTGGGGAGGGGTTTGTCAGTTGGGTGAGGCTGTTGTATGAGGCCCCGATGGCGAGTGTGGCCACGAATAAGAAGAGGTCGGAGTATTTTCGACTATACCGAGGGACGAGGCAGGGGTGTCCCCTGCCCCCCCCCTACTTTTTGCGCTGGCAATTGAACCCCTGGCTATGGCGCTGAGGGCGTCGGGGGATTGAAGGGGGCTGGTCTGGGGTGGGGAGGAGCACCAAGTGTCGCTCTATGCGGATGGCCTATTGTTGTATGTGGCGGATCCAGTGGGGGGAATGCCGGTGGTGATGGGGATTCTCCGGGAATTTGGGGATTTCTCAGGGTATAAACTTAACTTTGGGAAAAGCTAGCTGTTTGTGGTACACCCGGGGGACCAGGAGGGGGGATTGGGAGGCTCCCACTGAAAAGGGCGGAGAGGAGCTTCAGGTACTTGTGGATTCAGGTGGCCAGGAGCTGGGGGGCCTTGCACAAGCTAAACCTCACAAGGCTGGTGGAGCAAATGGAGGAGGAGTTTAAGAGGTGGGACATGCTGCCGCTGTCTTTGGCGGGTAGGGTGCAGTCAGTCAAGATGATGGTGCTCCCGAGGTTTCTGTTCCTGTTCCCATGCCTCCCCATCCTTATCCCGAAGGCCTTTTTCAGGCGGGTTAACAGGAGCATTATGGGGTTTGTGTGGGCACATGGGACTCCAAGGGTGAGACGGGTGTTCTTGGAGCGGGGCAGGGATGGGGGGGGCTGGCGTTGCCCAACCTCTGTGGGTATTATTGGGCTGCCAACGCAGCGATGGTGCGGAAGTGGGTAATGGACAGGAAGGGGGCGGCATGGAAGAGGATGGAGATGGCGTCCTGTGTGGGTACGAGCCTGGAAGCGCTGGCAACGGCGCTGCTGCCGCTCCCTCCAACGAGGTATACCACGAGCCCGGTGGTGGCAGCTACCCTCAAGATTTGGGGGCAATGGAGGCGGCACAGGGGGGAGGTGGGGGCCTCGATGGGGTTCCCGAAACGGGGGAACCACCAGTTTGTTCCGGGGAAAATTGATGGCGGGTTCCTGAGTTGGCACAGGGCAGGTGTCAGGAGGCTGGGGGACCTGTTCATAGACGGGAAGTTTGCGAGCCTGGTTGAGCTGGAAGGGAAGTTCAGGCTCCCCCGGGGAACACCTTTAGGTGCATGCAAGTAAGGGCGTTTGTCAGGCGGCAAGTGGCGGGGTTCCCCCTGCTGCCGCCGCATGGTGTCCAGGACAGGGTGCTCTCGGGGGTATGGATTGGAGAGGGGAGGATGTCGAAAGTGTACCAGGTGATGCAGGAGGTGGACGAGGCCTCGGTGGAGGAGCTGAAAGATAAATGGGAGGAGGAGCTGGGTGAGGAGATTGAGGAGGGGACGTGGGCGTTTGCCCTAGAAAGGATGAACTCCTCCTCTTAGTGTGCGAGGCTTAGCCTCATACAGTTTAAGGTACTGCATAGGGCTCATATGACCGGGACAAGGATGAGACGGTTTTTTGGGACCGAGGACAGCTGTATTAGGTGCTCAGGGAGCCCAGCAAACCATGTCCACATGTTCTGGGCATGCCCAGCGCTGGGCATCGAGGGTGGTAGGATCCAGGGTCAATCTAGGCTGGGGACTCGCAATATTTGGGGTTGCAGTGGAGCCGGTAGTGCAGGAGGCGAAAGAGGCCGGTGTTCTGGCCTTTGCGTCCCTACTAGCCAGGCGGAGGATTCTTCTTCAGTGGAAGGATGCGAGGCCCCGAAGCGTGGAGGCCTGGGTCAACGATATGGCGGGGTTTATTAAATTGGAGAGGGTGAAATTTGCCCCAAGGGGGTCAGTGCAGGGGTTTTTCAGGAGATGGCAACCATTCCTAGATCTCTTGGCAGAACGGTAAAAACAAAAGGTCAGCAGCAGCAGCAACCCCGGGGATTGGGGGGGGGGGGGGTGGAGGGGGAGGGGGGTTGTCTCTTTGTTTTTGTTTTGGGTTGAATATCTGTTTTTTGCCAATGACGGGCGTTAATTTATTGTTTCTCTTTTGTATTTACGGTGGGGGGGGGGGGGGTGTTCTGTTTTTTTTTGTTCTTAGAATTTTCTGTTATTGTTTTCTTTTTTGTGAAAATGTGAAAATTTGAATAAAAATCATTTAAAAAAAAAGAGTAGACTGGGACTGTGCTCGTTGGAATTTAGAAGGATGAGGGGGATCTTATAGAAACTTATAAAATTATGAAGGGAATAGACAGGATAGATGCGGGTAGGTTGTTTCCACTGGTGGGTGAAAGCAGAACTAGGGGACATAGCCTCAAAATAAGGGGAAGTAGATTTAGGACTGAGTTTAGGAGGAACTTCTTCACCCAAATGGTTGTGAATCTATGAAATTCCTTGCCCAGTGAAACAGTAGAGGCTCCTTTATTAAATGTTTTTAAGATAAAGATAGATACTTTTTTGAAGAATAAAGGGATTAAGGGTTATGGTGTTCGGGCCGGAAAGTGGAGGTGAGTCCTTAAAAGATCAGCCATGATCTCATTGAATGGTGGAGCAGGCTCGAGGGGCCAGATGGCCTACTCCTGCTCCTAGTTCTTATGTTCTTATATTGTCAAATTACCTCTTAGTAAGTGCTCCGCAATTTGAAGATGCAAAGCTATACTCATGGATAAGTTATGTAAAAGGGTTTCCTTTACTCCACAACAGGCTGGTATTGGGTGTCACAGATAACTGTGGGTGTCTCTCTCTTGCAGGTGTTGAAACCACACGCCAGAAGTGTCACACGGGACAGCTTCGCGAGAGAGAGGGAACAAGTCTCAGTGTTGATGCCTAAACAGTGGGTAAGTCTTTATGCCGCACATGCTACCTTGAATGCCACCTACGCCTGTGTGAATCTCTCACCTGTTGATGGTAAAATGTCACCTGGAAGTGCCCCACTAGTGCAACTTCACAAGAGAGAGAGAAAGAGGGACCATTGTTTATCCTTAACCAGTCGCCTCACTTGTGTGAGCGTGCTCGAAGTGCTCAGATTCCCTTTTGGTCCTCGACTATGGAATTATGTTCTGGCAATTATTGTGACAACCGGAGCAGACAGTGAAAGAAAGTTGAGACTACAACAATGGTAGATTTAAAATAAATAATTTATTCAAGAAACGTAGGTCCCCACAACTCAGACTTTAGAATTTACAGTGCGGAAGAAGGCCATTCAGCCCATTGAGTCTGCACCGACCCTTGGCAAGAACACCCCACACCTCCACTCTATCCCCACACCTCCACTCTATCCCCATAACCCAGTAACCCCACCTAACCTTTTTAAACACTGAGAGCAATTTTTTTTACCTTGGAAAATCCACCTAACCTGCACCTCTTTGGACTATGGGAGGAAGCCAGAGCACCCAGAGGAAATCCGCAGACACGGGGAGAATGTGCAGACTCCACACATGCAGTGAGCCAACCGGGAATCGAACCAGGGACTCTGGAGCTGTGTAGCAACTGTGCTAACCACTGTGCTACCGTGCTTCCCCTAACCCACAAATAACGGTTATGAATATACCATGGGAAGCAAGAAATTAAACGGCATATCGAAAATTCTTACTTTTACACAATGTTACTTAAACACAAACATATATATATCTTTGCCGCAGAAGGCTGTGGAGGCCAAATTATCGAGTGTCTTTAAGACAGAGATAGATAGGTTTTTGATGAATAAGAGGATCAGGGGTTATGGGGAGAAGGCAGGAAAATAGGGATGAGAAAAATATCAGCCATGATTGAATGGTGGAGCGGGCTCGATGGGCCAAGTGGCCTAATTCTGTTCCTATGTCTTGTGGTCTTATGGTCGGATATCCACTCACCCACCCGGACCTCAACAATCTAACCTAATTGGGAGTTTCTGTGGGCTCACCATCCTCAGGAAAAATTGTTAAACCGTCACGGATGTCTCTGGCTCTTCCACAAAAACTGACTGGTCCGTTTGCTGGCCCTTGATCCTGGTGTTCTTTCAGTCTTGTAGTCTGGTAGCAAGTGAAGAGAGAGCGAAGCAAGAGAGAGAGGGCCTCCGAGTCCCGTATTTTTAAGGGCAAAAACCTGAATATAGCTGAGTGGCCCTTCCCACAGGTGAGTTCCAGGGCAAAGGCCTGCTAATTGCTGACAGGATGAAAATTGATTTGCTCAGTTTCACCTCAAAAAGTTCCATAATGTCTCCGGAGACTGTTCATCTCTTGCAAATGGCTCAAGTGGATGTTGGGGACAACTTTAATCTTTTCTCATCAGTGTAGTGTGATTTTATCTGGCCAGGCAAAACTGATTTATATCCCATTGTTTCTCTTGGAGTGAATTCAGACTGTTTAGATCTTCCCGCACACTTTTTCTGTTGGCCCCATCATGACTCATGACCCTGCTTTGTTCCTATCTGAGATGAGTCTTAAGGATGTATATTCTGCTGTCTGCCTTCAGACATAGATTCTGTTTTCTGTACAGCATTTGTCCTTTTAAAATGGAATATATCCTTTCCAATTTTGTCCAGTTTTGTTCAGTTTATTTTTGTTCCGCTGATGAGTTGCTAAAAGTTACAGTTAGAATTATAGAATCCCTACAGTGCAGAAGGAGGCCATTTGGCCCATCAGGTCTGCACCCACCTTCTGAAAGAGCACCCCAGCTGTACCCACTCCCCCACCCAATCCTTGTAACCCCACCTAACCCAGACATCCCTGGACACTAAGGAGCTATTTTATCATGGCCAATCCACCTAACCTGCGCATCTTTGGACTGTGGGGGGAAACCAGGGCACCCAGAGAAAACCAATACAGACACGGGGAGAAAGAGAAAACATCAGATAGACATCACCTGAAACTGGAATTGAACCCAGGTCCCTGGTGCTGTGAGGCAACAGTGATACCCACTGTGTCAGCTTTGTGATCAGATCCCAAAGCTTGGTATGGATGAACATTTTGTAATGTAACTTGGAGCATAGGGAGGTATAAACCATGATGAATCTTTGTCATTCTCTACCCCAGAGGACTGTTGAAGTTCAATCATTGAGCATAATCAATGCAGAAATCAATAGATTCATGGACACTAATGACATCAAGAGATATGGAGATAGTGCAGTAATGTGACATTGACAGAGATGATCAAGATGAATGGCAGAGCAGGATCATTGGGCTGAACAGCCCAACCCTGGCTGCCCCAATGTTCCTATAACACACTGTCATCTAGGTTTGGGGATGGATTTTAAGGAGGGGAGAGGCATGATTGGCTCGCCACCAAGTAGAAAAGTCTGACCGACTTTTAAAGAGGCTCTCCCACCGCGAAAATGCTCTGGGGGGACCTTACGAGATAAGATGGGACGGCTGCAGCTCAGGAAAAGACAGTCCAGCCAATCAGCATGGCCAGCAGCTGAGTAGTCCCAGCAATGCCAGAAATCAGTACTGGCGGCTGCTGGAGCTACAAGCAGTCCCAAGGAGAGGACGTAGAGGTGAGTCCAGGGTTCTTGGCTGGGAACCATTTGGGGAGATATCTGGTGTCAGGGCTTGGAGCCCAGAAAGAGGGAGGTTAGGTCACAAAGGTGGTGGAGTAATATCTTAGGGGAATAGGCACACGGCAACCCCAAATGCAGGTACCCCTTTCCAACCCATCTTTTCACTGAAACTGGAGTAGCAGTTTGTCTTCCTTGTTTCCGCCTTCCCCACCCGCAAGTATTATTGTGGTGGGGCCAGTCAAGATTTTAACCGGCCAATTATTGACCAGTTAAAGGTCTCAAAAGGTATAACGACATTTGAAAAAATGAACTTATTGGATTTGGCCATCGCTGGCAAGGCCAGAATTTATTACCCATCCCTAATTGCCTTGAATAAGGTGGTGGTGAGCTGTCTCCTCGAATCGCTGACAGTGTTGTTGGTGGGGGGGGGGGGGGGAGCTCCAGGATTTTGACCTGGTGACAGTGAAGGATGGTGAATAATTTACAGAGGAAATTCCAGGTGGTGGTGTTCCCATGTTTCTGCTTCCCTTGTAGCAATCGTGGGTTTGCAAGATGCTGCGTAAGGAGCATTGGTGAGTTCCTGCAATGCATCTTGCAAATGGTACACACTGCTGCTAATGTGCTTCAGGGAATGAATGTTTCTGGAGGGGTGCCAATCAGACTGGCTACTTTTTCCTGGATGGTATCAAGCTTCTTGAGGATGGTTGGAGATGCACTTATTCAGGCAAGTGGAGAGTATTCCATCATACTCCTGACTTGTGCTTTGTGTCATGTGAGAGTACCTTTAAGAAATGGGTGTTTATAAATGGGTGTGTATATAAATATCTGTTGTGAGAGTACCTTTAAGAAATGGGTGTTTATAAATGCGTGTGTATATAAATATCTGTTGTGAGAGTACCTTTAAGAAATGGTGGTGTTTATAAATGCGTGTGTATATAAATATCTGTTGTGAGAGTACCTTTAAGAAATGGGTGTTTATAAATGCGTGTGTATATAAATAGCTGTTGTGAGAGTATCTTTAAGAAATGGATGTTTACTACTGAAGTGATGTCAGAGAGTGGGTGGAGCTGGGCTGTCTGTCAGCTGTCTGTCAGCTGTTTGCTGCAGGGTATGTTTTAGTTTTGTTTTCAGTGATGGAGCTGAAGCCAGACAGAGCTGGTGCACTGTTGATCTCTCTGCCATGAAAATACTATCTCTTGATCATTTGGTGAATTCAGAATTATAAATGTTCTCAGTAGTGAATGTAAAACTAATGTGCTTCTGTTAAAAGGTGTTTCTTTTGTCTTCTGGGTGTTGTTTGGGAAGTTAGTAAGGATTGCTTAAGTGTTGTATTCTTTGGGGGTTGCATTTGAATGAATGGTTGCTAAGATGTTCACTGTATGTTTTAAAAAGGTTAATTTGAGTTCATAGAATAAACATTGTTTTGCTTTGAAAAATTCTTTTTGCATTTCAGTTGTTTCACACCTGTAGAGTGGGCCGTGTGCTCCCTATACCACAATCTATTAGAAGTTATGGGTGAGGTGAACTCCATGATACACTTTGGGGTTCTTTAAACCCTGGCCCATAACATTTGTTAGATGGTGGACAGGGTTTGAGAAGTCAGGAGATGAATTATTTATCGTAGGATTCCAAGCTTCCTGTAGCCACAGTAGTTACATGGCTGTTCCAGTTCAGTTTCAGATCAATGTGAACTATCCCCAGGATGTTGATGGGGAGATTCAGTGATGGTAATGCCATTGAATGTCAAGGCATGATGGTTAGGTTCAGTGTTGTTGGAGTGGCCATTGCCTGACGCATGTGTGGCACGAATACTACTTGCCACTTGTCAGCCCAAGCATGGATATTGTCCAGGTCTTGCTGCATTTAGACATGGACTGCATCAGTATCTGATGGGTCATGAATAGTGCTGAACATTGTGCATTCATCAGCAAACATCCCCACTTCTGACGTTATGATAGATGGAAGGTCATTGATGAAGCAGCTGAAAATGGTTGGGCCTGGGACACTATGCTGAGGAACCCCTGCAGTGATGTTCTGGAGCTGTGACGATTGACCTCCAACCACCACAACCACCTTCCTTTGTGCCATATGACTCCAACCAGCAGCGGATTTTCCTGTGATTCCCATTGACTTCAGTTTTGCTCGAGCACTTTGAGGCCACATTCAGTCAAACACTGTCTTGATGTCAAGGGTAGTCACTCTCACCTCAGCTCAGAAATTCAAATCCATGTTTGAACCAATTATGTAAAGATTTAGAAGCTGAGTGGCCCTGGCAGAACCCAATCTGCGCGTCAGTGACTATGTTATTATTTTAAAGCGTCGCTTTATAGCACTGTTGATCGATAGTCGGCTGATTGGGCAGTAATTAGCTGGCTTGGATTTGTCTGGCACTTTGTGTACAGAACAGGCCTGGACAATTTTCCACATTGCTGGGTAAATGCCATTGTTGTAGCTGTACCAATAATTGGCCAGTTAATGAGGTCAATAGACCCGAGGACCTTTATTTCGTTGTAGCTGGTAACTTGGCTAGCGGTGCAGCAAGTTCTAGAGCACAAGTCTTCAGTACCATTGCTAAAATATTGTCAGAGCCCATAGGTTTTGAAATAACCAAGATGCCTACCACCCATTGTGTGGTGGGGGAGAGCTCAGGCATGGGTGATGCGGCAGTGGGATAGCTACCCATCCTCTATTATATGCAACTCCCCTCACCTGCAATTGGTCGAATAGCAGAATAATGAACAGCTGCCATCCAAAATCAAAACAAAGAGAAAAATAATAGTAAGAGGGGTACTTGCAAAGAAAAGGGAACAAAATGGGGTAGAAATTACAGTCTAAGATTGTTGAGTTTAAGATTGAGCCTGGAAGGCTGTAAAGTTCCAAGGTGAAAGATGAGGGGCACGATTTAATGTGCAAAAACCAGAGTCCAGTTTTCCGCACATATAGCGGGGTCTTTCTCAGTGCCAGCAGTGCTAAGAACGACACCACAATCAAATGGAACTCTGGCATTTGTCCTCAGACAGGAATACCCCACCAAGGCCACAATTACCTCACTTCCTGTACTGACGAGCTCAGCTCAGCTCGCCAGTGCAGGAAGAGTTCAGGGTGAAATTTTTAAATGCCAGTCCAATTTTCTGGCACCCCATAGAAACCTCACGGCAGCCGCAGGAAACCCCCCCCCCCCCCTCCCCCACACCTACAGCTGGAACTTATCACTTTGGGTGTCCACGAGCCCCCTCCCCACCTCATCTCTAAAGGGGAGGCCATCTTGGGGCCCAATCCCTGGCACAGGCAACTTGGTACCCGGCCAGACAGGCAGTGTCACCCGGGAACCATGGCAGTCTGAGGGTAGCATTGCTCGGGTGGCTCGGTGGCAGCAGCAAGGTGACAGGTTGGCAGTGCCAAAGTGCCCAGGTGAGAGTAGGAGTGCCAGAGTACCACCCTGCCCAATGCCTGACCATCTGGGGGCCTGTGCTGGCCTGGACGAATCCCTGGGGTGCTGTTATGCCTGGTCCACATTGTGTGCACCAGTGCTAAACAGTGACATGCCGAGGTTTCCCATGCACGGGTGCTAATTCCCGGGCCTCGGGAGAATCGGGCGCAGACATTTTTAAATGGCTCTTTTAAATATGTTACTCTGGATCTGGCCTAGTGAGGGCGAGATTCAGATCATGACATCTCGCGAGGTCTTGTTGATCTCGTGAGCCATTCTGAGCGTCGCATATCGCGAGATTTAACGGCCTCGTCGCATCACCGAGTCGGGTGCGATGGGGCCATTCAATCTTGCCCAAGGTGCTGTTCCACGAGCAGAAACTAAAGTCCCATGGTTTGTGGAGCTACATTCTAGTAAAGCCTCGCAGACAACGAGATCACGAAGGAGGAACAAGCTTTTGACTGGTACTCAATGAGATGGATTTCAGACATTTAAGGGCAGCATTGTTTCTGGGAAGTTACAGTCCTCTATAATAACTTGTGTTTCTCTTCACAGAAGCTGCTAGACCTGCTGTGTATGCTCCAAATCTTTGCTTTTTGTTTCCAGCCACGGGAACAAAAGGCCATGATCAAATTTTTTTTTTAAGCTGTGCTGTACCTGTCAAAGGATGAGTGCAGAGATTCAAACATTTCAAATGAGGGCTGCTTTATGTTTCCTTATGTTTTTTTTTAAACATTACATTTCCAGCTTGCCTCTGCACCCAGCATCCTCCACAATCTTTCCGGGATCACGTCATCCCAGAAAGAAAATACGACCTCCCATGTCACAATTCTCCTGGGTCGACTTCATGGAGCCAGGAAAAGCCCCAACTCTGCGCTCCTGGGGGTGAAAATCCGGGCCCAGGTTGGCCAATTTGAATTATATCATTCCGCACGGTCCATGATCGTAAGGTTAGCGTTTTTCATAAACTGTTTCCTTTTCTCACTATCCAACTTTGACAGTGATAAGCAAACAACAAATCTTTACAAATATGCACACTTGACATGAATATAAGTTATTCTTTATTAAATGAAACTCGGGCGGGATCCTCCGGCTCCCGAGCTGCACGTTTCTCGGTGACGGGAAGCTGGTGACGAGATTCTGTACTCATGCTGCTGTCAATGGAAATTCCCGGAGAAGTCACTCCAGGCTGCTGGGAAACCTGCAGGAAGGAGTGCACTGCCGGCAGGGCCAAAGAATGCCGGTAGGACCAAAGAATCCCGTCGCCAGAAAATAGAACATAGAACAGTGCAGCACAGAACAGGCCCTTCGGCCCTCGATGTTGTGCCAAGCAATGATCACCCTACTCAAACCCACGTATCCACCCTATACCCATAACCCAACAACCCCCCCTTAACCTTACTTTTTTTTAGGACACTACGGGCAATTTAGCATGGCCAATCCACCTAACCCGCACATCTTTGGACTGTGGGAGGAAACCGGAGCACCCGGAGGAAACCCATGCACACATGGGGAGGACGTGCAGACTCTGCACAGACAGTGACACAGCCGGGAATCGAACCTGGGACCTGGGACCCTGGAGCTGTGAAGCATTTATGCTAACCACCATGCTACCGTGCTGCCCGATTTTGTGAAAGCAAGAGAGAGGGGAAAAAAAGCATTAAAATCATTAAAATGGCCGGATAATTACGGCCTACATCTAAAAATAAGATTTAATAACCAGTCCAAGCAGCCTTCCTGATCTCCTTACAGGTTTTGATGTAAAGTCAGCTTTTGACTGTGCAGCTTCAGTTCAGTACACACAGAAGATTCATTTTGTTTCACAGATACCAAAGCCTGAACTGGTTCACACTCTGGCATGAGCTAGAGTGATCATATAGATTGTGCTCCTGTTTTGGTTCATTCCTCACTGGAATAATATGACTTATATGGACATTTCTCACACTTTCTGTCACTTTCAACCAAGTATCTTTTAATTAGTCATTTGGTAATACAGAACTGGAGTATTGCTGAATAAAGAAACAGGTCGAAGCTTTATGTCTTGCACTCACCAGGACACTTTACAAGAATACCAGTACAAAGGGAAAACAACAACAGTTTATACTGTTTGAGAAGAGAGTTCTGATTAGTTGGCAAGTGGTATAAAAGTTTCCATGGAGAATGCACCAGTTGATGGTGACTGACAGCTGCCAAACATGTTGAAATTTAAAGCAGGCAGCTTGCCTATGATTGGTCGAGGCATTGCCCTGAGGAATGAGTCAGTGAATGACTAGCACATATTTTGTTTAGCTGAAACAGGTGCAATGTGTGTCTATGTTCTTTCTGTCTGCAAATAACAGTGCCTTTTGTATTTATATACGTAGATACTAGTATCATAAAATTACATGAACTTCCACAGCATTTCAACATCCAATGGGAAAGTTTGGGAGTAGGGGATGGTAGAGGAGATGCTGAGAACACCAACAACCTCATTTTGCCTGGAATTACATTCCCTTTTGTTTGTGTCATACTGATGCTTTTCACTGAACTGTTTGTGTTCAACTTTAACGATCAGGTTTGGTGGAACCAAACTCAGAATTGTCCTTAACCTTCTCTTGATCAAAATCCCAGCAGGTGCGTGCCCTGTGGTGGAGATCTATACTTCAGCAAAAAATTAACCAACCATTGTTTCATATTGAACTTTAAATACCCATGCAGCACTTGATTATTCATTGCTTCTTTGACAGGGCTGTAACTTAGTTATTGTTCATTCAGCTTTGGTGTTTTGACCCACGTGATTTACTTAGATCAATTTTAAGTAGCTATTGACGAGCTCATTCCTAGACTCTTTTCAAGAATGAGTATTTCCGATTTTACTTGTCAAAGGTAGTTTCAAGGTCACCATTACTGAGACTAGCATTCCATTCTAGACCTTATTAATTAACTTTAATTTCCACCAGCTCCCATGGTGGTTCGACCGATGTTCGAGTATTAACCTGGCTCAGTGATAATACAACTACGCCACCATCTCCTTTTGCTGCTGTGTAACAAAAACTGACTGCTGTCAGGCGAGGACAAGCACTAGCTGCCAAAATACCACGCAGCCTCTTTAATGAGCTGCAGCAGGCATTTTATGTGATAATCAACTCTTTAATGAGTCTCCCAGCAAACTGTCCTTTCATTCATTTGCTAAAATTGCATTTGGCACTAAAAGCCAGCTAGTCTGGTCAGCTCAGGTCTGCTTCTTGGCCACTTTAAGGGTTCTTTAGCAGCTGATTGCCCTGTGGAAAATTTCTCCCAATGGGTGCAGGAAGGCGGGATTAGAAAGGGCACCTTGGTGTCCTCTGCTGGCATGGACTGGATGGACCGAACGGACTCCTTCTGTGCTGGAACTTTTCTATGATTCTACGTTAGTGGAAATTTGTTTTGAGCTCTTTGGGCTGGATTTTCCCACCAGCCCGACTCATGTATTTTGGCGGCGGGAGCAGCTTGCTAGCCGGACCTACCGGATTGTCCCTTGACAGTACCCCTCGTCGCCGGGAAACCCATGCACCGGCGTGGGTCTAGAATTTCTTGCCGAGATTTACAGCCGGTAAATCCCACCTATGTCTGTTGGTATTTTCTCCTCATTGATGACAAAGTTTGTGAGTAAGCCTAAAAATACCCAATCGGTAGAGTTCAGAATACTAACTCTGATGAATGTTTTGAAGGCTCTTTATAAATTGTTTCTGACACCCCTACACAATTGGTCATTCTCTGTATAACCATTCATTCTGACCACTTATTTTGCTCACTCCTGTAAAAGTTAGAACAACTTCATCTTTTGGGTCACTGTAAAACCTTTGAAGAGCAAAAACGAGTTGCTTAACAAAATTGCTTTCTTACTTTAGGTTGCTAAAGACAAATAGGACTGATTCATACAACTGCATGTGGCATTACTCAGCAGCTTGGAACAGTGTACTGTAAAGAAACTCCATTATATCTGCTCTGACATGTTTGAACTATAATTACCCATTGAAACAGCACCTAAAGGCTGTCTACTTATAATAAACTGTCACTGCAACTATTGAATCTTTTAGATACTGTAATGAAGAACACTCATTGGATGTTTGTAATATGTGAGGAAACAAGATGCATAATTTATATGTTTCCATTGTTCTAGAATAGAAATCTTCAAGTACTGTTGCAGTATTTCAATAAGAAGGCATATTGTGGCCGTAAATTCTGTCTCCTTTATGGAGTCCAGTTTTTTAGTTTTGCAATTGCCATTTTGCCTTCAAATTGGTATCCACATTATTGTCTGGGGCAGGTTGGGCAAGACACCATGGGCGCAATTCTCTGATAATGGGGCTATGTCCCCACGCCCACAAGTAAACGGGCGCAAATCACTCTGGACTTACCTGAAGAAAGTCCAGAGTGATTCTTCATTTTGCAGGGGGCTAGCAGGGCCCCGGAGTAATCCTCACAGCTCCGGCTGCTTATGCGGGGCCCTGCACTTCCGGCCGGAGGTCCGCACATGTGCGCGGTGGCGGCCTGCGGCGATGGCCCGCGCAACATGGTGGACCCACACAGCGGACCGGCACCGAGAATATAGGGCCACCCGAGTTTGCGCGCGCCCGCCGATCAGTGATCCCCGATCGTCCTGGAGCCCCCCCCCCCCCCCCCCCCCCCCCCACCGAGAAAGGCGGTCACGGACTGAGTCCGCAGACACCACTCCGGGTGCCTGCCGGGTGGAATGATGAGTGAACCATGCCGGCAAGAACTCTGCCAGTTGCCGGCGGAGAATCGCCATGGGAGCCTCTTTCAATGCACCCCGACCGGCGCTCCGTCGACCGCCCAGGTGTGATTGGCAGCGATTCTCCGATCCTTGGAAAATCGCGGGAGCGGCGTCGGATCCGATCGCAGGTCAGACGCCCAATTCCCCACCCCGCGCCGAGCGCGATTGTGGTGCAGAGGCTCGGAGAATCCCGGATAATTTTGGTGAGGGCATTGGCACACAAGCCGGAAGCATCTACTGGAAACCTGCGGAATAGGAAAATCTGTGCAATACAGATTTGATGCCAGTCCAGTGCTGCAATTTTGGAGCCTAAGACTCTTTCTTAAGCTTGCACAGCTGAACATGCATTTAGTGACAGGACGGAATCTCCAACAGTGGTATTTAAAAGGATCATTAACTATTCTCAAGTTAATCGCTGATTCATTTCTACTGGCTGTCACTTTGATTGTAAAAGTGTCTTGTGAATACTTTCGTTCTTTGATGTTGCAAACGTCAGGTTTTTAATGCGAAATCATATATGCTTGTCTCCTAGCCCCTAGCCCCTATCGCTATACTGTGCCCTGCACCTGGGCCAACTTAACTGGCGTCTATCTTTTTGGTCTTATGGACCCTAACGCTACGCCAACGTGGTTCCCCAGACGGTACATGAGAATTGCAGGCAGCTGCTGAGATTCCCGCCCTCTGACCTTGGTCATTGTTGGTGGGCATCTTCTGGGGCGACTGGACCTGGATGGGCCTGGCTGCTGCTCAGATGTCCCAGGTGGTGTGATGCCCCTCTGTTCTACCCACTACCCATGTGAAGCGCCAGGGTCAGGAGAGGGGAGGGTCTGCAGTGTTGCGGTCCCTTCTCTGCGGGTATCAGAATCGCAGGCCCCATCACCTCCTCCTCCCTTGGGGTTCCGGTGGCACCCAAGCTATTCCATGGGATGGAGGCACGAACGGATCTAATCTCTGAGGCTCTCCCATCACCTGGCGCTTCCAGTCCTTGAGGATTGCTGCCGTCTTGACCAGCGTGTGCTTGTTCACAGCCATGGAGCACAGGGTGAACCACTTCTGCCTTGGACAATGCCACATCCGTTGTGACTGTGCCACCACCTTCTGGGTCTGTGCAACATCAGCCAGTGACTGCTCTGGGACTGGGACATCTCCCTCTGTGTCTGTGCCACGGCGGCCGGTGCCTGGGCAATGCCACCGATGCTCACAACCCGCTGTGACTAGGACATGCTCAGGAGCGCTGCTGCAATGTCCAGGCGGCATTGGAACATGTCTGCCTGTGAGAGGGCAGCCTTGTCCTGGGCCTCACCTACCACTTGCATAGAGTGCCCCAGGCCGTGGACATGTTGATCCATGGCTAAAACCTTCACTCCCAAGGCCTCCACCACAGGCACCAGCCGTGCAATATTGGCCTGGGTGACATGCATGGTCAGTACCACCTCCTATACACAGTTGGACTCCTCCAATTGCACCTGTCGGTGCTGGATGCTCATCGACGACCCCTCATGTAGTCCCAGGCTCTGTGACTGCATCTCCACAATCGATGGGATCCTCCTTTCCATCAGCCCAAAAACCACCTGGACAGCAGCTGGTCCCTGGGGTCAGCCCATCCCCGACTTTCCGCCCCCTCAGGAGTTCCTATCTCCACCTGCTGTACCAGAGAATGTGTGTGGTATGCACTAGTTAGTGCCCCAGGAAGCTCTTCACTAAGGTGCCAGCGAAGTGAGTGTCTCTGGGACGGTGGAGGGTGTTGGTGACAGCTGTGACGGGAAATCAATGTCATCCTTGGATTTGAGCTGGGATTCTCAGGTCTGGGGGACAGCAGAACAGCCCGTCCCATCAGTAGCAGCTCCTGCACGACACAGGGCAAGCTGCATGATTGTATCACAGGCCGGGGGGGGGGGGGGGGGGGGGGGGGGGGGGATGGTGGGAGTGTGTTGGGGAGGGGGCTGTGTTAGGGAGGGGGTGTAAGGGTGGTGGTGGAGCAAGGTTGTGTGGGATGGTGTGGGTGTGGAGGGGGTTGTGAGTATGGTGTGAGAGTGCCGGTGGGTGTGAGGGTGGTATGGGGATGGTGGTGGGAGGGGTCTGCCACAAGTGCCATGGTGAACCGCAACTCAAAGGGGTCTCACTTCCTCACCTGGTGCCGACGTCCGTCCTAGAGACTGCCCTTTCTTTGGGCCCGCTGACCATGTCCAGTGTCCTTTGCTCTGCAGCGGTGAGGTATGGCAGTCCCCCTCCTGTCTTCTCCTGCTCCCGATAGTTATGAGCGGCTTTCTCCTGTGGAGTAGGGGGTGGACACAGAAAACGTACAGTGTTAGACAGTCCAACACACATGCAGTCAAGGAGGTGGGTAGCTGGTGGCTTCAGTGGCCAGGGGTCACCCAGATCTCCTCCATGATGAACCACAGAGTCTCAGTCTTGTGTTCTTTGTGTTGCTAAATTCAGGATGCTTCGCATCGTGCTCACAAAGACCACAAAGCAGCTTGAACTTGAACAAATCTGTAAATTTATTAACACTACTAATTTGGATTTGACACTCCTAATGAATACACAGTTGATTTATTAACACATAAACTACACTCATCGAGAACTAATCTCTATACTGTTATAAACTATGATCTGCTCTTACTCACACTATCCTTACTTCTGACTGTCTCAAGCCAACTCCTGCACGACTCTCTCCCCACAAGGCTTAGCATCAATGCCTTATATATTTGTAACTGTAGCTCCCTCTAGTGGCTATTCTAGACCTTTCATTAACCCTTGCAGTTCTTACATTTGTGATAATACCACATCCAGTTCTTATTGAGTGTACACCACATTAAAAATATTTTAAAACAGCTTTCGCCTCCTGCTTTAGCCACAATTGCACCGCTTTTTTAAGAGGTACAGGTTGCTTTAAGTAGTGAAGATCAGCTTTAACCTGACAATTTTACATCCCTTGCTTAAACATGAGTGGTCACTGAACAGCGCATTTAACATTGGCTACAAGCAAAAATTAATTACATTCGCGAACAACACAAAGTTTGTGTACTGTCCTTTCTGGACCTGTCCTATTCCATAGTCTCCATGCTTTTACTTGAATCGACTCGGAAAATATTGATCTTTCTATTTAATTTTTCTAATTGCAGAATCTCAAATATTCAGATACTCATGAAGTCAGGATTTCAACTCGGATACTGCTGGCTGACCTCTGAACCCAGGGACTCCAAGTCTTCCCTCATAATGTGCAAAATTTCCCTTCACCTTCAATTGTATGAAGGAAGAGCTGAGCAAATGGAAGTAATGGGGAAAAAGGTGAATTACTTCTTTGCTCTTTTGCCTTGCCCCGGTTGGCTTTTTAATTTAGAAGATTTGTTAATGATTGGGTTGGAAAGACGGTCGGTGGGAATTTTCATCGATCTTTTCCCAATCAGCCATTGTGATTTTGAAACTCTGTTTGTATATGTAACCTGAGTATTCAGCTGAATTATGCCAGCTAATCAAGTAAATTGTGAAGTGAATGCTCAACTATTTTTGGCCTCAATTCTCCTCATCTGCTGACGATCTGATTTCCCTTCATATCCTTAACTTTTGGTCACACTAGAAATGGTTTCCTCGCTTCAGGTGCTGTTCACCCTTTCAAAACTGGGTCATCTATTAATTATTGGTAACAGTCTCATCCCTAAGTCAGAAGGCTGTGGGGGCAAGTCCATCTCCAGAAGTTTGGGTACAAAACCTTGTCTGATATTCCAGTGTAGTACTGAGGGAGTGCTAGACTACTGGCTGTGTTATCTTTGGGATGAGAAAGATCCCGTGGCATTTTTTTCAAAGACTGGTGTTCTGGCCAATTGTCACTCCACTGATTTCACTGAAAAAGGATTAGCTGGTCATTATAGTATTGCTGCTAGTGAGACCTTGCTGCATGCAATTTGGCTGCTGCAGTTTCAACATTATAATTGCTCCAATCTGTTTCTGTCCATCGCAGAATACTGAAGCACAATGTACAAAGTCACAAGCAACGTCGTCTTATGTCAATCTTGGTGTACTATTAGTCCTCGTCCTTATCGACCACTAAGCATCTTTTGCCATGGCATTCTAGCTTTGTAGAATAATGCTAATCACTTATTGTGAGAAATAGGCTTCAATGAAGTTACTGTGAAAAGCCCCTAGTCGCCACATTCCGGCGCCTATTCGGGGAGGCTGGTTCGGGAATTGAACCCGCGCTGCTGGCCTTGTTCTGCATTACAAGCCAGCTATTTAGCCCACTGTGCTAAACCAGCCCCAAACAAGACTTTGTTTTGACTCCATACCTTATCGATCAACTCACAGCCAGAGTCTCTCTAGCAATGGCTTCCCTTCCCAGCTCTGGACCGTTACCTCTTGAGTCCATCTGGGATGTATACTTGTCCCTCTCTTCTTCATCATCTACATGCTTACCTTTTCAGAATCTTCTGCTGAAATGGAGTCTACTCCTACATCATACTTGACAACACCAAGTTGCATCCCTCCACCATATCTCTTGACACCGCCATTACCTCCAGATTGTCAGACCTCCAGGGGGAGAAATAGGTACATATTATGCCTATTTTCAAGTGTGCAATGGGTGCAAAGCTGATCGATTTAGCAATGGGCTGAACTGTTTCAATCTATGCTGGACATGGTCCCACTACCAAATTCATTCTTAAGGTTTGAAGAAAATACAAACAGAAAAACAGAATTTACCCCCCTTAAATAAATAAATTAGGGCCCCATTCCGCATTAAAGAATTATTTTTAGAAGTCACTGGCTAATGGTCAGGATTCATCAACAGCCAACCAAAAATCATCACCGGACAAATTTTTAAAAATGCCTTTTCATGGAGCCAAGTACTTCAAATGGTTCCCTGGTTCCACTTTTTCACCAAGAGGGATAGTTCTAAAAATGGATGCTTGTGGGACTACACAATTTCAATGCAATATTTCTCCTTTTTCCAAGCAGTTCGGGTTAAAGTTGGGGCTGAATAGTTATACGGCAAAGTGTTGTTTTCACTTCTGTTTCATGGGATTGTTATCAATTTCATAAGCAGGGAAATGTGGTAATCAGGAAGTTAATTTATTGCTTACAAATTTAGGAGATCTTGTAGAAGACAATAATCTAGCTTGCAATACGTAACATGTTTACTGTTCTATCTAAGGTGAAGGGTTAGATTGTAGACTGGCAGGACTTGCTGCAAATCATGGCTGAAACTCCACTTGTTTCATTAAATAGCCACAGAACAAAACAGAATCTGACATTTTCTTGCGTGATGGAAAAATCCTGTGTGATAAATTCATCTCAAATGCCATTCTATTTTTAGTCAAAATATTTGCTCTGCTTGCACTGCCTCAGGGGCTGAGAATTACTCTTTGAAATTTGTTTGGAACATTTGGAATTTTGACACTGAAATTTAAATCAGCAACTCTCGGATCGTAGCTTCATAAGCAATAAAAGTCCATCAAAATATGTTGAGGTTCCATGGGCGAAATTCTCCCAAAACGGGAGAAATCGTCAAACTGCCGTAAAACCCGGGCGGGTTTTACGGCATCGCGCCCCTTCCCGACGGGGGACCGATTCTGGTCCCCGGTCGGGGCTAGCAGCCCGACGTCGGGGGCTCCGACAAATCGGGCTTAACGAAAATCGTTAAGCCCGCTTGTCGGACTTAGCGCCGGCTGACGCGTCATATGACGTCAGCCGCGCATGCGCAGGTGGGAAGACTCCACCCGCGCATGCGCGGGTGACGTCATCGCGTTTTTGCGCGAAACCCGCGCATGCGCGGTCCGGGTTGCCCCTCAGCCGCCCCGCGTATTGATACTGCGGGGCGGCGGAAGGACAAATAGTGCGCGGGCATCGGGCCCGCTGCCCGCGATCGGTGGGCACCGATCGCGGGCCCATGGCACCCTTGGCACGGCCGTGGTACTGCCGTGCCAATCGGTGCCATGGTTATTTTTTTCCAGGTGGTCACGACGTTTTTACGAACGGCAGGACCAGGTGTGTTTGCCGTTCGTAAAAAGGTCGTAAAGGGCTGGGACTTCGGCCCTTCTAACAGCTGTGAATCGCTGCCGGCCGTAAAAAAACGGCGGCAGCGATTCGTGTCGGGATTTCGGCGGGGGGGGGGGAGAATAGCGGGAGGGCGTCAAAAAAGTCGGGAAGGCCCTCCCGGTATTCTCCCACCCGTCGTGGGGGGGGGGGAGAATTTCGCCCCATATGTCCTGCAATGTTATCGCCCTATGTGCATTACCAGGTTGTTTTATTAGTTCAAGAGTTCTGAGCATCACTGGCCAGACCAGCGTTTGTTGCCCTTCCTTGATAACCCTTTTAAAAGTGGTTGGGGGGGGGGGGGGGGAAGAGAGGGGGGGGGGGGGGGTCACCTTCTTTAATCACAGAGGTCCATTTGCTGCAGATACAGCCGCAATGCTGTTCGGAATGAAGTGTTTTGGTTTATTGGTCCAGCTACAGTAAAGGCACACCGATATAATTTCAAATCAGCATGGTGTAAGGGTTGGGGGGGGGGGGGGGGGGGTGGTAATATGCTGTTGGAGTGTTCCCGTGCATCTAATGTCCTTGTCCTTCTTGGTGGTGACAAAGAAACAAGAAATTGTAATATTTTTCTTTGAGTAATATCACTATCGTACTTGGAGGTCTTGAAGCTCCGGGTTCAAGTCCAACTTATTGACCATGGAAAGAAAATTAATCGCGTGGCTCAATGGCTCGGCGGCACAGTGGTAAGCACTGCTGACTCACAGCTCCAGGGTCCCGGGTTCAATTCCGGCCTTGGGTGACTCTGTGAAGTTTGCACTCTCCCCCCCCCCCCCCCCCCCGTGTCTGTGTGGGTTTTCTCTGGGTGCTCCGGTTTCCACCCACAGTCCAAAGTTGTGCAGGTTAGGTAAAGTGGCCATGCTAAATTGCCCCTTAGTGAACAAAAAGTTAGGTGGGATTACTGGGTTACAGGTATAGGGTGGAGGCATGTGTTTGAATAGGATCCTCTTTCCAAGGGCTGGTGCAGACTTGATGGGCCAAAAGGCCTCCTTCTGCTCCATAAATTCGACGATTCTCTGAATGGGCTGCTAGTGTTTATGTAAATATACACTAAACACACACTGCGCCATTTCTTATGCACTGGAAGTCAAGCTGTTAGGGCCAGAAGTATGGTAACTGGAGTAAGGGATACCGTGACTGTAAGAGACTAAAACCAACAGTAAAATGTGGTTTAATATGTCAAGAGAAACTTCAATCAGAATTTTACATAAAGCAATAACAGGAGTTCTTTTCAATGGAGTTGTTTTAGCTCAATGGGGGGTATATAAGGGTTGTGGAAGGTGTGAGTGAGGTAAGTTTCCAAAAATCCTAACATTTGCAGTAAAGAAAGGAGTTTAAACAATTCTGGGAAGAAAGCACTTGTGAATAGATCGACTTAAACGTTAGTGAGATCAAAGGGAAGGAACATATATAAAAGGAAATAAAGGCAGCCTTTGTGAGGATGTAGCTGCTTAGATCTCACAGCAGGATAGTTTGTCAGAACTCTCATAGGCTAGTGTGAACAAAGCCAGACCTAGAGAACCGTTTGCTGACAGCTTCAAAGGACACTCCAAATAGCAAGGGCAATATGTGGCAAAAAGTATTGGAATTCTATAGACTTTAAAATCTATAAGGGTAGTAGCGAAAAAGGTAAGGATAGCTTTGATGGTAGTTTAGGTTAAGATCTTTTTGAATTGTTCGCAAGTACAGGTAAAAAAAGGTAAAGTTGCCATAGTCCCAGATGACCATAGGCTGCTTTCACCTTTGAGGGGCAGAGCTGACTGGTGGTGATTTAACCTGAGGATCACCACACCTCAGGTGAGGGGCAAGGTTGAGTAACAGGGCCTTCATGAATAACTGCAGCCGGTATGGGAATAGAACCCATGCTGTTGGCCTTGCTCTGCACCACAAACCAGCTGTCTAGCCAATTGAGCTAAACCAGCCCCCTACTGTGAAGCCTTTGTGTCTAAGTGTAATTTTAATTAATTTATTAATTTATTTTCAATAAACATTTACTTTACTATAAAAACATCACAAGCAGTCGGGTATACAATTTCCTATTTTGGAACCCCTTCTGATCAAATAGAAATTGCAAAAGACATTCTGGATGCTGTTTCACGTTTCCCTTTGGGATTTGGACAACTTGCCATTTACCATTGACCGCGGCGTCATAACAGTGAAAGAAGTTGTGAGTTTGGAAGGGGCTGCTTAAGCTTGGTAAGTTGCTGCGGTGCTTCATGTAGATGGTGTTAAGCTTCATGAGTGCTTTTGGAGCTGCACTCATCCTGGCAAGTGGAAAGTGTTCTGTCACAATACTGATTTGTGTTGTGCAGATCAGTGTTCTTCAAACTTTTTTTCCAGAGACCCATTTTTACCAACCAGCCTACCTTCGGGACCCAACCCGGCCGACCTTCGCAACCCACGCCGGCCGACCTTCGCAACCCATGCCCGCCAACCTGCGCGATCCACCATTTTTTCTTACCTTGTTTGCTGCTGACAAAAATGGAGGAAATGTTTTTGAGTCCCTTTGGCCCTCGTACACGCGCCTCCAATGGAACCTGTTGGATGAAGGTGAAGCCTTCCAGTGTCGGGAAGTATGGAGTCTCCATCTGTCCAAAGTTTTGAAATTTTTTCCTGTAAAATTTTATCAAATAACGCCCCCCCACCCTGAACTTGTTAAAAAAATGAATAAAATGAGTAAAATAAATGAAAAAAACTAAAATTAAATGAATAAGTGAATAAAAACCAAATAAAAAACTGCAACCGTTTAAAAAAATAGCAGCCGCACTGCACATGCGCGCCGATCATTGTGTGCGCACTGTGGCCGAATAATTTTTTTTCTCACATGTTTGTGGCCGCTTGCAGCCGGCGTTATGAAAAGCCGGTTGCTGCGCCTTGTTTTGCGCGATCGGGAGCGCCGCGGGCAACTGCTCTGCGACCCTCCCGACACCCGCCCGCGACCTACCCGCTGGTCGCACCCCCGACTTTGAAGAACACTGGTGTAGATGGTGGATAGGCTTTGGGGAATCAGGAGGTGAGTTACTCATCACAGACTTCCCAGTATCTGATCTGTTCTTGCAGCCACAGTATTTGGATGGCTCATCCGGTTAAGTTTCTGGTTAAGTGGAAGATTCAGCGATGGCAATAACACTAAATGTCAAGTTGAGATAGCTGGTTTCTCTCTTGTTGGACATAATAATTGCATGTCATACATGTTACTTACAACTTAGCAGCCAAACCTGAATGTTATTCTTTGGTAGAACTAGCCATTCATCATCTCCTTTTTCCTTACAGATTTGTACTTTTCTCCTTCAAGTATTTATCCAATTCTCTTTTGAAAGTTACTACTGAATCTTCCTCCACTAACCTTTCAGGCAATCCATTCCAGATCATTACAACTTGCAATGTAAAAATTATTTCCTCACCTTGTGTTCTTTTGTCGATTTCGTTATGCCGGTGACTTTGATACTGACCATTCTGTCATGGAAACAGTTCCTCCTGACTTCCTCGATTGAAACCCTTCATAATTTTAATCACCTTTGACAAAACATTCCCTCAACTTCTCTGCTCTAAGAACAACCATAGCTTCTCCAGTCTCTCCACACCATTGAATTTTTTGTTTTATTTATTCTTTCATGGGACGTAGACATGGCTGGCAAGCTTGGCAATTGTTGCCCATCCAGATTTGCCCTGGCATCAAGGGGCTTGCCATACCATTTTGGAGGGCAATTAAGGGTCAACTGTATCACTGTGAGTCTGGAGTCACATATATGCCAGAACAGGTAAGGATGGCATCAATAAATCAGATTTTTTTTCTTAACAACAATCTACAATGTCTTCATGGTCACCATGACTGAAACTATAGCTTTTCTTCTCAATTCCAGATGTATTGATTGAAATAAAATCCCCCCAGCTGCCATGGTGGGATTTGGACCCCTGTCCTCAGAAGGTTAGCCTCGGTCTGTGGATTATTGGTCCAATGGCATTGCCACTGTCTCCTGCAAAGGTCTTCAGTCCTGGTAGCATTGAAGTAAATTTCTTCTCCATTCTCTGAGACCTTAACATTCTTCCCAAAGTGCAGGCCCAGCATTAAACCAATCCAGCTAAACCAGTGTTTTATAAAAGTTTAGTACAGATTCCTTACTTTTGCACTTAATGCCGCTATTAATAAAACAAAGGATCCCATATGCTTTATTAATAAGTTTGTCAACTTGCATTGCCATCTTCAAAGGTTTGTATGCACACACTCCAGGTCTCTCTGTTTCTGCACCCCTTTAAAATGGAGCCATTTAGTCTATATTGCGTCCCTTCATTTTTTACACCACATTGTATAACTTAGCACTTTCCTGCGCTAAATTAAATTTACCATATGTCCGTTGTCTTCACCAATCTGCCTATGATCTTCCGAAGTCAGTTTCAATCCCCCCATTGTTTGCTATATTTTAAAATTTCAAGTCATCTCTAAGCTTTGAGAGTATGTCCTATATACCAAAGTCCATGTCAAGCTCACTCATCACTTGCACATAAAATAAAATGAATTCTTTCATTATGAATGGGCTCCTTTTGTGTAGATTTTTTTGCCTTCGCAAATATTGAACCTTATCCTAGCATGTAACATATAAGTGTGCAAAGTATAATTTTCATCTTCAATTGATTCCAACGAGATAAAAATTAGATGGTTTCTAAAATGGGCAAGCGATCGGATCACCCATGCATTGAAATGCAATTGACTCCAATTATTTTCCTTGTTTTTAATGAAAAGGAATCACTGAGGTGGAAAAGTTTATCTCTCGCTTTTAAATCAGAGGATTGTGGTTCAACCCATTCTGTTTATGTCCCTTCGACAACATGTCTCTCTTCATAGCAATATTCAACTTCTGTACTACCAAGTACTATAAGTACTTAATTAACTGTAAAGGGCTTTGAGATATCCTGAGATCATGAAAGATGTGGGGCAGGAGTCTCCATTTCAGGGACTAGGTTCTGATGCCGGGACTGAATCGGTGGTGTTCTATGTCCCCGAAAGCGACGCCGGTCCCGGAGCAATTCAGGACCCGTTATTGGGCGAGCACCCGTGTCATGTGGAACTAGTGCAATTCCAATGCAAAACGCCATCCGATTCGGCGGGATCAGAATTGGCACTGGAGAGACTAACAAGCTACAGCCACAGAGAAGCACTCCACTCCCCACACACACTCATTCCAACAAAGAAAATGGCACCTTGACTAGCAACACCCCGTTTCGCAGATGCAGAGCTTGAGATACTGCTGGATGCCTTGGAGCAGAGGCGGGGCACCCTGTTCCGCGGGATGGGAAGGAGGTTGCCACCCGCCGCCATACGTCGCATCTGGGCGCAGTAGGCAGAGGCGATGGGCACCATGAGCCGCACTGCCAGGACCGGCCAAAGCTGCACTACCTCCTCAGGGCAGCGAGTGTGAAAAATGAAAATAAAATGAAAATCGCTTATCGTCATCAGTAGGCTTCAAATGAAGTTACTGTGAAAAGCCCCTAGTCGCCACATTCCGGCGCCTGTTTGGGGGAGGCTGGTACGGTAATGAGCTGGTGTGAGTAACCAGCACAGTGCCCCTGGCACCAACACCCATCCCACACACCCCTAACCCCCTCCCCCCACCCAGAGGGTGACCAAACTCCACCCGCCAGCAGTCTGCTTGCACCCCACCTATACCACATGCCAAGACCCATACTGTCTACCATGGCCGGGAGCCCTGCACACACATGCCACTAACTGCCTACCCCTTGTTATGCCAACATTGTCTCACACTGTGCATTTTATGATAACCACTCCACCCCCGCCCCCCAGGAGATAGTGGCGCACAACTACAGGGAGAGGAAGCAGACTGGATGGGGCCCGCCAGACCTGCAACCTCTCACCACCATGGAGCGACGGGCATTGGGCCTGGTTGGTGGAACTGGGCAGTTGCCGAGGCAGAGATTAGCATCGGGGAACAAAGTGAACACCCGTTAATTTGTGGTGTCCCTAATGCATACGTGGCACCACCCCAAGCAAACTACTGCCGCCACCACCCCTCCACTATCCCCTCCCTAGCACCCTACCATCTCCACACCACCACTCTACCACCCACCCCAAACAGCGATCCAACCATGCATCATGTCTTGTGTCTTGCAGAATCGCCTGGCGATGAGGTGGGCCCTTCCACATGGGTCTCAGGCTTCTGGAAAGGGTGGTCTCATGGATACTGGAGATGCAGGCATAGAGCCAGGGACTACATGAGGTGGTGTCAGCAACTATCTGGCATCAGCGGGTGCAGTTACAGGAGTTCAACCATTTGCAGGGGCAGGAGGCAGGACCATGCGTGCTATCCAGGCCAACAGTAAGCAGGTGGCATCCATGGTAGACGCCATGGGAGCGAAGTTATCGGCCATGGGTCACGATATCCAAGGCCTGGGACACTGTATGGGCAGTAGCCAAGGTACATGACAGGGCGGCCCTATCGCAGACAGCTATGTACCAGAGCCTCCAGAATATTGCAGCGGCATTTCAGAGCTTGGCCCAGCCACAATTTATCATGGCTGTGGATGTCAATGGCGTTGCTTGGGCATTGGCTGACCTGAGCCAGTCAGGGAGGGACATGGCACAATCCCAGAAAGAGTTGGCCCAGTCCCTGTGTTCCACGGCCGCAAGCATCGCGACCCTGGTGGAGATGGGAGCGAGCCTCCAGGACTGGCAACGGCAGTTGCTGGGAAAGCTTCCGGAGCTCATGCCGGCCACACCATCATCCAAGGGAGTAGCCTGGGGGCCATCGGCACCCTGAGGGAGGAGGAGGTGATGGTGCTCATGCTGTTGACCCCCAAAGGGGAGGTGCCAGAACACCATGTTACCTCAGACTCCCCCCTTCCTGTCCCTGGTGATTCTGATGGACAGTTGGCAGAACAGGGTGGCACCATCCCATCTGGGACACCATCTAGACCTGATCACTCCAGAGGCACCCAGTCACAGGGCAGAATCGCATCAGACCACCTCCACTGATCTGAACAAGTTCTATGCCCGCTTTTAGCATTCAGCCAGTGCATCAGAGCCACCTGCCCCAACAGCCCTGGACACACCCATACCCACTATTACAGCCTCAGAGGTAAGAGCTGCCTTCTTGAAAGTGAATCCGCAGAAAGAGACGGGCCACGGCGGAGTCCCTGGACGAGCACTCAAAGCCTGCGCAGTCCAGCTGGCGAGTGTATTCGCAGATATCTTCAACACCTCACTCCTCCACTGCAGATATCTTCAACACCTCACTCCTCCGCTCTGAAGTCTTGACCTCCTTCAAGAAAACTACCATAATACCAGTATCAAAGAAGAACAAGGTAGCCTGCCTCAATGACTACCAACCGGTGGCCCTGACGTTCTGTTACCATGAAATGCTTTGAGTGGCTAGTCATGAGATGGATCAACGCCAGCCTCCCAGACGGTCCACAACAGATGCTATCTCCCAGCACTCGATCACCTCGACAACAAGGACACCTACGTAAGACAGCTGTTCACAGATTACAGTTCCGTCTTCAACACCATTATCCCGAAAAGACTAATAACCAAACTCTAACCTTGGACTTGACCCCACCCTGTGCAGCTGGATCTTCGACTTCCTCACCAACAGACCGCAATCTGTCAGGATAGGCAACAGCACGTCCTCCACAATAGTCCTCAACACCGGGGCCCTGCATGGATGTGTGCTCAGTCCTCTACTGTACTCCCTATACACACATGACTCTGTGACAAGATTTAACTCCAACTCAATCTATCTCAAACAATGACGAATCAGATTACAGAAGGGAGATAAATCACTTGGTTGCATGGTGTACCGAAAACAACCTCTCTCTAAATGTCGGAAAGACCAAGGAACAGATCATCGACTTCAGGAGGCATAGCACGACTCACAGTCCCACCTGCATTAATGACTTCGAAGTGGAGATGGTCGATAGCTTTAAATTCCTGGGGGTCACTATCACCAACTGTCTGTCCTGGTCCACTCACGTTGATGCAACAGTCAAGAAAGCCCAACAACGTCTCTACTTCCTACGGAAGCTTAAGAAATTTGGCATGTCTGCATCGACTCTCACAAACTTCTACAGAAGTGCGATAGAGAGCATCCTATCCGACTGCATCACAGCCCGGTATGGCAACTGCTCGGTCCAAGATCGCAAGAAACTGCAGAGTGTGGTGAACTCAACCCAACACATCACACAAGCTTGCCACCCCCACATTCATTCTTGTACACCTCCCGCTGCCTCAGGAAGGCAAGACAGCATTATCAGAGACCCCTCCCAGACAGGCTTTGCCTTCTTCCGGACCCTTCCATCAGGCAGAAGGTACAGAACTCTGAAGACCTGCACATCCAGACATATGAATAGCTTCTTCCCCACAGCTACAAGACTCCTCAACGACTCGCCCTCGGGCTGATCTGTTCCCTGTCAGAAGACTATTCACGACATCCTAGCTGCTCTTGCTCATGCATTTGCTTTGCTTGGCACCTTGTTCCGCACTGTAACTAATCACTGTTTGCTGATGTACCATTTGTCAATGTACTCTGTTGATTATTCTTTTAATCTACTGTGTACATACTGTGTAAGTTCCCTTGGTCGCAGAAAAATATTTTTCACTGTACTTCGGTACATGTTGTAATGAAATCAAATAAAATAAAATAAAATAAAACCTCTGATGTAATGCCTGGGGATCAACTGCAGTGTTTAGGCTCATAAAGCCAGGAAATTAGACACGAGTTAGGTTTGCAGGGGTGCAGCATATAATATAGCATTGGGGGCTAGGGCACAAACCTGTATTAATAATCTTTATTGTCACAAGTAGGCTTACATTAACACTGCAATGAAGTTACTGCGAAAAGCCCCTAGTCGCCACATTCCGGCGCCTGTTTGGGTACACTGAGAGAGAACTCAGAATGTCCAATTCACCTCACAGCATGTTTTTCAGGGCTTGTGGGACATCAAAATCAATTAGAAGAAATGTTATAGATATATAAAGGTAAAGAGGGTGGTCAAGAGCAATGTAGGCCCACTAAAAGCTGAAAATGGAGATCATTGATAATGGGGAAACGGCAGAAATGTTGAACAATTACTTTGCCTCACTATTTACGGTTAAAAAGGAGGATAACTTGCTGGAAGTAGTGAAAAAATGAATAGTCTTTAGGTACATAAGTAGATCATAAGTAACAAGGAAAGAAATGGAACGAAAAATCGACAAATCCCCAGGACATGATAGTTTCTACCCGAAAGGATAAAGGGAATAAGGGAGCACAGTGTAGATGCCCGAACTATAATCTTTCAGAGTTTCCTAGAATCAGGAGTAGTCCGTCTGGATTGAAAAATCGCACGTCACTCTACTTTGTAAGAAGGGTAAAAGAGGGAAACCATGGGAGTACAGATCGGTTAGCCTAACAACTGAGCTGGGGAAATTGCTGGAGTACATAATCAGGGAAACAAAACATTTTGGTTGATTAGGGAGAATCAGCACGGACTTGTGAGGGAAAGCCTTTAATGACTAATCTTATTGAATTTTTTGAAGAGGCGAGTAAGGAAGTAGACATGGGAATGTCTATGGATGTTACTTATATGGGCTTCCAAAAGGCATTTGATAAGGTCCTACATAAGAGACTGTCAACTAAGGTGGAAGCCCACAAAGAGAATATTTATATAAATGTTTTTTTGTTTTGAATGCACCAAGCACTGCTGCCTCACAGTGCCAGGGACCTGGCTTCGATTCCAAACTTGACCATCTGTGTGGAGTTTACACTTTCTCCCCGTGTCTGCATGGGTTTCCTCCGGGTGCTCCGTTTCCTCCCACAGTCCAAAGATGTGCAGGTTACGTGGATTGGCCATGCTAAATTTCCCCTTAGTGTCCAAAGGCTACGTGAGGTTATGGAGAATGGGCCTAGGTGGGATGGCCTTTCGGAAGGTCAGTGTAGATGTGATGGACCGAATGGCCTCCTTCTGCACTGTTGGGGTTCTATGATTCTTGTATTTAAGGTGAGCAATCAGTAAAGTATTCTTCAGATAGGTGTGCTGTATCCTTCATAGTTAAATGTGTGGGTTGGGTGGAATGTTCCACAGTACAGTGTCAATTCTATCTTTGGCATAATTTGCAAATCTGACACTTGTCTTTGCAACAACATACAATGCATCAGAATGCTTAGATCTATCATTAAAGATCGAAATCCAGATTCATTGTTCCAAACATAATGTTCAATCATTTGGGACAGAAGTAGAACTTCTGTAGCCCAGTAAAATCCACACACCAAACAATTGCTATGAGGAATTATTGGTCAACGAAGAGCCATGAATGTCAAGAAATTCAATCACAACAGGATTTTAATTGCAAGGCCTAATTTGGCGGTGGCCTAATTTGGCGGCATGGTGGTGCAGTGGTTAGCACTGCTGCCTCACCATGCACCCGGGTCATTGTCCATGTGGAGTTTGCACATTCTCCTAGTGTCTGCGTGGGTCTGACCCCCACAGCCCAAAGACGTGCAGCGGTGGTGGATTGGCCACGCCAAATTACCCCTTAATTGGAGACAAAAAAAATTAATTGAGAGGCCTAACTGATCAATTGAACACTGATATTTTGTACATTTGGGTAATTTTATGTCACTAACACTCTGAGCTGAAATTTCAAGAAAATTACATTGAGCTTTTATTCCTTTCTTCAATGTTCACACCAAATAGAGTCATGCACTCACACAGTACAGAAGAGGTCCATCGGCCCAAAGAGTTTGTATGGATAAAACTGCACTAAATCTGCACTAATCCTACTTTCCATAACTTGACCCATAGGCTTGAATGTCATGACATTTCAAGTGCTCATGTTAAAGGTTGTGACATTTCCAGCTGCTACTATCCTCCCAGGCAGTGCATTCTGGAAACCCATAATCCTCTGGGTGAAAAATGTTTTCCTCAAATCCCCTCTGGATCTCTTACCCCTCTGCTTAAAATTATGCCCGCTTGTTATTGAACAGCAGGGAACAGTTATGTCCTATCAACCTTGTCCACACCCCTCATAATCTAACACACCTCAGTCAGGTTCCCCCCCTCAGCCTTTCTCAGTTCTCAAGAAAACAACCCAAGCCTACCCAGCCTCTCTTCGTAGTTCAAATGCTCCATCCCAGGCAACATCTTGGTGAATCTCCTCTGCACCTTCCTCAGTGCAATCACATTCTTTCAATAGTGAGGTGACCAGAACTGCACACAGTACTCCAGTTGTGGCCTATCCAAAGCTTTGTACAGTTCCAGCATAACCTCTTTGCTCTCATAATCTATGCCACGACCGATAAAGGTAAGTGTCCCGCATGCCTTCTGTTATAACCCACAAGTATCTTATAGGTGAGAACAATTAACGTCCCTGTGAAATTTGCAGAATATGAGCTCCCCTGTTAAGGGAGTGGCGAGTGGGGGTGGGGGGGGGGGGGGGGGGGGGGGGGGGGTCAACAATGTATAGATGTGTGGTATATAAAGCTGGCCAATTAGGCACTGGCAAGGCAGACCCAGTTGGGATCTACCCTATGACGTATATAATAATTATTGTAAATAAACTAAGTTTCTTTGAACTACTCGGTGTGGACTCCTTTGTGGTCTTATGAAACATTCTTAACTCCCCATTAACCTATTCTGATGCCTTCGGGAATCTGTGCATAAGTATCCCAAGATCCCTCTGTCTCTGAGTTTCCTAGTGTTCTGCCATTCATTGGGTACTCCCTTGTCTTGTCACTCCTTTCAAAGTGTATCACCTCACACTTTTCAGGATTAAGTTCCACGTGCCACTGATCGCAAAACAATTATTTTCACCGTACCTCGATACACATGACGATAAACCCAAATCTGAATCCAAACCCACCCATATGATCAACCCGTCTATATCTTCATGCAACCCAACACCTTTTTGCTCACTATTAACCACCAAGCCAATCTTTATATCATCCGCAAACTTATGTACCACCCCTCCACTCCCCCAACACACATTTTCATCTATATCATTTATATATATATCATGAAACCCGATCATGGAGACGGGCCAAGGTTGAGCAGTACACAATGGCCAAAGAGGAGCTGGATCACCGGAAAATCATCTCCTGGTTTGGAGATCCCCCCAAGGCTCCATTTGGAGTGCATCAACTGGTTGAATATGGGAAGAGATCTGGGAAGAAGGCTGGGGATTGGTATGGCCCATCTATTGTGGCTCACATAATCAAGAGGGCAGTAGAAACAGCTGAAGACTCTGAATCTCTGAACATTGCTATCTATGTAGCACAGGAATCTGTGTGAGACCCCGTTGAGGGGGGAACCATTCCTGGTTGTGATTGGAAGTCCGTTATGATCCTGGTGTCTGTTCAACTTGGAAAATCTCAATTCCGTGTACATGCAATGTGTGAAGGAGATTCTGAAGCTTCAATGTGTATTGGAATCATCGGTGGGAAACACAAGCACTCACTTTACTTAATTGGCTTCCAAGATGATTTCTTGCTCTATTTGGACCCTCACTACTGCCCGCCTGTTGTGGATGTCACTAAACCTGACTTTCTGTTGGAGTCATTTCACTGCATCTCTTCAAAAAAGCTGTCCCCCACTAAGATGGATCCCAGCTGCACCAAAGGGTTTTATGCACAGACGAAGGAGGATTTTGAAAACTTGTGTAAAAATGTCACAATGGTATTGAGCTCCTCGCCTTTGAAAGAGAAGTACCCGATTTTCACTTTTGCAGGTGCTGTGCTCAGGATTATGGTCTGGATGAACCGTGCACCCACAAACGGGATAAAACTGTGCTCATCTCCAAGTCTGGCCAGAGAGGTCGAAGCAGAGCAGCAGTGATGAGTTTGTCTTTCTTTGATGAGGCAATGGACTCGATTCAATCTGTCTATCTGCTATATTTCAGCAGGGAATAAACTAGGAGCCCATCAAAGTGTTCCTATATTTATATTCTATCTTTCCACAAAGATGGGGTGTCAGTAAGATACACACCCTCCTCTGTGGTGACTTTTATTTTGACCCTGATGTTAGCTCTCTTCTTTCCTGACCAAGGTGGGATTTTCTCTCACTCGTAGCATTACTGGTGTTGCACATTGAATTCAAATATGTTATGGGTGCCATAAAGTGCCTGCATGTTGCTGGGTTATTTGGGGTAAGGTGGGTGACATACACGGGGTAGGAGCCCACCGGTGACAGCAAATGGTCCCTCGTAACTTGCCCAGTCTTTATAGTGGGAGAGCCTGGAGAGCAAGTGGCAGGGATTTTGTTCCTTGCTGGTGGTGGGGATTAGGGGTGGGCCTAGGGTACTGCCCTCCCCGATGTATAATTCCATGATATCAGGTTGCAGTCCAGGCTGGGAATCCCGACTTACTCCTACTCCTTCCCCAGAGTCACTGAGACTGATTGTCTGGTCCCATTGCTCCCTTGGCAGATTGACAGATTCAGCACAGAATCAAGGATATCCACCTCCTAATTTGCATGTTTCCTTTTCCAATATTTCACCCCTGAGGAAAAACAACAAAATTGCCCAAAGGTGAAGGTGACTTGTGTGTCAGTTTTCTCCTTCAATTTCATACAGTCTAGCCTCTCGTGCAAATGTGAACTTACCACCTGCCTCTCCAACAGAACAGAGTGGTGGATTCCTTTGGAATTTCTTCATTAAGGCTCCTAATCTTCAGTTTCAAGGGCAGCACGGTTGCACAGTGGTTAGCACTGTTGCTTCACAGCTCCAGGGTCCGAGGTTCGATTCCCGGCTTGGGTAACTGTCTGTGCGGAGTCTGCACGTTCTCCTCATGTCTGCGTGGGTTTCCTCCGGGTGCTCTGGTTTCCTCCAACAGTCCAAAGACGTGCTAAATTTCCCTTGGTGTCCAAAAAGGTGTTCCTTAAAAAAATAAAGCTATTCTCCTACCTGCAGGGGGCTGGCAGGGGCCTGGAGTGCTTCTCGCAGCTTTGGCTGCGGATACAGGCCCCCGCACGTCTGGTTGCGAGTCTGCACATGCGCACACGGCGGTCTGCAGTGGCCGCGCCGAATGCGATGGCGGACTCAGCCGGCGGACCTGGACCAACAAAGTGGGTCCCAACGATCTGCCCAGCGCTGCTCGATCTAACCCGCCTGATTGTCTCCCCGGCAGCCCATAAGGCATCCCCCCGGTACTTGATCCCCCCCATATCCCACCAGGGCGGCCACGGACTGAGTCCCGACCTGCCAGACGTGGTTAAAACCACGCCGCCGGGAATTCGGCCAGTCGGGACCGCAGCATCGCAGGGAGGGCCTCTAGCAATGGCCCACCCAGCCGCACAGGGCCCGATTCGGGAGTAAAAGTGGATTCTCCGCCCCCACGCCAAATGCGATTTTGGCACGGGGCTGCGGAGAATCCAGCCCAGGGTTTTTCAAACTCAAGGTCGCGACCCGCGGGTGGGACGGCAGTGGGTGTTGAGAGGGTTGTGGAGCGATCAGTCACAGTTTTCCCGATCTCGGAAGAAGCGTCCAACAGCGTGATCATTTTTTAAGAATGAAATGAAATGAAATGAAAATCGCTTACTGTCACGAGTAGGCTTCAATGAAGTTACTATGAAAATCCCCTAGTCGCCACATTCCGGCACCTGTTCGGGGAGGCTGTTACGGGAATCGAACCGTGCTGCTGGCCTGTTTTGGTCTGCTTTCAAAGCCAGCGATCGAGCCCAGTGTGCTAAGTGGGCCGCGACTGGCCTTTAAATACAAACGGTGGAGTCTTTCCATCAGAAGAGGTGAGAGTGCAAGTCATGGACGCAGCACGTATGCTGACATCACGCGTCATGTCCATGCTTTGGGTGCAAAATCATGGAGGAGAGATTCCTTCATTTGTAGCTGCCAGCAAGCAACAACAGGACTGTGTGAAGAAATTAAGATGGATCATTTTCTAATAAGAAAGGGAGGGCCTGAGACACAAAGAGGCCAGGATCTCACAACTGAATCTGCTGGAGAGAGCTTCACAGGAGAGTCCAGGGAAGGACAAAGTGGCACTGATGTGAGCTGTATGCTGAGCTCCAGGGCTTCTGGTGAACACCCAACAAAGAAAAACTAAAGTTGGGAACAAAGCAGCATAAAATGATTGATTGAGGTATGGCATTCATAATTGTGCCAATGCAAATCAGAATGTAAGCCCATGTGTGTTGTATGCAGGGAGTTACTAATAAATGAAAGTTTAAAACCCTCAAAACTTAAAAGGCATGGAGAGTTTGAAGAGAAACCTCTTGAGTTTTTTTCAAACAATGCAGCAAGAACTTAATCGACAGCTAAAATCCTCAGCAGAAATGTAACAAAGCAAATGAGATTGTAAGGATCAAGCAGGTTCACCTGTGGCACTGAAGGTAAGAAATAATCGTGCGTCGCGAAGATGAGCTGGCCTGGGTCGCAAGCATCAGGCACCGTGTGTCCCGAAGGTTAGCCATTTGGTAAAAGTGAGTCCTGTGAAAGTCTGAAAAATATTGTTGTAACACCACCCTGTGACTCCTACAACTAAACCAGTTTTGGGTTCCAACTGGCAAAGTTACCCTGGATCCCATGTGCTTTTACCTTCTTTATCAGTCGCCCATGCGGGACCTTGTCAAAGGCTTTGCTGAAATCCATATAAACTACATCAACTGTACTACCCTCATCTACAGACCAAATCACCTCCTTGAATAGGTCAATCTAATTAGTTAGGCATGACCTTCCTCTGATCAAGCCATGCTGACTGTCCCTGATCAAATCTTGCCTCTCCAAGTGGCGAATCATTTTCTCCTTCAGAGTTTTCTCCAATAGTTTCCTTACCTCTGATGTGAGACTCACTGGTCTGTAATTCCCTGGTTTATCTCTACCACCCTGCTTAAAAATGGAACCACTTTAGCAATCCTCCAACCCCCTGGCACCTCCCCCGTGGTCAAAGAGGAATTAAAAATTTGGGTCAGAGCGTCTGTAATTTCCTCTCTTGCCTCCCACTGCAGCCTCAGAAATAATTGATGCGGACCTGGGGACTTGTCCATTTACCTTCAATACCTTCTCAGTCCCTATGACAAACTGTTCTAGAACCTCAAAGTCCCTCTCTCTGAATTCTGTACCTACATTCTTCTCCTCCTGAGTCAAGACAGATGTGAAATATTCTGTTAGCACCCTCCCAATGTCCTCCGGCTTCCCGCACAGATTGCCCACTTGGTCCCTAATGGACCTTACTCATTCCCTGATTATGCTCTGCCCCTTAAAATACTTATTAAATATCTTGGGATTCTCACTAATCATGCGGACCCACTGTTTTTTCAGGCCCCCTCTTTGCTCTCCTAATTGCTTTATTCAGGTCCCCCCGTCCCCCCCCCCCCCCCCCTGCAATTTCTGTACTCCACTAAGGCCTCTGCTGAATTGCCCCCTTTGTATCTGCTAAAAACCTCTCTATTCATTCTTCTCCAGTCTTGAATATTCCTATACATCCAAGGTTCTCTGGGCTTTTGCTCCTACATTTCGCCCTAACGGGAAACATGTTGGGCCTGTACTCTCCCTATTTCTTTTTTGAATACCCTCCACTGCTCTGCTCTAGATTTTCCCACAAGAAGGTCTTCCAAGTCTACTGTGACCAGATTCTGCCTCATTCGAATGAAATCTGCTTTCCCACAATCTAAAACCATTTTTTGCAGGTCATCTTTTACCTTTTCTGTAACAAACTTAAATCGCTGTCACTAAAATGCTCCCCCACTCCCACCTTGAACATTCGTCTGGCTTTGTTCCCAGATATAGACTGCGCCGCTCCTTATTGGACCTTTTATGTATTGACATAAAAAGCTCACCTGAATACATTTCATCAAATCCGGCCCCTCTAAACCCTTTACACAATGACTATCCCAGTTAATATTGGGGAAGTTGATTGAACCTATTATCATTATTTTTACACTCCTCAGTGAATTGTCTGTATTTGCTTCACCTCTATTGACCACTGACTATTTGGGGGATTATGATAGGAGGCCCAGCAATGTGACTGCCCCATTTTATTCTTAAACCATCTGAAATTTCTGAGCAACAGTAACATAAACATGTATGTGGTCAATACACTTTCAACAATGTGCCTCCCACCTTTTTATTCCTAAACTCTACCCACAGAGTCTCATTCGAAGACCCTTCCAAGATATCAAGTGCGATCAAACCAAAATGAAGTCTGTTCTGGGCGGGATTAATGGGGGCGCCACCCCTATCTATCTGCACTCCAAGTTCAAAACCCCAGCGGGTAATGCACCCAGAGGCTGCGCTAGCCAGGGTGGCACTGACAGGGTGCCAGGATGGCAGTGCCAAGATGCCCAGGTGGCACCAGCAGTGCCGGGGTGCCATCCTGCCCAGAGGACGGACACCTAGGGGCCTCCCATCACCTGGGAGACACCCTAGGCTCCATTCCCATTTGTGGGAGCCAGTACTGATTGGCCTCCTCGGCAAAGTTGATAGATGCCAAATGGTGGATAAATCTGGCTAAGTGGTTAAACTCACTTAGCCATGCGAGACTCGATCCCGCCCAAAATGATGGACCCAGAACGTGAGATCTGGTTCGATATTGCAAGGCGTAACCGCGTCGGGTATTCCAGAGGAGGTCTCTCCCGGGATCTACCTGCTGCGTCCTGACCGGATGCGGCCAGTAGATCATGCCCATCACCCTTCCTTACTGCAGTAACCAACTCTTTAACTGATCATGCAGCACCACCTCCTCTATTACACCCTCCCCTGTCTTGCCTAAAAGTCTTGTAACCCAGAATATTGAACTGCCAGTCCTCCCCCTCCTTCAACCATGTTCCTATGATGGCAACAATATCACAATTCCACATGTCAACCCATGTCCTCAACTCATCAGGCTTACCTCTAATACTCCTAGCATTAAAGTAGAGGCCATCCAGCCTCGCCTTACTCCCTTGGAACTTTCCATGGCTGAACTCCCTCTGTCTTGATTCCTTTACTGTAGTATGCTGTGTCCCTATCATGTTAATGCTCTGTGCCCTCTCCAAATTAGTTTAAATAATTGTAACTTCGCTAGGAATATGAACTAAGTGGGTTTGTAAACAGGGCAGTCAATTCGTTACCAGTTGTTTTCCACTTAGTGAGCATTTAATTGTGGATTAATCCTAATTTGTGGAGCTTAATCCTGACCTCAGCTACAACTGTAAGAGAGAATTTATCAGAAGTAGGAGCCAATTCAATAACACCAACACTATTCCATTCCCTTCCATGAGCACTCTTCCTGAAAGCTAGGTCCTTACTTGACTCATTGTCTGCTGATGCTTCAACCCAGTCATTTTCCTTTGCAGTTTCTGTCAGTGTTGGTTTGTCAGTGCCTTGCTTTGTCAGGGGCAGGGTAAGGATAGACTAGAGTCAAGAGAATTTGGAGAGAACCGTAGGTATATCCTTCAGTTATCCAGAATATATTAGGCATAGTAAAACCTAGTCTCATGCCTGGGTAAACTGTTCCCACTCGTGTAAGTCGAGCATGAGAGGTCACACATTCAAAATAATTAGCAAAAGTGTGGTGGAGACAGGTTCTGTGAAAGCGCTCAAAGATGAATGATCTTTTTATCTGAAAAGGAAGAATTTGCAGAGTTTCAGGGAGAAGGTGGGGGATAGGCACCCAGGTGAATTGCTCACTTGGAAAACTGGTGCAGACACGAGGGGCCAAATGGCCTTCTGTGCTAAAACAATTCTGTGATTCTGTGCATCTGATGTTAAGCTCAAGGTACATTTGCTGTCAGATTAGAGGTATCTTTAAACGGTGCAGAACGGTGGCGCAGTGGTTAGCACTGCTGCCTCAAGGTGCCGAGGTCCCAAGTTCGATCCCAGCCCTGGGTCACTGTCCATGTGGAGTTTGCACATTCTTCCAACATGTTGCGTGGGTTTCACCCCCACACTAGCAATAATAATAATAGCTTATTGTCACAAGTAGGTTTCAATGAAGTTACAGTGAAAAGCCCCTAGTCTCCACATTCCGGCGCTTGTTCGGGGAGGCTGATACGGGAATTGAACCCACGCTGCTGATCTTGTTCTGCATCATAAGCCAGCTGTCTTAGCCCACTGTGTTAAACAACCCCCGAAGCCCGAAAGAAGCCCCACAACCCAAAGATGTGCAGGGGAGGTGGATTGGCCATGCTAAATTGCCCCTTAATTGGAAAAAAGAAACTGTGTACTCTAAATTTATTTAAAAAAAGAATTATCTTTAAACTGGGTTGTAGATAATGGAATACCTGATCCAGGAATACTTAATACATTGAATGCAAAGGGTGGAAAAATGTTACAGTCGCAGTGCAGCTCAGACATCAGTCACCTTAATAAACAACAAACCCATAAATATACCTCACCGACTTTACATAGACACTTAGAGTATAAATCTAAATCAATTCACACCTGCTCTGTGCTCCATTTATTTAGTCGTTGTCATCTCACTTGCATACATCATCATTAAACAGAAATCTGGATGCATTCCAGAAACTCCTTCATGAAGACTATTGTCTGTTCCACCAACTTTATCTAACTGAAGGCAGGTTTGCCAGGTGATGAGGCTAGGAAGGAGGTCATTCATACTTTTGTTTACTCTGCTGCTCATACTTGTTCAGGCAATGACATGGTATTTTGAAAGCGTTTAAGAATTAGAATTTGGGACGTGGTTTCTGTAGCTGGTGAGGATACTGTGTTTGACAACGAAGATCAGGATTAAATTGCAGCCTGAACTAGCAGAATTAAAGGACACGATTTAACCATTGCGTTGCGCGGCGGTTAAATAGTGGGAATGGCGAAAATCGAGATTCTAACAGGATCGAATCAGTTTGCTCTCTCACCGGCCCGCTCCTCGTGGCGATTTCCTGATTACTTCCAAATATGGCGAGTATATCATTAACCCCAATTAGCATCAATATCTAACTCATTCGCGAGATTGAAGGCAAATATAACGGCCTCCTGGGAATTAATACAACGGTCTCCTGGGAATTAATGAGCTCCCCAACAAGAGATCACCCGGCCGTCGTATAATACTCCTTTTTAAAGAGTTGAAGTTGGCGCAATGGCTGCTGAGGGGAACTTCTTGAACTTCCTGAACTTCTTGCCTTCAACATGTTTCTATTTTTGGATATGCAGCTCAGGGCCATTGAAGTTGCTGCCCCAGTACTCGGCGGTGTGGGGGACCCCTCAGGGGGTTGGGTCCAGTCAAGGGGCTGAAGCATTCCAGGTCGAGGTTGACCCGAGCGGGGGTGGGGGCGGCGGTGTTTGAGGGGATTTCCATCTGTCAGGCCATGAAGCCATCTTCAAATATTGTGGATACCCATAACAGGGGCAACTGCAGCTATCCGTCCTACCAAACACTTCCAGGACAGCGCCCTGTTCTTCGTTTTATGCTGAAGATCACTTTAACTCTCTTTGACTGTGAGCAGCCTCTAACTACACAGCTGAAGGCTATTATTGATAAGGAATTGCGCCTGTTGGTGGCTACATGTGCTTGGAGGCTACTGTTGCTGTTTCCTTCCTTTTCAACTTTTTCTAAGATACCTGGGTCCTGGAACATTGGGCTCAGGGGGAAGTATGAGTCCAGAGGTTTGAAGCAGGAAGACATCGGTATGCAACATTGTTCCGAATGGGCCACCTGCTAACCTGTTGAATTGCTTTTGCAGATTGCTGATGCTTTTTCTACTGGTGTGATGAGTGTGGCATATAACTGACACATCACCGCGTGTTAAACACGCTGGAAAGCAAGATGTTCAACTACACTCTGAGTGCCAGTGGACTATGTGGATGCTAGCATTTGGCTCCAATGCAATTGGGCTGTGTGGGAGGGACTGAACAGCTGCGGCTCCTGGTTGGAGAATGGCACTGATATGTGGAACAAGTCACTCATTGATGGACAGATAATTTCTATAACAAAGTTCTGGATATGGCAGCACATTCTATGCCTTATCCTCCATGCAAGGGGTGATACCATGAGCAGGGTTCTCCTTTCTGGGGCTAAATCCCCACGCCAGCGGGAAACCGGTGCGAACCACTCCAGCGTCGGAGGGGTTGGCACCATGCCAGCCGGCGTCAAAGGGACTGCGCGGGTCTGCGCATGCGCCAAAGGGCCGGTGTGATCCTGCGCATGCGTGGAACTGCTGGGGTGTTCTGGCGCATGCACGGTGGCTCTCTTCTCTGCGCTGGCCATGACGGAGCCCTACATAGTGGAAGGAAGGAGCTCTTCCGGCCATGGCGGAAGGAAGTAGTGTCCCCACGGCACAGGCTCGCCCGCAGATCGGTGGGCCCCCGATTGCGGGCCAGGCCACCATGGGGGCCGCCCCAAGGGTCGGATCCCCCCAAGCCCCCCCCCCAGTACCGCCCCAGCCGACTTACCTGCCAGATCCCACTGTGTGGGACCATGTCTAGAATAAAGAACAAAGAACAAAGAAAAATACAGCACAGGAACAGGCCCTTTGGCCCTCCAAGCCCGTGCCGACCATGCTGCCCGATTAAGCTATAATTGTCTACACTTCTTGGGTCCGTATCCCTCTATTCCCACCCTATTCATGGATTTGTCTAACACACGCTGGCAGGACTGGCCAAAAATGGACAGCCACTCGGCATATCGGGCCCAGAGAATTGTTGGGGGGGGGCCAACGGCCCCCGACTGGTGTGGTGTGAACCCCGCTCCCGTCCAAAAAACAGCGCCGGAGAATAAGGCAGCCGGTGGCAAGGCGGGATTTGCGCCGTCCCCCCGGGGATTCTCCGAACCGGTGGGGGGATCGGAGAATCCCGCTGCATGTGTTTGTTTCTTATGTGTGAAAATGAGTTGATACAGCTTTATATTGATACCAATTTGGAACAGTGATGCTGCCTTGTTTTTTAATGGTTAGTGTGGGGATGTAGAATGTTACTGAGATGATTTTCAAATCTTTGTTACTGTTGACCGTTTAACAAATAAAATATTCTCAAGATGCGGTTGTGTTTGCTACTTGCTCCTCCTGCTAGCTGCAAATGCCTGAAGGCCACGTGCTTGTTTGCTCCGCCTCTTTTGCCTCTGTGGCCTGGAGAACGGAAAGATAAGGGGCGCGATTCTCCGCAACGGCGGAGAACCGGGAAGGCTGCCGTGAAAGAGGCCGTCATTCACGGCAGCCTTCGCGCCCCCTCCCGGGACCCGATTCTCCCCCCCAGTGGGGCTAGTATTGGGGCCCCGGGGAACAAGGCCGCGCGCCAAGAATGATGCGTGGCTGACACGCCTATTGACGTCAGCCGCGCATGCGCAGATTGGACAGCGCCATGCGCGGTTGGCGTCTTTCCCCTCAGCCGCCCCGCAAGACAGGGCGGCTTGATCTTACGGGGCGGCGGATGGGAAATAGTGTGTCCATTTTGGACGCCGGCCCAACGATAGGTGGGCACCGATCACGGGCCTGTCCCCTCCCGAGCACGGCCGTGGTGCTCCCGTCCCAATCGGGTGCCTAAAAACCCCAAACGGGCTATTCGGAGCGGGGGGGGGGGGGGGGGGGGGGGGAGAATAGCGGGAGGCGCTGGGGGGCATGAAAACCCGCTATTTTCCCAGGCCGCGTGGGGAGCGGAGAATTCCGCCCAAGATGTAGGGCGGCATATGGCGCAGCGGTTAACACTGGGACTGTGGCACTGAGGACCTGGGTTCGAATCCCGGAACTGGGTCACTGTCCATGTGGAGTTTGCACATTCTCCCCATTTCTGCGTGGATTTGACCCCCACAACCCAAAGATGTGCAGGAGGATTAGCCACGCTAAATTGCCCCTTAATTGGAGAAAAAATAATTGGGTACTCAAATTTTTTTTTAAAAAAGGAATGGTAGGAGGTAAGGTGATCAACTGCCAGCGTTGGAGAAGGGGAAGGGATGCATTTTTTATCTTCTGCCATGCACTGTGTCGGTGTGACAATCCGGTGTGACTGCTCACTTTTGACAGTCTACTGCTGGGAGCTCCAGGGGAGAGGGAGAGAGGTGGATTGATCCAAAAAAAAGCTGCCTGGAGGCTGTGTGTTTGTTTGTTGCTGCCACTTTGCTTTTATGGCGTGGAGTAAGGAAAGGGTGGATGTCAGCTGACCTTCTGTGAGCACTGGAGAAGGGGACAGAGAGCTCTTTCTCTCTTCTGGCGTACTCTGCATTGGTGTGACATTCTGCTGTGACTTTCCATTGTTGACAGCTGCGAGGGGGGGAGAGAGAGAGGCAGATTGATCCGAATGAACAATTTGATGAAGGTGTTGAAGAAATGCTGTTGAAGATGGCTTGTGACTTTGTTATACTGTTAACTGTTTAGTGCTTAATGCCTGGAGGCCATGTGTTTGTTTGCTGCAATCTCTCTTGCTTATGTGGCCTGGAGAAAGGAAAGATAAGGGGCGCGATTCTCCGCAACGGCGGAGAACCGGGAAGGCTGCCTTGAAAGAGGCCGTGTGTGGCCTGGAGCAAGGAAAGGAAGGATGTATAATGACTTGCTGCCAGTGCTGGAGAAGGGATGGGGTGCTATTTCTCTCTTCTGGTGTGCTCAACATTGGTGTGACTTTCCGGTGCAACTTTCCACCTTTGAGAGTCTACTGCTGGGAGCTGCAGGAGGGGGAGAGAGCGTCAATTGATCTGAATGAGAAACTTGATCAAAAGTTGTTGAAGAAATACTTTTTCAGATTGCTGGTGACTTTATTGTATTGTTGACTAGTTCATGTTTAATGCCTGGAGGCTGTGTGTTTATTTTCTGCTGCCCCTTTTGCTTCTGTGGCCTCAAGTAAGGAAATGGAGGATCCATAATGACCTACTGCCAGTGCTAGAAAAGGGTAAAGGGGGTTCTTTCTCTCTTCTAGCATGCTCTGCATCGGTGTGACTTTCCAGTGTGACTTTCCACTGTTAAGGGTCTGCTATTGGGCGCTGCGGGAGGGGGACAGAGATGCAGAAAGAATTGAATGAGAAACCTTATGGAGGTGTTGAAGAAATGGTTTTGTAAATTGCTTGTGACTTTATTGTACTGTTGACTGTTTAATTATTGATGCCTGGAGGATGTGTGTTTGTTTTCTGCCGCCCCGTTCGGTAAGGATCCTCCATTTTGTTAAGGAGCTGCATGAGGTGATACAGTGTGTTTAGTTTTCTTTGTAGAAGTGAACTGTTGTTGTTTTGTGTTTGTCCTGATTTTCTGCAGTGAGAAGGTGCTTTTTTGTATGGCATGGTGTCTTTCATTATTGATTTAATGGTTGGTGTGATATATGGACAGTTAAGTAGTTGATTTTCTTCTTTTTGTACACTGGTACTATTGACCATTTAATAAACAAAATATTCTCACATGCATACCATGGGTCAGACATGCCAATGTCTCAGACAATGATTATTCCTTCACATTTCAATTAAACTTTGACGTCCTTTTTGGACGTCCTGTGGAGGGCCAAGAAGTGGAGGGCCCTGGATGTCTTACTGGTATCACTGGCATTGCCTTGCTACCATATTCTGCCCAATGCCCTTGAGATGTGTGGTGTCAGGACTCAGAAGAACTGGAGACCGCCGTTGTCTCTTTGGTGGCAAGCCCTGGGTTGGCCTCCAGCGCTTCCTCCTCCCTGATGGTGCCTGTAAGGCCCTGGGGGACTTCATGGGACAGAAGAGCAGCTGCAGTGAGCTCCAGAATCCTCTCCAGCATCACCTGCACTAGTTCTGGCACTTCTCCATTGTCTGCACCATGATGTCGATGCCCTCACCGATGCTACTCAATGACTGGGGCATGCTCTGGAGTACCTCAGCAATGTCCACCTGTACCTGGGAAATGTCACTCAATGACTGGGGCATGATGTTGAGGCCCTCAACCATTGTCATCACAGACTCAGCCACTCCTTGGACACCACTCAAGATGCTGATGTCGTGCTGCAGGCGTTCCACTGTGGTTGCCACCCTAGCAGTATTGGCCTCAGTGCCAAGCATTATAGGCATCATTCCCAGTGCCCATATCCTTTCGGACACCATCAGTCGGCTATGCACTTGCCGGAATGTCTACTGACATCCCCTCCTGAATCTCATGGCCAGGTCCTAGCATCTGTATCAGCTCTGGGATAACCTTGCATGGCATCTGACTGGGACTCAGCTGGGATTCAGCAGGCAACTGACTCCACCTGATGTGCATCAACAACTGTGAGGTGTTCACCATATTGTGCCCCAGAAGCCTGTCTACTAATGTCGCCCACCAAGGTGTGTGTCTGTGCTGGTGAAGGTGGGGGTCACAGCTGACATCTGTCAATGGTGGTCTACTTGGACCTCTCTTCCGAGGTGTTTTCTCTGGTGGCATGGGGGTGGATGACATTGGATGTTCCAGCCCCATCAGTTGGTGTCCCTGCGAGAGAATGTATATGTGGTCAGTGAGAAGAAAGGATCATTTTGTCTTGAGGTGAACAGCTCACTGGAGACAGCTCATCTGGCTGAAGGGATCCCCACCTCTGCAGCGCAGGCCAACCATCGCTGTCATGACTGCTCTCTCCTCAGTCAACCCAATGAGTTCCTCATACAGGTTGAGGACTTGGATCTCTGGTACTCCACCCCTCTTCTTGGCCCTTTCCCGCTGATAGTGGGCTGTCTTCTCCTGCGGTGATAGGATAATGCATTGTGAGCTGCATGCTTGATGGGTCAAGGGGGAGACTATGGCAGGTGGCATGTGTGGGCACCAGAACTGGACATGAAGTTGTACTTGTGGGTGACAGGGGGTGCTGAGGAACAAGCATGAAGATCGTATATGGGGAGGGTGCAAAGTTTCAGCCAGTGATTTGTTTTGGGGGTGTAATGGGGATTTGAGGGGTGGCAGGCAGAAGGGTAGAGGTGGTAACCTACCCCTGCAGCTGCGCGGAGGTCATTGGTCTTCTTCCTACATTGTACGGTGGTCCTCCTGGTCATGCTGCCTGAACTGATAGTCACTGCCATGCCTCCCAGGCTGTATTGGTGGCCCTGCTGCTGGGCCTCCAACCCTCTCGGGGGAACAGGATGTCCCATCCCGCCTCCACTGCATCCAGAAGTCTGGCCAGGTTGGCAGCACCAAAGGGAGAAGCAGGTCTGTGCGCTGCCTAGCTTGTGCGTTGATTGGAAGTGAGGAAGCGTTTAATACCAGCTCTGCCTTATTAGCGGTAAGCTGCCGAGGTGTGAGTCTGGCAAACCAGATGGCGAGCAGCCAGTAATGGTGAGAAGCTAGTGGGGCTCATTTTTGGCACTAAGTTAAATGCGGGCCACAATCTCACCAGCGCGACTGTGGTGAAACGCCGCACCATTCGCACCCAAAATAACACTTAAAATGTTTCCGTTAAATCGTGCCCAAAGCCTCCTTACAGTGCAGCGGCAAGTGATATTTTTGACTAAATAGTCAAGTATGGCATAAACCCACAGAACAAAGCTGATTAAAGGTGAATGCATTGTTGATCATTCCCTTTGCAATTTTGGGTAAACTTTTGAAAATGTACTTTGGTTATGAAAAGCCTGCAGGAGGATGGGAAGTACGACTGAGCTTTGGAGGAACTTCTTCACCCAAAGGGATTCTCTGCCCAGTGAAGCAGTTGAGGCTCCTTCATTAAATGTTTTCAAGATAAAGATGGGTAGTTTTTTGAAGAATAAAGGAATAAAGGGTTATGGTATTCGGGCGGGAAAGTGGAGCTGAGTCCACAAAAGATCAGCCATGACCTCATTGAATGGTGGAGCAGACTTGAAGGGCCAGATGGCCTACTCCTGCTCCTGGTTCTTATGTTCTTAGTTCTTAATTACAAAGTAAAAAATATGGCTGATAATTGGATTCCATGGAGCATGTAATTTTCAATCTATGGACATGGTTTTAGTACCAAAATGGCATTTAATCAGAGGCCGGAAACTCTCCAGTAGCGTCAGCGCCACTGAAAGCAATGAGGTTACACTTGGGTTTTCACTGAGGCACACTGCTGGATGCTTGCTAAAGTCCTGAGTGTGGGTGGGATGTGGGTATGGGGTGCTGACGAGGTGAGAATCAAAAGTAAGGGCGGGGCTGGTTGGCATTTCATGTGCACCTCCCTCTTGATGCCCTGTCCCCTATATTGGGCACAGATGCCTAATAATCAAGGGCAACCCCAACAGGTTTAGGTGGCCGGCCTTGCCGGGTGGCAAGTTCCCCACCTGCCAATGGCAGGGTAAGATTAAATTTAAGTGACTACTTAAAGGTGCAAACTGATCTCCAGGTTGGAAGGCCACCCTTCACCGTTTCTGCATGTAGTTTGATTGCGGAGAGTCGGGAAGGCGGTGGGATCTCCACCCTGCACCTTCCACTGGGAGGAGCAATTCATTTTGCCCCCACCATGTGCAGATCCCACTGTATTACCATCCAAACTTTGCATCCGATCTGAGTTGATGATTGCGAGTGTGAGATTGAATGTCAGTGTTTCTTCATCAGCTCCTCATTCCTCTTGGTCTTCACCTCCTGCTGCAGCTCTCAATGCGATCGCAGTTCTTAGGTATCTGAAATAATAATAGGTTGTAGGAAGTTGGGGGTTAGGCGTTAGAGCAACTGTTGCATGCTTCCGCCATCTGCAGTTGGAAATCACAAGAAATGGGTCATATTTCATTTGGAAGAAGATTCATTTATTAAATTTGACCATTCAGGTGAAATCATCGAATCCTTTGCAGCACTGGACCCAAGACCTCGGGGCTAGACTTCTGGCATTGATTCAACGGCTATCTGGTCCCACTGCTTCGCAGTGTTTGTCTGGAGGGCTTCCTGGCTCTCTGGGCAAAGAGGACCTCTCGCTTCCAGTTCACCATCAGCACCAAAGCCTCTCGTACAGTATTGTCAAAAGGGGCACATCACCTTCATTCCTCTTTCTGCTTAGAGGCTCTTGTTGAAACAGTGGCGGCTTCAGTCAGATTGTGATTCACTTTAATAAAGTGCAGTCTGGCCTTAAATAGTGCAGGTTAATCTTAACTGGTGCTAGCCTCACATTAACGAATGTCCCCTGATCTGGCATTCAGCTACTCAGCAGTGCACTTAGCTGTGATCTACAGACCCCCTCGTGTTTACATTAGCAGCTAACATGAAGTTTTCATGCTGCCTGGCATCGCTACAAGTGGCTACACATTAACTACTCGGCCTGATCCCCGTGCAGACAACAAGCGGAATCCAATTTTCTGCCCAATGAGTTAGTCAGGAATAGTTGACTAAATTTTCACTTCAATGTTGAGGATGCAGAAAAAGAGGTATGTGTGAGGTGGCATTTTTTTGAAATTTAGAATATAGGAGCAGGAGGAGGTCATTCGGCCCTTCGAGCCTGCTCCGCCATTCGTTTTGTTCATGGCTGTTCATCCAACTCAATCGCCTATAGCAGCTAACAATTACTTACTTTTATGTAATGCCTTTAATTTAAAAAAGAAAGCAATAGCAAAATTTGGACACTGAAGCAAATTAAAAGAACTGACCAAACACGTGGCTGGACAGCCGTGCCTAGAAAAGCTAATTGGAAGACGAAGAATAGATTCCAACATTGGTTCTCTTCAGGAAGTAATCAATATGAAGCCATTTATCATAATACCAACAGAAAAAAGAATTGAAGTGCCACAGAGGCTTTAACAGGTAGCTCTTGATTCATGAATGACTTTGGTTTATCTTGCACTTTATTGATTTAGCAGAATCACTGTTTGCTAAACTGTTTGGTGATAATGTGCTTCTGCCCTATGTTATTCCTAAGAGGCTAAAGCTACTTATCACCTTGTCACTTTGTGAGAACCAATAGTTTATACTATTTTAAACTCAATCCCACATGGAATAATTCACCTCAATTTGGAACTGCTAGTCTGGTTCCAAGGCGGCACAGAATTTCTACCTTATTTCGCTGCCAATAATAGCGAACAAGAGTTTAGGGATATTTGTAAATCAGTAAATAACACAAATTACAGCAAAATGTCAATTATTAAAAGAAGTTTTTTCAACCTCGCAAAGGCAGGAAAATAAATATTTACATTTATAAAGAGTATTGTCATGCTACCGAGACCTTTCAAAGCATTTTATACCTTGAAATATTAATTTGCTATATAAATGGCATGTGCTGAGATTGCAAGTGCAGCAGCAATTCGATACAGACATCATTAAATCAAACAACCAGTTTATCTTATCACTGTTTTATAGTCCTGGATTGACATCAGTGGAAATTAAAATTGGACCTATTGTAAAACTGATCAGCTATTGTCTATTTTGCACCTCCTTCCATGATGAATATCGTCTCTAGATTTTTTTGAAATTAATTTAAAGAATGTGGGCTTCGCTGGCTAGACCAGTATTTGTTACCCGTCCCTAATTTCCCTTTAGAAGCTGATGGTGAGCTGCCTTCTTGAGCTGCTGCAGCCCATGTGGTGCAGGTACACCCACAGTGCTGTTAGGGATGAGGTTCCAGGATTTTGACCCAGTGGCAGGGAAGGAACGCTCAATATATTTCCAAGTCAGGATGGTGACTGGCTTCCAGGGGAACATCCAGGTGGCGGTGTTACCATGTCTCTGTTGCCCTTGTCCATCTAGATGGTAATAGTCATGGGTCTGGAAGGTGGGAACACTCAGTAAATATGCAAGCCAATTACTGGGGGTCCTGGAAATCTGAATTAAAAGCTGCCAGAAGTACGTAGCAGGTCAGGCAGCATCTGTGGAGGAAGTTAACATTTCAGGTTAAGAAGGTCATCTCCACTTTTGTGAGGGCCACGAAGGATCCAGCACGAATTTGTAGAGTCAAACGTAAAGTAATTTTATTTACAACAATATGTACACAGCAGCAGTAGTTCACCACTGCTTCTTCACTGGCTGGTACCACACTGGTCAGCTCTATTTATACAGGAGCAATTACTAATGATTTCCACACCACCCCCCTCAATAGGAGAGCTCATACTCCCCAAGAGTTATAGGATAACCAGCCACTAGGGTGCAGGCAGGTTATAACATCTACATAAAATGTGAATTAGCTTTGTTTCTCTCCACAGATACTGCCTGACCTTTTGAGTATTTCCAGCATTTTTTGTTATATATTGTGAGTAAATATTGTGGGTTTGATCATGGGGCTGTTTAGCACAGGGCTAAATCGCTGGCTTTGAAAGTAGACCAAGGCAGGCCAGCAGCATGGTTCGATTCCCGTAACAGCCTCCCCGAACAGGCGCCGGAATGTGGTGACTAGGGGCTTTTCACAGTAACGTCATTTGAAGCCTACTTGTGACAATAGACAATAAGCGATTTTTCATTCTATGCTGAGTTAGGGGCCGGTTTAGCTTAGTTGGTTGGTCAGTTGGTTTGTGATGCAGAGCTAGACCCGCAGCGCGGGGGTTCAATTCCCATACCAGTTGAGGTTATTTGTGAAAGCCCCGCCTTCTCTACCTTAGCACTCACTTCAGGAGCGGTGATCCTCAGGTTAAATTACCACCAGTCGGCTCTCTCCCTCAAAGGGGAAAGCAGCCTATGCTGACTTTATATTGTGTGGACAGTAATGGTTCTCCCACGATTTGGTGGACAAGGCTATGAAAAAGTATTAAGCAGATACTCTACATCTAGAATTAAAAAATGCTGGAGCTGCTCAGACGATTGGACAGGATCCGTGGAGAAAACAGAGTTCAACATTTAACAGGGGGAGGGAGCAGAAGAACAACATGGAAGGTCTGTGATAGGGTGAGTGTGCGAGGGATAAACTAACAAAACATTTCATGATGCAAGAGCCAAAGAAAGCAGAATGGGTATAGTAAAGAGTCAAAGACTATGCCCAGATGAAGTACAGATGCCTACGAGCAGCTGTCTGAATGAAACATGGAGGGATTAAGAAAGAAACAAGGCAGTAATTGAAAAACACATAGAACAAGATGGAGGCAGAGATTGTGGTCTAGAATTGTTGAACTCAGTATTGAGTGCAGAAGGTTGAAGCATGCTGAGGTGCAAGATGAGATATTGAGGTATTGTTCCTCGAACTTGTGATGAGCTTCACTGGAACACTATTAGCAGGCCATGGACAGAAAGGTCAGGGTGGGGAGCAAGATGGAGACCTACAATGACAAGCGACCCGAAGCTGGGGGGGGGTCATGCTGATAATCAACAATAGGGTGTCTCTCCACTGTAGCGGGGATCACGTCCTGAACAGTGGGTTCCAGAGTTCCTCTTTATTTGTGAAACCAGGGGCGGAATTCTCCGACACCCCGCAGGGTCGGAGAATTGCCCAGGGCGGCGTAAATCCCGCCCCCGCTGTGGCCGGAATTCTCCGCCACCCGAGAATCGGCGGGAGCGGGAATCGCGCCCCGCCGATCGGCGTGCCCCCCGCGCCGATCGGCGTGCCCCCCGCGCCGATCGGCCTGCCCCCCGCGGTGATTCACCGGCCCGCGATGGGCCAAAGTCCTGCCGCTGACAGGCCAATCCCGCCGACGTGGTTTCAACCACCTCTGGTGGCGGCGGGATTGGCGGCGCAAGTGGACCCCCGGGGTCCTGGGGGAGCGTGGGGCGATCGGACCCCGGGGGCTGCCCCCACGGTGGCCTGGCCTGTGATCGGGGCCCACCGATCGCCGGGCGGGCCAGTGCCGTGGGGACAATCTTTTTCTTCCGCCGCCGCCACGGCCTCCACCATGGCGGAGGCGGAAGAGACCCCCCTACCGCGCATGCGCCGGTGGTCACGTCAGCGGCCGCTGACGCACCGGCGCATGCGCGAACCGGCGAAGGCCTTTCGGCCAGCCCCGATGCCGGGCAGCGGGCGCCAAAGGCCATTGGTGCCGGTTTTGGCGCCAGTCGGCGTGGCGCCAACCACTCCGGTGCGGGCCTAGCCCCTAAAGGTGCCAAGAATTCCACACCTTTGGGGAGGCCCAACGCCGGTGTGGTTGGCGCCACTCCGCTACTCCGGGACCCCCCGCCCCGTCGGGTAGGGGAGAATCCTGGCCCAGGTTCCTAAACTTTGCCGGTGCTGCAAGCAAAATACGACTGAACAGAAATTTGCTTCATTGTGAGGAGAAAGCTTGTTGCATTAACTGTTCAAGGACTAAAGGCCTTGATTCTTTTCCATTTATTGGATGAAATCACTGCCTGGCCCGTTAGGATCTTTGGAATGTGTGACAAATTATGCTAAAGACAGTAGGCCCTGTAATATTTGCTCCCTCATGCTTGCAGGCAACATCCGTTTTTGGGATTGCTAATTGCACTCATCACAAAGGGTTGAAAAGGGTCACATTCCCTAGGTAATGACGTGCAGATTTAAATCACTGATCACTACATTTGTATGTACATTTTCTGACTAATGCATGGATGAATCAGTTGGTGTTAATTAGAGGATGTGAGCAATAAATTCCAGAATAAGCTTTCTTCAGCTGAATATTTCTGTTAATTGAAGAGTACCATACCTTTGCTTAACAATTGTTCTTTGATGTGTTTTATCTTCCCTCCCACTGCTTTCAACACTGATGTAATTGGGCTTTGACACTTATGTTTCTCACTAATTATTCAAATAGTACCCAAGTCATCAAATTCTTTGACACAATCTCTCAAACTCTACTGTCTAGGAGAAGGAGTGTCAACACCTCCAGCTTCTGTTAAGTCACACATGTTTCCATTGTGTGTTCAGGGTCTGGGTGGGGTTCTTCGGGTTTTAGTTACTTTCCCTAAGTACCTTTAGTGCGGCACGCTAGCACAGTGGGTAGCACTGAAGCTTCACAGCTCCAGGTTCCCAGGTTCAATTCCCGGCTTGGGTCACTGTCTGTGCGGAGTCGGCATGTTCTCCCCGTGTCTGCATGGGTCTCCTCCGGGTGCTCCGTTTCCTTCCACAGTCCAAAGATGTGCAGGATCAGTGGATTGGCCATGCTAAATTGCCCTTAGTATCCATAAAAGGTTAGATGGGGTTACTGGGTTTGGGGTACGGTGGAGGTGTAGGCTTGAGGAAGGTGCTCTTTCCAAGGGCCGGTACAGACTCGATGGGCTGAATGGCCTCCTTCTGCACTGTAAATTCTATGATTCTATTATTCTAAGTAAGCAACTCAAGACTGTAGTTTGTTTCAACCATTATTATTTACTGAGAGCTCTATATATATTTCGGAACTCTGCTCGATGTTGGACTCCTCCTCTCTCCAGATTTATGTTCCTTTTTCACATTTAAACACATCATTGTTATGTCATAGTTACATCAGTATCAGGTACTTCAATGTTAACCTTTTACATCACCCACAAAATCTATAACACAATTATATACAGCATTCTACAAATGGCACAAACCTCAGAGTAAGGGCGCAATATAACAGCCACGTCAGTAAGGCTCACTTGAATATGCACTCGCTGGAGTTACCCAAGGCACGGGATCTAACTCCTGTGCCTTGGAAACCCCGAGTGAGCACCGGGGGAGGGGAAGCAGTTCAGGGGCGGCTCAATGATATTCTTGTTGGGGGTGGGTCCAGAGGCCGCAATGGGGGTGGGGCGTCTAGACATCGGTACGCCATTTATGCCCTGATCTCTTCCAACACTGTTGTTGAGGCTCCTCTTGAAAGGAGTGATCACAGCATGCTCGAATTTCAAATTCAGATTGAGCGAGAGGAGACAGAGTACCACACTAGAGTTTTAGTGTTGGACCGAGATAATTATACAGGCCTGAGGAAAGAATTGGCCCATGTAGACTAGGCACAAATAACTGAGGGTAGGACAGTTGAGGAACAATGGTGGATGTTCTGGGAGACATTAAATACCTCTTAAGTAAGTAATAATCACAATAAAAGTATTTGTTAATGTAGGCTTACATTAACACTGCAATGAAACTTGCTGCCCCATAATACGGTAGAATCTGAGTCATTAAATGATTTCAAGAAGGAGATAGATACATTTCTGTAAAACATCATCTTAAAAGGGTATGGGGAACAGGTAGGGAAGTGGATTTGAGACCAAGAGATCAGCCATGATCTGATTGAATGGCGGAGCAAGCTCGAAGATTGAATTGCCTAATTCTGCTCCTAATTCCTATTTTCCTATGTTCCTAAATGGGACTGCCAGTGCTGGGAAACACCTGTCGAAACGCCTCAACTCGGGACTGTTTCATTTCCGTTCAATCGCACCTTTAGTGTCCGAGATGTCTTGACCAATCTCACTGATCATGTTTAGAACTCTTTCAGACTGTCTATGAGTTCAATATGAGTATCCTTCTCCTGAGTGGCTAGAAAGCTTTGTCTCGTTTCTTGTGTTCCTTATCCCCCATCTGATCTGAGTAGCAAGGCCAAGATTCTATGGGCTCTCTTTCGAAGGATAATAAGGCTATGAGGTTTCTCTTTATACTTGTCGTTGATGGTGTGAACACGTCTCTCAGTTTCTCCTTTCACTTGAGGATATTGAGGTGAGTTAGTAACGTGAATGATACACATTCCTTCGCAAAGTTGTGGAATTATTTGTGTCAAATTGTGGAACATGATCTGATACTGCAATGCCCGGGATAGCATGTGGTGCACAGATACTCTTCAGTGACTGAATGATTGCTTCCACTGTGATGCTGTATAACCTGTTCGCTTCCATCCATCTTGAGTAGTAATCAAACACAATAAGAAATACCTTGCCTTTAACATCAAGTAAATCTACTCCTCGGCTCCCCCATGGCCTGAATGGAAAAGTGGAACGTGACAGTGGTTCCATTTTCTCTTGGCGGTTGTATGCACACGTCAGGCAGTTCGTGATTAGTTTTTCAATAAAGTGGTAATACCTGAACACCAGATTTATTGTTTGGCTCTTGCTTGATATCTTGCTCTCCCTCAGTGATCATAATTAATTTTTCAGAGAATATCAAACCGAACTGCCCTCAGAATGACTTTTCTGCCATTTAAAAACTGCGAGATCATCAATGATTCTGAGATGCTTTCTCTGTTCAAAGTACTGCCATAGTCCTGGGTTGTTAGGAGAACAGTATTCCTTTATCTGGACACATTCATTTTCTTGCTGTTGTGCTTGTTTTATCTTGTGTTCCTTGCAGTAGCCAGAAGGTATTTGATAAAAGGTGGCATAAATGCTTCGACCACCTCGATAAAATCCAATTATTTCATAATTGTCGAGCGGATCTTTTTTTTTGTGTCTGTGAGTGATCTTCGATCTTTTCAAAAGAATTTTGCTGCATTCCAGCACCACCGTTGACCTTGTCTCAGCAGCTACTTCAATAGCTCATTGGTTTCTGCCTCCAGCCTCCCCGAACAGGCGCCGGAATGTGGAGACTAGGGGCTTTTCACAGTAACTTCATTTGAAGCCTACTTGTGATAATAAGCGATTTTCATTTTTCATTTCAAGTTGCCTACTTGTATCATCATTCCTAGGAACATCTGAAGCTCTGGAATGTTCCAGGGGTGTGGAAACTCTCTAGTCACCTGTGTTTTCTGTATGCCGGCTGTTCTTCCCGAGGCTTGCGCGATGTGTCCTGAATATTTTTGCAAATTCACGTTTTTCGTTCAATTTCAAACCTGCATCCTGCAGAGCATTCAGGACACGCACTGACTCTACATTCGTGCTCGTCCCTCATGGTGCCATGGACTGGTATGTCGCCCACATGGCATATTACTCCTTCCATTCCTTCTAGGGTCTGAGACATTGTCCTTGGAATATTTCTGGAGCAGGCACAATTCCAAATGGAAAAGAATAACAACCCAATGGCATTATAAAAGTGGTGAGCAATCTGGATTCTTTGTCCAGACACAACTGCCAAAGTCCACTGTTTGCATGTAATTTGGTGAATAGGGTACTTTTAGCGTGTTTGACAAGACCCTCATCCATTAGTGCCATAAGGTGGCGCTCACATGCCACTGATTTGTTTAATTTACTCAAGTCACACAGATTCTAATTGAACCATTTGGCTTTGGGATTGTAACAATTCTTGAACAGAGGTAACCGCATGTTCCAGCATGTGCTCAATTACATCCTGCACTTTGTTCAAGAATGAGTGAGGAATCTTCTTGATGTGAAGAGGTTCAGCATCAGCTTTTAGAGTAATAATGTATTTGGTCTTCAGTTTTCTCAAGCCTGTAAATAATGTTGAAAATTAATTCCTCAATGTGCTACTGTCCTGCTCATCACGAGCCTGATCAGCTCTGTAGATCACTTTCAATTCTAAGCATGGCTTGCTGCTAAAACAGTAACGGTTCTTGATATGATGTACAAAAGCTCTATGATTTATCTATCCTTCCAATTTAATTTTGCCAAATATTGTACTAAGACTTTCTATGTGGTCCCACCTGGACCTTGTAACTGGATGGATGATGGCTGCAGTGTAATGTGCTTCAGTCACATTCCTTCATCAGATAAGACTTAAACATGTGCAACTGTGTCTAACTTAAACTCAGTGGGTTGTCCATCTACTTAAAATTTAATGATCCGATTATCTGTTTCATGGGAAAATTATTTCCCTTCTCAGTAGTTCTTCCATTTCTTCTCTGTGGTTTGGCCTCTCTTTCGTTTTAGGCTAACTATATTATAGCCTGGTAGATAATATTTTTAATGTGTTAATTTACGACAGTTGTGATATTTTGCTGTGCTTGCTGGTCATTCTAATCGCTTGTACGAGTTTTTCCCAAACCAAGAATATTTCAAAATATTGGTTGGCAGTTTTTCCCTGATTTTGAGGGCTTTTGTTCGGACGCACTTTCCATCTTCTGATCTACGTCCAAGGAACTTTATTTTCTCGGTGAACAAACACATTATTTTGCTTTCTGAGCCCAAGAGTGCCTCACAATTTGTACTGCCTTACAATCTTCTGTTGTTGCAAGGGATATACAGAGCTTCGGACCCCATCTACCATGCAATCATAAATCAATTTATTCCTCAATATTCAGGGGAGACTGTGGTATTATCGCTGGACTAGTAATCCAGAGTCATGCTCCGCTGACCCGTGTTTGAAACCCGCAATGGAATTTGGCGAAATTTCAATTCAATAAAAACCTGTAATTAAATGAAACCATTGTCAATTGTCGTAAAAGCCCATTTGGTTCATTAATGTCATTCAGGGAAAGAAAGGGGCTGGTTTAACACAGGGCTAAATAGTTGGCTTTTAAAGCAGTCCAAGCAGCGCGGGTTCAATTCCCGTACCAGCCTCCCCAAACAGGCGCCGGCATGTGGTGACTCGGGGCATTTCACAGTAACTTCATTTGAAGCCTACTTGTGACAATAAGTGATTTTCATTTTCATTTTCATTTCATTTCAAATCTGCCGTCCTTACCTGGTCTGGCCTACATGTTTGATTCTTAAGTGCGTCAGGGATGGGCAACAAATGCTGAACCAGTCAGCAATGTTCAGCATTTATTTCCCATCCTTAATTGCCCTTTAGAAGGTAGTGGTGAACTGCCTTCTTCAATCGCTGCAGTCCATGTGGTGTATGCATACCTGCTGTGCTCTTGGGGAGGGAGTTCCAGGATTTTGTACCAGCAACAGTGAAGGAACGGCCAATATATTTCCAAATTAGGATGGTGAGTGACTTGGAGGGAAACATCCAGGTGATGGTGTTCCCATGTTTCTGAAGCCCTTGTTTTTTTAGATGGTAGTGCTTGTGGGTTTGGAAGGTGTTTTCAAAGGAGACTTGGTTAGTTCCTGCGTGCATCCTGTGGACGATACACACTGCTGCTACTGTGCATCAATGGAGGGAGGAATAAATGTTTGTGGAAGGAGTGCCAATCAAGTGGGTGGCTTTGTTTTGGATTTTGTCGAGCTTCTAGGGCATTGTAGGAGCTGCACTCATCGAGGCGACTGGAGACTTCTGACTTGTGCCTTGTAAATGGTGGACATGCTTTGGAGAGTCAAGAAGCGAGTTACTCGCTAAGGTTTCCTAGTCTCTGACCAACTCTTGTAGCCACAATATTTATATGGTGAGTCCAGTTCAGTTTGTGACCAATGGAAAACCCCAGGATGTTAATTGTGGGGGAATCAGCGATGGGAATGCCATTGACTGTCAAGGGGCAATGGTTAGATTCACTGTTGTTGGAGATTGTTATTGCCTAGCACTTGAAAGACCATAAGACATGGGAACAGAATTAGGCCATTCAGCCTATCGAGTCTGCTCAGCATTCAATGAGGCCAAGGCTCATCTGATATAATAATCCTCAATTCCACTTTCCTGCCTTATCCCCATAACCCTTGGGGAGCAATTTAAAGGAAATATGTCGAAGTGTCATTTTGGGGAAGATTGGCAGGATGTTTCTCGACGGTCACATTGGCAAGATGGCGGCCTGTATCTAATGGCACTTAGTGCCGGAAATGAGCTCCCGCAAGTTCTCTCCATTACTGGATGTCTTGCCATTTGATTTCCCAGACTCACACCTTGGCGCCTTGCCGCTAATAACGGGCAGCTGATTTTAAACACAACCACACATCTCACTCCCAGTCAACACACAAGCATGGCAGCACGCAGAGCTGCTCCTCGCTTTTGCGATACCGACCTGGCCAGGCTTCCCAATGATGTGAATGAGAGACGGGCAGCCTGTTCCCCTGAGGGTGTCAGAGGACCAGCAGCAGGGTCAGCAGTAAAGCCACTGAAGGAATTGGCAATGGCTGGCATCCGGAGTTGTTTCCCCCCTGCCACCCAAGGGACAGCCTCGAAGGAGAGCTCCGAGGAGACCACCACCGCGGCATCACAGCTCTCATCCCAACCTTCACCAGCGCAGTCACCGAGGGACATGGCCCATATACAGCTGGAGATTGCCGAGGTTCTGCAGAGCATGGCCTAGTCACTGAGGAGCCTCGCCGGGGGCGTCGACATCCATGGTGCAGACAATGGACAGCCGCCAGTGCTGGCAAAGCCAGATGACTGAGGCCTCTGGAGCTCACTCCAGTTGCCTCTCCATCCCATGTAGACCCTCAGGGCATTATGAGCACTGTCAGTGGGGAGGAAGCATTGGAGACCAACCTGGGCCTGCCCCAAGGAGACGTCGGCATTCTCTAATTCTTTCAAATCACCTCCTCCTGAGATTGGCACATCTCAAGGCCAGCGGGCAGAACAAGGCGGCCCACTGAAGCCTGTGAAGCTGGTAAGTCGGCCAGAGCCCTCCAGCTCCAGGTCCTCCAGAGGACATCTGCCAAGAGCAGCAAAGGCCACAGGCCGCGTAAAGCAGCTGGCTGCCTCCACTTCTGATGTGCACCCTGCACCAATTGTAATACTAGACCACGTAACATCAAGAGAGAAGATCACTGAGTGGGCACTGTGGGGGTGTTGGGAGGGGTGAGGGGGGCAGGGATTGTCACTATGTGCAGCTGGGGAAAGTTGAAATGTTCATTATTTAAACACGTTACACCTGATACATGTGCAGCCTCTGACATGTCAATCTTCACAGCAGACCTGCCTGCACCCCTTTTGCCCTGTGCTCCCTCCAGCCCCAGCCCCGGGCACAGTGAGGTAAAACGGCCCCGATGCAGACCCTGTTCAGAGGATGTGTGTGAGCACGCTGTCAGTAGAAAGACAAGAGTCAGGCTTTGGCATGAACTAAGGAGCACCAGAGTTTGCCTCACCGTGAGTGATCATCATTCCCCTGAATTGTACAGTGCCAACACAGGCCCATCACCCTGGGGTGATGCTACACAGACCATTGGGGGGGGGGGGGTTGCAGTTAGGGTTGGGTGAGAAGGTCGGGGAATCAGCGCCATTCTCTATCCAGGAGCCACAGCTGTGCAGGCCCTCGCACACGGCCCAATCTCACTGGAACCAAATCCTGGCCTCCACGTTTGCCACTGGTGTTCGAGGGAGAGTTGAATATCCTTGACTGCCGATGAGTTTAACCCACAGTGAGGTGTCATTACATGCAACACTCACCACACCTGCAATAAAAGCATCAGCAATCTGTGAAAGCATTTCTTCAGTGGCATCATCAGGTGGACCATTTGGATCAATATGATGCACCGGGACCCGTAGCGTCCTCTTGCTTCAAACCGAATTGCCTTCTGGACTTGTACGTCCCCCTGAGCCCGGTGTTGCAGGAAAAATTGTCCTTCTTTCTGGTGACAGAAAAGGAAGGAAACAGCAACAGCTGCTTCCAGGCATTTGCAGCCACCAGCAGGAACAAGCAGCAAACACAACCTGCAAATAATGTAGTATAGTGACAGCATCAAATTACAGAAGACAACGAAGACACCAATCACTTGGCACCCAGAACACACTCACATCTCCCCCACCCCCCTCACCCGACCTACATCACTGGAAAGGTTCAAGCCACTGAAAAGGCCTCCCCAACATGGAGCACAGTGGAGGAGAGAGAGAAAATCATTCTGTCCGACCCAGAGGGGCACAATTCAGCCCAGAACATCTCCGGCACATTATAAACCAAACCAAACACAGAAAAATCACTGATGGAAAACACAAATCAGGCAGGAAGACAACAAAGTCACCAGCCGTACACCAAAGACAAAAAACCAAAACAAAGAACAAATGGACAACTCCACCAGCTGCTGAGGCAGCGCAGCCTCCCCCCATACCGGTCCCAATAACAGATCTACACTGGCGGGAGAGTGCGAGTAAGCATCTCAAGCCACCGGATCAGGACATCAGCACAGGTCCAGCAGAAGAAGGTGAGAATCACCCCACCCCCTCACCAGCACCGGTAGCGCGTACCGAAAGAAAACCCAAATCCGGCAGAAATATAACGAGCATGCCAGCTGAACGCCAAAGACAAAATCGAGATGAGTAGCACAAAGAAAACAATACCGCCAGCTGCCGAATCAGTGTAACCCCCCCACCCCCGTGGCCCCAACAGCAGACCTACATCGGTGGAAAGGTGCCCAAGCGTGTACAGGAAAGCATGTGTGTGAATGTCAGTGCATGCATATCGGTGAGAGTGTGCGTGTATAAAGCATGTAGGTGTGAATGATTGAGGGTACATGCCAGTTAGAGTGCATGTGCGTGAATGCAGGTAGCACAGACCACCTAAGGTAACACTGACACGGGGCACAGCGGAAGGAGAGAGAATATCCCAGCCTTTCTCCAGCATCGGTAATTCGCTGGGGTCCAAGCCTTCGAAGCATAGGGGTCGCAGCAGCCAAGCACACAGCTGCCAGGCAAAAGAGCAAAACACTGCTAACGGTGCATAAATGACTTGCTCCCCCCCCCCACCCCCCGCACCTACAATGGAGCTGATGGAACTGCATCAGTGCAAAGCAACTTGGTGAGCCAACCACCTGTCTCACCAACTTGGAGGAGGAAGAGAGAATGAAAACCACTGCCCCCTCTTCAACACTGGCAGCGTCTTCCAGCGTCTCCCAGGTACAGAGGCAGGAGGGGCTGCAACTGTCAAATTCCTCACCATGCCCCCAACAAATATAGACCAAACACAGTGCAAATGGAAAGCAAGGAACACCAGCAACCCGCACTGTTCCCATAACAGGAGCAACAGATGGCCACTGAACAATAAAAGTCACCGGTAGTCGATTAAAGTGTCCTAGCACAACCTCCGGGCTGCAGATTTGAGCCAGTCTACTGCCCCTTTCTCCTGCAGTATCGGTGTCTGATCTTCCATTACCACTCTGCCCAAAGACCAGGACATTAACAGGTGCCCCACATGTTCAGAACAGAATACACAGTCAACACACAAAACAGGCCTTTAAAAACATTCAGACTGCTCAAGCCAGCCTCCTGCAAACTAAGCACGCTAGTGGGCCCACCAAAATCCTCCCCCCGCCGTACCCCAAGTAAAAAACACTGAAAGGCTTCTTTCCTCCTTCCTTCCGTTCACAAAGTAGCAAGTAAGCCCATGGGGAAGAGGCAGCAGGCAAGCAGAAATGGCAGCAACAAACAGCAGACAAACTCTCAGCTCCAGCAGCCTCCAGGCATCTGCAAGTCACCAACAGGAAGAGTGTACCAAACACAACCTGCAGCTGGGAAGTACTATGACAACTAACAGGGTCAATTCCTTATTAGCAATAGCCTGCAGCTGTGAAGCTGGAGGCTGCACCCAGTCAAAAGGAGTTAAAGTGACCTTCAGCATATATCCAAGACCAGGGCTGAGTCCTGGAAGATTTTGGTAGGACAGACAGGCTGTAGCTGTATTTGCCCCTGTTATGGTTTCCACCATATTTAAAGATGGCTTGAAGGATTCCGCTTGGCCCAGGGACGACCTCCGACCTAGAACGCTTCAGCTCCCTGACCAAGCCTAATCCCCCTGAGGGGTCCCCAGCCCACCCAGCAGTCTCTGACTCATGCCCATAAGATTCTCAGGGGACCTGGCTGGCTGGATGCTGAGTGGTTGTTTCCCCTTGTAGCCGAGTCTGAGACAAGAGGACATAATCCCAGAGTTCGGGATACCTACTTAAGACAGAGATGAGGAGGAATGTCTTCTCTTCGAGGGCTGTAAATCTGTGGAATTTTTTACTGCAGAGGGCTGTAGAGGGCAGGGTCGTTAAGCATTTTGAAGGCCTGAGTTAGACAGGTTTTTAATCAGTAAGGGAATCAAGGGATTTAACCATCGTGTTGCGGCCGGCATGGAAGCTCCAAAATCGAGATTCAAGCCAGGCCCAAATCAGTTTGTTGCAAAGTAGCCCGGTCCCGATGGCAAGTTCCAGATCACGCCTAAATATGACGAGCATATCATTATCCCTCATTTGTATTAATTTCCATATTATTAGAAAGATTAAAGTTAAATGCACTGGCCTCCCGGGAATTAACCATTTCCCCAGCGAAAAATCATGCCGGCGTCGTTTAGTACTCCTTTTTTTAAATGTGAAGCTGGAGCAATGGTTGCTGAGAGAACTGAGGAGGTGATTAGCCATTTCCATTTTCCAGCATGCAGCCCAAGGGTGCTGGAGCTGCTGCCCAGTGCTCGGGAGGTGGCCACCGGGAGCAGATGTCCCCCTCCTCCTCCATGGGAAGAGGTGGTCCAGCTAATCCGTTGCTCATCCTGCTGCCTGTATCTAGCCCCTTGGGCAACAGGGTGTCCTATTTCACATCGACACCATCGAGAAGCCTGGCCAGGTCAGCACCCCCAAAGCGAGGAACAGGACTGTACACTGCCGTGCTCGTGTGTTGACTAGGAGTGAGTGGAGAAGGAGCATTTGAAAGCAACTCTCCCGTGTTAGCGACGAGCTCCTGAGGCGTGAGTCAGGTGAATCAGGCGACGAGGCAGCCAGTAACGTCGAAAATCTCGTAGGGGCTCATTTTTCATACTGAGTGCCGTGATCTCGCCGACGCGGCCATCACGAAACAGCCCGCCAAACCCCCTAAAACCGGACTTTGAATATTTTCCTTTGACTCGTGCCTTATGTGTCTCAATAAGGTCACCTTTCATTCTTCTAAACTCCAATGAGTACAGGCCCAAACTACTCAATCTCTCCTCGTAAGAAAATCTCTTCATACACAGGATCAACCGACTGTCTCCAATGCCAGTATATCTTTCCTCAGATAAGAGGAATCACAGAATCACAGAACTTACAGTGGAGAAAGAGGCCACTCGGCCCATCGAGTCTGCGCCGGCCCTTACAAAGAGCGCCCTATTGAAGCCCACATATTTACCCTATCCCCGTAATCCAGTAACCCCCTACTTAACAATTTTTTGGACACTAAGGGCAATTTATCTTGGCCAATCCACCTAACCTGCACATCTTTGGACTGTGGGAGTAAACCGGAGCACCTGGAGGAAACCCACGCACACACGGGGAGAACGTACAGACTCCACACAGACAGTGACCCAAGCCACGAATCGAACCGGGGACCCTGGAGCTGTGAAGCAACAATGCTAACCACTGTGCTACCGTGCCACCCGTTAGACTGGAACTGTTCACAGTATTCCAGGTGTGGTCTAACTAGTGCCTTGTATGTTTTTAGCAAGGCTTCTCATTTTTATATTCCATTCGCTTTGTAACCATGCTGCTCACCTAACCAAAAACCTTCCACACTTATGGAGTCGGTATCCCTCTATTGGTTCTGGTCAGACCCCATTTGGAGTATTGTGAACAGTTTTGGACTCGGTATCTAAGGAAGGATGTGCTGGCCTTGGAAAGGGTTCACAAGAATGATCCCTGGAATGAAGAGCTTGCCATATGAGGGGCGGTGGAGGACTCTGTGTCTGTACTCATTGGAGTTTAGAAGGATGAGGGGGGATCTTATTGAAACATACAGGATACTGAGAGGCCTCGATCGAGTGGATGGGAAAAGGATGTTTCCACCAGTAGGAAAAACTAGAATCCGAGGGCACGAATCCGAGGCCACAACCTCAGACTGAAGGGATGATCCTTTAAAACTGAGATGAGGAAGAATTTCTTCAGCCAAAGGGTGGTGAATCTGTGGAGGCCATATCACTAAGCGTCGTTAAGACAGAGATAGATAGGTTCTTGATTAATAAGGGGATCAGGGGTTAGGCGAGCAGGGAGGAGAATGTGGATAAGGAACATAGCAGACATGATTGAATGGCGGAGCAGACTAGATGAGCCAAATGGCCTAATTCTGCTCCTATGTCTTATGGTCTTATTCCCATCCCATTCATGTATTTGTCAAGACATCCCTTAAACGTCACTATCATGCCTGTTTCCACTGAGACCTCCGGCAGTGATTTCCAGGCACCCACTACCCTCTGTGTAAAGAATTTCCTCGCATGTCTCCTCTAAACTTTGCCCCTCTCACCTTAAACCTATGTCACTGAATAATTGGCTCTTCCACCCAGGGAAAAGGCTTCTGACTATCCACTCTGTCAGGTCGCCCTTCAACCTCCGTCCTTCCAATGAGAACAAACTGAATTTATCCAACCTCTCCTCATAGCTAATCCCTCCATACCATGAAACATCTTGATAAACCTCTTCTGTACCCTCTCTAAAGTCTCCTGGTTGAGTGGTGACCAGAATTAAACTCTATATTCCAAGTTTGGCCTAACTAAGGTTCTATCTAGTTGCAGCATGACTTGCCTATTTGGATACTCAATCCCCCGGCCAATGAAGGCCAGCATGCCTTCTTTTTTTCTTTTTTTTTTAATTTAAAGTGCCCAATTCATTTTTTTCCAATTAAAGAGCAATTTAGTGTGGTAAATCCACCTACCCTGCACTTCTTGGGTTGTGGGGGTAAGACCAGACACGGGGAGAATGTGCAAACTCCACACGGAAAGTGACCCAGAGCCGGGATTGAACCCAGGTCCTCACAGCCATGAGGCAGCAGTGTTAACTACTGCGCCATCGTGTCTCCCTAAGTATGTGCTCCTGACTCCCTTCTCCGCCTGCGTTGCCATTTTCAGTGACCTGTGGATTCTATATACCATGATCCCTGTGCCTATCAATACTCTGAAGGGTTAGCCAATTATTCTATATTTCCCACCTGTATTAGACCTTCCAAAATGCATTACCTCATATTTGTCTGGATTAAACTACATCCGCCATCTCTCCTCCCAAGTCTCCAACCGATCTATATTCTGCTGTATCCTCTGACAGTCCTCATCGCTATCCGCAATTCCAGTAACCTTTGTGTTGTCTGCAAACTTACTAATCAGACCAGATACATTTTCCTCCAAATCACTTGTATATACTATAAACAGCAAAGTCCCCAGAACTGATCCCTGCTGAACACCATTAGTCCTACCTTCATCAATCATCTTTGTCCCTTCTTTAAAAACTCAGTCAAGTTGGTGATACACTATCTCCTCTTTACAAAACCATGCTGGGTCTCGCTAATACGTCCACTTGCCTCCAAATAGGAGTAGATCCTGTCTCGAAGAATTCTCTCCAGTAATTTCCCTACCACTGACCTAAGGCTCACTGGCCTGTAATTTCCTGGATTATCATTGCTACCCTTCTGAAACAAAGGAACAATATTAGCTATTCTCCAGTGCTCTGCAACCTCACCTGTCACCAGCGAGGATACAAAGATTTCTGTCAAAGCTTCAGCAATTTCCTCCCTTGTCTCCCTCAGTATTCTAGGGTAGATCCCATTAGGCCCTGAGGACTTATCTACCTTAATGTTTTTAAAGACTCCAAAAACCTCTTCCTTTTTGGTCTCATTGTGACCCAGACTATCTGCACACCTTTCCGCAGACTCATCATCCACCAAGTCTTTCTCTTTGGTGAATACTGATGCAAAGTACTCATTTAGTACCTCCCCCACTTCCTCTGGTTCCATACATAGTTTCCCTGCCCTGTTGTTGAGTGGGTCAAACTTTTCCCTGGCTACCGTCTTGCTCTTTATATATGTATAAAAAGCCTTGGGATTTTCCTTAATCCTGTTTGCCAATTACTTTTCGTGACCCCTTTTAGACTTCCTGACTCCTTGCTTAAATTCTTTCCTACTTTCCTTATATTGCTCATGGGCTTTGTCCGTTCCCAGCCTTCTAGCCCTTACAAAGCACTCCCCTCCATCCTGCACCAGTGAGCCAGTCTAGATCACATGTTCAAGTCCCTGAAGTTGGTCTTGAACTCACAACTTTTTTGACTTGTAAGTGAGAGTAAGCCACACTGAACTACAGCTGACACCTATGACACTGATACTCTGTCAAGGTTAGGATGTGAGGAGCGGCTTGCTACAGTGAGATATCAAAGGCTGCCAGGAGCAGTGAAACTGGATGTGAGATGAAAAAAAGGGTGAAAGCTGAAAGAAATACAGATTCTGCAGCATGAAATATTAATTTCAACATATTGCTGCATGGCAGGACATGATAAAATTGACAGACACCAAGTTAGTTGCAGTTGAAAAACCCAATGGAAATCGATGAATATAACAATATTTTTTTAAAAACACATCCATTTTGAAATTGTACGCTAAACTTTCGCCGACAAGTGAGTGAGCAGCTGCAAGCAGCAGATAGCAAACAATGATTTAAGAATAAACAGCCAAGGCTAAAGAGATGATGAAGAGACTTTCAAGACCACAGCAAGGTTCTGAGGAAAAAGGATGGCCGGCACAGGGACTTAGCTGCATCAACCCGCTTGAGTTTGACGAAAACGTCACAGACAACTCACAAAATTGGAAAAATAGTTGCGTATCTACTGCAGTAGTCAGTCTTTCAGACAAATCAGAAAAGGTACAAGTGTGCACTCTCCTCAATTTAGCGGATCCCAAGGCAGTTGAGAATTACGAGTGCTTTGTTTTTCAGGAAGAGAGAGGATGCTAAAATATTGCTGAAAAGTTCAAGCACATATTCATGCCAGTAAAGAACATCATCCTGGACAGACATGCGTTCAATTCAACCAAACAAAAGTTTGTCGGCCCTGTTTATTCATACGCTGTGACTTTAAACATTCTCGCAAAGAAATGCGTATTTGCTGGACTCACCGACGAGCAGGTGAAAGCGTGGGGTCCATAGTGATGTTATCCACGAGAAAGGTTTAATCTTGGAATCTGCCCTCTGTAGCTATATGCCAGAAAGAATCAGCAAAGAGTTAAAGCAGGAAACACAGGTTTTCCTGATCTAACTGCAGCAGCCGTCATTCACAGAACAGAACAACATGACTGGCATTTGGTAAATGCTGGAACAATAATAATAATAATCGTTATTGTCGCAAGAAGGCTTACATTAAACTTCACTGAAGTTACTGTGAAAAGCCCCTAGTTGCCACATTCTCCGGTGCCTGTTCGGGTACACAGAGGGAGAATTCAGAAATAGCAAATTACCTACCAGCACATCTTTCGGGAGGAAACCGGAGCACCTGGAGATAAACCCACCACAGACACAGTGAGAGTGTGCAGACTCCTCGCGGACAGTGACCCAAGCCGGGAATCGAACCTGGAATCCTGGCACTGTGAAGCAACAGTGCTAACCACCGTGTTACCGTGCCACCCTGGCTAATGAAACCATTTTGCAAAATGCTGCAGATTCAAACCACAGCGGCCTGCCCAGGCTACCAGCCACATCGCAGCCGATCAGTTCTCCAGGTTCCGGAGCACGAACAGGGTAAATGAATTGTGGTGTAATCACTAGTGTAACGTAGGCGTGGAGCATCCAAAAACATTTTCCTGTGAGAGGGTCAACACCATTATGGAGAAGGGTGACATTTTCACCATTTTAAACAGTGCCTGCAGAAAGGCAAAACCAAAAGTAAAGATTGACACAGGAGCAAACCTTTGCCCAGGCAGTTGTTGTGGGAAGTCCACCCATATGCTGCACCAGATCCCAACATTCAGGTGGACCTTGTGGCATATGATGGACAAATGATCCACGCAGAAGGTGCAGTCAATCTTCATTGCAGTTTTCAGCTTCATGTCATTGACCAAACGTGAAGCAGATTTTGGATCTTTGGGACAGCAGCGCACTGGGATTAATCCATTTTGTTTCAGACATATACTCTCTGCAACACCAGACTCCAGAAATGATGAAATCTAAAGAGCTATTCAACTGCAACGCCACTGGAAAGCTACCTGTAATATATCATATGAAGATTCATCATAATCATCAAGATTATAATAGATGATTTGATTCCACCCATGGTCTGTGCTCCAATGGTCCCCCTCGCGATGAAGCATAAAGTAATCGATGAGTTAGGCCGCATGACAGCATGGTGTCACAGCCCACAGACAAGGCCACAGATGAGTCTCTGGTGGCTGCAGTAATAAAGGATGGCATGGTCAGGATCTGCATTAATCCAGTCCACATGAATAAGGCACTGGTCAGACCTCATCACGCTATGAAGATGATGGAATAGGTCATAGCTGACATGACCAATGTCAGGGTCTTCAGCTTCTCGGATGCGAAGTGTGGGATCTGGCAAATCCCACTAGATGAAATCCTTGAAACGCACCACATTCATGTCTCTGGTCGGCAGATACTGTTTCCACCATATTCCCTTTGTGCCCAGACAGGGTCTGCCATTATCTGCTCTGAACCACCAACACTGTACCCCATGCACCCAGCCTACAATCCAGACCCTCCGCACGAATGGAAATGGAGGCCCCTGCAGAAGTCATGCAGCAACCTGTAGATTGAGTTTGAAACCCTTGCTACAGATGGTGGAGTAAGGCATTTAGGGGTCAGGGGGTGGCCCAGTCACCACAGGGTATTCAGCCTTTGTCACAGAGCTTTTGTAGCTGCATTATTTATCTGGCGGATTCACATTCTTTTAAATTGCTGGTCCAATGGTGACTCCCTTGATATGGATTGTATGAATTTGGCAATTGTTAAGCTACTGAGAGTGAGGGGTAGGTGTTTGCTTGTGATGATGTTGTTGCCTGCCACATATCTGGCATGTCAGTTCAAGACTGGAGGCTGTTCAGTCTTGACTTTATTAATCAAAGAGTTGCAAATGGAGTTGTGCATTAAATAAATGTCAGTGAATGTCTGACAGGGATGCCTGTCAACTTCAGGGTCGCATTCCTAGTCTCTCAGTCTGATGTCTATATTTTCCACTATGCATTTTTATGAATTAGAATTAGGAAGAGGATTGCCTCCTCTGTCCATTAAATCAGATTAGACATTTAAGCCAGCGGTCTCACAAAACCGATGAAGATTTAACCCATTCTGCTGAGCAAACACAAGGTGTATTTTAAAGGGCAAGAATACATTGGGGGTGACATTGGGGAGGGGAGGTGCTCAACAGGAAGATATCAAGTTTTCTGATTTAGGATGGCATTTCAGCTTCCCAAACTGTTCTTAAAAATGTTGTGCGCATGTACCAAATCTGAGAACCATAACCATGGGTTTTTGATCCAGCATCTCTACTGTCAGCCCAACGGGAGTCGATGACATGCCCAAGGCTAGACTGCAGTTTAAAACCAACAAGAACCCAATCGAGTGAGCAGAACTGTACAAATACGTCACAAAAGATAATGTCACTTTATCAATCTAATACGATTGAATTATGCAGAGACAGGTTGAATCTGATTGGGGGTGTGGTGGGAGGACACTATTTATATTGGACAAGTAAATTGGCTTCCATATGTGGAGTAGGTTTCGCTTTCTGCGCCTTGCCTCATCAGTAAATGAAAGCTCAATGATGAAGTAAAATCTTCGTGTTAACACATTACTAGTTGGTTAACACACACATTTACAGAGGGGGAAAGATGTTATTTAAATATTTTAGCTTTGACAAACAGTCATCCAGACTCGAAACGTTTGCTCCTTTCTCCCTCCACAGGTGCTGTCAGACCTGCCAAGACTGTCGAGCAGTTTCTGTTTTTGTTTCAGATTCTGGCATTTGCAGTAATTTGCTTTTATCAAAGTATAAATTTAGTTTGATGAAAAGCTACAAGTCACTGTTATAAGCTATCGTGTATCACAGCCTGCCATGGCAAGTGCTCAGCCCAAGACCCTAAGAAACCCCAGAGAGCCAGGAACACAGCCCCGTCCATCACGCAAACCCGCCTCCCATCCGGTGACTCTGTCTACACCTCCCACTGCCTTGGGAAAGCGGGCAGCATAATCAAGGACCCATCCTACCTGGGTTAGTCTCTCTTCCAACTTCTTCCATCGGGCAGAAGATACAAAAGTCTGAGAAGACGCACTAACAGGTTCAAAAACAGCTTCCTCCCCGCTGTTACGAGACTCCGGAATGATCCTTTAATGGACTGATATGATCTCTTCACATATCTTTTCTACTGAGCAGTACTACCCTCCATATGCTCACCCGATGCCTGTGTCTATGTATTAACATTGTGTGTTTCCCTAATGTCCTATGTTTTTTCATGTATAGAATGAAATATCTGGACTGTACGCAGAACAATACTTTTCACTGAACCTCAGTGTAGATGACAATAAATCAAATCCAAATTTAAGTCATGTGTTCAGGACAGTGGAAAATATGTTTAGCTTGTGACAGAAATGGTGATATATTTTAATTGAACTCTGTGGTTAAGAGTTTCAAGGCTATCAAATTCAGGAGCATCACTGGTTTAAATAAAATACAGATTGCTGCTGGCTATAGGTAATTGTACAGAAAACTGACAAAACCTTTTCAGCATGCCTCTGCAGGGCTAAAAGGCTTGTTGAAGTGAAGTAAGCTGCTAAAAGCTGCAGGCTATCTTTCACAGATAAGCAAAAGTGCTCGACTGTGATGAGAAACAATACATTCAGGCCACAGTATGCTTAATCAAGAGGCCTAAGGGTCAGAAAACAAGACTGAAGCCAACAAATTCAAAGCTGTGTCTTGTTTTAATGCAAAGTTAAAACCTTCAGCAGGATTCTCAACTGGTGGGAATCGCTGGCAGCGCACCCATGCCCATGGGTTTTCCGGCAGCGTGGGGCGGCCACAATGGGAAATTTCATTGTCATGTGGTAGTAACGGGAAATCCCGCTCCTTATTTTACAATAAGTCTCAGAGGGAATGAAACTGGGCAGAAGGAACACACAACAATGAACGGATTTATGGTGTTGGGATTGGGTGATTCAAACAATGGCACTAATGTTATGCATAAGAACATCTCACGTTTGTCCAAATTCCCTTGATAGTGGGAGTAGAATGGGGGCAGAATGGTAAATGGCTGCCAAATCAGAACAGGATGTAGCCTGCTTCCATGGAGTCCCACCTACCTAGTCACAAACTGGCCACCAATCCTGACATTTTACCAATTCATCTCACGCCTCCAGCAGGATGGGAAATTTAGTCGGCTTTCCATTGGAGTCAGGTTTATGACACAGAAACAGACCTACGTTCTGAATTCTGCCTCCTCAGCCAAAATCTATCTCAAGCTATCTATTTCAGGCACTGGAGAAGATATATAACCCGGCCATTGAGATCCAAGTTTAGGTGATGTATAGTTGATTTGGAAGCTGCAAGAAGATGACGCACGTTTACATTGATTGAAGGTGTAAGGGTTTGTCGTCTTTTGAAGTAGAGTTGCTAATTTCTACATACAAGCTGGATTGAATAAGCGGTTTAGGAAAGATGGAATTTATCAAAATGGGATTTCTCCCTTTGGTTTAAACTAAATGCTCAACATTTCATTGGATCGTGTGGCATTAGGTAATGTCAAGGAAACATTCATTCTCACCTTGTAAAGTACAGTATAAAGATCATTATGGAGAATGATTTCATGCTGCAGTTGGACAGCCTGGTCAATGGTATATCAACGTGAAGTAACTGCTCGCTGGGTAATCATATATATAGCCTCTTGTAACATTTGTGACTCACATGTGTATTGTATTGCTAACTGGTGTTCCTTGCAAACTGTAGCTGGCTTTTCGTAGAATCGTAGATTCCCTACAGTGCAGCAGACAGAGGCCATTCAGCCCATCAAGTCTGCACCGACCCTCCGAATGAGAACTATATCCATGTCCACTCCCCCGTCTGTTGTGTTATGCTGCTTCGGATAACACAGGCTGCTACTTGATGCAGTCTTAACTAAAGGTTTCTCCAGACTCTGAAATGAGTTCAACGTGTTTATTGAACTATTGACACCGTTCTCAAATGAATTCGACTCTTTGCTAATCTAACTGTCGTAACTCAATCTAACTGTACCAGTTTGCTCTCAGCCACGTGCTGGGGTGTGATGCTGCTGATCAACCCTGTGAGGCAGGGTGTGAGTTCCTCATCCCTTTTATAGTGTTTATTTCACGCCCCCTTGTGGTGATGCCACATCTGAGTGTCCTGACTGCCCATTGGTTGTGACCTATTCTGAGTGTTCATTGGTTGCAGGTTTGCATATCATGACACCCCCTCCACCCTATCCCCGTAAGCTAACCTGCACATCCATGTACACTAAGTGGCAATTTAATCATGGTCAAACTGTGGTGATATGCACATATGCATCTCTGTATATAACTGTACACCATTGTACAAATGTGTAAAACTGAACATCAGTACATGTAGTGACCGTTATGACCTCCTGCCAGTAGGTGGAGCCAGATACACATGGAGCCAGATATACATTAAGTGACTGACGAGACGGGGCAGTTGGTAGCAGGACGGACAGCAGGACAGTCACATCTCACCGTAGCTCTCAAGCAACAGATATAATTGCCTGTACATCGGTTTTTTGGTTACCTGTCCACGTGTTTAAACATAAATACTTGTTATAGCTAAACACGTGTTCTATGCGTGTCTTCATGATCAGGGGAGACATAAACCATCTTTGGACTGTGGGAGGAAATCGGAGCACCCAGACAAAATCCACGGGGAGAACAGACAAACTCCACACAGACAGTGACCCAAGGCTAGAATTAAACCCGGGTCCCTGGCACTGTGAGGCAGCAATGTCAACCATTGTGCCTTCTTTTACCTCTCTTAATTTTAGAAACTGAAAGTTACGATTGATGCAATAAATTCAATACCTTCACTGAGAATGCTAAACAATATAGTTTCAATTAAATCATACTGTTACCCCTCAATGGTCAATGTGAAACGACTGTAGGTCGCTTAGTGGTGATCTTTGACTGATATCTTCCTGCTTGTTTCACCAAGCTCCTTCCCTGCGATGCATATCTTCTAGCTTCTTTCTAAAGCCCTCCACGTTTGGAATTTTTCTCAGGGGTTTACATGCGGAATACAGTTTTTAAAACATTCATGCACAATCTTTTCTACATGTGATTAGTTAGTTGGATGCAAGGTTGTCGGTTGGTTGGTTAGCATATTTTCATGTCTTCTATTGGGTTTGCTATATAACAGCTTATTCTAGTCCCACTGCGATTGCCTGTCTGGCTTCGATCAGCTTGCTGTGGTTACTGTTATAATTCAACGTGACTTAACCTATTTAGTCCAAAAGTATTGCCGCCATTTACAAGTATCAATGTAATTAGCAAGTATTGGACCCAAGCGATTTATGTCAATTTTCTGCGATAAACTGTGTGATTTCAATGTAAGTTGTTCTGTTCCATTATACAGTATCATTATCATTAAAAAACCATTGATGTAATGAGGGAGTATTACACCCATCTGATTTCCACATAATGAACACTGCTCTGAAGTCGGAGTCACTCAAACTCTTTCTTTACGAAGCTTAATATGTTTACGTTTTATTGGAGTTTTGGGCGTTGTCTCCTTATTGTTCACAACTGTGGGCTGGAATTCTCCGTCCAACCCCCCCCCCCCCCCCCCCCCCGGCCAGGTCGGAGAATCCCGGGGGGATGCGCGAATCCCATCGCTGGCTGCCCTATTCTTCGACGCCGTTTTTCAGGGGCCGGCAGGATTCCCGCCATGCCAGTCAGGGACAGTTGACAGCCCCCCCCCCCCCCCCCCCCCCGGTGCTGAGTGGGCATCCAGTTTTGGCCAGTCCCGCCAGCGTGAATTACTCACCTCAAGCACGGCGGGACCTGGCAGGTAAGTGCGCGGGGGCGATCCTCGGGGGAGTGCGGGGGGATCTGACCCTGGGGGGGCGCCCCCACGGTGGCCTGACCCACGATCGGGGCCTACCGACCCTGCGGGCAGGCTGTTTCCGTGGGGGCCTTCTTTCCTCCGCGCCAGGCCCCTGTAGGGCTTCGCCATATTGCCCGGGGCCGGCGCAGATAAGAGGACCCCCGTGCATGTGCGGAAATACACCGGCCGGTCTGCGCATGCACGAGATGACGCTGGCTGGAGCAGCGCCAACCCCTCCGCCGTCAACCTAGCCCCCAAAAACTTGGAGAATTCCTCACTTTCAGGGGCTGTTGACCCGGAGTGGTTGGCACCGGTTTTCCCGCCGGATGGGAATTTAGTCCCCAGAAGGGAGAATCCCACCCGTAACGTCATATCAAGGGTAAAAGGGTCACTTCTTATACTTGGTGAGTGAAATGCAAAAAGGAATAAGCATTTATATATTGCTTTAGGTGATCTCAGATTGCCCAAAACACCTTTATATTCAATAAAATATTTTTGATATCATACCATAGGATCTTTTATACCCACCTGAGAAAGTGGACAGGGCCCTTATTTAATCCAAAAGGTGGTGTCCTCATTAGTGCAGCTCAATATTTCCCCAGCGGTAAGAAGCTAGGAACTGTGAAGGAGCAAAGCAATTTAACAGTTAATGTACAGAAATCACTAAAAGCTAGTAGACAAGTACAACAGTAATTTTAAAAGATTGAAGTGTCAGTCAGAATTTTCCTCAGGTCATTAGAGTGGATCTTGAACTCGCAAACTTCCAGCACAGTGATGTGATTATTATCATTGACCCATTACGGAAGCCTTAGCTCTCTCCTGTGGATTCTGCCCCATACCCAGTATTCCTGGTGAGGCTTAAGAGTCAACCACCTTGCTGTCGATCAGGAGTAACATGTAGGCCAGGAGATAAGGGTGGTAAATTTCCTTCCCTGAAGGACATTCGTACATTGATGTGCATTACCGACAGTCGACAATGGTTTCATGATCATCGTTATAATCATCATGATCATCATTTTAATTCCAGATTTGTATTGAATTAAAATGTCGGCATCTGCCATGGTGGGGTTTGAACCCAAGGGCCTAGAGTACTACTCTGAGTCTCTGGCTAAATTGTCCAGTGACAATACCACTGGCTTCACCCCCCCCCCCCCCCCCCAAGAAAAACTATAGGTCAATTGAAAATAAAAACTGAAATAGGTGGTTGTTCGTATAAATTGGGCAGCACGGTAGCACAGTGGTTAGCACTGTAGTTTCACAGCGCCAGGGTCCCAGGTTCGATTCCCTGCTGGGTCACTGTCTGCGGAGTCTGCACGTTCTCCCTGTGTCTGCATGGGTTTCTTCTGGGTGCTCCGGTTTCCTCCCACAGTCCAGAGACGTGCTTGTTAGGGGTATCGGACATGCTAAGTTGCCCCTTAGTGTCCAAAAAGATTAGGAGGGGTAATTGGGTTACGGGGACAGGGTAGAAGTGAGGGCTTAAAGTGGGTTGCTGCAGACTCGATAGGCCGAATGGCCCCCTTCTGCACTGTATGTTCTATTTTGGAAATCTGAAGGAATATGGAGCATTGTTTGAAGGGAGTACTGAGGGCTCTCAGAAAATGGCATGAAAATGTTATTAGTTATTTTGGGAGCCAGGCGGAGCAGGGGAGCACTTCTTGGTTCCACAAAATACTATGATACTGTTGTAACATGGATTCTTTGGATGTCTCAATGATGAGATTTTGAGACATGTATGTTTATGGCAGCATGGTAGCACAGTTGTTAGCACTGTTTCTTTTCAGCGCAGGGGCCCAGGTTCGATTCCCGGCTTGGGTCACTGTGGAGTTTGTGTGGGTTTCCTCCGGGTGCTCCATTTCCTCGCACAAGTCCTGAAAGACGTGCTTGTTAGGTAATTTGGACATATTGAATTCTCCCTCTGTGTACCCGAACAGGCACCAGACTGTAGCAACTAGGGGCTTTTCACAGTGTCAATGTCAGCCTACTTCTGACAATAAAGATTATTAATTAAGCCTGAACCATTTCTTTTTATTCTTTAACTATTTACGGATCCTAGGTTACTGGCATGCATTGTGCTTCTGCCATGCAGTTACACTGCTTCCAGAGTTTTAGCTCTGGATATTCTCTCAGTCTATTACCATGTTACACTATACATCATACCATGGGTGGTGCTATTCTGCAGTACCACATTAACCCTTCCTGTGCCAAACATCTTTATATTAGAATGACAAACAGGCACAGAACACAACAGCTTCCTTTCTCCAAAATAATCTTTCTTTTCTAATGGAGTGGAATTATTTGTAATACAGTATTCACTTGCTATTCCTGCTCCTCCATCTCAAGTCTCTGACTTTATAAAACCAGATGATCTTGAGGCTTGACAGTTATTCTTCACCTCAGTCTGTCAGGTTTGGAGGGATGGTAGTAGTACTCTGTGTTTCTGGTACTTGCTTATTTCGATTTGATTTGCTTTTTGTGCTCCCTCAGGTTATGTTTTTCTTTATTAACAACTTGTCTATTTTTTTTGGACATGGTAGGCTTGTCCCATTCCCTCCAAAGAGAATATGGACTCTGTTTTTTTCCATGACACCCATCATGTTCTTGCTGGACATTGATGTTTTGTAAATGGAACCTCCATTTCCAATTGTTTCTCAATTTTAGCTGATCATTAGTTTGCTGTTTGATTTTGAAAATGTTTTGCAAGCTTACCAATATTTTCATTCAGCTTAATGGTTCTTAGTAAATGTGAGACATTCAATGCTCTTTCTTTTTCTAGTATTTCAGTGCCGTATTTACATTTTCCAGTCTTATTTCTGTCAGTTCTTTCTCTGCCTACAACAACATTTTGTCCTTGCCCTTTATTTTGTATTCATCTTTGGTCAGGTCTGGCTCCGGTGAACACTTATATGTTACCTATGATTTCATTATCTACTCATAGCTTGGAAAGTTCGACAGCTTTTCCTATCAATGCCACCTCTTTTCCATTCAACTGATTCTTCAGCTCCCCAGTCTATTTTTGTAGCTTTTGGCTCCCTCCTGGAATATGGAACATTGCTTCAGTTTGTACTGAAAGACGTTAAGTTCACTTCTCTTCTTTTCCTAAAGTTCCAGAGAAATATACTTAACCTGAGGCACTCCTATAGTGTGTGAAGGCCTGTCAACGGCTTTTAATTTTCTTTGCAAAGCTTGCGTGCTTCCTCTTGAGTTCTTCTGAAGTATCTTCTGCTTTGCTTGCATTCTGCTGATTAAGACAAACTTCCCATTGCTGAATGATCACATATTCCTCTTGCATTTTGACCTTGAAGGACAATCAGCTATTCTTTCAACTGGTTATAGTCTTGTTGATCCCTTGCCAACTCATTCTGGGTTTCAGTGCACCGTTTCGTTGACACAACATGAATCAAGCGCTTCAAATCTCCCAGTTCAGCTGTGAGGCAAACTTTTTCTTGTCGAAAAAAACCTTTTACATTTTGCATCTTTTGTTTCTTTTGAGTGACCTCAGATAGCTTTCCTTCATTCACATCCCTCTGTGCATTCTGCACTGCCACATGCTCTTTCGGTTCTGGTACTGTGTCAGCATTTTCAAGGAACAACACTTTTGACTCTTTCAGCTGTTTCTCAATCATTTCTTTCTTCTACATGAAACCATCTTTTGGTTTACTTGAATATTGTCTTCCTGTCTCTGGGGTCTTCTATCTTCCTCACTTTGGGGTCTCTTGTTGGCAAAGCTGCTTTATTGGGAGTTGCCCTCATTCTGGAGTCCCCTGTTACTCCCAATGCTTTATTGGGGGTGTGCTGTACCTCTTTTGCATCTGGTGCAGCCATTTCTTAATCCAAAATTAGTCTGGCTCTTACAATTTTCTGCCCATAGCCATTGTCCCTTCTTATAGTTACAGCTTTAAATGTCATTACCCCTTTAAGTCTGTGAGTCTGTTCACCATTTTTTCCACACTGTTGGTTTCTTGTCCTTGACTGTCCTGTGTTTTTTTTATCTTGGCAGGCTCTCTAGTGATTGGCTCCTCTGTTATTTCTAAAGGTGTTAAAACAGTTCCCTTTTTTGGAATAGAAAATATACAGCAGCAAGTTATTAAACCTCTGCAGGTGCTTTGGACCTTGGACTTTGAAAGCTTCAATAGATGTGCTTTTTTCTGGATCTCCGCAATCCTGGGCTGTGTTATAAAACATTTTTTCCCCTTCAAAACAGCACTTCTCTTTAACTGAGCAGACTGTGAGGGAACATGGTGGCGCAGTGGTTAGTATTGCTGCCTCACGGCGCTAAGCTCGCAGGTTCGATTCCGGCCCCGGATCACTATCTGTGTGGAGTTTGCACATTCTCCTCGTGTTTGCGTGGGATTCACCCTTACAATCCAACGATGTACAGGGTGGGTGGATTGGCCATGCTAAATTGCCTCTTATTTGGAAAAAATGAATTGGGTACTCAAAATTTTTTTTGAAAAACTTTTGACTCTGCCAGCCAATTTCTACAGTTTTTTTTTAACTTGCAACTCTCTTCCAGTTTCTCAATGGTTATGCTGAACTGTGGGACTGCCACCTATTCTTTAATGAAAGACAAGCTTCTTTGCTGGAATTTTTGTTCACAATTTTGTGAACTGTCAAGTGTTCTTTGCACTGCGTTGCTCAGCGTTTTGCAATATATGTTTTTTTCTCAGAATCTTGTTATCTAAGTGTCATAACTCGGCATCATTCAGGACCTTAGGCATTTGTTTGCAATGTTTCACACCCGTCTTGCGATCTGAGCAGTTTTCTCGCTCAGCGTCACTCAGGAGTCTTGCAGTTTTTGTAGTTATGCTCACCTGCCTTTGTAATCTGACTAGATTATTTTCTTTTTTACTCTAACATCACTTGGAGGTCTGACAATTGTTATGGGCCAGGGTTTAGAGAACCCCAAAGTGTACCATGGAATTCACCTGACCCACAACTTTTAATAGATTGTGGTATGGGGAACACACGGCCCACTCTACAGGTGTGGTAGAGCAGAAATGGAAAAGTATTTTTTAAAGCAAAACAATGTCTATTCTATGAACTCAAGTTAACCTTTTTGAAACATACAGTGAACTTCTTAGCAACCATCAATTCAAATACAATCTCCAAAAAATACAACACTAAGTAATCCTTTAAGCTTTCCTTTTAACATCCATAAGACTTAAAACACCTTGGGCGGGATTCTCCCCTACCCGGCGTGACGGGGGGTCCCGGCGTAGGGGAATGGCGCCAACCACTCCGGGGTCGGGCCTCCCCAAAGGTGGGGAATTCTCCCTACCTTTGGGGGTTAGCACCGCGCCGGAGCGGTTGGCGCCAGAAGACTGGCGCAAAAAACCGGCGCCCCGGCAGCGGGGCTGGCCAAACGGCTTTCGCCGGTCGGCGCATGCGCCGGCAGTGATGTCAGCGGCCAGCTGCCACTGACGTCACCACCGGCGCATGCGCGATGTGGGTTTCTCTTCCGCTTCTGCCATGGCGGAGGCCGTGGCGGCCGCGGAAGGAGAAAGAGTGCACCCAGGGCACTGGCCCGGAGTCTGAGCGGGGGGCCCCAATCGCGGGCCAGGCCACCGTGGGGGCACCCCCGGGGTTTGATTGCCCCCCACCCCCCCCTAGGACCCCGGGGCCCACTTGCGCCGCTGATCCCTCCATTACAGAGGTGGTTCAAACCTCGGCGGTGGGAGAGGCCTCCCAGCGGCGGGACTTCGGCCCATCCGGGCCGGAGAACACCGCAGGGGCCTCGCCGATCGGAGTGACGAGATTCCCGCCCCGCCACTTCCTGGGTGGCAGAGAATCTCTGCCACGGCGGGGGCGGGATTTTCAGTGGCCCCAAGTGATTCTCCGACCCTGCTGGGGGTCGGAGAATTTCACCCCTTTTACCAGAAGCACATCAGGTTAAAGTCACTACTCTTATTAGTTTTAAATCACCAGGATCGTTTTGCAGTCTTTAGATTACAGAGAGAGATTCATACGCCTTCTGGCTGTGACTACAGCTATCCAGCTCTGAAAACGAAACTAAAACACACCCTACAGCAAACAGCCTGAAGCAAGGGTAAAAAGCTGACAGACAGCCCAGCTCCACCCACTCTCTGACATCACTGCAATAATAAACAACCATTCCTTAAAGGTACTTTCACTACAGATACTTATATACACACCCATTTATAAACACCCATTTCTTAAAGGTACTCTCACATGACACAATGGACTTTCACTTACTCTAGCAGACTCCTCAACTTTTATGCCTGTGGTGAAGCTTCTTCAACTGTGTCTCCGATCTTTCTGCTGAGGTACATGCCTCTCCAGTTCAGCTTCAGTTTTTCATACCTTGGGATGCTGTTCTGGATCCAGCATTTAAAATGCCGCTTCTCTGTTATATTTTTGTTGTTAGCTTCAAAGTGAAAAAGAAGCCACGCTCTAAGTCCGTGAAAACATAGTGCAGTGCTGATTTAGAGATGTTTATTGTACAAGATGGTGAACTGAAAGTCTGCGGCAACACTCTGCTGACTTCTTCACTCCACCCCCACCAGCAGGCAATATTACTTGAATACATAATACTTTCCTATCACTGCTGATCGCCATGTTGTATGATGACTCTATCGCTGCCAAACATGTTGTAATATGGGTTCTTTGAATGTTTTAGATCACTTGAAACATGTATGTTTAAACATGAACCATTCCTTTAACGATTTTCAAATCCCAGGTTACTGGCATGCATGGTGCTGCTGCCATGTATGTCATTGCTTTCAGAGTGTTCTCCCTCGATTGTCCTCTCAGCCTATTACCATGCGACTCTATGTGTCAGACCATGGACCGTGCTATTCCTCAGTCCCACGTTAACCTTTGCTTCGCCAAGCACCTTTACATTACAATGGCATGCAAGCGGATATTACATGACACGCAGTCAATTTTGATCAGGCCTTTGATCAGCCATCACTTTCCTGGCCCAATTTCTCAGCAGGCACCTTAAATTTTTTTTGAATTGTTTCTGTCTTTGTTGCACTGTGCTATTAGTTTGCTGCCATGTCTCACTGTTTCTGTGTGCTATTTTATGTTAAATAATTCCATTAGTTCTAACTTAAATGCAATTTCGCAATGTACTATTCATCCTACAGGACAGAGTGGGACATTTTTTAGGATTTTCCCTGTAATCGCCAGTCTGTTTTGCCATAAGGCTGAATTATTTGCCTCATCGACAGCTGTCCTACTTAATGGCACATGTAATGACTCACATTCTGGCTCGCAGGAAATGATGAGATGAAGCCCAAACTACCTGTAGTTTAACAGTTCCATTGTCATTAACCATGATTGAAATAGTTGAAATGAATGTGCAATTAGGCTGCAAGGGCTACAAATTGTCACCTGCGTCGCATCCACGAGGAAAAATCTACTCGGGCTTCTGTATGGCATCTTTATAAGGAAAGCATGCCCTTTCCATTAAAGACAGATGACTCTCTGCAGATGGAGGGAGGCATTATCTGGGAATAAAATATGTATATCCACTGTTATTCATGTCATGAGTTTGAAATGGTGTGTGTTGGATCAATATGTTCTATGTATGGCTTGGCACAAAAGGGTATGAATCGCAAATGGCCTCCTGATTTAAAGTGCCATAGCTGACTCATCCATGCATATATACAGCTACATCTGTGCACCCTATTTTATTGGCATAATTTACAAAAGCAAAATGTTCTACTGCCTCTAGGCCAGTCAGATTTATGGGGCAATTTTAACCTAACCTAAAGAGAGTAGAAAATAGATGGTCAGGTGAATCCCATCAGTTTCCCAGTTGGAGTAAGGTTAAAGTGGCCCATTGTGACAGAACAACAAAAAATTATACACAGGCTTAAAGTTCAACTACCAGGGGAGTTATAACACAATGCAATATAAAGCATGGTTGCATAGAAAGTAACTCGAAGGTGCGGAGAGAGGTTTGATAGCGCATAGAAATTTTAAATTGGTCCATTATATCTGACTGTGGCATTTTAGCGCAGCTCATTATCATTTTAATTCTGGGCTAGGTTGCAATTATGCAGCGGTATATGGTGTAAATCTGTAGGATGCAAATTCAACTTTCACTATTTAATGGGACAATCCAAGGATGGGATTTTGAGGAGCCGAGAGTTGGAAGCTCAAGAGGCTCTGCATTCAGGATGGTCAAAAGATGTTCCTCCCTTCAACTCTGCCACCCTTGATGTGGTTCAGAGAGCAATGAGGAGCCACAGGGAAATAATCTTCTCCATCAAAGGAGGAAAAAACTTGCTTCTGTGACAAAGAAGGCATGACAGGAAATGGCCTGGGAAGTTAGCATCAGGAGCATTGCGCATTGCTCCTGGATTCAGGGCAGTGAGTGCTTTAATGGCCTAAGCATGCAATTCAAGAAAGGTGCACAAATTTGCACACATGTGCTCACATCATGCTGCAGACAGAGAAACACATCAGGGCAGGAGAGAGTTACCTGGATGCTTTGTTTCAGAAAGTTATCATCCTTTGGATAGGGTTTTCTGGTTTGGAAAGTGGTCAGGGAAAGAGGTATGGGATGCAGCTGAGGCAGATACGGGACCCAGAGGGCAGGAGTATCAGCTTCTGCAATTACCCAACAGGTTTGAGGTTCTTTCAGCATGTTTGGATGGGAGTGCGGACTGCAGGTTGGATGAGCTGACTGACCATGGCACCGTAGTGTAGGATTTCATTCAAGCGGGGGCAGCACATCAGACTGTAGTGGTAATAGGGACAGTATAGTGAGAGGGATTGACACTGTTCTCTGCAGCAAAGAGCCAGAGTCCAAAGGGCAGTGTTGCCTGCCCAGGGCCAGGGTTCAGATCATCTGCTCGAGGTGGGAGAGAAACTTGTGGTGGGAGGAGGACAATCCCGTTGTTGTGGTCCTTGTAGCTATCAATGACATTGGCAGAAAAGGAAAGAGTTTTGAAATAGAGTTTGAGAAGATAGGCACAAAATTAAACAACAGAACCTCCAAATCTTTTAATTGTAAAAAGACAAAATTAATGGCTATTTACTTAAATGTACGTAGTATTCCACAGAAAATAAATGAATTAACTGCACAAATTGGCATTAATGGGTATGATTTTATATCCATTACAGCGACATAGGGCACAATTAAACAGAAAAAAAAAATTTATGTCTGATTTTTGCCGTGTTTATCGGGGCATTCAACGGCACTTGACGAGCCCAGCAGGGAAGGCTCCTCGCAGATTTTGTTTGGCTGCCCCGATTTCCCCCCCCCCCTCCCTTTCAGCTTCCCGTGTTCACCCCCTCCTTCACTGAATCTTTGGGAGGTCCCCAGGAACACCACCTCAACCCCCCTCCACACTTTAAGGCCCACAGGGCCAACCTGGCACCTGGATACCCTGGCATGGTCAGCCTGGTAACCTGGAAGTGCCCCTGCCAGCCTGGCAATGGCATACAGGCAGTACCAACATGCCCAGGTGGCACTTCCAGACTCCTAAACGACCCTCTTATGGGCTGACCTGATTGATACTGCACCCCTGTATGCTTCATCCGATGCCGATGTCTAGGTATTTACATTGCGTACCTTGTATTGCCCTATTATGTATTTTCTTTTTATTTTATTTTATTTTCATGTACTAAATGATCTGCTTGAGCTGCTCACTGAAAAAAACTTTTCACTGTACCTCGGTACAAGTGACAATAAACAAATCCAGTCCAAAGTGCCAAGCTGGCAGTGCCAAGGTGCTGCACGGTGGCGCAGTGGGTTAGCCTGCTGCCTCACAGCGCCGAAGTCCCAGGTTCGATACCGGCTCTGGGTCACTGTCCGTGTGGAGTTTGCACATTCTCCCCGTGTCTGCGTGGATTTCGCCCCCACAACCCAAAGATGTGCAGGGTAGGTGGATTGGCCACGCTAATTGGAAAAAACGAATTGGGTACTCTAAATGTATAATTTTGGGGCAGCACGGTAGCATGGTGGTTAGCATAAATGCTTCACAGCTCCAGGGTCCCAGGTTCGATTCCCGGCTGGGTCACTGTCTGTGTGGAGTCTGCACGTCCTCCCCGTGTGTGCGTGGGTTTCCTCCGGGTGCTCCGGTTTCCTCCCACAGTCCAAAGATGTGCGGGTTAGGTGGATTGGCCATGCTAAATTGCCCGTAGTGTCCTAAAAAGTAAGGTTAAGGGGGGGTTGTTGGGTTACGGGTATAGGGTGGAAACGTGGGTTTGAGTAGGGTGATCATTGCTCGGCACAACATCGAGGGCCGAAGGACCTGTTCTGTGCTGTACTGTTCTATGTTCTATGTTCTAAGGTGCCTTGGTGCCTCAAGGAGTGCCATGGTGCGACCCTGCCCTGTCCCCGACCACCCAGGGGTCTCTAATGGGGAGGAGAACCCTCCAGGTGCCATTACAACTGGTCCACGTTTGTGGTAGCTAAATGACGCCGTGGCAACATCTCCTAGGTGCAGCTGTTTGGCCCTGGGTGCCAGGAGAATCTTGCAAACACATAATTACTGGATCACAGGGCGAGGTCCAGATAACAACGTCTCATGAAATTTCATGAAATCTCGCGAGGCCTTTCAAGCATCGTAATTCAACGGCCTCATCACGACACCAAATCGGGCATAATGAGGCCACTAAATCGCTCCTGTGGTTACAAGGAGATCTAAACTGGCAACTAAATATTATGGGGTAAGTGACATTTTGTAAGGGAAGGCAGGAAGGAAAGGGTGGTGGGATAGCTTTGGTAGTACGAGATGGACTAAGTACGATGGCAAGAAATGATCTTGGATCTGAAGATGTAGAATTCCTATGGATAGAGATAAGCCAGAACAAGGAGAAGAAGACACTGATGACAGTGATGATGATACAGGCCCCCAAACAGTAACTATACTGTCGGACAGAGAATAAATCGGAATGTAATGAGGGCATGTAAAAGAGACAGTACCTTAATCATTAGTGACTTGAATCTTCATGTGGATTGGAAAAATCACATTGGCAGAGGTAACCATGAGGATGAATTCATTGACTGTATTCGGAAGTTTCCCAGAACAAAAGTTGTGGATCCAACCAGGGATCAGGCTATCTTTGATCTGGTAGTGTGCAATGAGGCAGGTTTAATAAACAATCTCAGACTTAGTGATCCCTTGGGACACAATGGCCATAACATGATCGAATTTAACATTCAGCATGAGAGTGAAACTTAGGTCAGAAACAACTGTGCTAAACATAAATATGGGTCAATAAAAAGGAATCTAATTAATTTAGTTTAATAATTAAGTTTAATTTAATTAATTGATTTAAATTAAATTATTAAATTAACTTAAATATTAACTTAACCATGGAATTTGAGGACAGTATGCACAGAATGCTTATAGTGCAGAAGGAGGCCATTTAGCCCATCAAACCTGCACCAACACCCTGAAGGAACACCATAATAAGGCCCACTGCCCCGCCCTTTCCCTGTAACCCTTAACCCCATCTAGCCTTTGGACACTAAGAGGCAATTTTTAAAAATAAATTTAGAGCAGCCAATTCATTTTTTTTTTCAATTAAGGGGCAATTTAGCATGCCCAATCCTGCACATCTATTGGGTTGTGGGGGCGAAACCCACACAAACACGGGGAAAATGTGCAAACTCCACACGGACAGTGAACCAGAGCTGGGATCGAACCTAGGACCTCAGTGCCGTGAGACAGCAGGGCTAACCCACTGCGCCACCATGCTGCCCAACTAAGAGGCAATTTAACATGGCTAATCCACCTAACCTGTACATCTTTGGACGATGGGAGGAAACCGGAGCACCCGGAGGAAACTCATGCAGACAGGGGAGAATGTGCAAACTCCATACAGATAGTCACCCAAGGCCAGATTCAAATGCAGGTCCGGGTGCTGCGATTCAGCAGTGTTAACCACTGTGCCACCGTACAGGGAATAGGGAGCACAGAGAAAGGGGAGTGGGCAGTGGCACAGGGAAATGGGAGTGGGCAGTGACACGGGGAAAGGGGAGTGGGCAGTGACACAGGGAAAGGGGAGTGGGCAATGACACAGGGAAATGGGAGTGGGCAGTGACACAGGGAAAGGGGAGTGGGCAGTGACACAGGGAAAGGGGAGTGGGCAGTGACACAGGGAAAGGGGAGTGGGCAGTGACACAGGGAAAGGGGAGTGGGCACTGACACAGGGAAAGGGGAACATCACCGGGTGCTGCATCGCGGACCTCACGGTCCAAGGGAAGGTTTTTAAAAATTATAAACTCCTTGTCCTCCCTGACCTTTGTGCACCGGCACTCCTAGGACTGGACTTCCAGTGTAACCTGCAGAGCTGGACCTTCCAATTCGGCGGCCCTATACCCCCCCTCTCTGTCTGCAGCCTCTCGTCCCTCAAAGTGGACCCCCCCTCCTTGTTTGCTAATCTCATCCCCGATTGCAAACCCGTCGCGACACGGAGCAGGAGGTACAGCCCCCACGACCGGTCCTTCATCAGATCCGAGGTCCAGAGGTTGCTGACGGAAGGGGTCATCGAGGGCAGCAACAGTCCCTGGCGAGCCCAAGTGCTGGTGGTCCGGACGGGGGAGAAAAACCGGATGGTCATCGACTACAGCCAGACCATCAACCGGTTTACGCAACTGGACGCGTATCCTCTCCCCCGTATTTCCGCCATGGTAAACGATATCATGAAATACAAGGTCTTCTCCACTGTGGACCTTAAGTCCGCTTACCACCAGCTCCCCCTCCGCGCGAGTGACCACAAATACATCGCGTTTGAGGCAGATGGGCGCCTCTACCACTTCCTTAGGGTTCCATTTGGTGTCACAAATGGGGTCTCGGCCTTCCAACGGGAGATGGACCGAATGGTCGACAAGTATGGATTATGGGCTACCTTCCCGTATCTTGATAATGTCACCATCTGCGGCCACGATCAGCAGGACCATGACACCAACCTCCGAAAATTCCTCCAAACCGCAAAACTCCTTAACCTCACATACAATAAGGATAAATGCGTGTTTAGCACCGACCGTCTAGCCATCCTCGGCTACGTAGTGCGTTAAGGAGTGATAGGCCCCGACCCCGAACGCATGCGCCCCCTGATGGAACTCCCTCTGCCCAATACCCTCAAATCCCTCAAACGCTGCCTGGGTTTCTTTGCGTACTATGCCCAATGGGTTCCCAACTACGCTGACAAGGCCCGTCCCCTTATTCAAACCACGACCTTCCCGCCGTCGACAGAGGCCTGCCAGGCCTTTAGCCGCATCAAAGCGGTAATCGCAAAGGCCACGATGCGCGCCATCGACAGTCCCTCCCCTTCCAGGTCGAGAGCGACGCATCAGAAGTTGCTCTGGCAACCACCCTGAACCAAGCGGGCAGACCCGTGGCCTTCTTCTCCAGAACTCTCCAGGCTTCCGAACTCCGCCACCCCTCTGTGGAAAAGGAAGCCCAGGCCATAGTCAAAGCGGAGAGACATTGGAGTCACTATTTGGCTGGCAGGAGGTTTACCCTCCTCACAGACCAACGGTCAGTAGCCTTCATGTTTGATAATGCACAAAGGGGCAAGAATAAGAACGACAAGATCTTACGGTGGCGGATCGAGTTGTCCACGTACAACTATGAGATCTTGTATCGTCCTGGGAAGCTCAATGAGCCTCCTGATGCCCTGTCCCACGGTACCTGCGCCAGCGTGCAGATAGACCGCCTCCGCTCCCTCCACGCGGACCTCTGCCATCCAGGGGTGACCCGTCTCTACCATTTCATTAAGGCCCGCAACCTGCCTTTCTCCATCGCGGAAGTCAGGACTGTAACCCGTGACTGCCACATCTGCGCAGAGTGCAAACCGCACTTCTACCGCCCCGAGCGCGCACACCTGATCAAAGCATCCCGCCCCTTCGAACGTCTCAGCATTGACTTAAAGGGACCCCTTCCCTCTAACAACCACAACATTTACTTCCTGGCTGTAATCGACGAATTCTCCCGCTTCCCCTTCGCCATTCCCTGCCCCGACATGACCACATCGACCGTCATTAAGGCCCTCCTCTCCATCTTCTCACTGTTCGGCTACCCCGCGTACATACACAGCGATCAGGGGTCCTCCTTTATGAGCGACGAGCTGTGTCAATTCCTGCTCAACAGGGGCATTGCTTCTAGCAGGACGACCAGCTATAACCCCCGGGGTAACGGACAGGTCGAGCGGGAGAATGGCACCATCTGGAAGGCCATACTACTGGCCCTCCGGTCCAGAGATCTCCCTATTTCCCGATGGGAAGAGGTTATCCCCGATGCCCTACATTCTATCCGCTCACTCCTCTGTACCGCAACAAATCAGACACCTCATGAACGTCTTCTTGTCTTCCCAAGGAAGTTGTCCTCCGGATCCCCTCTCCCGACGTGGCTGGTCACCCCCGGACCCATCTTGCTCCGGAGGCATGTGCGGGTGCACAAGTCCGACCCATTGGTGGAACAAGTCCAGTTACTCCACGCTAACCTGCAGTATGCGTACGTGGAGTACCCCGACGGTCGGCAGGACACGGTCTCCCTCCGGGACCTGGCACCTGCTGGCGTTCGGACTTCCCCCCCTTCACCACAGACCCCCCCCTGTTTTTTTCCCCCCCGAGCCCCACTCAGGTCACCCCTTCCCCATCCATGCCGTCTCCACAGCCAGCTCGGGTGACGGAGACTATTCAAGGACCATCGCTCCCGGACTCCAGAACGTCAGCGGAATCACCACCATCGGCTGAACCGACGTCACCTACTCCACTGCAGCGGTCTGCCAGAATGTCACGGGCCATGAAAAGACTGATCGAATCGATCTAAGTTTCAACAGCTCCATGGACTTTGTTGGGACTTTGTGTAATATTGCTAACTGTCTGGGCCAGTGGGAAGCCAAAAATGTAATAAAAGAAAAGGAGAGAAAATGTTGTTCTCCCGGCTGATACTCATATCACCAGTTCTCTCCCCCCCGCCCCCCCCCCCCCCCCCCCCCCGCCGCCCCCGGCTCTCGTTGATACACCCCCTCACCCCGGCTTCTTTCTCCGCAAGGGGTGAATGTGGTGATATGATTTGCATAGCTGTCTGCCATTGGTGCAGAACACCGGCTTACCATTGGCCCTGGTCGGTTATGTGCCTCTCGACCGATTGGTTGAGACCAGTAATGTGACAGCTCTCTGATTGGTCGAGAGGCTGAGTTAACCACGCCTCCATACTGAGGTATAAATAGTCGCAACGCCCGGCGGTCGTCCATTTTATTGTAGTCAACCGCAGGGCTAAGTTCTAGCTTATTAAAGCCTAACTTTTGTATAGCAACTCGTCTCTCGTGCAATTGATGGCTCATCAGGCAGTGACACAGGGAAAGGGGAGTGGGCAGTGACACGGGGAAAGGGGAGTGGGCAGTGACACAGGGAAAGGGGAGTGGGCAGTGACACAGGGAAAGGGGAGTGGGCAGTGACACGGGGAAAGGGGAGTGGGCAGTGACACGGGGAAAGGGGAGTGGGCAGTGACACAGGGAACGGGGAGTGGGCATTGACACAGGGAAAGGGGAGTGAGCAGTGACACAGGGAAAGGGGAGTGGGCAGTGACACAGGGAACGGGGAGTAGGCAGTGACACGGGGAAAGGGGAGTGGGCACTGACACGGGGAAAGGGGAGTGGGCAGTGACACGGAAAGGGGAGTGGGCAGTGACACAGGGAAAGGGGAGTGGGCAGTGACACGGGGAAAGGGGAGTGGGCAGTGACAGAGGGAAAGGGGAGCGGGAAGTGACACAGGGAAAGGGGAGTGGGCACTGACACAGGGAAAGGGGAGCGGGCAGTGACACAGGGAAAGGGGAGTGGGCAGTGACACAGGGAAAGGGGAGTGGGCACTAGACACAGGGAAAGGGGAGTGGGCAGTGACACAGAGAAAGGGGAGTGGGCAGTGACACAGGGAAAGGGGAGTGGGCAGTGACACGGGGAAAGGGGAGTGGGCAGTGACACAGGGAACGGGGAGTGGGCAGTGACACAGGGAACGGGGAGTTGGCAGTGACACAGGGAAAGGGGAGTGGGCAGTGACACAGGGAACGGGGAGTGGGCAGTGACACAGGGAACGGGGAGTGGGCAGTGACACAGGGAAAGGGGAGTGGGCAGTGACACAGGGAAAGGGGAGTGGGCAGTGACACAGGGAAAGGGGAGTGGGCACTGACACAGGGAAAGGGGAGTGGGCAGTGACACAGGGAAAGGGGAATGGGCAGTGACACAGGGAAAGGGGAGTGGGCAGTGACACAGGGAAAGGGGAGTGGGCAGTGACACAGGGAAAGGGGAGTGGGCTGTGACACAGGGAAAGGGGAGTGGGCAGTGACACAGGGAAAGGGGAGTGGGCAGTGACACAGGGAAAGGGGAGTGGGCAGTGACGCAGGGAAAGGGGAGTGGGCAGTGACACAGGGAAAGGGGAGTGGGCAGTGACACAGGGAAAGGGGAGTGGGCAGTGACACAGGGAAAGGGGAGTGGGCAGTGACACAGGGAAATGGGAGTGGGCAGTGACACAGGGAAAGGGGAGTGGGCAGTGACACGGGGAAAGGGGAGTGGGCAGTGACACAGGGAAAGAGGAGTGGGCAGTGACACAGGGAACGGGGAGTGGGCAGTGACACGGGGAAAGGGGAGTGGGCAGTGACACAGGGAAAGGGGAGTGGGCAGTGACACAGGGAAAGGGGAGTGGGCAGTGACACGGGGAAAGGGGAGTGGGCAGTGACACGGGGAAAGGGGAGTGGGCAGTGACACAGGGAAAGGGGAGTGGGCAGTGACACGGGGAAAGGGGACTGGGCAGTGACACAGGGAAAGGGGAGTGGGCAGTGACACAGGGAAAGGGGAGTGGGCAGTGACACAGGGAAAGGGGAGTGGGCAGTGACACAGGGAAAGGGAAGCGGGCAGTGACACAAGTGTAGTGATCTTTACATGGGGTATATACATAAGGGGTTAATGGGAAATTGAAAGATCACTCGGGGGCAGCACTGGCGGGTATAAAAGCCAGACGCAAGCGGCTCTCTGCCTCTCTTGGTGATTAGGCTGTGAAGAGATTAGGAGCATAGATCTAGCTGAGGGCCTAGTGTGGTCAGACATAGCTACTGTATATAAACGTTGTAACCTTTCTACTGGTATTGATCTTTAAGTAAGAACTCACGCAGTTTTTAAATTTTGTTACTCAATAAACCTTTCAAAACCTCTGGACGACTTTCAGCCTTCTTCATCAAGGTACAGAAAGCCTCTGCTGCAACTTGATTGAGTAATGCGTGTTACGGTTAGTGCTACCAACCACATTACAGTAAGATAACAAAAGATGGTACCAGGCTGGCTTTAAACGAACAATACTAGCTAGATTAGGTTAGAGACAAGAAAGGAAAAAGAACAGAAGTTAAAGTACCGACCGCTCAACTGTGGAAGACTTCACAGCATTTGGATCCTAGACAACCAGCCGACGCGATGAAGCACGTGCAAGCTCCACGGCAGCTGAAAACTACCGGGAACTTAAATAGGAACTGGAAAACATTTAAACAGCAGTTCCAAATATACATGGCAGCTACTGACTTAAACACAGCATCCAACGAGCGAAAGATTGTGCTGCTACTAGCATGGGCAGGCCAGCAAGCTGTAGACTTTTATAACTCTTTCACTTACGTTGAAAATGAAGACAAAACTAAATTTCAAGTGATAATTGCAAAATTTGAAGAACACTGTAAAACACAGTCTAATGAAATCATGGAAAGATTTAATATTCGCAACAGGTTCCAAAAAAATGGGGAGACAATCTTTAATTTTGTCACAGATCTCCGATTAATAGCACAAGGCTGTAACAATGCTGATGTAACAGATTCCATCATCAGAGATTAATTATTCTATGGCATCTCCGATGAACACTTAAGGGAATCACCAATGCAACAAAATGATCGAACTCTAAAAACCACCATAGCAAAGTGCACAGCGCAAGAACAAAAGAAACAGCAGCACCTTGAGTTTCTTCAGAAAAAAAACGGGGAGAAATTCTTCCACGAGGTGGAAGAAGTTAAAATGGTGTCCTCTCCTCACAGGCATCTTCTTCCGGCCGCCAGCTCCAATTCAAAAATGTACGCGCATGCGCACAGTCAAGAGAGATGCGACCTGGTGAGATCCCGTTATGCGCACGCGCAAGAAGCTGCGCATGCGTACTACGCAAAATGCTGAACTCAGCCAGAGTGGCGATTCGCGCATGCGCAATCGCTTCCTACGCAAGATGTCACGTATGTCACGACATGCTACCGCTGTGGCAACGCCCACTTAAAAGGGAAATGTCCTGCACAATGGAAAAGACGTTTAAAGTGCAAACTGAATTATTTCACCTCCCAGCGTAAGTCAACAGCAAAATATCACTCTCCAACACAGAGGCATGGAAACTTCAAGGTTCGCACAGTGGATACAATGGAAAACCAAACACCCAAAGAAAATTTTTCTGACCACAAAGATTTCCACTCCTGGGAGAACACATACTTCGTCGGAATAATAGATTCGGCAGAGGAACTTCAAGCGCCGGCCACAAATTCTCAATAAGTTAATGCCTTTGACTCCAAAAGTGAATGGAGCGCCACGGTGCAAGTGAACTACTACCCAATTATGTTGAAGCTTGACACGGGAGAGTCCGCAAACTTGATGACAAGCAAAGATTTTGCATCCATCCCAGGGACACACAAGATGATACCTGCTGCATGCAAGTTAAAAGACTATGGGCGGGATACTCCGACCTCCCGCCGGGTCGGAGAATCACCGGGGGTCAGCATGAATTCATCCCCCCGCCAGCTGCCGAATTCTCCAGCGCCGGAGATTCGGCGGGGCGGGAATTGTACTGCGCTGGTCGGCAGGCTCCCCCCCACCCCCCCTGCGATTCTCCGACCCGCGATGGGCCAAACCCCTGCTCATCCTATGCAGGTCCTGCCAGCGTAAATTGGACTCGGTCCCTTACCAGCAGGACCTGGCGGTGCGGGCGGGCTCCGGGGGGGGGGGGGGGGGGGGTGCATAGGGTGATCTGGCCCCGGGGGGGGGGGGTGGCCTGACCCACGATCGGGGCCCACCGATCCACGGGCGGGCCTGTGCCGTGGGGGCACTCTATTCCTACGCGCCGGCCGACGCATAGGTGAACCCCCCCTGCACATGCGCGGGGATGACGTCAGCAGCCGCTGATGCTCCCGCGCTTGCGCGGATCCGCGTCAGCCGGCGGAGCCCCCTCGACCCCGGCTGGCGCGACACCAAAGGCCTTCCACGCCGGCCGGCGGGGCGCCAACCACTCCGGGGCGGGCCTAGCTCCTGATGGTGCGGTGGATTTTGCATCTTTGGGGCGGCCCGACGCCGGAGTGATTCACACCACTCCGTCCCGCCGGGAGCCCCCCCACCCCGCCGGGTATGGAAGAATCGCGTCCCTGAATGGCAACCAGATCACCAAAAAAGGATCATGCCACCCACAAGTAGTCAGTAAGAGGGTCACAAAAGGACTACGCTTCGAGATCGTGGACGACAAAAAGACGTCGTTGTTAGGTACTCAAGCCTGCAAGGACTTGCAGCTAGTCCAGAGAATATTAATGCATAGAACATAGAACATTACAGCGCAGTACAAGCCCTTCGGCTCTCGATGTTGCGTGAAACCACTCTAAAGCCCATCTACACTATTCCCACAGAACATAGGACATCACGTCTGGAAAGTCATCATGACAAGACAATGACATCCAGCTGCTGCTCAGCGAGTATCCTGACGTCTTTCGTGGCATGGGTACGTTACCTTACAAATACAAAATCCTGCTCAAGGAAGATGCAAAACCTGTCATTCATCCACCTAGAAGGGTACCAGCTCCCTTGCGGGACAGGCTAAAATCAGAACTCCTACGCCTACAATCTCAAAGCATAATATCAAAGGTCACACAGCCGACTGACTGGGTCAGCTCGCTAGTGTGTGCCAAGAAGCCATCAGGTGACCTCAGAATCTGTTTAGATCCCAAAGATCTGAACAAAAACATTTGCAGGGAACACTACCCCATCCCCAATTGAGAGGAGATAACATGTGAAATGGCAAACGCTCGCATCTTCTCCAAACTTGATGCTTCCCAAGGCTTCTAGCAGATGTAGTTCGACGATTCCAGGAGACTGTTGTGTACGTTCAACACGCCATTTGGACGATACTTCTATAATCGCATGCCTTTCGGGATCATCTCCACATCCGAATTCTTTCACAGAGTCATGGAGCAGATGACGGAGGGCATTGAAGGTGTCAGACTATATGTCGATGACGTCATCATATGGTCAACGATAGAAGAAGACCACATTGCTCAATAAAGACAAGTTTTCAAAAGAATTCACAAATTTGGGTTGAAACTCAACCAATCCAAGTGCACCTTTGCACGCTCATCTCTGACCTTCCTGGGTGACACAATATCAGCGCAATGGTTGAGGTCGGATAATAAAAATATCGCGACAATCCAGAACATGCAACAGCCAAGAGACAAGAAAGCTGTGCATAGGTTTCTTGGATTCATCAATTTCCTAGGCAAGTTCATACCGAACTTATCAACAAGGACGTCAGCATTACGAAATGTGGAAGGACAACAGAGTTTTAACTCCACTCCACCATGAAGAGTGGGTGGATCTAAAGCACCAATTGATGGCAACTCAAACTCTGATGTTCTTCAACCCAACGAAACCCACAAAGATCACCACCGATGCCAGTCAACATGGAATTGGTACTCCTCCAACAGGATGACCAATCGGACTGGGTCCCAGTTGCATACACGTCTAGAAGGATGACCGCCACAGAGTACAGGTATGCACAGATAGAGAAGGAATGCCTGGGGCTGATCACAGGTATAACAAAATTTCACCACTATGTGTACGGCCTTCCCATGTTCCTAGTTGAGACTGATCATCGACCACTGGTCAACATAATTGAAACAAATCTCAATGATATGACGCTGTGCCTACAACGCATGATGATGAAGCTGAGGAGGTATGACTTCACACTGGTCTACATTCCTGGGAAGGACCTCATCATCGCCGACACACTGTCCTAAGCCATTGACACTGGCAGCTCAGCTCCTGCGCCCATTGACGATGTAGAAGCTCACGCACAGTTGTGCTGAGAGACTCTCCCGGCTTCTGACGAGAAGCTACAGCAAGTTCGTCTGGTGACAGGAGAAGATGCGACCTTGCTCTAGGTCATGCACAACCTTCACATGGCTGGTCAAAAGGACGGTGTCCGCAGTTCCAAAACATCAAAACTGAACTGTCAGTAGTGGACGGAGTAATATGGAGAAATGACAGAATCCTCATTCCACTGACGCTCAGGTCAGACAAACTCCGCAGGATTCACGAGGGACATCTCGGAATCGAAAAATGCAAAAGATGAGCAAGGCAATCCGTGTACTTGCCTGGAATAAATGAGGACATTACAAATGAGGATACTCACATGTCACATGTGTCAAAAACATCAACCGGCACAATGCAAGGAGCCACTCCAGCAGCATGAGATGGCTACGTCACCGTGGGACAAAGTTGGCATAGACTTGTTTCACTCCATGAGTTGAAACTATGTTCTTATCATTGATTATTACTCCAACTTTCCGGAAGTAATGAAACTCCCGGATCTCACGTCCACATCACTTATCAAAGCCTGCAATTAAACATTCTCAAGGCATGGTATTCCACAAACAGTCACGTCCGATAATGGTCCTTGCTTTGCAAGCTGGGAGTGGATGGAATTCTCCAAGAAATACAAATTTAAACACGTGACATCGAGTCCACACTTTCCCCAATCCAACGGCAAAGTAGAGAAAAAGTGGGGCAGAGCATGCATGGGAGGCACCTGGTATTGGGACCAGGAGGCCCTGCTGATTGTGCCGTGGGGGGAATGAATCCAATGATTGTGTCATTGGATGGGGCACCACTGATGGCAATGGCGATTGTACTATTGGGCAAGGGTTGGGAGAGTGCCTGATATCTTTGTGGTGGGGTTGGGGGATGGCGGTTTTGGAGGAAAGTTTAACTCTTTGCTGATCGTGACCTCTATTAAAGATGGCGCCCAGATCTCTGTGGAGCCAGCCTCGCTCACCTGGCCAGACTGACAACATCAACCAGCCCCGTGATTTTCTTCAGTCAGAGTGCCAGATCTGGAAACTCAGTTGTGTATCTGGAGAAATACACGCCGGTTTTCACTCAGATCCTGACACTCCATCAAATTACCAAGGAAACTAAATGGCATCCAAAAGGTGGAAATGAACCACTCTGTCCCTCGACCACTACAGGTTTGGAGCCTGCACCCCAGACCTGGACAGCACGGTAGCATTGTGGATAGCACAATCGCTTCACAGCTCCAGGGTCCCAGGTTCGATTCCGGCTTGGGTCACTGTCTGTGCGGAGTCTGCACAGCCTCCCCATGTGTGCGTGGGTTTCCTCCGGGTGCTCCGGTTTCCTCCCACAGTCCAAAGATGTGCAGGTTAGGTGGATTGGACATGATAAATTTCCCTTAGTGTTGGGTGGGGTTTCTGGGTTATGGGGATAGGGTGGAGGTGTTAACCTTGGGTAGGGTGCTCTTTCCAGGAGCCGGTGCAGACTCGATGGGCCGAATGGCCTCCTTCTGCCCTGTAAATTCTATGATCTATGAACACTGAGGATCATACTTGGATTTCCAAGAAAAAGTGTTTGATAAGGGACCGCACAAAAGACGACTTTATAAGAAAAGAGCCCATGGGGTGCTGGGGGTAATAGCAGATTGGAATCACTAATAGAGGTCAGAGTTGGCATTTTCAGGATAGCAACCTGTAACTAGTGGAGTGTCACACGGATCTGTGTTGCGACCACAATTATTCACGATATATTTTAGTGGCTTGGATGAGGGAAGTGAATGCACTATGCCAAATTTGCAGATGACACAAAAATAGATGGCAAGGCAAATAATGAGGATGATTCAAAGAGTCTACAGTTGGATATGGATAGGTTAAGTGAGTACTGGGCAATAACTTGGCAGACGGAATATAATTTAGGAAAGCGTGTAACGATGCATTATGGTCGGAATGTTATTTAAATGGAGAAAGGCTGCAGAAATCTGCGGCACAGAAGGACTTGGGGATCCTTGTGTGGAAATCGCAAAAAGGTAACATGCAAATTCAGCTGGGAATAGGGAAGGTAAATAGAACATTGGCCTTTATTTCAAAGGAAATTGAGTGTAAAAATGGGCAAGTCTTGCTAAATCTATACAAGGCACTAGTTAGACCACACCTGGAATACTGTGGAAGGTTTGGTCCCTTATCTGAGGAAAGATATACTGCCATTAGAGGTAGTCCAGAGAGGTTAACTCAGATGATCCGGGTATGGAGGGATTTTCATATGCGGAGAGTTTGAGTAGCTGGGCCTGTACTCATTGGAGTTTAGGAGAAAGAGAGGCGACTTTATTGAGATATATACAATTTCCAGAGGGCTTGACAGGGTAGGCTCTGAGAGGCGTTTCCCATTAAGGGAGAGTTGAGGACCAAAGGGCATAATCTCATAGTAAGGAGATGTCAATTTACGACAGAGATCAGAAGAAATGTTGTGTGGGATACTCCGGCCTCCGCCGGGTAGTAGAATCCCCGGGGGGGGGGGGGGGGGTGCGCGAATCCCGCCTCGACGCCCGCTGCCGTATTTTCCAGCAGCGATTTTTCAGGCGGGGGTGGGATTCACGCCACGTTGGTCGAAGGCTGTTGACAGCAGATACATTAACGGCATTCAAAAGGCATGTCGACAAATACATGGATAGGCTAGGTATAGGGCAATACGGCACAAGGAAGTGCTGAGGGTTTTGGCCAAGGATGGTATCATGACCGGTTCAGGCTTGGAGGGCCGAAAGGACTGTTCCTGTCCTGTATTGTTCTTTGTTCTTTGAACTGTGATCCCTTTCATTTTAGACCCCTTAGCTTTTGCAAACAGTGTCTCTCTATCCCTTCATGATATTCAAGGCTTTTTTCAAATCACCCTATCGTTTCCTATCTTCTAGCTCTATATTATCAGCTTGTGCAAGGTTTTTTAGGCACCTAGTAAACAGATGGTGTTGTTTTAAAGCCAGAAAATATGTTGAATTGAATAGTGCATAACTGAACTCCCCCGTGAATTTGGACAGTCTCGTTTCATTACTCAGCTTAATGCAGTGAGTCAGAAATCAGACCTTTGAAGCAGGCAGATAACTATTCACTGACAGGAAATTGTTCGAGCAGAATGTGTGGAGGAGTGAAAAGTATTAAATGTTCCAAACTGCTCCGCCTTGGTAATGTCAGTGTGTAACTGAATCTTTGAAAACAGGACGTTGCACATTCAGTGCTGGATTTGTGGCAAATTTACTGGTTTCAGCCAGGTCTGTACAGCACAAGTGCACGTGGGGTCTGGTGAAGATTTACTGAAGCCTTAGAAAGGTGGAGTGTTTACGGGGTGGCCAATTAGTTACCAGTGCTATAAGTTAAAAGCAGCCCTTATGGCTCTTCAACCAAGTAGCCTGACTTTCGCGGTGTAGATTTACTCATTTGTGATCACTAACCTGAGGGGCAGTAGGGTGGCCTGCCAGATCAGAGGAACAAGATTAGGAGCTGTTATAAAGTCGGACATGAGGGAAAAAGATTCCAGAGTAAAATTATAAATTGGTCAATCTGTAAATATCCACGGGGGTTAGACAATTCCCAAGCTGCCCTTTGTTTGAGCTCACACTCTGTTGTTAGGATGAATGAACTTCATCAGATCTCGAGTAGCTTCTAAATGGAGCATTTTGAGACAGCATGAGGCTGTGTCCTAAGATTGTGTCAGACACTCAACTTGCAGAAAGTGCTGCTTATGTCCTGTTCATCTAACAACGCAGATCACAGCAATAAAAGCTGTGATAGTTACACAATCAGTTTGTATCAATATGAAACTCCACAATTATGCAATCTGTACGTATAGCATAAAAATCAATGTGTCCAAAAAGAAATCAGGGAAGTGATATTTATGCAACATCTAACAACATCTAGCTTAAGTTTAATTTGGTTTGGGGCACCAGTGTCACTTCAGCTGATGTGAAGTTGTTAAAGTTCCTGGATATACTTTCCAAATGTAGCTTTTTTCACTTTTGTTAAAAGTTGTTTAGATATTTAATCTTTATTAGTTTGCTGCTAAGGTAAATACATCATTTCCGTTTAAACAAACTCATACACAGCTCTTTTTTAAATTCATTTATGGGATGTGGACATCGCTGGCCAGACCAGCATTTATTGCCCATCCCAATTTTCCTTTCAGAACATGATGGTGAGCTGCGTTCAGCTGCAGTACCCGAGATGGAGGTACATCCACAGCGAGGGAGCTTCAGGTTTCTGACTCAGCAACAGTGAAAGAAAGGTGAAATATTTCCAAGTCAGGGTGATGAGTGACTTGGAGGGGAACCTCTAGGTGGTGGTGTGCCCAGTAACCCGCTGCCCTTGTCCTTCTAGATGGTAGTGGTTGTTGGTGTGGAACAGTATTTTTCAAACCTTTTTGCCTGGGGCTGACCTTGCCAACTGGCCGACCTTTTGGGCTCATGCTCGCCTATTGCGGGCGACCGCAACACATGCCACGTTCACCTACCTTTAATGCAAAAGGGGAGCCTGGTCCTCAGGTTTGCAGAAGGAGAGGAAAATGCACATACCAGGTGAAGACTTCAGCATGCTCCTTTGTGCCACCTTCAGCTTTATGAAAACGGAAATTCCAACTTCGCACATGCAGGTTGTCACAAAGGGCAATAGTAATGCTTGTTTTACTTGCTGGATACTGCTAGGAGATGCTACTCCAGAATGCTGACAGCCTCATGGACTTTTGGTGGGTTTTTGACATGCTGCTACAGGTCAGGTACAGCAGCTTAGTTTTTTCATTTGGAATCAGCTGTAAGTTAATAGCACAATGGGGGTGTGGGGGTGGTGGGTAGGTGCAGGGAGGGTGGAAGTTCGGGGTGGGTGGGCGGGTGTTGCTGGATGCATGGGGGTGGGACGGGTTGGTCGAGCTTCTGGTGGCCAGGCCCCCTTGTCGATGAACCTGGTGGCAATGAGAGTGTCCTGTACGCAGTGGCTCAGGCATACCCATTATGTGGCCTTCAATCGCTGCCTGGGCCCCATGCCCTGTCCATCCTGGCCCGCCACTGCATCTTCCTTATCGAATGAAGCCTGGCGGTTATCATCTTCCCCAGCATGTTACCCCTCTGCTGCGCGATGCTGTGGAGGACGCGGCAGGCCACCACAATGTGGGGACGTTCCGAGTGCTAACTGGTGGGCCCCAGCAGAGCAGTCCAGGCACCTGAACCACACCTTCAGGATGCCGACGCATAGCTTGATCACACACCTAGTCACTGCATGGGCGCCATTGTAGTGGTTCTGCACATTGGCCTCTGGATAGGTGACTTCAGCGATGACTGCACTGGATAACCTCTGTTGCCCAGGAACCAACCCCTCACCCAAGGGAGCACCTCGAAAGTGTGGGGAAACCATCGAGTGTGCCAGGATGAAGGCGTCATACGTGCTGCCTGGGTATCAGACGCAGATGTGTATGATGTGCAGCTGGTGATCACACACCAACTGCATGTTCATGGAGTGAAACCTCTTCAGTTTGTGAAGGTCAGCCCTTCATGTGATGGTGCTCATAGGGGAACATGCATCCCGTTTATTGCCCCTGTACCTGGGGCATCCCAGCGATGATGGCTAATTCCACTTCCCGGGCAAACTTGCGCGACCGGTCCATATTCAGCTTGATATACTGTGCATCCTGGGCATACGTGGCCTCCGTTACAGTGGGAATGCATTTGTGCATGGTGGCTTGTGAGATCCCAGACAGGTCGCCTCAGCCCATGGAAGAACCCCTTTGCATAGAGGTTCAGATTGACCATCGCCTTGATGGCTACCGGGAGTGGGTGTCCTCCCCCATAACCCCGCAGTTCCAGGTGAACCATGATGCAGCAGAGATGTCGCAAGGTCCCCCTGCTCAGCCACGGTCTTCAGTGACATATGGTCCAGCAGGCCCTCGAACATCAGGCGCTGCCAGTACACATGAGGCCTGATTGGTGCCGCATTCCCACTCCCTCCTCGGCCTGTTGGATGGTCGGCTCTCCATCCTCACTGACTGGTTCCTGCTCCTCTGGTGCAGACTCCTGTTTTACATGGTCCTTCCGAGCAGCTCCTGCATGCTCAGCCGTAGTGCATCCACTAGGGCTGTGGTGGCCATGCAGATGCCAACCATTGTGGGCAGCACAATGGAACAGTGGTTAGCACAGTTGCATCACAGCTCCAGGGTCCCAGGATCGATTTGCGGCTTGGGTCACTATCTGTGTGGACTCTCCCCATGTCTGCATGGGCTTCCTCCGGGTGCTCGGGTTCCCTGCCCCCGCATTTCCCCCTCCCCTCCCACCTCCACCCCTGCCATTCTCCTGGGCACATCACCCTCCGCACCGCATCTCTGATCCTGTGGTAGCCTGGCACTGGGGAGCCTCTGACACTGGCATCCATCCCTGCCAGTAGGGGTGCAGATGGCTGACGCTACCCGTTGTGTTATGTTATTGCTAGTAACGTAAGCTGCCGCTTGATGTAGGCTCTGCTGAAAGATGCTCCAGACTCAGAGATACGTTTAACGTATTTATTGAACGATTAACCATACTCCGAAATGAGTTCAACTCTCTACTAATCTGCCTCTGGTAACTCAGTCTATTTTGCTAACTATACAAGCTTGCTCTTGACCATGTGCTAGGGTGTGATGTTGCTGTTAATCAACCCCGTCCTGCTCTCTAGGTTTCTGCCAGTGGAAGAGGCAGAGCCTGTGTGCCTTGTCCTTTTTATATGGGTCGTGTAATGCCCCCTTGTGGTAACCTCTAGGTGTCCTGATTGCCTATTGGTTGTGTCCTGTTCTAATGACCCATTGGTTGTGTGTCTGCATGTCAAGACATCTCTGGTGCTCCCTCTAGTGGTTACTTAGTTGTGGTGTATTTACATTAACCACTTGTGTGTATACAGTGATGCATATCACTACACTACCCATGCCAGTGTATGTACTGCGGCCCCTGCCCTGCATCCTCCCATATGATCTGTGCAGGTCAGGTGCATTGGGCATGCTAAATTGCCCTTAGTGTCCAAAAAGATTAGGTGAGGTTACTGGGTTACGGGGATATGGTGAAATTCTATTTTGGGTACCCTGTTTGGGGAGGACATGTGGTGCTCCACCAGTGGTTGGGGCCCAGTTGTGGGAGGGGGTGTGATTTGTGGGCTCCTCAGGGGGTGGCTGCAGAGGACGGGAGGGGTGCAAGGGCGTCCAAACAACCAGCGGCATTCTGTGCATTTACGGGCCATGGTGGACGTTCAGTGGGTGTGCAGCAAGATGGTTGCATTGCAGGCTGCACCAATGACCTGGACATCCCGGTCTCACGGCCCATCCCCTGGTCATGACTACTCCTCCCGGCCCTGCCAGTGGCCCCCCCCCCCCCCCCCCCCCCCCGCCCCCAGCCAGTTAGCAGGACCGGTAGCCCACGGCTATGCCTTTGGGAACATGCCTTAACTCCTCTCTCTCCCTCAGCAGCCATGGCACCTGTTTCCCGAGTTTAAATACCACAAGTGAACCTCGCTGTTGGTAATTCCTCCTGGCAGAGCCGGAGCATTGCGGGAGTCCTGGAAAATGCCGGAGCAGGCCCGTTAATGATATGATAACGCCGCTTAATGTACAGTTGGAATTCCCATGTCAGCCTATGGCATGGAACTCATTCACACCGCTGGAGTATGGCATTCCATACGGCGCCCGGCTCCGGCCTCGATTTTTGGCTGACCCCCCAAATTCTCCGCCCGATCATGATTCGCGGTTCCGCATCGCTGGATAGAGAATTCCGCCCAATGTGTCCAGAAGAAATTCAAAGCTCTGCTCCTTGTCATGACAAAATAGTGATGCACTATTTAATATATCGAAGTCATGAAAAGTGCTAAGTTCTTTTTTTATTCTAAGATTTGGGGTTTTGGAGCTGTTTCTGCACACTCACACCGGTATCCTAATTCCTCCTTTAATCCTGTGTTGGAATTTGCATCTCAGTGAAGTTGTGCATTAGATGGTCCATCTAATCAGCCTTCCTGACATTCAGGCAACCGTCCCAAATGATCAAAGAGGGTGTCTATCTCAAGATCTTTGTTTATCGTCCGCTGCATAGTTCTAATGTCTCAGGTGGGAGTCACATTATCAAATTCAGTTCTCCTAAAAGTTCATAGGCAAGGAGATTAATATCTCCAAGTGAAAAATATCAGCTTATTAATCTCATCTACAATTGACTTTCATAACAACGTAATCAGTACAAAATTGATATATTCCATTCAACTATACCCAAGTTAAGATATTTGCATCACCATTTGGTGTTGTGATTTCTTTTCCTGGCTGGATTCTCCGTCCCGCCACACCACATTTCTGTTTCAGCATGCCGGCGGGATGCTCCATTACATCAGCTGGTCAATGCGGTTTCCCATTGTGGGGCAGCCCCACGCAGTCAGGAAGCCACTGGACTGCTGGCAAAATGGAGCATCCACCGGCAGAGAATCAAGCCCCCAACTCTACTGAGCATCCTCAACCACTTAGGGCAACACAGTAGCATAATGGTTAGCACAATTGCTTCACAGCTCCAGGGTCCCAGGTTCGATTCCCAGCTGGGTCACTGTCTGTGCGGAGTCCGCACGTTCTCCCCGTGTGTGTGTGAGTTTCCTCTGGGTGCTCCGGTTTCCTCCCACAGTCCAGAGATGTGCAGGTTAGGTGGACTGGTCGTGCTAAATTGCCCTTAGTGTCCAAAATTGCCCTTACTGTTGGTTGAGTGGGGTTACTGGGTTATGGGGAGAGGGTGGTGTGGGCTTGGGTGGGGTGCTCTTTCTAAGAGCCGGTGCAGACTCGATGGGCCGAATGGCCTCCTTCTGCACTGTAAATTCTATGATTCTAACCACTTCCTCACACCATTTTACACATGCAATGGTTATCTTGTTCATGAGTTCTGGAGAAACTTTCGAGACCAATAATATGTTTGCATAATATCTTTAAAACATAATTTAAATGTTCTCACTTGATTCCAGGAATTACCATATTATGCTTGTTTGTTTTTTCTTTTAAAGGAAGTTTTGATTTCTCACAAACAAGATTTTGGCTGACACTTTTTTAATTTTAGAATTATCCCACATTCAGATAGCAGTGTTGTTGGGCTGGGAGCTCTTGTTAATCTTCAATTTATTTCTTCACAGTACAATCTTTATCTTTTTTTGATACACAGAAAAATCTTTTTGCCATTGTTAAGTGATTTTATCAATTCCAGTTTCAGAAACAATTATGCCTAGGCTTGGTGGTTTTTAAATAGTGCTTTTGGGTCAGAGACAATCAGTTGAGTGGGAACTTCCATATCTCTCATGCTCAAATGCTTTGGCCGCGAGTCAGCTTGTCTCAAAAGGTAACAACAGATGATAGCAAACAGCTTGAATAGCTAAAACCAAATCTCTGAAGGCAAAGCCTTTAGATCAAATTGGATGTCTGTAAATAAGAATTTGCAAGGCTGTGGTCCCTTGCTGTGGTATCAGTGCCCATGCGACCCTGGATATTCATTCAATTTTTTTTTTTAAGTTTCCATTGTGATTCTGCTTTGAAACTCATATCTTTTAAAATAAATTTAGAGTAACCAATCATTTTTTTTCCAATTAAGGGGCAATTTAGCGTGGCCAATCCACCTAACCTGCACATCTTTGGGTTGTGGGGGTGAAACCCATGCAGACATGGGGAGAATGTGCAAACTCCACACAGACAGTGACCCGGGGCCAGGATCAAACCCGGGTCCTCAGTGCCAAAGGCAACAGTGCTCACCACTGCACCACCGTCCCGCCCATGAAAGCCATAGGTTAATAATATTAAATCATAGCTGTGAATTTAGAAACTTCAATTGAGTAATGTCCAAAATATATACATTTAATAATCTAAAAAAGCAGAAAAGGTTAACATCCCGACTTGTTTTTTGGGAGGATGGAGAAAATATGTCACACAATTGTAAACTTTATGTAATTTTTTCTAAAAGAGCTCTCCTTATTAAAATAACCAATCTCCATTTTGAACTCTGCTTTTAAAAATAATCTTTTGCTTTCTTTTCTTCAACTACACCCCCAATTTAGTTCCAATTACTTCCAAACCTTCTCACATTTTGTTAAATGTTTCTCACCCAAGAATATTTTTTTTTCTGGAAGAACCAGGATTCTGAGAAAAAAAAGTTAAAGAGAGACATCAGCTTCTGAAAAGGACAACACTACAGCGGCACAGATTAACTGTTTGGAGGACAGAATATTTCCCATATCTCTTTTGTTTATCGGTTTTCTCCTTTAAAACAATTTTAAAGATCAGGCCTTTCACACCTTTTGTTCTCTCTGGAGATTGCCATTAACACGCTTTTCCCTTGGTTTCTGTGCCTATTAGTACCCCGTTTCCCTGGATTTCTGTGGCTATGAATCATCTTTCATTCTCACTTCATAGTATAAATATGTCCCACTTTCTCTGTCTGTTTGCTTTGACAGAGTCATTAGACTCGGAAAGTTAGCTTTTTTCTCTCCCTACAGGTGCTGCCAGACCTGCTGAGATTTTCCAGCATTTTCTCTTTTGTTTAAACATCGAGGGCGGGATTCTCAGTTCCTTAGACTAAAGGCACGATTCTCCGGAAAAAACTTTATGTGTGGTTGCAAGCGGGAATTGCCACGAGCTTCCCGGCACTCGGCCCAGCAAGGCTGGCAATACAATTCAATGTTAATTGGTCAACTTAACAAGGACTCAAAGGATTCTTGCCGCAAATGAAGACTTGCCAGCTGATTCGCCGGGACCGCGCTCGCCAGCCCCCTGCTAACAAGGTTGAGCAGCATTTAAGCTTCACTGACTCAGCCAACCCCAGCCAGCTCACAATAATGGTGCCGAGAAGACCAGCCCCAAGATTTGGGGCGGCAGATCTGGAGCGGCTAGACACCATGGAGGCCAGCGGGGATGTTCCTGTACCCCCGAACATCCCAGAGGGATAGCCACAGGGCAGCCAGTGCCTCCTCAGATGAGGTGGCGGAAGCTATGAGCTCGGGGAGTGTGACAAGGAGGACTGGCCTTCTGTGGTGGAAAAAGGTCAATGACCCACACCGGCAGCACGAGTGATTAGACACCAAAGCTTCCCCAACAAAGGGAGCATCCACCCCCAACTCCCCATGCAGCCTCAAACTTCCCTCCAACCCCTCCCCCTGCAAACCCCCAAACCTCCCTCCCCCCCCAACCACTATGAACCACATGTGTGGCTAACGATGCCCCCTCTGTGTCTCATCAAGAAAAATTGCCCCATAATCATTGGTACAGGGCCCAGACAAGCGGAGGTGTGCCGGACTTAAGAATCCTCACCTCCTTTGCGTAGTGTGCCATGGAAGTGACTGGGCTGGCCAAGGTCAGGGTGGTCACTAATGCGGAGGTTGGTGGAGGCCACAGAAGTGAGGAACCAGCAAGCCCCACCTGGTGTATCTGTCAAAAGTGAGTTGTTAGTGCCTTACTGACTGACCCACCCCTCCAACTGACCAAATGTCCATTCTCCCGCAGGTCCTCCAGCCAACGGCACCGGCCCATTCCGGCAGCACCCTCTCCTGACACCTCAGAGGAGAACTCCGAGGATGCAACCATTATAGTCGTGGCACAGCTGACATCCCCCCCCTCCACCAATGCAGATACATACACCTCGGTGGGACATGTTAGTGACCAGGTTTCGGGGGCACAACCTGGTGGAGGCAGGAACGCCCAGGCGAGACAGCAGTGAGAGGGCTGCTGGATCCCAGGACCCAGCTGGGTTCTAGCCTGATGCTGAGCCTGTGGTAAAGAGGTATCCAGAGCTGATTATGATGATAGTGTGCAGTCGGAACTTTCAGAGGGAGATTTCAGGGACCATCAGGAGAATGGGGAATTGTAAAACATATTAAATACCCTTGTGCACACCCAGTATGATGTCTCTGTCACTTTCTTCCGCAATGCAGGCCAAGCTCCGATCCCTTGACCTATTTCTCCAGGCATCTCCCCCTCCTGTGGCACCCACCCACCCTTCGGCCATGGGCATATCCCGCCACCTGGGTGTTCAGATTTTGGCTCCTGTGTGTGTGATGTTGCCTCCCTCAGTGTTTAAGCATAGTGTTCAGGCATCAGGGTGTGATTGGGATGCGAGGCAATGACACCCACATGTTACATGGCCCACCACTTGGGATGTGAAAAGTGCTCACTTAACCACGTTCGCCATAACCCTATCAGCAATAGCCTTCAGCCACACAGCCAGTGGCCTCGGCAGTCGGTGGGGGTTATGGGTGGTTGTGTCATGGGAGTGTCCCTTTAAGAAATGTTTTGTCTTCTCAAATAGCTGCAGTGATGTTATTGTGTGGGTGGAGCTGGGCTGTGGCTCTGGTTTTTACTTTTGTTTTGAGCTGGGAGCTGGCTGTGGCTCTGAGTTTTACTTTCAGTTTACACTGTTGGAAGCTGGATTCAGACAAAGAAGGCTTCTTTGGTCTCTCTCTCTCTCTGCATGTTAAAAGGAGTCCAGATCACTTGATAATTGAAAAGTGATAACTGTTTTCCAGAAAGAATCCAAACGTACATTTTTGGTCAAAGGGTTTTCCTGGTTTAGTGGATGTTGTTATCAAATTGAAACAGTTGAAAGGGAAGTTATTCAGGGTTTTATATATATATATATATATATATATATTGTATCCTGTAGCTGTGTGGGGTATTTGTGTTTATAGTTGATAAAATGCTTACTGTGTGTGTTTATAGAAATGCTAACTGAATTCATAGAATAAACTTTGTTTTTGATTAAAAGTGCTGAAGGCCTCTGTTGAATAACACCTGAAAAGTAGGTCCTTGTGCTCCTCGTAACCAAAATGAATAAACAGTTGTAGGTCAGGTGAACTGCATGATATACTTTGGACTTTTCTAAACACTGGCCCATAACAGTTGGTGGGGCAGACGGGCAGGTAGAAGGGTTGCTCCTAGAATGGGTAAAAGATACAGGGGTTGGCTTGGTCATGCCGTGAGTGATTGCCCCCGGTTGCCCCCCCCCCCCTTCCAGCACCTCTCCCCACCCGCACCATCCCATGGCGGCCCACCCACGCAGAAGTTAACCCACCCGCAGCCGAGAATCCCCCACCCCCTACTGAACACGGAGGTGGCATGCCACCGCCATCGGGCTCTTTGCCTGCAAGCAAAGATGGCTACTCATCTCCTCGGCTCCCCACAAAAACCCTCCTAACAGGTTCACAATGTGGCACTGGTTGCATGGAGTGCGCCCATCCTGTTGATGGGCCAGTAAGGGCCAGAGGGCACCTGGGGAATGGCCTTTATGAAAATGAAATGAAATGAAAATTGCTTATTGTCACGAGTAGGCTTCAATGAAGTTACTGTGAAAAGTCCCTAGTCGCCACATTCCGGCGCCTTTCCGGGGAGGATGGCACGGGAATCGAACCATGCTGCTGGCCTGCTTGGTCTGCTTTAAAAGCCAGCAATTTAGCCTTGTGAGCTAAACCAGCTCTAGGCACTCAAATGACCCATGGCACTAAGTTCACAGTGGGCAGTCATCAGTGTGCGCAGCTGTATGGCTGCTGCAATGGTGTTCAATGCCCATCCACCCCCACCCTGCGGCCCACATCCTGGCCATCCCCTGCTTCTCCCCCTGCCCTGGCAGGTGCCCACTCAGCCTGCAGCATACTGTCAGCACACTATGGCGAAGTTGGACACTTTCCGGAATCCCTCGCTCCCCCTCAACAGCCATGGCGCCTGTTTCACGATTTTTGAAAGCACAAGTGAACCTTGTCGTCAGGAATTCCCCCCCCCCCCCCCCCCCCCCACCCTCCCCCCCCCCCCCCCCCCCCGATGGAGATGGAGGATCGCTGGGCCTCCAAATCCCAAATGGTAGGCCCCACCATGGTGGGCCGGAAAATCTCAGCCTCTTATTGAAAAGTTCGGATTGGATTTCTGCCAAGCTTTTTCAAAACTTTAGGGTCATCTTCATATATATATATTTGGAAACCAAACAGGAGCACCTTTTCACAGCTGTGAAAGTACATTTTAAAATATGCTTGAAGTCGCAATTTTACTCAATAACTTTCTGTTGACAAAAATCATCCTGCTTTAACAATGACTTGATGGTGTTTCAAATGTATGGTATACTCTCAGCTGGGTATGAGGCCAGCTTCATGGTGTTGGGATAAGAACCCTGGATGGTGCCAGTGAAGAAGTCAGAGTCAATGAACATTAATTGCTGATGGCATCAGTTATCAACAGTGCAGACTACTGATGCCGCACGACCATTGTATTTGTGTGGCCTCAACCACTGCTTCCTGATTTGCACAGAACAGCAGTGCTCTCCTGCCAACTCTTTCTTTCCATTTTCAACTTATTGATCCATTCCCTTAACATCCCATTTTTTTTATTCAGCTGTGAGGCACAGATATGTGCAGCATAGACTGATTCTAAACCTCCTTTAACTTAATCTTGCCTTTCTGGACCTCTGCAGAAAGCCAATGAACTTGTAATCTCCATCACACACTTCTACAGCTCCCAGGATATTTCTGCTTCAGTTGCACCTGTTTTCAGTCAGATTCTCTATCATCATTCTCGAGCAAATGCAGCTGCCATTGTGACTCCAGGCTTCATTTGATAACAAGACAATTTTACCCATAACACAAGACTGCTGCCTCTCAAATTTCAAATACCTCGACTACTACAGATCCCACCTCAGACACCAATCTGTATGAATTTGGGTTCCGGAGTCATGGATACCTAAGAAAGGCAGTCAAGTATTCATAAGTAATGTTAACGTAGTTTAATAAGAAGCAATAGTTTAGATGTGGTGCATTAGCTAAATAGACAGGAAAAGTATACAATCCATGGAGGTTGAGAGTGGTTCACTGGCAGCATGGTGGTGCAGTGGTTAGCACTGCAGCCTCATGGCGCTGAGGTCCCAGGTTCGATCCTGGCTCTGGGTCACTGTCCGTGTGGAGTTTGTACATTCCCCCTGTGTGTGCGTGGGTTTCGCTCCCACAACCCAAAGATGTGCTGGGTAGGTGGATTGCTCATGCTAAATTGCCCCTTAATTGGAAAAAGTTAATTGGGTACTGTAAATTTTTTAAAAAGAGAGTGGTTCACTGATCCCAGAGGAGGAATGAAAGGTTGGTAAAGACTGTGTTGATTGTTATATTACTTGTAATATAGCACATTACTCTTTTGAATCAGCCGAGTTGATGAAATGAACAATAGTCTTCTTGTAAAGATGAACTAATTTATTGAGTAATATAAATTATAATTGTGAGTTCTTTTCACTTAATAGAGTGTGAGGAGGTGCTTTTTAACCCTGGTAAGTGACTGGTAAGTAGTCTCTCTTTTTCTTTACTTTTCATTGTCTAATTTATTTATTTTTATTTTGAAATTCTAGTTGTTTAAGTTTACCAAGGGTTTAAGACATGGCAGGAGATCCCAGACCCGTGTCATGCTCCTCGTGTGCGATGTGGGAGCTCAGGGACACGTCCACTGTCCCTGGCTCCTTCACGTGCAAGAAGTGTGTTCAGTTGCAGCTCTTGTTAGACCGCTTGACGGCTCTGGAGCTGCGGATGGACTCACTTTGGAGCATCCGCGATGCTGAGGAGGTCGTGGAAAGCACGTTTAGCGAGTTGGTCACACCGCAGGTGAAGGTTACTGAGGGAGATAGAAAATGGGTGACCAAAAGAAAGAGCAAGAGTAGGAAGGCAGTGCAGGTGTCCCCTGCGGTCATCTCCCTGCAAAACAGATATACCGCTTTGGATACTGTTGAGGAAGATGGCTCACCAGGGGAAGGCAGCAGCAGCCAGGTTCATGGCACCGTGGCTGGCTCTGCTGCACAGCAGGGCAGGAAGAAAAATGGCAGGGCTATAGTGATAGGGGACTCGATCGTAAGGGGAATAGACAGGCGGTTCTGTGGACGCAATCGAGACTCCAGGATGGTATGTTGCCTCCCTGGTGCAAGGGTCAAGGATGTCTCGGAGCAGCTGCAGGACATTCTGGGGGGGGGGGAGGGTGAACAGCCAGCTGTCGTGGTGCACATAGGCACCAACGATATAGGTAGAAAACGGGATGAGGTCCTACAAGCGGAATTCAGGGAGTTAGGAGTTAAACTAAAAAGTAGGACCTCAAAGGTAGTAATCTCAGGATTGCTACCAGTGCCACGAGCTAGTCATAGTAGGAATGTCAGGATAGATAGGATGAATGCGTGGCTCGAGGGATGGTGCAAGAGGGAGGGATTCAAATTCCTGGGGCATTGGGACCGGTTCTGGGGGAGGTGGGACCAGTACAAACCGGACGGTCTGCACCTGGGCAGGACTGGAACCGATGTCCTAGGGGGGGGTGTTTTCTAGAGCTGTTGGGGAGGGTTTAAACTAATGTGGCAGGGGGATGGGAACCAATGCTGGAAGTTGGAAGGTAGTAAAACAGGGACAGAAACAAAAGGAAGTAAGGGGAAAAGTGCAAGGCAGAGAAGACATAGTCAGAAATCCATAAGGGCGACAGTTCAAGGTACAGTGACTGAGGGGAGCACAGTGAATAGGCCCAGTAATAACAAAAGGAATAAAACTGGAGATATTAAGATTAAAAACAGAGGTAAAAAAACCAACATAAGTGTACTTTACCTGAATGCTCGTAGTATTCGGAATAAAGTAAATGAGTTGGTGGTACAAATCATCGTAAATGACTATGATTTAGTGGCCATTACTGAAACATGGTTAAAGGATGGTCACGACTGGGAGTTAAATATCCGAGGGTATCAAACTATTCGGAAGGACAGAGTGGATGGTAAGGGAGGTGGTGTTGCTCTGTTATTTAAGGATGACATCCGGGCAATAGTAAGGGATGACATCGGTGCTATGGAGGATAAGGTTGAATCCATTTGGGTGGAAATCAGGAATAGTAAGGCGAAAAAGTCACTGATAGGAGTAGTCTATCGGCCACCAAATAGTCACGAGATGGTGGGGCAGGCAATAAACAAAGAAATAACTGATGCATGTAGAAATGGTACAGCAGTTATCATGGGGGATTTTAATCTACATGTCGATTGGTTTAACCAGGTCGGTCAAGGCAACCATGAGGAGGAGTTTATAGAATGTATCCGCGATAGTTTCCTAGAACAGTATGTAATGGAACCTACGAGGGAACAAGCGGTCCTAGATCTTGTCCTGTGTAATGAGACAGGATTGATTCATGATCTCATAGTTAGGGATCCTCTCGGAAGGAGCGATCACAATATGGTGGAATTTAAAATACAGATGGAGGGTGAGAAAGTAAAATCAAATACTAGTGTTTTGTGTTTAAACAAAGGAGATTACAAGGGGATGAGAGAAGAACTAGCTAAGGTAGACTGGGAGCTAAGACTTTATGGTGGAACAGTTGAGGAACAGTGGAGAACCTTCCAAGCGATTTTTCACAGTGCTCAGCAAAGGTTTATACCAACAAAAAGGAAGGACGGAAGAAAGAGGGAAAATCAACCGTGGATATCTAAGGAAATAAGGGAGAGTATCAAATTGAAGGAAAAAGCATATAAAGTGGCAAAGATTGCTGGGAGATTAGAGGACTGGGAAATCTTTAGGGGGCAATAGAAAGCTACTAAAAAAGCTATAAAGAAGAGTAAGATAGAGTATGAGAGTAAACTTGCTCAGAATATAAAAACAGACAGTAAAAGTTTTTACAAATATATAAGACAAAAAAGAGTGGCTAAGGTAAATATTGGTCCTTTAGAGGATGAGAAGGGAGTTTTAATAATGGGAAATGAGGAAATGGCTGAGGAACTGAACAGGTTTTTTGGGTCGGTCTTCACAGTGGAAGACACAAATAACATGCCAGCGACTGATAGAAATGAGGCTATGACAGGTGAGGACCTTGAAAGGATTGTTATCACTAAGGAGGGAGTGATGGGCAAGCTAATGGGGCTAAAGGTAGACAAGTCTCCTGGCCCTGATGGAATGCATCCCAGAGTGCTAAAAGAGATGGCTAGGGAAATTGCAGATGCACTAGTGATAATTTACCGAAATTCACTAGACTCTGGGGTGGTCCCGGTGGATTGGAAATTAGCAAACGTGACGCCACTGTTTAAAAAAGGAGGTAGGCAGAAAGCAGGAAATTATAGGCCAGTGAGTTTAACTTCGGTAATAGGGAAGATGCTGGAATCTATCATCAAGGAAGAAATTGCGAGGCATCTGGATAGAAATTGTCCCATTGGGCAGACGCAGCATGGGTTCGTAAAAGGCAGGTCATGCCTAACTAATTTAGTGGAATTTTTTGAGGACATTACCAGTGCAGTAGATAACGGGGAGCCGATGGATGTGGTATATCTGGATTTCCAGAAAGCCTTTGACGAGGTGCCACACAAAAGGTTGCTGCATAAGATAAAGATGCATGGCATTAAGGGTAAAGTAGTAGCATGGATAGAGGATTGGTTAATTAATAGAAAGCAAAGAGTTGGGATAAATGGGTGTTTCTCTGGTTGGCAATCAGTAGCTAGTGGTGTCCCTCAGGGATCCGTGTTGGGCCCACAATTCTTCACAATTTACATTGATGATTTGGAGTTGGGGACCAAGGGCAATGTGTCCAAGTTTGCAGATGACACTAAGATGAGTGGTAAAGCGAAAAGTGCAGAGGATACTGGAAGTCTGCAGAGGGATTTGGATAGGTTAAGTGAATGGGCTCGGGTCTGGCAGATGGAATACAATGTTGACAAATGTGAGGTTATCCATTTTGGTAGGAATAACAGCAAACGGGATTATTATTTAAACGATAAAATATTAAAGCATGCCGCTGTTCAGAGAGACTTGGGTGTGCTAGTGCATGAGTCACAGAAGGTTGGTTTACAAGTGCAACAGGTGATTAAGAAGGCAAATGGAATTTTGTCCTTCATTGCTAGAGGGATGGAGTTTAAGACTAGGGAGGTTATGTTGCAATTGTATAAGGTGTTAGTGCGGCCACACCTGGAGTATTGTGTTCAGTTTGGTCTCCTTACTTGAGAAAGGACGTACTGGCGCTGGAGGGTGTGCAGAGGAGATTCACTAGGTTAATCCCAGAGCTGAAGGGGTTGGATTATGAGGAGAGGTTGAGTAGACTGGGACTGTACTCGTTGGAATTTAGAAGGACGAGGGGGGATCTTATAGAAACATTTAAAATTATGAAGGGAATAGATAGGATAGATGCGGGCAGGTTGTTTCCACTGGCGGTTGACAGCAGAACTAGGGGGCATAGCCTCAAAATAAGGGGAAGTAGATTTAGGATTGAGTTTAGGAGGAACTTCTTCACCCAAAGGGTTGTGAATCTATGGAATTCCTTGCCCAGTGAAGCAGTTGAGGCTCCTTCATTACATGTTTTTAAGGTAAAGATAGATAGTTTTTTCAATAATAAAGGGATTAAGGGTTATGGTGTTCAGGCCGGAAAGTGGAGCTGAGTCCACAAAAGATCAGCCATGATCAAATTGAATGGCGGAGCAGGCTCGAGGGGCCAGATGGCCTACTCCTGCTCCTAGTTCTTATGTTCTTATGTTCTTATTAATACTCAACTAGTAACAAAATAAAATATCGTAAAGATAACTAACTAACAATACACTATAACAATGAAATAACTTAGAACTTCTCTCTCTCTAGCAATTCTATGTCTTGTGAGTTCAATTGCCTGTTGCACACTCCCTCAGAAAGAGCGGGGAAAGTCTTTTTATACCACCTGACAGTGAGCCATCTAGTGTTGAATTGATTATACTAGCTTTATATACAATGATCATGTATATTGATATACAGAGATCACTGCATGATCTCAGTAATAATGTGTCACAAGTTGGCTTAAATTAACACTGCAGTGAAGTTACTGTGAAAATTCCCTAGTCGCCAGACTACGGTGCCTCTTCAGATACACTGAACGAGAATTCAGAATGTCCCATTCACCTAACAGCACATAGAACATACAGCGCAGAAGGAAGCCATTCGGCCCATTGAGTCTGTACCAACCCACTTAAGCCCACACTTCCACCCTATTCCCGTAACCCAATAACCCCTCCTAACCTTTTTGGTCACTAAGGGCAATTTATCTTGGCCAATCCACCTAACCTGCGCATCTTTGGACTGTGGGATGAAACCGGAGCACCCGGAGGAAACCCACACAGACACGGGAAGAACGTGCAGACTCCACACAGACAGTGATCCAGTGGGGAAATCGAACCTGGGACCCTGGAGCTATGAAGCAACAGTGCTATCCAGTGCTACCGTGCTGCCCTATCTTTCAAGACTTTCGAGGAAACCAGAGCACCCGGAGGAAACCCACACAGACACGGGGAGATTGAGCAGACTCCACACAGACAGTGATCCAAGCCGGGAATCGAACCCGGGACCCTGGCGCTGTGGAGCAACAGTGCTAACCACTGTGCAACAGTGCCGTGTGATGGCAGCATTCCACTCTCTATTTTAAGGATTAGGGAACTTCTCCCCTGTCTTCCTCATTCTATCCTGGTCCATTTTCCACCTGAACAAAGCGGTTGCCTGACAAGGGTTGTTGCCTTGTGAAGACTGCCCCCTGTCTCCGAGTAGCCATTAACATACTCTATTAAGCACTGGGACTGCAGCGCTGAGGACCCGGGGTTCGAATCCTGGCCCTGGGTCACTGTCCGTGTGGAGTTTGCAAATTCTCCCCATGTCTGCGTGGGTTTCACCCCCACAACCCAAAGATGTGCTGGTTAAGTGGATTGACCAAGCTAAATTGCCCCTTAATTGGAAAAGAAAATTAATTGGGTACTCTAAATAAAAAAAAAACATACTTTATTATTAGGAGCTGGTAGTTTATCCTATATCAATTACTTATTTGAATCTTTCAACCCAATGCACACAGGCCAGGATCCAGTCACCTCCACACTGTCCATCACTTAATTCAAGGTCATTTTTTAGTTTACATCATACCAGACACTTGTTTTGATAAAAAAGGCATACAAGGCACCATGGTAGTGGCTTAGGAATGTCAACATGGAAGCCTGAACCAAGAGCCCTTGACATTTCTAGGGGCTGCTTATGTATTTTTCCAGAGAGACAGAAACCAGTTCCTCGGCTGAGCTGGCCTGGTGCTATGCCTGCAAATTCCATAAGAATTCTCCAGTTATTCTGAAAAGTTTCATTCATAAAAGGCCCCATTTTTTACATTTTGTACAAGCAGGTACTAATCTTACACTACGGTATTACGACATGTTTAGAGAAGCTGAGATTATTCAGTTTCTCAATCTCCACGGTTAATTCCCTACCACACATCCGCCTGCTACAATCTCCTAGTTTTTCCTACATGTAAATATTGTAGAAATAACTATAATCTTTTTAAAAGCCCCTGAGAAGTCAGAGTTCAATAATGATGAACATCATCATTAAGAATATATTGTAAAAAAGCATAAAACTCCATCACAAGTATATAACCCAAATTACAGGAAATACGCAATCCCATTTTTGAAAATGTGGCAGTGTCCTGTTTTGTGATCTGCCCAAGGTCAGATCCCCGATCAGTTCTCTGCTATGCAAAGATAAAATGCTGCAAATTCTGGAAAGCACAGTGGGCTAAACAGCTGGCTTGTAATGCTGAATAAGGCCAGCAGCGCGGGTTCAATTCCCGTACTGGCCTCGCCGAACAGGCACCGGAATGTGGCGACTAGGGGATTTTCACAGTAACTTCATTGAAGCCTACTTGTGACAATAAGCGATTATTATTATTATTAATAAAAACAGATAATGCTGGAAATACTCAATAGGTCAGGAAATGTCCGACCCCTGCCACAGTACTGATTTATCGAATGTGTGAAGGTGGCCAAGGAAAGCTTTCCCTCTTGCTCTTCTCAGCCTGTATGCAGCTTTTTGACACAGCTGACCATACCATTCACCTCTCACCCTCTCCCCAGCCATCCATTTGACAAGACGTCTCCCACATAATTCCATTCATATTACAGGAGCGGCATGTTGGCACAGTGGTTAGCACTGCTGCCTCACAGCGTCACGGACCCGGGTTCAATTCTGGCCTTGGGTGACTGTGGAGTTTGCACATTCTCCCCGTCTCTGTGTAGGTTTCCTCCGGGTGCTCATGTTTCTACCCACAGTCGAAAGATGTGCACATTAGATGCTTTGGCCATGATAATTACCCCTTAGTTTCCAAAGATGTGCAGGTTAGGTGGAGTCATGGGGATAGGGTGGGGAGAGTGCACATAGCTGGGGTGCTCTTTTGGAGGCTTGGTGCAGACTCGATGGGCTGAATGGCCTCCTTCTGCACTGCAGGGATTCTATTCTATGGATATCTATCTAATTGTAGCCAGAGAATCACTTTCAATGGCTCCTCTTCCTGATCCTGTTCCCCCTCTTTCTGATGACGTCTAAGGATCTACCATTGGCCAGTTGCAGTAGTTTATTTTTCATTTTTATGCTATTCCTTGCCGATATCATCTGACAGTTTGGTGTTAGTTTTCACACATATCCTGATGTCTCCCAACTCCATCTCACTACCAGATCTTTCAACTCCTTCACAGTTGTTAAATTATCAGAGTGCCCAACATACAGTGTTGGATGAGGAGGTTTCCTCCAATTAAATGCTGGTAATACTGAAGCCATTGTTTTCAATTCCACTCCAAACTCTGATCCCGAACAAAGGACTTCATCCCTACCCCTGGCAGTTTTGAGATCAAGCCAGTCTGTCCGCAACCTCAATGTTGCATTTAAGTCCATGCCATCTCCAAGACCACCATTTTCCACTTCACTTCACTCCTGTCTCAGCTCATCTGTGCTGAAACCGTCATCCATCGGTTTGTCACCCCCATTCTTGATTGGTGGTTTCAATTTGCAAAGTGGTTGGTCACTTCAGTCAGCCAGCCATATGGGGGCAATCCAGAGCTTGACTCTAGAAAAATCCAATGCAAAGTGAAACCTGACCCATTTCTGAGCCATTGCTTTAAAAGCTGCTAAGTGTGCTGGATGCTCATCTCACAGGCTTTACACAGCTTGAAAATAATTTGATTTGATTTTGATTTGATGTGATTTATTGTCACATTTACCGAAGTACAGTGAAAAGTATTTCTCTGCGGCCGAGGGAATGTACACAGTATGTACATAGTAGACAAAACTAATAATCAACAGAGTACATCGACAAACAGTGATTGGTTACAGTGCGGAACAAGCTGCCAAACAAAGCAAATGCATGAGCAAGAGCAGCATTGGGCGCCATGAATAGTGCTCAAGCAATTGCCATACCAAGCTGTGTTGCTCTCTACGGCACATATGTAGAAGTTTGTGAGAGTCGTTGCAGACATGCCAAATTTCTTCAGCTTCCGTGGGAAGTAGAGACGTTGTTTGGCTTTCTTGACTGTTGCATTAACGTGAATGGACCAGGACAGACTGTTGGTGATGGTGACTTCCAGGAACGTAAAGCTATCGATCATCTCCACTTTGGAGCCATTGATGCAGATGGGAGTGTGTGTCGTGCTACGTTTCCTGAAGTCGATGATCAGTTCCTTGGTCTTTCTGACATTTAGAGACAGGATGTTTTCAGTTCACCATGCAACCAAGTTATTTATCTCCCTTCTGTCGTCTGATTCGTCGTTGTTTGAAATATGGCCCACCATAGTCGTATCATCGCAAACTTATAGATTTAGTTGGAATTAAATCTTGTCACACAGTCATGTGTGTATTGGGAGTACAGTAGAGGACTGAGCACACATCCTTGCAGAGCCCCGGTGTTGAGGGCTATTGTGCAGGAGGTGCTGTTGCATATCCTGACAGAGTCAAGTATCCAGCTGCACATGAAGGGGTCAAGTCCAAGATTGCAGAGTTTGGTTATTAGTCTTGTCGGGATAATGATGTTGAAGGCGGAACTGTAGTCTATGAACAGCAGTCTTATGTAGGTACCTTGTTGTCAAGGTGTTCGAGTGTTGATTGTGGAGCCAGGGAGATTGCATCTGCCATGGACCGGTTGCGGTGATAGGCAAACTGCAGTGAATCGAGACCGCCTGGGAGGCTGGCAGCGATCCGTCTCATGACTAGCTGCTCGAAGCATTTCATGATGACATATGTCAGGGCCACTGGTCAGTAGTCATTGAGGCAGGCTACCTTGCCTTCTTTGGTACTGGTATTCATAGAATTTACAGTGCAGAAGGAGGCCATTCGGCCCATCAAGTCTGCACCGGTTCTTGGAAAGAGCACTCTACCTAAGCCCACACCTCCACCCCACCCTCGTAACCCAGCAAATCCATCTAACCTAAGGGCAATTTATCATGGCCAATCCACCTAACCTGCACATCTTTGGACTGTGGGAAGAAACTGGAGCACCCAGAGGAAACCCACGCAGACACGGGGAGAACGTGCCGACTCCGCACAGGCAGTGACCCAAGCCGGGAATCGAACCTGGGTCCCTGGTGCTGTGAAGCCATAGTGCTAACCACTATGCCATCCACAAATTATGGTGGTCTTCTTGAAGGAGGTGGGGACTTCAGATGGAGGAGTGAGGTGTTGAAGATATCTGCGAATATACTCGCCAGCTGGTCTGAGCAGGCTCTGAGTGATCACCCAGGGACTCCGTCAGGACACGTCGCTTTCCTCGGATTCACTTTCAAGAAGGCAGCTCTTACCTCTGAGGCTGTAATAATGGGTATGGGTGTGTCCAGGGTTGTTGGGGCGAGTGGCACTGATGCATTGGCTGACTGCTCAAAGCGGGCATAGACTTGTTCAAATCATCGGGTAGGGGTGTTCCAGCCCCAGATATTCCGCCTGGCCTTGCTTTGTAGACTGTGATCTTGTGTAGGCCCTGTCATAGTCGTCGTGGGTTAGTGTCATTGGCCTGGAACTCTAGTTTGATGCATTGTCTTTTTGCATCCCTGATGGCTATCCGTACTTTGTACCTGGATTTCATATATAGGTCAGGGCTGTCAGACTTGAATGCCTCCATCCGGAACTTCAGCAGGGAGTGAGCCTTTGGTTGAGCCAGGGTTTCCGATTGGGGAATACCTGTATTGTCTTCTTTGGTACACAGTCCTCGACACACTTACTGATGAAGTCTGTGACGGTGATTGCGTACTCGTCCAGGTTAGCTGCTGTGGATTTTAATATGGACCAGTCCACTGACTCCAAGCAGGCGCGGAGGATGTCCTCAGATGCCTCGGACCAGGACTGCACTGGCTTGAGATGCCAATGACATTGATTTTAAAAGAGAGTCACAACACTGTAATAATTGTGCGGAGATTCATGCAATGAAAAATGCAAAAGTCACAATCTAAGCTCAAAATTATAAGTTAAAGGAAGATCCCAGATAGCGTCAGTGAGCCACCAGCGAGTCTATCACAATAATCGTTTCCACAGTTCAAGAGATGAAAATTCCTCTATCCAAGGGTCCTATGTAAAATGAGTTTACACGGTCTTGATAATTTTCTGTAATGCAAGGCCAACAGGAGTAAATGATTTCGAATGTGCCACTAAATTAGAAATCTCATTCAATATATTTGCAAATTTGCAGTGTGGAGAACGGGAAGCCGCCACGTAAGGTCATTTGCAGTAGAAGGTTGCCTGAACTTGGGGCTGAGGCACATTGTACAGATCTTGATGGATAAGATATATTTATCATCTACTCTGACTGCACAGAATCTCGATAGGCCAAGCACTCCTATTGTACAGCATTTCAAAAGCTGAAACCACTTTGTCTCAGTGCAGCAAACCACTTTCTATTCATTGCGATTCGATCGGATCTCAATGGACCAACACTTTTCCATTCACGCAACTAGAAATATACTTTCCCTGAGTTGTTAATTTTAGCAAAAAGGATATGAGTATGAAGCAGATTATAACACTTCCTGAGCTTACCGTATGTGCGTGTGGAACATCAAGTTTCATTTTTACACGTTTAATAGTTTTATGGGGTTGAAATCCAACCTATCCCAACGTCCCAACATGGTGGTTAGCATAAATGCTTCACAGCTCCAGGGTCCCAGGTTCGGTTCCCGGCTGGGTCACTGTCTGTGTGGAGTCTGCACGTCCTCCCCGTGTGTGAGTGGGTTTCCTCCGGGTGCTCCGGTTTCCTCCCACAGTCCAAAGATGTGCGGGTTAGGTGGATTGGCCATGCTAAATTGACCGTAGTGTCCTAAAAAGTAAGGTCAAGGGGGGGGGGGTTTGTTGGGTTATGGGTATAGGGTGGGTACGTGGGTTTGAGTAGGGTGATCATTGCTCGGCACAACATCGAGGGCCGAAGGGCCTGTTCTGTGCTGTACTGTTCTATGTTCTATGTCTTGTCATCACAGAGTTACTGCCAACCACAACCCAAAAGTAGTGGAAAAGGAGTCAAAAATTATTTTTATCATTGAATTTTTGGGGTGGAATCTCCATTGTCCGTAGCAGGTATCTGGATTGACGATCGGGCAGAAGTTGGAGCATTGAGGGTAAAAAGAACTTGGTACCCGTGATGGTCCGAATGCCTGCCAGCGCCTCAGCAAGCTACATGGCCCACACTGGCAAGAGGATGCAAATCAGCGATTTGTGTCCATCTCCATTTGATTAACGTGTGGAAGCCCGACCTGCCTTGATCTGTTTTAAAAGCCAGCGATTTAGCCCAGTGTGCTAAACCAGCCCTGAGGTTGGTCAAGGTAGTCAGTGCATAACTGAGGTGCACCCCAAAGCCCATCGGAAAGCTCCCCTCCCCCCAAAATGCAAATCCTGCTCACTCCCTGCTGGCAAATAGGTGCATCCACCCCACACCATGGGAAAAATGGGCCACCTCTTCGCAGCATGCACGCGTGAGGTGAACCAACACCCCTCCCCCACTACTGACCATCCATCAGATCCCCTCATCAGAAACCCTCAACTGAGACCCGCATCAGAGATGCCCATCAGAGATCCCGTTCAGGGATCCCCATCAGTCCCCCTGTCTGAAAGCTGGAGCAGTCCTGGCAGTAGTGAAAAGTCATTGCATTTTCCCTTCCCTTTCCCTAACATCTGCTGCCTCAGGTGTGTATTATGCATCGGGTTACAAGTGTCAGCAGCTTCCTGGAAAGCCAAGTACAATTCAAAGGGCTGCAAATCCCTTGATAGTCTTTTAAATCAAAATATTCCATTTAATTTCACACAATACATTGTACTAGCCAGTGATTGACAGTTTTATTGGCCCAAACTCAGCTGCTGAGCAGGTTTTTTGGTTAATTTTCCCCTTCACTCTTGAATGTACCTCAATTACCCTGTTTAGATGCTCACCACAGTGATTATAAACACTTTTGCTGATTTTGCATGATTGACGGGCTCCTCACACATCAAAATGCTCTAAGTTCTTTCAATGCCAACCTGGCAGTGTTAACCTGTGCCAGGGGGCAGTGCCCGGGATGGGCCCGAGTGGGAACTCCAATGGAGAGGAGCGGTCATTTAAGTGTGGTGCGGTGGGGGAGAAGGCTCTGTGTTGGGGGGGCGGGGGCACCGGCGATACTTTTGCAGTGATGGAGTGGGAGGAATGCCAGTGAAGATTGTAGGGGGTGGGGAATGCTGGTGGTGATTGTCACTGGGATGAGGGGGATGAGACTCCGATACCTCTGTGGTGGGTGCTGAGGGCCATTAGGTCTCACTGCTGATGACGCCCAGTGCTCTGTGGAGCTGTTTGCTGGACCGATCAGGCCCTCGCGCACCTGAGTGCCGGCACAAACCACGACCATCAATTTCCTTTCTTTAAATAGGCTCAATTTGAGGGAAATCTGTGCAACTGGAGAGTTACACCAGTTTTCAGTCTGAATCTGACACTTCGTAAACTTCTGATAAGATACTGCCCTGAGGGTCCATTCTGACAATTCTCATTGACATATTTCTGTAATTTAATTTTCTACCTCCAATGTCAGGCTCCTCTGCACATGTATTCTTGGGCATCTGCCTAAGTTGTGCAGAGAGATTTCTCCATCTCAATCGATCTTCACTATTATCTTCCAGACTCCATCCCTATCTGACGTGGCATGACTCCCGCCTCTTGGGGCAGCACAGTGGCACAGTGGTTAGCACTGCTGCCTCACAGCCCCAGGGACCCCGGTTTTATTCCAACCTTGGGTGATTGTCTGTGTCAAGTCTGCACATTCTCCCCGTGTCTGTGTGGGTTTCCTCCAGGTGCTCCTGTTTCCTCCCACAGTCCAAAGGTGTGCAGGTTTGTCGGATTGGTCATTCTAAATTGCCCCTTAGTGATCAAAGGTTCGGTGAAGTTAAAGGGTTGAACGGATAGGGTGGGGGTTGGGCCTGGGTGGGATGCTCTTTTCGGAGGCTGGTGAAGACTCAATGGGCCGAATGGCCTCCTTCTGCACTGCAGGGATTCTATGATTTAATCTCCCACACTGACAAAGCAGTAATGCTCCAATGTTCCTGACCTGGGCTCCCCCAGGCCCACCCCCTCCCTTCCCCCAGACCCCCATCTATGAAAGGCTATCCTCCCCCCACCCCCACATCTGCCCACATCAACGCTCATGTCTCTCATGTCTGTCAGCATTGTCTCGTTATGAGAAAGCCATTTTCTGAAAATGTGTGAGAGTCTGTCCACTTCATCAGTAGGGAGAGATACAAACTAGGGAACCTGAAGGCAATAGAGGCAGTAGCTGAGATGTATCATTTAGCTCCCTAGTTACCTGTTCAATGGTGGGTCGCCCTCAGTTCTCTGTCAGGCAGGAGTCAGATGTTTCATGGAAGTTAAGAGGAGCATCGCTCTGACTTCAATGCAAGTCATTATCATTCTCCCACAATGTCCACTCTGTCACTTTAGCACCCCGCCCATGAATGGCGCGACCATGACAATGACCTCCCTCAGGCCACACAGTAGTGAGAAGGTGTAAGATCGCATGGTGGGAGAGGCATTGATGCCCTAGTCCTGGTCGCCTGATGCTACACTGGGCTCCCGTGCAACCCTTAAATGAGCCGTTGGTATAAAATTTCAGAGCAGCAATTACTTTCAGAGCCACAGGTAATGGGTGACTTTCCAGTCTATGTGGTGCCAACTATTACAGCACTCGGCACAGGTGGTCCGTCGTCCCCGGGGACAGACACAGCCTTCTCTAACACTGGATCTCTGAAATCTGGAGGTAGGAAGTTCTCCGGCGACAGACACATGGCCGGTATTCTCTTCTCCGAGGCTCTGCCATCTGTGGCCTTGCCACCCCCACCTCTGCAGGGCAATGGTCCTGGCCCTGTGCAGCGGCACTTAAATGTCACTGCTGCTGCTCCACGGCTATCATTGGAACTGCCAGCTCGATTCTCTCCATGCTTCTCTCGAATCAAAAGATGAAAGGAAGAAAACATCAATGTGAGCGATGAGCTGTCCTGTCAATACCCTGACGCACGGCCCTCTCAGGACCTCGTACATCCACCCATGCACACACCCCATGTAAGCGCCTTTCCAATGAGCTTCACTCTCTCCCCTCTTGCACAGTGGCCAATTGGCCCCCTCAGTTCTGCCTGACAGAAGCTTTTTGACCCTTCAGAGCCTCAAAGGGCCAAATTCCCACCCCCCATCCAAGGGTAAGGACTGAGGACAGTTGACAACATTCAATCGACTTGTGTTCCAACCTCATGGGGAACACAACGCTGCCACCCCTCATGTCTTGAACGGGGTGACTGCTGAGCGCCTCTAGTACCCTCCTGCCTTGCATTAGGGGAGCCATGTGTGACACCTCTCTGTCATGGAGAGGTAGGTGTAAGCCTTGGAATTCAATGCTTGAGACTCCCAAATCATTAACCACTGGGCATCAATCAGTGGCACACTCAAGCATTCCAGGACTGACTAAATGGACACAATTGACTCATCAAGGAAGGGCTGGAGAGCTGATCAGGCAACTGGCTTCCCCATTTGGCAAGAGAGGCAAACCTGACTCATCATCCCGAGATGACATTCCCCCCAGCTCCCATTTTCTATGGATTAAATGAGCCTCCCACCCTGAACAGCTAGCCACCCTGACTTTATTCCCTGGTGGCCTGGTCTCCATAACCAGTGGCTTTCCATTCCAGCCAACCCATGTTCTGAAGATGCACTTTGCAGCCTGAGGGTTGCATCTTCATTCTGGCTTGTCCTCCCACTGTATGAGGGTCTTCTGCCCTCCTGTGACAGCTCAACATGCCTCATCAGAGTCCCCCACTTGACCTATGCAGCCTGGCATTTCACGGGACCCCATTCAAGGACCTCTCAGTCGCTCCCTGTGCTGATTCAGTGATTGCACCCGCTTCCACCCACCTCCAGCTGCCACTCTAGAAGGGCAATCCCTCAGCGAAGAATATCAGCAAGCTAAACCCAATAAGGAAAACCATGAACACCTGCCATTACATCCCTTGAGATCTGGAGGACCAAGTCAGTGAAGTGTTACTAAGGCCTACAAGCAATCCGCTTTCCCGCCAAAATACTGAGACACAATCCCATCCCCCCCCCCCCCCCCCCCCCCCCCCCCCCCCCCCCCCCCCCGCCCACAACTGCCGGGCCTGGGTTGCCCTTATGTGGGTCCCCCTGCTAAATCTCCGGTGCCCCCTCTGCGACTGGCACCCTAGTGGGTGCTGACGGCTTGAGCATGCACTTCTGGTATCTGTTTCAGAGGTGAGTCCACCAGGTTCTCGTTTTTATACAGCTGTTGTAAATCACAAAGTGTGATGTCAGGCCAACACGCAATGAATATTTAGTGAAGGTGGAATTCCTGGCGGGACGGTTCGCTAATGATGTTATAATGTATTTGAATGAGGTTCCCGACCTTCCTTGGTGGGAACCTTATTACGTCATTGGTGAGGGGCTTGGAAAATCAGGAAACACGATCTCGCCAGCAAGAATCGCTTTTCTCGACTCTCACGGCATTTTGCGCCTGTATCGCCGTTCTCGCTGACAGCTAATGTGGGCTCATATTTGGTCCAAAGTTGGCGTATTAGCCGGCTGATTTGGCAGGAATACAATGCAACTCAGTGAGGTGATAGCCTTGACAGCATGTGTTGGTAAACATGAGGGGGCTTCGATGGTGTACTGTTCTCTAATTCTATTAATGAGTAGGTTTGTATCAAAGTGAGTTTTGACTTCATCGGGTAGTAAGTATAAAGAGTTTGAATATTTTGGCCAATAGTCAGTAGTCAGACGTACACATGAGTATAAACTCGTTTTTTTAAAAAGTGAAAAGTTTTCTTTTGTTAAAAGAAAGAAGTATGGCATTGAGAAGTCATCTTGAGAAATACATGGATAGGATGGGTATAGAGGGATACATCACCAGGAAGTGCTGAGGGTTTTGGCCAAGGGTGCTATCACGACCGGTGCAGGCTTGGAGGGGTTGAAGGGCCTGACCTGTGCTCTATTGTTCCTTGTTCATCTCCTATTCATTACCACAATACAGGTTCCAAATTAACTAAATTTCATTTATTATCATCATATTATATAATATCCCCTAATTATATAGCTTTTATTATTTATTACAGTTTTTTAACTCAACCGAAAAGTACTAACCATTTTCCATTTCCATTACAAAGTTGTTCTTTATAGCATCTAAAGAACTCTGGCAGAAACAGGTGTTCACTTAGTTGTTTGCACCTTGCTGAGGTGCAATTCCCTTGAATGCTTAATCACCTCTATCTGGTGCCAGGTTACAATTTGAACTGCATTAACAGGCATGTTCAGCAAGTAAACAGCACTTTGAGAAGATCCAATTACCTTGCAGACTTAATCCCCCTTCAGGTTCGAGTGGGTTGCCACTTCAACAGTGGCTTGCGACAGTTTCATTCAATAGTCACAGCGCCAGTCTTTAAAATCATCCAATGCCATGCTGAGAAAATGGCATCCACTGTAAGTGGTGACTTTTCAATAACTTAAGAGTCAGCACTAGATTCTGCATTTATGGAAGAGAGGTATCGGAGGAGGTGATGTACTTCATGCAGTCGACTGTGACAAAGTTTAAAGAAATGTCAAGTAAGATACAGAGGGATATCTTACCACTGTCACAGTCACAGGGGCTGCCATTTATGTCTTACACTAACCATGTCCTTTAAATCAAGCACTCCCAATTCATATGTCAAAAGTAAAGTAAGCAAAATGCATATCATCTTTATTTGCAAGTTATGTTTCAATTTTGTTTGAAATAGCTGTTTCCATCCCTTAGATTTCCTGCCAGTACAAGATGGTATGTGATGCAATGTGAAGGAGATTTGGTACAATGAGACTGTGCCCAATTATCATAGCGAGTCACCGTATATTGATGCCCATAAAGCAGTTGGACCTCTTTCCCAAATCTTAAGGATCTGCTTTCAACATTATTTGTTGTTGAAGAGCTATATGAGGAACAGACATTTTAACTTACCCAATAACGTTGTACAAGGTCAACTTCAGTAAAAAAAACCATATTCCATCAAAGCGACATTTTCAATTTCTCACTTTCAGACAATAGGAATGAGGATGGGCTATTCAGCCTTTGAGTGTGCTCTGCCATTCAATTAAACCATGGCTGATCTGTATCTTAACTCCATTTAATTTTCTGATTCTATGTTCCTCAATACCATTACCTAAAAAAAATGTAAATCTTAGTTTTGAATTTTTCAATTGACCAGGTCTCAAGAGCTTCTTGTGTAGAAAGTTCCAGATTCCATGATGCGTCGAGTGAAGAAAATACTTTTGGATATCACTTCATATCTTTAGGGCCTTCTCTTAATATTTTGGTTATAGTTCTTTGTAATTAACTCCCGACCAGAGAGAATGGATTATTTTGATCTACCCAATTATATCACCTCAGTTAGATCACCCCTTAACCTTGTATGGTGAAATAAATACTCCTGTTGTGATGGGCTAGTCTTGGGATTTATTAAACTCTTATCCTAGAGGCAATGGTCTTTGTTCAAAAATAACACTTAATAATAATAATTGCTTATTGTCACAAGTCGGCTTCAATGAAGTTACTCTGAAAAGCCCCTAGTCACCACATTCCAGCGCCTGTTCAGGGAGGCCAATAAGGGAATTGAACCCGCGCTGCTGGCATTGTTCTGCATTACAAGCCAGCTGTTTAGCCCATTGTACTAAACCAGCAACTTACGTGCATGCTAAGTGATTGCTCAAGTTAGATAAGACTAGCATAACTGGAGCTGTTGCCCTCTGAGATGCTACTCAGTCATCTTCCCCTAGTGAGTCACATCACTGTGACATGGCTTATTTTGCACATGCTCAGTACGCTCTTGTTTGAGTTAACCCATTCCCCCGTGATTTTTTAACCCCAGACTGTTTTACACACATTCCCCTACACCACCCCCCAAATAGAAAGTCATTCAGGTGGTTTCACCACTCTTCCTTAATAATAATAATAGTCTTACATTAACACTACAATGAAATTACTGTGAAAATCCCCTGGTCGCCACACTCCGGTGCCTGTTCGAGTACACTGAGGGAGAATTCAGAATGTCCAATTCACCCAACAAGCACGTCTTTCAGTACTTGCAGGAGGAAACTGGAGCACCTGGAGGAAACAGACAGAGGGAGAACGTACATGCTCTGCACAAACAGTGGCCCAAGCCGGGAATCGAACCCGGGTTCTCTGGCGTTGTGAAGCAACAGTGCTAACCACTGTGCTACTGTGCCACCCTCGTTAGTGTAGAGCTCTTTCTGGGGGAGATGGGAATCCTGCTGTTGAGGTCAGTTTGACAGGGCTGTCACTCCTGGTTTGCTTTCTTTGTGTTGTAGCAGGTGTGACAATCTCCACTGGTTCAAGGAACTCTGTTGATGTTGTTGATGGCTTTCTGTCCATTGAGATTAGGGCAGATCTGATTTGCTGAATGATGCCTAACTGCATCCTAACTAGGTGTAATTTTGGTTATAGAAGTTTTTCAATTACCATGCCTACACGGTTCTGATCTCTGATTGATATCGTCATGGTTCCGATCTCTGATTGATATCGGCATGGTTCTGATCGCTGATTGATAGCGACATGGTTATGCTCGCTGATTGATATCACTATGGTTCTGATCGCTGATTGATATCAAGAACAAAGAACAAGGAACAAAGAAAAATTATGGAACAGGCCCTTCGGCCCTACAAGCCTGCGCCGATCCAGATACTCTATTTAAAACTGTCGCCTATTTTCTAAGGATCTGTATCCCTCTGCTCCCTGCCTATTCATGTATCTGTCGAGATACATCTTAAATGACGCTATCGTGCCCGCCTCTACCACCTCCGCCGGCAATGCGTTCCAGGCACCCACCACCCTCTTCGTAAAAAACTTTCCACGCATATCTCCCTTAAACTTTTGCCCTCTCACCTTGAACTCGTGACCCCTAGTAATTGAGTCCCCCACTCTGGGAAAAAGCTTCTTGCTATCCACCCTGTTTATACCTCTCATGATTTTGTAGACCTCAATGAGATCCGCCCTCAACTTCCATCTTTCTAATGAAAATAATCCTAATCTACTCAACCTCTCTTCATAGCTAGTGCCCTCCATACCAGGCAACATCCTGGTGAACCTCCTCTGCACCTTCTCCAAAGCATCCACAACCTTTTGGTAATGTGGCAACCAGAACGTAATGCAGTATTCCAAATGTGGCCGAACCAAAGTCTTATACAACTGTAATATGACCTGCCAACTCTTGTACTCAATACCCCTTCCAATGAAGGAAAGCATGCCATATGCCTTCTTGACCACTCTATTGACCTGCGCAGCCACGTTCAGGGTACAATGGACCTGAACACCCGCGCTGCTGCCTTGTTCTGCATTACAAGCCTGGGGTTTAGCCCACTATGCTAAACCAGCCCCTAAACAAACCCCTAAGAAACCCCCTGTTTCTAGTAATGGTGTAACATCCATCCCATGGAATTGTCGCCCCCTTGATAGAAAGGCCATGCTCTTGTCATTCTGCGTCTACTCTGATTCAATTCTATCATTAGTTTGATGTGTACATTGGGCCAAGGTTAATGCAAAAGGAAATTGGGCGGATTTGGCATTTGGCTGTGTTACGCCATCACAATAGTTAGAAGTACCTCCCCCTGAGTAAGATTCCCAATTGGTAATGAGTTCAGGGAGCTTCTGTACTGTCATTCAACACCACCGGAAATAGAATTGAGACTTTGTTTTTATTTATTCATTTACGGGATGTGGGTGTCGCTGGTTACGCCAGCACTTATTGCCCATCCCTAGTTTAACTTCACAAGGTGGTGCTAGTTGCCTTCATGAATCACTGCATAGAATTTACAGTGGTCGAAGTAGGCAATTCGGCCCATCGTGTTCGCACCGACCCTTGGAAAGAACACCCTACCTGAGCCCGCACCTCCACTCTATCTCTTAACCCAGTAACCCCACCTAACAATTTTTTTTTTGGACATTACGGGCAATTTAGCATGGCCAATCCACCAACCTGCACATCTTTGGACTGGAGGAAACTGGAGCACAAGGAAGAAACCCACGCAGACATAGAACATAGAACAGTACAGCACAGAACAGGCCCTTCGGCCCTCGATGTTGTGCCGAGCAATGATCACCCTACTCAAACCCACGTATCCACCCTATACCCGTAACCCAACAACCCCCTCCCCCCCCTAACCTTACTTTTTTAGGACACTCCGGGCAATTTAGCATGGCCAATCCACCTAACCAGCACATCTTTGGACTGTGGGAGGAAACCGGAGCACCCGGAGGAAACCCACGCACACATGGGGAGAACATGCAGACTCCGCACATACAGTGACCCAAGCCAGGAATCGAACCTGGGACCTTGGAGCTGTGAAGCAATTGTGCTAATCACTGTGCTACCCTGCTGCCCACTGTGCTACCGTGCCACCCACATTGAGGTGTAGGTACATCCACTGTGCTGTAAGGGAGGAAGTTCCAGGATGTTGTCCAAGCGACAGTGAAGGAACAGCGATATATTTCCAAGTCAGGATGTTAAGGGACACTTTGGGGGGGGGGGGGGGGGGGGGGTTGGTATGGTTAACCCTCCAGGTGGTGGGATTCCCAGGTATCTGCTACTCTTGACCTTCTAGATGGTAGTGGTCATGGGTTTGCAGGGTTGTCTCAGGAACCTTGGTGAGTTACTGCGGTGCATCTTGTATATGGTACACATGGCTGCCACTGTTCGTCGGTGGTGGAGGATTTGAATGTTTGTGGAAGGGGTAGTAATCAAGCGGGCTGCTTTGTCTTGGATGGTGCCGAGATTCTTGAGTGTTGTTGGAGCTGTACTCATCCAGGCAAGTGGAGAGTATTCCATTATACTCCTGATTTGTACCTTGTAGATGGTGGACAGGCTTTGGGGGGTCAGGAGGTGAGTTACTCACCGCAGGATTCCTAGCCTTTGACCTGCCCTGGTAGCCACAGTATTAATAGGGCTAGTCCAGTTCAGTTTCTGATCAATGGTAACCCCCCAGCATGTTGATTGTGGGGGATTCAGCGATGGTCAAGCCATTGAATATCAAGGGGCGGTGGTTAGATCCTCTCTTGTAGCAGATGGCCATTACCTGGCACTTGTGTGGCACAAATGAAACTTGCCACTTGTCAGCCAAGCCTGGATATTGTCCAGGTCTTGCTGCCTTTAGACATGAACTGCTTCATTATCTGAGGAGTCGCGAATGGTGTTGAACATAGTTCAGTCATCCGCAAACATCCCAACGTCTGACCTTACAATGAAATGGAGGTCATTGATGAAGCACTGAAGATGTTTAAGCCTAGGAACTCCTGCAGTGATGCCCTGGAGTTGAGATGACTGACCTCCAACCATCACAACCATCTTCCTTTGTGCCAGGTATGACTCCAACCAGCGGAGAGTTTTCCCACTGATTCCAATTTACTCCAGTTTAGTTAGGGCTTCTTGAAGCTGATGAAACTCTGCATGCAACAGGTAGATTTAATTCCGATTCCAAATAATTTTTCAAGAAAGAGAAGGCACAAAACAGAATAAGATTTTACATGCAAATACCTACTTCCTTGAAAGTAATTTTCCTTAACTGTATATCTTTTAGCAATTAACTTACTGAATAGGGGGTAAATTCAGAATAGAAATGCGGAGACATTTCTTCAACCAGAGAGTGGTGGGCCTGTGGAATTCATTGCCGCGGAGTGCAGTGGAGGCCGGGACGCTAAATGGCTTCAAGGCAGAGATAGATAAATTCTTGATGTCGCGAGGAATTAAGGGCTACGGGGAGAATGCTGGTAGGTGGAGTTGAAATGCCCATCAGCCATGATTGAATGGCGGAGTGGACTCGATGGGCCGAATGGCCTTACTTCCACTCCTATGTCTTATGGTCTTATGGAATAAAGATGTAGCAGGAATTCACTCAACAGAAGAGTGCATGGCACCAAATATATATTTGTGTGACAACTTATTCAGTTCAATCTCTACATAGCACTAACTTTTCTTTGCGCTGCTGAAACATCTGTGCGGCACAGTAGTCAATCTGGTGCAGATTTTAAAAAAAACCAATTGCTGCATTTGACAGGCGGGCCTCAGCTGTGGTGGACTGTGATTTACCATTCTGTTTCTCACCTCTGCCACAGCGCTGAAAGAAAGGCAAAGATTTACATAAATTTCGTCTGATTGTGCATCTCTGGAAGGGATAGCGCTGGAAGGGAATTACATTCAAGTTATCTATTTCAAATGTCAGCCGCAATTTGTTTGCAATGTTTCTGTCAGCCGTGGCGGTGATGTCTTCAGACTGTTTTCCCTCCTGCCCCTCAAAGTCATCGAAATGTCAGGATGTTCGTCTCACATCGCGCTGTTTTCTCACAAATTCATTAGGGTGAATGGCATTGTAACATTTGAACTACTTACTACTTTTCTTCAGACTTTCTTCATCAAAGAAAAACGTCAACCCTTTGCACCTCACGAGGAGGGTGAGAGAAGACATGCACCCAGCTCTTTGCAACAGCCTTTCTGCGCCGCGCGTTCTGAATCAGAAAATCGCAAGAAATGATTTTTAAAAATCAAACAAAAGAATGTTGGAAATCAATGAAGAGAGTATATTTAATGCGGGCAGCTGCAAAGAGCAAAGAGCGTAACACTTGTGGGCACATCTGATTGGTGCGTACTGAATCATCCTTCGGTAATATATATTCAGCATGATGGTTGGTGTCCAGGCTTGCCTGCTGTCAGGATCAATGTTTGATGGCATTTTGCTGGACATGGAGAATAATGAAAAGAAAAATAGTCAGAAAGGTTATCTCGGCAAAAGCGCCCACGGATGAAGGAGATACTGTCAATTTTGATGTATTGTGCAGCATCAGATTGCAATGCTTATTTTTATTTGATTTGAGCCAGCATAAAGAAAGTGAAATCAACATGAGGTGAAAGTAAGTTATTAAAGTCAAAAGAAAATACAGCACATCGTGTTGCCAAGGCGCCAGGAAGCAGCAAACTCCATCGCAGCCAATGAGGTTCTCATTGTGAGTCGCCTCATTCAACGTCATTATAGAATTTTTTTAATAGAATTTACAGTGCAGAAGGAGGCCATTCGGCCCATCGAGTCTGCACCGGCTCTTAGAAAGAGCACCCTACCCAAGCCCACACCCCCACCCTATCCCCATAACCCAGTAACCCCACCCAACATTAAGGGCAATTTTGGACACTAAGGGCAATTTAGCAGGGCCAATCCACCTAACCGGCACATCTTTGGACTGTGGGAGGAAACCGGAGCACCCGGAGGAAACCCACGCACACATGGGGAGAATGTGCAGACTCCGCACAGACAGTGACCCAAGCCGGGAATCGAACCTGGGACCCTGGAGCTGTGAAGCAATTGTGCTAACCACTATGCTACGGTGCTGCCCAAAGTCATTCTACTTTGCTTTTCTAAAAAATATATTTATTGAAATTATATACACAAACACTATCCATAGTATCAACCAACAAAGATATAAAGATGAAAAGTCAAAAAGTTATACACAGATCTTCCATTAATCTCACACACAGTAACTTCATTTGAAGCCGACTTGTGACAATAAGCGATTTTCATTTCATTTCATTTCAAGTTAAAACTTAAACCCTATAACTAAACCCCCCAACAGCTGATGGTGTCCAGATCTTTAAAAAAGGAGATAAATGGTTGCCTTCTAAGGTAAAACATCACAACTGACCCCTTGATGGTATATTTAATTTTTTCCAAGTGCAGAAAATACATCAATCACCAAACCAGCAGATGCACTAGGTGGGGTGGGAATCTCCAGACAAGCAATATTCCCCTCCTGGCCAGCAATGAGGCAAAGGCAGCAACATCCATCCTTATCCCAGAGCGAAATGCTGGTGAGTCTAAGACGCCAAATATGGCTACTACTGAAAATTGTTCTAGAACCACCCGAAGATTCTGCAAGAGAGCATTGAAAAAGGAAATCCCGCAGGTTTGGGACAAAATCAGAGTATATGAGTGTAATTATAAGTAGAAAGGGTCGAAAACTTAAAGTTTTTGGGTGTACAGATCACCAACAGCCTGTCCTGGTCCCCCCATGCCGACACTATAGTTAAGAAAGCCCACCAATGACTCTACATTCTCAGAAGACTAAGGAAATTTGGCATGTCAGCTATGACCCTCATCAACTTGTACAGATGCACCATAGAAAGCATTCTTTCTGATTGTATCACAGCTTGGTATGGAGCCTGCTCTGCCCAAGACCGCAGGAAACTACAAAAGGTCGTGAATGTAGCCCAGTCCGTCACGCAAACCAGCCTCCAATCCATTGACACTATCTACTAGTGGCTGACAATTGTCCGCCCTTCACAAAGCCCATGTTAAGACCTGGTCACGCCGAGGGTTGGCATCTTTTGTTGAGGTAGACGTAACTCTTTCAGACATCTTGAAACAATCACAAATTTTAATATTCACAGAATTTACAGTGCAGAAGGAAGCCATTCAGCCCATCGAGAATGCAATGGCCTTTGGGAAGAGCACACTACCCAAGCTCAGGCTTCCACCCTAACCCCGTAACCCAGTAACCCGATCTAAACTTTTGGACACTAAGGGGCAATTTAGTATGGCCAATCCATCTAACATGCACATCTTTGAACTGTGGGAGGAATCCGGAGCACCCGGAGGAAACCCACGCAGACACAGGGAGAAAGTGCAAATTCCACACAGACGTCACCCAAGGCTGGAATTGAGCCTGGGACCCTGGAGCTGTGAGGCAGCAGTGCTTGCCACTGTGCCACCATGCAGCCCACCGTGGTTGCTTGACATGATGAATATCGATTAATTTTGTGCTCTACCATGTGGTTGATCCCTGTGAACCATGTTTTACATAAGGAGTTGCTTGTTTTTGACAAAGCCCTCATGACCCTCATTTGCTACATCCACAACACACTGTGGAATGGCAATGCAGTTGTTGAATAACACAAGATCAAATGTGATTGAAACAGTGAGCTCATTTCAACATTGTGAACATTGTAGTGTATGAACAGTTTTGTTTGCAGATAATGTTTTATTTCTGTCATCCTAGTATTGTAATTCCAGAGCCTTCATGCATACTTGTAAACTCTCATCTTGTTTGGTTGCCACTTTGATGTCACCTAGTCTTAGTGACATTGGCACCACATTTAGGCTGAAGCAGTTGAGATGTTGTTTAGCAATCAGCAACCTTTTCCTCATGATTAGTAGGACTGACTGTAATGGATGTAGTAGAAGATAATCCGTTGGGTTGATCTTGCATGGCTGGTTCTCAACATGGAACTCCGACTCTTGTAGTTTGAGTATCCAAGTTCCTATTCGAATATGTTACCTCTGTGGATTGTTGAACAAGCTTACTGATGATACATGATCGGTTATGACTTCAAACTTCCTTCCATACAAATAAAGATGGAAAAGTCAGATGCCCCTTGTGATTGAGGTGCTTTTCTCTCTCAGTTGCTGAATAACATCGTTCTGAAGATGTCCGTGTTCAGCTTCCTATCACAACAATTGATGGATTCCCTATCTCATGCTTTTTCTCATGAACTGTACTGAAGACAAATAGGTTTGCATCACAAGCCAACAGTTTTCTCAGGGTCAATGTAGGTATTTGTGTATCTTGCTGACAACCATTGTTTAATCTGCAGTACAGCCTGTTGTGTGGTGTAATCCACTCCCACGTTGTCCCTTTTGTCTGATCATGTATTGGGGTAGATGGCGCAGTGAGGGTAATAATGAACAGTAAGAAGTCTTACAACACCAGGTTAAAGTCCAACAGGTTTGTTTCCAACGCTAGCTTTCGGAGCACACCTGAGGAAGGAACAGTGCTCCGAAAGCTAGTGTTTGAAACAAACCTGTTGGACTTTAACCTGGTGTTGTAAGACTTGTTACTGTGCTCACCCCAGTCCAATGTTGGCATCTCCACATCATGGTAATAATGAAGTAACTGCAGTATGTGGTAAGTCCTAGTAGACGTCGGACTTCCTGCACATTTGTCGGATCTGCAGCATTATGGCTTCAAATTTCCACGGATCTGTTACGTGACTGAGGGGATCTGTTACATTCCTTCATCACGGAGCACTTAACTAAGTAATTTGACATGGAGATGCCGGGGCTGGACTGGGGTGAGCACAGCAAGAAGTCTTACAACATCAGGTTAAAGTCCAACAGGTTTGTTTCAAATCACTAGCTTTCGGAGCACTGCTCCTTCCTCAGGTGAATGAGGAGGTAGGTTCCAGAAACATACATATAGACAAAGTCAAAGATGCAAGACAATGCTTTGATGTGAGCATTTGCAGGTAATTAAGTCTTTACAGATCCAGAGAGAGGGGTAATCCCAGGTTAAAGAGGTGTGAATTGTCTCAAGGCAGGACAGTTGGCAGGATTCCGCAAGCCCAGGCCAGATGGTGGGAGGGTGAATGTAATGCGACATGAACACAAGGTCCTGATTGTGGCCATACTCATGTGTATGGAACTTGTCTATAAGTTTCTGCTCGGCGATTCTGCGTTGTCGCGCAGCCTGAAGGCTGCCTTGGAGAATACTTACCGGAGATCAGAGGCTGAATGCCTTTGACTCCTGAAGTGTTCACCGACTGGAAGGGAACATTCCTGCTTGCTGGTTGGGGAGTGTTTAAACTATGTGGCAGGGGGATGGGAACCGATGCAGGAAGTTGGAAGGTAGTAAAACAGGGACAGAAGCAAAAGGAAGTAAGGGGAAAAGTGCAAGGCAGAGAAGACATAGTCAAAAATCTAAAAGGGCGACAGTACAAGGTACAGTGACTGAGGGAAGCTCAGTGAATAGGCCCAGTAATAACAAAAGGAATAAAACTGAATATGTTAAGATTCAAAACAGAGGTAAAAAAACCACCATAAGTGTACTTTACCTGAATGTTCGTAGTATTCAGAATAAATTTAATGAGTTGATGGCACAAATCATCGTAAATGACTATGATTTAGTGGCCATTACTGAAACATGGTTAAAGGATGGTCACGACTGGGAGTTAAATATCCGAGGGTATCAAACTATTCGGAAGGACAGAGTGGATGGTAAGGGAGGCGGTGCTGCTCCGTTATTTAAGGATGACATCCGGGCAACAGTAAGGAATGACATCGGTGCTATGGAGGATAAGGTTGAATCCATTTGGGTGGAAATCAGGAATAGTAAGGCGAAAAAGCCACTGATAGGAGTAGTCTATCGGCCACCAAATAGTAACGTTATGGTGGGGCAGGCAATAAACAAAGAAATAACTGATGCATGTAGAAATGGTACAGCAGTTATCATGGGGGATTTTAATCTACATGTCGATTGGTTTAACCAGGTCGGTCAAGGCAACCATGAGGAGGAGTTTATAGAATGTATCTGCGATAGTTTCCTAGAACAGTATGTAATGGAACCTACGAGGGAACAAGCGGTCCTAGATCTTGTCCTGTGTAATGAGACAGGATTGATTCATGATCTCATAGTTAGGGATCCTCTCGGAAGGAGCGATCACAATATGGTGGAATTTAAAATACAGATGGAGGGTGAGAAAGTAAAATCAAATACTAGTGTTTTGTGTTTAAACAAAGGAGATTACAAGGGGATGAGAGAAGAACTAGCTAAGGTAGACTGGGAGCTAAGACTCCCTCCACTGCCGATGCACAGTAGCAGTAGTGTGTACCATCTACAAGATGCACTGCAGGAACTCATCAAGGCTCCTGAGACGACACCTTCCAAACCACAATCACGACCATTTAGAACGACAAGGGCAGCAGACACATGGGAACACGATCACTGGGAGGTTCCCCCTCCAAGTCACTCACTAGTTTGACTTGGAAATTTGTCACTGCTCCTTCACGATCGCTGGGTCAAAATCCTGGAGCTCTCTCCCTAACAGCATTGTGGGTGTACCTACTCCCCAGGGACGACAGCAGTTAAAGAAGTGACCCACCTCCACCTTCTGAAGGGCAATTTGGGATTGCCTAATCCCAATGCTGGCCTAACCACGAATCCCAAATTGAATGGATAAAAGAAACCAGAAGGCCAGGTGGAATGGGAAGCAATTTGCATTGGGAAGGGCAGCTGCACACCCAATCGGCCTCCAGACTGTGTGTCAGGGTGGAGAGGAGTTATGTTTGTGCTAGAAGTCAGCTCCCAATTTAAAGTCCTCACACCACCCCCGCCCTTACAGTCATTTCCTCTTTGTTACAGCAGCCTATACATATTGAAAAAATAAATTTGAATAACATCCAAACACTTCCACCTTTACCTACAGACTCTGCTGCTTCAAGGTACCGCTTGCAGGCCTTTTCACCCAACCTCCTGCGATCTCCTGTGATGATATACATAAGCAATTATGTAAATAGTAATGCATGCGACCTCCAACCAGAAGGTGGTAGTAGAGAACAACCACATGACTGTTACCTCGAGGAGTCTGGAGGTAGTCGTGATAGTGGATGGGCATATTTGTAGTAGCTCTTGGATAATTTATTATGTAAATAGTAATGTATGTGACCTCCAACCAGAAGGTGGTAGTAGAGAACAACTACGTGACTTTATTACCTCAAGGAGTCTTGAGGTAGTCGTGATAGTGGATAGTCATATTTAGAGTAGCTCCTGGATAATTTATTATAGATGGTAGTTTTTTTGATATATTTCTGATAATTATCTAACTCACACATTTATTTAATAATATACATTTAACAAGTCAAGAACTAATAATAGTAATAACTAGACGTTCTCTTGTGCGTGATTACAACCGGCCCAGCACCAGAATGTAACTCCCCCTCATACCTGGTACACCTCACTCACAAGCCTTTTCTATTTTTTTAAACATTTAGAGTAGCCAATTATTTTTTCCAATTAAGGGGAAATTTAGTGTGGCCAATCCACCTAACCTGCACATCTTTGGGTTGTGGGGGTGAAACCCATGCAGACATGGGGAGAATGTGCACACTCCACACGGACAATGACCCAGGGCCGGGATTCGAACCCGGGTCCTCAGCACCGCAGTCCCAGTGCTAACCATTGCGCCACATGCTGCCCTCTCACAAGCCTTTTCCCACGTCACGCTCAAAAAATGGACTGCGGAACGAGGTTTTGCAGCCAATTGAGAATTGGTGGCAGGGTAGCACAGTGGTTAGCACAGTTGTTTCACAGCTCCAGGGTCCTAATTCAATTTCTGGCTTGCGTCACTGTCTGTGCGGAGTCTACACGTTCTCCCCCTGTCTGCGTGGGTTTCCTCCGGGTGATCGGTTTCCTCCCACAGTCCAAAGATGTGCAGGTTAGGTGGATTGGCCATGCTAAGTTGCGTTTAGTGTCCAAAAACGTTGAGTGAGGTTACTGGGTTATGGGGATATGGTGGAAGTATGGGCTTAGGTAGCGTGCTCTTTCCTCAGGGCTGGCTGGCCTCCTTCTGCACTATAAATTCTATGATTCTATGATTCTATGAAAATGGCGGGTGAGATTCCGATTTCTGCGACTGGCCGCCTTCTGTGATATCGAATACCGGCATGATGGTATCAGATTGCCAATTCAACATCATCATACTATATTTTAAGTAAGCGAGGATGGTGGCCCATCTGTAAAATCCAGCCCATCAACTCATTCCTCACATATGGATGACAAAACTGTCAACAGCCGGCATTGTTAGCTGCATGTACATCAGTACAGTGAACTTGTTATGACAAAAATAAATAAGATGTCATAATTTTATTTATGAATGACTTTAGTCATAATTCAAATCTTAATTCAATTCAAATTAATTCATGAATATTGAAATCTATTTCATTACTTAATGCATTCAATGACAACTAACTGCACAGAGAAATTGATCAACATACATTTTCTAAACTAATGCATATTTGAAGATATCAGCATTCATTTGTAAATTGATTTGTGCAAGAATCAATTTCAAAACTGTTGCTGACACTTTAATTAAACAGTTTAGAATTCCTGGCACTGTAGTGGTGGTGCAAGCCAGTAAATCCAGGTAAGGTGTTGGCAGATGAGGCGATCTGCAATTTTAGGCAAGAGACTATGTGATGCTGCTTCATTTTCTATTTCTAAAGACCCAGGAGGCGAGTAGTTGAATAAATGCTAGTTTGGTCACGGTCAAAAGGAATGGTCACTATGGTGTCAAATATACACAGTATCAGTCCCTGTTGGGACTACTAGCATGCCTGTTGCTATCTGGGCCAGTCTTTATACAAGTTACTTATGAGCCCCAGCTGGGCAGGCCTCTGCGCGCCAGCAGGGAATCTAGTATTCCATGAGTCCCACGTGGCAATTAATTGGGGTATCATGGTGGGCATCCTGGGGGTTATGACAGTATTACAGATCCCGTGGCTGAATTTTGTCATTAGCATGCTCTATACGGATGCGGTGGTAAAGTGGTGTTGTCACTGGACGAGAGACCAGTGGGGACCTCAGTTCGAATCCCACCTCGACACGTGGTCAATAAATATCTGGAATTAAAAGTCAAACGATAACTTTTAAACCATCATCAATTGTCATAAACAACATTGGGTTCACTTCAAAGAACATTTAGAGAAGGAAATCTTCCATCCTTATGTGGTCTGGTCTACGTTGATCACAAACCCACAGATATATGATTGACTCTGAAATGACCGAGCAAGCCATTCAGCGAAGGGGCAATAAATGCAATGCCCACATCTCATGAACGAATAAAGAAAATGCCGATTTCGATTTCAGTATGAATTCCTGCTGAGTAACCCAGAAGATCATCTGGTGGAAAATTGGCCGCAATCTTTCCAGGGATGGCCAGTTGAGAAGCTGCCTTTCGAAGCCACTTCAATGAAGAATGGCAGGCAGGTTTCCTAGTGTCCATTCAACGCTTAGATTTGCAGTATTCTAGAGGTCCAGCTATCAACATGAATAGAGATACAGCAGAGTTATCATGCAGCCATGGAGCAGATGCTGGAGCATGCCTACTGTTTGGGGATAGATCCCCTTTGTGAATGTCTGCCACCAAATAAACGCAGATAAGTCTGAATTGGTTCCCGCTGCTGCTGGAGGATAGCAGTCAAAGTCACTAATCCACTTCTGTGAGTATTGCTTGGAGGCAGGAACAGATCAGAGAGCTGACCTAATGCACAGCTTTCTCAATTTCCTCGCATCCTGCCTCCAAATCTGTCTCCACAGGTTTGGGAAAATTCCGAACATTAATCGTTTCATTGGAAGGTAGCAAGGCTTGAAGGTATTCCAGCTGCATGGCAGATTTAAGTGCAGAATATAAAATTAAATCAGCCAGACACAAGGCGACAGCTGTGTGAACTTGTGAAGCCTATTACTCCTAGTGTAGAAATGTTCATCCTCACTTGCCTTCATGCTCACAAGTCCCTCATTTTTCATTTGTATCAGCCAGTATCTGTACCCTTCACTACAAAGAATAGGATATCTGGATATTTATCAATATGGAAAGACTGTATTTTTCCTTAATGAACACTAACTGTGGGGTCAATAGGGGGTTACCCAATGGAGCAAGAGTCAGTTAACAGCAGAGGGTAGAACTCCAAGCTCACCTACTTAATTTAGTCATCGTGTATATCCTCATTTTCTCCGGGAAAGAAAGACTGTGAGCGTATATGATCTTTCCAGATCTTTCGACGCATTTTGGAATTAACATTTCCTTGCGTAGGCAAACATGGCATGAATGACCAGACGACCTGTTTGCAGAGTTTTCTTTTGAGGGCGGGGTGATACCAAGACATAGACAAAGGGAGGGCAGCGTATTAAGTGTTGTAAGTGACTGTGGACCATGGGAAACAAGCTTCAGAACTGAAGCCGAGGGAAACATGCCATTCGGTAAAACCCGATGGGAAATTCTTTGCCTGCTCCACTCACATTGCGACTGCTTTTTTGTTTATGCCACATGTCTGTCGATTGGGTTTCCATTTGACATGAAAACAAGTCGAATTGCACAATGTGACCCTGAGAAAGTAATAAAAATTAAATCCAAAGAAATTAAAAGGAATTCATCTTATTCAGTGAAATGGAACGAGTGTTCTTCATTTAGACCATTATTCACAACCATCTTTCAGCCGCATGCCATTTGGGCTTTGAGACCACACCAGCTGTTTTGCAGCTGTTGATCAGCTTTTCTAAGTTCTATCAGTCGGGATGGATTTGAACCCTTCACGTCCATGAAGACAATTATGAAATAACAACAGAGAATGTTGCAAATACTCAGCAGGTCTCGCAGCATCTGCGGAGAGGGCAACAGAGTTAACGGTTTAGGTCTGTGCCCCTCCATCAGAACACTAACAATCAACATATCAATGTGGCTGCTTTGATTAAATGCGACATATTGTGACATAAATCATATTTTTAATTCAGCCTGTAAACAAAAAATTAACAAGGCAGTTAGGGCTTGATTTAAAGGGACATGATTAAATGGATAGAGAACAAGCATTTCATATTAAATCAAAGGAAGCCATGCATAACAAATTCGATAAATACTAACAGGAATTTGTGACTCTTTTTTTATTCCCAATCGAAGTTACTTCAATATAACAAAATCTGTCGGCAGGTTGTTTTTCCAATGGAATTAAATGATATCTCTATTGGTCTCAATGCCATTTGATAGCCGCCAAATCAATGAGAACATACTGGACACCAGTTTACCAATCCTGGGCTCCCCATAGGTAGCCAGATGCAAAGGGAACAGAGCTTAGAGGTGGCTACAATATTAGTGCCAATTCTCTTACTCATCATCTTTTGAACATGCTTGCTGGTTGGGAGGACAGGGTGCGTATTGGAAGCTATGGTATCATAGATTACACTTTTTTCAACATCTTTTTCTTTGTTACCATTTGGTGAAAACTTATTTTGAATGAGTTTTTAATTAGGAAGAATGCTGTGCTCTTTGCTGTGCTCTCATCCCTTCAGTCTTGAAGGTGCTGACTTACAGGAAGAAACATAGGAACAGAAGTGGGTCCCTTAAGGCTGTTCCACCGTTCAGATTTATCATTCTGTATCACTTCTATATTACAACTACACTTGAAGAAGTACATCACTGATCATAAAGCATTTTGGGATGGCCTGAGAACTTGAACGATGGTGTACAAGTAAAATATCTTACTTTATCGATCGTAGTTCCATAACCGTTCATCCACATACTTAAAATAAATTCCCTGTTTTGAAATTGTCTATTCTATCCTCAGCAACTTTTTAAGTGGACAGAGCTGCCCCAAAACAAACGCTGGGGCTCATCACTTAGATTCTGTTTACCCTTCAAAACAGCTAGGAAGTCTTGTGGTGCAGTGTACAGCATCCCTGCCTCTGAGCCAGAAGTTCTGGGTTCGAGTCCCACCCCAAGACCTAATGGCCAAGGAAGATGTGTTCATAATGCGGCCAAACAGATTGAGTGCCAACCTGCAAAATCCTTTCAACATGTCAGTGGCTGAAGGTAAAAGCAGGAAAGACTCCTGGTCAATCACACATGATGTGGTGTGGCTCCCCTCATGCAGAAGCCCCTGGCAACAGACTAGCAACCGGTTGATAGAATAACTAGCTGTGGGAACAGACAAAAGTCTGTCTTAGGGCACCATTGGGTGACGGAAGAGAATTGGAATTCAAAACAGTTCCAGCAATGTACCCTTACTAAATACTTTAAACTTGTATCCTTTGAATATAGACCATTCTGCCATTAAAAATCATCTCCATTTATTTTCTCAATTCATAATGTGTGACACACCCTTGTCCAGCCTGACCTGACACCCCATCCTCGCATCAACTCTGTCCCTGACCCGACTTGACTTGACCCCACCCCATTACCCATTCACTCACTCACCCTTATCCACCACCACCTTACCCGCTTACCCACTTTGCCCACCTGCTACCCTATTCACATCTCACCCTACCTAGCAGCTACCCTCCCGATCTCTCACCCAGCCAACCTGCCACCCTACCACCACTGAGCTGCCACCTACATACCTCACCTATCTGCCACCCTATGCACCTATCACCCAGCCACCTCAGCCACCTGCTACCCTACCCACCAGCCACCCACCCCCCTAGCCACCGACGCACCTACCACTTGACCCAACTGCTACCCTGCCACCACATTGCCTAACCCACCCTAATCCACCATACCCTCTGCCCATTTACCAACCCACCTGTACACACTTAGCTTTGTGCTGTAGCTCTTCAAAGACGTTTTGGGAGATTTAAAATCTTTACTTACCAGAATATGGCAGTAGGTGCTGGAAAAGGGCCTGGCTTGTCTTCTCCCCATAATCCAGCGTGACAAAGAAGCAGTTCCATTTTGGCTATATTCTGCATTTCTGAAGGAAACAGGATTGGAAGTCCCAGCTGGAAATATGGAGTCTAGCATGGCGCGGAAGATTAGTAGCAGAGTGACACTCAAATTAGCACTCCTTGGAAGATTTGAGCCAAGAGTTGTTGACAATGGTAAGTGCCTCATTGTGATGTATTTAACCACCACCCACCCCACTTATCACCTACATATCTAAGATGCATAATGGTGCTTGTCTGATATCCAATCCTGGATGAGCATCAATTTCTTCCACGATTCTGATTCCAACTAACTACCTGGTTACTGTCTGAGGTTTGAAACACAACAAAGCCTCAAAGCCTGAGATGTGCTTGCAGCCACATATCTGCTCCATCAAAAGAGCATTCTACTTGGACCTCCATAACAACACCGATCCCAATCCCTGCTTCAGCTCATCCAGTACCACAATTCTCACCCATGCATTTCTTTGCTGTAATTTTGACTATTCGACCATTCTCCTGGTTATAGCCTTCCATTTTCAACCCACTATAACCTTGAACTCAATTGAAACACTGGTACCTATATCCTAATTTGCACCCATTCATATGCTACCCTGTGCTTTAAAAATTAATTTACGGGATGTTGCTGTTGCTGGCTGGTCCATCATTAATTGTCTTTCCATAGTTGCCGTTGCGAAGCTTGTGGTGAGCTGCCTTCTTAAACTGCTACAGTCCCTGAGGTGTAGGTACACCCACAGTGCTGTTATGGAAGGAGATCCAGGATTTTGACCCAGCGACAGTGAAGGAGCGGCAATATATTTCCAAGTCAGAATGGTTGGTGACTTGGTGGGGACTTGACGTCTATTGCCTCCTGGCCAGCGACACAGCAATTTTATAATTCTCATCCTAGCTTCCAAATCTCCCCATGACCATATTCTTTGGCGGCACGGTAGCACAGTGGTTACCACTTGTTGCTTCACAGCTCCAGGGATCCCGGTTCTATTTCCAGCTTGGGTCACTGTATTTGCGTAGTCTGCACGTTCTCCCTGTGTCTGCGTGGGTTTCCTCCGGGTGCTCCGGTTTCCTCCCACAGTCCAAAGACATGCCGTTAGGTGAATTGGACATTCTGAATTCATCCTCAGTGTACCCGGGCAGTGTGGCGACTAGAGGATTTTCACAGTAACGTCATTGAAATGTTAATGTAAGCCTACTCGTGACACTAATAAAGGTTGTTATTATTTCTTATCTCTGTAACTTTCTCTAGCCCTATCAACATGAATCCTAGATCTCTGCAGTATTCCAGTTCTGGCGTCTTGGACCTGCAATTTTAATTGTTCCACCACTTGCAGATGTGTCTTCAGCAGCCTGTGCCCTGATTTTGGAAAACTGCCCTTAAGTCTCTCTGCCTCTTCAATCACTCTCCTTTCAGGCACTTCGTAAAACCTCCATCTTTGGCCATAATATAGCCAAATTTTGTTTAATAACAGTCTTGTGAAGCACCTTTGGACATTTCACTGCATTAAAGGTGCCATATAAATGCAAGTTGCTATTGTTACTTCTGCTCTTCCGAATTGCACTGGTACAAAATCTACATAATTCCAGTACTACTATTAGGAATAGCATTATGTACTCAAATGAAGTTTATGTGCATTTGTTGTTATTAAGGGAAATCATTCTGGTCTAAATCATAAAAATTCAGTATTTAATTTATTGATAGTCTTGGTGAAAAATAATTTACCCACCGTTTTAGCTCAGTTGGCTGGATAGCTGGTGCGTGATGCAGTGAGGCCTAGGGCATGGATTTAATTCCCGTACCGGCTGATGTTATTCATGAAGGCCCTACCTCCGTGCTTTCACCTGAGGTGCGGTGACCCTCAGGTTAAACCAGCAACTGTCAGCTCTCAACCTCAAAAGGGAAAGCAGCCTCTGGTCATCTGGGACTATGGCAACTTTACACCTTCCAGAGAACAAATGTTCAGTTAATTTGCTTTACAGAGGAAAATATCCACAAAGGCTATGGCAACCTCACAAAGTTAAATTGATATAGATTGTTCATATTTCTCACTGAAACTGTAAAGTGAAGGCATCCAATCACCTGTATAGCAAATGCTGTCAAAGAGCTTGTTGCGATTCCTGAGGCCTAACAATTTAGCCTTTGAAGCCCAGTCAATCTCAATCTGTCCTATTTGTTTTCACATTTTTTTTCTTCCTGGTCTACTCATTTTGAGTGCAGAAGGATGCCATTCGACCGATTGAGTCTGCACCTATCCTCCAAAAGAGGCCCTTGGCCCATTCCCCCACCTTATCCCTGTAACCCCATAACCCTGCCTAATCTGCACATCTTTGGACACCAAAGCGCAATTTAGCATGGCCAATCCACCTAACCTGCATATCTTTGGACTGTGGGAGGAAACTGGAGTACCTAGAGAAAACCCATGCAGACACAGGGAGAGCATGCAAACTTCATACAGATAGTCACTCAAGTCCAGGTCCCTGGTGCTGTGAGGCAGAACCTCTAAGCGCTCTGCCACCGTGCCCCCCCTGGTGCACACTTTCAGTGCCTGGGTTGCTGAGGTATCTTCCATTGTTCTGATAAAGTTTCATCCCTGGATATAGTTTGGAATGTGGAAGTCTGTTGAGCTTCCTTTGAGGACACTTTAGACTGCTGGTGATCTCTCGCGTGTCTAGATATGAATGTCATAACTGCAGATTGCAGCATTTTAACATGGCCTATCCACATGATCTGCATATCCATGCAGTCACAGGGAGAACGGTCAAATTCCACACAGTCAGTCACCCCAGGCCGAAATCGAACCTGGGTCCCTGGTGCTGTGAGGCAGCAGTGCTAACCACTGTGCCGCCATGCCACCCTTGAGTGGGACTTGAGCTTTGGAAAGGGTCACTACAATGTAGCTAGTGCTACATTGTTAGGTAATTTCTGCATCAGAATGCGCGAGTATCAGCAACTTGGTACACAAATTGACCCCCTGGGAACATCCCTCCATTGGTCTTCATTAATTTATGCCCTTTCATTCATTACCAAGGAGATTACAAGATCACATATCACTCAACACCAAAGAATGGACAAAATAGGCAAGTGGTGACAAAGCATAATGTTTATATGAGATGAATAGAGAATAAAAAAACTTTTTCTCTGAAATACTTATGCAACTATAAAGCTCTGAATTTTTATGCTACTCCTACATGGTGCAAACTCTCAAACCTCAGCAGAGGTAGAAGCAGACTGGCTTAGATACCTGACCCTTATTTTGACTGGTATCCGCTGGGTGTTGAAGACCATGAGAATGCTTCCAGAAACCTTCCACCTGCAGCTGTGCAGGGGCAGTCTAGGCCATTGGGAAACTAGGTGGCATGTGGGCTACTAACCAAGAGATCGACCAATTGCGTTGAATCACTATGATGCATTTTCCATTAATCCTCTCCTGGTCCAGCACTTCAGGGCTACCATCATGCTGCAGGGCACTTTGGTACAGAGTAGTTCAGCCCTCTGAGCAAGTGGGTAGACAGAGAAGGATGGGTATACTGCATGGAGTGGGTGCTAATCTTAAGGAATCAGCATCATGAGGTTTTACACACAACAGATGCAAGTGAATATATTACTGTTCTTTCTTGACCTGCTTTGATCATTAGTCTGCTTTCTGTATTGACCCAGATGAGTGGTACCTAGGTCCTGTTGCTGACCTCTTCCCCAATCTACAACCACAACTTCTTTGTCTGAGCAGCAGGCTTCTTCCTCCCGTGGCTATTGAGGAGTGTATTTCTCCTATTCCGTGGCAGTGAAATGGGACAAAACATTTGCTTGTTTGGGCCCAATTTTCACACTTTCAATTCTTTAACAGCCAACTCCAACAGCTTCAGCTTGTATGATGAATTGTTCCATTAAAGCATTGGCATTGGGAATTGCACCATGTGGGCCTGCACAATGCTGCCAATTGGATGGGAAAGCTGGAACTAAAATGATAATGAGGGGGCTGATTTAAAAACCACACCATCAGGCACCCCATAGTCAGCTCACAGTGACTTAAAATGCTGTAGTAAGGGGTTGTAAACCAGAGCCTGCAACACAGATCTCAAAATGATATTCTAAATAATCATTCACAATTTACAAATAAATAATCACTAGGTTGTTTTATCTAAATGCACTTGGTAATCATGATGCATGATGGCTGATTGATTTTAAGTTGGAACTTTGCAAGGAGCATAATGCTTTATGAAGGCTAAACAAAAATCTAACTTCTGATAGTAATTTTTTGTAACTTCCAATTTCTTTCTCTTAACGGCTTCCTCCTGAATCAGAGTGTGTTTATTTTCTTCACATCGACTTAATGTTAGACATATGAACATTGCCTGTGAATGAAAATGCCATGCTCTATGTAAGCGGAGTACAAGTGCTTCCCATGAAGCCCGTGAAGCTGATGTTAAGGCTCAATTATGTTAGATTGCCAAAACAAAAACAATAGAAACAAGATTTAGAGCAAACAACTTGAAATAACTCATAAACAATGCATCAAAATCAATTTGAGCTGTGCGGCATAGCTACTGTAAGCATCAACTAACCTTTTGTGACATTTACAAAGATTCTGTAATGACTAGATCAATTGTATTAAAATGACCTTTATGCAAGTCAGGACTGTGTCTGATCAAAAACAACACCGAGTCATTGTCAAAATAGGTTCTGGTGTGAAATGTTATGGCTCGTACCTTCTTCCGTAGTCTATTGGCACATCATTCAATATGTAATCCAAAGTAAAGGTCAGAATAGAAGTTGTTGCGATATGAATTTATCAAATGGCTAATTCTCATCTGTGTGTGATTTTTATGTGCTTCATTTGTGTGTGACCTCTAACAGGTTTTTATTGATTGGTTTAGTGTCTTTCCAAACTCCAAACAATGTATAATTGTTATATGCATCTGAATTAATGAATTAGCGTTGTCCTAATGTAGGTGGCTTCCATTTTAAGAGATTTAAAATTAAAGAGTGATTAATGATCCTTTGAGCTACTCAGAGGTAGCATGATTCAAAGAATTGGCACAACATCCGGCCCATTCTTCCTGCAAGTGAGCATGGGACTGCTGCTTTACTCCTTTAATTCTGATAATGTCCCAATTGCATGTTAACCCATCATGTTATATTCTAGTAGGCCGCAAAAGCAGGATTGCCTCGATTGAATCTGCCTTCACCACACTCTCAGGCAGTGCATTTCAGATCCTAACCCCTCACCACGTTAAAAAAAAGTACTCCCTCACATTGTCGTTGTCTTTATCCTGACAAATCCTTAAACCTGTGCCCTCTAGTTCTCTATCTTTTCACCCAAGGGAATAATTTTACCTCATCTCCTCTGTCCATATGCCTCATGATTTTGAACACTTTTATCAAATCTCTTCTCCAAGGTGAACAATCCCAGTTTGTCCAATCTACCTGCGAAATTGAAGTCCCCCATCCTCAAGAGTTATTCTTCTGAATATTTTCCATTTATTCTCTAATGCCTTCACATCCTTCCCAAGATGAAGGTTCTTTTTGCTGTTCTGAGAGAACCCGACAATGACTTTAATGCTTGAGGTATCAGCTGGCATGTCCGCTGGGCTTTATTGAATATAATCTAGTTGTTTATTTTAGTTTGCTAAGGTTTGCAGACTTACCTCCTGCTTAATTTTCCTTCAAGCACAAATTCATGGTGCTTGAATCAATCAATTTACTCACCCAAAGGACAGCAACTCAAATGACTCAAACATGGAAATACTCCTGACTAAACAAGTATCAAATTATTTCAGACCAGCTGCTGTCTCAACAGCTCTTCTAGATCTTGTCACAACCCCCACACATGTGAACTTGTTTTTCCACATACACTCCGAATAGATCATAGAATTTTAGATCATAGAATTTACAGTGCAGAAGGAGGCCATTCGGCCCATCGAGTCTGCACCAGCTCTGGGAAAGAGCACCCTACCCAAGGTCAACACCTCCACCCTATCCCCATAACCCCATAACCCAGTAACCCCACCCAACTCTAAGGGCAATTTTGGACACTAAGGGCAATTTATCATGGCCAATCCACCTAACCTGCACACCTTTGGACTGTGGGAGGAAACCGGAGCACCCGGAGGAAACCCACGCACACACGGGGAGGATGTGCAGACTCCGCACAGACAGTGACCCAAGCCAGAATCGAACCTGGGACCCTGGAGCTGTGAAGCCATTGTGCTATCCACAATGCTACCGTGCTGCCCACTAATGCTGATCGAAAGACCGCACCCCCCCCCCCCCCCCCCCCCCACCCCACTTAAAATAAAACTGATTGACCAGGATTTTGGTCAAACATCCTAATGCTCAGGTTTGTTGCTTTTGCTCCTTTAAGATTGGCAGCAAATTTGGAGTCTGCACATGTGCATTCAAACACAGAAATCCATAAGTTGCTGCCATGGATTCTCTGATTCCGCATGGATGCAGAATCCCCAATAAAACAGTCAAATAGAAATCACTGAACTAATGAAAACTCTCCCACCCTTTTACTTGATTAGTATTACTGGAAAACCATGTTTTATTGAAAAATGCATACATCGATTACAATGCTATACTAACTTTACAATTATTGCTGATCAGCTACACAGTCCCTAAACAAACACTTTTGATATTTGTCGAGTGTCAAATTTATGCATAATGAAAAACAAATCCCACGTGCACGTCCCAATCATGTATTTAAATCTCCGTAAATTTTAAATAAAAGGGAAAAATTTAGTGCATTTTGTTTCCTGATTTACTGTCTGTGAAAATACTTCAATGTGATTGGCAGTTAACTCTGCTGGTGATGAGCCAGATTTTTGTCGACTTGTGAGGACTCTGGAGCCATTTAAAAATGATGAGTGGGATTGTCGTCCCCCTTCCTGGTGCTCCAAATTTTTGGTGGAGCGGAATACTGTGGGTGGCTAGCACTCAACCTGCACTTCTACCGTAGCTGGCTCCATTGTGAGAGTAGGCATCTCCTATCCCTCTGCAACTTTACTGGAGTTGGGCCAACACCTCCATGTCATGTGGTTCATGGCCCCTAATAATTATCCTTCACCTAAAGCGCAAACTCCAATAAAAGCACTTTCTTTGTTGACACAGTTGCAGAGAAGGGAAAACTTTGCTTTCTTCACATCTCTATGATGTCATAATATGCTATTTTGTGCTGTGATCTATAATGTCAATGGCTCAATGTCTATTTGCACAAGAAAAAGTGGTGTCAAGGGCATATAAATTATCTTGTTGAAATTTTAAAGGTCTGATTGATTGACATTTTTATAGGGCTGTGACAAAAGTAGTTTTTCTTTAGAGAAAATTATAAACAAGTATTTTTAAAAAGTTCTGCACATGCCATTATTACTATAGGGACAATTAGTTCTGTACAGAATATGTATGAGGTCAATTAACATGAAAGTGCTATGAGTTGACATGGGTTGGCATGGACATAGCATGGGGAGTGTGTGAAAGTGTTAGGATTTGTGAGGATTGAGGGCCAGAGAGTCTAAAATGTAAGCAAACAACTTGGACAATAAACCAAGAGAACTGAGGTGCGTTTGTTAACCAGACAACCTCAGAGTTTAGTTGTCCCTGTAGCCACCTCTGACCTGTTCTCGGGTTTGCACGCCTGACTCTATCCCAACCTGGCCTCTCCGGAGTGACAATTGAGTCCGATTTCTATTGAGGTGGATCTGCAAAGTCAGTAAATTTCCTGTCTGGAGATATTTTGTGTGTCTGGATGTTGGCACGTACAATAAATAGAGAAAACCTACAAACTTATAATTGGTAATAATATCAAACTGTTCATAAGATGAATGTTCCATACAGAGAACTTGTGAGTTAGGTGTCGGCTGAAGAGGTTAGTAATCTCAGGAATAACCCTGGACTAGTTAGGATGAAACTGTTTAGAAATATCAGTAAAAGCAAAATCAATCATAGTGGTAATGTTGGGAATAGCATTAGACAGGAAATCAGAGATGCATGTGATAAAGGAACATTTGTGATTGTGGGTGACTTTAATCTGCATGTAGATTGGGTGAGTCAAATTAGTCACAACAATAGAAGAGAAATTTCTGGAGTGTCCTCGGATGGTTTTCTGGACCAATACATTGAGTAACCAACAAGGGAACAGGCCATCTTGGACTGGGTATTGTGCAATGAGAAAGCATTAATTGGCAATCTAGAGCAGTGTTTTACAAGTTTTTTTTCCAGGGACCCATTTTTACCAACTGGCCAACCTTCGGAACCCACGCCGGCTGACCTTTGCGACCCACGCGGGCTGACTTTCGTGACCCATGCTGTCGACCTTCGCGACCCACAATTTTCTCTTACCTTTAATGCGAGAGATGAGCCTGCTTGGTCCTCATGATCTCACTCCAAACAGGTTCACAGGAAGAGAGAGCTATGCACATATTGGATGCAGGATTCAGCCAGTTCCTTTGTGCCGCCTTCATTTTTGTGAGGATGGAAAAACCAACCTCGCACATGTAGGTCGTTAGTGAAGGACAAAAGCAACAAAATGCTTGTTTTACTCAGCCACGGATACTCCTCAGAGATGCTACTCCAGAATGCTGACAGCCTCATTGACTTGTGCCGTGTTTTTAATGTGCCGTCACAGCTGAGGCGCAGAAGCTCAGTTTCTTCATTTGGAGTGAGCTGCAAGTTAAGAACTAATTCTGGGGTTTCAAAGTCAAAGGGATATTTCATCCACCTCTTCTCTCTCAAAATCCTTAACTTCTCTGGAAAGTAGCGATCAAAATTGTTGATCAGCGCAGCCAGATGCTACTGAATAAGGCTTGCCAGTCCATTTACAGTTTCCTTACTAATGCTGTTTTCTTTGATGTGTCAAAGCAGTGTGGGAAACATGTAGTAGTTTTGGCTTTGCACTCGCAATTGCCAAACTTTCAATGTCTACTGGAAAGCTTTGATTTCTTCACAGAGCCGAAAGCAATCTTCATCCTGCCCTTGCAATTTGAGGATCAGTTCATTTAGAATTGAAAAGATGTCTACAAGGTAAGGCATTATTAGCATCCAAGTTTCATCAGTAAACAAATCAGCCAGAGAGGACAATTTCTCGAGGAGGAAAGCGTGTGGATTTCGTGCCTCAGTTCGTTAACTCTGAGTAGCACCCGACCGTTTGACAGCCAACGTACTTCTCTGTGGAACAATAAATGTGTGTGCTCAGCCCCCATACCAGAACATAGAGTGTCATAAAGTCTGGTACTGAGTGCGCTGCATTTAATGAGATTCACAACTTTCACAATTCCTTTCAACACCACTTCAAGATCAGATGGAATTCCTTTCAATGCCAGTGCCTCATGGTGAATAAAACAATGATTCCAAACAATGTCCTGACCAGCTGCCTCCTTAATCCTAACTATAACTCCGCTGTTTTTCCCAGTCATATTGGCTGCTCCATCACTTGTGATTCCTCTGCAATCAATCCAGTCGAGCCGCCACTTTCCAACCACAAAATTATTCAAAGCTTCAAAAGTTTCTCACCAGCCATGTGGGTTGGTAAAGTCAGGTAGCAGAGCAAATCTTCAACAAATTCATTGTGCCAAACATACCGAATCGAAACTAGCAAGGTTGCACAATCTGAAACGGGTACTTTCATCCAGTTGTATTGAGAACGCCTGCGCTGATTTTAAACAAGAAAAAAGCTGTGTTCTAAATTCTCAGCAATATCACAAATTCGGCGATCCACTGTCTTTTCACTAAGTGGGATGCATTTCACTTTTTCAACGAATCTCTCATCTATGACCGTACAAACTATATCTAATGCTGCAAGGAGAATTAATCTCTCTGCTATAGTGTGGGGTATTTTCTCTTCAGCTAGACGGTGAGCTACCATGTGAGTGACTAATTGTACTTTGTCGTTCAACGTAACATTTCTGCTGATGACTTCAGCTGACGATTTAAGTTCTCGTTGCATCCTTTGAAAAAAATCAAGAGGTTTGTCCTCAAACTCGCCATGCTTAGACTTCAAATGCCTTTGAAGTTTGAGGGTTTTAAACTTCCATTTGCCAGTGCTTCCCTGAATATAACACCCATGGACCTTGCATCCTGATTTGCCTTGGCACAATTAATAAATCCATACCTCAAAAAATTGTCTTTACACTGCTTTGTGCCTGATTTCAGCTTTGTCTCAATGGGCTGTTCAACAGAGGCCCTAGAGCTCACACCAGCACTGCGTTGTCCTGCTGTAGATTCTGCTGAGCCACTCTCTCCAGCAGGTTTAGTTGTGAGATCCTGGTCTGTTTGTGTCTCTGGCCCTCTCTTCCTTATAACAAAATGATCCATTTTAAATTTAACTTGTTTGCTGCTGACAAAATGGAGGGATCCCAATCGCGCTCAAAGCAGACCTGCTCTTTGCCTCCCTTCAGGCAGCAAGATTACATTGAATTTTTAAAAAAAATCTTCTCCTGCGCCTCCGATTGCATAAATGTGCGCGCAACAGCCGCAGCAGCCGGCTTTTAACAATGCCGGCATGAGCGGCCTTCAAAATTATAGCACAGTGGGTAGCACTGTTGCTTCACAGCTCCAGGGTCCCAGGTTCGATTCCCAGCTTGGGTCACTGTCTGTGCAGAGTCTGCATGTTCTCCCAGTGTCTGCGTGGGTTTCCTCCTGGTGCTATGGTTTCCTCCCACAAGTCCCCAAAGACGTGCTGTTAGGTGAATTGGACATTCCGAATTCTCCTCCATGTACCCAAACAGGCACCGGAATGTGGTGACTAGGGGCTTTTCACAGTAACTTCATTACAGTGTTAATGTAAGCCTACTTGTGACAATAAAGATTATTATGTATTATCTCCAAATATGCAGATGATACAAAGTTGGGTGTGAGGGTAAACTGTGAGGAGGATGCAGAGATGCTTCAACGGGATTTGGATCGGTTGAGTGAGTATGCATAAGCATGACAGATGCAGTTTAATGTGAATCATAGAATCATAGAATTTACAGTGTAGAAGGAGTCCATTCTGCCCATCATGCCTGCACCGGCCCTTGGAAAGAGAACCCTATCTAAGCCCACGCCTCCACCATATTCCGTAACCCAGTAACCCCACCTAACCTTTTTTGGACACGAAGGGCAATTTACCATAGCCAATCCGTCTAACCTGCACGTCTTTGGAAAGTGGGAGGAAAACAGAGCACCCGGAGGAAACCCACGCAGGCACGGAGAGAATGTGCAGACTCCGCACAGACAACGACCCAAGCCGGGAATCGAACCTGGGACCCTGGAGCTGTCAAGCAACTGTGCTAACCACTGCGCTACCATGCTGCCCCTTCACCGTGCTGCCGTGAGGTTATCAACTTTGATAGCAAAAATAAAAGGCAGATTATTATTTGAACGAATGGAAATTAAGAGAGCTGGATACTCAGCAAGACCTTGGTGTCCTCGTGCTGAAGGTAAGCATGCAGATACGGCAGGCAGCAAAGAAGGCAAATGGTATGCTAGACTTCATAGCAAGAGGATTTGAGTATAGAAATAGGAATGTTTAACCGCATTGTATATAGGGTGTTGGTGAGACCACACCTGGAGTATTGTGTGCAGTTTTGGTGTACTAATCTGAGGAAGGATGTTATTGCTATGGAGGGTGTGCAGCAAAGGTTTACCAGGCTGATTCCTGGGGTGGTGGGCCCTGTCATGTGAAGAGAGATTAAGTCAGTTATGACTATATTCAGTGGAGTTCGGAAGAGTGTGAGGAGATTTATAGAAACTTGCAAAATTCCAACAGGATTAGACAGGGTAGAATCAGAAAGAATGTTCCTGATGATGGGGGAGTACAGAATTTGAGGATAAGGGGTAAACCTTTTAGGACTGAGGTGAGGAGAATTATTTTCACCCAGAGATTGGATTGGATTGGATTTGTTTATTGTCACTTGTACCGAGGTACAGTATTTATCAGCTCAAAAGATCATTAAGTACATGAAAAGTAAAGAAAATAAAAAGTGGATCTGTTAGGGAGAGCTCGCAGAGAGTCGCCTTGCTCCGGCGCCATCTTGTGCGTGTTGTGCCGAATCTGTGCAATTCACGACCACAAAAAGTAGTTGAGGCCAAAACGTTGTCTGATTTCAAGAAGGAATTAGATATAGCTCTTGGGGCTGAAGGGATCAAGAGATATGGGGGGAAGGACGGGATCAGGATATTGAATTTGATCGCCAGCCGTGATCATGATGGATGAGGGAACAGGCGCAAAGGGCCGAATGGCCTCCTTCTGCTTCTATTTTCTATGTTTCTATGTACTGCAGATGTTGGAAACCTGAAATAAAAACAGAAAATGCTGGAAAAGTTCAGCATGTCAGTCAGCATCTGTGGATTTGAGTCCACATGGCCCTTCTTCGAAATTGTTTAGTACAGTGTGTATGAGGTGAATGAGAAATATTGCTTCGCTTGACACATAGCATGGTTGTGAGGGTTCAAAAAAATGTTTGTTCATCTTTCTGTTTTCCGTTCTCAGGGAGAATTACGCATTAAAAAGTCAGAAATGCCCCAGTGGCACGTTTGGGTCCATGAATAGTGATGGGGCCCTATGGATATGAAAAGCGGAGGCCGAAGGCTGGCTGAGATTTGTACTCTCGCCACATTAATACTAACTGATCAAGCTACTGATGTGTGTGGCACCACCACAGGCATTTTGCCTATTGGAGATAACTGAATACCAGAAAGATTGCCTCACAATTAGCGGCACAAAAACGAGCAATCAAAGGATGAAGGGTCAACAAGGGGGAGTGAGTATGGTGCAGTTGGGTTAGTGGAGTGGAAGGAAAGGGACCACAATTAGCTTTTAGTTTTGCTTGTTTCTTACGTGTTGTACTAGCATTGTCTATATTGCAAACGTCCCTACCCAGCTCTCCAAAGAAGCATTGCTTTCTTCTTTCCATTCTCCCATTCTTTCTCTGGATATAATCTTGGTTGTCGGCCAAGCTAACACTCAGCTTGAGTTCCCTCCCTCACCAGTCCTACGCACTTATGCTACATTTTTTTGGCAGATGGAGAAAAAGAGACGCTGTTGGAGAGAAGCCAAGCTTTCTGATTTTGGGGGCTGTTGTCATTCTCATTTTTCACTGGGAAACAGGATCCAATTTTGATTCACAAGATTGTTTTTTCCAAGTTACTTCTGCTCCCTGAAAACATACTTTTATAGTTTTTTTTTAATCAACAGAAACAAACTGTTCCGATGTCACTTCAAACCTCTCTGATTGTCTTGGTTAATTGTCCATTCAATACTCCTCCACTGTGTTGACAAACCTGGACCTTTATTTTTCAATTTCTAAGTTCGTAATTTTATCCAGAGTTGTATTCTAAAAGAAGATGTCTGCTTCTCCAGAAACGTCTTGCAAAAAACAGTCAATTTACAAAGAAAATAAGTAATTAAAGAACAAATTAATACTTTTCATAATTTGGCAATATAGAACTTGAGTATTACTGATAAAAGAGACACCCTCTCGAAGTTTTTCATCTTGCACTCATCAGGATGAATTCATACTTTAGGTGCTGAACAGAACTCTTGGAAACAGATTCCATCTGTTTCTGTATATTCATGGGTTGTATCAGCTTTACTGCATAAGATCTGCCACAGAATTAAACATTCCAAATTAACTCCAGCCAGATTATCCATACAATACAAATAATAGAAAGTTGGTAAATTTTGCAGTGGCAATGTGTACAGCACGATGGATGTCAAGGAAATGAGAAGCTTTTTTTTATCAGCACTGAGTTATTTGTAAATTGACCAATCCAAGAGAAGTTTGTAGAATAGAATTCCTGCAGAAGAGAAGGAAGCCATTCGGCCAATCGAATCTGCACCATCCCTCTGAAAGAGCACCCCACCGAGGCCACCCTCTGCCCTCTCCCCATAACCCCACCTAACTTGCATATCTTTGGATATGAGGGGCAATTTAGCATGGCCAATCTACCTAACCTTTGCGTATCAAAGGAAACTGGAGCATCTGAAATAAACTCATACAGACACGAGGAGAAAATACAAACTCCACACAGAGAGTCAAGGTCGGAATTGAACCCAGGTGCCTGGTGTTGTGAAGCAGCAGTGCTAACCGCTGTGCCACCATGCCACACATAGTGCAGCAGAAACAAACAATGGACCAATTAGTCACCAAAGTGTGATGTAATGATATTCTCCACTAAGACAGAATCCACTTCACTTGTTTAAGACCATTAAAAATAGGAGCAAGAGTAGACCATGTGGCTCCTCAAGCTCACTGCAATGCAATCATGGCTGATCTTCTGCCACAACCTCACTTTTCCACCCATTCCCAATATCCCTTGATTCCCTGAGAGACCAAAACTCCAGCTATCACAGTCTTGAAACCACTCAGCAATGGAGCAACAACACCAAAGATTCACAATCCTTTGAGTGAAGAAACTTCTCCTCATCTCAATGCTAAATAATCAACCCCATATCCTGAGACTGTGCCTCCAGGTTCTTGCTTCCTCTACTAGCCAAGACAACCTCCCACTGTCTACCCAGTTAAGCCCTTTCTGGATTTTCCATGGTTGGCTGACAGCACGTCTCAATCTCCAAAATTGTCAATAGTATAGATCCAGTTTACTCCGCCTACCATTATAGGACTCATACCAGGAACTAATCTAGTCAGAAGGATACAGCTCCAACAACACTCATGAAGAAGGTACAATTCAGGAAAAAGCAGTCCACTTAATTGGTACCCAATCCATTATCCTTCACTATCTACAGAATACAATGCAGCAACTCACCATTTTTGGCAGCACATCCCAAATCTGCAATCTCCACCACTTTTCAGGACAGGGCTAGTATGTCCATGGAAAAACCATTACTTCTAAGTTTATCTACAGGCACAAACTACCCTTATGTGGATACATGCTGCTATTCTTTCAGTGTACCTGGGTCAAAATCCTAGAACTCCCTTCCCAACTGCATTGTTGAAACATTTTCAGCTCATGGATTGCAATGATTCAAGAAGAAGGCTTCTCAAGGGCAGGTAGGAATGGGCAATAAATGCTCATCCTGATAGCGATACCCACATCTGAAAGTGTTTTTCTGAAACAAAAGCAGGTCAGTGTTTTGGGTGTAATGATTTGCTGAAGGGGTTAGCTTAGCTGCAAAAGGACTAGAGGGTAAAACAATAAGGAGTAAAGAAAATACAATTAAAATTATATATTACAATTAAACGTTGCTTCCAAATATCAAGGATCTCATTTATAGAAATACTCTGCCAAATAAAGTTGTACCTATTTTTATTTGAACAAAATAACTGTTGAAGAAAATGCATATATCTGGCCACTATTACATTCTGCATGTCCCTTCCACATTAATACTACTTCTGCTATAAGGCTAATCACAAATTGCCCAATTTAACTATAATGCAGCATTTATCACAATTATGGATCACCTCAATGTTTGGAGAGGACAATTTTTAATAATTGTTAGACAAAGCATAAATAAGATGACTTCAACAGATTGGTTTCTGGCCTAATGTACAACCTGGATGTCCTCTCCTGGATCAAATTGGCATTTTATTTAGTATACTTAGAGGTAAAAGCTATTTCTGAAATAATTATATACTGTACTTCATGCATCCTCCTCATTCTCCCTCTCACCTCACAAACAAACCTGGTACAGTGAGACCACCTTGAAGAACTCCTGCAGTGATGTCCTGGAACTGAGATGATTGGCCTCCAACCACCACAAACATCTTCCTCTGTATCAGGTCTGACACCAACAAGCAAAGGGTTTTTCCCTTGGTTCCCATTGACTGCAGTTTTGCTCGGTCTCCTTGCTCACTCAAAAGCTACCATGATGTCGAGGGCAGTCACTCTACTCTCGTCTTTGCAATTCAGCTCTTTTGTTCATGTTTGAACCAAGGCTGTAATCATGTCAAGAGAGAGTGATTTTGGCAGAACCCAAAGTGAGCATCAGTGAGCAGGCAGGTCATTGCTGAATAAGTGTCACTGGATAGTACTGTTGATGACCCATTCTATCACTTTACTGATGATTGAGAGCAGACTGATGGGGCAGTAATTGTCCAGGTTGGATTTGTCCTGCTTTTCGTTTATAGGAAAATTTCCAAATTGCCAAGTGAATGCCAGGGTTGCAGCTGTACTGGAACATCTTGGCTAGAGGTTCGCCACATTCTGGAGCACAAGTCTTCAGTACTATTTGCCAGAATATTGTCAGGGCCCATAGACGTTGCAGTATCTTTCTATTGCCCTTTCTTGCTATTGTGTGGAGTGAACTGAATTCACTGAAGACTGACATCTGCAATGCTGGGGACCTCCAGAGGAGGCCTAGATGGATCACCCACTCTGCATTTCTGACTGAAGATTGTGGCGAACACTTCAGCCTTATCTTTTGCAATGAGCTGCTGGACTCCCCTGTAATTAAGGATGGAGATATTTTTGAAGCCTCCTCCTCCAGTAACATGTTTAATTGTCCACTCCATTCACAATAGGATATGGCAGAGCTGCAGAACTTAGATCTGATGCATTGGTTGTGGAATCACATAGATCTGTCTATCATTTGCTGCTTATGTTGTTTGACACACAAGTAGTCCTGTGTGTTACTTCACCAGGTTGGCACCTCATTTTTATGTATGCCTGGTTCTGCTCTTGGCATTCCCGTTTGTAGTCTTCATTGATCCAGAGTGGATCCCCTTGCTTGGTAGAGTGGGGGATATGCCGGGTCATGAGGTTACTGATTGTGGTCAAGTATAATTCTGTTGCCCACAGTGCCTCAGGGATGCCCAATCTTGAGTTGCTAGATCTGTTCAAAGTCTCTCCCATTTAGCATAGTGACAGTGCAACTCAACACAATGGAGGATATCCTCAATGAAGAATTGGGACTTTGTCTCCACAAGGATTGTGCGGTGGTCAGTCCTACGAATACTTTCAGGGACCGATGCATCTGCGAAAGGTAGATTGGTGAGGATGAGGTTGCCTATGCTATTCCCTTTTGATCCCTTACATCTGCCACCGACCCAGTCCAGCAGCTATATCCGGCCAGCTCTGCCTGTCGTGGTCCAACCAAGCCATTCTTGGCAATGAACATTGAAGTCCCCCACCCAGAGTACATCCTGCCCCCCTGCAACCCTCAAGTAGTGTTCAACATGGAGGAGTATTTATTCATCAACTGAGGGAGATGGAGTGGCGGGGGGAGGGGATGTCAGTGGCTGGGGTGACCACAATATGTGGCAATCAGCAGGAGATTTCCTTGTCCATGTTTGACCTAGTGTAATGAGAATCCTGTCTTCCACACTGGTGCCACCTCTGCTGCCTGTGGGACAGAACATAGCCAGGTATGATGATGGTGGTGTCTGGAGCAATATCAGTAAGGTATGATTACGTGAATCCGTGTGCAGGCTGTTGGTTGACGAGTCTGTGAGACAGCTCCTCCAATTTTGGCACAAATGTTACTGCAATGTTAGAAAGGAGCAATTTAAATGGTCAACAAAGCTGGGATTGTCATTGTCGTTTCAAATGCTGAAGTCGATGCTGCGTGGTCCATCCGGTTTAATTGCTTTTTATTTTCTTTGCAGAAGTAGGGTACAACTGAGTGGCTTCTGGGCCATTTCAGAGGGCATTTAAGAGTCAATCAAATTGGCCGAGATTCTGCGCCGGGTCGGAGAATCCCCAGGGAGAGGCACGAATTCCGCACCGCCACCCCGACGCCAGCTGCCCTATTCTCCGGCGCCGTTTTCCGGGGCCGACGGGATACCCACCATGTCGGTCACAGCCCTCCCGGTGATAATCCGGGCCCTCATGGGCCGAGTGGCCGTCCAGGTGTGGCCAATCCCGCCGGCGTGAATTACTCACGTCATGCACGGCGGGACCTGGCAGGTAAGTGTGCGGGGATGGTCCTGCGGGGGGGGGGGGGGGAGGGGAGGGATCCAATCCCGGGGGGGGGGGGGGGGGGAGGAGGAGGAGGAGGATCCCCACGGTGGATCACGGTGGCCTGCAATCGGGGCCTACCGATCCTGCAGACGGGCTGTTTCCGTGGGGGGCCTTCTTTCCTCCGGGCCCCTGGAGGGCTCCGCCATATTGCCCGGGGGCCGGTGCGGAGAAGAGAACCCCCGCGCATGCGCGGAAATACGCCGACCGGTCTGCGAATGCACAAGATCACGCCGGCCGTTCCGTGCATGCGCGAACTCATGCCGGCACTTCGGCGCCGGCTGGAGCAGCGGGGACGACTCTGGCGGCAACCTAGCCCCCGAGAAAGGTGAAAATGCCTCACCTTGCGGGGACGTTCACGCCGGAGTCGTTGCCGCTGGTTTTCCCACCGGCGTGGGGACGTAGCCCCATATTCAGAGAATCCTACCCATTCGGTCTGGAGTCACATGTTGGCCAAACCCAGTTAGTATGGCAGATTGCTTTCCCTAAAGGGTATTAGCGATCCAGATTATATGAAATTCAACAATTTTTTGACTAATATTTCCAGATTATTATTGAATTCAAATTTCACTATCTGCCGTGGTTGAATTCGAACCCGGGTCCGCAGAACATTGGATTGTCCGGTGACTGTATCACGACCACGTCCTTGTGGGCAGCAGGGTCCAGGGTCTCAGGTTCGATTCCAAGCTTGGGTTACTGTCTGCGCGGAGTCCACACATTCTCCCCGTGTCTGCATGGGTTTCCTTCGAGTCCAAAGATTTTTTTTCTGTATAAATTTAGGGTGCCCAATTCATTTTTTTTTCCAAAGAAGGGGCAATTTAGCATGGCCAATCCACCTACCCTCACATCTTTGTGTTGTGGGGGTGAAACCTATGCAAACACGGGGAGAATGTGCAAACACCACATGGACAGTGACCCAGAGCCGGGATTGAACCTGGGACCTCGGCGCCATGAGGCAGCAAGGCTAAGCACTGCGGCACCGTGCTGACCCTCCCACAGTCCAAAGATGTGCAGGTTAGGTGGATTGGCCATGCTAAATTGCTGTTAGTGTCCAAAAAGGTTAGGTGGGGTTACGGGGATAGGGTGGAGGTGTGGGCCTAGGGAGTTCACTCTTTCGAAGGGCCGGTGCAGACTCGAATGGCCTCCTTCTGCACGGCAAATTCTATGATTCTATGATCCCCTATTAACTGCACTTGTAATTTTTCAGCTTCACACTGGACTTCCAGATGCAACATACTTAATTCCTCCATTATGCTTCTCCTTAAAACCCATTTCTTCTCCCAACCTTTATCCAAATACCTCAACCGAACTTCGGTTCACTGCACATTTTTATCCTCACACTTCAGTGAAGTTCATTAAAATTTATTTCTCTGTTTTAAGGATGCTGTTTGGAGCTACGTTAGTCTGCGGGTTATGTCACTGATGTAGACTTCAGACCGAAATCCAGAGAAACTGGAGTTCAAATCCTTTTGTGACAGTTCTTGAATTTTACTTGAGTTTTTCCAAACTACTGAAGTGAGAAATTGGCATCGGTAAAAGTCAATATAAATAACAATAATAATCGCTTATTGTCACAAGTAAGCTTCAATGAAGTTACTGTGAAAAACTGTTGGATAAACGTGAAATCCGAAATGATTCACTAATGTCCTTTAGGGGGCACAGCCCGTTATTCCCAGATAGAATCTCCATATAATTACAGCACAAAAGGAAGCCATCCAGCCCATTGTGTCGGAACTGGCTCTCGAAGGTGCAATTTACCTCAGGCTTATGATTAAGTCCAGTTTTGTCAATTCTTGACATAATCTTCTTGAATGATATTGAAAGATCGACAGTCCACTTAACCATAGCAACAAAATGCACTTCCAGTATTTAAAATTTTAGAAGAAGGTCATATTTTTAACTTAAGTTGGAAAGATTCAGCTGCAGCCTGCCAAAGAACTATTGAAAGCCAAAGACCTTGGAGTTGAGTGCTCCCTCTTTCGCCACAGCCTGGTTGACCTGGGACATTTCAGAGCAGTGGTGGGCAACCTGCGGCCCGGGGGGCATATACGGCCCATCTGAGTTCCATGAGACATTTAAGACCATAAGACATAGGAGCAGAATTAGGCCACCCGGCCCACGACTCTGGTCCGCCATTCAATCATGGCTGCTATGTTTCTCATCCCCATTCTCCTGATATCTCCCCATAGCCCCTGATCCCCTTATTAATCAAGAACCTATCTATCTCTGCCTGAAAGGCAATCAGTGATTTGACCACCGTAGCCTTCTGCGGCAAAGAGTTCCACAGATGCACCACCTCCTGGCTGAAGAAATTCCTCCTCATCTCAGTTTTAAAGGATCCTCCCTTCAGTTTGAGGCTGTGGCCTAGAGTTCTAGTTTTTACTACTAGTGGAAACATCCTCTCCACAACCACTCTATCTAGGCCTCTCAGTATCTCAGTAAGTTTCAATAAGATCATCCTCACCCTCCTAAATTCCAACGAGTACAGAGCCAGAGCCTTCAACCATGCCTCATATGACAAGCTCTTCATTCCAAGGCTTGTTTTTGTATACATCCTGTGGACCATTGCCCATTTGTTGACCATTGCCCATGAGCAGGGTTGATACATTCTGATGATTTCTGTCTGCAACATTTTTCCTACCCGTATGACTGAAGTGGAATGCATGTAAAGCAAGGGCAAGCAAAGTGAGGTGCATGCTGATTGCTCACAACATTGACTGTGAGAGTTGTATTCATCCTTAGTGTAAATATTTATTTTGGTTTTACGATTTGAAGTTGATGATAGTTGTATTAAAATATAAATGAATAACATTTCTGTAACTCATTATGCAATATGTATTAAATGTATTTTGTCTTATTCATTGGGTCATGGCTAGTGAACAAGCCCGATTTCAATCTTACAGCCCATTGGGATGAAGGAGTGCCACTCAAGCGGAGCACTCACTAGGTTAGGTTGCCCATCACTGTTCCATATAATGTAATTGACATTGATGGATTTGATCTATTGTCCCAGGATAGATCTGTGTTGCTATAAATAGATCCAGAGGAGGGGACATAGGTATGTACATAAATAAATGTTGGTGCTAAAATATTCAAGTTAAGAATCATATTTGCTTGCTGACAATGAATTACTGTGCTAAAGGGAAGGAGGTGTAATGGATTATATACTGTATGGGGGGGGGGGGGGGGGGGGGTAGTTGGAATGCCATAGAATGTCAGTGATTGGTGGGAGCTATTAGAGATTGCAACAAAGATATGTAGATCAGGAGACAAAGGAAGCAACAGGAGAAGGGGCGAGATTCTCCGCAAATGAGGAGAATCGTAAAGGCTGCCGTGGGACAGGCCGTGACCCACGGCAGCCTTCACGGCCACTTCCGGGGCCGATTCTCCCCCCCGGGCCGGGCTAGGAGCGCGGCCCCGTGCGTCACGGCGGCGCGACCTTGACGACGGTCGTGAAGGCCACACATCAAGCGTCACGGCGGCTGACGTCAGCCGCGCATGCACAGGTTGGACAATGCCAACCTGCGTATGCGCAGTTGGCGTCTTTCTGCTCAGCCACCCGTCAAGACGTAGCAGCTTGATCTTGCCAGACGGCGGAGGGGAAAGACTGCGTCTGTTTTGGACGCTGGCCCGACGATCGGTGGGCACCGATCGTGGGCCTGACCCCTCCCGAGCACAGTCGTGGTGCTCCCATGCCAATCTGGCCTCTAGATGCCCCAAACAGGCATCTGGCGCCCGTTTCACGACAGCAGCAAGCAGGTGTGTTTGCTGCCATGTTGAAACGGGCGTGAAGGGCCGGCCGCTCGGCCCATCGGCCACGGAGAATCGCCGCTCGCCGTAAAAAACGGCGAGCGGTGATTCCTGGCGTGGGTCAGCGTGGGGGGGGGGGGGGAGAATACCGGGAGGGCGTGAAAAATGTCGGGAGGCCCTCCCGCTATTCTCCCACCCGGCATGGGGGGCGGAGAATCACGCCCAGGGGCGGAATTCTCCGCAAGGCCCGACACGGTCGTGAAACCCGGAGAGGTTCACGCCGGCGTTGTAGGCCGCTCCTGGCCCCCTATTTCCACCCCCGGGGGCTGGGAGGGCCATGCCGTAAATCTCGGCAGCCGGGCCTTGTCGCTGGCGTCAAGGCCCGGCGCGCCGAGAGTGACGCGGCAGGCGCGCCTAATGACATCAGCCGCGCATGCGCGGGTTGGATAGCTCCAACCCGCGCATGTGCGGCTGACGTCACAACAGATGACGGCTCAAACCCGGCGGCTGCCGTCTTCCCCTCCGCTGCCCCGCAAGACGTGGCAGCTTGATCTTGCTGGTCGGCGGAGGGGAAAGTGTGCGTCCCGCTGAGACGCCGGCCCGACGTTTGGTGGGCACCGATCGCGGGCCAGTCCCATCCCGAGCATGGTCGTGGTGCTCACTCCCCTCTCCGCCCCCCACAAGCCACAAAACAGCTGCTGGCGCCATGTTCACGCCGGCAGCAACCAGGTGTGGTTGCCACCGGCGTGAACAGGTTGGGAACGGCCGGCCGCTCGGCCCATTCGGGTCGGAGGTCGCAAAACGCGACACGCCATTTTTGGAGAACCGCCAATTTGCGGAGAATCGAACCCCTCAAGATGCTGGATCAATGGGCGCGATTCTCCGCCCCCCGCGCCGGGTGGGAGAATAGCGGGAGGGCCTCCTGACATTTTTCACGCCCTCCCGCTATTCTCCCCCCCGCCCACCCCCGAACCACGCCACGATTCTCCGAGGCCGATGGGCCAAGCGGCCGGGCCTTCACGCCCTTTTCAACACGGCAGCAAACACACCTGCTCGCTGCCATCGTGAAACGGGCGCCAGATGCCCGTTTGGGGCATCTAGAGGCCCGATTGGCACGGGAGCACCACGACTGTGCTCGGGAGGGGACAGGCCCGCGATCGGTGCCCACCGATCGTCAGGCCAGCGTCCAAAACAGACGCACTCTTTCCCCTCCGCCCCCCGGCACGATCAAGCCGCCACGTCTTGCCGGGCGGCTGAGGAGAAAGACTGGAACTGCGCATGCGCGGGTTGGCGTTGTCCAACCTGCACATGCGCGGCTGACGTCATCGGCCGCGTCAGCCGCCGTGATGCTTGACGTGCGGCCGCCGTGACGCACGGGGCCGCGCTCCTAGCCCCGCCCGGGGAGAGAATCGGGCCTGGAAGTGGCTGTGAAGGCTGCCCTGGGTCACGGCCTGTCCCACGGCAGCCTTTACGATTCTTCGCATTTGCGGAGAATCTCGCCCAATGTTTTTGCTCCTTTATTGGCTTCTACACATCCTTGATCCAACCAGAGACTGGAGATTCGAGTCATAATGCTGTACACCTTTTCCCTATATTTGGACAAATACTGAAAACAGTAAAACCTAGCAGGAAAATGGTTAAGATCTGGGATATTTAGACCTGAAAATTTGCTTTGCTAGCACAAACTGGGATATTTTATATGGAGAATGAAGACATGTTATTTATGAAAGCGCAACTATCATAAGTTCTAATATCATCTTCATGTGGCAGGACAGCACGGTAGCACAAGTGGATAGCGCTGTGGCTTCACGGCGCCAGAGTCTCAGGTTCGATTGCCCACTAGGTCACTCTCTGTGCGGTGTCTGCACATCCTCCCTGTGTCTGTGTGGGTTTCCTCCGGGTGCTCCGGTTTCCTTCCACAGTCCAAAGATGTGCATGTTAGATGGATTGGCAATGATAAATTGCCCTTAGTGACCAAAAAGGTTAGGAGGGGTTATTGGGTTATGGGAATAGGGTGGAAGTGAGGGCTTAAGTGGGTTGGTGCAGACGCAATGGGCTGAATGGCCTCCTTCTGTACTGTATGTTCTGTGTCCCAACTAACCCTCTTGACATTTAAGATTTAAATGTGCACTTGCAATGCTGAGGTATACAAGGCTATGGGACAAGTGCTAGAAAATGGAATTAGAATACTTAGGTGATTGTTTTTGCCCGGCACAGACACAATGGGCTGAAGGGCCATTTCTGTGCTGTCGACTTCTATGGCTCTATGATTATGACTCTAAAACAATTCAGAGCAATTATCAAGAAACCCTGGATCACAAAGTACAAAACAACAATGAACAAAATACAAATTAGTGTTGAGGACTAAAAAAAATGTGATGAACTAAAAATCAAGGTGAGGAAGGAAATTCGGACTGCGGAAGATGCATACAGAGATAAGCTGCTTTTTTTTTCGGACCAATTTAGGTGGGTGGAGGTGCATGCATATAATGTCAGGCTCCACATTGAAAAAGAATCTGCAGATAATTCTTGTGATGTTGCAAATGAGTTGAATGGATATTTTAGTTGGTTTTAAAATGATTACTTTGAGGAACATTTAGTTTTGCAGCTGGCTTCACTTCATGCACTCGAAGGATCTCGTATTATTATAAGCAAACGGGAAGTGGAGAAGCCATTCATGCAAGTGAATCCACAGAAAGCAGTGGCTTAGATCAGATTGGTGGAAAAATTCTTGAGGAATGTGCTCATCAGTTGGCAGTTTCCTTCTCTCGTCTTTCAGAAATCGTTTGATACGCACACTGAAATGAAAATGAAAATCACTTATTATCACGAGTAGGCTTCAATTAAGTTACTGTGAAAAGCCCCTAGTTGCCACACTCCAGTGCCTGGCCAAGGAGGCTGGTACGGGAATCAAACCGTGCTGCTGGCCTGCTTGGTCTGCTTTAAAAGCCAGCAATTTAGCCCAGTGAACTAAACCAGCCCCTATTCCATAATGTTGGAAATCGGCCAACAGTTTTCCACTTGCTAACAAAACACAGTTTGTTGAGCTAAATTATTACTGATCATTGCTCTTAACCGATTACCATGAAGTGTTTCCAGCGCATTGTTTCAAAGCATCTTTTAGATCTTCTTTTTCCACATATTGACCAGTTACAGTTTGCCCAGCAATCTCAGAAGTCGGTCGATTCAGTCCAACAGCACACACGTAGACAAGGGTCCTCACGCTACCTTTGTTCATTTCTCTTCTGCTTTTAATACCATGAAAATGTTCAAGTTTATTGAAGATTTGAAAAACCTTGATGTAACCTTTGGGGCGGCACAGTGGTACAGTTTTTAGCACTGCGGCCTCACACTGCCACGGACCCGGGTTCAATTCCAGCCTCAGGTGACTGTGTGGAGTTTGCACTTTCTCTCCGTGTCTGCGTGGGTTTCCTCCGGAGCTCCGATTTCCTCCCAGTCCAAAAATGTGCAGATTAGGTTGATTGGCCATTCTAAATTGCCCTTAGTGTCCAAAATGTTTGGTGGGGTTACTGGGTTATGGGGATAGAGTGAAGCCATGGGCTTAGTTAAGGTGCTCTTTCCAAGGGCCAGTGCACACTTGATGGGCTGAATGGCACTCTTCTATACTGTATGGGTTCCATGAATAAGTCCTACTCACCTACTTCAGAGCAGTGACTTCCTTCAGACCCACAGACCCAGCAGGTGTTCGTTTTGGGGATTTACTTGTCCATGTTAACAAATATTGGATTTTCACCATTGATTTTTATACTCCACACGAGTAGATGTCAATCAGATTATGATGGCAGAGCAATCTTGAAGTACACTGATTATACACTATTTATGGGTCCTATCAAGAATAAAAAAGTAGGAATTCAGTAAAGAACCTTTTAAAATTGTGTGATAATAATTTCCTTAAACTGCATGAAAACAAGACAAAATAACTCGTCACAGCACTTTAGGAAAAAGCGGGTTAATGATAATGTTCATGATGTCTATTGAAGATTCATGATGTGCGCATTGGAATAGATACTAACTATAAGTATCTAGGTATCAAGTTAGGTGATAAGTTGAATTCATGGGAACAGTGTACAGCTGTGGTGGCCAATAGTCATACACAATTGTGCTCCCTCAAAAAATCAAATCCTTTTGAGTATGTCAGGTGGATGCACATTTAAGAAATGGGTGTTTGTCAAATGGCTCCAGTGATGTCAGTGTGTGGGTGGAGCTGGTCTGTCTGTCTCTCTTTCACTTTCGTTTTGAGCTGTAAAGCTGCTTTGTGGCTCTGATTTTGGTTTTGTTTTCAGAGTTGGAGAGCTGCATTCAAACAAGAAGCTGTATATCTCTCTCCCTCTAAAGAATGTCTGCAGCTCACTTGGTGATTACAAAGTAATGCGTGTTTCTGTAGAGAATTTAAACCTGCTGTCTTTGTTAAAAAAGGGTTTAACATATGGATGTTGCTAGGAAAGGTATTAAGGGTTACCTATCAAGTATTGTATCTGTGGGGTTAAGTGTTGGTACTTGATAAGATGTTTACTGTGTGTTTAGAAAATGTTAACTGGGTTCATAGAATAAAAATTGTTATGTTTTAAAAATACTTAAGGTTTCTGTTGCATTATACCTGGTGAGTGGACCCTTGTGCTCCCCATAACCAAAATCTATTAAAAGTCGTGGGTTAGGTGAACTCCATGATACACTTTGGAGTTTTCTAAACCTTGGCCCATAACAAGTAGATCAAACAATTGTAACACTCTTCAGTATGCCTTCAGTTGAAAATGCTATCCTTTTTGAATAGTTTCCTCGTCCTATGGTCTTATGAAAGTGGATTCTTTAGCAGTTATTGACCCAGGCAGAATGGGTATTTGATGAGCAGATTTTACTTGACAAAGATCAAGATTAGCCACGATCCGATGGAATGACGGAGCAGGATTGAAGGGCTGAATTGCCTACTTCTGCTCCTAATTCCCATTTCCAGTGACAAAATATGCTCCCGAAGAAATCTGACAAAAGTAAAGTGTGTCATGCACCATGAGAATCGGTCTTGTCTCATTATTACTGCAGGCTGCCTTCAGGGAAAGGGCTACAATCCTTCAGATGTGAGGCAAATAGACTCTTGAACTTGTTTGCGCCCTTCTCTCTTCGAACCTTTAACAGGAGTTTGACTGGATAAGGATATGCACTCATGATGGGACATACTGGTTGATTATTTTACTGCATTGGAATGTTTTTAAAAATACATTTCAATTAATGTTGATCTCTATGAAAGGGAAATTTTCTTTATTTTTAATGTTATTACTTATTTATATGTAATTTTCGAATGAACAACCTGAAATTTATTTCCATATGAACAATAAAGTGAATATGAGTCACATGGAATCCTCAAATTCCTTTGCTATGCTTAGAGCTTGGAAGTCAGGTTATGGATCTCATCATGTAGAAAGCAGAATGAAGTCCTATGGTTACCATAGTATCATAGGAATGTACAGTGCAGAAGATGGCCATTTGGTCCAGTGCGTCTTTGACGGTGGAGCAAGAATTATTTAATTTAATCCCACTTTCCAGTTCTTTGTCTGAAGCTGGGAAGGTTACAGCACTTTAAACTGCACAGCCAAGCATCTTTAATGTGGGTTAGGGAACTTAGGTTTCGAGATATTCAGATCCAGACCACAACCATCATTTGTGCGGAAAACATTTTCCCCAAACCTCCTTTAATCCTTCTGCCAATTTCTTTAAGTCTATGCCTGTGGTTATTGGCCCCTTTGTGAAGAGAACTGTATCTATCCTATCCACTCTGCAGACTCCTCATAATGTGATATTTCTCAATGAAACACCCCACATCCTCCGCTGTTCAAGAGAAAGCAACCCCAGCCTATCCAATGTAATAAAAGCAAAATACCACGAATGCTGGAATCTGAAACAAAAAAGGAAAATGTTAGAAAGACGCAGCAGGTCTGGCGGCATCTGTCCAATCTTTCCTTGTAGTTAAAATTCTCCAGTTCTGAAAAAGTAATTTTAAATCTCCTCTGTACCCTCTCTTGTATGAACAAATCCTTCCTGTAATGACTTCCAGTAGTCTGCTGCCAGGGCGATGTAAATAAGTTAATGTTTGCTATCTAATTAGAATGTAAAGCTAAATATTCTTCCGCATGTATTTTCCGAATGTCATTCTTGTAACCAAGTAGGCAAACTGACCTTGACATTCTCCGAAAGTAAATTTTATAGTGACAGTAATTACACAATTCATCAAGAAGGAAAACAGTTGCTGTCGAATTTCTGTACAAAGCTGTTTTATTATGCACCTTGGGACTGTTAAATGATAATTAAAGGAAGTTATTGAAAATCTACTTGGTCTACATTTCTGATTAGTACAGGGAATTTTGACCATACAGTTTTATACAGATATAAAAGGCTACGGTAACCCAAAATGTTTGGCTTTAATCTGTTACAAATCCAGACAATGTGCATTTCACTTTCCAGAATTTCACACAGCCTTCTTTGAGATAACATAGCCAGACCTTAGATGGTTTGCTGTTGTCATATATTAAAATAATGGGCGAGGCTCTCCATTTATGTTCTCCCACTGAAGATGAATTGCATGCGATTTGCACTTCTGCTGGGAGCCCAAATCACCGAACAATTCAGTATCCCCCACAATGCAAATTTATGCATGGAGAGGAATACGAGGGAATCCCGCTATGGGGATGCCATTTTCAGTGGGCCGTCCGATAGCAAATTCCTGCAGCTGGCCACCCCCCCCCCCCCCCTCCCACCTTGCCCTGCCCCTTAATAGGGAGACCCCCAGGGACCCCTTTAAGAAGGAAACCGCCACAGGGACCCACATAATCGACAAAACCCCTCACATGGAGCCACTTAAAAGGGGGACACCCCCCAAGGGATCCTCTAACTAAAGAGACCCCCCACAGGGACCCCATAACTAAAGGAACCCCACAGGAGCCCCTAAATAGAGGGACCCCCACCCCCACAGACCACCCCCAGATAAAAATCCTGTCTGGAAGCTGGAGAGCAGTCCAGAGGGTCGTGAAAAAGAATTACAGTTGTAATACTTACCTGGAAGCACCACATGTCCTTTTCTGGAAAGAGAACAGCTGTGACCTATGTGTAAACCCTCAGATCCGTTATCTGCAAGCCATTCATTCATTTCTGATAGTGGACCGTGATTGACAGCTTCCTCAAAGTAGCTGTGAGCCTTGCTCCATTCACCTTCTTCATGGATGAATAAGCATAAGTGCTGAAAGTACAATGTTTTCAAACATCCACTGTACCAAAGAGAGTTAAGTGCACGCAATTCATAGCTTCATTCAAACGTGAAGGGGCATGATTGGAATGCACTTAACTGCAAACCATGATCCCGGACCCATGACCAGCGTAGGGGAGGGAACAGAGTATAACGGTCAGTTCGGTGCCCAGCACAAAATCGATTTTGGCTGGGTGCCCAATTCTCCGCGCGATCGTGATCCATGATCCCGGCGTGGAATGGAGAATTTAGCCCAATGTTTTTGCTTTGATATTAAAAGAAATAGGGACATAAAGTCACCGTTTCTTTTTAAATGGTGTAAACTCAATAGCCCAGTATTTTCTCCCAAAAGACCCTTAAACAGCAAGAAGAAAGAATAACTATTGGGATTATATTTTTGCTTTGGCACAGTTTTGCCATTGCCTTTGCCAGAAACAGGTCATCATCATAGTTCTGCGACCACTGAGATCAAAGACGATGGAGATTCTCATTTATCAGGCCACTGCCACTTCAACTTTAAAAAATGGTCCAAGGGTTGGCAATGACACAACTGATTTCTCTAAGATTTGGTTTAAGCTCACAGTTGCTAAAATGTTTTTGCTGCTGTGAGGGTGTAACAGCTCGGATTTTTGAATATTCATTTCCTCCACCCTGGAATCTTCAATTTTAATAGTGCCAAATTTAATAGTGTCCAATTTTAACTTTTCGAACTGCACGCCTTTGGCAAGTTAAAATTGGGCCCTTTGAATCCAGAGGTCATTTGACTTATGGGGTCACTGTCCGAATTCAAATGAGCACGTTAATCTGATTAAAGCTACAAAACCAGCAAACAAATCTTTCCTACAACTTGGATTTACCTGTTAATTATTCTTTTCTTCAAGAGTGAATGATAATACTCTGTCCAGGGTTTGAATCCCTCAACAGCGGCATCAATGCGTTCTGGAACACATGTGCAGTAAACTCCGTTTGCATATCATTCGTGGGAACGACCCTGTATTCTCCGGGGCTGCCACGATTCTCCACCTCCGATGCCCCGGTTCCAGGGGTGATCGGCGAGCACCTGCAGATGACAGGCCGCTATTCACAAACCGAATGGGGCTCCACTCGATGAACGTGCAATTGATATGTGACCATCAGCTGCGCGTCATGTACGTCTGCGTCCGATACCCGGGCAGTGTGCACGCCACCTACATCCTGGCACACTCGTGGCATTTTCGAGAACCTCCCCCTGGCTGGGGGTTGGTTCCTGGGCAACAGGGGTTATCCACTACGGTCGTGGCTAATGACACCCATCCGGAGGCCACACACCAACATGGTGACCCGCTACAGTGACGCCATGCAGCGAAAAGTGGTGTGATCAGGCGGTGTTTCGGCCTTCTGGAGATGAGGTTCAGATGCCTGGACCACTCTGGAGGAGCCCTCCAGTATGATGCTGAGAGAGTCACCCACATCATGTTGGCCTGCTGCGTCCTCCACAACATTGTGCAGCAGAGGGGTGACGTGCTGGAGGAGGAGGATGAACACCAATCCTCCTCCAATGATGGGATACACAGGAGGGCGATGATGGGCAGGCACGGGAGGCACCAGGAACAACGTGCACGGGACACTCCGATCGCCCTCCATGTTACATACCTGACGCACTACAGGGTGCAGGCTCTTGGTTGGCAGTAACTACGGGTTTAGCCCATGGGAGGGAGGATGATCATAACCCATTCTGTAATGAGCTCTGGTGCACACATCGTATGACAATGTCTGATACCTGTCCACCTGGGTGGTCATTCCATCGCACGGTGCCATCGGATCCCTCACACCCATCTAACAGAGCACCGAGGCAAATTGTAACAGTGTAACAGATGTTTAATGTGCACAAATATTTACATATATGTGCCCAGCCCCAATAACTAAACTGTTCCCTGCACCCGTGCCAACTTGAAAATGAAAAATTAAAATGAAAATCGCTTATTGTCACGAGTAGGCTTCAATGAAGTTACTGTGAAAAGCCCCTAGTCGCCACATTCCGGCGTCTGTCCGGGGAGGTTGGTACGGGAATCGAACCGTGCTGCTGGCCTGCTTGGTCTGCTTTAAAAGCCAGCGATTTAGACCAGTAAGCTAAACCAGCCTAACTTAACTGCTGTCTAGCTTTCTGGCCCTACAGGCCCTGACGCTATGTCTTGGTGGATCCCCAAATGATAAAATAGGAGTTGAGGCGGCTGCTGTGATTCCCGCCCTGTGATCTGGGTCCCCAGTGGTGGTCGTGTTCTGGATGGGAACAGCGGGTGTTCAGGTGTCCCAGGTGGTGTTGTGCCACCTTGTTATACTTACTGCCCATGTGATGCGCCAGGGACAAGAGTGGGGAAGGGAGTCCGAGGTGCTGCGGAGTTCCGGCACCTCCCCTGTGGGAGTCACCGGCATGTGCCCCATCACCTCCTCCTCCCTTGGGGTGCCCGATGGCCCCCGGGCTACTCCATGGGACGAGAGCTAACCCCTGAGGCTCCCCCACCACCTGGCGCTGCCAGTCCTGGAGGCCCACTCCGGTCTCGACCAAGGGCTCCATGGTCACTGTCATGGTGCACAGAGAGTGGACCATCGCCATCTGGGGCTGCGTCACATCATCCATTGACTGTGCCACCACCTTCTGGGCCTATGTAACATCAGTCATTGACTGCGCCATCTCCCTCTGGGACTGGGCCACCTCTCTCTGTGTCTGCGCCATGTCGACCAGTGCTTGGGCAATGCCGTCAACGTTCCCTGCCATGGACTGCTGTGACTGGGCCATGCTTAGGAATGGTGCTGGAATTTTATTGGCTGTCTCTGAAGCGGCAACACTGTTCTAGACCTCGGCCAGCGCCTGCACAGAATGTCGCAGGCCTTGGACATGCTGCTCCATAGCCAAAACCTTCGCCCCCAATGCCTCCATCGCAGACGCCGCCCGTGCGGTATTGGGCTGGTTGGTATGCATGGTTGGCATCACCTCCTGCTCCTGCATACAGTTGGATTCCTCCAACTTCATCTGCTGGTACTGGATGCTCGCCGACAACCCCTCATGTAGACCCTGGCTCTATGAGTGCATCTCCACGATCGATTCAGAAGCCCGAAACCCACCTGGACAGCAGCTAGTTCCTGGGGTCGACCCTTCCTCTGAGCGTCCACCCCCTCAGGTATTCCTACCTCCATTTGATGTAACGAAGCAGCAGTTAGATGCGCAGCAGATAGTGTCCCAGGAGCCTCTTCACTAAACTGTTCAACCAAGATGAGGGACTCTGGGATGGTGGAGGATTTTGGAGACACCTGTGACGGGTAATCTGTTTCATCCCTGGTGCTCCGAGATGCCTTGGGTCTCATGTTGAGGGCTGCCACCCATGCTGTTCTCCTCATTGCTGGTTGGCACATGGCGGGGCTAGGGGGTGGGGGGGGGGAGGGGGTGCTGTGGCACTAGCTGGAGTGGGGGACACCAGATGGAGTCGCCCCATTACCAGCTACTCCTGCAAGACACAAGACAAGACGCATGATTAGACCATGGGCCGGGGGAGTGAAGGTAGTGGGGGTGAGAATCAGGGTGAGGGTGCGGGTGGTGTGGAGGTGAGCGTAGGGGTGAGGGTAAGGGGTAAACGTGGTTTGGGAGTGAGATTGAGGTTGGTGTGGGGTGGTGTTGGGGGCAGGGTTCTTTGCTCAGCCACGGTGGGGGGCTGCAGGTCCGGCTGTCCCCTCCAGTTTTCTCCCCCTCCTGGGAGTAATGGGTGGTCTTCTCCTGGGGGTAGGGAATGGGGGAAACAGAAAAGACAAAGGGCAGGATTCTCCATTGCCCGACGCCATAATTGTATTTGGCGGTCGGATGGAGAATCCCCGCTTGCAACCGAATCAGGATCGGCACCGTTTTTCGGATGCTCCACTCCTTCCAAATTGGCATTATTGAGACGCGCACTGCACGCCGTTGCGATGGTCTCAGTGTGTCATTTTGAGGCCCCCCCCCGATGCTGCACCCCAAATGGGCCGTGTTCCCGACCATGCGGGTCACGTGTGGTCTGTGTTTTCGTAAACCCGGTGTGCCAGCTGAGGACTGTGTCCAGCGCCGCCACAGTTGGGTGGGAGCCGTGCTGCTGGCAGGGGGGGGGGGGCTTCAGTGAGGGCTGGGGGGACTGGTGGGCGGCATCCAGTGGATGGCGAGGAGCCAGCTTTGCTGTTGTAGAAGTCCACGTATCCTGCCCTGGCATTAACACGTAATCTCAGGAATGGCGAATCCCGCCACTGAGCTTTTAACTTCTCGATATCCAATTAAGCAAAAACCATTACAGGCCAAAAGCCACTTGGAAATAAAGTTAGCAAACACAGGGATACTTGCTGTCCTCTGTGTAGAGAGTTACTTTCAACAAAGGAAAGAGAACCTTTCATACACAAGCTGCACGTCCTTCTGTCTTTGGCAGACTAAAATCTAAACTGCTTGCTCCTGACCTGCCTCCTCGTATTAATTACATCATCCCTATTCAACGCAGATTCTATCATCATGCTTACCTAAACACAATGCCTTTAATTATCTACACCCCAGGGGAACCTTCTTTCTATAAACAAAAGTCCATTAGCCCTCGAAAGATCAACAACTAAATGGCTAGAATCTATGATTAACCTACGTTTATGGCATCTTAATTGCATATGTGGCAGACACACCGCCTGCCTGTATATTAAACCAGGATTTATAAAAATATTACTGCAACAGATACAATACACACAACAATTTATAGAAAGAAGGTTCCCCTGGGATGCAGACAATTAAAGGCATTGTCTTTAGGTAAGCATGACGATAGAATCTGAGTTTCCTCTCTCTCATTGTTGTTGCTTGCTATTCACAAATTAACTGTCGTGTTTTCTGAATCGATTACAATGAGTACAGTTCAAAAAGTGCTCAATTGGTTGCAAAGCACTTTAGGACATTCTGAAGTCATTAAAGATGCTATAAAAATGTAAGTTCCTTATTTCTTCTTAATCAAATCAAATGGTTCAGGAATTCATCAAGAGCGAAATCCCAATTCAAAAGTTTTAGCATACAAACAGATAAGGGGTTTACATTAAAGGCTACATAGGGTATTTACAATGTTTATTGGGTTTACTGTGAGTAGCAGTAGATGGAAAGGCCATCAAATTGTCTGTCAGTTCCCAGTGTAATTTCATTCTGGTGACAGAATGGGTTTTCTTTCAATATGTCCAAAGGATTTAACTAAATGGACGGTGTAATTGTCACGAACTATTACACCGGTGGGGTGAAGTGTTCTCAATGTGCTAACATTGATTGGTCAATTTTGGTGAGCAGTCCTCATTACACATTATTGAAGAAAGTGCCAGAGGTCAACCTTTCTCCCTTAATCTCTCTCTACAGAAAATGTCAATGGAAACTGGAACATCTAATGAGCCAGAAAGAGAGATATATCTCACTTCATCATTCATGAGAGAGGCCGTGAGATCATTGGCTCAGAGGTGAAAGCTTTCCACCACTTTGTATTTGAGCTCGGCTTATAACAGGGTGTAGACATGGAAATTCTGGGTGTTTTTGTGTTACTGTTATAAAGCACAGGAGACAAGAATTGACACCAAGCTAAAGAAAGTGTCAATATGAATGAGATAGTACAAATTTAAAGAGGGCACAGGAACAGAGAATCTGGGTGGTTTGTGTACAGGAATCTTTGAAGGTGGCAGAACCAGTTGGGAAGGCTGTTGAAAATGCTTACGTATCCTTGGCATAATAAACAGAGACTAAGGGCACAAAGACAAAGAACTTATGCAAAGCCCTTCAAAAGCACGAGTAACATTGATTGGAAACCACATGGTGCAACCAGCCTACATCTCTGAAAGACAGGTTGTCCCTCCTAAACAACAGAAAACTGAGGAAACTGAAGACAATTGCTGCAAGATAACATCAGTAAGTTGAAGAGAACAACAAAGGGAGTTCCTGAATGATGGAGGCAATATTGGATATTAGTGGTGGAGGCAGGCAGAAGGAGAAATACCAGTTCTGAACTGGCCAGGAATAACTCAAGGAGCACCTCAGAGGAGGAGGGAGCAGTTGAGCAGGGTAGCCAATCTCTTGATTCGAGATCTGATGATTTGACTGTGGTGCTGGGCAAGGTTTATTGGCCTCACACAGGTGGTCAGTATCAGTGAATGCACCTTCACATGGCACCTCAGTATTACAGCATCAATCTCTAATGCTGTGCAATGTATCAAACCACTATCTCACACTGCAAGCACTGCCTGGTAAAAAGGTCTCAAGAGTAACATCCAGGCGCTCCAGCTCAACCACCTACCAGTACTGCCACCCTCATATCCACCTCTTGCTAATTTGACATCCCTCCAACTATTCAGCTGTGGCAGAAACATCACCCAAAAATGGTGCTACACAATTGCTGACATTCGTCCCTCTCTATTGTGGACAAGATGGCTGGCAACCGGGGAGAAGAGAGGAGAATTGGTGCTGGAAAAGGATGTCTACATCTCCTAAACCCTGTGAAGAAATTAGCAACCACCTCTCAATACCTTGGGACGAGCTGCAATGGGATTAACCAATGCTGAGAACATTGAGGATGGCACGGAACGGTGGTACAGTGGTTAGCACTGCTGCCTCACAGCACCAGGGACCCGCGTTCAATTCCAACTTTGGGTCTCTGTCTGTGTGGAGTTTGCACTTTCTCCTCATGTCTGTGTGGGTTGCCTCCGGGTCCTCCGGTTTCCTCCCACAGTACAAAGATGTGCAGTTTAGGTGGATTCGCCATGCTAAATTGCCCCCTTAGTGTCCAGGGGTTTGTAGATTAGGTTGGGGGGTTATTGGGATAGGGTGGGGAAGTGAGCTTGGGTAGGGCGCTCTTTCAGAGGGTCGGTGACTACTGTGGCACATCTGCGGAACAGTTTTATGAATGGATTAAGTGAGGACATCGCTAAGAAGGTGAAAAATACATGTATTACATGGGACACAGGGAAACTCAACTTAATCGAACAACACGCCATACACGCTGAAAAGCTACTGACACAAGAAAAGGCGAAGCAGAACAAAAGGAGGGAGGATCAGAGTCACCAAGCACAGCTAACTATGACCCGGGTCGGGTGGTGGTGGGGGGGGGGGGGGGGGGGGGGGGGGGGTCGGGTGGTGGGGGGGCGGTCGGGTCGGGTGGTGGGAGGGGGGTCGGGTCGGGTGCGGGGGTCGGGTCGGGTGGGGGGGGTCGGGTCGGGTCGGGTGGGGGGGTCGGGTCGGGTGGGGGGGGTCGGGTGGGGGGATGGGGGGGTCGGGTGGGGGGGTCGGGTGGGGGGGGTTGGGTGGGGGTGGTCGGGTGGGGGGGGTCGGGTCGGAGGGGGGGTCGGGTCGGGGGGGGGTCGGGGTCAGGTCGGGGGTGGGTCGGGGTCGGGTCGGGGGTTGGTCGGGGTCGAGGGGGTCGGGGTCGGGGGGGTCGGGGGGGTCGGGGTCGGGTCGGGGTCGGGTCGGGGGGGTCGGGGGGTCGGGGGGGGTCGGGGTCGGGTCGGGGGGGGTCGGGTCGGGGGGGTCGGGGTCGGGTCGGGGGGGTCGGGTCGGGGGGGGTCGGGTCGGGGTCGGGTCGGGTCGGGGTCGGGGGGGCGGGGGGGGTTGGGTCGGGTCGGGGGCGGGGGGGGGGTCGGGGAGGGGGGGGGGGCCGGAGTGACCTGGTATATGATCAGGACTCACCGATCGGCAGGCCGGTCTCTCTGTCGGCAGGTCTCTGACGCCGGTCACGCACTCGTTGATGGCGCCCCCTAGCACATGGCGCCCCGGGCGACTGCCCGAGTTGCCGGTACCTTGAGCCGGCCCTGCGTGCGGAAGCAAGGACCACTGGGCAAGAGACTGCCCAACAAAGAGACAAGAAGGGCCAAGAGACGATGGTGACAATGGTAATTGACAAAGGGGAGGAGAGGACGATGGAGGTATGCCTGAAGGAGAGGGTGAGTCCAAAACCTTGATGCTTTGCAATGAAGAACCGCTTAAGCTAACCTCTTGTACTAACGTTCTTGAAAACTTTACACAGACTATAGAGAGTATGATGCACGAATCTAAACTGTGAGGCACTTATGTTAAGTATAATGAAGAATTCTATCAACGAATGCCAGTGTACGTATTAACTGCGGAAGGGGAAAGGCTTACGTTTTTAGTTGGCTCCGGTGCGGGAAACTCTATGATACAGATTAGTCAATTAAAGGCACCGATTAAGACGAGTGGGAGGTACCTGAACTCCATCGGGGCATCTGGCATCATAGTACAAGAACAATTTACTGCACCCTTAAGGTGTGAGACTAATTATGGAGAAAGGTTTAAATTTGCATTTTTACTCTCTAGGTGTTGCCCGATTAATCTCATGGGACGGGATTTGATAGGAAAATTGGGACTTAGCCTGATCAGCACCCCAGAGGGACTAAGGGTTACGGAAGGAGAGGAAATAGCATTCCAAGGAGTTAAATTTGACGGCAGACCTCTGATATATATTTATGAATGGAGATTGACTCCAGCAGCAGTGAGTTCAGTAAACCGAGCACTCGTGGGAGAAGCACGTGAACACGTTAACCCTATTAACACTGACTTTATGTCCGAGGAGAATCTGCACTGCACCGCACACATTCACTTGGGGGGACCAGATAATCGATATAAGAACATAAGAACATAAGAACTAGGAGCAGGAGTAGGCCATCTGGCCCCTCGAGCCTGCCCCGCCATTGAATGAGATCATGGCTGATCTTTTGTGGACTCAGCTCCACTTTCCGGCTCGAACACCATAACCCTTAATCCCTTTATTCTTCAAAAAACTATCTATCTTTACCTTAAAAACATGTAATGAAGGAGCCTCAACTGCTTCACTGGGCAAGGAATTCCATAGATTCACAACCCTTTGGGTGAAGAAGTTCCTCCTAAACTCAGTTCTAAATCTACTTCCCCTTATTTTGAGGCTATGCCCCCTAGTTCTGCTGTCACCCGCCAGTGGAAACAACCTGCCCGCATCTATCCTATCTATTCCCTTCATAATTTTAAATGTTTCTATAAGATCCCCCCTCATCCTTCTAAATTCCAACGAGTACAGTCCCAGTCTACTCAACCTCTCCTCATAATCCAACCCCTTCAGCTCTGGGATTAACCTAGTGAATCTCCTCTGCACACCCTCCAGCGCCAGTACGTCCTTTCTCAAGTAAGGAGACCAAAACTGAACACAATACTCCAGGTGTGGCCGCACTACCACCTTATACAATTGCAACATAACCTCCCTAGTCTTAAACTCCATCCTTCTAGCAATGAAGGACAAAATTCCATTTGCCTTCTTAATCACCTGTTGCACTTGTAAACCAACCTTCTGTGACTCATGCACTAGCACACCCAAGTCTCTCTGAACAGCGGCATGCTTTAATATTTTATCGTTTAAATAATAATCCCGTTTGCTGTTATTCCTACCAAAATGGATAACCTCACATTTGTCAACATTGTATTCCATCTGCCAGACCCGAGCCCATTCACTTAACCTATCCAAATCTCTCTGCAGACTTCCAGTATCCTCTGCACTTTTCGCTTTACCACTCATCTTAGTGTCATCTGCAAACTTGGACACATTGCCCTTGGTCCCCAACTCCAAATCATCAATGTAAATTGTGAACAATTGTGGGCCCAACACGGATCCCTGAGGGACACCACTAGCTACTGATTGCCAACCAGAGAAACACCCATTTATCCCAACTCTTTGCTTTCTATTAATTAACCAATCCTCTATCCATGCTACTACTTTACCCTTAATGCCATGCATCTTTATCTTATGCAGCAACCTTTTGTGTGGCACCTTGTCAAAGGCTTTCTGGAAATCCAGATATACCACATCCATCGGCTCCCCGTTATCTACTGCACTGGTAATGTCCTCAAAAATTCCACTAAATTAGTTAGGCATGACCTGCCTTTTACGAACCCATGCTGCGTCTGCCCAATGGGACAATTTCTATCCAGATGCCTCGCAATTTCTTCCTTGATGATAGATTCCAACATCTTCCCTATTACCGAAGTTAAACTCACTGGCCTATAATTTCCTGCTTTCTGCCTACCTCCTTTTTTAAACAGTGGCGTCACGTTTGCTAATTTCCAATCCACCGGGACCACCCCAGAGTCTAGTGAATTTCGGTAAATTATCACTAGTGCATCTGCAATTTCCCTAGCCATCTCTTTTAGCACTCTGGGATGCATTCCATCAGGGCCAGGAGACTTGTCTACCTTTAGCCCCATTAGCTTGCCCATCACTCCCTCCTTAGTGATAACAATCCTCTCAAGGTCCTCACCTGTCATAGCCTCATTTCTATCAGTCGCTGGCATGTTATTTGTGTCTTCCACTGTGAAGACCGACCCAAAAAACCTGTTCAGTTCCTCAGCCATTTCCTCATTTCCCATTATTAAAACTCCCTTCTCATCCTCTAAAGGACCAATATTTACCTTAGCCACTCTTTTTTGTCTTATATATTTGTAAAAACTTTTACTGTCTGTTTTTATATTCTGAGCAAGTTTACTCTCATACTCTATCTTACTCTTCTTTATAGCTTTTTTTAGTAGCTTTCTGTTGCCCCCTAAAGATTTCCCAGTCCTCTAATCTCCCAGCAATCTTTGCCACTTTATATGCTTTTTCCTTCAATTTGATACTCTCCCTTATTTCCTTAGATATCCACGGTTGATTTTCCCTCTTTCTTCCGTCCTTCCTTTTTGTTGGTATAAACCTTTGCTGAGCACTGTGAAAAATCGCTTGGAAGGTTCTCCACTGTTCCTCAACTGTTCCACCATAAAGTCTTAGCTCCCAGTCTACCTTAGCTAGTTCTTCTCTCATCCCCTTGTAATCTCCTTTGTTTAAACACAAAACACTAGTATTTGATTTTACTTTCTCACCCTCCATCTGTATTTTAAATTCCACCATATTGTGATCGCTCCTTCCGAGAGGATCCCTAACTATGAGATCATGAATCAATCCTGTCTCATTACACAGGACAAGATCTAGGACCGCTTGTTCCCTCGTAGGTTCCATTACATACTGTTCTAGGAAACTATCGCGGATACATTCTATAAACTCCTCCTCACGGTTGCCTTGACCGACCTGGTTAAACCAATCGACATGTAGATTAAAATCCCCCATGATAACTGCTGTACCATTTCTACATGCATCAGTTATTTCTTTGTTTATTGCCTGCCCCACCATCTCGTTACTATTTGGTGGCCGATAGACTACTCCTATCAGTGACTTTTTCGCCTTACTATTCCTGATATGAGAATGAATGGCTCGGGAAGTTGCAAAAGTCTCAGGTACTGCTGATACGGGAGTTATATTGGGATGAGTATAGGTGCGCTGCAAGTATAGACCTGTCTAGAATACGTCTGAGATCGGGAGTACCACACCCCTTTACAGTAGAAGGGTCACACCCCCATGTATCATTAGCGAAAAGGCACAATAGGCAATGGAAAGATTTGGGACTGTGGGTCCTTACAAATCTCAAAGTCAATGATTGGACACTGCTTTCAGACACAACTGTGTGGTTCAGTACGAGTATGCGAGCTTATAAAAAGAATCTTAACTGGCTATCTCAGGCAGAGAGAGTGGTGGAAATAGTCCCCGCCTCAGACCAGAGCCATAGGGGAACAACCTGGAGTTTTGTACAAATTACTGCCGATGACCCGCGACTGCAGACAGTTCCGGGGAAACTCTGGACAAAGGGAAAACATGATGTGGGTCTAATACGCGATTGTGAGCCTGTAAAGATTACACCAAAGTCTGATTATGGACCATGCAGAACACAGTATCCACTAAAACCCAAAGCGGGAGAAGGGATCATCCCCGTATTCAATTCACTTTTGAAGGCGGGAGTCATAGTATCCTGCGAAAACTCACCAGTGCGTACACCGATTTTCCCTGTAAAAAAGGCGACTCTCCCGGGAGAACCCGAGGGATGGAGGTTTGTACAGGACTTGCAGGCAGTCAATGATGCTGTTATGGCCAGAGCCCCTAATGTTCCGAATCCATATACCATTTTGGCACAGATCCCACCCGGAAGCAGGTGGTTCTCCGCAGTAGACCTCGCTAATGCATTCTTTAGCATTCCTGTTCACCCAGACAGTCAGCACTGGTTTGCTTTTTCATTTAAGGGAAGTTCTTATACATTTACAAGGTCATGTCAGGAATATTGTGAATCGCCCACCATCTACAACGAAACGTTAAAAAAGAGTTTGGAGCCACTAATCCTGTCCCCGGGATCAGCCCTCCTACAGTATGTAGACGATTGTCTAATCGCAGCTCCAACCAAGGAGCAGTGTGAGCAAGGCACTTTGGCACTATTATGCCACCTAGCTGAGGAAGGACACAAGGCAAGCCTTCCAAAATTGCAGTTCGTGCAAGAACAAGTGAAGTTTCTGGGACATTTAATATCGGCCCAGGGTAAGATCTTAGGACAAAGCAGAGTAAAAGCAATCCAAAAATCCCTAAACAAAGGACTAAAAAACAGTTAGAACATAGAACAGTACAGCACAGAACAGGCCCTTCGGCCCTCGATGTTGTGCCGAGCAATGATCACCCTACTCGAACCCACGTATCCACCCTATACCCGTAACCCAACAACCCCCCCCTTAACCTTACTTTTTAGGACACTACGGGCAATTTAGCATGGCCAATCCACCTAACCCGCACATCTTTGGACTTTGTGGGAGGAAACCGCAGCACCCGGAGGAAACCCACGCACACACGGGGAGGACGTGCAGACTCCGCACAGGCAGTGACCCAGCTGGGAATCGAACCTGGGACCCTGGAGCTGTGAAACATTTATGCTAACCATCATGCTACCGTGCTGCCCCTTCTTGATGTCCTTCTTGGGGGTGTGCTCATACTGTAGGATGTTTATTCCCAACTATGCCGTCCTAGAAGCCCCTCTGAGTGACATTGCCCACGGGAAGGGCTTGCAAGCCTACAGTACACTCAGCTGGACCTCAGAAGCAGAAAAGGCGTTCAGCGACTTGAAACTGGCTTTCAAGTCTACACTGACCCTAGGAATTCCCAACCCAGATAAACCTTTTACCCAAACGGTAGATGAAAAACGAGGCTGCATGCCGTCCGTGCTGTTACAGGAGCACGGAGGGAAACTTCGGCCAGTGGCATATTTCTCTGCTAAATTGGACCCAGTAGCAGCGGGGCTGCCTACTTGCCTGAGAGCAGTCGCAGCTGCCTAAAAAGCAATAGCAGTCTCTAGAGATATCGTGGGATACAGTGAATTAACTTTGTTGGTACCACATGCAGTCTCACTACTTCTCCTAGAGCAAAAAACAGCTCATATGTCTGCGGCAAGGTGGTTAAGATATAACACGGTCCTGCTGGAAATGCCAAACATTATAGTGAAAAGGTGTACCATACTTAACCCCGCCACTCTTCTTCCCACCGCAGGTGATGGGGAACCACATGATTGTGTCGCTCTAACTAATGAAGATTGTAGTCCGCGACCTGACTTACAGGATACCCCCCTACAAAATCCCGACATGGAACTGTTTGTGGATGGGTCTGCGTTCAGAGATCGAGAAGCAGGCCAGAACTGTGCGGGGTATGCCATAGTCACATCATACAACATACTAAAAGCAGAGCCACTTCCTAGACACCTCTCCGCACAAGCTGCGGAACTGATAGCCCTTACAGAAGCATGTAAACTTGCAGAAGGCAAGTCCGTTACTCTCTACACAGACAGTAGATATGCCTTTGGGGTGACTCATGATTTCGGAACCTTGTGGAAACATAGGGGATTCTTAACATCAACAGGCAAACCAATCACGCACCATGGGCTGATTTCTGATCTCTTGGACGCAGTCTTCTTACCTAAGTGTATTGCAGTCTGTAAGTATGACGCACATACAGGGAAAACCGATCCAGTCTCACAGGGAAATGCAAGGGCGGATGCGGCAGCGAAAGCAGAAGCTCGAAAACCTATCAGTGATAATGTAAACACGTCAATGCTAACAGTTCCTATCCCAACAGCGGACATACAAGACCTGCAAACACAAGCCTCACGGGAAGAAAATAAAGAATGGTCAAAGGTAGGGGGTAAAGTAAAAGAAGGGGTATGGTACGGCCCCAATGATAAGCCATGTATACCGAGAGCGCTATTTCCTTATTATGCTACGTTGACACACGGCAAGGACCATGTGTCAAAAGGAGGGATGTTCAAGAGTATTGCTGCACATTGGTACACCAGAGGCTTTACTAGTTACTCCCAGAAATTTTGTGAGCGATGTGTTATTTGTGCTACCAATAATGTGGGGAGAGGAATTAAGATAAGCCCAGGGGCGCACCCAGAACCACTGAGACCCTTCGAGCATATTCAAATGGACTTTATTGAGCTAACCCCTAAGTGAAGGGAAGAAATACTGCCTAGTAATGGTTGACATGTTCTCTAAGTGGGTAGAGGTGTTCCCTACAGCCAAACAAGATGCTAGTGCAGTAACCAAGGTCCTGTTAACAGAAATCATTCCACGATGGGGCATCCCAGAGAAAATCAACAGTGATAATGGCACGCCATTTGTAAACCAGGCTCTTACGCAGGTAGGAGAATACCTAGGCATTGATCTAAGACAACACTGTGTATACCATCCAGCGAGTGGAGGAGCGGTAGAAAGGGAAAATGCCACTCTGAAAAATAAGCTAGCAAAGTGTTGCGATGAAATGGGAATACCATGGACGAAAACCCTGCCCGTAGTACTAATGTACATGAGGACTAGGGTCAGAGGTAGAGCCAATTTAAGTCCATTTGAAATATTATTCGGCAGACCACCCAACACTGGAATTGGGCCAAAATCCATTGCGAGGACCCTGACTAGCCATTGTGAGGATGAAATGATACGTTACCGTACAAAACTCTCTGCGATTTTACCTCAGGTGCAAGCTCAAGTGAAGGAAGCCCTGCCACAACTGGCTGAGGGGAAGTTGCACGACCTGCAGCCAGGCGACTGGGTAGTGGTGAAAGACTTCAGGAGGGAGAGCTAGACGGTGGCTGGGACCATTCCAGGTGCTCCTTGTGACGCAGACAGCGATAAAGGTAGCAGAAAGAGCAACGTGGATTCACGCTAGTCATTGTAAGCGAGTACCCCCAGCTCACACCGGACAAGTCAACATGAAAGGGGTAATATCGCTTATCATAATGTTTATGCCGGAACTGGTAATGGGAAAAGCATATTGGGCTGGAGAGGTTACAGTGACATTAACCAGAGGAGAGACAGGCACATTTACGTGTGACCCGTGGCCCTATGACTCTAAATACTTGTGAGATGATAAGTACTTATGCCGAGACCCCTGTGGCTCATACAACTGGAACATGGTGGTGGCGACCACGGCGAAAGGACTCCCCAAAACTGGTAATCGCTTCAGCATAATCAAGACAATCCGAAACACCGCCATGGTAACCGTAAGAGCAGTAGAGAAAACAGATGGAGGAGTGTATTGGTGTGCCATAAACAGACCATATTCTGACCTGTTTCAAAGAGTTGTTATCACAGTTGCAGAACCTCGACCAAGGGTGATGGAAAGCATAGTACCCCAAGACGCTATGACCATGAATCCTCAGGATGAAGATGATTTCAATGACCTGCATACGTTGGATCCGAGCGGAGAGGAAGCACGACGGGCATTGAGACGGTGCGGAGACAATAGCGAATGTGCCCTAGCCCTCCTACATAAGGAAGATTTGAAGATTAGCGGGAGTTGTTGGATTTGCCGTGCAATGACAGGCCGATGGCAAACCAAACCATTAACGGCAGGGACTGCTCAACAAGGTCACACCAATAAAAGCTGGGAAACTCAAAGGGATGGCAATTGCACCCTTCCCCAAAGCATGCTCATGGTATTACACGCTGGACAGCTGATCAGGGAAAATAAGACTGTAGTCCCATACCACATGCTTAGACGCTCATCCTGTAGCCAGTCGAATGGCCTTTGAAGTACCCCTCTATCATGCAGAGACATGTGTATGTTCAACCCATCAAAGTGGCCCTGAATTGGGGCGATCCAGCTGTGCTACCAGAATACATGTGGATGCTACAAGGTCCCTGAATTGCACTTCCAAGTGGCCTAATGGCACCGTGCATGCTTTTTCGTGCCCATTTGACCGGTTGACCTCACAGTCAGGACTCATGTGGGCATGCGGCAGAAAAGCGTTCCACCTCTTGCCATCCCAATTCAAATGGACAGGGTGCTGTCACCCTGCAGTTGTGACCACCGGAACTACTGTATGCTCATTCCCTGAAAACCAGCCTGATCATCATCATCAACGTCAGTGGAGGAGTTCACAAGGAATCCCTCGGCACTTCCAAGGCTACAAACTGGCTGACCCTTGGACTGATCCGGGCACCAGTATAGGATGGTCACTGTTCCTCGGCGGAGGCACAGCAGCAGCCCTCAACAAGATCAATGGGTTGGCGTGGTCAGTTCTGAAGCTGGCCAACGAGACTGAAGCAGCCTTGACTATGGTAGATGGAGAGATGACAGCAATTAGGACCGCCGTGATCCAACACAGGCTGGCCCTGGACATCCTGTTAGCAGAAAGAGGGGGTGTCTGCAAATTGCTTAACATGTCCTGCTGTTTTTGCATACCTGATGAGCATGAGAACATAACCAATATGATTAAGCACATGCGAGAGGCTATTCGAGTGCCCCCAGCAGCCGATGACTCCTGGTTTGCATGGTTCACCGGGTTATGGGGAGGCTGGGGGTACTGGATAATACATGTGATAATACCAATCGTAATCGTGTTCATGTTTTTGTTGTGTATAGGACCATGCTTCTGCCAATGCCTACAGAAAGCAGCTATAGCAAACCTGTCCCGCAGTTACCGGATGTTGAAACTATCTGACCCAACAGCAGCAAGGGAACAAGTTGACTTAGAGGAGGAAAACCAGTGGATACCTCCATTCGAGAATGAACTGTCAATAGATTAATCTTCTGTATCATATAGCTACAATGACAACCTGTTTCCCATTTTATGTACCAAAGATTAATGATGGTATTATTGAAAAATCTACAGGAGTGCGATAATACCTGATGTATGTTCTTTGAGCAAACATTTGTTGAACAATAAGGGAATGTAGATACTGCTTAGGTGACTGGCTGCGATTAAAATTTTGATAGATGTTGTCATTAGGATGACAAAAAGGAGGGAATTGTAATGGACAATTTTAATACTTAATATTGAATAACTGCTTAATAGTGTGATTAACTAAAGCTGCAGGCGTTTGTGTGTGTGTGTGTGCAAGGTTAGAGAGAGAGAGAGAGAGAGAGAGAGAGACTGATATGCCAGCTGTGTGAAGGGTGAGATAGTAAAGCCAGGAGAAAAACAACTCCTTATATGGAATGGAGAAATACTAGTAAGAAGAGAAAGCCAGCCATTGTCTGCATGAATGTCTGTGTTTAACCTGCTTATCTTTTGAATGTATAAAGACTGAAGATTGCGGCGCTCGGCTCACTTTCCTCTCTCTCCTGTGGTTAGAGGAACGTGTCCTCTGCAGAGTTAAGAAATAAACTAACTTACTCTTATTCATGGCTGATTGTTTCTGAGTTTTCCTTTTTCCCACCACACTACTCAATGGGCCAAATGGCCTTCTTTTGCACTGTAGGGATTTTATGTTTCTCTGACACTATGCTCTTGCCTGCTGTCCCTTCTCAAGTTCCAGCATGCACTTATCCTGCTATTTGGGACAAATCGTGTGACTAGCGACATCGGGCTTTACACCTAAGCTTGCTTTTCTGGAACACCGACCTTCCCCATTTGATTTCTTGTTTGTAAATACCCAAGAATTGCTGCTTGCCCAATTGCAGCTGGCCAAGCAGGTAGAGAGCAACAGCAGAGCATTGAAAGAGGCCCGAGCAGTCACTCAATCTGACACGCACAGGCACCATCTTAGATAGTAACAGACACTACATGTACCCTGGCAGCTGGTACAGAATTAAGATCAGCACAAGGTAAGTCATCAAGCATAAGTAGGCTGCAGACATGCCTGGGATAAAGCATAAAAGAGCAAAGTACTGTGAATGCTGTAAATATTAAATTGAAAACAGAATGGCTGGAAATGCTCAGCAGGTTGTAGCAGTACCTTTGCAGTAAAAAAACAGAGCTGACCTTTCAGGTCGGTAATCCTTTGTCAGAACCAGAGGTCACAGATTCAAGGCAATTGACAGAAGAACTAGAGGTGACAAAGATTTTTTTTAAACGCTGTGAGGTATTCTGTACTTGAATGCACAGCCTGAAAGAAATGTGGAGGCAGATTTGATGATAACATTCGAAAGGGAATTAGACAAAGGCTAAATATGCAGAGCGAGGGGTGAAGAGCAGAGGAGTGGGACTAATTGGTGGTAACAGAATTTGTAATTGGTGGTGACAGAAATGTGAAATGGTTAGTGATTTTTACCGACTTAATTTATTAACCAAATGATGGAGACACCAAAGATTCACTAGAATGATCCATTGTTATCAACAACACTGTCAATATGTTTCTTGCCCTGCAGTTATATCAACGGAGAGAGTTATGGCAGGAAGGAAGATTATGTCCTTGCTTATAATTTGGTAAATGTGCTGAATGCTGAACATCTAACCCAATGATACTTGGACTATTATTCATTGTTTGAACTGCTACTGACTATAAATAATTCCTGAAATCCAAAGAGGCTAACTGTTAAAATATAAGAGCATAAGAAATAGGAGCAGGAGTGGACCATTGGATTGGATTAGTTTATTGTCACGTGTGAAGGGGTGTCCTGAGATGCGATCCCTTAAAACCGCTTAGCTCGGATAACACTAGAATAGTTCTACATAAATTAGTTTATTAAGGATTGAGATTAATCATAGAAAGCATAGCCAGTAATCATTATTAACCATTAAATCTGTATTTTTAGGACATAGCAGTAATAAGCATTCAAACTCTTGCTACAAGCAGTGCCCACAGTGCATGATGGGATATAAGCTAGCTAACTTGCCCATGTTTTTGAGACAAACAGGATTAGACAGAAAGAGTGTGGTCAGCAATAACACAGTCAGCTCAGTAAGCAGTTCTTACCCATGCCCCCAATATTCTTAGATAATCCACGGTGTAAAGAGGAACCAACTTTAGCATCCTACGCGTAAATGAACAATGAGGTAGTAAGGAACTAGCTGCGATAAGTAAGATGGGAATGTCAGAAAAACAACTTTATAATGCATACAGTACCCTAGTAAACAATAGGTGGCATATGGGATCAATCATGAGCTGATCACAGTCATTATGTTGCTGAAAGTAAATTTCATTGGTCAATATAAAATTGACAGCTCCAAGGATTGGATCAAGTCCAACTGGGGTGGGCTATTGATTTTTGGAAAACTGTATAACTGGCCTGTTTGTACATGTGTCAGCAGAGTGATTTGGGATTTATCCAGATCACTCTCCCACGTCTGTAGACCAAGCTTGGAAACATAAAGCCATCTTAACCGGAGTTGATGTGTCTGCAGTCTGTGTGTTCAGCTGAGCTGTAACTAAGAGGGAGGAACCCCACGTAAAAGCTAGCTCACCGCTTAGTCCTTGGAAATGCTCCTACAACATATACCGAGGCACAGTGAAAATATTGTCCTGTGTACAGTCCAAGCAGACCATTCCATACATGAAAATAAACATAGGATATACATAAATACACAATGTAAATACATAGACACAGGCATCAGGTGAAGCATACAGGAATGCAGTACTACTCAGTAGAGAAGATGTGTGAAGAGATCAGATAAGTCCATAAGAGGGTCATTTAGGAGTCTGGTCACAGCAGGGAAGAAGTTGTTTTTGAACCTGTTAGTGCATGTTCTCAGACTTTTGTATCTCCTGCCTGATGAAAGAAGTTGGAAAAGTGAATAAGCCAGGTGGGAGAGGTCTTTGATTATGCTGCCCGCTTTGAGTGGGTGGTGTAGACAGAGTCAATGGATGGAAAGCATGTTCGCGTGATGGACTGGCTGTGTTCATGACTCTATGTAGTTTCTTATAGTCTTGGCTGAGCAGTTGCTATACCAGGCTGTTCTCATTCATGAGATGTGGGCTTCGCTGGCTCGACCAGCGGTTATTGCCAATCCCTAATTGCCATGGATAATGTAGTGGTGAGCTGCTGCAGTGTAGGTACAGCTACTGTGCTGGTAAGCAGGGTACTCTGGGATCTTGACCCAGTACTAGTGAAGGAACAGTGATGTATTTTCAAGTCAGGATGGTGTGTGGCTTGTCGGGGAACTTTCCAGGTGATGGTGTTCCCATGTGTCTGCTGCCCTTGTCCTTCTAGATGGTAATGGCGGATGGAGGTGGCTAGCACGAGGGGACATAGCCTTAAATTGAGGGGTAATAGATATAGGACAGAGGTCAGAGGTGGGTTTTTTACGCAAAGAGTGGTGAGGCCGTGGAATGCCCTACTTGCAACAGTAGTGATTTCGCCAACATTGAGGGCATTTAAAAGTTTATTGGATAAACATATGGATGATAAGGGCATAGTGTAGGTTAGATGGCCTTTAGTTTTTTTCCATGTCGGTGCAACATCGAGGGCCGAAGGGCCTGTACTGCGCTGTATCATTCTATGTTCTATGTTCTATGTAATGATTGTGTGTTTGGAAGGTGCTGCCGAAGGACCCATGGTGAGTTCCTGCAGTGCATCTTGTAAATGGTACACAAGGCGGCTACTATGCATCAGAGGTATAGGGAGTGAATGTCTGTGGAAGAGGTACCCATCCAGCAGGTTGCTTTGTCCGTGATGGTGTCAAGCTTCTTGAGTGTTGTTGCAGCTGCACTCATCTAGGCAACTAGAGAGTACTCCAGCACACTCCTGACTTGTGCCTTGAAAATGATGGACAGCCTTTAAGGAGTCAGGAGGCGAGTTCCTTGTCACAGGATTCCTAGCCTCTGACCTATTTTAGCCACGGTACTTATTTGGCTAGTCCAATTCAGTTTCTAGTCAATGGTAACCCCCAGGATGTTGATAGTGGGGGATTCAGTGTTGGTAATGTCATTAAATGTCAGTGTCAATGTATCATCAAATGCATGCTGTGACAATTACATTCCAAAGCTAATTGCCTTATTAAGGACAGGTGATGTTTATTGGCTCAACCTCCAAAAGAGTATTAATGGACACAGCGGGAAGAAATGCTGTGGGGTTTTATGTGTAATTTGTATCTTTGCTGAGTTGGATACACAATATGTTTGCTGACTATACAAGACAAGCTGTATTTCTCCACCACATATTGATATTTAATATTAGCAAAGAGTTGATGGTTGGCTTCTTTCTTGTTGAAGATAGGCATTGTCTGTTAGGGGGCGGCATGGCGTGGCACGGGGTAGCAGGACGGCACAGTGGTTAGCACTTCTGCCTCACAGCAACAGGGATCCAGGTTCAATTCCAGCCTTAGGTGGTTATCTGTGTGGAGTTTGCACATTCTCCCTGTGTCTATGTGGTTTGCTCCGGGTGCTCCGGTTTCCTCCCACAGTCCACATACGTGTGGGTTAGGTGGATTGACCATGCTAAATGGCCCTTTAGTGTCCAAAAGATTAGGTGAGGTTAACGGTTTACGGGATAGGTAGGGTGCTCTTTTAGAGGGTTAGTGGCGACTCGATGGGCCAAATAACCTCCTTCTGCACTGTAATGATTCTATTCTATTCTATTCTATAACGAACTTGTGTGGCGTGAATGTTACTAGGTCAATTCCGGCCTTCGATGACTGTGTGGAGTTTGCACTTTCTCCCGTGTCTGTGTGGGTTTCCTCCAGCTGCTCCAGTTTCATCCCACAGATGTCTACAGATGTGCATATTAGGTGGATTAGCCATGCTAAATTGCCACTTAGAGTCCAAAGATGTGCAGGTTAGGTGAGATTATGGGGTTAGAAGGATGGGGTAGGGACCGGGGCATAGGTAGGGTGGTCTTTCAGAGGGTCGGTGCAGAATCGATGGGCTGAGTGGCCTCCTTCTGCACTGTAGGAATTCTATGATTCTATTCTAAGGTAATACACTTGGGTAGGACAAGCAAGGCAATGGAACGTTAGGACCCTGGGAAGCACCGAGGATCAGCAGGACCTTGGTGTGCCTGTATACTAGTCCCTTACGGTAGCAAATGCTATACTTGCCTTTATTAGCTGAGGCATAGAGTTTAAGAGTAGGGAGGTAATGCTGGACCTGTATAAAATGTTGGTTAGGCCACAGCGAGAGTACTGTGTGCAGTTCTGGAATCCACATTATAGGAGTGATGTGATGGCAATGGAAAGGGTGCGGAGGAGATTTACTAGGATGTTGCCTGGGTGGAGAGTTTTAGTTATGAGGAGAGATTGGAGAGACTGGACATGATTGAGATGTATAAAATTATGAGGGGCATAGATAGAGAAGACAGGAAGAAATATTTCCACTTGCTGGTGCGATCAATGATCAGAGGTCATGGATTGAACATAAGGGCAAGAGGTTTCGAGGGGATGTGGGGGAAAGCATTTTCACCCAGAGGGTGGTGGGAGTTTGGAACTCACTGCCTGAAAGAGTGGTGGAAACAGAGGCCCTCATGACATTTTAGAAGTATTTAGATGTGCACTTGTGATGCTAAGGTATGCAAGGTTATGGGCAAAGTGCTGGAAAATGGGATTCGAATACTGAGGTGGTTCTTTTTGCTCGGCACAGACGCAATGGGCCGTTTTGTGCTGTAGACCTCTATCACTCTGCCACCTTGTTGCCCACTCATCTAAGCTGTTTATATCTCTTTGCAGCCTCATTGTGCTCTCCTCAGAGCTTGCATTCCAAACTGCTTTGTATTTGCAATCCAGAGGGACCATTCCAAAATTAGGCAATGTTAGAAAATCATTCACAGTTCATCCACCATCTTTGCAGCTCCCTCTACAAAACTCAGTGATGTAGGCCTTCAAGTCCTGGGGATTTATTAGCCAATAGGTTTGCACTACCTATATTAATTGAAGTTCCTCAATTTTATGATGCAATTGCCCTTGAGAGAGTATTGATTTATGAGGTTGTTGCGAGGACTGGAAACTTGCTGCTATGAGGAAAGGTTGCTATGGTTGGAGTTGTTTTCAATGGAACAGAGGAGGCTGAGGGAGGTTTGATTGAGGTGGGTGAGTTGTGTGCAACCTGGATCGAATCGATGGGAAGGGCTTATTTCCGTTAGCAGGGAGGTTAGTGGTCAGGGGGCATAGATGTAAATTGATTGGTGGAAGGATTAGAATGGAAATGAAGGGTAGAATTTTAAATACGGCAAGCAATCAGCGCTCACCATCCTGAGGGTTGGCACCTAACATGCAGCCACTGACTCTCGAACACCAGGGAGCAGATTGCAGAGCCTTAGTCCTTGATCTTTATGTCGTCTTTGTCGACAGGAATAGTGCCGGAAGACTGGAGGATAGCAAATGTTGTCCCCTTGTTCAAGAAGGGGAGTAGAGACAACTCTGGTAATTATTGACCTGTGAGCCTTACTTCGGTTGTGGGTAAAATGTTGGAAAAGGTTATAAGAGATAGGGCTTATAATCATCTTGAAAAGAACAAGTTGATTAGCGATACTCAACACGGTTTTGTGAAGGGTAGGTCATGCCTCACAAACCTTATTGAGTTTTTTGAGAAGGTGACCAAACAGGTGGATGAGGGTAAAGTGGTTGATGTGGTGTGTATGGATTTCAGTAAGGCGTTTGATAAGGTTCCCCACGGTAGGCTATTGCAGAAAATACGGAAGTATGGGATTGAAGGTGATTTAGCGGTTTGGATCAGTAATTGGCTAGCTGAAAGAAGACAGAGGGTGGTGGTTGATGGCAAATGTTCATCCTGGAGTTCAGTTACTAGTGGTGTACCGCTATTTGCTGCTGTTTGTCATTTTTATAAATGACCTGGAAGAGGGTGTAGAAGGATGGGTTAGTAAATTTGCAGATGACACGAAGGTTGGTGGAGTTGTGGATAGTGCTAAAGGATGTTATAGATTACAGAGGGACATAGATAAGCTGCAGAGCTGGGCTGAGAGGTGGCAGATGGAGTTTAATGCGGAAAAGTGTGAGGTGGTTCACTTTGGAAGGAGTAACAGGAATGCAGAGTACTGGGCTAATGGCAAGATTCTTGGTAGTGTAGATGAACAGAGAGATCTCGGCATCCAGGTACATAAATCCCTGAAAGTTGCCACCCAGGTTAATAGGGCTGTTAAGAAGGCATATGGTGTGCTAGCCTTTATCAGTAGAGGGATTGAATTTCGGAGCCACGAGGTCATGCTGCAGCTGTACAAAACTCTGGTGCGGCCGCACCTGGAGTACTGCGTGCAGTTCTGGTCACCACATTATAGGAAGGATGTGGAAGCTTTAGAAAGGGTTCAGAGGAGATTTACTAGGATATTGCCTGGTATGGAGGGAAGGTCTTACGAGGAAAGGCTCAGGGACTTGAGGTTGTTTTCGTTAGAGAGGAGAAGGCTGAGAGGTGACTTAATAGAGACATATAAGATAGTCAGAGGGTTAGATAGGGTGGACAGTGAGAGTCTTTTTCCTCGGATGGTGATGACCAACACGAGGGGACATAGCATTAAATTGAGGGGTGGTAGATATAGGACAGATGTCAGAGGCAGTTTCTTTACTCAGAGAGTAGTAGGGGTGTGGAACGCCCTGCCTGCAACAGTAGTAGACTTGCCAAATTTAAGGGCATTTAAGTGGTCACTGGATAGACATATGGATGAAAATGAAATAGTGTAAGTCAGATAGGTTTCTGATGGTTTCACAGGTCGGCGCAACATCGAGGGCCGAAGGGCCCGTACTGCGCTGTAATGTTCTACGTTCTATGTTCTACCTCCTGCCATTTAACAATCACTTGAGGGTTGATTGGCAGTGGGCAGGAATTCTGTGCGACATTGGAAGGAATTCCCACCCATGAGAACTGTCCCTTCAATTCGACCAGGCAGTCTGACCAAGTCTCGGGACCTTTGAAAAAGTACGTCCCGGGGGGGTGGGGGCATAAGGGATGTTAATAGGTGAATGCGTGGGTTTCCCGTGAAATTGTGCCTGGGCTTGGCCTGCTAAGTTCCAGGGGGAATCCTGTCCATTCAATTTTACGCTCGAGGGAGTGTAAAATTCAGCCCGAAAGCTTTTATTTCACTCAGAGAGCTGTGGGGGTCTGGAAGTCATTGCTTGAAAGATTAGTCGAGGCAGAAACCCTGAATTCATTTAAGAGGTGTCTAGATTTACACGCAAAGTCCTGTAACCTCCAAGCCCACAGGCCAAGTGCTAGAAATGGGATTAGGGGTGTGACTCATTTCTCGTCCAGTGCAGACATGAAAATGAAAATCGCTTATTGTCACAAGTAGGCTTCAAATGAAGTTACTGTGAAATGCCCCTAGTCACCACATTCCAGCGTCTGTTTGGGGAGGCTGGTATGGGAATTGAACCGTGCTGCTGGCCTGCTTTGGTATGTATTCAAAGCCAGCGATTTAGCCCTGTGCTAGACCAGCCCCTGCTAAACTCAGCCCCATGATGGGCAGAGTGGCCGCCTTCTGAATCGTAAATTTTTAAACATTCTCCAAATTTTTTTAAAATCGTAAAAGGAGGAACATGGAGAGACGGTGGGGGAGCGGCAGTACTTGAATTGTTTCTTACGAGAACTAACAGACACAATGGGGGAAATAGCCTTTGTCTGTCCTTCCATGATTCTATGACTATTAATTTATTGATTACTCTTTATTTTTTAAATGTGATTTGTGTCTTCTTCTGTGAAGACAGATACAAAATATTTGTTCAAAACCTTTGCCATTTCCTTATTCATTATGATAATTCATCCTGTCTGCCTCTACGCAATCAACATTCACTTTAGCTACTCTCCTCCTTAATGGTTGTATAATCTCTCACAATCTATTTTTATATCCCTGGCTAGTTCACTCACATATTCTATATATTATTTTCCTTTTATATCAACTGTTTAGTTGCCCTTTACTGTTTTCTAATTGTTTTCCAGTGTTCCAACATTATTATTCTTTGCAACATCGGGAAATAAGCCTCTTCCTTCAATATAATATTGTTGTTAATTTCCCTGCTAAGCCATGAAAGGATCTTCTTTCGCTGAGTTTTTGTTTTTTAATTGAATGTGTTTTTACTACACATTTTAAATATTTTCATTTAGTGTTTCCCACTCTTTATTTAATCTTACCTTTTAGTTTATTTACCCAATAGCCAACTGCTTACTCAAATCTATGCAATTGGTTATACGTAAGTAATCTGTAACAGATCATTGTAAATTCGGATCGATTTGACAGTAAGAATCATTGATTCTATCTTCGTCTGACTGTCCACCAGAGGTATTCCAGGCAGGAACCGGGCTGGAACTTTCCAAAAATTTACACAGTGGGAACTTCCAGTCCCGCCACCGACGCATCCCTCACCTTATTCACCCCCACCCGGGGGGCTAGGACGCGACGGCGGTGCCTCTGTGACATCAGCCGTGTATGCGCAGGTTGGCCGGCTCCAACCCGCCCATGCGCGGCTGACATCACGACAGCTGACGGCTCCAACCCGCACATACGCGGTTGCCGTCTTCCCCTCCGCTGCCCCGCAAGACATGGCGGTTTGATCTTGCGGGGCGGCGGAGTAGAAAGAGTGCGTCGCTTTGAGACGCCGGCCCGACGATCGGTGGGCACCGATCGCGGGCCATTCCCTCCCGAGCACGGCTTACTCCCCTCTACGCCCCCCACAAGCTTCAAACGGCACTTTGGCGCCCATGTTCACGACGGCAGTGAACAGGTGTGGTTGCTGCCGTCGTGAACTGGTCGGGAACAGCAGACTGCTCGGCCCATCCGGGCCGGAGAGTCTCGGTCGCTGTGAAAAACGGCGAGCGGCGATTCTTCCGAGCGGGGGGTGGGAGAATCGCGGGGGGCGCCAGGGGGGTGTGTCGTGAGTCGCCCGGCCCTCCCGCGATTCTCCCACCCGGCATGGGGAGCGGAGAATTCTGCCCCCTGTCTTTATTTTAAACTCCCCAACCCAGGGCACTGAGCCTATTTGCAGCATCTATTTTATATTAAGTAATCCGATGTGGGTTAAACCTTCTTGTCTGACAGGGCTTCAGAAAGCTGTGCACTTTGGCCCAAAATTATACTGTTAGCTCTGCATACACTTAGCATTCTTCTTCAACTCATACCATATGTCAACCAACAGAGGATGAATGTCATCATGGAACACCTCACAGAAATTATTTGCTGTAAGACCTGCAATGTAACACATGCAGAGAGTGATGAAGAGGTGTGGGAGTTCTTTCCTGAACTTCAGTAACACGTCGTTTATCTGCCTAATTGTGACTTTTCTTATATCCAAACCAAATACGGCTCTAATTGTCGGGGTGAGGAGGGTATTTAATTTTTATTTAATTCACAGTGCCTACATGTTGTTTAATATATCTCTGTCACATAGCTACAACATGTCTTTACCTGCTTTATGCTTGTACATTATCCCGATGATAATTCGCTGTTTTCATAAAGTCTGTTTTTTATTCACTTGGCCCAATCGGCTAAAGACTCGATTCATCCAGTTTGCAGTCATGCAGGTTACAATTACGTAATTCTCAACTGAGCTGATTCAGAGAACACAAATATTGTACTCTCCTCTCATAATTGGGCATTCAGCCCAATGTCACATGTGCTGCTGGCTGGCTGCACACCCAAAGGGAGACAACATCTTTGTGAGGCTAATGTGAGAGAGAAAGAGATGGCTCCCAAGTGCTCTGCTGGACATCTTGATGGTAGAGGTGGGGAGGAGGAGAGAACACCTCTTTCCGCAGGGGTACAGCATGTCCATCTGAGGGAATGGGAGCAGATAGCCTTGGAGGTCAATGTGAAGAGTCATGTCTGAGCACTGGCTGCAGTGCTGCAGTAAGTTCAATCACTTCTTAACAGAAGTAAATATTAGTGAATTAATCTTCAACTGCTATTTCCTACACACCATGCCACCAACCTCACACTGCTCGATGCAACAGAAGTCTAGCACTCACCCACGAACAATCTCTATCAACCTGGACTAAGTTTCATTCTTTATTCGTTCATGGGATGTGGGCATCGCTGGCTGGGCCAGCATTTATTGCCCATCTCTGGAGCGACGGGTAGGCCAGAACAGATAAGGATGACAGGTTTCCATCCCTTAAGGACATTCGTGAACCAGATGTTTTTTTTCATGACAATTGGCAATACCTGGTCACCATCAGACTTTAAATTCAAATTCCACCATCTGCCCTGGTGGGATTCGAACCCAAGTCCCCGGAGCATTTCTCTGGGTCTCTGGATTACTAATCCAGCGACAACACCACTGCACCACTGCCACTGACTCCACTAATGATCATAGTTTTCACTGAACCCCCCCCCCCCCACACACTTATCATTACTGCAGGTCTCACACCAACTTCGAGTAGCTGTCACTTCCAGCTATTGATAGGCACATTAGCCAAACACGTTGCTACACACTCACTGACATTCTGCACTTCACTCTTGCAGGACAACAGGGTGCATAACTCGAGGAAGTACAAATAATTGGTGGGGGACAGACGCAACTGCATGTTTGAACGAAGTAGAAAGGGTCGAGAGCTTCAAGGTTTTAGGTGTACAGATCACCAACAGCCTGTTCTGGTCCCCCCCTTGCCGACATTATAGTTAAGAAAGCCCACCAACAACTCTACTTTCGCAGAAGACTAAGGAAATTTGGCATGTCAGCCATGACCCTCACCAACTTCTACAGATGCACCATAGAAAGCATTCTTTCTGGTTGTACCACAGCTTGGTATGGAACCTGCTCTGCCCAAGACAGCAGGAAACTATAAAACGTTGTGAATGTAGCCCAGTCCGTCACGCAAACCAGCCTCCCATCCATTGATTCTATCCATAATTCCCGCTGCCTCAGAAAGACAGCCAGCCTAACTAAGCACCCCACGCACGCCGGACATACTCTCTTCCACTTTCTTATGTCAGGAAAAAGATACCAAAGTTTGAGGTCACGTATCAACCGACTCAAGAACAGCTTCTTCCCTACTGCCATCAGTCTTTTGAATGGACCTACCTCGTATTAAGTTGATCTTTTCTCTACACCTTGCTATAACTGTAACATTATATTCTGCAGTCTCTCCTTCCTGCCCTATGTGCGGTATGCATTGTTTGTACAGCATACGAGAAACAATACTTTTCACTGCAGACTAATACATGTGACAATAATAAATCAAATCAAATCAAAGGGGGGGGGACGGTACTATGGATTCTTTGTACGGCATTGCTTTGAACGGTTGCATCTGGAATCGTAGAAGTTATCCTGGATGATGCCATATTCCTGAAGCATCTTCGCAAATCTCTCTTCACCCTCATCCTCCAATCTGAAATCAAACACATACATCAGATGGTGTGGCCATGTCACATTTGTTTTTCACCTATACTCCTCAATCTTCCTTCAATCTCACCCCACCATTCCATATTTACTCTTTCACGTACCTAAGACATGGCCGGTTAGCTCATGGCTGGATGGCTGGTTTGTGATGCAGAGTGATGCCAATAGCGTGTGTTCAATTCCTGTACCAGTTGGGGTTATTCATGAAGGCTCTGCCTTCTCAAACTTGCCCCTTTCCTGAGGATGGTGACCCTCAGATTAAATAACCATCAGTCAGCTCTCTATCAAAAAGATGTAGAGCAGCCTTGCAACCTTTATTTTCACATGGTTGAATGAATCAATCCTGAACCCAACCCTAAAGAGTGAACATCTACTTCCTGCCCATTTTGGCCCTCTCCATCATGATGCCACCACCAAACACATTTTCTCCTCCTTTTTTTGAAGGGATCATTCTCTTCATAATACCCTATCCCACTTATTAATCACCCAAAAACTGCCTTCCTTCTTAAGAATCTCCTCCCTTAGCTGCTATGTTGCCAGTGGTGGGGTAAAGGTGCGGGGACTTCATTGGGTGGGGAGACCGCAACATGAAATGTCAGCATTCTGGCAGACTCCAAATGGAGGGGTGAATGGGGGAAATGAGAGTCTCCTCTTTGGCTCATGCTGGGGCCCTCAAGTGGCAACAGCTGCTCCCACATCATCAGCACCCTGCCCAACCCCCCCATACCATCAGCCTATCATGAACGACATCCCCCTAGCTTCCCTTGCTGGACAGAATAAGTCATAATCTGCCTTACTGGCCCTAGCACCCTTCCAGACCCCACTTACTTGACTTTGAGGGTACATGCCCACTGCAGCCCACTAATTGTATAGAAGATTTTGGGGGTTGTGCCACCATCCTTAATGGGACAGCAGCCCCTGCCACAGTCACATAATTACCTGCCACCTGCAAAAAGTGGGATAAAGACAGAAAATGCTGCATGAACTCAGCAGGACTGGCAGCAGCTGTGACAAGGGAAACAGCGTTAACCTTTCAGATCTCAATGGCCCTTCTCCAGTTCTGTATCGAGGGTAATTTACCCTACGTTAACTCTGTTTCTTTCCACAGATACCACCCGACCTGCTGAGTTTATCCATCATTTTCCTTTTTTATTTCAGAGTTCCAGCATCCATAATATTTTGCTTTAATTTGTGTGTCAAATATGGACCCTGGTCTTGCACCTCGCCACCTGTGCAGTCGTCCATTGCTTTCGACCCAGTGATGACCCAATGATGACCCTTCCTCTGAAAAATCCTTGCGATAAAATCTTGCTGCACAGAAGGAGAGCAATCTCTACTGGATTTTAAAAGAGCTTTTTATTCTCTGCTTTTTCTTCATGTGCTGCATTTCTTTTTCTTTTAAGGTTCCATTTTGGAAGTTACTGTGTTACGACACCCTGGGCTACAGCGTGTTCAATTCCAGCGCCACAGGCCCTGAACTCGCAACCTAAGTATAATTTATGCATTTCCTGAGTATTTTGATCCTTGACTGCTTCAATGGCTTAAGGCACCAGGTTTGTAAGTTAAACACAAAATAACTGTTCATTTACAACAAGGGAAGAGATAACCATGTAATGGTGAGAACAAAACTATGGTTTGTCAATCTAACAATTTCTCAAACCCCATCCCGCCCTCTGCCAGACACATACAAAGCACACACGGAGCGGGGGTAGGAAAGGTTAAAAAATAACAGATATTAAAAGGGTGTGAGGTGAATCTTTGCTCCTGAGGTGATAGTCTGTGTAGTCAGTGGTCAGTGGATCAGACAGGGATTTAAAAGAGGTTCCTTACAATTGAATCTGCTTCTATCACCGTCTCAGCAATAATTTGAGGTCGTAGCTTGTTATTAAAACATGTCAAGTCACCAACTACTAATACAGGAATAATAGAAGCTTTTCAAACCCCTTCACTGCATCAGGAAACAGTGCTGCTGTGGTTAGCACAGGACACAGTAACAACTGCACTTGTATAACATTTTTCACACATGTAAACTGTCACAAGGCATTTCACAGGTTCATTATCAACAAAATTTGACACTGAATCACATAGGAGCTATTAGGACAGGTGACCAAAGCTTACCCAACGGGTAGGTTTCTAGGAGAGTTTTAAAGGCATGTTTAGGGAGAGAATTTCAGAATTATTTCTTCAAAGTTTTTTTAAAAATTGAGAGTACCCAATTGTTTTTTTTTCAATTAAGGGGTAATTTAGCCTGGCCAACCCACTAATGGGGAAAATGTGTAAACTCCACACGGACAGTGACCCAGGATCAGGATTCGAACCCGGGTCCTCAGTGCCATACTACTAGTGACAATCATTGTGCCACGCGCCGCCCCTGAGAATTTCAGAATTAATAATATTCTTTATTAGTGCCACAAGTAGGCTTACATTAACACTGCAATTAAGTTTCTGTGAAAATTCCCTCGTCACCACACTCCAGCACATGTTTGGGTACACTGAGAGAGAATTCAGAATGTTCAATTCACCTAACAAGCACGTCTTTTGGGACTTTGGGAGGAAACCGGAGCACCTGGAGGAAACCCACACAGACACAAGGAGAATGTGCAGACTCCGCACAGACAGTGACCCAAGCTGAGAATCAAACCCGGAAGGGGTCTGGCTAACTATAGGCATGGTCAACAATATTAGAGCAATGAAAATTGGAGCTTCACAGAAGATCAGAATTGGAGAAGCGCAGATATCGAAGGATTACAGGCCACTAGAAGGTTACACATGAAAGGAATAGGCCAAGGAGGGAATTGAAATGAAGGGTTATAACTTTTAGACTGAGGTGTTGTGAGCCAGGACAATGCAGGTCAGGGAGTACAATGTAATAAGTCATCATTTTCCATGGTGAAAATCACAGACATTGTGTTATTTATTTTGGTAACTTGTTGGTCTTTATTCCAAGAAAATTAAACTGTGGATTTGTAATAATAATTGATTGGAGGAAAAATGTTTCCATCCAGAGGGTGGTGGGAATCTGGAACACACTGCCTCAAAGGGTAGTATAGGCGGAAGCCCTCACAACATTTAAGAAGCATTTTGATGAGCACTTGAAAGGCTTTGGACCAAGTGCTGGAAAAAGGGATTAGAAGAAATAGGTGCTTGATGATCGACAAAGACATGATGGTCCAAAGGGCCTCTTTCAGTGCTGTAAAACTCTCTATGACTCCAAATTAAAAAAAATTCTAAACACTTTGAATAGAATAAGGTTAAAGGTATATATTCTGTATATATGATAATACACTTATAAAATTTTTACCTTCGGGGCAAAATCATTCTGTGCATGAAATTAAGTCTCAGTAAGACAATTTAGTCAGCAGTGTCGAGGAATTAACCAGCGCTGTTTGCCTGGGCAAGGTCATACAACTGCCATGTAATTGCTTCCCTGTTTTAAGGAGATTGCAATGTGTAGTTAGGCTGTCACTTTTTCTCATTTTATATTTTGGCCTCATTAGGATAAAGATTGACTCACTATTGACTCATCGATCTCAATAAATACTTCATGTTCAAACATGACAAGCAAATTGCTTGAAAACTGGAAAATGTAAAAGTAAAAATATCACAGCAACCCATATATTAGCATTAGCCAGTGTTGATTAAGTCACGGGCCCATTTGGACAATGACTATTGATTTTACGATTGGGTATGATCAGAAGAAAATCAAAGAGGTTAAATTTGCCAATGCTCGATAGAAACTGTCGAGATTAAATGGAGGAAAACTGCAGAAAACTGAAACACACAAGGACTTGGGGGCACTTGTACATGAAACACAGAGAGCTGAGCACACAAGTACAGCACATAATCAGGAAAACAAATGGAATGTTGGTCTTTATTTCAAGGCAGTTAGAGTAGAAGACTGGGAAGACTTGCTGAAAAATCTGGAGTACTGTGAACAGCTTTTCCCCCTTATTTAAGGAAATATTTCATTGGAGGATTATCTTATGAGCAAAGATCAAACAGGTTGAGACTTTACTCATTGGAATTTAGAAGACTGAAAGGTGATCTCATTGAAACATATAGGGCACGATTCTCCGCTGCCCACGACGGGTCGGAGAATAGCGGGAGGGCATCCCCGACATTTTTCACGCCCTCCCACTATGCTCCCCCCCCCCACGGCCGCCCCACGACACGAATCGCTGCTTGCCGTTTTTTACAGCGAACAGCGATTCTCCCCAGGCCGATGGGCCGAGTGCCCAGGCCTTTACGACCGTTTTTAAGGCAGCAAACACACCAACTTGCTGCCGTCGTAAAAACGGCCGCAACATGCCCGTTCTGGGCATCCAGGGCCCCGATTGGTACGGCAGTAAGGGGGGGCATGTGCCCGCGATCAGTGCCCACCAATCGCGGGCGGTGCGTCCGTAACGGACGCACTCTTTCTCCCTCCACCGCCCCACTGGATCAGTCCGCGGGGTGGCCGAGGGAGATGACAGCCCCACGCATGCGCGGGTTGGAGCCGTCCAACCTGCGCATGCGCGGCTGATGTCATCGTGCGCGTCAGCCGGTGTGACGCTTGGCGCGCGGACTTAGCGACGGTCGCTAAGACCGCAATGTCGTGCTTCACGGGGCCGCTAGCCCCGCCCGGGGGGGGGGGAGAATCGGTCCGGGAGGGGGCACGGAGGCTGCCGTGAAACACGGCCAGTTTCACGGCAGCCTTTACGATTCGCCGCATTTGCGGAGAATCGCGCCCCCAGATTCTTACAATGCTTGACAAGGTAAATGCTGAGGGGATGTTTCCCCTCACTAGGGAGCCAAGGACCAGGGGGCAGAGTCTCAGAATAAAGGGGTACCAAATTAAGACTGAGATGAGGAGGATTTTCTTCTTGAAGGATTGAGAGTCTTTGGAACTCCTTGCCACAGAGAGCTGGGGGGCACAGTCCTTGTGTATATTTAAGGCTGAGATAGATAGATTCTTTTTTTTTTTTTATAAATTTAGATTAGCCAATTATTTTTTCTAATTAAGGGACAATTTAGCGTGGCCAATCCACCTACTCTGCACATTTTTGGGTTGTGGGGGCGAAACCCACGCAGACACGGGGAGAATGTGCAAACTCCACATGGACAGTGACCCAGAGCCGGGATCGAACCTGGGACCTCAGCGCCGTGAGGCAGTTGTGCTAACCACTAGGCCACCGTGCTGCCCTGAGATAGATAGATTCTTGATCACTAAGGGAATCAAGGGTTACAGGAAAAGGGCAGGAAAGTGGACGTGAGGAATGTCGGATCAGCCATGATCCGATTGAAAGGTGGAGCAGGCTAGAGGGGTCGAACCTGTTCCTATTTCTTATGGTCTTGCCCTGTTTTGAGACTATAGTTGTTGCAGGTGCTGGCAGATTTTGGTCACAATTTCTTTAATGAAGACGTCTCTTCAGGAGGACAGGCAGGATAGTGAAATTAAGGCCACAATCGGATCAGCCAAGATAGTATTGAATGGTAGAGCAAGCTCAATGCGCCAAAAAGCCTACTCTTGCTCTTCGGATTTTATTGTCTCATTCTCTAGTCATTCCTGAGACTGAGGTAAAAGACTCTCCGAAAAGCACCTTGGCACACTTGGCCTCCTACTAAAAGTCTTTCTCCAGTTACTCCTCCTGTCTCTTCTAGCAGCTTGTCCTCTGCATGATCTCTCTTTATTCTCCCATGTCCTTGATGGCATGGTTTTCATTCTCCACATGATGCATTTAGCTTCAACCCCCTCTTATAAATTATCCCATATTCTTTAATGTCGATAGATTCCTGGAAAAATCATCTCATCAAATGAGTTTTATTATTCTTCTGGGTGGTGTTTCAAACATTTCTAACTTAATTTCCTGCTTTGCCCATGTGAGATGATTGAATGGCTTTATGAGCAGTTTTTAGCCATTTCCACCATTGAGCTTCACTTACCTCTCTCTGATAGCAGCAGCAATTCAGAGGAACCTTCATAGAGATTCAGGGCCAGCTTGAGTAAGGAAGGTTCCTCCCAGCCGCTAATTCTAGTGTCAATCTTCCAGTCAAAATATTTCTGGCCAAATTTGTAGTAATACTTTCGGCTTATTTTGTTCAACATCTCCCCTCTAGCCATTACAACAACAATTTGTATTTACGTGATATCTGTAATGGAATTAAATATCTCGAGGTAGTTTAAAGGAACGTTCAAATGCAAAATGTGACCTTGAGCCAAAAAAGATGAAACAAGGGCAGCTTATGGCCAGAACTTTGATCAAACACGTAGGCTGGAATTGGATTTGGATTTGTTTATTGTCACGTGTACCGAGGTACAGTGAAAGTTATTGTTCTGCATACAGTTCAAACAGCTAATTCCATACATGAAAAAAAAACATACTAATAATAATCACTTATTGTCACAAGTAGGCTTCAATGAAGTTACTGTGAAAAGCCCCCAGTCACCACATTCCGGCACCTGTTCAGGGAGGCCGGTGCAGGAATTGAACCTGCACTGCTGGCCTTGTTCTGCACTGCAAGCCAGCTGTTTAGCCCTCTGTGCTACATAGGCCGAACACAAATACACAATGTAAATACATACACACAGGCATTGGATGAAGCATACAGGAGTGTAGTACTACTCAGTAGAGAAGGTGTGTGAACAGATCAGATCACTCCATAAGAGGGTTGTTTAGGAGTCTGGTAACACCGGGGAAAAAGCTGTTTTTGAACCTGTTAGTGCGTGTTCTCAGGCTTCTGTATCTCCTGCACGATGGAAGATGTTGGAAGAGTGAGTAACCCGTGTGGGAGGGGTCTCTGATTATGCTGCCTGCTTTCCCAAGGCAGCGGGAGGTGTAGACAGTGTCAATGGATGGGAGACGGGCTTGCGTGGTGGACTGGGCTGTGTTCATGACTCTGTAATTTCTTACAATCTCGGGTCGAATAGTTGCCATACCAGGCTGTGATGCAGCTGGATAGGATGCTTTCTATGGTGCATCTGTAAAAGTTGGTCAGAGCCAATGTGGACATGCCGAATTTCCTTTGTTTCCTGAGAATGTATAGGTGCTGTTGTGCTTTGTGGTCGTAGCGTCGATGTGGGTGGACCAGGTCAGATTGTTGGTGATGTGCACAACTATATAATAATAATAATTTTTATTGTCACAAGTAGGCTTACATTAACACTGCAATGAAGTTACTGTGAAAAGCCCCGAGTCGACACATTCCGGCACCTGTTTGGGTACACAGAGGGAGAATTCACATAACAGCACATCTTTTGGGACTTGTGGGAGGAAACCGGAGCACCCGGAGGAAACCCAAACAGACACGGGGAGAACATGCAGACTCTGCACAGACGGTGACCCAAGCCGCGAATCGAACCTGGGACCGTGGCGCTGTGAAGCACCAGTGCTACCCACTGTTTTACCATGCTGAATTAGAAGTTGTCAATTTTCTGGCCTTTTCTGCAAGTGGGCTCTTCCAGTCCTTCCGAAGGCGAACTCCCTGCAATGGGTGAGCCACACAAATCGCTGTAGACAACGCTAGGACTGAAAGATTCCACCCACGGCCATTTTTGACCGGCCTCTGCTGCCGGAACACACGCAGTGGGGGTGGGGGGTGGGAGAGCTTAATTTATCCCACCCTGAGGTTTTAAGAAATGTCTAGCAGAGAAAGAGAGAAGCACAGATGTTTTGAAAGATGTATCCAGAGCTGCAGATATCATAACTCATTCCCTTTACACTCGGGATCACATCGCTGTACCTTCGCCAATGCCTAAAAACGGTTTATCTTTGCGTGCAACCAGGATTAAATACATGACTTCAAATGGAGTTTAATCCTACATTGTAGAGCCTGTGTGTGATCGCCAGAGACTTACACTGTTGTGATCTAATGCTCTTTTAATTGCTTTGCCACATTGTCCAGCTTTTCAAATCTCCCTCTGCCAATTCTGTCCCGCTACTTTTCAAGCAATGCTGCGGCGAGCGAAGAGCAGCAGTATATTTGGAGCAAACTTCACCCATCAATTCCAAACTTGAATGATGTGCAACCAATACCTGTTAAGTCTGGATTGAAAAAAATGAACAAAATTTATTAACAACGGTAAATGCAGTTTCTTCCTTTACCAAACTCAGATAGTGGGAAATGAATATTACATTCACCAAGTGAAACAAGGGGGGGGGGGGGGGGGGGTGGAGGCTTCTGCCTTGCCAGCAAGCAACACCTACTGACTAATAATATGTTCTCTGATGCTCAATTCAGTTTTTTGCCAGAGTTAATCAGAGCCGGACTTCCTCACAGTCTTGATCCAGACATGCACGCACAAATTTAATTGCCTGAGAAAAGACAAGAGTATCTGTGCTCAAAATAAGTATTTTCAGCCAAGTGTAGCACCAAAGAACCTATTAAAACTGAAGTCAATGGCAGTTGTCACAGGAGAAATATAAAACAAAAGATGACACTGAGCTCGATTAGGGACACGATTCAACGAGAACTGGGCGAGATCCAGATCTGAATATCAAATTCAAATAACGATGTGCATCTCGTCACTGCAGCCAATCAGGAGCAAGAGCCCACACACGAGCAATGAGTATGGAACCTAGTGAGAGTTAAGGATAAAGGAAATAGAATTTTCAATGTACTTAAGTGTCTGAACAGCTGAAGGCAAAGTCAGGACTGTTGAGTTAGATTGACGTGCTGCTTCATCTTCAACTTGCTTTTTCGATGTTTCTAAAAGTATAACGCATGTCTTTTCCTTTCTACTATTCATCAATAAAACTGTCATCTAAAATATTTAACTGTGTGGTAAGGTTTGTTTTGCAGTGAACATGATGCCTGCTGAGTCATCAGAAGTTGAATTCAATATATCTGCAACTACTAAGCTACATCCGTAGCTGTCACTGCTCATCGAGATAGTGCCACTCAGACTTTCAGAAGTGCTCTGGATTACAACAAACCAACAAATGTATTGGCAAAGGGTTTATACTTTTAAATGTGAAGTGGAGGGGAACAACAGTGTTAAGAGACTGCAATAAAACATACAGTAGAGTTCCCCTGGAGGCAGCACTTGGAGCATTGTTTTTCCTGATATATATCAATGACCTAGATTTGGCCAATTCTCCATCACAACAAGACGTGGCAAAAAGGACCACAATAGAAGACTGTGCATGACATTTGTAAATGGGGGACATTGGTGCACCATCAATAGCCACATTATCTTGATGGGCTGCTGGTCAGATTTTGGTGATGCGTCGAACCATGATGGTAGAGACCACTTTGCATCTACAGCCTTCTTTTACCTTTGTGGCCAGTGAGAGGCACAGTCTTCCATCGCTTGTTCTGTCGTTGAGGGCTTTTTGGACCAAACGTTGTCTGACAGCTCCCCCTGACCTTGCCGACTTACCAGGAGCAAAGAGCTACTGACGGCAACACTCAACAGTTCAGCAGGACACAAAAAGCTCGCTACCATGTTAAAGTGGCAAACCGTGAGGGGCAAAGTGGCAGCGCAGAAGGAAAGAAACGGAAGCAAATCTTGCACTTTGGATCCCACTATCTTGCGGGATATCTTACTCCATGTGCCCAAAGATCTGCAGGTTGAGAATCAACATGTTTAGTCACATGAAGATCCACAGCAGAAAACCCATAACCCTGAGTTTACATCAACCTCAAATCAAGGAAAAGCCAATGTTGCCCACATAGACTTAGGCATATAGAGCAAAGGGCAGCACGGTGGCACAGTGGTTAACATTGCTGCCTACGGCAGTGAGGACCTGAGTTTGAATCCCGACCCTGGGTCACCGTCTATGTGGAGTTTGCATATTCTCCCAGTTTTTGCGTGGGTTTCACTCCCACAAACCAAAAGATGTGCAGGAGAGGTGGATTGGCCACGCTAAATTGCCCCTTAATTGGAAAAAGTAATTGGGTACTCTAAATTTTTTTTTAAAAGGTATCTCGGGCACAATGTGACAATTTACAGACAATTCAGAACTGTGAACTGTGAGGAGGATAATGATAATCTTCAAAAGAACTTTTTCAAAGCGAGCAGACATGTGGCCATTTAAATTTGAGGCAGAGATGTATAAAGTTTGGTGGGAAGAATGTGAAGAAATAATAAAGGCTGCAATTCTAAAGTGAGTTCATGAACAGCGAGGTGTGAGGTATATGCACATAAATCATTGAAAGTAACATAATTGAAAAAGCAGTTAAAACGACATGGAGGGTCCTTGGCTTTATACATAAAACGCAGTAAAACATAAAATCGTTAGAAAAAGAAGCAGGAGTAGGAAATTCAGCACCTCCAGCCAGCTTTGCCATTGAATAAGATCATGGCTGACCTAAAATCATAGAACTTACAGTGCCGAAGGAGGCCATTTGGCCCATCGAGTCTGAACCGGCCCTTGGAAAGAGCACCCCACTTAAGCCCATTCCCCCACTCTGTTCCCGTACCCAATAACCCCACCTAGCCTTTTTGAACACTGAGGGCAATTTATCATGGCCATCCACCTATCCTGCAAATCTTTGGACTGTGAGGGAAACTGGAGTAAACCCACGCAGACATGGGGAGAACGTGCAGACTCCGCACAGACAGTGACCCAAGCCGGGAATCAAACCTGGGAGCCTGGTGCTATGAAGCAACTGTGCTAACCACTGTGCAACCATGCTGCCCGATATGTTCATAATTCCACTTTCTTGCTTTCTCTTGAAAACCCTCGACTCCCTTGTCAATCAAAAATATCCCTAAATCAGCTTTGAATATATTCAATAATTCAGCCTTCACCTCTCATTAGCAGACAGAAATCCAAACACGAGGTTCCTCTCAGAAAATAAATTTCTCCTCATCTGCTTTAAATGGGAGACCCCTTACGTTGCAAACAATACCACTTCATTCTAGACTCCACCTGAGGTGAAATATCCCCTCAACATCTAGCCTGCCAAGTCCTCGCAGGTTCTTAGTTGCTTCAATGAGATCACCTCTCATCCTTCTAAACTCCAATGAATAAAGATCCAACCAGTTCAACCTTTCCTCATAAGGCAATTCCTTCAACCCAGAATCAGGCCGTTGAATCTTCTCTGAACTGCCTGCAAAGCAAGTATGTCCCTCCTTAAGTAAGTTGAGTAAAACACTACACAGTACTCTAGGTTTGGTCTTACCAATGCCTTGTGCAATTTTAACAAGATTTCTCTTCTTTTATGTTTCACCCCCTTACAATAAAGGCCACCATACCATTTGACATCCTAACTAACCACTGTACTTGCATGCTGATGTTTTGTGGTTCATTTATAAAGGATACCCAGGTTGCTCTGCAACTCAGCATTCTCAGAATCTTGACAGTGCAGAAGGAGGCCATTTGGCTCATCAGGCCTGCACCAACTCACTGAAAGAGCGTCCTATACCAGGCCCATTCCCCTTCCCTAGCCCCACAGCCCCACCTTACCTGCACATCTTTGGACACAACTAGCAATTTAGCAAGGCCGATCCACCTAAACTGCACATCTAACACATCATGTGACCCGCCTCACATCAATTGACTCTGTCTATGCATCCCGCTGCCTTGGGAAAGCGAGCAGCATAATCAAAGACCCCTCCCACCTGGGTTATTCTCTCCTCCATCGGGCAGAAGATACAAAAGTCTGAGAACACGCACCAACAGATTCAAAAGCAGCTTCTTCCCCCCCTGTTACCAGACTCCTGAATGGCCCTCTTATGGACTGAACGGATCTTACTACTCATCTTCCCTACAGTTGTTAGCATTATATTCCATATGTTTCGCCTGATGGCCATATCCATGTATTTACATTGTGGATCTATCTTATATCCCATATTTCTCATGTATGGAGCCACCTGCCTGGACTGTGCGCAGAACAATACATTTCACTGTACCTCGGTACACCTGACAAATCTAAATCTGAATCTAAATCTTTGGATTGTTGGAGCGAACTAGGGCACCCATGCAGACAAGGGAAAATGTGTAATATCCACACAGACAGTCACCCAAGGTTGGAATTGAACCCGGGTCCCTGATGCTGTGAGGTAGCAGTGCTAACCGCTGTGCCACCTCAATGTCTCTCCATTTAAATAATATTCTGCTTTTCCATCTTCCTGTCAAAGTGGACAACCTCATATTTTCCCATGTCAATCATCTGCCAAATTTTCACCCACTCACTTAATCTACTATATACCTTCCTAGACTCTTTGCATCCTCTTCGCAACATTATTTTCTAACCCATTGTGGCCCAAAGTACAAAAGCAAGAAAGTCATGAAGAACCTTTAGAAAATACTAGCACCTCAACTGGAGTATTGTGTATATTACAAATGGAGTATTATGGTGATTGCTCCCCGTTCCACAAACATTCAAACCCTCCACCGCCGATAAACAATGGCAGCCGTGTGTACCATCTTCAAGGTGCACTGCAGTAACTCACCAAGGTTCCTTCAGCAGCACCTTCCAAACCCACAACCACTACTATCTAGAAGGACAAGAGCAAGGAGATACCTGGGAACACCACCAGCTGGAGGTTCCCCTCTAAGTTACTCACCACCCTGACTTGGAAATATGTCACCGTTCCTTCAATGTTGCTGGAGCAAAACCCTGGAACTCCCTCCCTAACAGCACAGTGGTTGCACCTCCAGCTTAGGGACTGCTGTTGTTCAAGCAGGCAACTCAACACCAACTTCTGAAGGACAACTAGGGATGGGCAATAAAAGCTGGCCTAACTAGCGATGCCCACATCCCATAAATGAATTAAAAATAAATATTGAGCACTGCTCTTTAGAAAGGATGGGAAGGTTTAGAGACGGTGCTGAAAAGATTTATGAGAATCCTTCCATAGATGATAAACTCTGTTATCTGGACAGATTGAAGAGTTTGAGTTTTCCTTTCTGGAAAAGAAAGATTTGGGAGGAAATTTGCTGCACGGGTTCAAAACCACGTGGTAAACAGAGAGCAACAGTTCCTATTTGTAGAAGTTTAAGAACCAGAAGATACTGACATAAAGGAAATGGAAAACGAACAATGAGATTAGCAGTGAATGATCAGGATGTGGAATGCACCACCTGAGACTATAATGGAGGCAGATCCAATCATTACTTTCAAAAAGGAATTGGGCAATCATCTGAAAAGAAAACCATTGCAGGGCTCCAGAGAAAAGGTGGAAAGTGGGACTGGTTGTGAAGTTATTTCAGAAAACAGAAAAAACTAAATGGACCAAATTATCTCCTGTGTTGTAATCATTCTATAATTCTATAATACCCTTTGCAGCACATAGAGTCATAGAATCCCTAGATACAGAAGGAGGCCATTCGGCCCATCAAATCTGCACCGGCCAACTCCGCTCCCTATCCCTAACCCAATGTCCACATCCCTTGGAACCAAAGGGCAATTATCATGGCCCATGCACCTGACATGCATACCTTTGGACTGTGGAAGTAAACCGGAGCACCCAAAGGAAATTCACGCAGACTCGGGGAGAAGGTACAAACTCCACATAGACTGTCATACAAGGCTTGAATTGAACACAGGTCCCAGGCATTGTTAGGCAGCAGTACTAACCACTGTGCCACCATGTTGCCCCAATACCGTCGAGCAATTTCAGGTTTTGCTTAGTTTTTCTGAGCTGCTTTTCACTTACTTGGAAAGCAAGTTTCTTCAAGCTGCCAGGGGGAGATTTGGGGAAAGATCTCTTTTTGATTCGGTGGTTGGTCAAAGTCTTCCTGGTCTACTGATCTACATGAGCAGAACCCAATAAGGCGCATTAGGTAAGAGAGGTAGATTGCTGTTCATATCTACAACTGTCGATCCTGGACACCTTGGGCGGCTTTCTCCGTCCCGCCGCGCCAGATTTCTGGTTCAGCACATCGTCGGCATTATCCGTTTCGCAGGCTGGTCTATGGGGTTTCCCATTGTGGGGCAGCCCCATGCCGTCGGGAAACTCTCGGGCTGCCGGCAAAATGGAGCATCCCGACGGCGTAGAATTCAGCCTCAACTTTATTATTCCTGCAGGAACCAGACACCAATTTTCCCCGCAGATTGAAAACGTTGCTCGGACCAACAGAAATATCTGCTGATCATCGGGTCGGTTTGTGGAGTTACAAAAAGTCTGTGCAATAAGTGTTGTCCTGGAAACACATATAATTCTAGGGATGGAGCCCACTGTTCAGGCAGAGAAGGGAGCTCGATCTGGCTGGACATGCCTAATAAACTTCAAAAACAGAAAATGCTTTCACCCCCACAACCCAAAGATGGGCAGGCCAGGTTGATTGGCCAAGCTAAATTGCCCCTTAATTGGAAAAAAATAATTGGGTACTCTAAATTTATTTTTTAAAAAGCAGAAAATGATCTATTTCCAACGTTGACTCTACCAATTCAAATCTGCTCCCCATATATTTTGTACTCATTGTAACTGCAAAAGGCAGCTTCCATTAGCAAAGTCACATGTCCCAAGATCAGTGACTTAAACTTAAAGGGATAGCCTTCCATATGTCAGTGCCCAAGTTATTGGAACACTTGCATATAGCATATATCTGAACATTAGGTGGGTCAGAGTGAATGCTGTCCAGGAATGCACTATCTATATAAATGTAAAGGCAGAAAATCAGTTCCTTGGCGACATATGCTCTGACTTGCCCAGCTTTATGATGTTCACAGTGCCCAAGCGATTGCTTGGGTGCAGGCACAGGACGTGCACGGCACTCCAAGTAATTTAGAATATGAGATATAGCATGAGACATGCCATACAATCACTCAATTTAAGCACATGACTATTTAATATTTTTAAAACTTAGACTGTGGAAGGTTGCATTTATGACTCAACCTTGTTAACTGGAGAATGGGATGATGATCATCACAGCTTCACACAATTGTTACAGTGCAAAAGGAGGCTCCTTGGCCCATTGCGCCTCCACCGGCTCGCTCAACAAGCAGTTCATATAGTGCCATTCCTCGGCCTTCTCCCCAAAATCTTTTTCAGGCAATAATCTAATTCCCTTTTAAATGCATGGATAGAACCTGCCTCCATCACTCTCCCAGCCAATGCATTACACACCTGGGCAACCTGCCACCTGGGAGCCATATGCTGCCCACCTGGGTTTGGAGTATGGCCCACAAGACTGTTGCCCACGTGCAGGATTGCCAGGTTCCGCTGATTTCCATCTGTGCAGTTTTTCTCCCAACCAGTATAACTGAAGTGACACGCAAATAAAAGAAGGGGAAGTAAAATGAGTTGTGTGCTGATTGCACATAAGATAGACTCTGAGAGCTGTGCACTCCTTCTGCCCCCAAAGTGTAAATATTTTATTTTTACCATTTGAAGTTGATGATAGGGGGCTGGTTTAGCTCAGTTGGTTGGACGGTTGGTTCGTGATGCAAAACAAGACCAACAGCGTGGGTTCAATCCCCATACCGGATGAGGTTATTCATAAAGGTCAGCCTTCTCAACCTTCACCCTCGCCTAAGGTGTTTGACCCTCAGGTTAAATCACCACCAGTCAGCTCTCCACCCCAAAAGGGGAAAGCAGTCTACGGCCTATAGGACTATGGTTCTCTTAATTTCTATATGATTATGCATTTTCTTGTTATGAAATATTCAGCATGTATTTAAAGGGGCTGATTTAGCACAGGGCTAAATCGCTGGCTTAGAGAGCCGACCAAGGCAGGCCAGCAGCACGGTTCAATTCCCGTATCAGCCTCCCCGAACAGGCGCCGGAATGTGGCGACTAGGGGCTTTTCACAGTAACTTCATTTGAAGCCTACTTGTGACAATAAGCAATTTTCATTTCATTTCATCTTATTCATGGGGTCATAGTTAGTGAATAAGCCAGATTTCAATCTTGTGGCCCACTGAGATGAAGGAGTCACGAGGCTGCCCATCACGGCCCAACCACTCGCTGTGTGAAAGTTCTTCTCCTCATAAAGCCATCCCTGCTTTTAAATTGCTCACTTATTTTCCTATCTATTCAGTCCAGATCCCTCTTGATTTTGAATACTTTTGTCAAATCTCCTCTCACATTTGTCTTCCCTGAGGAAAACAGTCCCAAGTTTTCCAATCTAAGCAACTGAATCCCTCATCCTTAGAAACATGCTGTGAATCTTTTCTCTCTAATGCCTTCACACCTTTCCGAAAGCGCAGCTCCCAGAACTGGACAAAAAAAAACCATGAGCCCCAACCAGTGTTCTTTACAAATTTAACATAACATCCTTGTTTTTGTATGCTAAGTCCCGGTTAATAATGCAGACAATACTTGCTCTTCCTAATACAGTATATATATTAATGACCTAGACCTTGGCGTACAAGGCATAATTTCAAAATTGGCAAATGATACAAAGCTTAGAAGCATTGTTACCTGTGAGGAGGATAGTCTGAAACTTCAAAAGCAGACAGATCATTTGGTGGAATGGGAAAACAACTGGCAGATGAAGTTCAATGCAGAGAAGTGTGAAGCGATTCATTTTGGGAGGAAGAACTTGGAGTGGCTTCATTAACCACTGTCTCAACCTGTCCTGTCACTTCCAATAACATATTTACATGTACACCAATGTCGCTCTACTCCTGCACCCATTTAAAGTTGCACTCCTTACTTTATTTTGCCACTCCAAGTTCTGATTCCAGGAGCACCCAACCAGACCACCAACGCTGGAACTGAACACGGGACCTGGTTCAAGTTGACCCTGCCTGCAGCCCAAACCCAGACTAAAGAACCATAAAACGACGGAGAACCCGCCTGAGGATCTGAACGCACTGAAAGATAGACCCGTCCTCGTGGAACACCAGGGCCCGAACGGATCACAAACATTGATATGCCATCAATGAACATACGACGAGTGGTGAACGTAACTGAGGCTTTAATAAACTAAACAGAAAGCCTCCTGGCCTCGGATACCGAACTGGGACAGCAGCGGAGCCTAGCCACCTTTATACCGAGCCCGGGGGAGGTGGAGCCAGCAGGCAGTAGTTTACCACATTACATATAATACAGTGGCAGTTTACCACAATACACAGATTATATACTACAGTGGTTCAGACCCAGCAGGGACAAGCCCAGGCATGTAACATAACAACAGTACAATACAATACAGTGGTTTACCACAAACATGCCTCCCCCACTGGGGCCCGACCAGATTGTGAACATACCCCCCCCCCCCCGGCGACTCAAAAATCACAACCAGCACCCAGGATTCCACCAGGCGCGACCTCGAAACCAGCACACAGGACCCCGCCAGAAGCAATCACTTACATTCAGACTCCTCCCATCCGATCCCAGGATCATTCAGAAACAGCCTCCAAGCTGTAGATGAGACTAAAGCAGCATGATCCAGTCACTGAGCGGCGTGGCCATGGGTGTTGATGCCATGAAGTTGGGGAACCGCCAGACCTTACTCAGAGGTAGCCGGGACTGAAACCAGCTGCCCCTCTGTTCTGAGGTAAACTCCAGAGCCCGATGGGTACCGAGCGGGAGGAGGAGGTGCTGGGTGCCAACCCGGACCTGTCCCATTCGAGTGGGGCTAGTGCCCACCAGTTCTCCAGAGTGACAACCCTCTGATGATGGCACGTCTCACAGTCAGCACCCAGGCAAGTGCCGCTGCGAAGTGCACTGGGGCCCTCCACCCCCAGAGCATGACTGCCAGGGCCATCACAGGGCTTGCTGACACTCACCGCTGCCGCCGGTACTTCAGCCTCTGTCTGGTCTTTGGGTTCCTCGCTGGGTTCGTCCTCCAGCCCCTGTTGATCCAGCGCCGCCTCATCATCCTCATCCTCCGGGGTGGACACGTTTCCTCATCACCAATCTCCATCTTGTCGCCCCGCTGCTGCGCGAGGTTGTGGAGGACACAGCACACCGCCACAAAACGGGCGACCCTGTGGGGTACCCACTGGAGTGCACCACTGCAGTGGCCGAGGCATCGGAACTGCATCCTGAGGAGTCCAATTCACACCTAAATCAGAACCCAGGTGGTCGCATGGGCATCCTTTTATCAGGTCTCCGCGTCAGTCTCTGGCCTCCGTACCGTCATCATTAGCCAGGTCCTCAGAGGGTACCCATTATCGCCCAAGAGCCAGCCACCCATCCTGGGTTGTCCTCGAAGAGGCCAGGGATGACCAGCTGCCCCAGGATGTAACTATTATGCACACACCCTGGGAAGCATGCACATACATGCATGATCTTCATGCAGTGGTCGCACACAAGCTGTATGTTCAGAGCGTGGAACCACTTTCTGTTAATGTAGGGCACTCCCAGATGGCCCGGTGAGTGCAGGGCAACATGCATGCCATCCACAATCCCCCGGACCTGGGGCATCCCAGAGATGGTGGCGAATCGTGCTGCCCAGGCATCCTGTTGGGCTTGGTCCATGTTGAAGTTGATGTAGTTTTTGGCTTGGGCAAGCAGGGCATCCGTGACCTGTCAGGTGCACCTGTGGGCTGTGACCTGTGAGATGCTTGTGAGCAAAGGTGGCAACTCACCTCCTGGGCTCTCCATATTTTTAAAAAGGAGTACTATTCGGCACCAGCGTGACTCCTTGCTCGGGAGGCCGATGAATCCCAGGAGGCCGTTGAATAAGGGGTGGCTTCCGTTAATTTTTGGAAATAGGGCTTAAGTGGTGATAATTGGTTTCTCACCACACTATTTTGCCTTTGGGAGCGGGCCGGTTCTCGTTTCAGCCTCTCCTGCTATTCACCGGCCTCATGTCGCTCGAGCAATAGTGCAACGAGATTGGAGAATCGCACCCATGAATTACATAATGATTAAACATGGAAACAAAGAACAATTTGGACAAAATCAATTGATGAGAAACTCTTAAAAATGATTAACTAGAAATTGTCTTGCCAAATATTAACAGATATACAATGAAAATGTTAATCATATAAGTATACCATTCCCTTCAAAGAAATGCTGTTATGGTTGCTGAACATTTCAGAATAATATTTGTCTGTACGCAATTGGAAACCAGGAGGAGCAAATTGCCTGGTCATTACTGTATGTGTCTTATTTATAATTTCACTGATTTCAATGGAATGAAAATCAGGCAGTCTGTAAATCGGATCAATGTTCTGCCCCTCTAGGTCACTACTATGTAATAAAGATAATAATTCACCTTCCCCATCTCCAAGCACGAATAAAGGAATACATTTTATACATTTAAAACTATGAAACCCCTCGGATTTATTGTCATAGATAAGTCATTCCATCTGTGTCACATAACTGGCAGCTTTCACCATCCATTTCCACAAGGCTATTGAATTGATTACTTAAGAGTTCAATATAAAATATGAGACAATAGGAATCAATCCTATTATTCAAAAGTTTGTTCCATGGACATCAAGCAATCCATTTTTAAAGTATTTTAAAGTGATTAACATCACTATCATTAGCCCAAATGTAACAAAACTCAGGGGTTCACAACACAATTGTTGAGAACATTGCAGTGTAAGTGCCATTCAACCATATCCCTTGGTCCCTTATCAATTTGTCCCTTGAACCCTTTCATATTTTCTGGGAAGTAAGTATCTCTTCAACAAGCCGATTACACTTAATCAAAAATGGACAGACCTCACAATGTAAACTTGTGCCCGGAAAACAGGTAAGCAGAAGTTTCAATGCCAGAGGCAGGTCGCCTAAGTGTACCATTGATGCCCCAGGCAATGCATGCAATATTCAAGCAAGCCTTTAAATTGGGAAGGTATTCTGCCCACCTGAACCAGGTCTACTGTGCAAATTGGTGTCTTACATCACTTATCAGACAACAGTGCAAAACACAGATATAAATGGGCAGAACAACTTTTAACTTTTAACTCGTCATACCAGGTCTTGAGCATCCAAACTAGTAATCCTTAAAATGAATTACTAGAGACTGCTAAAAAAACCAACAATCATTAAGGCCTGTTGCCAAACATAGCTCAGGGGCTGGATTATCCGCCCCGCCGCGCGCGCCACATTTCTGCCCCGACCCGCCGGCGGGATTCTCCGTTACACCAGCTGGTCAATGGGGTTTCCCACTGTGGGGCAGCCCCACGCCATTGGCAAAAATGGAGCATCCCGCCGACGGAGAATCCCACCCCAGGTGTCAGGCAAGTACAGATCAACGGTCAGAACAATTGCTTCACTGACTTTAATCCTCCATCCAATTTCTCATCAATTTGTTTTTAGACTTATCTTTCCTGATACTTGCATTTTCACATCTCAAAACGTGAACCCTACTTCTGTCAACTTTCCTCACAATTGAAATCCCAGAAACCAATATTTGTGACTCATTTCTGTAATCGCATCAATATCCATCCGCTGACTATTTTATTGGAACTTTACTGCAACAAAATGCACCAGAATTCCAATTTGGTCAATTTCCTGTTCCACAACGACAATTGAGATCAATTACAGCAGACTTTAACGACCGCAAGTGATATCAGTTAACTCTATACAGATCAGATTTTGAATGTCCTGTCACTAGGTTTCACCAAGACATTTGTTAAATAGTGTTCAATCAGAATTCCTTGGAGTGTTTGAAAATGAGAACTTCATGGTTTGCCTGTCTCTCCACTCAGTGGATAAACTTGCTAAACTGTTCTGCACGCACCATACCATTGTGTAAACCTTGACTAATATTGTTGTGCTTGTTGATGAAAGCAAAGGTGTCCTATTTACAATCACTCCATGAAGCTCCTGCGAGTGAAGAGATTTAACATGTCTCAATGCTTAACAAACATATCAGTGCCACCTTGTGTGTGGGCATTCACACTGCACTAAACTTCAATTTTTGTTGCAAGGTTTCCAATGCCAAGATCTTTCTGGCACATCCAATGGGTATTATACCAAACATCTATAGGACACCCAATTAGATAATTCGACCCGGGACCAATAAATTGATATCATGGACTTCTTAATACAGTTTGAAAGTCAAACAAAGATACATTGCATTGGTTCTGAATCTCTGCGATATTATTTCCAAGGCTCTGTTTCAGTTCAGCTGCAAAATAATTCAGTGGGCTCCATCTGATCTATGAAAAATTTTTCTCCTCCCAATTAAATAAAGAACAACAGAGGCATTGTGATTGATAGTGTACTTAGAACCAGCTATCAACAGCACAATGACATGTCAAGCTCTTAGCTCTCACAGTGAAAAGATTTATCGGCCTCAGCGAGATATATACGAGTTGCATAGTAATTGCGATTGTCTCCAAAGTGCTAGAGTTGTTGGTGGAAAATGTTGCTTGTGCCTATGAGTTTCTTCCAATAGCTAATCCAAATATCGATCTTGATCACATTAAAGGAAAGTGGATTATAAATTCATCAGTTGCAGGGTAAAGTTATACTATTCATTATTGTTCTGGAAGAAAGATGCTATGTTCAAATCAGTCCCTCTGCTGTATAGCCTTCGCACTGAACCACAACCAGACTGTAACATCAGGTTGAATTCAGAGAGGTCATCAGTTAATCATGACCTGGGAAAATTGATCTAAGCATGCGCCGCAAGCTTCTGATGATTCAGTTACTACCTTGGTGTAAGTTGGTATAAAGCAGGTATCAAGAAGTCCCATGTTCAATCACTACACTGTGCTGATTCCAGTCAGGGCAGAAATGTGGCGACTAGGGGCTTTTCACAGTAACTTCATTGAAGCCTACTCGTGACAATAAGCGATTTTCATTTCATTTTCATTTCAAATAGGGCATCTACAAATAGCTACAGCGCCACTGGCCTAGGAAAGAGAAAATCATTCAGCAGAACTGTGCTAATGGCCATAACTTGCAATCATGTCAGCACATTTGACTGAGCACAATGTGCCAAAGTGCTTCAGACAAATCTTGCCACCCAACGAAGGAGGCATGAGGGCAGGTTGGTCATAAGGAAAGATTTTAAGCACACTCAAAGAAGGAAAGAGAGGCAGGGTAATGAAGATTTGTGTGGAGGAAATTCCAGTGTAGGGTCAAGGTGGCTGAAGGCTGGACAGTCAAAGGGAAGGTGAAGAAAGCATGGATACATAAGATACCAGGGTTGGAGGGAACACGACTGAAAAATAGGTTATGCTCTTTTCTTCTTCATGGTAGAATTTCTCACGGATGCTTGTTAGTCAACTTCAAACTAATGATGTGCATAATAATAAAAATTGCATTATGGCACGGTAAGCACAGATCTCAGAGTCAAATCTCTAGCTCCATCTCTAACTTGCATCTACTAAAGCTCCATGTTCCAGTTTAGCCTCTCCTACCCTATTGATCTCCTCTTTCAAAAGTGTTGCAATTCTGCTGCGATGAGATATGATCTCAATTGATTGTGAAGTATTGACCAATCTTTTTCAATATTTCTGTACCTTTCCTCGTTTTTCGTAGGTGGTCACATTTGTAGGGTCTTCCGGTATCCCACAATATGTTAAATCATGGTTTCAGAACGCAGAGCTGAAGGCAAGGGGGGGGGGGGGGGGGGGGGGGGGGGGGGAGCTGGCGCCAATGAAAAATGATTCTCTACAATCAAGAATAAATGGGGGGAATGACCTCATCCTATATTGACCGAAAAATTGAAGGTGGCAAACAGATTGAAGATCTTAGCCTGTAATATGTTCCTTCAACTGATCCATCTAATCCCAACAGTCAAGATGCACACATCCATCATCCCAATTTTTTCTGTGTGTATTTTCAAATCTCGTTTGTAACTGATGTTATCTACTTAGAGTGCGGTTATTGTGCAAAGTTGAAAATAATCAGTCTCTCGTAGTTTATCTGCAGAACCATACATGCTTCAACAGATGTTGCTTGACTAACGTTTGTTTAAAATGTATGAAACGTTACAGATGTCGAGTTGATATTTTGTAAGTTATACCTTTGATTATCCTAAAGATCTACCAGGGATACGAATTAAACTTAATCTTAGAAACGTCTAATAAGTTCAGCAAAATAAATTCATTGCTTCCACTCTGCGTGGCCGTCGCAAGGCTGCGAGTTTAATCTTGAACAAGTAGATTTCCTGTGGAATCATTCATGGTGAAACAGATGTGGTGTTGGAGTAACATATACAGAAGAAAGGTGTCCCCAAAATGCTTTACAGCCAATGAAGCGCTTTTGTTCAAGTGTAGTTATTGCTGTTATGCAGGAAATGCAAGAACTAATATGTGCACAACAAGCTCCCACAAGCCACAATGAAATAAATAATTAATTAATCTTGTTTTTAGTTGTCGGTCACGTGAAAAATATTGATGTGGAGACTGAGAAGAAACCCCCTTCTCTTTCTGAATCATGCTATGGATTTCTTTTTAATATACCAACTGAGGGGCTGGTTTAGCTCACCAGGCTAAATCGCTAGCTTTTAAAGCAGGCCAGCAGCACGGTTCAATTCCCGTACCAGCCTCCCCGGACAGGTGCCGGAATGTGGCGACTAGGGGCTTTTACACAGTAACTTCATTGAAGCCTACTCGTGAAAATAAGTGATTTTCATTTCCAAATCAGAATCTATTTAACTACTTAGCAGTGAGAGCTAAGGAGCCAATTAAACATGTTTTTTTAGAGTCAAAGAAAGAGCACATGTTTCTAGATACCCGACACCATAGGACGAATTTCCTGTTGTCTGGCCCTAACTGCCTCCTGTTCAGTATGGACATCCAATTCCTCTACACCTCCATTTCCCACCAGGAACTTCCTGTAAATAAAAGGTATGGTTCTGGGTACCCACATGGGCCCCAGTTATGGCTCTCTTTTTGTGGGATATGTTGAACATTCCTTGTTCCAATCTTATTCAGGCTCCTTCCATAAATTGCTCCTTCCGGGGCAGCACGGTAGCATGGTGGTTAGCATAAATGCTTCACAGCTCCAGGGTCCCTGGTTCGATTCCCGGCTGGGTCACTGTCTGTGCGGAGTCTGCACGCCCTCCCCGTGTGTGCGTGGGTTTCCTCCGGGTGCTCCGGTTTCCTCCCACAGTCCAAAGATGTGCGGGTTAGGTGGATTGGCCATGCTAAATTGCCCGTAGTGTCCTAATAAAGTAAGGTTAAGGGGGGGTTATTGGGTTACGGGTATAGGGTGGTTACGTAGGTTTGAGTAGGGTGATCATGGCTCGGCACAACATCGAGGGCCGAAGGGCCTGTTCTGTGCTGTACTGTTCTATGTTCTAAATCTTTTTCTGTCACATCATTGGCTGTATTGGTGCGACATCTTGCTCTCATTTGGACCTGGAAAATTGATTTTCCTTCCAATTTCCACCCCTATCTCAGCTTCACATGGTCTATCTCCAGCACTTCCTGCCCTTTCTTGAACTCTCTATTTCCAATTATGGCCAGAGACTGACTATCAATATTCATTACAAGCACACCAACTCACGCAGCCACCTCGACTGCAGCTCTTCACACCCCACTTCCTGTAAGTTCTCCATCCCATTCTCCCAGTTTCTCCACCTCTGTCACATCTGTTACAACAATACTGCCTTCCAAAATGGCACTTCAGACATGTCTTCCTTTTTCCTGAACCAACGGTTTCCCATCCACTGAGGTTGCCAGGGCACTCAACTATGCCCCACCGATCTCAGGTACATCTGCCCTTCCCCTTACATCCAGAATCGTGAAAGGTTCCTTGTTTTCTTTACTTTTCAACCCACCAGCCTCCGCACTCAGGATCGTCGTCCGCTATTTCCACCAGCTCCAGCATGGTGCCACCAGTAAACATATCTTACCTACAGTGGCAACACCCCCCCCCCCCCCCCCCCCCCACACCCCACCCCCACTCTCCGCTCCCCACCATCAGCACAGGGGCTTCTCCCTCCATGACAGCCTGGACCACTCCTCCATCACCATCAACGCCTCATCTCCTTCGCACGGTACTTCTCCATGCAATCACAAAAGGTGCAATACGTTGTAGCCACCTAAAATGGACGCTGAGCTACAAAGTAAGCCAAGCGCTAAGACTGCAGGGAAACAGGCAGTTTAGCCAGAACAGCAGTCTGCAAAGAGAGCATTTTGCATTCTGCAAGTAGCAGAAACCAGTTTGGGCTCAGGTGAGAAGACCTTAGCTAGGTGCAAATGGCAAAACGCTTTGCATGCTAATGAGGCAATCAGACCTGAACACCCACACAATAGAAACATTTGATTCTGAATGGACACATTTGAATCAAGGCCCAGACATCGAGGCACCAGAAACCTCCAAACAAAAGGGCATAAGAAACGCCCCCCCCCATCACGGAGACCCCCTCGCATTGGGGAATTAAAACAGTATCGATGAGGAATTGACCCAATAGATATCCAAAGGTTAAAGCCCGCCCAAGAAGAGGGAAGGACAATGGGATCCCTATAAAAGACAGGGACCTCGTGTTGTCCGGTCTGTTGTTTCGTGCTCCGGCCCTGACCAAGAACTTGAAGCTACACTCTGACTCCAGCCGTCGAGCACCAGCCGCCGAACCGTAAGTGCCAGTACGACGCTCGCTACGCGAACTAAGCCCGCTAGAACCCCCAGTGACCAGAACGCTTGCTGAAGGTTGCAGCCCAAGACCAGGACGAAGGCCTCGCTCCCTGACCTTGCCTGTTCCTGTTAGATAAGTATTCTGATTACTTTAGTTTAGTCATAGCTTAGTCTCTTAGTGTGTGCATGAGTATTTATTATAACTGTATAATAAATATTATCGTTTGGACCTTACTAATCGGTGTATCATCTTTATTACTTTGAACTTGACCTTGGAATACTCGTGACGGTGTCTATACGGCACCTGGCGACTCCTAAGCTGAATAAATACATAGAACAGAGCCTAGTGGTGTTAAGCACTTGGAAGTTAATACACCCCAATAAACGCGTTTTACGCCCATAGTAAAACGTGCAACATTTAGTGGCGACTCTGGTGGGATACGGTTGTAAGTGGAAACCCCACACCATCCAGGACCCTGAAATTTGAATTGGAACTCCAAATTACAGAGAAAGTAAGAAAGTAAAGAAAATCACAAGTATTCAAGGTGTTCAAACTAATAAGCGTAATTCGGAAGTGTGTTTAGTGCATGCGTACTAACAGGGCTGTAAGGTAAAACTGAAAGCATTTTTGTTGCGACAAACTTTCGGTAGTTTTGTGAACGGAACATAGTGTAAGCCGTACCCGTTTCTTGAAACACAACCCCAGCAACCCCCTGTTCCAAATTAACTAAAAGAGAGTCAGAGGAAATGGCCATGCAGGCAATGGAACGTCTGATGGATCCAGAAAGGTTTGTGGTCGCAGCGACCAGCAGCAGTAGCAGGGTAGGTCAGTGTCCCACGTGGGAGCTGGAACTCCGCAAATATCTACAAGGAAAGGGATGGCCCCTTTGGAAAGAGTTTTGTTTGAATGAGGAGACAGGTCCCGGAAGTATAGGACATACTTGGTGGGAGAACCTCTCTCAAATTCACAAAAAGAACCTTAGTAAAGCACGTAAGCCGATGGCGATTGTGTCCTGTTTGGCACAATTGCGAGGCACAGAGGAGGTCGTCAGGACGCTCCGGGCAGATTTAGAAGAAAGGAACCGAATGAGTAAGGTCAATGTCAGGGACATTGAGAAGGAAAATCTGGATCTAAGAGGGAAGTTGGCAGAGAAAGGTAGAGAGGTGGATGATGCCAAGAGGGTACATCAGTCTTGTCTAGCCCATCTCAGCAGTTCCCAGACCCAGTACGAAAAGGCTTATCAGGACGTGCAACGTGCCGTTCTGATAAGAGAGGAATCAGACAAGCAGGTGGAGGCTTTGCAGAGGCAATGCTCTGATCTCAAAGCAGCTTTGAGAGCGCTCCATGCTGCAACCACAGAGCAAAGGCAAAGTACTGTGGATCACGCGAAATGCAGGAAACAGATTGCAGAGCTGCAATCCCTGCTTTCGGTGCAAAATGTTAGATGGAGAAAATGCCCCAGATTGGCAAGAATTAAGTGAAACAGCGCAGCGATATGTTCAGGGAACATGTGCGCCAGCAGCGCAACAGAAAAGGCAGGCACCCCCACCCCCCACAGATCAGATCATAACCGCACCCATGAATCCCGTAACCACGCAGAGAAAAGCTATAACAGAAGGCGCACCAGATATAACCTACACCACCCCCTTAACTGTAACCCAGCTCAGGGACGCATGTGAGAAGATCACTCCGTTCCTCCCCACCGCAGACCCCCACCAGTTTTTCGCTAAAGTGAAACAGCAGGCTACCATGTACGGCCTGGATGAGAGAGAGCAGGTTAAGCTCACCGTGCTGAGCTTAGACCAGTCAGTGGTAGCAGCCCTCCCCGACCCACAGAACGTTGCCGGAGGCACCCTAGAAGAGATGCACACCTCCATTTTAGATGCCATAGGGTATAATCGAGGTGACCCCGTGGAAGGACTTAATAAGTGCCGGCAGAAAAGATCCGAACACCCCACAGCATTCGCAGGAAGGCTGTGGATTCATTTCAACGCAGTTTTCGGAGAGTTAAATAGAGCGCATTTGAACCGGGAAAATATGGTCAAATGGACGCGCACCATAATCTCACACGCGACAGAGGCAGGACAGAGCGCTTGCAACAGTTATGACCCCTCAGAAGAGGCCCATAATGAGAAATGGGTCCTGAAAAGGTTGTCCCGCGCTTGGGAGCAATCAATTCAGGGAAAGAGTAAGGTTCAATCCCCAGAAGAGGCTCAGGCTGCCGCAGATATTCAGGCAGTGAGAGAGCACCAGAAACCCGCATGGGTAAATGAAGGGAAGAGCAGCCCACAGCAGAAAGGACAGGAATGCTATAACTGTGGACAGTTAGGGCATTGGGCAAAAGAATGCAATGCACCCCAGCGATCTCAGAGAGGCCAGCAGACAGGCACTCTGAACCGCGGTAAGGCAAAACCCATCCACAATATAGCAGTACAGTCAGGACCCACCAATGTGGACGAGACGAACTGACGGTGTTCGGGCTCCCCCACTTGGGTCTGTGACACACTATGGGATTCATCAGGGAGACCCGTAGTCACAGCGAGAGTAAAAGGGAAGCCCATAGAGTTACTCTGGGACACAGGAGGCTCCCGCACCACCATTAACTCTACGACCACGGCACACGCAGACACGTGGCCGACCACATCCACCATTACACTTAGCGGGTTCACAGGACACTCGCAGCAGGGACACATCACGGCACCCGTAGCAATCCAGCTAGGGAACATTTCCACAAGACACCCCGTAGTTTTAGTAAATCTTCCCCGGACAGCAGAACACATCCTGGGGATAGATTTTATGAACGCTCATAGCTTGTCGTTCGACCCAGTGAACCAGTGTGTCTGGCGAATGGCTAGATCAGACAGAGCACCAGCCACCCTCACAGTAGGAGACTACGCTAATCGGATTAGCGCAGTGGGAGAGTACTCATTTGACCTGACTACACTCCACTCCGACAGACAAATAAAAGCCCTACTGAACAAACACAGGACAGCATTTGCCAGTCACCGTCATGACTGTGGCAGAATGACTGGACCAGTTCACGTTACCGGACAGGACCCCCGACCACAGAAACAGTATAGATTTCCCCTGGAAGCAGAGGTGGAAATAGAAAAGGTGATAGGAAGCTTATTGGAGCAAGGTGTACTCAGAACAGTAGCCTCGACCAATAATGCCCCTATTTGGCCAGTGAGGAAGCCCGATGGATCATGGCGTCTGACCATCGATTATCGGGAACTCAACAAAGTAACCCCCGCAGTAGCCCCAACGGTAGCTACTAGTCCCGAGACCATGCTCAAGCAGGGACTCAACTCCAAATACTTCACGGTATTGGACATCAGTAACGGATTCTGGTCAATACCATTGGCAAAAGCGTGCCAGTACAAATTTGCCTTCACTTTCAAATCACAGCAGTATACGTGGACATGCCTCCCACAAGGATTCCACAATTCCCCCTCCATTTTCCACCGACAGTTGGCAAGTGGTTTAGAGAAATTCTTCCGCCCCGAATGTCTGGTACAGTATGTAGACGACCTACTACTGCAGACAGACACAAAGGCAGAGCACATTACGCTTCTGGCCGAACTCCTGGAACTGTTGACTTCAATTGGATGTAAAGTTAACCCAAGAAAGGCCCAGATTTTGGAAACTAAAGTGATGTATTTGGGAACAGTCATCACACACGGCAAACGCGAGATCGAATTCAAAAGAATTGATTCGATTGTCAAATTGCCCCTTCCCCAAAATGTTTCGGCCCTCCGGTCGTTTTTAGGACTGGTTGGCTATTGTCAGAACCACATCGACGGATTCGCGACAAAAGCCGCCCCACTCTCAGACCTCCTTAAGAAAGGAGCCCCCTGGGAATGGCTTCCGCAGCATACAGGGGCTGTGGAGGAGTTAAAACGAGCCCTTAGCGCAGCACCCGCGCTGCTAGTCCCAGACCAACTTTCCCCCTATGCAATAGAGGTAGCGAGCACAGATCTGACCCTCTCGGCCGTGTTGCTTCAGGAACGGCACGAGCAGCTAAGACCAGTGGCTTATGCCTCCCGACTGTTAGTCCCGGTAGAACAAGGATTCTCTGCCTGTGAGAGGCACCTCCTTGCTGTCTTCTGGGCAGTACAATACTTCTCATACATTACCGGACTCAACCCCATTACTATTCTGACCGAACACACACCCACACAGCTACTCCTAGACGGTCGACTGAAGGACGGTTCAGTTAGCCAGATTAGGGCAGCTAGATGGACACTACTTTTACAAGGACGGGACATTACAGTAAAACGGACCCGCACACACACATATTTAGCAGACAACCTCCAATACCCCGGACAGCCCCATGACTGTGAAATTGTAGCTCCCCTGCATAACACAGGACCCTTTATCGCAAAAACACCCCCCAGGAAGATAGGGAACCCAAAACAAAGTCCCCAACCCACAGACACGTGTGGACCCCTGAGGATTTACGTGGACGGTTCATCCACAGTTTTAGAAGGTGAGCGTATCACAGGATACGGCATCTATGTAGAGGACGCGCAGGGGCGCGCTCTCGAAGAAATCGCTTTAAAACTTCCAGGTCACTTAGGCGCGCAGGCAGCAGAGCTCGCGGCCATAGCGTATATAGTGGACCACCCCGCTTCTTTCCCCAGCCCAGCAGACATATATTCAGACAGCTTATATGTCTGTAACAGTTTAACCGATTTTCTGCCCCTGTGGAGGACACGAGGTTTTGTCTCCGCAGACGGAAAACCCCTTCCATCAGCCCCTCTACTCCAGCATATTTTAGAAAAAGCGAAGGACAGGACCTTCGGAATAATAAAAGTAAGAAGCCACCATAGGTCATCCCCCCCTGGGAATGTAAAAGCCGACGCACTGGCTAAGGCAGGTTCCAGGCGAGGACACTTATGGACCCCCCCAGCTAGCGCACCAGCTAGCGCCCCTGTGAGCGCAGTCCAAATCTCACAGACAGATATTAAAGATCTTGTAGCAGCACAGAAGCAGGATAAGGACCTCAGGGAGGTTTTTAAAGGCAACTTTGTGCCAGAGTACGAGAGATTTAAACACGCACTGACCACACATGAGGGTGTGATCATAAAGGAACAACTTTATGTGGTCCCGCAGCAGGACAGGAATGCAATGATTGCTTTATTCCATGATAACCACGGGCATCAGGGAATTGATGCAACAACGAGGCACCTCAGGCAACTCTGTTGGTGGCCTAATCTCAGGACTGATGTAACGCATTATATTGAGAATTGCCTTATTTGTACTCAGAATAACCCGGAGAGGTATTCTAAAAAGGCACAACTTCGGCATACTCGCCCAGTTAACGGCCCCTGGACAAACCTCCAGATCGATTTCATAGGACCATTGCCCCCTTGCAGGAATGGCTATAAATACGTTCTGGTGGTCATCGATACCTTTACCAAATGGGTAGAGGCATTCCCCTCCAGAACAAATACAGCTAAGACAGCTGCAAAGATCCTGACCCACCACATCTTCACGAGATGGGGTTTACCCCGAAGTATTGATTCGGACCAGGGATCTCACTTTACAGGACGGGTCATGAAGAACGTCCTGACAATATTTGGAATAAAACAAAATTTTCATATTGCGTATCATCCACAGTCCAGCGGGATTGTGGAGCGCATGAATCGGACTCTAAAAACTACCCTTAGGAAAATGGTTCAGGAGAATAACTCCACATGGGATTCAGTGCTCCCATTTGCACTCATGTTCATAAGGAACACTGTTTCCACTTCCACAGGCTACACACCACACACACTCATGACCGGACGCCCTATGAAAGGGACAGAATTCCTTTTAGGACTGGACATGACCAGCCCCGAGGTGACGGCCCTCACACACGAAAAGACGGTTAAAGACTTGGTTGAGACTGTGAGGTCTGCACAGATTGCAGCCGCAGTTCAGCTAGGCAAACGGCGTCAACAACGCACAGCTTGTTTTAATAAGACCGTACACCCCACAGAATTCCAGGTTGGGCAACAGGTAATGTTATCTGTTTACAACCCCAGCAGTTTTTTGGCTCCAAAATATTCCGGTCCATACTCAATTTCGGATAAAATTAGCCCCTCAGTTTACAGGATAAAATATCCTAATGGGAAGACCGCGTGGTTTCATATTAACCAGCTTAAAGCATATGGGACACAGTCTAACCATGCTCATCATGTACTGCTAGATGCAGCAGAACACTTCACCCCGCCCACTAGAGACACTTTTCCACCATCCCCCTCACAGACCAGTTCATCAACGGACTCGCCCACGACTCCGCCCACAGACCACAACAGACCACGCCCCGAAACGCCCACAAGCTGCCACAGCAGAGACAGCCGGACAGACACTGACTCTGAGGACAGCGACAGCACACAGCCATACAGCCCACACTGCACCAACTACGACCCCGACTCCAGTGACCCCATGGAAGTCACTTACCTTAAAAACCCAGACCCACCACCCGACCCCGACTACCCCGACAACACACTTGACACAACACTATGGCACAGGGACAATTCATACAGACTTGTCCGCAATGATGAAAGTGACCCCCGGTCACACAATTCGAAAATATCATGCCTGATCCACACAAGGGTGTGGGATCCGGGAGAGCAGGACGACACGGTGTCTGAATCCCGATACGGCAACCCCTTTGTGACCCTGTTCACAGAGGCAGAGTCAAAGTGAGGTGTCCAGATGATGTAAAATAGGAATCGTTTGAGGGAAACGATGTCCTTTCTGATGGAACCTGCACGTATGTTTGTCTTCGTTTTATGTTTGTTTTGTCTCAGTACTGTAAATGGTTCAGTTGGAGGATGGACATCTTCTTTTCAGCTGAAAAGATTGTGACCACCTCACATACACGTTAGCTTGTCCGCCGATACCTTTGAGAACTTCGGTTCCAAAAAACCAGTTTGATTGGAGATCTTTTCAAAGTTGGAAGGCTTGTAACCACCTTACACGCACTTTAGTTTCTCTGCCGAAACCTCTGAGAACTTCTATGGTGAGCAGCTCACCTTATCAGCTAAATTGTCTGAAGCCCAGCTCATGCTTTCAGATGAAGGAGCATCTTGGCTCCCTTGTTTTTAGGTGCCCCTCTATTCGGTGAATAGAGGCTGCAAGTCACGGTTAACACATTCGTACCCGTTTAATCCAGGTTACTCAGGCAGTGGACAAACGGCACTGAGGACCCGCCCTGTCTGAGAACCAACCTTGGTCAGCCAAGCTCGGGTATGGCACAGCACACCCTACCCGGGGATCCCATCCAACTCGTACCCGTAGCGGCCCATACGCAACTCATTCGGACGTTTCTTTCAAAATTTTGTTTTCATTTTTCATTAGGCAGCCCTTAGGCCGCCATCCCACATGCTTTACATCCAGGAACATTCGGATGGTAAAGGTGCTATGTCTTTTCGTCCGACGTCATTTCGTCCAACGACACTTCGTCCACGTCTTTTGGTCCAACGTCTTTTTGTCCGCCCGTCTTTTGGTCCAACGTCACTTCGTCCAATTGTCCAATTACAAATAGTTTAATTTAGTTTTTCAATGTTACTGCTTAAGGATCCTCTCCATCTATTTCGCCTCTTGATGTTGAGTTCTGCATTTGTGCTGCTTGATCTCCAGACATTATTAAGATAAGCTGCAGGATATTCACCCATGTGTGCTCCAGCGTGATGAGAGCCATTGTATCTGATGGAATATTTGATCATTTCAGACCTGTAATGTCAGAACCCACTGCCAACCAGAGGTTTTAATCACTCGACGAAAGTCGAGTTTAAATCTGCTTCTTTCAGAACTGCACTCATTGTCTAAATCCAATTAGACTCCCACTTATATCTGTGTCTGTCGGAATTGTAGAATATCAAATCATCTTGTCCTCGCTCCATTATTCTCTCTCGGGTACAGTTCTGGAAATCTAACTTTTAGGGAATTTCGGGAATTTACAATTTACATCAATTTTAAGTAATTTCGGGAATTTTAAGTAATTAGTAAACTTTTAGATTTTTTAACTGCATTTTTAGATTTTTAACTTTTTAACTGCATTTTTCAACTTGCATTTTACTTGCATTTTATCAATTACTTGCATTTTAACAATTAAATTCACTTGCTGCATTTTACTTGCATTTTATCAATTAAATGGTTTTATACGGAGTTAATTTGTAATTGGATAATTGGACGAAGTGACGTTGGACCAAAAGACGGGCGGACAAAAAGACGTTGGACTAAAAGACGTGGACGAAGTGTCGTTGGACGAAGTGACGTCGGACGAAAAGACGCGACACGGATGGTAAACTAGCAAAGCCTGCGAGACGGCTCGCAGGAGAAGGATTGTTAGGTGTATTCTGGTCTTCAAATTCGCTTTTGAAAAAAAAAAATGAGGGGAGTCACAGGGTGTGACTTGGCCAGTCATTTTTAAAGGGTCAATTGGAATTTAAAAGACAGATGCACTAACAGGTAAAGATCTTAAACTGTGTATTGACAGATACTGTGCTTGATCCCATAGCTTTCGAAGGATGAGACAGGGATCGAAGCAAGGATTGTCCATACAGGACGAAGAAAGAAGGAAGAACAAGTTGAAGATGATGGAAGCTCACCTATTGCTTTTAAATGTGATATTTGTTTGTGTGGAAGCAAGACACGTTTCCCCCACAACCCCCACAGTAAATGTTTCCCTTACAGCAACTCCCCAGTGCTCAGCTCTGATCAGTGAGGTTCAGACCTGGTGCACAAAATTTATGACATGGTACTCCATGTCATACGTAATCGAATCACTACTGGTGATTGCGATCCTCGCCATACTTGTACAGACCCTCAGGTTGAGGAAGTGGAAGAGGAGAGCCTCCCGTTCCTGCCCTTCCGTCTATGGAGTTCGATCTCCTATTTTCCGATTTCATCAATCCCCTTTGCCCCATGATGAATAAAGCACTGTGTAATGAATAAAAAAAAATTCGACCCTGTATTGTATTGTCCTATACTCGACTGCCGAGTTAGGAAGTGTGATGTTGTGGTGTGAATGGTTAAGGTTTTAGAGTGTGAGGAAATGTTTAAGTAAAGTTAAGGATAATTGTGATAGGTAGAGGTTCCCAGTTTATGGTAATGCATGTCCCCTTTGACATAGCGCCAAGTAGAAATGTAAGGTAAAAAACTTTTCTTCCCATAGTTTAAGATAGAGTAGCCCAGGAACTGGCAAGAGGTCAGGGGACACAAAGAAGGCAACCCAGATGCACTCAAGGCAACGTACATTGTGATCCTTCACAATATTTTGATTGTGAGGATCACAAGGAGGGAATGTAGCCACCTAAAATGGACGCTGAGCTACAAAGTAAGCCAAGCGCTAAGACTGCAGGGAAACAGGCAGTTTAGCCAGAACAGCAGTCTGCAAAGAGAGCATTTTGCATTCTGCAAGTAGCAGAAACCAGTTTGGGCTCAGGTGAGAAGACCTTAGCTAGGTGCAAATGGCAAAACGCTTTGCATGCTAATGAGGCAATCAGACCTGAACACCCACACAATAGAAACATTTGATTCTGAATGGACACATTTGAATCAAGGCCCAGACATCGAGGCACCAGAAACCTCCAAACAAAAGGGCATAAGAAACGCCCCCCCCATCACGGAGACCCCCTCGCATTGGGGAATTAAAACAGTATCGATGAGGAATTGACCCAATAGATATCCAAAGGTTAAAGCCCGCCCAAGAAGAGGGAAGGACAATGGGATCCCCTATAAAAGACAGGGACCTCGTGTTGTCCGGTCTGTTGTTTCGTGCTCCGGCCCTGACCAAGAACTTGAAGCTACACTCTGACTCCAGCCGTCGAGCACCAGCCGCCGAACCGTAAGTGCCAGTACGACGCTCGCTACGCGAACTAAGCCCGCTAGAACCCCCAGTGACCAGAACGCTTGCTGAAGGTTGCAGCCCAAGACCAGGACGAAGGCCTCGCTCCCTGACCTTGCCTGTTCCTGTTAGATAAGTATTCTGATTACTTTAGTTTAGTCATAGCTTAGTCTCTTAGTGTGTGCATGAGTATTTATTATAACTGTATAATAAATATTATCGTTTGGACCTTACTAATCGGTGTATCATCTTTATTACTTTGAACTTGACCTTGGAATACTCGTGACGGTGTCTATACAGCACCTGGCGACTCCTAAGCTGAATAAATACATAGAACAGAGCCTAGTGGTGTTAAGCACTTGGAAGTTAATACACCCCAATAAACGCGTTTTACGCCCATAGTAAAACGTGCAACAACGTTCCCCTTTACTTCCTCCCTCCTCACCATCCAATGCCGAAACACTCCTTTCAGATGAAAAATCATTTCAATTGCACCACCTTCAACCTGGGCCACTGTATTTACTGCTCCCAATACGTTCTCCCCTACATTGGCGATATTAAACTCAGACTGGTTGACCAAATTGCAGAACACTCTGGAAACATGACCCTGACCTTCCTGTTGCTTGTCATTTCAACTCAGCACCTTGGTCTCATGCCCACACGTCTGTCCTTGGCCTGTTCAAATGTTCCAGTAAAGCCCAACACAAACCAGCAGAACAATGCCTCATCTTCCATTAGGCACATTGCTCTCTTCGGGGCTCAACATTGAGTTCAACAATTTCAGACTATGAACTTTCTCTTCCATTTTGATCTTTTTTAATCCAATGTTTTGGCCAATGTCCCATCCCATCCCCCACAGGATGGCGTTCCACTTGTTCTTATGTTTTGCTTTCACAGTGTTCTGGCCTCTGTTCTTCTATTTACACATTCTGCTATCTCACCTTTATGCCACTATTAACCCCTTCTTTAGTCCTGAACACTACCATTAACATTTTCTTTGTTGTGTGCCCATGACATCTTAGTCAAATCACTCTCAGTTCCCACATCTCCCTAACCTTTTGGTTTGCTCTAACTGTGTATCCGAACAGGCTCTACCTGCTACACCCCCTCTTAAACAGTATAAAATCCATCACACTTCTTTAGGTCATATGGACTTGAAACATTAACTCTGTTTCTTCCTTCACAGATGCTGCAAGAACTGGTGATTTTTTTCTCTCTTGAAGCTCAAACTTGATCTCCTTTAAATCTCCTATTTTCCTATGTAAAATGCATCTACACTGTTCACTTCAACCACTCCTGGTGATGGTCAGCTCCACATTCTCACCACTATTTGTGTAAAGAGGTTTCTTCTGAATTTGCTATTTTTACATGACTTTCTTAGTTAATGGCCTCTACTTATGTTCTTCCCCACAAGAGGAAACATTCTCTCTGGGATCCATTGTATCAAATCCGTTCACAATTTCAATGATCTCGACTAGGTCACCCCTCAGACTTCTTTTTTCCCAGCCTGTTGATCCTTTCCTTATATAACCACACGTTTTTGGTATCATCCTTATAAATCTTTTGTGCATTGTCTCCAGTGTCTCTCTGTGACCAGAACTGCACTTAGCATTCCAAATGCAATCTAATCAAGGTCAGATATGGGTTCAGCATTACTTACTTATTTTTCAATTCTATCCCTCCAGTATTTGGTTAGCATTTTTATGGCCTTGCTAACCTGTGATGCAATGTTTATTAAATTGTCTATTTGTACTCCAAGATCCCTTTGATTCGCTGCCCCACCCTGACTTACACCTGTCAAGTAATAAGTGACCTTCCTATTCAGTTACCAAAATGTACTACCTCACATTCATCTGTGCTGAACTTCACTGACCAATTATTTACTCATTCTGCAATTTATTTATGTCCTCTGTTGCCGTTTTCCTCAGTATCAACTATCCCTCCAATTTGGTGTCAGCCGCAAATATGGGATGAATTTTATTTTTCACACAATTTGTTAGGACCTGGAACACACTGTCTAAAGTAGTGGTTGAAGGCAGTGTTTTTCAAACTTTTTTTCCGGAGACCCATTTTTACCAACTGGCCAACTATCAGGACCCACGCTGGCTGACCTTCGCGACCCACGTCGTGGAAACAACTGCTGCAGCAGCTGGGGCACTGCTGCCACACCAACGTTACAGATCAGATTATTGACATTAATATTAGCCAATGCCTTGGCAAACAGGCTAGGCCAGAAATGCTCAATGGTCACACCAGCTGTTTTAATCAGGGCATTGAGTTTGTCTTTGGTGACAGTGACCTCATCGTCAAAGAACAAAGAACAAAAAAGTACAGCACAGGAACAGGCCCTTTGGTCCTCCAAGCCTGTGCCGACCATGCTGCCTGTCTATACTAAATTCTTCTACACTTCCGGGGTCCATATCCCTCTATTCGCATCCTATTCATGTATAAAAAAGAAGTCGTGCAGAATGAGCGCGCTGTAGATACAAGCGAGTTCCGAGGTTGAGGCCATGGCGCTGGATCTCTGTGGGTGGGTCCGATGGTGCTAGTCGTCGGGGGGGAAACTCGGCCTTAGCTTCGTTCAGAAGAACTAAGCACTTCCAAACCGGGCAGAATGAGCAGCTGCCGGCTTTTAACTATGCCGGCTGCAAGCGGCCTTCAAAATGGCCACGAACATATAAAAAAATGCAGCCGCACTGCGCATGGGTGCCTAATCATCAGTGCGCATGCGCATAGTTCTGCATATGTTCGTGGCTATTTTGAAGGCCGCTCGCAGCCGGCATAGTTAAAAGCCAGCAGTTGTGCGCAGATTTGCGCGATCAGGAGTGCCATGACGGATGGCTCCGCAACCCTCCCGACATCCACCCGAGACCCAACCGTGGGTCGCGCCCCCGACTTTGACAATGCCTGGTCTAAGAAGGTTCAGTGGTAACCTTCAAGGAAGAGCTAGGTAGAGAAAGGTGTGTTAGAATCATAGTGGACTGAATTGCCTCTAATAATATCTATCTGTTCTATGATTTAAGACTGGGGTTTGAACCCACAGCCATCTGAATTAGAGTCTAGAATGCTGATACTTACTTAGCCCATAGGATTTCATAAGACATTTAGAAACAATATGCTGAGAGATAATAAATTGACACTTGGAAAAGCCATTTCAATATATTCAGCGGCACGTCAGTGGGCAGCGGTCACTGGATCCTGATTCCCATGCCTGGAGGTGACTCTCACTGAAACAGTTAGGCAATTTAGATGCAAAAGGTGGGACACTTTCAGAATGGAACAGGCTTTATCACAGGCATTAGAGGACAATGAAACCCAATTTGGAGGCTGTTACCGCCTTGTTATTACCATCGAAGGCAGTGAAAATCAATCCCATCTAGTTTAATTGGGGAATTATAGCTAAAACCAGTCTGAAACCTATCTCATCTTCTTTCTCTGAAGGACCGGAGAACAATTATGAAATGCGGTGAGGGAAAATAATAAATGAACAGCTGTTGCAGTATTAGAGCAAAAGAAAAAGCTAGATCTTGCTGAAGTGCCACATAAATGTAAGCTGTGTTTGAATGACCCCGAGGGATCCTTTGTCACTATAAAAATCAATTATTCAGTGTGAATGTTGAAAACATTGTCACTTTGGACGGAAAGGTTGAAATGTTTTCGTAAAAGGGCGAAGCCCTATCTTTTCCAATGTGAGAATTTGCCAGTGGAAAATGACAGCAACAAAAGAGAAAGATAATGCATAAAAGCTTCTCGATTTCACATCTGTTCATACAGTGCCGTAATTTCTCAAGTGACATTTCACCAAACAGTCGGATCCTCGCTTTTTACAGTCCTGCTTGCAGTCTGCTAAATTTGACTTGATTAATCTCATGTAATGGTTCACAGCAAACAGTGGGGAGATTGGCTTCACAGAGCGAATATTTTCAGATTACGTGGTGTGACACGGACAGTCAACTCCTGACCTTGATCCGAGGGCCCAAAGAAATCTCAAGGGAATTCGATGGCACTTTTTTCACACTGGCATTAAATGTAGGGCACTAATACTAATAGCTTGGGGAAGGATTGTCAGAATTTCCACAGGGTACCAGACTAGTGCATAAATATTTCCTTTGGATAATTAAAACGCTTGTACAAGAAAAACTGTTTCAACCACAAGCTGTGAATAAGGGCTGCCAATCAGATTCCCCAGTGGTTCAGCTGCTAAGTATGCCATACGCAGTGGAACTGAAATGTTTAGATTAGCTTTGATTGCTGACCTCTGTTGTGATGGCTGATCTTAGCTGGAGCAATATTATGTTTTTATACCCTTTGTTGCTTCCTGTCTCCAACCTCTTTCTTCACTATGATGTCCCTTGTCTTTTATTAGTTCAGCTATGGGATTAAAGTCATGTAAGTCATGGTTGTTCTGAACTTTCCTGTCTTGTTCTTCCTCAGTTTCAAGTACATTACTCCTCCTTTTCAACTCGGGATAATTTGACTGAAATGAAATGAAATGAAAATCGCTTATTGTCACGAGTAGGCTTCAATGAAGTTACTGTGAAAAGCCCCTAGTCGCCACATTCCGGCGCCTGTTCGGGGAGGCTGGTACGGGAATTGAACCGTGCTGCTGGCCTGCCTTGGTCTGCTTTGAAAGCCAGCGATTTAGCCCAGTGTGCTAAACCAGCCCCTAATTTGATGCTCTCTGTTCCTGATGCAGACTTGCTAATGTTCTAGCCTCCTTTTCACTAATACTTGCCACTAATAATTGTGGAATTGTAGAATTGTACAGCACAGAAGGAGGCAATTTGGCCCATCGAGTCTGCACCAGCTCTTTCAAGGAGTAATCTAGTTAGTCCCACTTTCCTGCTCTTTCCCCATAACCGTGCATTTTTTCCCTTCAAGTATTTAGCCAATTACCTTTTGAAAGCTGCTACTGAATCTTTTCCACCACCTATCAGGCAAACCTAACTGCTCTCTCCCTAACCACGCATGCTGTTATGGGCTGGTAACACATCCGCCCCCAAGTCTGAAGACTGTTGTTTTTATTTTATAAATTTAGAGCACCCAATTCATTTTTTCCAATTAAGGGGCACTTTAGCGTGGCCAATCCGTCTACCCTGCATATCTTTGGGTTGTGGGGGCGAAACCCACGCAAGCATTGGGAGAATGTGCAAACTCCACACGGACAGTGTCCCAGAGCCGGGATCGAACATGGGACCTTGACAGCGTGAGGCAGCAAAGCTAACCACTGTGCCACCGTGCTGTCCTTGAAGATTGCAGGTTTGAACTCCATACCGAAAAACCGACCACTTTACCTAGGTTGACACTTCTGCACAGACCTGATGGAGTGCTAAATGGTTGAGATATCCTTCAGATTAAATTTTCAAGTAGGATCCCATTGGCCAATTTGGAAAATATTTTATTTGGCAGTGCTTAAAGAAGAGCATCAAATTCTCTCGGTTCTGAAGAAGAGGGGTGGACTCAAAACATTGGCCAAAATTTTCCGATCTTTACCGCTGGCAAGGACATCTGTTCCCACCAATAACCACTCCACACAGCACTTGCCCGGCACACAAATCCCTGAAACTCCCGCTGCCAGCCAATAGCAGGCCGCCTACTCACCCGGTAAATATGGCACGGAGGGGGGGGGGGGGGGGGGGGGGGGGGGGCGCAACATCCTGCCTGTTAGCTCTATTTTTCTCTCTCCATAGATGCTGCCGGATCTGCTCATTATTTCCAACAGGTTTTTTGTTTTTATTTCAGGTTTAGCATCCGCAGGATTTTGTTTTTATATCCATTTCTCTCAGGCAATTATCAAAAATAGAATATCTTTTAGTTACTCCCATCACAGTTTGTGGGATGGTGAACCTTCACTGACTCCAAAGAATTAATTTGATACATGTGAACAGGTTGAGCTGTTTCTGGGTGATGTGATGTAACGCTATATAAACGCAAGTGTTCTTTCTTCTCCCTGCATCTGATCTGTGCTCTAATTAAGATTCATCACATCATCCTCAACTGTAGCTCATTCTTTCCCTGTGTAAATGTTCTGTTTTCCTCCAACTGCCCACAGGCTTAGTATTGCCAGACTATTTCTTAAGTTATCCTCCACCCCGCCTTGGTGAATAGTACCATGAGCCTTGACCCACCACTTAGATTTCTCAGTTAAGAAAGAACACCACTCGAAGCAGATGTAAAGATAGGCAAAGATTGTCACTGTTTTGCCAAATCCGTTCTATCAATTGTCGTGTATTGAAAACTTTGACTGATTTCAAATATGCGTATTTATGACCAATTGGTTTAGAATTGTAACGGGGAGCTCTTACAGGAAAGAGGAAGCAGGATTTTGCGTGCATGTGTAATTAAATTCCCCAAAAGTGATCTTGGGTTCACCTTCAGCCCACCCATGTCCAGCTTTCAAACAGGCAGCTTTGAAGGCGAATGCAGAACCCTCTTGAAGGTGTCAACTAAGTTCTTTAACATTCTAACAGGTAAACAAGTACTGCTTTAACCACGCTTTCCGGCCTTCACTGCCTGTATACCTAGTTCCTGAATTGTCAGAAATTTGTCATGGTTAACATGGAGAGTTCATCGCTGGCAGTTGAAGTGGAAGAACTGCAGCCATTGCCCGGTGTGGGATGATTCCACAGCTTGGAAGGTGATTTCCAATTTCCTGTCTTACACTTTACTCATCATTAACTGCTCTTCCCTAGTGTCAGTCTTCATCACAGCACGGGAACATAGCTTATGCTGCTCTATCTTGAGCCTCCAAAGATGAGGAAGAGGAGCAGCAACATCAACATCAATTGTAGCAGCAGTAACATCACCATCAGCTGCCTCCCCATGAGAAACATTCCTCTAGACATGGCAGAAGGGATGGACCCAGAGTTCCGGAAGCAAGGAGGTGAAACCCCCAACACAGGGTCTACAAGCAGATGATCAGCTCTCTTGACATGGTCTGAGTATCAATGCCTCAGGAAGCTCAAGCGACATCTGCAGCCAAGACCTCTTTCACATAGGACCAGGTGGGCACGGATTGCCAATGGCCGATTAGGTACCTGTTGCTGGAGATAAACCACCCCGAACCAAACAATCCCATCCAAACCGTAACCTTGGCATTCTGCCTCACCCAAAGGTGAGAATTATGTGTGTTAGAAATAGCTTGTGTGGATAACAGGGAAGAGCAACATCTGAGTGTGTGTGTGTGGGAGGTGGGGGGGGGGGGGGGGGGGAACAACGTCCCAACAGCATATTGTCCGGTGGCGGAGGCAGCTCACCGTTGGCCACCAGCTGGACCTTCCGGTCCCGCCGATGTCTACGGTGGTTTGTCTGGCTCACCCGTCCTGCTGCGGGGGAACCGGCCGCCGTGGAGGGGGGGAGTTGCCTTTGGTGGGGCTGGAACATCCTGCCCATGGGAAGGGCTGGAAAATCCACCCCCCCTAGTTTTGAAAATTCCACCCATTAAAACATTCAGCACACAAGGTCACTTGGCTCTTTGTGCTTGTTCTCTTTGAGAGAGTTACTTCCCTCGTCTGAATTATTATTTTGCCAATTCTTATTACTGGTAACTCTTCCATCCAACAGTGGAAATTATCTTCTTAATCACCCCATCAGAACTCTTCACAATTTTGAATAACTATTGAATCGCACCGCAACTTTTTCTACCCTGAGGAGAACAATCCTACCTTTTATGTTCTCACCACATAGCAGAGGCCCTCATCCCTGGTCAATGAGCATTTCGCAAAACTATTCTCTGTAAAGTTTGAATATAAAATTTGTACTAAAATTAACACATTAATATATAATGGGCAGTCAGTATATTCCTCTTCTGAATCCATATTGATGGTATTCCGGGTCCAGAAGACCTTTGAATCTGAATGTGATGTGACTATGGCCGACCGGAGGTGTGATTTTGGATTGGATCACTACTAATTGGCCAAGCATTTTAGTATTAACATTTACGTCCATATACTGTGTTCTATCTGGCCAGTTTGACTTTGTCGACATACCAGATCCTCAGAATGGGGCATGGTGATTTTTGTGTTGCAATGGAACACATTTTATAATTCATGGCACTATAATGTAGCTCATTGGACCTGGAATCCATACTTACTGCCGTTAACTAGGTCATTGTTGTACAGATAATCCATATTTGTACTCTGTGCATTATTTGACACAGAATTGAAGTAAGACAAATATGTCTGTAGTTGCCTGTGTCTTTACTGTCACTTGTTTTTTTGGAAAGCACCACCTCAGCTTGTTTTTAATCTAATTGTACCTCCCAGTGTCCAATTATGTCCTTCAAATGCTTGTCAGTATTTTACAATTCTCCTCTCCATTCTCTTTCACTACCCTGGGATGAATGATATCCATCATTGGAGATTTATGTGAAGTCAGTCACTTGAAATGTTTTATTATAATAGCCTTCTATGCACAATTACACCTCATATTTCACGGAGCTGATGTTATCACATGGTATAATGTTTCATTTGCAATGCACAGAGAAGTTAATGCACAGAATGAAGTGGTTCAGTCCACCATAACTTCGCCAATTGTAATCCAAATGTAAGCTCACTGACTGCAGTCACCCCATAGCCCTGCACTCTTTTAGAAAATCATGGAAGAAGAATCTAAATGCATTGGAACTTGTTATGATTTCTTTCTTTCCACCTAAGTTCAAGTCCAAAATTGCCTTCAGTATTTCCACAATCCAAACTGCAATATCATTCGTGAAAGGGCAATAAATGCTGGCCAAGCCAGTGACGCCACCCTCATTCCACGAAAGAATAAAACAAAACACCCACAGTCATGTCGGCATGCATTTGGTGGGGCTGATGAGTGGTACCTGAACAGCTCCAGATACATGGGAGACCTCTGCCCAGCAAGGCTGTTTGGGAATCGGTAGGCTGCATCAGGTATAAGTGGTGGAGTTCCAAATCTGGCAGTGCTGATACCGCTGGAGGGGGACATTTCAAAATTAGCATGTGAACGGGGGTGGGGGAGGAGTGTAGGTTGGGGGAGATAAGAGGGAATTTTGAGAAGGGTCAATGTAGGGAAGGCTTTTAACATTGAAGATCGCTCACTGTTCCTGTGTGCTCGTGGATAAGTATATGTTGGAATTATGCCACACCCATGTGCAGAATGCAATAACAGCTTCTGATTATGGGCAGCATGATGGCACAATGCTTGGATTTGAACCCGGGTCTCTGGCACTGTAAGGCACAGTGCTAACCATTGTGCCACCGTGCTGCTTTCTGGGCCTCCTGGACTGCTCCAGAGAGGCTCCCTCCATCAGTATGACAACCTCCCCATGCAGCAGTGCCCCTTAGTAGTACCTTTAATTTTAGAGTAGAGTAAGAAGTCGCACAACACCAGGTTAAAGTCCAACAGGTTTGTTTGAAATTACTATCTTTCGGAGCACTTCTCCTTCCGTATCTGCCGCGATGGGGTCCATTTTGGTGGTGGTGCAGCAATTGAGCCCTCTGCTGAGGACTTTGATTTTGCCTGGTTGAAGGGTGTAGTCCGACAAGTTGACAATAGATTTCCCTGTATTGTTTTCTACTGTGGTACCGGGGTGGGGGCTTGGTTGCAGCTGGTGATGATACCGAGTTTCTCAAGCTTCCTGGTCTTGGTGTGCATATAGGTGGCGTAGTATCTTTGTCTCATCTGTTTGGCGGTGTTCCGCAGCTGGTCTGCTGCATCCTGAGCGCAAGTTGAGAATATGGTCTCTTTCTTGGTTTAATTTTAGATATTGACTGCTCGCCACCTTGGAGGGGGAAGCTAATTCACCTCACAGCCTGCCGCCAGGAGATAGGACAGCATCAGGAAAACATGGCTTTCTGCTCTTTCACTTGCATTCTGGCAGCACGGTAGCACAGTGGTTAGCACAGTTCCTTCACAGCTCCAAGGTCCCAGGTTCGATTCCCGGCTTGGGTCACTGTCTGTGTGGAGTCTGCATGTTCTCCCCGTGTCTGCGTGGGTTTCCTCCGGGGGCTCCGGTTTCCTCCCACACTCCAAAAATGTGCAGGTTCGGTGGATTGGCCCTGCTAAATTGCCCTTAGTGTCCAAAAAGGTTGGGTGGTGTTACTGGGTTATGGGGATAGGGTGGAGGTGTGGGCTTGGGTGGGGTGCTGTTTCCAAGGGCCGGTCGAGACTCGATGGGCTGAATGGCCTCCTTCTGCATTGTAAATTTTATGATTTATGATTCACCGCCTGTCATCTCCAGCCCAACCCATGACTGGTGGGTACAATTATTGGCACAGATGCCTCAGCATGTAATCGACGCTGACACTCTATTGCAATCCTTAACGAGGCGTTGGAAGTGAAAGCGTCCTTCATGCAAAATGGAAAGAAACATTTGGCTGGGTGTAAAACAGGCGGCCAATTCATTCTGATGCAAGTCCTGATTAAATTTATTAGCCTGAAATATTAACTCCATTTCTCTCTCCACGTATATATTTCCTGAGCTGCTTGAGTTTTCCCACCACTTTCTCTTTATATTTCGGACAGTCAGCTGCTGAAGATTAGCTTTTGTCAATTAATTGTTGTTCAATTTAGTGCCGATCCCAAGACCAATTTTACTCATGCTCTTCCTGAAATGAAGTTAAAGCCCTTGCAATTCAGTCAGACACCGCTTCTCGCAACCAAGTTAACACGTTTCAGATGGCAATATTCTTTATAGAATCAACGGCACGAAACGAACACCAACAGATTGGAATCGTGTTCTGCACCATAGGGGTGCCACGTTTGTTGACACTGCAAAAAGTCCAAACCTCAAAGTAATTCATTGTTTGTGCAACATTTTTAAATATATGAAGAAAGATAATGGCCGATACCAAAATCAGGAAAGGCGACAGAATCGGTTCTGACGCCAAAATCGCGGCAGGGGCCGATTTGGTGCCAAATAAAAGTGCTCCGGCACATCAACAGCGGCGTCAATGCATCCAGAATGCACGTACAGTAAACACCGTTTGTATATCATTAGCGGGCCCAACTCGAGTCCGGGGCCTCCGCGATTCCCCACCTCCAATGGGTGAGTTCCCGACGGCCTTGTTCACTTGTACTTTTTTAAATCGTGAAACCGGTGTGGTGGCTGCTGAGGGAGAGAGGGAGTACAGAAAATCCAACATCGCCATAGTTTTCTGCCAGTTGTGCCGCTGGCCAGGGGCTTTTGTTAAGGCCGAGGGGAGTAGTGGAGGGGTGGCCAGGAGGTGGGCTGTGGAGTCGGGGTGGATGGACAAGGAACACCATTGCTGCATCTGGAAAGACAGCTATGCAGCTACACACACCGCTAACAGACCACTTTGAACTTAGTGCTACGGGTCATGTAATCCCCCCCCCCCCCCCCCCCCCCAGGGCAAACCCTTGGGTGCCCTCTGGCTCCAGCCGACCCGTCAGCTGTATGGGCACACTCCAGCACAACCAGTGTCATCTTTTTGGCAAGGATAAGTGTTTGTGGTGAGTGTAATTTGTCAATGCGGCTGCAGCTTGTCAGCCTCCCGATTGTTGATCACGGACCCGCGAATTCCGCACAGTTTTTCATTGGTACTAGCCCCTCGACTGTACCGGAATTGGTCCAGGTGCGGTGCAGGCTTTTCTGTCGTAAAAGTCCACGGAGTCTACATTGATGTCAACACTTAGTCTCCGAAATGGAGAATGCCGCCCATTATAATCTTTTTAATTCATTCATGGGATGGGGACGTCGATGGCTAGGTCAGCATTTATTGCCCGTCCCAACATTGTGTATAAGCCTCCTTTATTTAAATACAGAACTGGAGGAAACAAAGATTGAACAGATAGTGAGCGGATAGGAAAAATGTGCTGATGAAAGATTCTAAAGTATTGCCAGGTTGACAATTTTTTTTTCTCACTGTTTTTAATTGTATAATTCCAGTTACAATTTGGTAATAATTGCTTTGAGACTATAATGACGAAGGGCAGAAAGGATTCCATCTTGTGTCAGTTCTGCGTGGGTGCCACATTACACGGTGGCCAGCGATGTTGAAAACACCAATCGGAGGAAGAACTGGGAACTTCAATCAGCCTCCGCTTTAATGGGCCACAAAGTATATATTTAACAACTGAGGCATTTCTCTGGGATTTTCCGCCTGACCATTGGTGAGACTCCAGTGACCCTTTTTATGAGAAAAGATAGAGGCTTTGTAAATACTTAATTTATGCTGATTGCTTAGGAGCCAGGCTATTTAAAAAATGAACAACGCAATGCTTCAGTGCCGGTGCTTTTCTTTCTGGTCCATGAATTTAATGCAGAATTCTAAGAATGGTGCTTGGGCACCACCTAGCGGGCACTGTGTTGATGACAGCATATCAACAGTAAATATTGGAAAGACTCAGCAGGCCAGGCAGTATCTGTGGAAACGGAAACACAGTTTGCCTATCAGATTGTTGACCTTCCATCTGAACTGGAAATTGCTCAGGACATCTTTGAGTTCTGATGGTCACCTACACAAATGTTCCCTTTGTTTGCTCTGATGTTTCCTTTCCCACGTGTTTCTCAATTGGCACCTCCAGCAAGTTACTTTGCAAAGAATCTTTGAGCTGCATATTGCAGGAAAAAGACTAAAGGTACATGCCATGAGACGCCCCAATCCAGTGTCATTTGGCTCATTGTTTCAGACGTACATTTTGGCGCACATACAAACAATCCAATGTGTATCACGGGTTGAGGATAGAAAGCCTCACTGACTTTTCTTCCAGCTAACTGAGGGGATGAGCCCCAGTGTAATTCTTTGGCTGAGGAATAATTAGTTCACCTCACTGGGACTATGATGGCCTTTCTAAAAAAATTCATTTATGCGATGTGGACATCGCTGGATAGGTCAGCATTCATTGCCCGTCCCTAGTTGCCCTTGAGAAAAGGTGATGAGCTGCCTTCTTGAACAATTGCCATCCCTGAAATGCAGGCACATCCATAGTGCTGTTGGGGAGGTGTTTCCAGGGTTTTGGCCCAGCCACAGTGAAGGAATGGTGATATATTTCCAAGTCAGGATAATAATAAACAATCTCAAAGTAAAAGATCCCCGATGAAGCAGTGACCATAATATGATAGAACTGAGCATTCAATCTGAGAGTAAGAAACTTGGATCAGAAACAACCTTGCTCCACTTAAATAAGGGTAATTATAAAGAAATGAGGCAGAGTTGGCTGGAATGGACTGGGAAAGGAGTTTAGCAGGGAAGATGGTTGATCAGCAATGGCAGACGTCTCTGAAAATAGTTCATGACTCACGACAAAACTATATCCTAATGAGGAAGAAAGATTCTAGGAAGGGGATAAATCAACCATGGTTAAACAAGGAAACGGAGGATAGTGATCAGCTGGAAAAACATATAGGCTGGAATTCTCCGGCTATTGTATTCTCTGTTCCCGCTGGAAGTTCACCCCACCTGTGGGTTTCCTGGTGGCGTGGGATGGCATCAATTGGAAATTCCATTGATAAGCGGCGGGTGTAGAGAATCCCGTCGGCGGCGAACTGTGGACGGTGAGAGTCATGCGGTTGGGAGACCAGAGAATACAGACCATAATGTGGCAAATATTAGTGGTCAGGCAGAGGATTAGCAAAGATGATCAAAAAAAGTAATAAAGAGAGAGAAGATAAACTGCAAGTGTAAACTGGCACATAATGTAAAATGGACAGCAAGAGTATCTTTAAATGTATAAAAAGGAAGAAGAGGGCCAAAGTGAACATAGGCCTCTTCGACTGGGGAAATAATAATGGGGATTCAGGAACTGGCAGAACAGTTAAACAAATACTTAGCATCAGTCTTCACAGTGGAAGATGCTACCAACATTATAAAAATAAATAATTAATGGGCAGGAGGTGGAGGGGTGGGTGGTGGTAGGAAATAAATATAATAGCAATCACTTGGGATACTGTACAGGGAAACTACTGTGGCTAAAGGCTGATAAGTCCCCTTGACCTGATGGGTTTCATCCCAGCCGCTCTGATGCCAGCTGCCATATTCTCCGACGGTGGTTTGCGGGTGATGGCTGGGATCACGCCGCGCCGGTCGGAGGCCGTTGGCAGCAGGTCCCCCGGCAATTCTCCGGGCCCCGATGGGCCAAGTGGCCGTTGGTTTCTGGCCAGTCCCGCCGGCATGAGTTAGACATGGTCCCACACGGCAGGACCTGGCTGGTAGGCTGGCTGGTGCAGTCATCTGGGGCGCGCGGGGGGATCTGGCCCCGGGGGGACCCCCTTGGTGGCCTGGCCCGCATAGGGGCCCACCGATCTGTGGACAGGCCTGTGTCATGGGGGCACTCCTTCCTTCTGCGCCGGCACCAGTAGGGCTCCGCCATGGCCGGCTTGGGGAGGCCACCCCCCTGCGCATGCGCTAGAATAAGCCAGCCGGTCTGCGCATGCGCGGAACCACGGCGGCGGTTCTGCGCATGCACTAACTAGAACCAGCCCTTCGCCGCCGGTTGGCGCTGCGCCAACACCTCCGGCGCCAGCCTAGCCCCTAGAAGTGAGGAGGATTCCGCAACTTCCGGTCGGCCCGACGCCGGAATTGTTTGCGCCGCTTTTTAAGCTGGCGTCGGGCCATTGCGGGGATTCGTGAGAATCCCACCCAGAGAGTTGGTATAAGAGGAGCATTTTCAGGATGGCAACCTGCAAGTAATGGCGTGCCACAGGGATCAATGCCGGGTCCACAGTTATTCACAATACATATTATTAACTAGAATTAGGGAAGTGAATGCACTCGTGCCAAGTTTGTGGATGACACAAAAATAGGTGGGAAGGCAAATGGTGTGGATGGCACAAAGAGTCCACAGAGGGATATAGACAGGTTAGGTGTGCACTGGATAAGACCTGGCAGATGGAATATAAGGTAGCAAAATGTGAAGATATGCAGTTTAGTCTGAGGAATAAAGGAGCTGAATATTATTTACATGGAGAAAGACTGCAGCACAGAAGTATTTGGTGAATCACAAAAAGCTAGTTCAGCAGGTAGTTGGAAAGGCATATTGCCCTTTCTCCAAAAGGAACGGAGTATAAAAATAGGAAGGGCTTCCTAAAACTATGCAAGGCACTAGTTAGACCACACCTAGAATTCCTTATCCAAGGAAAGATCTCTCTCATTGCCATAGTCCCAGATGACCATAGGCTGCTTTTCCTTTGAGGATCGCCACACCTCAGGTGAGGAGCAAGGTTAAGAAGACAGGCCCTTCATGAACAACCTCAGCCGGTACGGGAATTGAAGCCATGTTGCTGGCCTCGCTCTGCATCAAGGACCAGCCGTCTAGCCAAGTGAGCTAAACCGGCCCCCTCCCAGGAAAGAGGCATTGGAGACAGTACAGAGAGGGTTCATTAGGTTGATCCCGGGCATGGAGAGATTTTCTTATTAGGAGAGGTTGAACAGGTTGAGCTCTAATCACTAGAGTTCAGAAGAATCAGAGGTGACCTTATTGAGACAAGTAGGAGTCTAAGGGGGCTTGACAGAGTAGATGCTGAGAAGATGCTTCCTCTTGTGGGAGAATCTAGGACCAGTGGGCATAATCGCAGAGTAAAAGGTCGCTCATTTAAGACAGAGATGAGAAATTTCTTCTCTCAGAGGGTAGTGAATCTGTGGAATTATTCACCACAGACACTTGTAGAGGCTGGGTTGTTATGTATGTCCAAGGCTGAGATCGACAGATTTTAAATCAGTAAGCGAATCAAGGGTTATGGGGATAAGGCAGGAAAATGGAGTTGAGAATTATAACAGATCAGTTTTGATCTCATTGAATGGCGGAGCAGACTACTTCTGCTCCTACATCTTATAGTCTTATGTGAGTGACCTGGAGGGGAAATTCCAGGTGGTGGTGTTCCCAGGCTGCCCTTGTCCTTTAATATGGTAGTGGTCATGGGTTTGGAAGGTGCTGCTTGGGAAATCTTGGTGAGTTCCTGCAGTGCATCTTGTAGATGGTACACATTGCTGTTACAGTACATTGGTGGAGGGAGTGAATATTTGTGGAAGGGATAGCAATCAAGTGGATTGTTCTGTGCTGGATGGTGTCAAGCTTCTTGAGCGTTATTGGAGCTGAACTCATCCAGGTAAGTGGAGAGTATTCCATCACTCTCTGATTTGTGCCTTGTAGATGGTGGACAGGTTTTGAGATGAGTTACTTGTTGGAAGATTCCCGGCCTCTAACCTGCTGTTGTAGCCATAGTATTTACATGGCAGGTCAGTTCAGTTTCTAGTCAATGGTATCTCTCAAGATGTCGACAGTGAAGGCTTCAGCTAAGGACATACCATTGAATGTCAAGGGGCAATGTTTAGATTCTCTTTTGGTGGAGATGCTCATTGCCTGGCATGTTGGTGGCATGAATACTGCTTGCCACTTGTTTGCCCAAGGCTAGATATTGTTCACATCTTGCTGCATTTGGACATGAACTGTTTCTGTACCTGAGGAGTCGTAGATGGTGCTGAACATTGTGCAGTCACCTGAGGACATCCCCACTTCTGATCCTACGATGGAAGGGAGGTCATTGATGAAGCAGCTAAAGGTGGTTGGGTCTAGGATATGACACTGAGGAACCCCTGCTGTGATCATCATGGAGCTGAGATGATTGACCTCCAACCACTACAACCTGTGAGGTTCAAATAGTCATTGGGCAATTCCTTTCCACACTAAGAAATTGGAAGGGTCCTGTGATATTAGGATTTAGTTTACCAGCTGATAAAGGTGGTGCCTGTTGTGTCCTTTGTATTGTTATTCACGAAAGTGAAGCTTGTAGTATTGACAAAGAACAGCAAGCAGTGTTTAACAAACAAAGCTAATTTATTACACTACACTTAATTAGATTTGAACATTTGCGAAGGAATTAGGTAAGTAAAGAATACACTACACTTCTACAATACTAAACTATTCTATCAGTTAAGCTATCTTACATCCACTCTGTCTGGCTCCCTTCTGCTCTCTCTCCCAGAAGTAACAGAGGCATGTGATATTTATATGGTTGCTCTGTAGAACCATCTACTGACAATAGCAGTAAAATTACATCAACCTTTTATGTCCTCTACAATATCCACATATTGCGACAGTGCCCACTGGGCTTATTGAGTAATAATAATAATCACTTATTATCACGAGTAGGCTTCAATGAAGTTACTGTGAAAAGCCCCTAGTCGCCACATTCCGGCGCCTGTTTGGGGAGGCCGGTACGGGAATTGAACCCGCGCTGCTGGCATTGTTCTGCATTACAAGCCTGCTGCTGAATCAACCCCGATGTTGAAATCGGCCATTCTCAAGGAGAGCTTTTTCCGCCATATCGTTCGGGATTTTGGGGGGGAAAATGAAAAGGGCAGGTCCCACGACGTCATGTTGGACAATCTAATGGGGTGGGGTGGGGGGGGGGGGGGTGGGGGGTAGTGGGGTGGAAACTATACAGCGGGAAAACCTGATAACTTATATTTAAAATTCATTCGAATGGGGATCCCAACGTTAAACATCAAGTTTTCTGTTGCGTCATTCGCAGGGAGCGGGGACAATTGGATTAGGAAATCCCACCAATGTAAACTGCGTTTGGGATCTCTATGGGATTTCCTGCTCCCAATCCCGCCCCTCGAAGATGGGAGAGGAAAATGTTCCTGTGGATGGGGACTTAAACCCAGAATTTGTAACTGAGAGACAGGGGAGTTACCTACTGAGCCACAAGACCTCTTCATTAACTCTACATAGGGGAACTTGACTGTGGTAACAATCAGTTCTTTCTCCTTATAATCAATATCTTACATCGATGCTAGGTGAGAGACTGAGCAATTCTCAAGCTTGTTCTTGTTTTCTGGGAAAAAATATTTGACAAAGACATAAATACATGCACTCCAGGTCAACGGACACTTTAACCTTCCTCTGTGTTTCTCACAGCCTACTTGTTATGTGCAAATAGGAAGTCCTGGGCAAGGACACACAATTAATGCCTTGAATACATAAGTATGTTGTCTAACTGTTTATAGATTCTAAACAGGAATTTACTGCCTCTCATAAACCTGATCTTCCATCAAATCTAGATTCTGAGTTGAAATTTCTGCCAAAAGCTCCAGTGCACCACATCAAGACATCTGACCTACACAGCTGGGGCATGTCGCAGAATTTGACCTTCAATCTCTCCGCCTGGAACCTAACCTGCTTCTTCATTTCTGCACATTCTCCTTACAAAGCTTGTGAATTTGGCTCTCAAAGCCCTGAGTAGCATTTCAACTCAGTTGGTGAAAGCAAAGGACTTAAAATTCACAGCCTCATCTATCCGCCAGGCATTTTATGGCTTTGAGGCAGTGCCTAAGGTGTTATAAACGTACAGTACATGCAATTCAGCTAAATTGCAATTCTGGAGACTGCAATATTAGCTTGTTTTGCGAGTCTATCGAAATGGCTGCTTTGGGAGCATTACAGAGGCATTTGATTTTGGCACGATGCAAGACGGAACACATACAGACAAAGGAAGTGCGTTTCCAAAATTAAAATGTGATTTTCTGTTACATGGTGAGCTCCTAACTACCATGATGCTGGACTAGTTTCTGAGTCCTGGCATAGAGTCAAACCATCACACAGTACAGGAACAGGCCCTTCGGCCCATCATGTCTATGCCGACTATCAAATACCAATCCTTGCTAATCCCATTGACCAACACTCCATAGCCTACTACTGCCTTGGTGATTGAAGTGCTTATCCAGATAGAATCATAGATCATAGAATTTACAGTGCAGAAGGAGGCCATTCGGCTCATCGAGTCTGCATCGGCCCTTGGAAAGAGAAACCTACTCAAGCCCGTGCCTCCACCCTATCCCCGGAACCTCACTTAATCTTTTTGGACTCTAAGGGCAATTTAGCATGGCCAATCCACCTAACCCACACATCTTTGGATTGTGGGAGGAAACCGAAGCACCTGGAGAAAACCTACACAGACATGGGGAGAATGTGCAGACTCTGCACAGACAGTGACCCAAGCTGGGGATCAAACCTGGAACCTGGTGCTGTGAAGCAACTGTGCTAACCACTGTGCTACTGTGCTGCTTCTTAAATGTTGCAAGAGTGCCTGCCCCCGTCACCCTCTCAGGCAGCTTGCTCCATATTGCCACCACTCTTTGGGTGAATAATGTTTTCTCAGGTCCCCTCTAAACCACTTACTCCTCACCTTAAACCAGTGTCCTCTGATCTGAGACAACTCTACCATGGGGAAAAGATTTGTGCGATCAACCCTATCGATGCCTCTAATAATTTTGAATACTTCTATCAGATCCCCCCTCAGCCTCCTCTGCTCCAGGGAAAAAGATGCGGAATGGCAGGCATGTGGGTGCTGTGTTAAAAGGTATGAAACTTGTAAGTGGTGATGTTCAAAGAGATTTTGGTGTGCTGGTGGAAAGAATGCAGAAGGTTACCATGCAGCAGAATAAGCAATTAAGAAGGCATGTACAGGCGGCATGGTGGGGCAGTGGTTAGCACTGCTGCCTCACGGCGCTGAGGACCCGGGTTCGATCCTGGCCCCGGGTCACTGCCCGTGTGGAGTTTGCGCATTCTCCCCGTGCCTGTGTGGGTTTCACTCCCACAACCCAATGATGTGCAGGGTAGGTGGATTGGCCATGCTAAATTGCCCCTTAATTGGAAAAAATAATTGGGTACTCTAAATGTTTTTAAAAAGGAATGCATGTCGGTCTTTATTGTAATGGGATTGGAGTACAGGGCTAAAGAGGTTTTGCTACAATTGTACAGAGTCATGGTGAGACCACATCTGGAATACTGTGTGCAGTTTTGGTCTCTACATTTAAAAAGGAGGCAGTATAGTGAAGGTTCACTAAATTGATCCCTGGGATGTGATGGTTTCCATCACATGGTTGAAAAGGAATTCCTCCCACTTGTACACCTGCCATTGACATATGTTGGAAGGATCTTTAGGCTGATAATCAACCTGTTTGGCTGCATTATGAATGCACTTTCCTTGGCCATCAAGTTCTGGGGTGGGACTTACACACAGAGCCACTGGATCTGAGGTGCTTTCTGCTTTTAATGAATTTTTCACATTGCAAAGGTCTGCAGGAAATGCTGTGGCAGATGCTGAAGTAGTTTTTGCTAACTTTGTACAAACTTTTGTACACTCGTCGGGTGCACTTATGGGTGCACTCGTAGTCATTACCCACTGTGCTAAAATAACCCCTCAAAGCTGACTTACTTTTAAAGTAAGGAAGACTCATATATACATGGCATGTTTCACACCATCAGAATATCTCAAAGCACTTATATAATAATATTTATTGTCACAAATAGGCTTACATTAATACTGCAATGAAGTTACTGTGAAAAGCCCCGAGTCACCACATTCCAGTGCCTGTTTGGGGACACAGAGGGAGAATTCAGAATTTCCAAATGACCTAACAGCATGTCTTTCGGCACTTGTGGGCGGAAACTGAGCACCCAGAGGAAACCCACGCAAACACGGCGAGAACGTGCAGACTCCGCACAGACAGTGACCCAAGCCGGGAATTGAACCTGGGACCCTGGTGCTGTGAAGCCATAGTGCTAACCGCTATGCTACCATGCTGCCCACTGAAATACTCCTGAAACATAGCCACTGTTGTAATATAGGAAACACAACAATCAATTTGCACACAGGAAAATCCCACTCGCAGCAATGTGAGAAAGACCAGACAACCTATGTTTTCTTTTCGGTGTTGATTGAGGGATGAATATTGGCCAAGCATTGCATAAAAAAGGTCTGTGCCTTCCACCAAAACTCTAGCCTTCCCTGCCTCGCTTCTATACTTCGGCTTTCTGCATCTTCTGGATGTAGAATGAAGCATTTCTGATCCCTGTCGGGATCCCTAGCAAATGGGAATCCATCCATTGACAGCATGGACAGAGATTTTCCAGAAATGCGGAGACCAGACAAATTATGATATCAATCAATGGGCAAAGCTAATTTGGGACTTCTGGTGGTATTTTAATTCTAAACTCTCCGAGCTAACATCACATCTCATAACAGCACATCATTTAACATTGTATAGGTGAACATGTGTCCAGCAGAGGAAGGAACCCCACCAGCTATTTTAGTAGATCATCAACTACTCTCAGATTAGTTGCTAATTAATGTCTTATGGATGTTTTTAAGATTATTTCTGCTTTTTATGATTTTATGATTTTTTTCACATTGCAAAAGTCTGCAAGAAATGCTGTGGCAGGCACTGAAGGAGTTTTCGCTAACTCCAAGGCTTTTGCACAAACTAGTTACTTCCAGATATGGGTGCACTCGCAGGCATTCCGCAGGAGTACGTCATGAGCAGGAGAGCGAACAGTGGAGGATAAGCTGCTGGAAGAGAGAGGAGGAGGAGGAGAAGAGTGAGAGAGCTCTCAACAAGTGGCTATTTCTGCTCAGCATGTTCAGTGATCAATTTTCTCGCCTCAACCTCAGAAAGGAACAATGTTTGAGCTGCCTGCACTTTAGCAAGGACCTCCTTGCTCCGAGCAGTCCAAGGAATACATTTTCAGTGGCTGTGAAGGTGGCCTTGGCCTGGTACTGGAGAGATTTGCACCAACTCACAGTTTGTCAACTCTGTGCTGATGACTCTATTGCGTAATCCATGCACGTGTGTGTAGCTGATATACAATGAAAGCAATGCTGCCACACAGAATATAACGGAGCAAACCACTGAGAGGCTATACAACACTTCTGGTACCAGCACCACTCTGAAGACACATCAAATTGTTCATCTGAGTCACCTGTAGTAAAACCCATGGGCAACTTTGCCCTCTCATGATCTGTCACCTATGATATCGTTGTCCACTACTCTAGTTGTAGACCACTCCTTTCTTTCTTCCTTATTTTCTTCTTCCCCCCTTTCTACTATTTCCCTTCCTTCCTCCATAGCTCCCTTCCTTCCCGTTGTGTTCAATTGTTGAATTATTCAGCTTTCGATTGTGAGTGTCTGTTGACTCCTCATTGTGCTGTGTGCTGTCAGTCAAGCCTGTGAGCATGGGCACAGAGAAACTAAAACAACCAGTAAGCATGAGACAGCAGACATTTAAAAAAGCTTCTGTTAATAAAACTTCTGTTCACACATAGAATCTGGTGAGAGTCATCTTGGCATAGCTCCAAGGTTCAAAACAAAAGAGGCGGCATGGTGGCACAGTGGTGAGAACTTCTGCCTCACAGCTCCAGGGATACGGGTTCAATTCCGGCCTAGAATGACTGTTGAGTTTTGGCTTTCTCCCCTTGTCCCTATGGGTTACTTCCAGGTGGTTCAGTTTCCTCTCATAGTCCAAAAATGTGCAGGTTAGGTGGATTGGCCATGCTAAATTGCCCTTTAGTGTCCACAAGGTTAGGTGGGGTTATTGGGTTACAGGGATAGGGTGGAGACCTGGTCTTAAGTAGGTTGCTCTTTCCAAGGGTTGATACAAACTCGATGGGCCGAATGGCCTCTTTTTGCGCTGTAAATTCTATTGTTCTATGAAAAGTGTGTGCAGATTGTGGAGGTATACATGGCTGCACAACAGTATGTCCTGCTCGAGGGCAGCACGGTGACGCAGTGGGTTAGCCCTGCAGCCTCGCGGCGCCGAGATCCCAGGTTCGATCCCGGCTCTGGGTCACAGTATGTGAGCAGGCTAGGTGGATTGGCCATGCTAAATTGCCCCTTAATTGGAAAAAATGAATTGGGTAGCATGTCCAGCTCGAGGTAAAAAGTGTAGGTCATTTAAAAAAAAAGATGTTGAGTATCCAATTCGTTTTGTCCAATTAAGGGGCAATTTAGCATGGCCAATCTACCTACACTGCACATCTTTGAATTGTGGGGGCAAAACCCACGCAAACACGGGGAGAATGTGCAAGCTCCACACGGACAGTGACCCAGAGCCGGGATCGAACCTGGGACCTCGGCGTCGTGAGGCAGCAGGGCTAACCACTGCGCCACTGTGCTGCCTTTCATGCAAAAAAATTAAGCACTTTGTAAAGGTGTGCTGGTTGTTGAAGAAGACTTTATCAGCTTGACAGGTGGAGGAATCCATTCCCAACATTGAATTATGGCATATTCATGAGATCATGAATGATAATGCAGCAGGCTATTTTAAAGATAGCGCAGTAGAAATCATGGGCACCCCAGTGTTGCTTCTCATTGTAGTTATTCAAAAATATAAATACCTGAGCAACAAATCTTAACTATAATTATTTTTGACTCCTGGGACAGATACTCTTCAACTTCGCTTGAAGCTCAATTATTCTGGTTTTGGGAACTATCACATACTCTCATAACATGTATTTAGATGTACACTTACGATGCCAAGGCATAGAAGGCTATGGATCCAAGTGCTGGAAAATGGGATTAAAATACTTACCTGGTTGCTTTGACCGGTGCAGGCACAATAGACCAAAGGCCTTTTCTGTGCCGTAGACCTCTGTGGCATGATCACAGTTTTGGGAACAAGCACAGTTTCAGAATGCAACAATAATGTCAAATTAGTTCACATCCTACATAGGCAAAAGTAGAAGCATTTTACCTACTTGATAAGTTTGGCTTCAAACTGGAAGACCGCAGTGGGAGCACACATTAACATGGTCGATGACGCTGACCATGTGCAACAATATTCTTTAATAAAAGCAAATTACTGTGGATGCTGGAATCTGAAACGAAAGGGAAAATGCTGGAAAATCATAGCAAGTCTGGCAGCATCTGTAGGGAGAGAAAAGAGCTAATGTTTCGAGTCCGTTGACTCTTTGTCAAAGCTAACAGACAGAGAAAGTGGGAAATATTTCTACTGTGGAGTGAGAATGAAAGATGAGTCATAGCCACAGAAACCCAGGGAAACCGGGTGCTAATGGCCACAGATACCAAGGGGAAAGAGTGTTAATGGCAGTCCCCAGAGAGGACAAAATATGTGAAAGGTCAAACAGCAGTGAAACTAACATCAGAGGAGGAACTGTAGATGTGGGGGGAGGGGAAGGAGGAAGCAAAGAGGAGAAAGGTGCAGGAAAGGTGGATAACATTGGGGGGGGGGGAAATTAAATGTCTATTAAGAAAGAAAGAAATGGTAAAAGACAGTTAAAATGAAATGAAAACAAATGGGTTGAGGTGGGGCTGATCATCTGAAGTTGTTGAATTCGATGTTGAGACCGGAAGGCTGTAGCGTGCCTAACCGGAAGCTGAGATGTTGTTCCTCCAGTTTGCGTTGCGCTTCACTGGAACATTGCAGCAGGCCAAGAACAGACATGTGAGCATGGGAGCAGGGTCTTTTGTTGAAATGGCAAGCAACAGGAAGGTCAGGATCCTGAATGCGCACAGACCTTTCGCAGTTACTGGATGTGGGATATAAAGGGGATACCATCATGTTCCTCACATTAACACATCAATTCTACCAGGTTAAGAAAATGTGAGATAGCTCCCGTTGTAACCATTGCCAAAGTTTTCACAGGAGCTGAAATGACATGAGCAAACAATATTGTTGAGTGAATCAACTCAACTCCATGAACATCGAACCTCGTCATTGTTTGATACAAAAGTAACAAAGTGAGATGATGTGTCAACCTTAAAGTGACCCTCACTCCAGACAAGTATCCATTGACTACAATCTAAGAACTATCAGCATCATTTCATAACTACAGAGTCTTCATGAAGCTTGACAATTGACGGAGCTATCTTCAGATATCATTGGTGGAGCCAAGCCAGTATCTCACAGCTTTCCGTATAGTCACAAAAGTATGTTTCAGTATTGCAGGCAAACCTCAGCACCCAGCACATTCCACAAGGCTGTTTCTTCTGCTTTCAGATGTTGAGAGGATGCTCAAACTACTCAATGAGACCGTCGACAATGGTTGAAACAAAGCAAATGCAATCGGCAGTGCTCACTCAACTCGCACAACAAAACTTGATACTCAACAAGGACACACGCACATTTGACATTCTAGACAAGTTGTTTACAATATGTCAGAAACTATCATTGCAGACAATGGATCACAGTTTGTTTCCAGTCAGTTCACCAGGTCCTTAACAAGCCACGGAATTCATCACCATCTGACACTGAATACAACCCGTAATCAATGGTGGCATGGAACAATTCAACATAGTGATCAAGTGCACCCTGAACACTAGCATGATGTAGGGGAGAATATTTGAACAATGCACTTGTATCCTACTCTGTAGATATTAATCCATCAATCCCACACTCTTACTGGAAAGGCACCTGTTAAACCAATGGCTGATCGTACCATTGACATATGTCTGCTTATTAGGATGGTTGAAATCAAAATGAGGCCCTTCAGTTTTTCAAGGAGAAAAGGTGCTATGCATGCTTATACATTCTGCAACTTGTCAATCAGAAAATATTGTGGGACCAGGGATGAAGTAGGGCCTGAGTGGAGGATTAGGTTTGAAGGTACTAGAATCTTTGAAAGTTTCAGTCTAGCCACTGGTCATGGCTACAGGAAGGTGTCCCAAGTATATCAAACACCATCTCCTTCTTCAGTTTGGGATACAGAAACACGCCTGTCATCCTCCAGTTAGCTCCTGCTTCCTCCAGTTGTTACGCACCTTGTCCTGCAAGAAAGATGGAAGTTTGTCATTGAGTGTTGTGCAATGTGTTTATGTGATATGGCTGTCATGGTCAAATAGCTGGCAGTGGGGGAGAGTCCAGACGATCAAAATGAACGTACTGCCCAGGTTCCTCTTCCTGTTTAGATCCATTCCGATCTACATCCCCAAGGCCTTTTTCAAAGTGCTGGACAAACTTATCATGGCGTTCGTATGGGGGGGGGGGGGGGGGGTAAAAATGCTAGGATCCCAAAGAAGGTCCTACAAAAAACAAAATCCAGGGGGGGGCTAGCCCTCCCGAATCTACAATTCTACCACTGGGCGGCAACAGCCGAGCGAGTAAGGGGATGGATCCAGGAGCCAGAAGCCGAGTGGGTGCGTGCGGAGGAGGCCTCCTGCATGGGGACCTCCCTCCGGGCCCTCGCCACGGCAGCATTCCCATCCCCACCCAAAAAACACTCCAGCAGCCCAGTGGTGACAGCCACCCTCCAATCCTGGAACCAACTGCGGCAGCAATTTGGCCTGAACAAAATGTCGGACAAGGCTCCCATCTGCAACAACCATAGGTTCACACCAGCACTGACTGACGCCACCTTCAAAAGGTGGAGGCAGGACGGGGGGACACTGATAGTCAGGGACCTATACACGGACGACAGGATCGCAACACTGGACGAACTGACAGAGAAATTTTGGCTAGCTGTGGGGAACGAGCTACGGTACCTGCAGCTCAAAAACGTCCTACGAAAGGAGACAAGGACAACCGCCATGACAGACACTACTGGAAGACCTACTGGACGCAAGTATCCTAGAGAAAGGGAACTGTAGCGACATTTATGACCGACTGGTAGAAAGGGACGACACCTTACTGGACGCAACAAGAATGAAATGGGAGGACGACCTGGGGATGGAGATAGGGTGGGACTCTGGAGCGAAGCACTGCATAGGGTCAACTCCACCTCCACGTGCGCAAGGCTCAGCCTGACGCAACTAAAAGTGGTACATAGAGCCCACTTAACAAGAAACCGTATGAGTAGGTTCTTCCCGGAGGTGGAGGACAGATGTGAACGGTGCCAAAGAGGCCCGGCCAACCACGCCCACATGTTCTGGTCTTGCCCCAGACTTGTGGAGTACTGGACAGCCTTCTTCGAGGCTATGTCCAAAGTGGTGGGGGTGAGGGTGGAGCCATGCCCGATAGTGGCAGTCTTCAGGGTTTCAGACCAGCCAGATCTATTCCTGGGTAGGAGGGCGGACGCCCTTGCCTTTGCCTCCCTGATCGCCCGCCGTAGAATCCTGTTTAGCTGGCGGTCAGCAGCACCACCCAGAGCTGCAGACTGGCTGTCCGACCTCTCGGAATCTCTCAAATGGAGAAAATCAAATTCGCCATCCGAGGGTCAGACGACGGCTTCCACAGAACGTGGAAGCCATTCATGCAATTGTTCCGGGACCTGTTTGTGGCCAACGTACAAGAAGAAGAATAGTCGGGTGGCCAAGAATCAGGGGAAAATGGACGGGAATCAGGGGAAGGTAGCCGGGGGGGGGGGGGGGGGGGGGGGGGGGGCTACGGGTTCGTTATGGGGGTTTGATGGCTAGCTAAGGCCCAAAACCAAACTATAAATAAATGCCTATAAACATGTGCCTCGGCCATATTGGGGAATATAAAATATGTATGCCGGCTAAAGGGGGCAGCCACAGTTGTTATTACGAAGATGCTTACCTGTAATATGTTAATTTTTGCATGTTTTTTTTTTTCTCTCTCTAATAATTTGTAATTTGTTGGATATAAAATATGAAAACTCAATAAAAAACATTTTATAAAAAAAAAAATAGCTGGCAGTGTATGGAAGTTGTGAAGTGTATATGTGAGACATGCAGCAATGCTAAAAGTATCAGGGTGAGGAGAAGCATATGAATTTTAGTTATGAGTACTGATTGGTAGTGATTGCTGGGAGCTGAATGATGGAGGCGCGGTAATTTGAGCAATAACTAATATTATTAGTGCATTTGGAAAGATATGGCAGTTAAAGATGAACACGTTAATCTTGGCCACTCATGTAATGTCATTGAACATCTTGTCGCACTGCATCCAGATCTTTGGGGCTCTTGACTTATGGCATTGGCCCCCACAGCCAATTGCTCCTTTTGCCTTTTGGGCCTGTGTCTGCAGGGCTTCCTGGCCTTCTGCAGAGACACATCTCTCCTGTTTTCTCCAGCAAGATTTCCAGTGCAGCAGCCAAAAACTTTGGAACCTTCTCTCTTTCCCATGTTGTGCCATATTCAACTGTTTCCAAATTGGCTTCCTGCGTGACTGTGCACCTCCCTTTTAAGCAGTGCATGCTGGCTTTAAACAATGGAGGCTAGCTTTAACTGCTACTTAGAGATTGTGATTTTGGACCCTCTGCTGATGCATTTAGTGCTGGCTGCATGCAGCATTCATTGAAATGAGCGGGTAAAAGTTGACGTGCTATCTGAATTAACATTGAACGAGCACGGGTTAATCACACAGCATGATCCCCACATCTGTTTTTGGAGCTTATCTCGTTTAGCTCCCATTAGATCCAGAGTTAGGAATCAGTAAGGTCCATTGCTTCCAAAAACAATTAAATATTTTCGTGTTATGATAACATAAGTCCCTCTGTTAAACAAATTAAGCCATATTAAGCAGCAACAGTTTCTATTCCATGAAGGTCAGATCGAAAGTATGCACTGAGGAGAGATTCTGTTTGAACTAATAAGCTTCAGCTACAGACATATGAAAGTCTAATTTGATATTGATTCATCGAATTGAGTATATCAAAGAAGTAATATGTCTGAACAAATGTATAACACTTTAAATTTTGTTTTATTAACCAAAATATTTATTTTAAAAATACATGATATTTCTCTTCATAAATAATATTGCAGGTTCATATTCTGCAGAGGTGTTTATAAACTAAAGCTTGCTGCATCAATAAAACATTAACATTAAACCTGACAGTAGAATATTAACACGATGTAATATGTTAGCGCTATTAAGACACACACAGAAAGTACACAAAGGAGCAAGAGGATCTCCGAGAGAGGCAAAACATCCGTGGCTTGAAGGTAAGAAAGCTCAGGCAGCATGTTGAATTTGTGCAACTGCACATTCTAACCGAGAGTGTGTCAAAAAGAAAATGTGAAGAACACAGCCAGTGTTAATTGCTAGGGTATTCCAAATCCCAGAAGGGAAGATTGGAATACCTGCACTCAACATTTTGCAATTTGGTATCATGTGACAGAATACCTGAAGACCAGTGGAGGATGGCTCAGACACTCTTGTGATGATTTTAAACAAAATAAATGTTAATTAAACACTCAAAAAAAGTTAACTAAATATAAATGTAACTATATTAATGGCTATGTACAGAGGGCGGGATTAAGCGCAGTCCATCGCAACCTGCAGGCGAGAGTGAAACAATGTGGCCCCAAAGCCCCTCTGCCCAGCTTACTCCGAGCTAATGTCCAATCTCCAGAAAACAAGCTCGACAAACTTAAAGCCAGACTCACTTTTCAAAGAGAACTGAGGGGCTGCTGTATGCTCTGCTTTACGGAGACAGGGCTCACTCCTGCTTCACCGGACTGTGCCCTACAACCAGAGGGCTTCTCAATCCACCGAATGGACCGTACGGCAGCCTCAGGCAAGGCAAGGGGAGGTGGGGTCTGCCTCCTAATCAACACCTCCTGGTGCCTAGATGTAGCAACACTGGCGAGTTTCTGCTCCCCGGACCTGGAATACCTGACACTAAAATGCCGTCCCTACTACCTTCCGCGGGAGTTCAGCTCCTTTATCCTGACGGCAGTTTACACCCCACCCCATGTGAACGTGAAAATTGCACTGGACGAAATATTCACCACCACAAATAGCCTTGAAACAAAAGATCCCGAGGCCTTGTTCATTGTAGCTGGGGACTTCAATTAGGCCAAGCTCAAGAGCATACTACCAAGTTACCACCAACACATCACCTGTTCCACCAGAGGCCCAAACATCCTGGACCACTGCTACACAAATATCAAACATGCCTACCGCTCTGTCGCCCGCCCACACTTTGGCAAATATGACCACAAGGCTGTGCTTCTGCTCCCGGCTTATAAGCAAAACCTGAAGCAGGAGAATCCATCAAAGAAATTTGTGCATTGTTGGTCTGAGGAATCGGATGATCTCCTACGGGACTGCTTAGAGTCAGTGGACTGGTCAGTATTTAAAAACTCTGCGACCAGCCTGAACGAGTACACCACTACAGTAACTGACTTCATCAGTAAGTGTGTAGAAGACTGTGTGCCAAAGAAGCAAATCCACGTGTTTCCCAACTGGAAACCCTGGATGAACAGGAATATCCATTGCTTGCCGAAGTCTAAGTCTGAGGCGTTCAAGTCAGGCGACCCTGACCTCTAGAAGAAAGCCAGATATGATCTAAAGAAATCCATCAAAAATGCCAAAAGACAGTACCGGACCAAGCTCGAGTCCCAGGCTAGCCACACGGATCCCTGCCATCTATGGCAAGGTCTGCAAGACATAACAGGCTACAATATAGAACAATACAGCACAGAACAGGCCCTTCGGCCCTCGATGTTGTGCCGAGCAATGATCACCCTACTCAAACCCACGTATCCACCCTATACCCGTAACCCAACAACCCCCCCTTAACCTTACTTTTTAGGACACTACGGGCAATTTAGCATGGCCAATCCACCTAACCCGCACATCTTTGGACTGTGGGAGGAAACCGGAGCACCCGGAGGAAACCCACGCACACACGGGGAGGACGTGCAGACTCCGCACAGACAGTGACCCAGCCGGGAACCGAACCTGGGACCCTGGAGCTGTGAAGCATTTATGCTAACCACCATGCTACCATGCTGCCATGTAAAATCATCGGCTCCAACGCACCCCTCTCTGATGAGCTCAATGCATTCTATGCCTGCTTTGAGCAATAGGTCAGCGAGAGCGAGCCCTCCACCCCAGAAGCCGCGGATGAAATTGTATCTGAAATCACCACTGCAGACATCAGAGCAGCCTTCTCGAAGATCAAGCCATGGAAAGGCACTGGCCCGGATGGGGTACCCGGACGATCACTCAGGTCTTGTGCGGGTCAGCTGGCGGGGGTATTCGGAGACATCTTCAACCTCTCTTTACAATAATCTGAGGTCCCTATCTGCTTCAAGAAAGCGACCATCATCCCTGTACCAAAACAAAGTCAAGTAGCGTGCCTTAATGACAATCGTCCAGTGGCTCTGACATCCATCATCATGAAGTGCTTCGAAAGGTTAGTCATGGCACGAATCAACTCCAGCCTCCCAGATTGCCTTGATCCACTACAGTTTGCCTACCGCTGCAACAGGTCCACAGCAACACCATCTCCATAGCCCTGCATTCTACCCTGGAACACCTAGATAACAAAGACACCTAGGTGCGGAATTCTCCACACCTTTGGGGGCTAGGCCCACGCCGGAGTGGTTGGCACCATGCTGACTGGCGGCAAAACCGGCGCCAACGGCCTTTGACACCAGCCGACCCGCATCGAGGCTGGCCGAAAGGCCTTCGCCGGTTCGCACATGCGCCGGTGCGTCAGCTGCCGCTGACTTCACCACCGGCGCATGCGCGGTAGGGAGGTCCCTTCCGCCTCCGCCATGGTGGAGGTCGTGGCGGCAGCGCAAGAAAAAGTGTGCCCCCACGGCACTGGCCCTCCCGCCGGTCGGTGGGCCCCGATAGCGGGCCTGGCCACCTTGGGGGCACCCCCCGGGTCCGATCGCCCCCCGCCGCCCCAGGACCCCGGGGGGCCGCTCGTGCCACCAATCCCGCCGCCACCAAAGGTGGTTGAAACCACGGCGGCGGGATTGGCCTCTGAGTGGCGGGACTTTGGCCCATCGCGGGCCGGAGAATCGCCGCGGGGGGCACGCCAATCGGCGCGGCGTGATTCCCACCCCCGCCAATTCCCGGGTGGCGGAGAATTCCGGCCACGACGGGGGCGGGATTTCCGCCGGTCCCAGGCTATTCTCCGACCCTGCGGGGGGGTCGGAGAATTTCGCCCCTATGTCATACTCCTATTTATCGACTACAGCTCAGTCTTCAACACCATAATTCCTACGAAACTCATCTCCAAACTCCGTGGCCGTGGCCCCGGCTCCTCCCTCTGTGACTGGATCCTAAACTTTCTAACCCACAGACCACAATCAGTAAAGATAGGCAACAACACCTCCTCCACGATCATCCTCAACACCGGTGCCCCACAAGGCTGTATCCTCAGCCCCCTACTATACTCGTTATACAACTATGACTGCTTGGCTAAATTCCCCTCCAACTCGATTTTCAAATTTGCTGATGACATGACCGTAGTGGGTCGGATTTCAAACAATGACGAGACAGAGTATCGGAATGAGATAGAGAATCTGGTGAAATGGTGCGACCACAATAATCTCTCCCTCAATGTCAACAAAACAAAGGAGATTATTATCGACTTCAGGAAGCGTAGTGGAGAACATGCCCCTGTATCAATCAATGGGAACGAAGTAGAAAGTGTCGTGAGCTTCAAGTTTTTAGGTGTACAGATGAGCAACAGCCTGTCTTGGTCCCCCCCATGCCGACACAGTTAAGAAAGCCCACCAACGACTACTTTCTCAGATGATGAAGGAAATTTGGCATGTCAGCTACGACCCTCACCAACTTCTACAGATGCACCATAGAAAGCATTCTTTCTGGTTGTATCACAGCTTGGTATGGAGCCTGCTCTACCCAAGACCGCAGGAAACTACAAAAGATTGTGAATGTAGCCCAGTCCATCACGCAAACCAGCCCCCCATCCATTGACTCTATCTATAATTCCCGCTTTCTCAGGAAGGCAGCCAGCATAATTAAGGACCCCACGCACTTCGGACATACTCTCTTCCACCTCCTTCCGTCAGGAAAAATATACCAAAGTGTGAGGTCATGTACCAACTGACTCAAGAACAGCTTCTTCCCTACTGCCATCAGACTTTTGAATGGACCTACCCCTTATTAAGTTGATCTTTTCTCTGCACCTTGCTATAACTGTAACATTATATTCTGCAGTCTCTCCTTCCTTCCTTATGTACGGTATGCATTGTTTGTACAGCATGCAAGAAACAATACTTTTCACTGTATACTAATACATGTGACAATAATAATCAAATCCATGTGGTGTACATACATCCACAACTCTGATAGGGAGGGAGTTCCAGGATTTTGACCCAGTGACAATGAAGGAATGGCAATATACTTCTTAGTCAATATGGTGAGTGACTTGGCGATATTCCTGGTCGCGGTGTTCCCATGTATCTCCTGCCATTGACCTCTAGATGGTGCTGTCATGGGTTTGGAAGGTGCTGCCTATGTGTCTTGGTGAGTTCCTGAAAATCATCTTGTAGATGATACACACTGCTGCTTTATGCATCACTGATGGAAGAAATGAATGTTTCTGGAAGGGTGCCAATCAAGCAGGTTGCTTTGTCCTCGATGGTGTTGTTGGAGCTGCACTCATCCAGGCAAGTGGAGAATATTCCATTACACTCCTGGCTTGTGCCTTGTAGGTGGTAGATAGTCTTTGGGGAGTCAGGTGGTAGGTTTCTCACAACACGATTCCCAGCCTCTGGCCAGCTCTTCTAGCCACAATATTTATATGGCTATTCCAGTTCGGTTTCTGGTCAATGCTATCCCTGCAGGAAATTGATAGTGTGGAATTCAGTGATGGTAAAGCCATTGAGTGTGAAGGGGCAATGGTTTGAGTCTTTCTAATTGGAGATGGTCACTGCCTGGCACTTGTGTGGCAGGAATGTTACTTGCCACTTGTCAGCCCAAGCCTGGATATCATCCAGGACGTGGACTGTTTCAGCATCTGCGGAGTCGTGAATGGTGCCAAACATTGCACAATCATCAGCGAATATCCCCAAATCTAACCTTATGTTGGAAGGGAGGTCATTGATGAAGCAGCTGAAGATGATTGGGCCGAGGACACTCCCCTGAGGAGCTCCTGCAGTCATGTCCTGGACTGGAGATTACTGAGCTCCAATAAGCACAGCCTTCCTTTGTGCCATGTATGTCTCTGACCAGTGGAGCATTTTCCCCTCATTCCCATCGACTCTAGTTTTGCTGGGGCTCCGTGATCTCACACTGGATCAAATGCTACTTGATGTCAAGGGCAGATGCTCTCACTTCATCCCCGGAGTTCAGCTCGTTCAGTCCTCCAACTCCCCCACGCAAAGGCAGACCTCACTGTCCATGGCCAATCGCAATGACCGTTCACATCTCTATCCTGAAATATCCCCAAAGGTCTCATGCTTGAGGGAAGGGACATTCCTACTGAAGGTCAAATGTGAGTCTCAGTGGGCAAGGGCAATGCCAGGGCAAACATGTTCTGGAGATGGGAGGGCACCAGAGCTGTGAGCATGCAATCACTACCAATGATGGTCTTAGATTGGCTGCCTCAAGGGCAGAATGTCCAAGTATTCAGGCAATTGTTTGTAATTGGCCAATGTGAGAGAGGGGATGGAGTGGGTGAGGCTCATTGGAAAGGTGCTTGCATAGGGAGGTGTGCATGGGTGGATATTCCAGATTCTGTGAGGGCCGCAGGTCAGGACATTGCAGGACTCCTTATAGCTCACTTTTATGTTTCCTTCCTTTCAGTTATTGATTTGAGACAATCATGGAGGCAGTCGAGCTAAAAGTTCTATTGACAGCTGTGCAACAGCAGCAATGACATTGACCTGCCACAGCATGTGATCAGGAAAAGGCCCTACAGTGGAAGGAGCAGGGCCACAGATGGCAGAACCTCGGAGGAGGTACCATTGGTCATGGGTCTACCATTTGTTGCTCGTTCTGGGTGAGTGTGCTGTACTCTCAATTTGGCTCTGTTTTATTCCTTAGCTCTAGAGTTGCGAGGTATCGTTAAGATACCGCCACAAGTTTCAAGTTCAAGTTCAGACCAATAACTCAATACACCAGTTAGTAAGTTCAAACAAGACACGTTTATTATAATACAGTTATCTACTACTTATGCATATAAAACTACAAGACTAGGCTAATCCTACCACTAACAGGCCAATACTTATCTGGAATAAGGGAACTGCCGGATCAGGGAACAATGGCCTCTTGCTTTGTCCTGGATCTGCAGGCTTCCAGTCGGTGTGGACTAAAGGGGTCAGGAGTGTCTACTCTCGTAGCGTGCATTGTATGACACTTACTTGATGGCGGCTGCTGACCAGGCCTCTCCTTCTCAAGGTTCTTCGAGAGCTGCTAAGATGTTCTGCTGGGAGGGCCGGCTAAGAACGCTGGTCAAGAGGAGCTGGTCAAGAGAGTGAATCAGTCATGGAACCTGACTTTTATAGGTCCCAGGGGCTTTGCATCCTTCTGGGCGGACCCTCTATAAACCTGCAATCAATTGGGTCTCTTCCCAATTGATTTGAATTTCCCCAATAACGGGCCGTTCCTCGATTACCCGGCGATTCCTTACACCTTATTGACGTTCTTTGTCTTAGACTCTACTGGCACCGGAATATCTGGCCTTCCATAGAATGTTTAACTGTTGAAAAATGAAATGAAATGAAAATCGCTTATTGTCATGAGTAGGCTTTAATGAAGTTACTGTGAAAAGCCCCTAGTCGCCACATTCCGGCGCCTGTCCGGGGAGACTGGTACGGGAATCGAACCGTGCTGCTGGCCTGCCTTGGTCTGCTTTAAAAGGCAGTGATTTAGCCTGGTGAGCTAAACCAGCCCTGTCCATTGTGCTTGGGAATCACCGTAAATCGCTTTATTAATATGCGCAGCTTGTTAGTTACAATTCTGTTGGGTTTCTGTGGCAGCTAGAATACAGGGGATTCTGCAGACTGCTGGTTTCTTTGTCAATGTCCATTTTACCCTGCAATCTTTCTGTTCTTCCATTATGTGTGAAGAAGTGGACAACCCAGGTGGCTACACATTGGACACTTCCTACCTCCAGAAGTCCAATGCCGATGAAGTCTATGTCTGTCCCGGGGGGATGGTGGACCATTGTTGCCAGATACTGCAGGATTTGGCAGCACATGAACTGGGAGGTCCCAGGGGCCCTGAAAAGCTTGCCACTCTAAAATTTTATGCCAGCGGCTCGTTTCAGGGCTGCACGTGTGACCAGTCTACCGCACACAAGTGCATAAGCGAGGTTGTGGCTCTGTCTTTGCAACTCCAGCATTTCTGGATTGACCGGACCCAGGGTCACATCAATAGCCCAGACTTCTACAAAGTGCTGAGCTCCATTCAAATGTTGGATCTAAAGGAGGATCGTACAGATATGGGATTCTCCTAAATCCCCCGATGGCCCGACGGCGCCGTAAAAAAATGGCGCGAACCACTCCGGCGTCGGGCCAACCAGAAGTTGCGGAATGCTCTGCACTTCCAGGGGCTAGCCCCGCGCTGGAGCGGTTGGCACCAGAAGGCTGGCGCAAAAAACCGGTGCCCCCGGCAGCGGGGCTGGCCGAAAGGCTTTCGCCGGTCAGCGCATGCGCCGGCAGTGACGTCAGCGGCCAGCTGCCGCTGACGTCACCACCGGCGCATGCGCGATGTGGGTTTCTCTTCCGCCGGTCGGTGCATGCGCCGGCAGTGACGTCAGCGGCCAGCACTGCCGGCGCATGCGCGATGTGGGGTTCTCTTCCGCTTCCGCCATGGCGGCCGTGGAAGGAGAAAGAGTGCACCCAGGGCACTGGCCCGGAGTCTGAGCGGGGGGCCCCGATCGCGGGCCAGGCCACCGTGGGGGCACCCCCCGGGGTTTGATCGCCCCCCGCCCACCCCAGGACCCCGGGGCCCGCTCGCGCCGCTGATCCCGCCGTTACAGAGGTGGTTCAAACCTCGGCGGCAGGAGAGGCCTCCCAGCGGCGGGACTTCGGCCCATGCGGGCCGGAGAATCACCGCAGGGGCCTCGCCAATCGGAGTGGCGAGATTCCCGCCACCGCCACTTCCCGGGTGGCGGAGAATCTCTACCATGGCGGGGGCGGGATTTTCGGCGGCCCCAGGCGATTCTCTGGGGTTCGGAGAATTTCGCCCCAGATCTGCGATGATTTGAAAGATAATTGAGCGTGATTCTCTGTCGGTGGGAACCTCCGATTCGCCGGCAGCGCACTCACCCCCGCAGTTTACCCGACGGTGTGGAGGCAACCACAATGGGAAACCCCATTCGCCGGCTACCAGGACGGAGAATTCCGCTGCCGGCGGGGGCATGCTGCAATAGAAATCGGGTGTGGCAAGACGGAGAATCCCGCCCAATTGTCTTTTCAAATGTTCTGCTCTTGAACAAAAGGGATCCACAAAAATGCTGCAAGCCATTTCTGACCTGGGCTCCCCAAGCTACGCTTCACTCCCCCCCTCCCGCCAACCCCCCACCCCACACTGTCTGTGAATAATTTCTTACAAGCCTGATCGCAGTGGATTCAACCAGAATTCATAGGCCTCACTTGCATTTAAGTGGGACCTGATTCCTGAATCCAGTATGAGCTTCATGATTTGCAATCAATCCCCCAACCTGAGTGCAAGTTTAATTTCTTCCTCATTATCCTCGGAGATGCGATGGGTGCAAGAAATAAAATGGAATTGGAGAGTACCGTTGATTAAAAAATTAAACCGTATGATAAGCATCCAGGGTGCAAGATCTAATAAAATTTGTATTGTCAACATGAATACCACCTGACCAATGTGAAGTCTCAAAGATCCTAGTTATTGCACTGTGTAGCACAGCAGGTTGAATAATCGAGGGATTTTTAATGAAGCGTTTGTATTAGAATATCAATACTTCCCAGCAGGGTTCAAACATTCTACATTCTGCGATTATTTTTCAAATCATTGATTCAGCAATAGCTTTAGGTAATGGGTAAAAACACAACCCCCTCAGTTGCTATGAATTTGATCTGACCAAGTCCATTAAGTGACAAATACTGCTATTACGTTCAAAGGCACTACTGATGTTCATGTAATTTAAAAGTATGAGGGTGTGTAATGTTGCATGAATGGAACAAACAACTTTCATCAAACTTGACCTTATTCTCCATTCTGCCTATTTCTTGACAGTTACTTGTGATTACCTTGTTTGATTTCCTTGTATCCCTGAGGGACATTTTGTGAGAGTGAATATGTGTTTACTGGCTTTTGATTTTAGCAGCTATCAGTTCCACAAAAAGACCATGCCATGTTTTGAATTCAGTGCAAGTTTCAGAATGCAAGCTGGAAGAAGATGGTCTGACTGCACAGCAGAGTTTACAGATGTGATAAGCATAGTTTGAGCACAATGAGGCATGAAAGCAACAGTGATTACATCCCAGGCAAGACAAACATTGAAGCCTTTGAACAGCAGGTTCTCTGGAGCTGATGTCAGTTTTATCTTTTTAACATTAGGCAAGTGTTTCGATGAGAAAGCGTGGTGTGATTCCGGCACTTAGCACCCACTCAATTGAGCCGTGGCAGGACCGTGGCAAATTGGCTTGCCAGTGTGATTTTCTGGCATCATTCTCAGCCACAGAACTTTGGCCGCCGGTACTCTGAGAATACTGACTATAACATGCACAGTGCTTTATGCAATCAGTTGCAAGCAAATTTATGAAAGAGAGCTTCGGCATTTGTTAGATCCACATGTTTGAAAATGCAAAGTTCCCAATGGTTTTGGGTACCTGTACAGGTGCCTTTATCAATACGATGAATGGTGTCCATCAGGCAAGAAATCTGCACGTACTCCACATACCACACTGGACATATGGGTGCCCGTTTGTACAGGAACAGATAATTCAGAGGTAATAGAAAGAGTGGAATTTAGAACAATCAGCATCAATATGGAACAGTGCTCAATAGACTATTGAGATTTAAGTCAGACAAGTCCCCAGGGCTTCATGGCCTACATCCTTGGGTGTTACATAGAACATAGAACATACAGTGCAGAAGGAGGCCATTTGGCCCATCAAGTCTGTACTGACCCACTTAAGCCCTCACTTCCACATTATCCCAGTAATCCAACAACCCCTCCTAACCTTTTGGACACTAAGGGCATTTTAGCATGGCCAATCCACATAACCTGCACATCTTTGGACTGTGGGAGGAAACTGGAGCAGCCGGAGGAAACCCACGCAGACACGGGGAGACAGTACAGACTCCGCACAGACAATGACCCAGCGAGGAATTGAACATGGGACCCTGGCACTGTAAATCCACAGTGCTAGCCACTTGTGCTACCGTGCGTGCAGAAGGAATTGGCAACAGAGATAGTGGATCCATTGGTTCTAATATTCCAAAATTCTCTGGACATGTAAAAGGTTCCAGTGGATTGGAAAAATACTCACTTAACACCCTTATTCAAGAACGGAAGGAAGCAGAATTTGGGAAATTACAGACCAGTTAGTTTAACATCCTTTTTTGGGAAACTGATAGGATCAGTTATCAAAGAAGTAATATCAGGACATTTAGAACGTCAAAATGCAATCCATCAGAGTCAGCGTGGTTTTATGAAGTGTGAATCACGTTTGTCTAATTTGCAAGAGCTCTTCGAAGATGTGACAAAGCAAGTGGATAACGGGGATCTGGACTTCCGGAAGGTATCAGATAATGTGCCACACAGAGGTTAGATCACATGGGGTTAGGGGTAATTTATTAGCTCGGATAGAAGACTGGCTGATGGACAGGAGACAGAGATTTGGGATCAATGGGTCTTTTTCTGGATGCTAAGATATAACTAGTGGGGTGCCACAGTGTTCAGCCCTTGGGCTCCAACTATATACAATCAATATTAACGACTTGGGTAGAAGGTTCTATAGCCAAATTTGCAGATGATGCTAAAATAGGTGGAGCAGTAAGTTGCTGAATGAGGAAATAAGAACTTTACAAATGGAGATAGATAGGTTAGGTGAGTCGGCCAAAGCGAGCGGCACGGTGGTGAAGTGGTTAGCACTACTACCTCACAGTGCCAAGGACCCGGGTTTGATCCCGGCCCCGGGTCACTGTTCATGCGGAGTTTGCACATTCTCCCCATGTCTGAATGGGTCTCACCCGGACAACTCAAAGATGTGCAGGCTAGGTACATTGGCCATACTAAATTCCCCCTTAATTGGGAAAAAAAAATCATTGTATACGCTAAATGTATTTTTTTTAAAAGGTGAGTGGGCCAAAATGTGACAGATGGAGTTTCATGTGAATAAGTGCGAGGTCATCAATTTTGGTCGGAAAAATGAAGAGGCAATTTACTATCTAAATGGGGAGAGACTTTGTGGTCCTCCATTGCAGAGGGATTTGGGTGTCCTTGTGCATGAGTCACAGAAAATAGCATGCAAGTATACCAGGTATAAAGAGAACAAATTAAATGTTGGCATTTATAGCTAAAGGAATAGAGTATAAAGCTAAGGAAGTGTTGTTGCAACTACACAAGGCATTGGTGAGACTGCACCTGGAGTATTGTACACAGTTTTGATCCCCTTATTTGAGGAGATATAGAGTGGCATTGGAGGCAGTTCAGGGGAGCTTCACTAGATTAATTTCAGAGATGAAGGGTTTGTCTTACGAAGAGAGATTGAGCAGTTTGGGCCTATACTCTCTTAAATTTGGAAAAATGAGGGGCGATCAAATTGAGGTATACAAGAAAATAAAAGGTATGGATAAAGTAGACGTGGAGCGGATGCTCCCTCTTGTGGGGCATTCTAGAACGAGAGGTCATAGACTCAAGATAAGGGGTAGCAAATTTTTTTAAAAGGTGATGGGAAACTACTCGCAAAGGGTCGTGAATCTGTGGAATTCACTATCTCAGAGTTCGGTAGATGCTGGGACGGTGAGTAAATTTAAGGAGGAATTAGACAGATTTTTAATTAATAATGGGTTGCAGGGTTACGGAGAATGGGCAGGACGGGGGAGTTGATGAGATCGTATTGAACGGTGGAGCAGGCTCGAGAGACTTAATTGCCTGCTCCTAGTTCTTATGTACTAAGAAAGAAACACTCTGTCTAATTCAAGCTTCCACCTCTTGGTCTGTAGCCCTATAGGTAAAAGAACCTCAAGCACAAATCTGGTGTTCTTGATTAATAAGCGGATCAGGGGGAGATATGGGGAGAAGGCAGGAGAATGGGGATGAGGAATATATCAGCCATGATTGAATGGCAGAGCAGACTCTGGCCTTATTCTGCTCCTATGTCTTATGGTCTTATGGTAAAACCAGCATACAGGTCTTTTTGTTTTGCATTCCTTCTCACTAAAGTTCCGACTCATGCACGTTTGAAGAATAAATGTTCTCATCTCATACTTTGCACTAATCTTATAATCATCTCTGCACTCGTAGGGATAGAATGAAAACACCATGACATTGGGTTTTGGACAATGAGATCCTTGCTACATTTTGAGACTTTTTTTAATGTTCATCGGGTTCAGGGGCTTCTGACCATTCCCCAGGTGGAATCTTCACTTCCTGCAATGTGTTTTTTTATTTGTCCTTGAGATGTATGATTCACTGACAATGCCAACATTTAATGCCTACTTCTCATTGCCCTTGCTGGAGGTGAACCACCATCTTGAATTTCTGCAGTCTGTGTGATGCAGTGCTGTTAGACAAGGGAATTCCAAGAGATTGACCTTGCGTCAATGGTCAAATAACAATATGGTGCTAAATCAGAAGAGTGTGTGGCTTAGGGGAACTTGCAGGTGGTGGTGTACTCCTATTGACTACTCAATCTGACCAATATGTAGACATTTGTCGTGAACCAAAGGAGCAAATTTTAAAAAAGCCCTTCTACTGTAATTCAGCTGCCAGTTATATCACACGATTCATCTCAACTTTGGAATGCAATGGATTAAACTTTTAAATAAGGAAGTGAGGTTAGCAAGTGCGTAGCTCAGTCATAAAGACTGGAATGGACCTAACTTCAAATATGTTCTATACCAAATTAGTTTGATCTCACCTGAACAACAATAAAGGTGCTGCAATGGCCTCACAGCTCCTAAATTGAAAGGTTAAAATTAGCCTGCGTTTCCGCTTCTTTCATCATCCAGTGACTCCAACTGGGAGTGATGGAAAGTTGGCTGTCATTTTGCTCCACATATTTTACACTAATCGCACAAAGTCAGAATGATCTTAATCACTTTCATGTGGACTGGAGTCACAAATAGGTAAACCAGATAAGTACAAGTTTCCTTCACTACAATTAGTTAATCAATTGAATTTTTAAACACTCTGACAACTTAATGACCACATTCACCCATACAAACTTTTATAACCTGACAGCAGGCCCAGGATCTGCAACATCAGAGTCCCTGTGGCCTCACCTGAATATAGATGAGGGGGCGGGGCTAACCCCCCTTTTCCAATGACTGCTGGGATATAAATACCCCAGCCCAGGTGAGGGCCGGGCGTGGGGAGACCCTTTGGGGAGTAGGAGGACTGTTTGGTTAGGAGAATAAAACCAAACCTTTCTGCAGTCATCACTTCCGAGTGGTCGCTTACCTGAGACTTTACACAAACCTTTTTGAGATTCATTTGACCATGGTGGGTTTTAAATAGGCTTATTCTGGATCATTAATCTAGGCCTCAGGATGACTCATCTAGTAACGTAACAGCCCCTTCATGTCCTTGAAAGTTGCTGCATGCCTGGAGGGTCTTTGATTATTTTGTACATAAGTAGGACATATCGAGAGACTGACACTGTATATATCAAGATGGGAGGTAAATGAAGGAAAGTATTTCAGGGGGAGTAACGGCAAAATATGCTGCAAATCTGAAACAAAAACAGAAGCGTTCTGAAGACGAGTCATATTTGACTCAAAACTCTAACTCTGTTTCTCTCTCCACAGGTGGTGACAGACCTGTTGAGTTTGTCCAGTACTTGCTGCTTTCATTTTCGGTGGAGTTTTTTTATTAAAAGTGGTGTGATCGGCCCCAAATGATACGGTGTTGTGGTACCATCAAGCAAAGCAGTTCAAGAAAGAAGTCCCTGCTCTGAGCAACTGGGAATCGCAGAATATACATCGGTCAGATTGCCCTCATTCTGAGAATAATTTTAAAAAAGGAGCTCTGGTTCTCTATATGTCAGGTCTAACAAAATATCCTGCCTGAAGCAATTGTTTTGTTCACTTTCCATTAATGACTGGCCTATATAAGCAGCATTTTTATTTTGGAATAACACATTTCCTTATTCCAGTGAAGACTTTTATCACTCTCCATAGCATTGTCCATAGCATTGTCCACTTCATGTCGAAGAGTATTTTAATCTGTAAATGTGTAAATTAGAGAACCATTTACAACAATTGTTAAACATGGTGAGCTAAAGCAATTTCTATTTTTGGCTCCACAGGAGGCTAAGCGGGAAGATGTGCTTCAAGTTATTTCCAGTTGAAAGGTAGATTTTTGTTATTGTTCTTTACCAATGCAGTAGAGGCAATAGATTGGATTGGATTGGATTGGTTTATTGTCATGTGTACCGAGGTACAGTGAAAAGTATTTTTCTGCAAGCAGCTCAACAGATCATTAAGTACATGGGAAGAAAAGGGAATAAAAGAAAATACATAATAGGGCAACACAAGGTATGCAATGTAACTACATAAGCACTGGCATCGGATGAAGCATACAGGGTGTAGTGTTAATGAGGTCAGTCCATAAGAGGGTCATTTAGGAGTCTGGTAACAGCGGGGAAGAAGCTGCTTTTGTCTGTTCGTGTGTGTTCTCAGACTTCTGTATCTCTTGCCTGATGGAAGAAGTTGGAAGAGTGAGTAAGGGTGGGAAGGGTCTTTGATTATGCTGCCCACTTTTTCCAGGCAGTGGGAGGTGTAAATGAAGTCAATTGATGGGAGGCAGGTTTGTGTGATGGACTGGGCTGTGTTCACGACTCTCTGAAGTTTCTTGTGGTCGTGGGCCGAGCAGTTGCCATACCAGGCTGTGATGCAGCCAGATAGGATGCTTTCCATGGTGCATCTGTAAACTTTGGTATGAGTTAAAGTGGACATGCCGAATTTCCATAGTTTCCTAAGGAAGTAAGACCATAAGACATAGGAGTGGAAGTAAGGCCATTCGGCCCATCGAGTCCACTCCGCCATTCAATCATGGCTGATGGGCATTTCAACTCCACCTACCAGCATTCTCCCCGTAGCCCTTAATTCCTCGCGACATTAAGAATTTATCTATCTCTGCCTTGAAGCCATTTAGCATCCCGGCCTCCACTGCACTCCGCGACAATGAATTCCACAGGCCCACCACTCTCTGGCTGAAGAAATGTCTCCGCATTTCTGTTCTGAATTTACCCCCTCTAATTCTAAGGCTGTGCCCACGGGTCCTCGTCTCCTCGCCTAACGGAAACAGTTTCTTTGCGTCCACCCTTTCTAAGCCATGTATTATCTTGTAAGTTTCTATTAGATCTCCCCTTAACCTTCTAAACTCCAATGAATACAATCCCAGGATCCTCAGCCGTTCATCATATGTTAGACCCGCCATTCCAGGGATCATCCGTGTGAATCTCCGCTGGACACGCTCCAGTGCCAGTATGTCCTTCCTGAGATGTGGGGCCCAAAACTGGACACAGTACTCCAAATGAGGCCTAACCAGAGCCTTATAAAGGCTCAGTAGCACATCGCTGCTTTTATATTCCAACCCTCTTGAGATAAATGACCGCCATGATGTGGAGATGCCGGCGTTGGACTGGGGTGAGCACAGTAAGAAGTCTTACAACACCAGGGTAAAGTCCAGCAGGTTTGTTTCAACTCACCTGAAGAAGGAGCCGTGCTCCGAAAGCTCGTGTTTGAAACAAACCTGTTGGACTTTAACCTGGTGTTGTAAGACTTCTTACTTAGATAAATGACAACATTGCATTCGCTTTCTTAATCACAGATTCAACCTGCATGTTTACCTTTAGGGAATCCTCGACTAGCACTCCCAGATCCCTTTGTACTTTGGCATTATGAATTTTCTCACCGTTTAGAAAGTAGTCTATGCTTGGATTCTTTTTTCCAAAGTGCAAGACCTCACATTTTCTCACGTTGAATTGCATCAGCCATTTCCTGCACCACTCTCCCAAACTGTCTAGATCCTTCTGCAGCCTCCCCACTTCCTCAGCACTACCTGCCTGACCACCTAACTTCGTATCATCGGCAAACTTCGCTAAAACCCTAGTTGCCACATTCCGGCACCTGTTTGGGGAGGCCAGTATGGGATTTGAACCCGCGCTGCTGACATTGTTCTGCATTACAAGCCAGCTGTTGAGCCCAGTGTGCTAAACCAGCCCCTAAATTTAGAGTACCCAATTCATTTTTTCCATTTAAGGGGCAATTTACCATGGCCAATTCACCTAACCAGCACATTTTTAGTTTGTGGGGGCGAAACCCACGCAAACACGGGGAGAATGTGCAAGCTCCACATGGACAATGACCCAGAGCCAGGATCGAACCTGGGACCTTGGCACCGTGAGACTGCAGTGCTACCACTGTGCCACTATGCTGCCCTTGTAGAATTTACAGTGCGGAAGGAGACCATTCGGTCCATCACGTCTGCACCGGCCCTTGGAAAGAGCACCCCTCTTAAGCTCATGCTGCCACCCTATCCCCCGTAACCCCGTCCAACCTTTTTGGACACTAAGGCCAATTTAGCATGGCCAATCCACCTAATCTGCACTTCTTTGAACTGTGGGAGGAAACCGGAGCACCCGGAGGAAAACCACGCACACACGGGGAGAATGTGCAGACTCCGCACAGACAGTGACCCAAGCCGGGAATCGAACCTGGGACCGTGGAGCTGTGAAGCAACTGTGCTAACCACTGTGCTACCACGCTGCTGTGCTTTGTTGGTGGTAGCGTCGACGTGGGTGTTTTTTATTTTTATTTTTATTCATTTGAGGGATGCTGGCTTCACTGGTGAGGCCGGCATTTATTGGCCATTCTTTCTTGTCCTTGAGAAGTTGGGCAGCACGGTAACATTGTGGATAGCACAATTGCTTCACAGATCCAGGGTCACAGGTTCGATTCCGGCTTGGGTCACTGTCTGTGTGGGGTCTGCACATCCTCCCCGTGTGTGCGTGGGTTTCCTCCGGGTGCTCCGGTTTCCTCCCACAGTCCAAAGATGTGGAGGTTAGGTGGAATGGCCATGATAAATTGCCCTTAGTGTCCAAAATTGGTCTTAGTGTTGGGTAGGGTTACTGGGTTATTGGGATAGGGTGGAGGTGTTGACCTTAGGTAGGGTGCTCTTTCCAAGAGCTGGTGCAGACTCGATGGGCCAAATGGCCTCCTTCTGCACTGTAAATTCTATGGTAAAGTCACAGGTTAAGACAAGAGGAGAAGTCGGAGAGTGAAGATAAAGGTGAAGTGCAATTATCAGAAACATTTTTTGATCAGATGGTTGGAAAAGAACAGGTGGAGGATAAGGCAGATATTTTTAGTTCAAAAAAATTGTCAGAGTTACAACAAAAGGATATAGAAATAAAACGGATGTATCAGAAAGCATATACGGAAGAGGAATCTGAGTGCATACCAGTGTTATTACCATAAAAGTGATGTCTTGATGAGAAAATGGAGACCTTTACATATACAGGCAGATGGAAAGTGGGCAGAAGTTCATCAAATAGTATTGCCGGTAGGGTATAGAAAGGAGGTGTTGCGAGTTGCACATGAGGTACCAGTGGGAGGTCATTTGGGAACAAGGAAAACTCAAGCTAAAATCCAGAAACACTTTTATTGCCCTGGACTACATAAAGATGTAGTTAAGTTTTGTCAATCCTGTCATACATGTCAAGTGATAGGGAAACCTCAAGCAGTGATAAAACCAGTACCCTTAATACCGATTCCAGCATTTTAGGAACCTTTTACAAGGGTGCTAACTGATTGCATAGGATCGCTTCCTAAAACAAAAAGTGGGAATCAATATCTTTTGATGATAATGAATGTGGCTACTCGGTTTCCAGAGGCCATTCTAGTAAGTAATATTACAGCTAAAAAGATTGTGGAGGAGTTACTTAAATTCTTTACTAGATATGGACTACCCACAGAAATACAATCGTATCAAGGATCAAATTTTACCTCAAGGTTATTCAAAGAAGTTATAGATAGCTGAGGAATAAAACAATTTAAATCAACTGCGTACCATCCAGAATTGCAGGGAGCGTTAGAAAGGTGGCATCAGACATTAAAGACAATGTTGAGGGCTTATTGTCAAGATTATCCAGACGATTGCAATAAAGGAATTCCATTCATACTGTTTGCAATTAGGGGTGCACCTAATGAATCAACCAAATTTAGTACTTTTGATCTAATTTTTCATCATGAGATAAGAGTACCACTTAAATTGATTAAGGAAAAATTGGTGACAGAGAAATCAGAAATTACATTATTGGATTACGTGTCAAATTTTAGGGAACGATTAAATAGAGCAGGTGAATTGGCTTGACAGCATTTAAAAGTTGCACAAAATGTGATGAAACGGGTAGCGGACAGGAAATCCAAAGTTCGTAGTTTTGCCAGTGGAGATAAAGTTTTAGTGTTGTTACCAGTGGTAGGTGAACCTTTAAAAGCAAGGTTTTGTGGACCTTATCAGATTGAAAGGAAATTAAGTGAGGTGAATTATGTGGTTAAAGACACCAGATAGAAGGAAGACTCACCAAGTGTGTCAAAGGGAAGGAGAGAAAAACTAGGAGGTTTTAATGATTCTAACTCAAAGTGATGAATCAAAACCAGATGACTTGGAATTTGACATACCTCAAATTAAATTGGACAATGAGGATGTTCTTAAAAATTGGGATAAATTGTTGAGTTACCTTCCAGAGGAAAAATGAACTGACCTGAAAGAGTTATTGATATCACATGGGCAAGTTTGTGGAGATAAATTGGGAAGTACTAAAATGGCTATACATGATATAGATGTGGGAAATGCTGTTCCAATCAAACAACATTCATATAAACTTAATCCTTTAAAATTGGCACAGGTTAACAAAGAGATTGAGAGTATGCTTAAAAATGGCATAATTGAAGTGGGTTGCAGCCAATGGAGCTCGCCGATAGTGATGGTACCTAAACCAAATGGTACCCAATGGTTGTGTGTGGACTATAGAAAGGTTAATGCAGTTACAAGAATGGACTCTGATCCTATCCCACATTTGGAGGATTGCATTGAGAAAGTGGGATAATCAGCTTTTATTTCCAAACTGGATTTACTTAAAGGTTACTGGCAGGTACCTTTATCCGAAAAGGTGAAGGAGATTTCAGCTTTTGTGACTCCAGATGGTATATACCAATTCAAAGTTATGCCATTTGGCATGAAAAACGCCCCAGCCACATTTCAACGGTTAAATAACCAAGTTGTTTCAGGATTACCCAATTGTGTGGTATACATTGACGATCTGGTAATTTTCAGCCAGAGATGGACAGAACATTTAAAACATCTGATGGAGTTATTCATTCGACTTCAGGAGGTGGGTTTGGTGATAAACCGAGTCAAAAGTGAATTTGGAAAAGCCAAAGTCATTTTCCTTGGCCATACAATCGGACAGGGTCGAATAGTCACACGGGATGTGAAGTCAACAGTTGTTGAGGAGTTTCCGATATCCTCAAGACGAAGGGAAATAATGCAATTTCTTGGCATGAGTGGATTTGATCGAACATTTGTGCAAAAGGTTTGTAGCATGATTGCTCCACTGATGTACTTACTGAAGAAATATCGAAAATTTCAATGGACAGCGGAGTTTCAACAGATATTTAACTGCCTGAAAGCTGTGATAACCAATGCTCATGTGTTGGAGAATTGCAAGGGACTCTGTGATCAGATTGAACTAAAGTATCTGACTTTAAAGAGAAATGCCGAGGCGTAGTGAAATGGACAGATCGTGCAGAGACCCTGTTATTCAAAGAGACGTCAATCAAGAAGGATTTCAGTTGGAGGAAGAAGAACAAAAAAAAATGGACTATATTATGATACCTGTTTGTGTGTGTTGTTTTTTGAAACGAGAAAGTATATTTACTGTGTGCATTTCATAAAGGATAGTGAGAAGGTGAAAAATGAAACCATCTTGAAGTTGATGGTTTATTTATTTTTTCTTGGGGGGGAGGTGTCATGAGAATGTCACTTTATGAAATGACTATCTGCTCATGTTACTGCAGTGATGTCAGAGTGTGGGTGGAGCTGAGCTCTGGCTTTTCTTTTTAGTTTCACTTTGAGAAAAGCTTGGGTGTGTCTGTGTTTTTTGTTTTTGTTTTCAGTGTTGGAGCTGAAGCCAGACAAAGCAGGTGTACTGTTGATCACTCTGTCATGAAAAGACTATCTCTTGATCATTTGGTGAATTCAGAATTATAAATGTTCTCAGTAGTGAAATGCAAACCTGATGTGCTTCTGTTAAAAGGTGTATCTTTTGTCTTCTGGATGTTGTTAGGGAAGTTATTAAGGATTACCTGGTGTTTTAGTCTTTGGGGGTTGTATTTGAATTAATGGTTGCTAAGATGCTCACTGTATGTTTTAAAAAGGTTAACTTCAGCTCATATAATAAACATTGTTTTGTTTTTTAAAAATACATTTACATTTCTGCTGTACCACATCTGTAGAATGGACCGTTGCTCCCCATACCACAATCTATTAAAAGTTGTGGGTCAGGTGAACTCCATGATACACTTTGGGGTTCTCTAAACCCTGGCCCATAACAGTTTGTCCTGTCCTTGCAGCATGTTTGGAAGCTTCCAAGGACCAAGATTCACTATATCGCGCGTGAATAATTTTTGAACAACATATTGAAATACGACACATGCGACTACACAACGTTTACCAGTTTTGCTATTAATGAAAAGAAAGCTGACATTGTAGAGCCAAGCCAACAGTTACAGATCTTGAGATGAGAAAATAACTCAAATAAACGCTCGTTTCAAGAAAGAGAACAGGTTCTGCCGCACAGATAAAATAAGTTCCTGCAATTGAATTGGTTCAGACAGGTCCAATTCCCTACACAGTCCAAATGACAGATAAATTCATGTGGAGACGCCACGCGGATCAATTATTGTCAACACGCGTTAATGTACCAGTGTCAGAAGTACCACAGGAGGTAATGGTTGCCGTTCCATCTGACTGCGTGATTTCCAGTCCTTTTGCAGAAGCAAAGTTTGCGCCAGAAGTATCTGCTACTACTAAGCTTCCCTCAGATAAAGTGACTGGAATGGCTTCCAGAGTAGAGACATCAACTGAAAAACCCGAAAATACATTGAAGATCGAGAATGACAAAGTCCCTGAAGTGCGCAGGGAACTAGCGAGGAAAAGACTCCGACCTGATCATCTCTTATTGGCTGTGTTATTGCTATGTAATGATATAATACCTGCATTTACATATATAAATGTAAATGAATGTGTTAAAATACTAGTTATTAGTTGTATTGGACCTTAGAAGTAAAGGGGGAACGATGTTATATATGTGGGTTATTGAAGTTGCGTGCAACATCTCGTTAAAGAGCTGAGTCACATGACAGGCAATGATATCATCAGCTACCTCATAAGCTTTTGCCCTCCGTCTAGTGCCAGCCTTTGTACATTGAATACCAACCAAATAAACCTCTGTTGATCATTGTATTCAACCCAAGTGCATTTGCAATTATGGGGGATCCTCCATTTGGGATATAATGTTCTCCCCCCCCCCCCCCCCCCCCCCCCCCCCCGGGAGATGAATCGCCTCTGATTTGCATTTGCGCTGGAAGAGGGGATCCATAAGCGATTCCCTATCCCTTGCCATGCACATTTAAGCATTGTGGGGATTGCCAGGGATTCATCGCAAATCCCATTATCGGTATACCATTTTGAACGGGCGACCCAGTAGCGAGATCTGACGACTGGGCCCTCTCCACCCCAGCAATACAATTCCACCCCGGCCCACTGCGGGATTTCCTGTGTTAACCCACGCCGATAGCATGAGGGTGATCTAACCCCCCCCCCCCACACTAGAGACTTCCCCATAAGAAGACCCCCCACCAGGGACCTCTATAATAGAGACCCCCAGCAAAGACTTCCCATAAGAGCGACACCACCAGAGACCCCCCCCCCCCCCCATAAGACAGCCTGGAAGACCTCATTACAAAAACCCCTGCTTGGAAGAAGCCTCCCCCCCCCCCCCCACTCTCCCCCACACCACTCCCCATTACAGAACTCCCGGTCTGGAAGCAAGAGAGCAGTCAGACAGAGGCTGTAAAAAAAATCACTACTTTAAAACTCACCTGTGCAATACGCCCGCTGGCTCAGGCAGATAAATCTAGACCTATAAATTCCCAGAATGGGAAAACCACATCCGCTGGATTCAATTACCCTCAGATCTTTGATCTGCAATGCTTCCAGTCACATCAATTTGAAATTGATTTTACGTGACAGAGATTGACAGCTTGCACATACAGCCAACTGTCTGGATTGTTCAATTTTATTTCCCTTCACGCTTAAGGGGATTTCAAGGTACTCTGCTGTGAAACTAACCACAATGTTTATAAACATCTAGATATGATTGACAGCTCTTGCACCATATCAAAGACAGTTAAGTGCTTTCTTCAGTGACCAAAAGGAAGTAAGAGCACATAACTGTCTGGACTACTCTCTAGCTTCCAGGCATGGGTGACCATAATGGGGGGCTTCCAGGCAGGGGTCTCTGGAATGGGAGTTTTCTCGTGTAACCTGTAATCATAGAATTATAGAATCATAGAATTTACAGTGCAGAAGGAGGCCATTCGGCTCATCGAGTCTGCATCCGCTCTTGGAAAGAGCACCTTACTTAAGCCCATGCCTCCACCCTATCCCTGTGACCTAGTAACCTCATCTTACCTTTTTGGACACTGAGGGCAATTTATCATGGCCAATCCACCTAACCTGCATATCTTTGGACTGTGGGAGGAAACTGGAGCACCCGGAGGAAACCCATGCAGACACGGGGAGAACATGCAGACTCCGCACAGGCAGTGACTGAAGCCGCAAATCTAACCTGGGACCCTGGAGCTGTGAAGCAACTGTGCTAACCACTGTGTTACTGTGCTGCCCTTAATGGGGACGTTTCAGGCGGGGATGCAGTGGGGACAGACTGGTGGGGGTGGGATGAGCCGGAACAGCATTGTCGGGTGGAGGACGGAACTCCAATGGACTTTGGGGGCAACTCCCTCAAGGCGATAGCCCCTTGACCCACCCCAAGAGCCACCAGACCAGAGCCACATTGAAAAATACCTGTATCAATTCTCACCCACTTGAATCCCAGCCCAGAGGACCGTAGATCCACGCAGGCTTAGAGAATCCAGTATTCAGCCCGTTAATAGGATGAAAATGGGGCAATTTGACCCATTTGCATTCTTCTGCTGGCATGGGTCGCGGATGTTGCCGTCAGCGGGAGAACAGCCGATCGCGTAATTAGGCTGGCGCTGGATTCCTTGCCTCCTCGGGAACTCTGCCATCAGGGGCGTGCAGAGGAGAATCTAGCCCCTTATTCTTTTTAACATTTAGGACAAAGGTACAACAACTGACATCTCAGAGTTGCAGCATACATCTCATCCTATTTGTTTTCTCCACAGATTCAGCCTGACTTACTGGATGTTTCCAGGATTTCTTGTTCGTATTCCAAGATCCATTCGTGCCCAGGCCAATATTCCTCTTTTAACCGGCACAGTGGCACAGTGGTTAGCACTGCTGCCTCACAGCTCCAGAGCCCGGGTTCAATTCCGGCCTCAGGTGACTGTCTGTGTGGAGTCTGCATGTTCTCCCCGTGTCTGCGTGGGTTTCCTCCGAGTGCTCCGGTTTCCTCCCACAGTCCAAAGATGTGAGGGTTAGGTGGACCGGCCATGCAAAATTGCCCCTTAGTGTCCAAAAGGTTAGGTGGGGTTACTGGGTTTCGGGGTTGGGGTGGAGGTGTGGGCTTAAGTAGGATGCTCTTTCCCAGGGCTGGCACAGATGTGATAGGCCGAGTGGCCTCCTTCTGCATTGTAAATTCTATGAAATCTATAACCAAAACTGCTATCCATGTGCAAAGTGCTGCAGAGTGTGGAAAAACATGATATAAATTAAAGCTGTATAGAGTGAATATTTAAATTGCCTTTGGACTTTCCTTCAAATTTAACTATCGGGTTTTCTATTCAGATTTATTTTACATAATGAATATTAAATTCTCTGCTGGTTTAAGAATGTCAGTCAATTCTGATGAGCATCAGTTGCACAGACTGACGTGAATTTGTCTGCAATGACCTGCTTAAGCAGTGACCCTAATCTTCATGTAATTATCTTATCCTGACATTTATAGATCCCTTATCCATAGTGCAGTCATGCTGAGAGCTCCCTAGTCTCTGGGCTGCACAGTACTGAAGGTGAAAGCTGCAGGGAGATGATCAAACAAACACCAAGCCAGGGACCATTGGGAAGACGTGTAAGTTAGGCCTTGACATTTATAAAGCAATTGTCTATCCAAGTATATTTGTTCATCTGACTGCCAGTTTGCCTGCCTGCCATTCTCACTGTCTCCCTCCACTGTCAGCCTGTCTCACGGCCCCTCTGCCTGCTTACCTTCCTGAGACCCTGCCCGCCTGCCTCACTGCCTGCCTGTTTCACTGTCCCTCTGCCTGCGTAACTTCATGAGTCCCTGCCCAGCTGTCTCGCTGCTTCGTTGCCTGCCTCCCTGCCTCACTGCCTGCCTATTGATCTATCTATCTATCTTTCTATTTATCTACTAATCAATCTGACTATCTATCTACTTCTCAATCCAATTGTAGCTAGAATATGTAACGACCCAAATGAAGGATTTTGATTAATTTATGAATATTTTATTTTCACTCTATTGGAGTATTTGAATTTCACTCTATTTCACTAATATTGGAGTATTTGAAATTGAGGTGCTGAATTTCATTATTTCAGTTTCTTTTGCACACACACGGTGGCCTTCAAACTGCACCATCTAAATATTGCCCACTAACACGATTCAATGATATAAAATTCCTGGACTGGATTCTCTGCAGCTGACCGGTGCCAGGGATGAGAATCCAGTTTGACAGGGAAATCAGTCCCAGCGCTGGTCCAGCGATTCTCCCTGCACCGAAAATCAGTGTCATGTGGAGTACGGCGCGCCATGGGGGCCCATTGCCAGAGGCCCACTCAGCAAACGTCCGCTCCCAACCGGCCGAGTTTCATAGAATTTACAGTGCAGAAGGAGGCCATTCAGCCCATCGGCTCTGCACCAGCTCTTGGAAAGAGCACCCTACCCAAGGTCAACAACTCCACCCTATCCCCATAACCCAGTAACCCCACCCAACACTAAGGGCAATTTACCATGGCCAATCCACCTAACCTGCACATCTTTGGACTGTGGGAGGAAACCGGAGCACACGGAGGAAACCCACGCACACACGGGGAGGATGTGCAGACTCCGCACAGACAGTGACCCAAGCCGGAATTGAACCTGGGACCCTGGAGCTGTGAAGCGATTGTGCTATCCACAATGCTACCATGCTGCCCACGAGTTCCCGACAGTGTGGAACTAACCATCAATTGCCGGTCGGGATGCTCGCCCGACAGCTGCAGACTCAGTCCGCGGCCGCCCTGGTCGGGGGCGGGCGGATCGGAGATGAGGGGGTGTTTTATAGGCGCCCGGTGATTAAATGTGCGGGGGTTGAGGCTCGAGCGCGTGGCCGATCGGATGGCTCCGGAGTCTGAGTCCACCACGGAGCACGGCGTGGCCGCTGGAGGTCGCCGGCGTGCGCATGTGCGGCCTCTGACCCGGAAGTGCAGGGCCCCGTATCTGCGGGTCCCTGCTCGCCCCCTGCAGAGCTGAGAATTTGTTTAACTTTTTTCAAGGAATTTTGGGAATAAAACTCCACCGATTTTACGCTGGCATGGGTACAAAGTCTCATTTTGGGAGAATCCAGCCCCTAATATCTGTTATTTCAATGGTAGAGGTTACAGCATAACAAGCAAAGTTAATTCATACCAACACAATAGTTATATGCGTGCTCATACTGAACAATTAATTTGAAGATTAGTGACATTCTTAAACCCATATTTCTTCCAAACAGAAACTTCTGATGCCTTTTCTTTTATTCTTAAATTTGTAATATATTCACCTGAGGAAGGAGCAGTGCTCCGAAAGCTAGTGTTTGAAACAGACATGTTGGACTTTAACCTGGTGTTGTAAGACTTCTTACTGTGCTGACCCCAGTCCAACGCCGGCATCTCCACATCTTGTAATATAAATGCTGTTATTGCGATCATTGTCTATTATTGGCTTTTGTATATTTTTCTCCACTCGGCGCATTTGCATGCTTTTAGATTTAGTTATTATTATGTTTCTTCCACATGATGACCTATTTTTCCTCTATTGTTTCTTTATTTAATGCTTCTGATATGAAGGGCAAAGGAATGCAAGCAGCACAGCTGGTCAGATAATAGTAACATAAATAAACTGCACAAAATATAGGCGATCAATAAAAATATATGACAGTGACTCACCAGTGAAACAAGCAGTGTGAAGCAGAACAGCCGGGTGACTCCAAGCTTATATTAGAAAATATAATAATTCATGTAACAGACTCCAGATTGCTCCCAGGAAAGGAAATTGGAATCATAGGGCACAGAAGATTACAATGTAATGTAAGAGTTTCCAAAAAAAACTGGGTGCTTTTGAAGAAAAAAGCATCAAATTCAACTCGGGGTCACAGAATCACATTCTGGCATTATCTGAGACAGTTGTCTTGTACCCTGAGTTGCCCCATTTCCCATACACTCAATTGACTGGACATCTGATATGTGATGTGGAGCGTCGCCAAACGGGGTTCAAATCCCGTACCGGCTGAGGTTATCCATGAAGGTGCCACCTTTTCAACCTTGCCCCTTGCCTGAGGTGTGGTGACCCTCAGGTTAAATCACCACCAGTCAGCTCTCTCAAAAGGGGAGAGCAGCCTATGGACCTCTGGGACTATGGCAACTTTCACTGCGTTTCTATAGGACCACGTCCTGTTTCTATTCTCACTTACAGATAGATAGCTCTATCAGAAATGACAAAATAACCATAATCAGCATCTTTAGGTCAGTGGGAGCTTTTACTAATATGATTACTACTATGGCATTCATAGTATCCATCTGTCACTGTATATATGCGATATCTATACTTAAGGTGTTAATGGATTCAGTTGTCACGTTCTTTCTTGAGGTATTATAATGGGAAAGCCGTTATAAAAATCCAGCATCGTGTCTAAATTCTGTCCTTTTGGTTTCCCAAAGATTTAGTTTAAATATCAGCCTAATTTCCAAATGATTATGGTCAAGCAAGAAGTAACTAATAGATAGATGAGTTCTTCCAAGTTAGAGTCAGAAGCGTAATGCATATTGGAGGCGATGTTCCAATTGGAATGGGGAGAAAGGGGTGATAGGCATAACTAAAGCTGAAAGTTTAATGGAACATCCATCCTTCTCACTTACTGCTCTGCCCCACTCAAACTATTTAATAATTACAACAAAATGAATCAGTACAATATAAACCATCCCCTTTTTAACAGTTCAACTTTACTTTTCAAACCCTCCTGTCGAACAAGTCTAGCTACCTCTTGATTCATTTAAATTTGTTGCTTCAATGGCCTTCCCTGATAACTTACTTCACAATTGTGTCATCTTTTGTGCAAATAAAAACTATTTTTAGTGTTCTCCTTCATACTCAACTTCTTAATTGTTGATTTTAAATTTTGAATACAATAAAGTAAGTCAAAATAGACAAAATAAACCAAGATAACAAGATAATCTAGGTTGTCACTCCAGTATCATGTTAAGGGAGCGCTCCAATACTGGGATGCTTGTCTTTCTAAAATGATGTTAAACTGAGGCCCCAGTTACTGTGTCCGGTAGACAAAAAGACCCTGTGGGACTATGTAAGGATGAAATAGGGACTTTTCCCTGGTATCCAGGCCAATATTTATCTCTCAATCAATATCACTAAAATTAATTTTCTGGTCATTAACTCATTCCTTGATTTTGCTGTACACAAATGAGTAGCCATATTTCCAAAATTCTACACTTCAAAAGACTTCATTAGCTGTAAGCTAGTTTGGGATTCACTGAGGTCATGGTAAATGCAAGTTTTTATTTTTATTTTCGATCTTCCGAATGGCATTACTACAAATTCCCTGCGTTATTATAGTTTACAGCTCAGTAGTCACATCTTCATCTCTCCCCAGGAACAATGAAAAGTTTCCTTAAGGCCTTCTCTCTTCACAGTACCATCTTTTACTGGAAGTATCATTTAGTAAAACCAAATCGAAGATTATGAAGTAATTATCAACGATTATGTGCTTAAGTCCCATATTCTCCCCCAATGTGATGAAATGGTGAGGTTAATATAGCAACCTGGGTTACTGTTTGCAAAATTCAATCAACCAACATATTTTCACTCAGGTTCACTGCTCCTATTGCCAGGAACAATCACTTCCAATGATCATTTATTTGCGAATTAAAATGTCTTTTAAAGATACCAAAGACAAATTTGAGAATGTGTGACACCACTCTGTACATCATATATTTCTAAAACACTAACCAAATTGATTGATTGTTTTCAAGGGTATCCCAACCGAGGGGAAGTCAAAATCCAAACTTAAAAATACCTCCAATAAACTAAGCATCCTGAATCTCAGCCAAACGAAAGGCGGGAAGAGCTTGAATGCATCGGGTGCAAATCCTTCAACAAGCAGTGATGACGGTTATGTCAGTCATGTGGACAGTCATAATGATGTATCCTTATCTGCCAACTCCGATGTACGACAGCTCAAGTTTACATCACCAAAGTCATATCAAGAAGCCAACAACGAATTGGATAAACTGCTTCCTAAAAAGCCAATAAAGTTGGCTCCATTAGAACTCTCTGAGGATGTCAAGAAAGCCCAACTTGAGAAGCTTAGTGGCATTCAAATGGAGGCCAAGTTCGCTGCCGAGAAGTTGGCTTCCAATGGAGCAATTAGTATTGAACACCAGCCAAAAAAAGTGAGAAATCACAAGCAGCTGGAAAACCTGGAGAAGATAAAGCTGACTGAAAAGACAGTTCCAGAAAACCATAAAACCCCAAAACATCTGCTCCAAGAAGTACCATTTCTCCCTGCCAAGATCTCAAATTCAATCACCCATCAGAAATTCGAAGAACCAACGCTTCCAAGTAAACCCTTAATTCCAAAGAGCACAAACATCAATGGCAAATCTGGTAAAGGACATGATACACAGAGGTATATTCCTCATGAAAACCCTGTAGCCTCACTCCAGGCTGTCAGAGGGAAACTAAGGCTGAGGCAAGGAAAAGATTATGATGATGGAACTCATGATAAGCATAAACCTTTAAAACCATTACGATTAACCTTTAGTAATGGCAACATCAATGAACAACTTAACCCTACGAGCCAGCAGACAGAGAAGGAACACTGTGAAGCAAGTAAGCTACTCAGCCATGAAGCCAGAAGAAAATGTACAAGAAAAAATAGTGGATAGCATGCCTTATTTCAGCAAATGGAAATACATTTTCAGACAAATGACAGCCAGTTACGTACTTCAAGTCAGTAACAATTGATGCTTTGGGAAACTAGCTTTGCATAAGAAAATTACTTAAAGAAATAAATATCAGCAAAATGCCAAACTGCTGAAAAAAGATTATCATAACCATTTGGGAGAGCTCAAATAATGCACTCTGGGAAGGTCTGTCCGCTGTATATTAAATTTAATATTCCAAGTAAATGTTCCATTTTCCATGGATTGCAATCGACTTTATTCTCGAAAGTCGGACTGTTGCTGAGATTGAATGATGGAAGGGAAAATCTCACTGCAAATGACAAATTTGAATAACAAAGAAGAAGCAATTTTGAATATGATGAAAAGAATACCATTGGCACTCAACTATTCCCATTAGAAAGCTGATCATCCAAATGGAAATACGCATGTGAATAAAATAGATGATGGCAAAATATTAAAAATTTCAGAATGTCTATTTGTTCCTTATGTTATGAATATGCAAGTTAATTTTGAATTCTCCTACTATAATTGTGTGATTCCTGTTGTTTAGATGCACCAGAATAGAAATATTCCAGTTTGAAGGTTGAACTTCAATCACTGGTATATGATAGCACAATAAGTACGGTGGCTTGCATGGAATTAAATGTTTTCAGTGCCAAGTGTACAGATGGTACCCAGGTGGATATCAAGGCATAAGAATCCTCAGAGGAATTGATATAATTCAAAGAGTTCTACTGACATTTAGCATCTGTATTAATTGCAAATTAGATTTGACCCTTTCGAAACGAGATTCCATTATGCTCTTGGGCGCAATATCACGTCGTAAAGCGAAGTACATCTTGGAATCATAAGGGACTAGCCGCCAGAAAAAAGCATGGGGATCACAATGTGGGATTAACCTGTTGCTTATATGATATGCAGAAAGCAAACATTGTTCTGCCTACTAATTAACATGATTGCAGTATGCAGCCAGTGCTAACCATAACGTTGAGTGACTGCATGCATCGGGGGGGACAACAAAATTATAAGAGGCCGGCACCAGTTACAGCTCATCTGCTTTACTTAAACAATGAAGAAGAGCCACACAGACTCGAAATGTTAACACTGTTTCTCTCTGCACAGATGCTATCAGACCTGCTGAGTTTTTCCAGCATTTTCTCATTTTAATTTCTGCTTTACTTAAAACCAACCTGCCCATCTGAAAGGGCAGGTGCATTGTGGCTGGAAGTCGTTCTACAGCTGATTCTGACATCGGACAGATACAAGAATAGCATAATAGCCACCAAGACCATGGTGATGGATGAGGATCCTGGACTTTATTAACAGGGACATAGAGCACAAGAGCAAGAAGGTGATGCCGAAATTATACAAGACACCAGTTAATAAAAAATAAGAAAAATAATGTTTATTGTCACAAATAGGCTGACATTAACACTGCAATGAAGTTACTGTGAAATGAAATGAAATGAAAATCGCTTATTGTCACAAGCAGGCTTCAAATGAAGTTACTGTGAAAAGCCCTAGTCGCCACATTCCGCCGCTTGTTCGGGATTTTCAGCTGGTATGGGAATTGAACCTGCGCTGCTGGCCTTGTTCTGCATCACAAACCAGCTGTCTAGCCCACTGAGCTAAACCAGCCAGTTCGGCCTCAGCTGGGATATTGTGTACATTCCAGTGCGCCACATTATAGAAAGAAAGTGAGCACATTGGAGAGAGTGCAGAAGAGGTTTACAAAAATGATTCCAGGGATGAGGGTTGTGAAGATCCTTGGAGAGAAGAAGGCTGAGAGGAAATTTAATTGAGATGTTCAAAATCATGAGGGAGTTGGTCAGAGTCGACAGGGAGAAACTATTTCTGTTTATAAAAGAATCACAAATGAGGGGACATAGATTTAATGTGAGAGAGGAAAATGCAATGTGTGAATAAACGTCTTCACACAGCAAGTGGGTCGGGTCTGCAATATACTGTCTGGAAGTGTACTGGAGGCAGGTTCAATCGGGACATTCAATTCTTAAATTATTATTTGCATAGAAATAACATACAGGGTTATGGGGAAAAGGCAGGAGAATGGCACTAAGTCATAATGCTCATTTGGAGAACCAGTGCCGACATGATGAGCCGAAGGCCTCCTTCTGCGCCGTAACAGTTCTGTGAGTCTCTGTGATTCAACATCGAAGACAATAAGGACCAATGTTTTGACATTGCACTGGATGCCTTGTGGAGGAACTGCATAGGAGAAGAGATGTGTACTATTCACCAGAGGCTAAGGGGCCCCTCAGATTAACTCTCAGAAGAGAGTGGTACCAGTTAGTCAATGTCAGGAATCAAACCCTGAGGATGTAGAAGCAATGCGTAAAAGTTTAATAAGTTCACCTGAGTGGCCAAAGTCACTGAAGGCAACTTCATGTGTCATATCCCGCCTGCCAACAGCAACACTTGCCTGATGGTCTGCTCAGTGCACCATTCATTTACCATTAGTCTTTCTCAATCACAACACACATCTAATGGGCGGGATTCTCCCATCGGGCGGCTAAGTGCCGACGCCGGTGTAAAAATGGGAATGTTTTACTCTGGCATCGGTACCCATTCCGGGACCCCATTCTGCGGTCCACAGTGGGGTAGCATGGCGCAGGAGCGGCCCACGCCGCTCCTGGTGCCGATCCTGGCCTGAACCCGGCGCTGCGGGGTCCGCGCATGCGCAGCTGGGCTAGCACCAACTAGCGCATGCGCAGTGGCCTTCTTCCCCGCGCCGGCCCCGACGCCAAATGGTGCAGGGGTACAGGAGCCGGCGCGGAGGAAAGGAGGTGGGGGGCAGAGAGGCCGGCCTGCCGATCAGTGGACCCCATTCCCAGGCCAAGCCTCTATGGAGGTCCCGCTGGGGTCGGACACCCTCTCCCCCCCCCCCCCCCACAGGCCGCCCGCGGCCCCTTCAACGCCGAGATCCCGCCGGCTCAGAGGATGTTAGAACAGCGCCGATGGGACTCGGCTTTCCGATGATGGCCGCTCGGTCCATCCAGGCCGGAGAATTGGCACGCCAGCCCATGCTGGCCTGGGTCGGAGAGTTGCCGCATACCCCGACCGGCACCGCGCCAGCCACGCCGGCCCCAATGGCGCTGATTCTACGCTCTGCATAGAATCGCGTCCCGGCATTGGGGCACCATGGCGCGATTCACGCGGCGATTCTCCGACCCAGCGGGGGAGGGGGGGGTCGGAGACTTCCACCTGTCATTTATATGCTCCACCCTCACACAATTAGCACTGCTGAAACCAGAGGCTGCATTTTACATGCCCCTGCCAAGTATGTTTCTGGTGGGAGAGACGTAAAATGTGCACTTGCCCACTCAACCACCTTCCCGCCCACCGCTATAACATGAGAGGTGGTTGGTGCAAAATCAACATCCCATAATTACTGATGTTCCTTTATCACATGCGTCTCTAATTCCCTGGTTAATGCTGTTCCCAACATTACCACTGCAGTTTGGGGGTGGGGGGCGGGGGGGGGGGGGGGGGGCGGGGAGGGCTAGCGGACAGCCTGATCTTTTAAATGCAATCTTCAGACCCTCAGAGGTTGGGAAGGACGTTGGGATGACACACATATACGTAACCCCCCCTCCCTTTCGCTTTCCTTCCTAACATCCCTTCAGCCTTAAACCCAAACCTCTAGCCTTCCCCTGACCAGATAAAACCTCTCTGACCAGGGCCACATACCTGCATGTTCCATGGATCCATTGGGCCTTCATCCTTTGGACTCGCTTATGCCCACTTCGCACTGCCAGGCAATTGGATTGATGAGCAGCAGAAGAGCCAGTTGGCCCTTGTTAAACCCATCCACAGTGTATTATTGCTGTAGCGTGGGCTGCCATGGAGCGGGTTGGCTCCATGTCTATGTCAAATCACTTGCAGATAGCTGGAGGCAGCAACAGCTAAACGACTGGGGAATTACAAGTCTGCATGTCGTTACCCAGGTAATGGAGACAAAGCTCACCATTATTGGTGCAGCCATTAATGAGGCCTGGGCTAGCAGCATGGTTGAATCAATCAAAGGTGAAGGTATTATTACACAGATTTGCCTTCTCACATTTCCCCTCATCCTGCAAGAACTTCTGATTTAGAAGCTGGAGATACAAAAGTACGATGGTGTAAGCAACCAATTCTTACTTTCCACTTGCCTTTCACACGCAGCACCGACCAGCAACTCCGATCCGGTGTGTCCTGAGGGTCTTAGCAGCATTTGTCTAGCTCTTTTCACAACTTCAGGTTGTCCCCAAGTCCTTTATAGCCAATAAAATACATTTATAGTGTAATCACTGTTATAATGTAGGAGAGCAAACAGCCTATTTGCATACACAATCTTCCACCAATTGCAACGTGATAATTGTGGTGATATGCATCACTGTAGATACACAAGGGGTTAATGTAAGTACGCGTAGACTAGCTAGACACTAGAGGGAGCACCAGAGATATGACACACAGACACTCAACCAATAGGTCAGTAAGATAGGACACGACCAATGGGCATTCACGATACACACAGAGGTGACACTACCACAGGGGGGCATTACACCAACCCATATATAAAGGACACAGCACACATGATCTTCCTCTTTCCAGTGGAGACACTCAGTGAGGACAGACACAGGGTTGATTCAACATCACACCCACCACCTGCATTGTAGCAGACTGGTTCGTCAGTCTGAGTAGCTATAGAACGATTAACAGTAGTGGTGAATCCGAGTAGGAAAATTGTAAATAGTTTAATAAACGTGTTGAAGTTATCTCCATGTCTGAACCTTCCTTTGTCAGAGTGAACATCAAGGAAGCAGCTTATGTTATGCCAAGAGCATAACAAGACAATGATAACAAGATAATCTGTTTTGTTTTTAGGTATGTTGGATTGGATTGGATTGGATTGGATTTGTTTATTGTCACGTGTACCGAGTTACAGTGAAAAGTATTTTTCTGCAAGCAGCTCAACAGATCATTCAGTACATGGGAAGAAAAGGGAATTGAACAGAATTCAAGAAAATACATGAGAATACATAATAGGGCAACACAAGATATACAATGTAACTACATAAGCATTGGCATCGGATGAAGCAGACAGGGTGTAGTGTTAATGAGGACAGTCCATAAAAGGGTCATTTAGGAGTCTGGTGACAGTGGGGAAGAAGCTGTTTTTGAGTCTGTTCGTCCGTGTTCTCAGACTTCTGAATCTCCTGCCCGATGGAAGAAGTTGGAAAAGTGAGTAAGCCGGGTGGGAGGGATCCTTGATTATGCTGCCTGCTTTCCCCCGGCAGCGGGAGGTGTAGATGGAATCAATGGATGGGAGGCAGGTTCGTGTGATGGACTGGGCGGTATTCACGACTCTCTGAAATTCCTTGCGGTCCTGGGCCGAACAGTTGCCATACCAGGCTGTGATGCAGCCCGAGAGGATGCTCTCTATAGTGCATCTGTAAAAGTTGGTAAGGGTTAATGTGGACATGCCAAATTTCCTTAGTTTCCTGAGGAAGTAAAGGCGCTGTTGTGCTTTCTTGGTGATAGTGTCGACATGAGTGGACCAGGATAGATTTTTGGTGATGTGCACCCCTAGGAATTTGAAACTGCTCACCATCTCTACCTCGGCTCCGTTGATGCTGACAGGGGTGTGTACAGTACTATGCTTCCTGAAGTCGATGACCAGCTCTTTAGTTTTGCTGGCATTAAGGGAGAGATTGTTGTCGTTGCACCACTCCACTAAGTTCTCTATCTCCCTCCTGTATTCAGACTCGTCGTTGTTCGAGATCCGGCCCACTATGGTCGTATCGTCAGCAAACTTGTAGATGGAGTTGGAACCAAGTTTTGCCATGCAGTCGTGTGTGTACAGGGAGTAGAGTAGGGGGCTAAGTACGCAGCCTTGCGGGGCACCGGTGTTGAGGACTATTGTGGAGGAGGTGTTGGTGTTCATTCTTACTGACTGTGGTCTGTTGGTCAGAAAGTCAAGGATCCAGTTGCAGAGTGGAGAGCCAAGTCCTAGGTTTTGGAGCTTTGATATGAGCTTGGCTGGGATTATGGTGTTGAAGGCGGAGCTGTAGTCAATAAATAAGAGTCTGATGTAGGAGTCCTTGTTTTCGAGATGCTGTAGGGATGAGTGTAGGGCCAGGGAAATGGCGTCTGATGTGGACCGGTTGCGACGGTATGCGAATTGAAGTGGGTCAAGGCGTTCCGGGAGTATGGAGGTGATGCACTTCATGATCAGCCTCTCAAAGCACTTCATTACAACTGATGTCAGGGCCACCGGGCGGTAGTCATTGAGGCACGTTGCCTGGTTCTTCTTTGGTACCGGTATGATGGTGGTCTTCTTGAAGCAGGTGGGGACCTCGGAGTGGAGTAGGGATAGGTTAAAGATGTCAGTGAAAACGTCTGCCAGCTGGTCCGCGCAGGCTCTGAGTGCACGACCAGGGATCCCGTCCGGGCCCATCGCCTTCCGTGGGTTCACTTTCAGGAAGGCCGATCTGACTTCGGAAACTGTGATGGTGGGTTTGGGTGAATTATGGGTTGCTGGGGCACTCAATAGCGGGTTGTTGGTTACCTGCTCAAACCGAGCATAGAATGCTCGCGTTAGACATAGAAACATAGAAAATGGGCAGCAGGAGGCCATTCGGCCCTTTGAGCCTGCTCCGCCATTCATTAAGATCATTGCTGAACATCCAACTCAATAGCCTAATCCTGCTTTTTCCCATATACTTTGATCCCAATTGCCCTAAGTGCTATAACTACCTGATTCTTGAAAACATACAGGGGATTTATCAGCCTTCAATTCCATCAATTTTTCCCACTGATATTGATCGCTTTCAATTCCTCCCTCTCACTAAACCCTCCATTCCCCAACATTTCTGGTATCTGATTTGTGTCCTTATTCGTGAAGACAGAAATAAAGGGCGCGATTCTCCGCACTCCCGACGGTGCGGAGAATAGCGTGGCTCGTAAAATTTTACGGCCACGCTGTTCCGACGCCCTCCCGCTATTCTCCCCCCCCCCCACGCCCGACTCCCGATACGAATCGCTGCCGCCGTTTTTTTACGGCCGGCAGCGATTCTCAGCTGATGGATGGGCCGAGTTCCCAGCCCTTTACGGCTGTTTTTACGAACGGCAAACACACCTGGTATGGCCGTTCGTAAAAACGGCCGTAAACTGTCGATTTTTAAAACCATGGCACCGATTGGCACGGCAGTACCACGGCCGTGCCAAGGGTGCCATGGGCCCGTGATCAGTGGACACTGATCGCAGGCAGCGGGCCCGATGCCCGCGCACTCTTTGTCCTTCCGCCGCCCCGCAGTATCCATTTGCGGGGCGGCTGAGGGGCATCCCGGCCCGCGCATGCGCGGGTTTCGCGCAAATGCGCGATGACGTCGCCCGCGCATGCGCGGGTTGGAGTCTTCCAATCCGCGGCGCGGCTGACATCATATGACGCGTCAGCCAGCGCTAACTCTGGCAAGCGGGCTTAACAAAATTCGTTAAGCCCGCAATGCCGGAGTTTACGGCGTCGGGATGCTAGCCCCGACCGGGGACCAGAATCGGTTCCCAGTCGGGAAGGGGGGGGCTGGCGTCAAACCCGCCCGGATTTGACGCCAGCCTTACGATTTCTCCCCATATGGGAGAATCGCGCCCAAAGTATGTGTTTATTTGCTCAGCTATTTCTTTGTCCCCTTAATTTGATCTAGATTTTTTGTCATGTGTACTGAGGTACAGTGAAACATATTGTTATGTATGCTGTCTAGGTAGATCGTTTCATACATGAAAAACAGAGGACATACTATAAACACACAATGTAAATACATAGACATAGACATCAGGTGAAGCATATGGAGTGTAGTGCTACTCAGTAGAGAAGATGCATGGAGAGATCAGTTCAGTCCATAAGAGGGTCATTCAGGAATCTGCTAATAGCAGGGAAGAAACTGTTTTTGAATCTGTTAGTGTGTGTTCTCAGACTATTGTATCTTCTGCCTGACGGAAGAAGTTGGAAGAGAGAATAATGCAGGTGGGAGGGATCTTTGCTTATACTACCTGTTTTCACAAGACTGCAGGCGGTGTCGACAGTGTCAATGGATGGGAGTCGGGTTTGCATTATGGCCTGGGCTGCGTTGACAACTCTCTGTAGTTTCTGACAGTCTTGGGCCGTGCAGTTGCTGTGATGCAGCCAGATAGGATGCTTTCTATGGTGCATCTATAAAATTGGTAAGAGTCAATGTGGACATGCTGAATTTCCTTAGTTTCCTGAGGCAATATAGGCGCTGTTATGTTTTCTTGGTCGTAGCATCGACGTCGGTGGACCCTATTATACATTCCCCTGTTTCTGACTGTAAGGGACCTACATTTGTCTTCACCAATCTTTTTCTCTTTAAGTACCTATAGAAACTTTTAAGTCAGTTTTTATGTTCCCTGCAAACTTATTCTCGTGCTCTATTTTCTCCTTATTAATTCCTTGGTTCTTTGTTGATGAATTCTAAACAGCTCCCAATCCTTAGACATGTTGTTTTTCTTAGTCAATTTGTATGCTTCTTCCTTGGATCGAATAGTTTCTCTAATATCCCTTGTAAGCCATGGATTGGCCACCTTTCCCGTTTTACTTTTGTGCCAGACAGGAATAAACAATTGTTGCAGTTCACCCATGTGGTCCTTGAATGTTTGTCATTGCCAATCCACTGTCAAGTAATGTTGCCCAATCAACCAAAGCCAACTTACACCTCATATCATCGTAGATTCAGGATGCTCGGTATCAGAATCAACTACTTCACTCTTCATCTTGCTGAAAAATTCTATCATATTATGATCGCACATCCCCAAAGGTTAGCACACAACTAGCTTGCCAATGATTCTGTTCTCATTGCACATTACCCAATCTACAATGGCCTGTTCTTATTATATTATTATTATATTTCCTAAACATATTGGTCCAGAAAACCATCCAATATATACTCCAGGAATTCCTCTTCTATGGTATTTGTGGCTAATTTGATTTTCCCAATCTATATGCAAATTGAAATCACCTATAATTAGAGGTGTTCGTTTATCACATGGGTCTCTAATTTCCTGTTTAATGCCATTCCCAATATCACCACTACAGTTTGGGGGTCTATATACAATATCCACAAATGTTTTTTGTCCCTTGGTGTTTCTCAGCTCTACCCATACAGATTCCACATTGTCACAGCTAATATCCTTCCTGCCCACTGAGTTAATTAAGCATTCTGCCTTTCTCCTTTCACATATATCCAAGAACTTCAAACTGGCCAGCAGTGGTACAAGAGCAACAGAAGAAGGACAGGAAGACAGTGATGCCAATGAAATACTGCCACTCGATCTCTCACTCACATCCATCAGCTCAGATACGGACACAGTGGATCCTTCAGTAGATAGATTAGAGTCAGGGTATATGTGTGGATAGACACCTACATGAGTGACCTGCAGCCAGGGCAGGAGACACAGATGGCACAAGCGACTGCTTGCGAAATCAAGTGGTTACACACAGGGGTCCAGCTGCAGATGACTCAGATCAGCACTTCAGCAGAGAAGGAAGGAGGTTTATGGCCACATTGAATGAATGCTTGGTGCATTGGCTGACCTGCTAGAAATCGTGCATGCAATGTCAAGGAACAAGAATGCATCCAGCACCCATTTTGTACATGGTTTTATACAGCGTTTGAAGCTCAATCTTTTGAGCATGTAAGTGGTTGTCAATGCCATTAGTACAATTGTGTACTCGCCATGACGCAGCGTCTGATGGTCGATCAATCAGCTTTCATTATAGCACAAATACAAACTACCGAGTTCTCCCATGCTAGCTCAGACTGCAAGATGCTTTGGATGTGGGGCATCGGATGCTTTAGATAGGTAGTCAACTATTCATAAGTAATTTTAAGAATGTTTTTTAAGAAGCAACAGTTTAGATATGATGCATTAATTAATTGGGCTGAAAAAATGAAACTAAAGTCACCATTGTTCCTGAGGATCATAGGTTGCTCTCCCATTTTGAGAGAGAGCTGACCTGTGGTGATTCAACCTGAAGGTCACCACACTTCAGGCCAGGGGCAAGGTTGAGATGGCAGGGCCTTCATGGATAACCTCAACCGGGGTACAGGACCTGAAGCCACACTGTTGGCATCGCATCACAAATCAGCTATCCAGACAACTGAGCGAACCGACTCTCAAAAATGTATATGGGCCATGACAGTTAAGAGTAGTTTACTGATCCCAGTCGATGGACGGAGGGTTGGTATAGAGTATGTTGATTTCAGTAGCTCGCGAAGGCAGCATTGGGCTCTTTAGTCAATGTGTTTGGGAGCTCGTCCCTCGGTCTTCCCCATCTACCTCTTCTATCTGAAGAGGGTTGATGACTGACAAGCACGGTATCCTGCCAGGATTTCCCCACTCCCGAAGAATTTGTTCATATTCTCTTCTCTGGGGCCTACGACAGCTTACCCAGAGTCAATCATCGATTCAAACCCTTCTGACCAATAGATACAGAACGGGCACCCAAAATGTCAGGGTGGTTCCCTCCTCCCCCGTTAATCATCCTGCTTGAGGTCAGCTTTTTATTTACATTATGCTGAGGGTCATTTCCTTTTCTAAGGGAGAGAATCAATGCCAAACAGAATTCTCCCTCGGCCGACGCCAGAATCGTGAAACGCAATTCGGCAGAGAATCGGTTTTGATGCCGAAATAGTGATGGGCGGCGGTTGCACTCCAAATCGCAATTCTCTGATGCCTCGACAGCAGCGTCAATGTGTTCTACTCCGCACATACAGTAGACGCCATTTGCATTTCCTCAGCAGGCCTGACCCGGTATTCGCCGGGGCCTCCGCAATGCTTCACCTCCACTGGGGGGAATTTTCGACGGCGAGGTTCATTTGTGCTTTTAAAAATCGGGAAATACGCACCGTGGCTGATGAGAGAGAAAGAGGAGGTAGGTCACGGAGAGGCGCGACTGAGGACTGCCAGTCCTGATAGTGGGCGGACTGGCTGGGTTGGGGGGACACCTGCAAGGGCTGAGCGGGTGTGGGGGGGTAAATATGGAAATGGGCCATGGAGCCGGGGTGATCTCCCATGGGATTGGGGCGGTGTCCAGGCATGGATTGCCATTGCCATAGCATGCAAAATAGCCATCATGCAGAGAACCCCACTGGTCACCGAACTTTGTCAATGGTTCTGCAGTGTGCCACGGTCTGTATGGGGGACACCTCCCCACCACCCACGCATCCCAGTCCCCACTCCTGCACCTCATCCTCGGCCATACAACCCCCCTCGGCCGCCATTTGCTGGTAGGGCATCACGCAACCCATTCAAGGGCAACACCCACAGTGGCCTCTCCGGGGGGGGGGGGGGGGGGGGGGGGGGGGGGGGGGGGCGGCGGATAGGGGCTGGGGAGTGTGCTGCTAGCTTGGGCAATGCAAGCTTCCAGTAGCCCTGGCAGAAGGGGGCAGGGGGTGTGCCAGGGCCAAAGGCCCCCACAGTACAAAGGCACCGACAGGGTCAGGGGTGCAGCGATGTGGGGGGGGGAGGGTACATACATGGTCCGCAGTGCCAACTGGTGCCACCATATAGCCCATTGGACCTGGTTAGGCACGTGATTCCACACCATGCTAACATGTCTACCTTCCACACTCTGCAGACAATGGATACTAGAATTCAACCAGCAGTTCATCCTAGTCGCTGCAACACTGTAGGATGCACAGAGGCTGTACGAGTTGGAGATTCTCGGAGTAGGAAGCTGTAGCAGCGGAACCTGCCCCAGAGGAACAGGAGGCAACCTGAAGAGCTGGCCACCCAACAGGTCGAGGAGGAGGAGGTGCAAAAGAGACACCGCATGAAGCATCGTGTGTACTGGTAGCGCCTGTCATTTGATGATCTGCTGGATGGGGCATGCCATCGAAGATGCTGGCTGAGCTGGGAGACAGTGCAACATATCTGCTGGATCATGGCGCACCTGGCACCGCGGGGGAATGGGGGAGGACACCCGCAACCGGTAACCATCACGGTAACAGGGCGCAAGCCCGATGCTCCCGCCAGCAGGGTATCAGAGCACGGACCAGAATCGGCGCCTGGCACAAATCTCGCTTTTGCCCGATTGTGGATTCTCCGCCACAATTGGAACTCCACTACTGATAGCAGGTGGCAGAGAATCCAGCCCAACATTTTATTTTCTCACAGTGACCCCCTAGAATGATTTTTTATGACTACTTTTTTCATGTGGGTGTCAAGAAAGTGGGCTATTTCATCCTGGATGGTACCAAACTTCTTGATGTTGTTGGAGATGCAACCATCCAGGCAAGTGTAGTGTATTCCATCACTCTCCTGATTTGTGCGTTGTAGGGTGATGGACAGGGTTTTAGGGATACGGGAGGCTTTCCGAGCCTCTGCCCTGCTCTTACAGTATTTATATGGTTAGTCCGTTCAGTTTCTTGTCAATGGTAACCCTAAGGATGTTGATAGGCGGGGATTCAGTGATGGTAATGGCCTTGAGTGTCAAGAGACGATGGCTAGATTCTCTTTTGTTAGAGTCGGTCATTGCTTGGCACTTGTGTGGTGTGAATGTTACTTGCCACGTGTCAGATCAAACTTGGATATCGTCTAGGTCTTGCTGCATTTAAACATGCGCTGTTTCTGTATCTAAGGAGTTGTGAATGGTGCTGAACGCTGTGTAACCATCAGTGAACGTCCTCACTTCTGACATTATGATGGCTGGATGGTCATTGATAAATCATCTGAAGGTGGTTGGGCCTCGGACACTATTGCACGGAACTCAAAGCTCTTGGCTGTTTTTCATTTTTAAATAATCTGTCTGGGGGAGTAGATCCATGGAACATGAAACTGTTATCCACTCTCAGGAATATGTCATTCATCCTCTCAACCCTGTTACACTGCAAGTGCCCTTTCTGTTGCTTGTAAACCAGCTCAGACTGCTGCTTCTCGTGTGGGATGGTATAGTCCACAGCCAGGTCACATCTCAGCCAAATCTCCCATTCACTCCAGCGGGACCTAAGACTCCTGCTCCCATAAACCGACAGAGAATCCAGCTCCATGTCACACAGAAGGCAGGTATAAAGTGAATTGGCAAAGATGATTATGTGTTGTTTGTTTGCGATATTCCATTGTTTTCATTAACAATTTTCTGGATATGTTCTGGCATGTCATTTTAAAATATATTGTTAAACATATTTGACTGTATCAGTGATCATAAAGCAGGCAGCTTGGGCATGAGGAAATCAATGCCGCACTGTTGGCCTGCTACATGGTGCTTGTGAACTGCGCTCTCTGGAGTGTATTCATTGGTGTCTCCACAGGTTTGCTCAAAGAGTGAAGGACTTTCCACACACGAACAGGTGAATGACTTGTCAACCAACCAGACTTCAGAAAGTGCTTTATTGGCAGTGAAACACTCTGATGCTTCCTGAAGTGGTAAAAGGCACTATATAAATGCAGGTTTCCTTTTCAATTGACATAGAACGATTGTCCAGCAAGACCAGGAGCCGGTATGACCAGCTGACTGGGGTGGGGTGTGAATTCCCAGTGTGGACCAAGGCTGCTTCTCTTCAGAGGCCACTGAATACACTGTTGGAACTGGCCATTGGAAGAGGGAAGCCCAGTTACACAGTGGTTAGCACTGCTGCCTCACAGCGCCAGGAACTCGGGTTTAATTTCAGCCTTGGGTCACTGACTGTGTGGAGCTTGCACGTTCTCCCCCTGTCTGCGTGGGTTTCCTCCAGGTGCTCCGGTTTCCTCACACAGTCCAAAGATGTGCAGGTTAGGTGGATTGGCCATGCTAAATTGCCCCTTAGTGTCCAGGGATGTATAGGTTAGGTTATGAGGTTACCTGGATAGGGTAGGATGCATAGGGGAGGGACATGGGTAGAGTGCTCAAGAGAAGGGCAGGTGCAGACTCAATGGACCAAATGGCCTCCTTATGCACTGTAGAGATTATATGAATCCATAAAATTTGATTTTGGGATCTTTATTTTTGTGTTAGTTGTGCGAGCATACATAAAGAGTTCGTCCCATCATCCTGAACCATTCCCCTTTTTGAAGTTGGCATCCAATTCATTTTTGAAAGCTAATATTGATTCTACATCTAATACCTTTTCAGGAAATGCATTCCAGGTTATAACCACACTCTGAGCAAAAAAATAAACTTACCCATATTTCCTCTCAGGCTTGTTTACCACTTCTGTGCTCATTTACCTACCCTCCTCTCATTAGGAACACTTTTTCCCCAGATACTCTATAAACGCCATCATCATATGATTCTCACATCGAGAATTGGTCTGCCGCATCAACATATAGGGATAGATGTTGGTCTGGGCGCATTAATTGACAAGTGCCCACTTAATCCAAAAGGCCCAAAGATTGTTGAAAATTAAACGCCAGGCTCAGGCCATCAGAATACTCACGACAATGTTCCAGATTTGGTTAAATCACCATGGCAACTCACCCAAGCACAACTGTCAGCTATGCCTCATTGGTTGTGTTGTCACCAGATGGTTGTGGGTTCAAGTCCCATTCCAGAAGCTGGACACAAAAAATCAAGGCTGACACTCCAGTGAATTACTAAGGGAGCACAGTCAGTGGTGTAGTCTTTTAGAGGAGACAATACATCAAGACGCCCTTTGCTTTTTCAGATGGATGTATTTCAAAGAAGATAGGGGATCTATCCTCAGTGTCCTGGCCAATATTTAATCCTCAACCAATGTCAGATAGCAAACACAACTGGGAAAAGTTTAATATTCGCTCTCCAGCCCCTCCTAATGGCTGGGAGAGCCATTGGCAACCCCACCGCAGTCATTTCTCGCAGACCCATCAGGATTAAGCCCCTATCATGAAGCCCACTGCTGCCATTGGAGCTCTCAGTCTGACTGCGGCAATTTCCTGGCAGACATTTCCAAGCCTCGTATAACTTGTGGCCGATCAGACGCCAGTGCTGACAGCTCAACTGGAGTGGTGCTCACTGCCAGTACAACTGGGGATGAAGATCATCACTGGGACCCTGGAGTGCTGGTGAGTGGAGCAGGGTCATCGGTACCAATCAAGGCGACCCAGGCAATGAAAACAGGGGTGTTGAGTGTAAAGGGCAGTGGAGTGTCTTCCTGAGCTCTCTCCTTGCTGTCAGTGAATACCCCTATTGAGCACAGGATATCTGAGAGTGAGGGATGCTGCATCAGGCAGTGGGTATGTCTGTCAGAGTTTTATTTGGAAGTTTGCCCAAATAGCATGACCTCCACCCACAACTAGTTGAATAATAACCATGATAGGATGAGACCTTTAAGTAAAGTGGCAACGTAAGATCCACAATCAGTCTGTCCACCCCAAGTTTTCCCAACCATCTCTGGGGGGGGAGCAATAAATTCCATCCATTATCTGGTCAGTATCATATTGTTCTTTCTGGCATCTTGCTGTGTGTAAATTGGCTGCTGCTTTGCATGCAAAAAACAGTGACCACGCTTCAAAAAAAAGGGGGGGGGGGCTTTCAACGCATTGTTATATTTAAAGTGTTTGGAGCCTGTTTTAGGAGTTTGCATGGGACACTTTACAATCGTGACCCACAAATTCAACAGGAAGGATAATGCCTGCTCAGATTAGATTCACTGCTAAATTGCTATCCCTTCCATCTGTGCTTTTCAGTACAGCAAGTTCTGACTTCTACGACAACAAAAATTGGTTTTACATTGCCTGCAAGCCTAACCTTGAAAGTCACTTTTCACCCAGTGACGGAAATGTTGAATACTAAAATGGGTCAAAAATTAATTCAGTAGCTGAATTTGAGAACAATGCTAAAATGAAAGTGAGGCCTTTCAAGAGTGAAATATTTGACAACTGCAGTTTTCAACATTGAGGTCCTTAAGTATTTACTCAGTAAGGGTACCAAGGGACATGGAACAGCGGTGTTTACATAGAGTTGAGGGACCGATCGGCCATGACACAACTGAATATAGGATCTGTGTCAAGCTGAACTTCTACTCTTAATGTCAATGTGTTCTGAAACAAATTTCATTTAAAATAAAATAAGGGAATTGTGCTATTTTTTGTTTTTGTTTGGGTCTGTTTTTTATATGGCATGTCTGGATACCTATCTGTCCGCTTAGGAGTCTCCAAATTGGAGTCATACCTGACACAAAAGAACATTGTTGCGGTTGTTGGAGGTCAATCATCCCAGTTCCAGAATATCACTGCAGAAATTCCTCAGGGTAGTGTCCAAAGTCCAATCACCTTCAGCTGCTTCATCAATAGCCTTCCTTCCATCATAAGGTGAGAAGTGGGGATGTTCGCTGATGGTTGCACCAATCACAGCTCCTCAGAAACTGAAGTAGATCACGTCCAAATGCAGCAAAACCAGGACAATATCCAGGCTTGGGAAGACAAGTGACAAGTAACATTCAGTGCCAGGAAATGACCATCTCCAACAAGAGAAAACCTAATCATTATTCCTTGACATTCAATGGAATTACCATCGCTGAATTATCCCACTATCAACATTCTGGGAGTTACCACTGAACTGGAATAGCCTTATATATATTGTAGCTACAAGTGCAGGTTCCCATACTGGCCTCCCCGAACAGGTGGCAGAATGTGGCGACTAGGGGCTTTTCACAGTAACTTCACTGCTGCCTACTTGTGACAATAAGCAATTATATTCTAATTATTATTAGGTGAGGATCTAGGAATCCTGTGGCAAGTAACACCTTCTGACTTCCCAAAGCCTGTTCACCATCTACAAGGCACAAGTCTGGAGTGGGTTAGAATACTCCCCACTTTCCTGGATAAGTGCAACCCCAACAACACTCAAGAAGCTCAATACCAGCCAGGGCAAAGAATCCCGCTTGATTGGCACTCCTTCCAGATACATTCACTCCCTCCACCATCGATGAATATGAGCAGTAATGTGTGCTATCTACAAGATGCACTGCAGGAATTCACCAAGGCTCCTGAAGCAGCAGCTTCCAAACCCATGACTACTACCATCAGGGAAGACAAGGGCAGGAGACACATGGTAACACTACCATCTACAAGTACCCCTCCAAGCCACACACCATTCCGATTAGAAACATATTGCTGTTCCTTTACTGTTGCTGGCTCAAAATCCTGGAACTCCTTCCCTAACAGTACCATGAGTGTACCTGAACCACAGTGACTGCAGTAGTCCAAGAAGGCAGCTCACCTTCACTATCTCATGGGCTATTAGGATGAGTGTTAAACACTGGCCGAGCCACATCTTCTGTAAATTAATTTTAAAAGATCGAATATCGTGAAAGTCACATAAATAAAAATTTGCATTGCCTGAAATGAATTGGCCACCAATTCCATTGGCAAATTATAATCTGCCTCAGCTCGAAGAACTTGAGTGCAATTTGAAAATGGTCAGTGCTTACAGACACCCAAACATGCCTGGCATAGTGGAGCAATAGAAAACCAATTGCTCAAGCAAATGCTTCTTTGACCTCTTGCCATTCCCAAGAATAGCAGCTCCTTGTTGATCATTACACAACAGTCAAATATGGGTTTAATTGTTTGCCTCATCCACCAGGAAGACAAGCAGCACATTGCATATAATAATAATCTTTATTGTCACAAGTAGACTTACGTTAACACTGCAATGAAGTTGTGAAAATCCCCTCGTCGCCACACTACGGGTGCACAGGTGGAGAATTCAGACTGTCCAATTCACCTGACACCATGTCTTTCGGGACTTGTGGGAGGAAACCAGAGCACCCGCGGGAAACCCACGCAGACACAGGGAGAACGTGCAGACTCTGCACAAACAGTGACCAAAGCCGGGAAACAAACCCGGGTCTCTGGCTCTGTGAAGCAACAGTGCTAACCACTGTGCTACCGCGCCGCCCAATGCGCAATGTGTGGGCAGTATCCCATGGTGCATTGTATGAGCAGTATCCTATGTCCAAGGCATGGACATAAGCCAATGTAGTCAATGAAGAGTAGACCTGGGCACATATTTGTGATGACCCATTTAATTTTGGTGGAAAATTATTCTATTATATTCTATGATGGGGTGATGGTCCCTTCGCTTTCTATGGATGTTCAAGGATGGCACGTTGGCACAGTGGTTAGCAGTGTTGCCTCACAGCTCCAGGGTCCCGGTTTCAATTCCGCCTTGGGTGACTGTTTATGTGGAGTTTGCAATTTCTCTCCATGCTGGCACGGGTTTCCTCCGGGTGCTCCGGTTTCCTCCCATAGTCCAAAGATTTGCAAGTTAGGTGGATTGGTCATGCTAAATTGCCTCTTAGTGTCCAAAAGGTTATGCAGGGATACTGGGTTTTAGGGATAGTGTGGAGGCGTGGTCTTAAGTAGGGTGCTCGTTCCAAGGGCTGGTGCAGACTTGATGGGCTGAATTTCTGCACTGTAATTTCTACGATTTTATGATTCCTCGTAAAAAGCAACTTGTTCAAGGCATTTATCATGTGACCAAGCTGCCTGGGAGATTAACAATAACAAAATCATAGGGTAAACAAGAAATATATTGCAGGGAACAACTCTTCCAAGCAGTTCAGTTGAGAGCAAGCTGGCAGAAGGGAACATCCTTTTTAGCAGAAATCAGCTGAAATCATGGTGTTGCCTAAAAGACTAACTGAAGGGCTGTGTGAACAGTGAGATGGAATTCTGAGATATGCAAAGTTGAGAAGTGAGAGACAGCTCTGCCATGCAAGATGCCAGGGTTAAAGAACATTACAATCAGGAGAGTTCTAATCCACGGTGGCTATGCTTCAGATATTAACATTACTTGTGTTAAGCTGGGAATCTACAATCATAGAATCATAGAATTAAAGAATCATGGAATTTACAGTGTAGAAGGCGGCCATTTGGCCCATCGTGTCTGCACCGGCCCTTGAACACTAAGGAGCACCTAACCTAACCTGCACATCTTTGGACAGTGGGAGGAAACGGGAGCACCAGGAAGAAACCCACACAGACAAGGGGAGAAAGTGCAAACTCCACGCAGCCAGTGTGGATGGTTGGAGGACATTTGAAGCAAAAACATTGCCGGAAGTAAGTGAAAAGCCTAAGGAATCTCAATCCTTACATAAACTTTTTGAACAGAGCAGCACGGTGGAGCAGTGGTCAGTACTGCTGCCTCACGCCGCTGAGGGCACGGGTTCGATCCCGTGTGGAGATTGCATATTCTCTCCGTGTCTTACTGGGTCTCACCCCCACAACCCAAAGATGTGCAGGGTAGGTGGATTGGCCACGCTAAATTGCCCCTTTGGAAAAAAAGAATTGGGTACTCTAAAAAAATGTTTAAATCTTTGGAACAGCACTTACAGCAAGAGATTAATAGTCCAATTTCTGATACGTTTCTGACTGGAGTTTTTTGGGGGTAAGTCAGATGGGTGTGGAAGAAAATTTGAGTTCAGAAGTTCAGTTTAGAATATAGGTAACTGCGTTCTATGTACTTTGAATATCTTTAACATAACTGATTATTTAAGGTAGACTACAGTTATTAGAAGTCACTCCCTTTGTTGTCTGTGTGGTAAATTTCTTTGGTTTTACCAGTGAACCTTGTGGCTTTGTTCTTTTAGTAAATACCTGGGTTTTAGGATTTCAAAAAATAACAATGTTTCTGGTTTCTATAAAGATAACGTATTTATCAAATACTTAAACCCTTAGCACAAGATGTATGAACAGTAGGAAAAGCTAAAAAACAAGGTCTGAGGCAAAGCTACTGAAACTATCTAACACATTAGTAAAATATTCATTTTATGGACATTACTCTTCCATTATAGAATCAAGTTCAATTGAAAACATCTGGAATATCAAGCTAGCTTAGAAATGGTGAGCATGGGACAATCATCAGTTGTCATTAAAAAACCATCTGGTTGGGCAGCACGGTGGCACAGTGGTTAGCATTGCTGCCTCACAGCGCTGAGGACCTGGGTTCAAATCCCGGCCCTGGGTCACTGTCCGTGTGGAGTTTGCACATTCTCCCTGTGTTTGCGTGGGTTTCACCCCCACAACCCAAAGATGTGCAGGGTAGGTGGATTGGCCATGCTAAATTGCCCCTTAATTAGAAAAAATAATTTGGTACTCTGAATTAAAAAAAAAACATCTGGTTCACTAATCACCTTTAGGGAAGGAAATCTGTCATCCTTACATGTTCTGGTCTTTCTGTGGCTCCAAACAACAATGCAGTCGACTCTTAGCTGTCCCCTGAAATGGCCGAGTATGCCATACGGTTCAAGGGCAATTAGGGATAGGAAACAAATGCTGTCCTTGACAGTGACACTCACAACCCAACAAAAAAAGAAAAAGAATAATAACAAAAATAATTCTCCCACTCCTCTCAAAAGGAAGGAATTAACCATGCGCCTGTTTGCTCTGAATTTACTGAAGATTTATTTGAGAGGAGTTAAAATTACAAAAAAAAACATCCTCTTCTCCAGCATGTGCCCATGGTGCTGTTTACCACTTGCAACATCACCAAGATCACTAAAGCGACAAATCGTCCTTGAGGCACGTTAATCGTCTACAGAAAATGACAGGGTAAGAAAAATAGCTGTCACTATCTGAGTAAAAAAATGTACTACATCAGTTTCTCATCATCAGTCTTGTATTAAGCTGGAAATAATCATTCACTTCATGTAGTCCACACTTTACTTATGGGCAGAAATTACAGCTCTTTACATGAAATTGAAAAAATAATTATTTTAGGGAAAAATCTGTATGGAACATTATTGTTCTTTATGTTTCTTTTCGTGATTTTATTTTTCAGAAGAAAGTTAGGCGGGAGCTATAGAAAAGAAGATACATGTTCTCTTCTATTTTTTTCCCTTTGACTTCCTCTTATCGTTCTTCCTTTGCCTTCTGAGTGGAAAACTTATATTGCAGTGTGGTACCAACAGTGGAAGCTGCACCTTGACAAGTGACCATTCATACAGGTCCGTACACACACATACACACACACACACACACAAAATCACATACATACACACACATGTACACACACACATACATACACACAAGCACATACACACACATACACAAATGCATACACATACACATATTGACATACATAGACATACATACGCACACACATACATACACATGCACAAATATACACGCACACACACATACACATATATTGTTGCACGTTTTACTATGGGCGTAAAACGCGTTTATTGGAGTGTATTAACACGCCTCCGAGTTCGACGTGTGCTTAACACTACTAGGCTCTGTTCTATGTAATTATTTAGCTCTGGAGTCGCCAGTTGCCGTATAGGCAACGTCACAAGTATTCCAAGGTCAAGTTCAAAGTAATAAAGACGATACACCGATTAGTAAAGTTCAAACGATCAATATTTATTATACAGTTATAATAAATACTCATGCACACACTAAGAGACTAAGCTATAACTAAACTTAAGCAAACAGAATACTTATCTAACAGGAACAGGCAAGGTCAGAGAACGAGGCCTTCGTCCTGGTCTGGCACTGCAGCCTTCAGCAAGCGTTCTGGTACTTGGGAGTCTAGTGGGCTTGGATCGCGTAGCGAGCGTTGAACTTACGGTTTCGGCGGCTGGTGCTCAACGGCTGGAGTCAGGATGCAAGATGTCAGTCAGAGCCGGAGCACGGGTTTAACAGACCGGGGCTCTGTGGGGGATTTGCTTTTATACCCCTCTCTAATGTCCTTGCCCCCTTCTAGGCGGGCTCTACCTTTCGGTACCGATTGGAACGTTTCCAAACGGCTACCTTCGAAATCCTCCAATGCGGGGCTTTCCTCGATGTTGGGGGGTGGTTTCGATATTTGTTACTCTGGTGCCATCCTGTCTGCTCCACCAATTAAGTGCTACATTGAGATGGAAATGTTGCCATTGTGTGTGTGCCTGGATCTGGGCCGCCTCATCAGGATGTTAAGCGCTTTGCCATTAACACCTTTGGCTTGGAGATCTGCACCTGGCCAGAAAACTGGTTTGCTGCTTGCAAAATGCTAATTAGTTGAGAGCAGGCTGTCTGTTCTCACTAAACAGGCTTTCCCTGCTGTCATCCATTTCAGTTTGGCTCAGTGTCCATTTTGCGTGGCCAGCATGGCTACATTCCCTCCTTGTGATCCTCACAATCATACTATTGTGAAGGATCACCTACGTACTTTGCCTTCCTTGTGTTCTGACCTCTTGCCAGTTCCTGTTCTACTCTGTCTTAAACTATGGGAAGAAGAGAAAAAATTTTTTAACTAACATTTCTACTTGGCCCTATGTCAAAGGGACATGCATTACTACAACTGGGAACCTCTACCTATCACTATTAACCTTAACCTTAACTTAAACATTTAATCACTCTAAAACCTTAACCATTCACACCACAACATCACACTTCCCAACTCGGCAGTCGAGTATGGAACAATATAATACATGGCTGAATTTTTATTTACAGAGTGTTGTAATCAGTGAGGGGTTGAGGGGTTTGGTGGAATCCGAAGATGGGGGATTGAACTCTATAGATGGGTGAGGTGCTGGAACGAGAGGCTCTCCTCTTCCATTTCCTCAACCTGAGGGTCTGCACTAGGATGATGAGGATCGCGATCACCAACAGTGATTCGATTATATAGGACATGGAGTACCACGTCATGAATTTAGTACACCAGGTCTGAACCTCGCTGATCAGAGCTGAGCACTGGGGGTTTGCTGTAATTGAAACATTTACGGTGGGGGTTGTGGGGGAAACGTGTCTTGTTTCCACACATATACATATGACATTAAACAGTAATAAGTGGGCTTCCATCATTTTGCTGTTCTTCTTCTTTCTCTTCCTTCTTCCTCCGGTATTGACAATCCTGGCTTCGACCTCTGTCTCGTCCTTTGAAACCTTTGGGATCAAGCACAGTATCTGTCAATACACAGTTTAAGACCTTTACTTGTTAGTGCATCTGTCTTTCAAAACCCAATTGACCCTTTAAAATGACTGGCTAAGTCACACCCTGTGACTCCCCTCATTTTTTTTTTCAAAAAGCGAATTCAAAGACCAGCATACACCTAACAATCCTTCCTTCTGCGAGCCGTCTCGCAGGCTTTGCTGATTTACCATCCGAATGTTCCCGGATGTAAATAGCATGTGGGATGGTGGCCGAAGGGCTACCTAACGTAAAATGAAAACAAACTTTGAAATAAACATCCGAATGAGTTGCGTATGGGCCGCGACGGGTACGAGTTGGATGGGATCCCCGGGTAGGGCGTGCTGTGCCATACCCGAGCTTGGCTGACCAAGGGTTGGTTCTCAGACAGGGCGGGTCCTCAGTGCCGTTTGTCCACTGCCTGAGTAACCTGGAAAGAAACGGGTACGAATGTGTTGACCATGACTTGCAGCCTCTATTTCGCCGAATAGAGGGGCACCTACAAAACCAAGGGAGCCAAGATGCTCCAACTGAGGACATCACTGAAGTTCTCAGAGATATCTGCGGACAAGCTATTTGGCGTGTAGCCTTACAACTTTGGAAAGGATCTCCAATCAAACCGAAGTTCTCAAAAGTTTCGGCAGACAAGCTAACGTGTATGTGAGGTGGTCACAATCTTTTCAGCTGAAAAGAAGATGTCCATCCTCCAGCTGAACAATGTACAATCCTGAGACAAACAAACATAAAACGACGACAAACATACGTGCAGGTTCCATCAGAAAGGACATCGTTTCCCTCAAACGATTCCTATCTTACATCATCTGGACACCTCACTTTGATTCTGCCTCTGTGAACAGGGTCACAAAGGGGTTGCCGTGTCGGGAGTCAGACACCGTGTCATCCTGCTCTCCCGGATCCCACACCCTTGTGTGGATCAGGCATGAAACTTTGGAATTGTGTGACCGGGGGTCACTCTCGTCATTGCGGACAAGTCTGTATGAGTTGTCCCTGTGCCATTGTGTAGTGTCGAGTGTGTTGTCGGGGTAGTCGGGGTCGGGTGGTGGTTCTGGATATTTGAGGTAAGTGACTTCCATGGGGTCACTGGAGTCGGGGTCGTAGCTGGTGCAATGTGGGCTGTATGGCTGTGTGCTGTCGCTGTCTTCAGAGTCAGTGTCAGTCCTGCTGTCTCTGCTGTGGCAGCTTGTGGGCGTGTCGGGGCGTGGTCTGTAGTGGTCTGTGGGCGGAGTCGTGGGCGAGTCCGTGGATGAACTGGTCTGTGAGGGGGATGGTGGAAAAGTGTCTCTGGTGGGCGGGGTGAAGTGTTCTGCTGCATCCAGCAGGACATGGTGAGCATGGTTGGCCTGTGTTCCATATGCCTTTAACTGGTTTATATGGAACCACGCGGTCTTCCCATTAGGATATTTGATCCTGTAAACGGAGGGGCTAATTTTGTCCGAAATTGAGTAGGGACCGGAATATTTTGGAGCCAAAAAACTGCTGGGGTTATAAACAGATAACATTACCTGGTGCCCAACCTGGAATTCTGTGGTGTGTACGGTCTTATTGAAACAGGCAGTACGTTGCTGTCGGCGTTTCCCTAGCTGGACTGCGGCTGCGAGCTGTGCAGACCTCACAGTCTCAACTAGATCTTTAACTGCCTTTTCATGTGTGAGGGCCGTCACTTCGGGGCTTGTCATGTCCAGTCCTAAAAGGAATTCTGTACCTTTCATAGGGCGTCCGGTCATGAGTGTATGTGGTGTGTATCCTGTAGATGTGGAGACAGTGTTCCTTATGAACATAAGTGCAAATGGGAGCACTGAATCCCATGTGGAATTGTTCTCTTGAACCATTTTCCTGAGGGTCGTTTTTAGGGTCCGATTCATGCGCTCCACAATCCCGCTGGACTGTGGATGATACGCAATATGAAAATTTTGTTTGATGCCGAATATTGTCAGGACGTTCCTCATGACCCGTCCTGTAAAGTGAGATCCCTGGTCCGAATCGATACTTCGGGGTAAACCCCATCTCGTGAAGATGTGGTGGGTCAGGATCTTTGCAGCTGTCTTTGCTGTGTTTGTTCGTGAGGGAAATGCCTCTACCCATTTGGTAAAGGTATCTATCACCACCAGAACGTATTTATAGCCATTCCTACAAGGGGGCAATGGACCTATAAAGTCGATCTGGAGGTTTGTCCAAGGGCCGTTAACTGGGCGAGTATGCCGAAGTTGTGCTTTCTTAGAATACCTCTCCGGGTTATTCTGAGCACAAATCAGGCAATTCTCTATGTAATGTGTGACATCAGTCCTAAGATTAGGCCACCAACAGAGTTGCCTGAGGTGCCTCGTTGTTGCATCAATTCCCTGATGCCCGTGTCCGTCATGGAACAAGGCAATCATCTGATTCCTGTCCTGCTTCGGGACCACATAAAGTTGGTCCTTAATGATCACACCCTCATGTGTGGTCAGTGTGTGTTTAAAGTGCTCGTACGCAGGCACGAAGTTTCCCTTGAAAACCTCCCTGAGGTCTCCGTCCTGTTTCTGTGCTGCCACGAGATCTTTAACCTCTGTTTGTGAGACTTGTACTGCGCTCACAGGGGCGCTAGCTGGTGCGCTAGCTGGGGGGGTCCATAAGTGTCCTCTCCTGGAACCTGCCTTAGCCAATGCGTCGGCTTTTACATTCCCAGGGGGTGATGACCTATGGTGGCTGCGAACTTTTATAATGCCGAAGGTCCTGTCCTTCGCTTTCTCTAGGATATGCTGGAGTAAGGGGGCTGATGGAAGGGGTTTTCCGTCTGCGGAGACAAAACCTTGTGTCCTCCACAGGGGCAGAAAATCTGTTAGGCTATTGCAGACATATAAGCTGTCTGAATATATGTCTGCTGGGCTGGGGAAAGAATCGGGGTGGTCCACTATATACGCTATGGCTGCTAGCTCTGCTGCCTGCGCGCCTAAGTGACCTGGTAACTTAAGAGCTATCTCTTCGAGAGCGCGCCCCTGCGCGTCCTCTACATAGATGCCGCATCCTGTGATACGCTCACCATTTAAAACTGTGGAGGAACCGTCTACATAAATCCTCAAGGGTCCACACGTGTCTGTGGGCTGGGGGCTTTGTTTTGGGTTCCCTATCTTCCTGGGGGGTGTTTTTGCTAAAAAGGGTCCTGTGTTATGCAGGGGAGCTACAATTTCACAGTCATGGGGCTGTCCGGGGTATTGGAGGTTGTCTGCTAAGTATGTGTGTGTGCGGGTCCGTTTCACTGTAATGTCCCGTCCTTGTAAAAGTAGGGTCCACCTAGCTGCCCTAATCTGGCTAACTGAACCGTCCTTCAGTCGACCGTCTAGTAGTAGCTGTGTGGGTGTATGTTCGGTTAGAATGGTGATGGGGTTTAGTCCGGTTATGTATGAGAAATACTGCACTGCCCAGAAGACAGCAAGGAGGTGCCTCTCACAGGCTGAAAATCCTTGTTCTACCGGGTCTAACAGTCGGGAGGCATAAGCCACTGGTCTTAGCTGCTCGTGCCGTTCCTGAAGCAACACGGCCGAGAGGGTCAGATCGGTGCTCGCTACCTCGATTGCGTACGGTGAAAGTTGGTCGGGGACTAGCAGCGCGGGTGCTGCACTAAGGGCTCGTTTCAACTCTTCCACAGCGCCTGTATGCTGCGGAAGCCATTCCCAGGGGGCTCCTTTCTTAAGGAGGTCTGAAAGTGGGGCGGCTTTTGTCGCGAATCCGTCTCTGTGGTTCCGACAATAGCCAACCAGTCCTAAAAACGACCGGAGGGCTGATACATTTTGGGGAAGGGGCAATTTGACAATCGAATCAATTCTTTTGAATTCAATCTCGCGTTTGCCGTGCGTGATGACTGATCCCAAATACATCACTTTACTTTCCAATATTTGGGCCTTTTTCGGGTTAACTTTACAGCCAATTTCAGTTAAGAGTTCCAGGAGTTCGGCCAGAAGCGAAATGTGCTCTGCCTTTGTGTCTGTCTGCAGTAGTAGGTCGTCTACATACTGTACCAGACATTCGGGTCGGGAAAATTTTTCTAATCCACTTGCCAGCTGTCGGTGGAAAATGGAGGGGGAATTGTGGAATCCTTGTGGGAGGCATGTCCACGTGTACTGCTGAGTTTTGAAAGTGAATGCGAATTTGTATTGGCACGCTTTTGCCAATGGTATTGACCAGAATCCATTACTGATGTCCAATACCGTGAAGTACTTGGCGTTGAGACCCTGCTTGAGCATGGTCTCGGGACTAGTAGCTACCGTTGGGGCTACTGCGGGGGTTACTTTGTTGAGTTCCCGATAATCGATGGTCAGACGCCATGATCCATCGGGCTTCCTCACTGGCCAAATAGGGGCATTGTTGGTGGAGGCTACCGTTCTCAGTACACCTTGGTCCAACAAGCTACCTATAACTTTTTCTATTTCCACCTCTGCCTCGAGGGGAAATCTGTATTGCTTTTGCGGTCGGGGGTCCTGTCCGGTAACATGAACTTGTCCAGTCATTCTGCCACAGTCATGACGGTGACTTGCAAATGCTGTCCTGTGTTTGTTTAGTAGGGCCTTAATTTGTCGGTCGGTGTGGAGTGTAGTCAGGTCGAATGAGTACTCTCCCACTGCGCTAATCCGATTAGCGTAGTCTCCTACTGTGAGGGTGGCTGGGGCTCTGTCTGATCTAGCCATTCGCCAGACACACTGGTTCACTGGGTCGAACGACAAGCTGTGTGTGTTCATGAAATCTATCCCCAGGATGTGTTCTGCTGTCCTGGGAAGATTTACTAGAACTACGGGGTGCCTTATGCTAATGTTCCCTAGCTGGATCGCTACGGGTGCTGTGATATGTCCCTGCTGCGAGTGTCCGGTGAACCCGCTAAGTGTGATGGTGGAGGTGGTCGGCCACGTGTCTGAGTGTGCCGTGGTTGTGGAGTTAATGGTGGTGCGGGATCCTCCTGTGTCCCACAGTAACTCTATGGGCTTCCCTTTGACTTTTGCTGTGACTACGGGCCTCCCTGATGAGTCCCATAGTGTGTCACAGACCCAAGTGGGGGAGCCCGAACACCGTCAGTTCGTCTCGTCCACATTGGTGGGTCCTGACTGTACTGCTACATTGTGGATGGGTTTTGCTTTGTTGCGGTTCAGAGTGCCTGTCTGCTGGCCTCTCTGAGATCGCTGGGGTGCATTACACTCTTTTGCCCAATGCCCTAACTGTCCACAGTTATAGCATTCCTGTCCTTTCTGTTGAGGGCTGCTCTTGCCTTCATTTACCCATGCGGGCTTCTGGTGCTCTCTGACTGCTTGGATATCTGCAGCAGCCTGAGCCTCTTCTGGGGATCTAACTTTTCCTTTTCCCTGAAGCGATTGCTCCCAAGCGCGGGACAATCTTTTCAGGACCCATTTTTCGTTATGGGCCTCTTCTGAGGGGTCGTAACTATTGCAAGCGCTCTGTCCTGCTTCTGTTGCGTGTGAGATAATTGTGCGCGTCCACTTAACCATGTTTTCACGGGTTAAATGCGCTCTATCTAGCTGTCCGAAAACTGCGCTGAAATGAATCCACAGCCTTCCTGCGAATGCTGTGGGGTGTTCGGATCTCTTCTGCCTGCACTTATTCAATCCTTCTACGGGGTCACCTCTATTGTACCCGATGGCATCTAAAATGGCGGTGTGCATCTCCTCTAGGCTGCCTCCTGCCACGTTCTGTGGGTCGGGGAGGGCTGCTACTACGCTCTGGTCTAAGCTCAGCACGGTGAGGGAACTGCAGTTGAGTGGTCTACATGGATTTAAGTAAGGTTTTGACAAGGTCCTGCATGGGAGACTGGTGAAGAAGATAGAAGCCCATGAGATTTATGGAAATTTGACAAATTGGATATAAAATTGGCGTAATGGCAGGAAGCAGAGGGTTATGGCCGAAGCTTAATTTGTGACTAGAAGCCTGTGTCCTGTGGTGTACCCCAGGGATTGGTGCCCGGTCTCTTGCTGTTTGTAGCAAGCATTAATAATCTAGATGTGAAAGTAGGAGGTATAATTAGTAATTTGCAGATGACATTAAAAATGGTGGTGTGGTAAATAGTGAGGAGAGTTCTTTAGATTACAAGACGATAGAGGCGGGCTGGTCAGATGGCAGAACAGTGACAAATGGACTTTAACTCTGGAAAGTGTGAGATAATGTATTTTGGGAGGACCAGCATCTTCACAACAAGTGGGAGTATACTGGGAAGTACAAAGGATCTGAGGAACCTTGTGGTGCATGTCCCTCCAGGCAGCCTTAGTAGATAATGTGGTTAGTAAGGCCTATGAAGTACATGCCTTTATTGGCCGTGCTGAGTAGGAAAGATGGCTAACATTGTGCCGTGAGGCATGATGGTAAAAGAGGACAATGGCTAGCATTAAAGAGGCCAACAGAGAAAACTGCTGATCTCTGCAAAACAAATTCATGGGAGCAGCCAGAATGACTACTTGCAACAGGGCATTTTGCTGATAACACTTGGTTTTGGAACAGCGAGAACAAGGCTGTCGCAAGGACAAATGAGGCCTATGTGTGCGACAGGATTGTTAATATGAATGAACTATAAACTAAGAACTGAAACCTTATAAATAAGCAGCTTTTGAGATTTCAGCAGCGATAACCTGGGATTAACATTCGCAAGGCAGGAAGATTACAGTGCACACTCTCCAGAGCAAACCTGGCAACGTTCTCTCCACTGAGTAGTATTTTTTTGTTCAAATTGTGAGTCATGAATCTTGTGTAAATGTTTAAATAAGCACATAATTGAAGTCTTAAGTGAGTTAAATAAAAGCTGTTTCAAATCAAATTGTTGCGAGAACCGAATTGACTGTTTTGTCAGTTGCCACCAGCAGAGGGCAGCAACAGCCGGGACAGAGAATATAAGAGTGGTGAGGTTATGATTGAGCTGTATAAAATTCTTGTGAAGATACAGCTCGTGTACTGTGTGCATTTCTGGTCGCCACACTATAGGAAGGATGTAATTGTGCCAGAAAGACTGCAGAGGAGATTCAGCAGGATGTTGCCTGGGTTGGAGGGTTCAGCTATGAAGAGCGGCTGGCTCGGCTGAGGATGTTTTCCTTAGCACAGAAAAGGCTGAGGGGGGACATGATTGAGGTGCACAAAATTATGAGGGCCACAAATAGGGTAGATAGGAAGGAACCTTTCCACTTAGTAGAGGGGTCAATAACAAGGGGGCATAGATTTAAGGTAAGGGGCAGGTGATTTAGAGGAGATTTGAGGAAAACCATTTTGACTCATAGGGTGGGGGGAAATCTGGAATTCACTGCCTGAAAGTTTGGAGGAAGAAACCATCACAACATTTAAGAAGCATTTAGAGGAGCACGAGAAACACCACCGCATTGATCAAATGCTTCAAAATGGAATAAGAATAGATAGTTTCTTGATGGCCAGCACTGGCACGATGGACTGAAGGACCCTTTGTGTGCTATAGAACACTATGATACTATTCAGAGAACAACATGGTGTTCTGCTGGCAAATTTTAGCCAGCAGAGTTCAATTCTAGCTGCTAATGGTGTGGCAAAGGGAAGGAGAGGCCAGAGTACAGAACAAGTGTAAACAAAAACATGGTCAATATTGGAACAGGCTATTGATGTGCATATTACCGGTTGCAGGCACTCGATGTGAAACAGGGAAAGATAAATAGTGCTAATATTCAAATCGAAACGTGTTGACGATACAGTCTCTCAGTTGATTAGGACATCATGCCTTCATCGTGCTTTCACATTGCTTGGATGCCTCCCAATTTGGGAAGTTAATATTTTCTACAAAGTTTAACATGCCAGTCTTATCCTAAAGAGTGCAAGAGAGCAAAACATTAACTGTTGCCAACTTCTTTACCATTATCAAATGCTACTCTGAACCATATACTGTTACTCTGATAATGTCAGCTGGTTTATTTTTGCTGGGTACTCATTCTGACAAGCCAATGATCCAAATGTCATTATTTTTCAGAGCTTTGTAAAATAAAACATTTTGAGAATGTTTGATTTACTCGGTTCACAATCACACAAGCAAATGAGATGCATCGTATTGAACTTACACATGGCCAGTGGGAGACAGGACCGTTGGTTAATGCTGCTTCCATGAGATGTCAGTGACCATTCAAGCCTTTTCCCTTGGCCAATCCTGTAGGGCCATTAACATATGTTCAAGTGCGTAATGGCATTTGTGGGCAGGTTGATGCACCACGTTCCCAACTGCATCCAGTACCCCTTTATTGAGAGGGGGGAGCTTTCTGACCTTGATGTCAAATGATCTGGCACGCCATGCCCATATTGTTTTGAATACTGCCTCCATGAGAGCTTCTGAGAATGTATGATGTGGAGATGCCGGCGTTGGACTGGGGTGAGCACAGTAAGAAGTCTTACAACACCAGGTTAAAGTCCCGAAGCATGGCACATTGGCAAGACCATGCAGACACTGCGACAACGAATGAACAGGCATCGTGCGACAATCACCAGGCAGGAATGTTCCCTTCCAGTCAGGGAACACTTCAGCAGTCAAGGGCATTCAGCCTCTGATCTCCGGGTAAGCATTCTCCAAGGCGGTCTTCAGGACACACGACAACGCAGAATTGCCGAGCAAAAACTTATAGCTCAGTTCCGCACGCATGAGTGCGGCCTCAACAGGGATCTTGGATTCATGTTGCATTACATTCACCCCCCACCATCTGGCCTGGACTTGCAAAATCCTACCAACTGTCCTGGCTTGAGGCAATTCACACCTCTTTAACCTGGGGTTACCCCTCTCTCTGGATCTGTAATGATTTGATTACCCGCAAATGCTCGCATTCCAAGCATTGTCTGGCATCTCTGACTTTGTCTTTATAAATGTTTCTGGAACATACCTCTCCATTCGCCTGAGGAAGGAGCAGTGCTCCGAAAGCTCGTGTTTGAAACAAACCTGTGGGATTTTAACCTGGTGTTGCAAGACTTCTTTCTGAGAATGTAGGCACCTTGATCATGACAAACATTTCTGGTGCTGGTTCACTATCTGTCATGTCCCATTCATTTTCTACCTCATGAAGCTTTGGACTATCCTCCAAGTCCATTAAGCTGCAGCAGCCTTTCAACAACAGCAGCAACCAACAGATTCCTCTCTCCCTGGTACAGTGACAGATCAGTAGGCAGCAAAGTTCCTAGTTTGAACCAGCCCTTTGTGCTAAATTAGGCCACTTCCATCCAAAGGTGCCATCATATAAGTGGACAGAAACCTATCTGGATTTTTCTCCAGTGGATACAGAAAAGTCAAAGCCAATATTCCAGTACATGAAGCATACTGTTGGGTTATCTGACAGCATCTATTGTCAAAGCTGAGATTGTCCCGCATTGTCTGTTTTTGTTTCAGATTCCAGCATCTGCAGTAATTTGCCTTTATCTGCTGCGCTATCTGGTCTTTTTTTTCATGAAGTTGGGGAGAGAGCAAGAGTGAATCTTTCTCACATTGTTTACTTATTGTTGAATCATTTTTATGCCAATGCCATACCATAGACAATGAGCAAATCACATGCCATTGCAACTGGGCACATGCCATGGCAGCTTTTCGTATTTAACAGAACGGATGAATTTCTCCTACAATGGCTGGTGCTTTTTGATGAAGCGTCACTTGACTTGGTTAGACACTCACTGGACGGTGAGATCAAGCCCCGGTCTGCGGCTTGATCTTAGCTCCTTTTGACCCAGAACTGAACCATTTCATATTTTCTATCGCAGCGACTGAATTGACTTGAGAAAATCACGATGCATTTTTCAAAAGGTAGTCCAGCAAGTTTGGTACGAATGCAAGGAGCATTAGCCCAGATCTGGCAATGCATTCAAGTGATTGCTGCTTTCACTGTCATTTCATTTTCAGCTTTCATTTATTGCTGCAACTTAAACAAACGTCACGTTGAACCATTAAAATCCGTTAACCACCCCCCTCCCCGCCCCTTTAAGGTCTCACTAATTGCCATCGGCAATTTAAAACTCGAGCACGAGGTGGCGCGATTTCTCTGCACACTCTCCTGGAGGCTGTATTGTCAGCATTGAAAATAGCAGTTTTCAACTTTTTTTCTTAAAAGGCCGTTTGCCATCACATTACTGATGTATCTTTACAATTGTATTGCACCGAACAGGACCCGGGCCAGGGGAGAGGAGAGAAACACAAGAGAAAAAACCCCTCAAGCTTCAATGTAGGAGGGCAACAGGGCTCAGTTTAATTGACTTGCTTTGGAGATGGTTTCAGATACACAAGTACCAAAATACCCCAAAGTTTGCTATAATTGGATAGGCTGACAGTCTGGTTTAGTCTATAGACGGCCGCTGAAACTCTACACAGTGAGCACTGCCCCAAACTAGAGGGACTGAAGATGATCAAGAGATGAGGGATTTAATGATTGAGGAGGAAAGAGGCTGGAGAAGTGGTTCATTTCTCAAGGTTATTGCCTGTGGACTTTACACTGTGTTTAGCGGGATTTCGTTCTTCAGCAGACGAACTTCAAATTGATGCAGAGTGCGGTTTTGTTTTCATCTTTGGAAAAAAACTTGGGATTGGTGGAACTGTCACTTTAAAAACCTCACGTTCCCTTTGCCTCTTTGCTTAGTTTAATACATTATTTTTGTTTTAAACCTCATGGTCATCAGGACTTGATCTTGGAAGTCCATTTTAAGAAGAGTAAACTTTATTGCAGGTAAGAATTTAATTTGAAACCAATATAATCATCATCCTTGCTCCCTGAGATTGAAAGGTATTCATCTTATGGTAGCTGCTTACGAGTTGGTAGAATGCCGAGTTTAAATGCTTAGTGCAAAACATTAATTAGTTGTCTGCGTGCATATTTAAAGAATTATACCATGGCGTTTGTTTAACCTTTTATGTCAAAATAAGTGTATTCACCATCAGCTCAGTTGCCATGTCCCATCTGATGTTATGTTGAATTTTACATAATTTTGAGAACTAAACATTATATCAATTTGGGAGCATTATTTTGAGTTATTTTGGACATGCAAAGTGAACTAGAGGCAATTGAATGCTGGCAGGAAGTTTTGAGGGCAAACATCATATGGCAGCACGGTAGCATGGTGGTTAGCATAAATGCTTCACAGCTCCAGGGTCCCAGGTTCGGTTCCTGGCTGGGTCACTGGCTGCGTGGAGTCTGCACGTCCTCCCCGTGTGTGCGTGGGTTTCCTCCGGGTGCTCCGGTTTCCTCCCACAGTCCAAAGATGTGCGGGTTAGGTGGATGGCCATGCTAAATTGCCCGTAGTGTCCTAAAAAAGTAAGGTTAAGGGGTGTTGTTGGGTTACGGGTATAGGGTGGATACGTGTGTTTGAGTAGGGTGATCGCTGCTCGGCACAACATCGAGGGCCGAAGGGCCTGTTCTGTGCTGTACTGTTCTATGTTCCTTTCCAATCCTTGGCTCACATTCAAACTCCAGGATACTTGGCATCTGCTGCCTCCTGCCAGATCTCTTGCCAGATGCTGCCTGATCTACTATAAAGACCAGTGCATTGTTGCCAAAATGTCTTAGCCAGCTTTTATGTATAATCTCTCGGTGTGTTCACAGGTTTGATACTTGCTATTGCAGGCAGTTTTTTCCTGCTTTGGGCACCCAGTTGTCATTACCAGAGACAGAGATAAAACATACAAATGTACCCTCTAACTCAGAAAGAGTGCCCCTTTCCACATCGGAATGATATTTATAATACCAAACCAACTTTCTTTGATGATCTATCTAAACACCGAGTGATGTGTCAGTTCTTGTGTCCGAGGGAATGGCTTTCATCCGAAAAACAAAGAAAATAGGAGCAGGATGAGGACATTCGGCCCATCAAGTGTGCGCTGCCATTCAATACGATCATGGTTGATGCTCTATCTCAACTCCACATTCCCATGCTTTCCCCACATTCCTTTGTGCCTCTAACGCCTAGAAGGGGCTTTACCAAAGCTTGTGCATCCAGCCACTAGGGGATACTATGGACCATCCAACTGTCCCTGTCCACCAATTCCTTGTTTTCCCATTCTTATTATCAAATTCTTCTTAAATATATTCAATGATTTGGCCTCCACAGCTTTCTGTGGTGGAGAATTCCACAGGATCTCCACCCTCAGACTGAAGACGTTTCTCCACATCTCAGTCTCAAAGACCTACCCCGTATCCGGAGACTGTGACCTTGTTCCAGACCCTCCATCCAAAGGAAACAACATCTCTGTATCCAGTCTCTCCAGCCTTGTCAGAATGTTTTACATTTCAATGAGATCCCTTCTCATTCTCTTACATTCCAGTGAATATGTGACAAGTCGACCCAATGTCTCCTCATACAGTAATCCTGCCATCCCAGGGCTCAATCTGGTGACTATCTAAAGCCCTACCTAAACAGCAGGTCTTACATTAGAGGGTGAATTCTTCCACATTTGTCTCCATCTAATGCCCCAGATAAATTCCATGTTTTGCGATGGTGGCAGTGTCCTTTCGCACTGTAACAGAGTGGCTCCAGTGTAACTATGTGACGCCATTATGACATCTGATACTTGGGACATGGGTTTAAGTCCCATGCTATTTAAAGATAATAATAATATGGATATCATGCAGAGGACTTTCCAAGTTGTTGAAAATCTCACTTGGCATTAGAAGCCAGTGGATTGTTCATTGTTTTTGCTTCAGGGCGTTGCCTTCCTAAGCTCAGTATGAAGGTTAGTAGTATGTCTGCTACACATTCACATCACTGTTACCCTAATGTCAGTTATTAAAAGTAACCTGTCTCTTTAGTCTGCCCAACTACAACTATCAACAGCAAGAAGGGGGCTTTACCAAAGCTTGTATGTCCAGCCACTAGAGGATACTGTGGAACACCCAACTGTACCTGTCCCGCAATTCCTCCTTTTCCCATTCTTATCAGCAACCCTGTAGATAATTACCACTGGTTATTCTTGGTGCCTTGTGATATCAGTAGCAGAATGTGTAACTTAGTCCCGGATCTTAGATGAAAGCACTTTGGAACCAACATTGAAACAGTGTAACAAATGGGCTCTACACTGGAATTAAATTGTAATGAATTCTAAAGAGCCTAGCCTGAGTAAACAGACTGTTTCAATAACATGACGTACATATGATTTCTTGGAAAATGCTTTGGGCATCAGTCTGTATTCACAGAGTGAAAAATGAGCAGGATGAGGTTGAGATAAGCCCAAAGTATCTGGTACTCAAGTCAAGTCTACTATTTCTTTAGCCAAATCTAGGCACTATCTAGTGACTGCTCGCAGAGCCAAACCATGAGTAGGTATCAAGATCTGACGACCTTGATCTGACTCCCATGGCAGACTAGCTAGTCTGCTCTCAATATCTTGGTTTACATTCATAGGGGAAGTACTGAATGGGTGTCACTATGAGATCATACCACAGCAAATCTCCCCTTCAAAAATAAGTTAAAATTGGGTAAACAATCAAATCATAGAATCAAACTACATAAATATATAGGACCATTGGAACAGCAGTAGGTTATTTGGCCTTACCTCTACAAGCCGTTCAGTGAGATCATGGTTGATCGGCAACCTAACTCTACCTATCCACTGTTGCCCCATATCACTTATTACCTTTGGACAACAAAAATCTATCAATCTCAAATTGATCTCATATCAACTACTGTTTCTGGAAGAGAGTTTCAAAGTCCTACCACACTCGCTGACATGTCCGAAGATGTGTCCTTCATCCTAGAAACATTGAAAATACTAGGTTGTTCAGCCTTTCAAGCCTGCTCCGCCATTCAGTAGGATGATGACTGACCCTCTACCTCAACACCATACTCCCATGCTCTCCCCAAACCCCTCCATGCATTTAGAGGCTAGAAATCAATCTATTTCCTTCTTTAATATATTCAGTGACGTGACCTCCACAGACTTCTGTGGGAGAGAATTCCACAGGTTCACCACCCTCTGAGTGACATGGGTAGGCTAACAAAATGGGTAGTCAAGTGACAGATGGAATTTAACAAAGAGAATTGTGAGGTGATGCTTTTTGGCAGAAGGGATAGGGAGTGACGACATAGACTTAATGATAAGGACACTGCCACCATCACAAAACATGGAATTTATCTGGGCCATTGGATAGAGACAAATGATATATTGAGGGAGTGGTTCGCAAAGCATTAGGGATCTTGAGCTTCATTAAAAAAAGGATATTGGGCAGGATTCTCTGGCTCCCAGCCGCGTGTTTCCCAGTGGCAGGAGCCGCTGGCGGCAGGATTCTTTGCGCCCACTGCTGTCAATGTAAATTCTCATTGAAGCCACCCCAGGCCGCTAGGAAACCCAGCGGTGGGGATGCACTGCCAGCAGGACCAGTGAACGTCTGGAGAATTCTGGCCATTGAGTACAAAAGCAGGGAGGTTATGCTGAACTTTTATAAAGCTCTGGTTAAGGCACAGCGAGGGAGTTGTGTCCAGTTCTGGCACTACACTTTATAGAAAAGGTGTGAGGCTCCTTGAGAGGGTGCAGAGGAGATTTACCAAGATGGTTTGATGGATGGGGGATTTTAGATAGAAGTTAGGCTAGGGAAGTGGATATTGTTCTCTTTGGTGCATGGAGATTTGGTAGAGATGTATAAGATTATGCCAGGCTTGGGTGTGGGAGATAAGGAAAAATGTTCCCATTAGCTGATAGTACAAGAACTGTAGACCCCGTATGTGCAATAAATGACTCTATGATTTTATGTTTCTATTAATATTGCAGTCATTTTTAGCTTACAGTCTCCATGAAACTATTTTCAGATGTATGTAGTCACTATTTCAGCAGTAGCTTAAATAGAGCAAATTTATTATACCCTTCCAAAAGGACTGTGAATTTGGAGTGAATTAAGTTGGTTTCTCTGAAGGATCTCATCAAATTTTCTATGATGCAACAAGAATTGGTCAAGTTACCCATCAGCCTGCTGTTTCTCTGCACATGCTCTTGGCATGTTAACATCTCATTAAAGGGATTTTTGTTGAACAAACTAGTTAAAAATAAACTTTGTCACAGCATATAATCAGTGTATCTGTCTGCTTTCCATTATGGCTGCTGAGTAGGTTCACTGTCTACTTTTATTTTTGAAACCACATTAATCATTTGGAAATCTTTGAGTGCTGCCTTCTCTGTTTAATTTGGCAGTCCATTTTGGTGCCAAAGTGGCAACAGGCCAGTGGCTGAATTCTAATAGCTACATTTAAAACGGTAAAGGGATTCAATCGGACCAATATGAAGAAATCCTGAAGAGAAATCCAGAAGTAAGGTAGCGTAATCTTACCACTGCAGTTCGACCATTTACAGCTGAAAGCAGGTGGCACTTTTACTTGAATGGGTGGTAATCTAGGCTTAGTCATACAACTCTTACATTCAAAACCTGACCATAGAATTTGAGCATATGAACTTGGCTGATGCTCCAGTACTGAAAGAGTGCTGCACTGACAAAGGTGTCATCTTTCAGATCAGACATCAAACAAAAGACCTGTCTGTTCTTTAAGTCAGATGTAAAAGATCCAATGGCACTATTCGAAGAAGAACAGTCTAAACCGTGGAGTAGATTTTTCATCTTCACCACAAGGGTGCTAATCATCACCTGGCATGTGTACACAACAAATAATCTGGCAAGGAGCTTTGCTACCAGTCACAGAACCCACTGGATTTTCCTTCTATTTAAAGGTGCTAAAAGCACAAAGTTACCATATTGATACTATGAGTGCTATGCACCCTCGAGTAGTCACCAAAGTATTTCCATGGATACACCTTGACTGTATTAACAAGTAGCACAACTGCACAACTTTTGTGACCTGCTATATAGAATTCTGTACTATCAATCATGGCCTTTTTGGTAGTATCAGGAAACAACAACCTTTGCTGCTTTTCCACCATGTAAACCATAGGCACTGATCCGCATGCTCCCTTCACTTTCACAGCTGAGATCAACTGACCTGGAGTCTTCCCAGTTCACTTTGCTCACATGCCGTACATTTTATGAGCTATGCAGAAGACCAGTTGTGATCTGATTAACAATTCAGATGAGAGAAATTGTAATAAGTTTGGTATCTGGAACCTTGAAAAAAATGAACCAGCTTGCTTTGGGGTCAAAAAAATAAACCAGATGAATGACAGGCCAGTCAGCATTCCACAAAGAGAAAAGATAATTCTACCTTTTGTCATTCTTCCTGCTGTCCCTATCCAGCAGTTTTATTGCAGACATCTGCCATTTGCAATTTAAAAAATATATATCATTTTTAAAAATTCATTTATGGGATGTGGACGTAGCTAGTTAGGCCAGCATTTACTGTCCATCCCTGGTTGCACTTTTCTGAAAAGAAGATTGAGAGGGAGCATCATTTTAGGTCCTTCAGGATCACGGGATAATTACTGACAAAAAAGGCCATTCATCCCATTTTTGTCTCCCCTTCATGAAGGATCCTACATTCACCTCATTGTAGCATACTTTTGTTCCTTAAATGTTTTTACCTCGATCATCTCCACCTGGAAAGCTTAATTCCATATGTTGATCACTCTTTCGCCAAGATGGATTTCTAGCTATCATCCCTAACTCCCCCACACAGCCCATATCCTGCATGTCACCTCATGATGCCCCCACCCACAAAACCATAGCCACTCACACACCCCCATGCTAACCTATGTTTCGTTGCCCACCTCCCATCGCCTCTGCGCTGGCCTTCCGAAAAATCACCTACCTAGGCCCACTCCCCCGCCCTATCCCCATAACCCCACCTGCACATTTCTGGACACGACTGGACAGTTGAGCATGGCCAATCTACCCAACCTGCAAATCTTTGGACTGTGGGAAGAAACCTGAGCACCTGGATGAAACCCAGGCAGACACAAGGAGAATGTGCTAACTCCACACCAACAGTCACCCGAGGCCAGAATTGAACCCGGGCTCCTGGCACTGTGAGGCAGCAGTGCTAACCACTGTGCTGCCCTTATTTTATTGACCATCCAGTGGCGAAAGGGTCTGGATCTTACTGGGAGAGGGCATGATGGCACCTGATAGGATGCTAGGACAGTAGTAGAGGGTAGAAACAATGTTGACTGAGAATGACAAGAGATTTGGGCAGCACGGTAGCATGGTGGTTAGCATAAATGCTTCACAGCTCCAGGGTCCCAGGTTCGATTCCCGGCTGGGTCACTGTCTGTGCGGAGTCTGCACGTCCTCCCCGTGTGTGCGTGGGTTTCCTCCGGGTGCTCCGGTTTCCTCCCACAGTCCAAAGATGTGCGGGTTAGGTGGATTGGCCATGCTACATTGCCCGTAGTGTCCTACAAAAAGTAAGGTTAAAGGGGGGGGGTTGTTGGGTTACGGGTATAGGGTAGATACGTGGGTTTGAGTAGGGTGATCATGGCTGGGCACAACATCGAGGGCCGAAGGGCCTGTTCTGTGCTGTACTGTTCTATAGATTGACTTTCAATTGTGCCACTGAGAAATGAATAAACATTTTGAGGCTTTATTCCAAGGTAAAGGAAGTAATTGTGCAAAATTTGTGCTCAGGATATTAAGTGGGAGAGTCTATAATAGGTAGATTATTAAATTGTCAATGAGGGAATGGTATAATCGACTTCTTGCTGCAGGTTTTCTCATATTGTTATGTATCCACCCATGTAATTGCTTGTGAATTAGGCCGACAAGTTGACAGACTGTTGTACCATCAATTCAATTGCACAGACGTTTCACACTCTAACATTTTGGACTTTGATTTCAACTGATTTGGGGTAAAATGAGAATTAATAGTTACTGTCTCAACTATGCTGGTAAAACCCAGCACCCAAATTATCCTGCAGTAATAGCACCATTCCTATCACAGTCAATGTGGTCAATTGGGGAATTTAACATGTGTTCTATTTTCCACCCAAACCTCACCCAAATTATCACCATCGCTATTTAAATCTTAGTGTGAGCTCCAGAGCAATATCCCAGAGATGTATCCCAGATTGAGGAGACCGTTCTGTTTGCCACAGCTGAAGGTTGGTTATACTTAATCTATGTATTAATCATAGCTGCATGGTGCTCTGGAGACATTGACATGACTTTAACTGACTTGTTTAATTGCTCTGCAGAAAGTACCATTGTAGAAGGTGGATGTAAATTTTCGAATCGGAATACCTTTAGTCTTATATTTTGTAGGGGATGAAAGAAGGAAAGAAATACTTGCATTTATATAGTGACTTTCATGACCAGTAGACACCTCAAAGTGATTTACAGCCGATGAACTACTTTTGAAATGTCATTACTTCTGTAACATAGAAGTGGCAATAAACAACATGCTCTTAGCGAACACCTATAAAGAGCAATGTGACCAGAAAATATTGCTTTGTAATTGAGGGACAAATATAATCTTAGACTTTTAAAAATTATTTCAGGAGATGTGGCCATCGCTGGCAAGGCCAGCATTTATTGCTCATCCTTGATTGCCCTTGAGAAGGCGGTGGTGAGCCACCTTCTTTAATTGTTGCAATCCATGTGGTGTAGGTACACCTGCAGTGCTGTTAGGGAGGGAGTTCCAGTATTTTTATCCAGCGACAGTGATGGAACAGCAATACAGATCCAAGTGAGGATGTTAAATGACTTGGAGGTAAAGTTGCATGTGGTGGTGTTGCCATGAATCTACTACCCTTGTGTTTCTAGGTGGGAATATTGCAGGTTTGGAAGGTGCTGTCAAAGGAGATTTGGTGAGTTGCTGCAATGTATCTTATACCATCTACAAGGTACCATCTCCACGATACAGTGCAGTTGCTTTTGTGTTGGTGGCAAAGGGAGTGAATGTTTAACGTAGTGGATGAAGTGCCAATCAAATGGATTGCATTGGCATGGAAGATGTAAAGCTTCTTGAGTATTGTTGGAGCTGCATTCATTCAGGCAAGTGGAAAGCATTCCATCACACTCCTGACCTGTGTCTTGTAGATGGTGGACATGCTTTGGGGAGATAGGAAGCGAGTTACTTGCTGCAGCATTTCCTGACTTTGGCCTGTTCTAGGTAGCTGCAGTATTGTTATGGCTTGTCCAGCTCAGTTTCTGGTCAATGGTAACCCCAAGGTGTTGATAGTGGGAAATGCAGTGTTGGTAATGCTGTTGAATGTCAAGGAGTGATCATGAGACTCTTTCTTGTCATAGGTGGGCATTGCCTGGCCTATTCATCTTTGAAATAGTGTCATGGGATCTTTTACATCCATTTGAGTGCACCTTGGTTTAAACTCTCATCTGAGAGATGGCACCTCTGGCAGTGCAGCATTCTCTCAGCAATACGCTGGCAGCCTTCAATCTGGTGCTCATATCCTGCAGCTAGACCTGAAACCAGAATTTTCTGAGCTACAGGTAAGAGTGCCACCAACTGTGTCACAACTGAACACAGGAAATGAGGGATGAAACACGAACTTACTCACCAGGTTTCCAGACTAAAATTGACTTCTTTTTTAGACTTGACTCAGGATATTACACTTCTCCCCTTCTCAGGAAAATTGCGGAGACATGTTATCTCCTGGTTCAGGATCTTCATCTTATTCCTAACTGGTTAAATTTCCTTCCAGGCAGCATCTGATGATCATTAGATAGGCAGTGGTCAACCATGGTATAAAGCAAATTTACTGATGCTTCTCTCAGGCAGTCCATACATTTCATTTCTTTATGGAACAAAAGAAGCAAAGATGATCAATTCTGTTGCCCCTGGAGGGGCAACTAATGGAACGCCCTATATGAGAACCCACTCATGTCCCTAAACAAGAAAATGTTTCATTCGATTAAGGTAATGCCAGTCACTTTATATCCACCAACCAGGAAACTTTCATGATATTTTCATCATCATAGAATTCATAGAATTTACAGTGCAGAAGGAGGCCATTCAGCCCATCGAGTCTGCACCGGCTCTTGGAAAGAGCACCGTACCCAAGGTCAACATCTCCACCCTATCCCCATAACCCAGTAACCCCACCCAACACCAAGGGCAATTTTGGACACTAAGGGCAATTTATCATGGCCAATCCACCTAACCTGCACATCTTTGGACTGTGGGAGGAAACCGGAGCACCCGGAGGAAACCCACGCACACACGGGGAGGATGTGCAGACTCCGCACAGACAGTGACCCAAGTAGGAATCGAACCTGGGACCCTGGAGCTGTGAAGCGATTGTGCTATCCACAATGCTACCGTGCTGCCCATATGACATAGTTATATATTCAGTTAGCTGACTGATGAAAAGGGTTAAGATTAGGGTGAACAACAGCAGCACGGTGGCGCAATGCATATCACAGCTGCCTCATGGTGCCGAGGTCCCAGGTTCAGTCCTGGCTCTGGGTCACTGTCCGTGTGGAGTTTGCACATTTTCCCCGTGTTTGCGTGGGTTTCACCCCCACAACCCAAAGATATGCAGGATAGGTGAATTGGCCATGCTAAATTGCCCTTAATTGGAAAAAAAAATGAATTGGGTACTCTAAATTTATTTTTAAAAAATTAGGGTGAACAATCATTTGCAGTCATGATTCCTGCAAGGATCACACTGACTGAGGACCAACAGATCTCATGGGAGACATGTCAGTACAAAAACGTGTCATTGGTTAGATTGAAGATTTGTTTTATTGGCTAAATCAATCTTGTATGGGACTGACGAAGATGATGATGAAGACTGGGACGAGGTGGTCTACATTAACAGTTTAAAAGGTCTGTGCAGGAAACAGAGAATGTGGAAGATCACAGCCAAGAGAGAAAAGAGGACATAGCTAGTATCCGATACTTTTGATGAATTAATGTTGACACAACATGAAGAAGGAGCCGTGCTCCGAAAGCTCGTGTTTGAAACAAACCTGTTGGACTTTAACCTGGTGTTGTAAGACTTCTTACTGGACACAACAGATGAAGCAATTTGCAGACAAAGTCATCTGCAAACCAACACTTCACCTGTCATGAAAGCCATTACAAAAGTCCCTCTTGCTAACAATTCTGTGATTTGGGTGACATGGTGGCACAGTGGTTAGCAATGCTATCTCACGGCGTCAGGGACCAAGATCAATTCTGACTTTGAGTGACTGTTTAGCATTTGCACATTCTCCCCGTGTCTGTGTGGGTTTCCTCTGGGTGCTCCGATTTCCTCCCACAGTCCAAAGATGTGCAGCTTAGGTGGATTGCCCATGATAAATTGTCCCTTAGCGTCTAAAGGTCAGGTGAGATTACAGGCATACGATGGGAGGGTGGGCCTGGGTGGGGTCCTCTATCGGAACGTGCAGACTTGATAGGTCAAATGGCCTCCTTCTACACTGTAGGTATTCTATGTATTTACTTCACAAGACAAATTTATTTCAATTAGCATAACACAACTTACAAGGATCCAGAGAAATGAATTCAGAACTCTTTGTGGTCAAGTTACATTAACAAAGTTACATTCATCCAAAGAGGTTAAGCAATCCACAGAAATGGTGATTCCATATTAGGATGCTGTGAGATTTGGAGGGGAACTTGAGGCAGTTAGTGTTCCAATACACTTTTTGCCTTTGTTCCTCTAGATGGGAGAGGTCCTGGATTGATGAGTTGCTGTCTGGATCTTCAAACTAGTGCACAGTACAGGTACTGAGCACCAATGGTGGAAGGAGTAAATATTTAAACGGTGGACAGGGTGCCGATAAAGTGGGCTGCTTTGTCTTGGATGATGTCGAGTTTCTTGAGTGCTGTTGGAGTTGCACTCATCCATTGAATTAGAGGGTATTCCATCACATTCCGACTTGTACTCTGTAGATGGGGGGGGGGGGGGGGGGTATATGCTTTGGAAAGTCAGAAAGTGAGTTACCTGTTAAGCTCCAATGGTAACTCTGTAATACAAATTAGGAAGCAGTTCTTGATTTCTTTGACTCCAAGTTTATTGTGTTCAGAAATCACTTCTCCAGCAACACCACAGTGCCATCTGTGTCCCCATTATATTTGGCGCAATCTATTAAACAGTAAATGCAGTCCATTAAACAACAAGCACAGCCTATTAAACAATTAAAACCCTAATTCTAGCTTAAATACTAGGAGCTTTAAGTCATTCCTAAAATTACTCATGGTGGAATCTCTATGCCTTTGACCTACTATTGTAGTTGCAGTATTTGGATGGTTGGTCCCGCTATATTTCTAGCCAATGATGCTTATGATGGGGAAATTGATGATGGTAATGTCATTGAATATCAAGGGGAAATAGTTCAGATCCTCTCTTATTGGAGATGGTCATTGCCTGCCACTGATATGGCTCGAATATTACTTGTTATTTGGCAGCCCAAGCTCGACTGTTGTCCAGGTCTTACTGCAGGCACATGTGGGCATGGACTGCTTCAGTATCTGAGTAGTTGAAAATGTTACTGAACACTATGTAATTATCAGCGAACATCCCTACTTCTGACCTGACACTCAAGGGAAGGTCAGTTGGACCGAGGAGAATTACCATATCCCTTGGGTTACATGTCACTAATGTGTAACCATTGCCACTGGATTACACATCCCTGAAATATGTCACATCTTTGATGAACTGCTGCCTGGGACTGAGAAGATTGGCCTTCATCCAACAAAGTGGTCCCCTCCCCCTGATTGGCATTGACTTCAATTTTGTTAAGGCTCCTTATTCCCACTAAAATTCGCAGCCTTGATGTCATAGGCAGTCACACTCACCTTACCTCTGGAACTCAGTTTTGTTGTTCATGTTTGGATCAAGGCTAGAATGAGGTCTGTCACTGAGTGACCCTGGTATAACCTGTTTTTAGATGAAAATTCCAAGCAAAAGGATGAAAATTACCTCCATTGCCTGTTTGCAAGTTCAATGTCCCAATCTTATGGATTGGTCTGATTTGAGCAATCCATATTGTCCTTCCGATGGCAAGCAGCCACGTGGAACTTTAACACTTCAAGGGAGAAAGCAGACTGGACAGAGAAAAAAAAAATCTAATTACACTTTAGATTTACAGATTCAAATAACCATTGCACCAACACATGTAATTATGGTTTACACAAGTTCAATAATGTTACAGGGTCAGCCTAGACCATTTCAATCATCTGGCAAGATTGCTATTTGTTGAATAGAATGTTGGGAGCAATTTATGAGTTAACTATTAATCTCTTTCTATTTTACCACAGGGTTTAATGTCCTAACATTGCTTCTCAGTGATAAAGAATGGTCCTTCGAGCTATGTCTCGATTTTCATTTATCATCATAATTCTCTCGTTATGGGCTGGAGACGGAGCAAATGCAGAGAGAGCAGGTATGGTGCTTGTTTGATTATAGAAAGTACAACTGATCAGATAGGATTTTTTTAAAAATCCCTGTTCTGAGAGAAACAATGCTTCGTTGTCCACAAAGTTGTCGAACTCACAACACATAAAATCTCCATTTTACTCAAATATGAGTGTGATTTAGAATTTGGTTCCTTCGTTCAGCTCAACATTGTTATATTCTGAATTTTCAAATGCTTGTCTGATTCCATTTGTAATGTAGCTCTGATTTGGAAAGTACTTACGACAATTAAATCAGTGCAAAAAGTCATCTAACTTCTCACTTTGCGGGCAGCACGGTGGTGCAGTGGACAGCAGTGCTTCCTCACGGTGCCAAGGTCTAAGGTTCGATCGTGGCTTTGGGTCACTGTGGAGTTTGCACATTCTTCCTGTGTTTGTGTGGGTTTCGCCCCCATAACCCAAAAATGTGCAGGCTAGGTGGATTGGCCACACTAAATTGGCCCTTAATTGGAAAAAATGAATTGGATACTCTAAATTTAAAGAAAAAAATTCTCTCTTTGCACTGAATCTGGGCCCATTTGTCACTGTTCCAATCTCCTTTCTCACTGATCTTCCTGCCCAGTAATACTGCTGAGATGATAAGTTCGCCAACCACCTTACCATTGCACTTGCTCCAACAATTAGGCCGGCAGGTCTTAGGAGAACAAATAATAGAAAAGATATAGTTCGAGTACATTAGATGGGTCATTCTTTGTACAATGTGTGCAGGAGGGTTTCCTGACACAATATGTTGACAGGCCAACAAGAGGCGAGGCCACATTGGATTTGGTTTTGGGTAATGAACCAGGCCAGGTGTTAGATCTGGAGGTAGGTGAGCACTTTGGAAACAGTGACCACAATTCGGTGATGTTTACGTTAGTGATGGAAAGGGATAAGTATACCCCGCAGGGCAAGAGTTATAGCTGGGGGAAGGGCAATTATGATGCCATTAGACATGACTTAGGATGTGTTGGTTGGAGAAGTAGGCTGCAAGGGTTGGGCACACTGGATATGTGGAGCTTGTTCAAGGAACAGCTATTGCATGTTCTTGATAAGTACGTACCAGTCAGGCAGGGAGGAAGGGGCCGAGCGAGGGAACCGTGGTTTACCAAAGAAGTGGAATCTCTTGTTAAGAGGAAGAAGGAGGCCTATGTGAAGATGAGGCATGAAGTTTCAGTTGGGGCGTCTGATAGTTACAAGGAAGCGAGGAAGGATCTAAAGAGAGAGCTGAGACGAGCAAGGAGGGGACATGAGAAGTCTTTGGCAGGTAGGATCAAGGAAAACCCAAAAGCTTTCTATAGGTATGTCAGGAATAAAAGAATGACTAGGGTAAGAGTAGGGCCAGTCAAGGACAGTGGTGGGAAGTTGTGTGTGGAGGCTGAGGAGATAAGCGAGATACTAAATGAATACTTTTCATCAGTATTCACTCAAGAAAAAGATAATATTGTGGAGGAGAATGCTGAGACCCAGGCTATTAGAATAGATGGCATTGAGGTGCGTAGGGAAGAAGTGTTGGCAATTCTGGACAAGGTGAAAATAGATAAGTCCCCGGGGCCGGATGGGATTTATCCTAGGATTCTCTGGGAAGCCAGGGAAGAGATTGCTGAGCCTTTGGCTTTGATTTTTAGGTCATCATTGGCTACAGGAATAGTGCCAGAGGACTGGAGGATAGCAAATGTGGTCCCTTTGTTCAAGAAGGGGAGTAGAGATAACCCCGGTAACTATATGCCGGTGAGCCTAACGTCTGTGGTGGGTAAGGTCTTGGAGAGGATTATAAAAGATACGATTTATAATCATCTAGATAGGAATAATATGATTAGGGAAAGTCAGCATGGTTTTGTGAAGGGTAGGTCATGCCTCACAAACCTTATCGAGTTCTTTGAGAAGGTGACTGAACAGGTAGACGAGGGTAGAGCAGTTGATGTGGTGTATATGGATTTCAGTAAAGCATTTGATAAGGTTCCCCACGGTCGGCTATTGCAGAAAATACGGAGGCTGGGGATTGAGGGTGATTTAGAGATGTGGATCAGAAATTGGCTAGTTGAAAGAAGACAGAGAGTGGTAGTTGATGGGAAATGTTCAGAATAGAGTTCAGTTACGAGTGGCGTACCACAAGGATCTGTTCTGGGGCCGTTGCTGTTTGTCATTTTTATAAATGACCTAGAGGAGGGCGCAGAAGGATGGGTGAGTAAATTTGCAGATGACACTAAAGTCGGTGGAGTTGTAGACAGTGCGGAAGGATGTTGCAGGTTACAGGGTGACATAGATAAGCTGCAGAGCTGGGCTGAGAGGTGGAAAATGGAGTTTAATGTGGAGAAGTGTGAGGTGATTCACTTTGGAAAGAATAACAGGAATGCGGAATATTTGGCTAATGGTAAAATTCTTGGTAGTGTGGATGAGCAGAGGGATCTCGGTGTCCATGTACATAGATCCCTGAAAGTTGCCACCCAGGTTGATAGGGTTGTGAAGAAGGCCTATGGTGTGTTGGCCTTTATTGGTAGAGGGATTGAGTTCCGGAGCCATGAGGTCATGTTGCAGTTGTACAAAACTCTAGTACGGCCGCATTTGGAGTATTGCGTACAGTTCTGGTCGCCTCATTATAGGAAGGACGTGGAAGCCTTGGAACGGGTGCAGAGGAGATTTACCAGGATGTTGCCTGGTATGGAGGGAAAATCTTATGAGGAAAGGCTGATGGACTTGAGGTTGTTTTCGTTAGAGAGAAGAAGGTTAAGAGGTGACTTAATAGAGGCATACAAAATGATCAGAGGGTTAGATAGGGTGGACAGCGAGAGCCTTCTCCCGCGGATGGAGGTGGCTAGCATGAGGGGACATAGCCTTAAATTGAGGGGTAATAGATATAGGACAGAGGTTAGAGGTGGGTTTTTTACGCAAAGAGTGGTGAGGCCGTGGAATGCCCTACCTGCAACAGTAGTGAACTCGCCAACATTGAGGGCATTTAAAAGTTTATTGGATAAGCATATGGATGATAAGGGCATAGTGTAGGTTAGATGGCCTTTAGCTTTTTTCCATGTCGGTGCAACATCGAGGGCCGAAGGGCCTGTACTGCGCTGTATCGTTCTATGTTCTAAAGGAAGTTTTAAGGGATTTGTATTGGCAAACATTAGAAATATGGTGGACGGGATACTCTCAGCCCTGGGCCGGGCCGGAGAATCCCTGCAACTGGACCACGCCCCCCGACGCCGGCATGCGATTCTCTGCAGAGTGGAGAGTCGGCGCTATCGGCGCCGGCGTGGTTGGTGCGGTGCCGGTCGCAGTCCACTCTACGCGGCCGGCCCGCCGATTCTCTGGCCGTGATGGGCCGAGCGACCGCCGTGGAAACGCTGAGTCCCGCCGGCGCTGTCCACACCTGCTCTCAGCCGGTGGGAACTCCACATGGAGGAGTGGGTGTCGGCCTGTGGGGTGGGGGGTGGGGGGGAGTGGGGCTCTGACCCCGGGGTGGGGGGGCCTCCGATGTGGCCTGGCCCGCGATCGGGGCCCACCGATCGGTGGGCCGGCCTCTCTGGCTGGGGGACTCATTTCCTACGCGCCGGCCTCTGTAGTCCTGCATCATGTTGCGGCGGGGCCGGCGATGGAGTTTACAATGGCGTGGACACTCTGCCGCGGGATGAGAGAATCCTGCCCGGTATGTTTCTATCTGGGTCCCGCCGTACCCATTTTCTAGCAGCGGGATTCTCTGAACCAGCAGCAGACTTCAGAGGCAAATCAAACGTTTGATGCCATTTTAATAACAGTCTGGGAACCAAGAGTTAAAATGAAATGAAATGAAAATCGCTTATTGTCACAAGTAAGCTTCAATGAAGTTACTGTGAAAAGCCCCTAGTCGCCACATTCTGGTGCCTGTTCGGGGAGGCTGGTACGGGAATTGAACCATGCTGCTGGCCTGCCTTCAAAGCCAGCGATTTAGCCCTGTGTGCTAAATTGTGAATAGTTTGTGCAGCAGTCAAGACAAAGAAATCCTGAACTGGGTGAGACATAGACATCGAGACGGAGAACACAGTGCAGAAGGAGGCCATTCAGCCCATCAAGTCTGCACCAACCCGCTTAAGCCCTCACTTCCACCCTATCCCCATAACCCAGTAACCCCTCCGAACCTTTTTGGTCACTAAGGGAAATTTATGACGGCCAATCCATCTAACAGGCACATCTTTGGACTGTGGGAGGAAACCGGAGCACCCGGAGGCAACCCACGCTGACACGGGAGAACGTGCAGACTCTGCACAGACAGTGACCCAGCGGAGAATCGAACCAGGGACCCATGCGCTGTGAAGCCACAGTGCTATCCACTTGTGCTACCGTGCTGCCGACGGTGGCATAAAATCCTGGATTGGATTCACTGTCAAAAGTGGAGCCGAATCTTTGTTTAAAAGATTCATTTGGGAAACATTCGGATTTCGGAATGCAAACATCTAATGGAAAGTATTATTGTGGAAGAAGGTTTTAAAGCAGCTTTATGGGTGTGAAGTTTGGAAACTCTCACGTAACAATCACCTGGGGGGATGCTGAAGAGAAATCCACAGACTCTAACTTGGGTTCGGAAATGAGTATGTGTATTTACCACAGCCAATCTGTGTACATAAAGGGACTTTGTGTCAATGAGACTATTGTAGCTTAAGATGTATTTTGTCAGGAGAAGACAGGAGTATTGTATCATAATCCAAATTTTTCATGTTTAATCATTTTATTCTTGTTGTAGCAGTCCTGTGGCTCTGTTCCTCCATGTTTTGTATTAAGTAAGTAAAAGTTACAGTCTTTTGAGCCAGGGTTCATTCTGGGATCTTCCCAACCAGTTATAACACCAACTGGGATCATAACAAAAGCACAATGGACCTGTGAGTTGGACTCTGTATGTAGTCTTAATTTGTTATTGTGCCTATCAGTAGTGTGGGCGGCACAAAAGCATGGTGGTTAGCACTATTGTCTCACAGTGCTGGGGACTCGGGTTCAATTCCGGCCTTGTGTGGTTGTCTGTGTGCAGTTTGCACTTTCTCCCCGTGTCTGCATGGGTTTCCTCCGGGTATGTCGGTTTCCTCCCACATACCAAAGATATGCAGGCTAGGTGGATTGGCCATTCCCAAATGCTGCTTAGTGTCCAAAGATGTGTGGGTTAGATAGGGTAGGGGGTTGCAGAGATAGGTACCCTTTCAAATCAATTCTAACCGACTCAATCTCTCCTCATATGCCGGTCCCACCAACGCAGGAACAGTCTGGTAAACTTTTTCTGCACTCTCTCTATAACAAGAACATCCTTACTCAGATAATGAGAGGAAAACGGCACACAATATTCCAGGTGTGGCCTCACCAAAGTCCTGTATAATTGCAGCAAGACATCCCTGCTCCTGTACTCAATCCTCTCGCAATGAAGGCCAGCGTATCTTTTGCCACTTTATCGCCTTCTGTATCTGCATGCTTACCTTCCATGACTTGTCTACCAGGACACCCAGGTCTCATTGCACATTCCCCTCTCCTAATTTACAGCCATTCAGATAATAGTCTGCCTTCTTGTTTTTGCTACCAAAGTGGGTTACCTCGCATTTAATACTGCATTTGCCATTCAATTGCCCATTCACTCAACTTTCCCAAATTACACTGAAGGATCTCTGCATCCTCCTCACAGCTACCATCCCACCCAACGTGGTGTTATCTGCAAATTTAGACATATTACATTTTGTTCCCTTATCTGAATCATTAATATACATTGTGAATACAATATATTAATTCTGGATTCACATGTCGGCCAGACCAGGTGAGAACAGCAGCTTTTCTTCTCCAAAGTGTATTAATAAACCAGATGAGTTTTCACAATTGTTTCATGGTCACCATTACTGGAACGATTCAATTCCATATTATTATTAAAACGCAGGTCCCCAGAGAATTAGTCTGGGCCACTGGATTATTAGGCCAGAAATATGACCACTACATCACCTTTTACCTTTGGATGCATAGCAACTACTGTCATGCGCAGTCCCTCTAAGTGAGCCACTCGATTGGCAGTCTCAGCTTGGTTTCTGGAGTGCGCAGTAACAAGTTCCAAAAAATTCAGTTCATTTGGGCAGCAAAGTTCAACAAATCTTAAAACACATTCTTACACTTCCCTGTTGGCAAACATGCCAGTAAATGCCCATTACAGCTGTAGTTTAAGACCCACAGTAGCAGATGATTTATCACTTCTGACAGATGAATTGGCGATTTCAGGCGCTACTCAAGCTCATAGGTCATCTACAATGTAAACGTTAGCGATCACCCTTGGCTCAATGGTAGCACCATTGCTTGAGGCAGAAATTCATGGATTCAAGATCCCACTCCAGAGATTTGAGCACATAATCTTGGCTGGCACTTTAGTATCATGCGGAGGGAGTGCAGCGTTGTCAGAAATGCCTTCTTTTGAATGAGATGTGAAACCAAGACCCTCTCACTCTCAGGTAGATGTTAGCAAGCCCACTTCACTATAAAAGGAAGAGCACCTCTGCCCTAGCCAAAATATATCCCTCAGTCAACATCACCAAAACAGGCCACGAGCTCGTCTCTGTGCACAGGGCCTCACAGGGCACAAATTGATCTTCACTTTTCCTACATTACAGCAGTGACTATATTTCAAATAAATCCATTAGCTGCAAAAACAACTTTGTGACAATTCTGGACGACATTGTATAAATGCAAGTTCTTTACTTCTTATTTCTTAAATTAGGTTAAACTCATAAATGTGGTTGGGTACAGTGTTTGTGGTTCACCTCATGTTCCCACCACCGGTTCCAAAACCGGAGATCGAAATTTGGACCAATAGCTTGTAAAGTAATAAATTTTGGAAGTTAAAAATAGGAAAGAGGAATGTACCATAAATAGCTTGAATTTAAATGAAGTAAAGGAACAGAGAGACCTCTGTGTGCAGATACAGAGGTCATTAAAGGTAGCAGCCACAGCTGGAAAAAGGAAAAATGGTTTTCTTGTTTTTTCTTATCTAGAACTTTGGAACATAAAAGCAAGGAGATAATATTGAATGTGTACAAGGTGTTAATTAAGCTGCTGATGAAGACTGGGCCGCAATTCTCCAACCGTTGGGATTCCCTATTTACGCCAGCAGTGCACCCCCATCCTTGGGTTTCCCAGCAGCATGGGGTGGGTTCAATGGGAAACAACACTGACAAGCGGCGCGAGTATAGAATCCCACATCCAGCGAACGGCACGCCACCGAGAAACACACAGCTGGGGGACGGGAAGATCAAGCCCCTTGTGATTACCCAGTTGCAGGAAAATGATTAAATAAATGGAAATGTGAAGGGCCACAATGATATTAAGCTGCTCATTGTGGACAGCATGGTGGCACAGTGGTTGGCACTGTTGTCTCACAGCACCAGGGACCCAGGTTCGATTCCGACGTTGGGTGACTGTGTTGGGTTTGCATACTCTTTCTGCGTCTGTGAGGGTTTCTTCTGGGTGCTCTGGTTTCCTCCCATCATCCAAAGGTGAATTTGGCATGCTAAATTTTCCCTTTGTGTCCAAAGATGTAAAGATAAGGCGAGATTATGGGGATAGGGCGGGGGGAGTGGGCCTAGGCAAAGTGCTCTTTCAGATGGTTGGTGCAGACCCAATGGGCTGAATGGCCACTTTCTGCACTTTGGATTCTATGGAGTCATCTACCTGATGCGATCCTGCCTCTGAGCGATTTTGCCAGAGATGGGAGTCGGTTGCTGAGGACCTGGGTTTGATCCCGGCCCCGAGTCACTGTCCGTGCGGAGTGTGCACATTCTCTCCATGTCTGCGTGGGTCTCACTCCCACAAACTAAAAGATGTGCAGGGTAGGTGGATTGGCCATGCTGAATTCCCCCTTCATTGGAAAAAAAAGAATTGGGTACCTTAAATTTATTTTTTAAAATGTTTAAAAACTTGTAAAAAGATATTTGAATTTCCAGTGACTGACAAAGTGGATCATACAATGATACTTCAAGTTCTAAGACTTTTACTGTAACAAACAATTAAAAAGCAACTGTATATAAACATTACTCAATCTGCAAGTTATATTTTAAATTACAGAAATGTTTCCCCATATACTTTTCAAAATGACTGAAAATCCCCCAACATGGTTATACTTTATTCTGTCCCTTAAGTAGACACTTTATTCTCATTGTTATCGTGTGCTGGTCAACAGTCCACCCACAGTTATTATAGATGTTCCTGCTATTGCCCACAGGAGTGAATATATTGAAACATCTTCTGGGTAAATCAACTGCTTTCAACTTTAACCGCCCAAGTTTGTTATAAGGCAGAATTTAGAGCAGCTCACATGACCACTTCATTCTACCATTGCACCTTAAATAAAATGTAATTATGCATTAGTTGAATAGAATTTGGCAGGTGTCTTTTGAAAGCAGCACAGTCCATGGTCAGGCTGCATCTTGAGTACTGTATTCAATTTGCTTCACCAAAAGGAAAACATTTCAGGCCATGAAGGCCATGCAGAGAAAGGCAAAGTGACAGATCCCGAACATCAAAGGATTGTACCAACACAGACTGTAGAAGCTAGAGCCTTTTTGTCTTGAAAGAAGAAAATAGAAGTCTGCGGGATGGGATGTGGGCCTTACAAAAGTATACAAAACATTAAATATTGCATAAAAGCAAATTACTGTGGCTGCTGGAATCTCAAACAAAAACAGAAAATGCTGGAAAATCTTAGCAGGTCTGACAGCACCTGTGCAGAGATAACAGAGCAAACATTTTGAGTCTGGATGACACTTCGTCAAATACTGCAGATCAGGGGCGGAGGAGGGGAGTGGTGCCAACCACTCAGGGGTCGGGCCTCCCCAAAGGTGGGGAATTCTCCCCACCTTTGGGGGCCAGCCCCGAGCCGGAGCGGTTGGCACCAGAACACCGGCGCAACAAACCGGCGCCCCCGGCAGCGGGGCTGGCTGAAAGGCTTTCGCCGGTCCGCGCATGCGCCGGCAGTGACGTCAGCGGCAGCTGGCCGCTGACGTCACTGCCGGCGCATGTGCGATGTGTGGTTCTCTTCCGCTTCCGCCATGGCGGAGGCCGTGGCGGCCCCGGAAGAAAATAGTGCAGCCAGGGCACTGGTCCGGAGTCTGAGCGGGGGGCCCCGATTGCGGGCCAGGCCACCGCGGGGGCACCCCCCGGGGTTCGATCGCCCCCCCGCCCCCCCCCCCCCCCCCCCAGGACCCCGGGGCCTGCTCACGCCGCTGAGTCCGCCGTTCCAGAGGTGGTTTAAACCTCGGCGGCGGAAGAGGCCTCCCAGTGGCGGGACTTCGGCCCATCTGGGCCGGAGAATCACCGCAGGGGCCTCTCCGATCGGAGTGGCGAGATTCCGCCGCCGCCACTTCCCGGGTGGCGGAGAATCTCTGCCACGGCGGGGGCGGGATTTTAGGCGCCCCCAGGCGATTCTCCGACCCTGCTGGGGGTCGGAGAATTTTGCCCCAGGTTAATCCAAAACCCCACCTTAAATTATGCCAATATGTCAGGCATAATCCAGAACTAATGAAAGGCATGTTTCACGTAGGTGTTAGGAAAATCAATGGATTGATCAGGAGTTAGGATGGTAGTGGAGAAAACCTTAGGGGGAAACTATTATTATCTGGTGAGCAATTGAACTGGATTGGCTTCAGTTCAGTTCTTTAAATATATAAAACGAAGAAGGAAGCCAAAGTAAACAAATGAGACAATTGGAGAATGAGACCGGTGAAATTATGTATTTTAGGATGACTGGGGAAATGATAATGGGGAACTAGGAAATGGCAGAAGGGTTCATTAAGTACTTTGCATTAGTCTTCACAGTTGAAGACACTAATAATATTTTGTTCCGAATCCCGCTATCAGGTCGCAATTTTGAGTGGGTGGCCTGATACTGAGGTCCAGTAGCTAGCCCCTCTTCACCCATCATGCAAAACCTGTTCCCCCCCCACCCCCCCCCCCCCACCCTCCGCTGGCAAGTAGGGGCATCTTCCCCCCCCTCCCCTCCCACCCACCGGAATTCGTGGGTCACCCCATTTTTTGCACACGCGTATTCGGGCCAGGGGTACTCTGCGTGGGTGTTGAGGGGGAGCCAAGGGACCTCCCATAGTGCGTTCGGGCTGGCGGGTGGGGGGGGGGGGGGGGTAGGTCGGGAATCACTTTGGGGGTCTCGAGGATGGAATGTTATTGAAAAATGGTATCCCGATCTCTTGCTACACTGGGGAGTTCCAACGAGCAGAGCTCCCCAGTGTACAAAACGGGGCTATGTGAGGCCTCGGCAGCAAATTTCCCACTGAGGCTCCTTATTCAATGCGAGTCACGTTGAATAGCCATGTGTTTCTCGACGAGCGCTGGGAAACACGTGGTTAAACGCGCTCGCTATGCAACTTTGTTTCCATTTGGTTGAATCGAGCCCATAAAAGCAAACTGTAGCGGATGCTGGAAATCTGAAAGAGAAACAGAAAATGCTGGAAAAGCTCAACAGGTCTGGTAGCATTTTTGTTGCCAAATCTGCTGAGTTATTCTATCATTTTCTGTTTTAATAATGGGTGGAGACATGTAGCGTCGAGAGTCCATGCCCTTTGTACTGTCATCATATTTACAAAATAACAACATGATCTGTCCAAGTAAGGATAGTTTGTGACTTTGTGAGTGGAATTTACAGGTAGCGTTGCTCCCATGATATTGCTGCTCTTGTTCTTCTGGCCTGTCGAGCCTACAGGATTGTTGACACAATTATGAATGTTCCACGAAAGTATAATGAACGTCCAGTCAAGTGTAACATTGTCCCTGAAAACATTTTAGCAAGGACATAACCTTGCAGCTCCCTACTTTGTGCAAAACTAAATCTAATATTGGTATTCAAAAGGAACTTTCCTGCTGGGACTGAATGATGCATTGTCCTTTTCTATCCGGCCTGGTTTTGAATCCATTCCGTTATAAGTGATGAAAGTTTCCAATCCCTGCAGGTTATCAGGGCTTTCTTGAAATGGATTTGGCCAATTGTAACTGAATTTCTAATACATGGACCTATTAGATTGTAAATTTCACACTGACTGCCCATGAGCACAGCAGATGTGGAACTGTCACACTCTCAAAGTCCAGAATGTGAGAGGTAATTTTACATTTCCATCAAAGGCCCTGTGCGATGGAAGCATACGGGCTGATTTTCAGCTCGTACCCCTGCCGCCAGAGAGAACGGCAACGCGGGCGGGAAATCTGGAGAAAATTGGGAAACGTTTCCTTAATTGTTCACGCCTCTTGTTGGTGATGTCACAAGGTTCACGCCCACAAATGGTGCAAACCTTATTTTAATGGCTTTAAATACATTTGAAAATGATTAGGCAGTCCCCCTCAGCCACATGAACCCCCCTTCTGAACATTCAAACCTCATCAACAGCTTTTAAAAAACAAGATTGAGTCGAGGGGAACCCCTGGTGTGGGGGGTGGGGGGAAAGACGTAACTGTAAGTATATTCACTGGCGGGGCATGGATTAGAGGGGAGGGACATGCCCAGACAGTGCCCCTTGGCACTGCCCCCAGCACTGCCCCCCGGCTTAGGTTGGCATGGACAGCTTGCACTGCCAGGTTGGCACTGTACCAACCTGGCCAACTTGAGCCAAGGGGCAGTGCTGGAGGAAGTGCCAGGGGCAGTCCCTCTTGGGAGGCACATGGCGTGGGTGTGGTGATCCACTGTGTTAACTGTGTGCATCTGTATTAGGGGATGTACGGTAGTACCTATACTACAGGTTCGCCGGTAGTCCCTGCTGGCTAGCTCCGCCCACAAGGAGCCGTATAAATATACATGACCCCTCCTGATCAGCCAATCTGCCAACTGCATTAGGAGGCCACGCATCTGACTGTAATAAAGCCTCTGTTGTACCAATCCGAGTCTTTAGTACAATTGATAGTGCATCACTGGGGTTCCCATTATGCATTGTGGGAGGGAGCAGCTTCAAAGCTATTGAGGCATGGGGGGAAATGTGCAAGTACGGAAGGGGCGAGGGCAGTGGGAAGGGTAGGGGGGAATTCCGATGATACTTCCACGGTGGGAGGGCGGAGAGATCCCAATGATTGTGGGGGTGACAGGAGACAGAGTCCTCTGATTGTGGGGAAGCAGAGTGGGGAGAGAGATCCCAATGCTTGTGAGGGGGAAGGAGAATGATCCTGATGATTATAGGGCAGGGAGGAGATCCAAATGATTCTGAGGGTGGGGGTGGAGAGAGATCCCAGTGATTGTTGGGCTGGGAGAGTTGATGATCAGTTCTGATAGGGTGCCCTTTAAAGATGATGCCCCAATCTCTGTGGAGCGGTCCTTACTGCTTCTATCATGCCAGGCTGACGGTGAAAACCCCGCCCACTCATTTGTTTTGTCAGACAGGCTCAATATCAGGGGTGAAAACTGATCTGTGCAGCTGGAGAACTACACGCCGGTTTTCAGTCAGTGCCTGACATTTTGAAAAATATGGTCAAATACCACCCATACAGTCAGACATCAGGGCTGGGATTCATCCCTACCCGGCGGGGCAGGGGGTCCCGGAGTGGCGCCAACCACTGCGGTGTCGGGCCTCCCCAAATGTGCGGAATTCTCCGCACCTTTAGGGACTAGGCCCGCGCCGGAGTGGTTTCCGCCACGCTGACTGGCGCCAAAACCGGCGCCAGTGGCTGATCGAAAGGCCTTCGCCGGTCCACGCATGCGCCGGTGCATCAACGGCCGCTGCGTCACCACCGGTGCATGCGCGGTAGGGGGAGTCTCTTCCGCCTCCGCCACGGTGGAGGCAGTGGCGGCAGTGGAAAAAAAAGAGTGCCTCCATGGCGCAGGCCCGCCCGCCGATCAGTGGGCCCTGATCGCGGGCCAGGCCACTGTGGGGGCACCTCCCGGGGTCCGATCGCCCCGCACCCCCCCCCCCAGGGCCCCGCATCTCGCCTTCCACCATATCCCTTATTTATTGACATCATTAAATCCCTACTGTGCAGAATGAGGTAATTCGGCCCATCAAGTCTGTACCGAACCTCCAAAAGAACACCCCACCTAAGGTCAGATCTCACCCTATCCCTGTAACCAGTCCTAACCTTTTTTGGACACGAAGGGGCATCGTGCTGCGTATTATAAAGATTAATATGAACTCAAACAGTGGCACAGTGGTTAGCACTGCTACCTCACCGCGCCAGGGACCCGGGTTCAATTCTGGTCTCGGGTGACTATCTGTGTGGAGGTTCCACTTTCTCTCCATGTCTGCGTGGGTTTCCTCCGGGTGCCCCAGTTTCCTCCCATAGTCCAAAACTGTGCAGGTTAAGTGGATTGGCCATGCTAAATTGCTCCTTAATTTCAAAAAGATTGGGTGGGGATTACTGGGCTATGGGAATAGGGTGGAGGCCTGGTTTAAGTAGGGTCCTCGTTTCAGGGGCGGCTGCAGACTCAATGGGCCGAATGGCCTCCTTATACACTGTAAATTCTGTGATCCTATGAAAGTTTCCTCCCACAAGTCCCAAAAGACGTGCTTGGGCGGAATTCTCCGACCCCCCGCAGGGTCGGAAAATCGCCCGGGGCCGACGTAAATCTCGTCCCCGCCATGGCCGGAATTCTCCGCCACCCAGGTATTGGCGGGGGCGGGAATTGTACCGCGCCGATCGGTGTGCCCCCCCGCGGCGATTCTCCAGCCCGCGATGGGCCGAAGTCCCACCGCTGAGAGGCAGCACGGTAGCATTGTGGATAGCATAATTGCTTCACAGCTCCAGGGTCCCAGGTTCGATTCCGGCTTGGGTCACTGTCTGTGTGGAGTCTGCACATCCTCCCCGTGTCTGCGTGGGTTTCCTCCGGGTGCTCCGGTTTCCTCCCACACTCCAAGGATGTGCAGGTTAGGTGGATTGGCCATGATAAATTGCCCTTAGTGTCCAAAATTGCCCTTAGTGTTGGGTGGGGTTACTGGGTTATGGGGATAGGGTGGAGGTGTTGACCTCGGGTAGGGTGCTCTTTCCAAGAGCCTTTTCAGACTCGATGGGCCGAGTGGCCTCCTTCTGCACTGTAAATTCTATGAACCACCTCTGGTGGCGGAGGGATTGGCGGCGCGAGTGGGCCCCCGGGGTCCTAGGGGGGGCGCAGGGCGATCGGACCCCGGGGGGTGCCCCCACAGTGGCCTGGCCCGCGATCGGGGCCCACCGAACAGCGGGTGGGCCTGTGCCGCGGGGGCACTCTTTTCTTCTGCCGCCGCCACGGCCTCCACCATGGCAGAGGCGGAAGAGAATGCACCTGCGGTGACGTCAGCGGCCGCTGACGCATTGGCGCATGCGCGAACCGGCGAAGGCCTTACGGCCAGCCCCGACACCGGCCGGCGGGCGTCAAAGGCCGTTGGCGCCGGTTGTGGCGCCAGTCGGCGTGGCGCCAACCTTTGGTGAGGCCCGACGCCGGAGTGGTTGGTGCCACTCCGCTACGCTGGGACCCCCCGCCCCGCCAGGTAGGGGAGAATCCTGGCCCTTGTTAGGTAAATTGGACATTCTGAATTCTCCATCAGTGTACCCGAACAGGCTCCGCAGTGTGGCGACTAGGAGCTTTTCACAGTAACTTCATTGCAGTGTTAATGTAAGCCTACTTGTGACAATAATAAATATTATTATTATTAAGCTAAATAACTGCCTGTTATTATTTAACCTGACTGTAGAACAACAACATCTTGCAATTATGTAGCACCTTTAACAAAATAAAACATCCCAGGTTGTTTCACAAGCAATTTAAAAGTGCTTAAACAAAGTTGAAGTTCAGGAGATATTAGGACATGAGTAAGGCAGGGCTAGATTTTAAGAAGTACCTTAAAGGTGTTGAGAGAGGTGGAGAGAGGCAAAGAATTAGACAGGCACTTCCAAAATGTAGGCATGCTGAAGAAGTGATGACAATAGGGAATACACAGGAGACATGAATTGGAGGAGTGTAGAAATCTCTGAGGGGTGTAGAGCTGAAGGAGGTGAGAGGGATTAACCCTGTCATTTTTGATAATCAACACAGTAAAACAATTGTTCCTGAAGCTTTTTTTTAATAGGTTGCCATTCAATGTTTGTCAGCTTCTAAGAATCCCAAGAGGGGAAATAGTTTAAAGTTGAAGTGTTTGGCCTAAAGCAATGAAATTTCACATCAATCAAAGTCCAATGCTGCTGTTACAGTGCTCCACCTGGTTTCTCGGAGTGGAGAAAGACCTGAAAGGAGTACATTGAGATACAAATCACCTAATCCAAGATTTATACTCTAACAGTGCTCCAAAAACTTTAGTTTAGCAAATAATATCAATTTGTAGGGAAATGCTAAGGAATTGGGACTTAATTCATTTGAAAAAAATTTTTTTCAAAGTGTTCTGATTAGTTTTCATGATTGTGAAAGGAAATTACAAAATCCAGACCATGGCAAAGAATTCTAACATCGGGAACACAGTTATGTTAAACAGTTATGGTGTCACTTTATTTATTGTTGGGAAGCAGGAACATGTGTAGGCCATTCTGCCCCTCAAAGTTTTTCTAACATTGTGTTAGATCATGGCTGATTAGACCCTCAATTCCACTGAACCTAATACTCTCAAACTTTGTTCAAATCCTTTTTTTTAGCACATGCAGTAATCACCAATCCAGACAATAACTTCAGCAGTTGCTAAATAGAGCTCTCTGAGACCTCCGCTGCATATTATCAGGGGGCCAGTCTTCAATGAAATGAGTAATTAATTGGGCTGCTCCGCAGCTGCAGTCCGGGTTCCCTGCAAGGCTCCACTTGTGCCAATTTGTTGCACAAAGACCTTGACCAGTGTGGAAATGGTTGAGGAGAACCCAGCGTTGGCATGGCAGGTTGAGGCCGAGTGGGCAGGCTGTGGGATCTGTGATGAGGAAATGTTGTATAACGGTGACAGATTGATTGCATTCCTGCTGCCGCAGGACCTCTGCTGTTATTCCTTGGCATGGTGGTCTAAGCCATACAGGCTGGCGTGATGTGAGGTGAACAGCAGGTGGATTGGTAAGGTACTTGTATAGTGGGAGGCTTGAGTTGATATAAACCTTATCCAGGGGCTTTCTTGTTGCAAACTCCCTCCTTATGTAAGAGGGCAGAATGTTGCTCAGACTGGGAGCCTGGGGAGTTGAGTTGATTGGAGGTTATCTGAGATGAGGGTCGAGTAGACAATGGCAAGAGTTGAGGTCCTTAAAGTTTGAGCATCTGCACCCATGAAGAACCAGCAAGTTTGCTGAGGAGGTTGTTCTGCGTTTTGACCTGTGCTGCTGTCTTGCTCAGATGCTCTTTGTATATCAGTATTCGGCCAAGGGTAACATCAAGGTGAACAGCTTGTTGTTTATGATTCAGTTTCTTATCATTCCTGCCAGTTGCTGACTTGCATCGTCCTGACAGGAAAGTGGCACAATCCCTGGTCAGACAGCACATTGAGATGTTGAGTTCCCTCTTGGCGCTGGCATTATGGAGTGGTGTATAGTTGAGACTGTTGTGTTGCTGTTGGGCTGAAGGTTCTGTACTTTGCAGTCATTGGCCAGCTTTGCAATCATTACTTAATGTTGCCCCTGGTTTAGAAAATGTCCCAGCCTGAGAGCCACAGCAGATATTGTCAGCATACATTTAGTGACGGAGTTAGATCTAATGCAATGCCTTTTCTCTGCACGGTCTCCATGACCTGAATGTTTCTCTTAAAGTTCAGCAAATTATATATAGTACTCAAGATGCAGTCTGACCAGAGATTGTGTGGTTTAATAAAGAGATCTTCTAGCTTCTACCCAGCAGATGCAGAAATATAGTTGAACATCCTGTCCAGTCCATTTAATTCTGCTCTGTGCTTTCAGCAGCAACAATTTCCTTGATTGACTTCCATAACGTCAGTGGATGATTGTCAGAAACTCTGGAGAGACTTGTAAACAGGTCTTCAGTTGAGTTTCCACTTAAGTTACATCTTGTTGTAATCTCGCCCAGCTCCAGTTTAATATCCAATACATTTCTCCCTCTTTAATTCTGATGACGAGTCAAATGGACATGAAAGGTTAACACTGTTTTCTCGCCCTACAGATGCTGCCAGACCAACTGAGTTTTTCTGCATTTACTGTAAATTGCCTTATCTTCAATTTAATCTCCCACCCACGTACCCAATGAGAAATGTTATTTAAATCCTTTTTTGGAGTTTAACTGCAGGATCTATCTCGACATTCTTCCCTTGTTTAACATTGTTTATGAACTTGACCAGTTTGCATTGATTTTCTCATATCCACATTTATCTTAACAGCAGCTCTTAAAACATTCTTCTGCTTCTGAGCCAAGGTGGTGGTGCATGGGAGTGCCAAGGGGTTATTTTCTTGATAACACTTTGGCATTGACTTTTAAGAGATGCATGGAGGTTGCCATGTTCTCAGATTTTGCCCTCCTATTGCTTCACTTCCACTCAACATGTCTTATGTACCTCTCACTATCGGTACCAGGGTGAATAACGTAGCTCAGAAACATTCAATGACTACAGGCTAACATTTTAGCCCATTTATCTTTGCCTTGAACTAAGATAATGGATGGGATTCTCTGACCCCTCGCTGGGATTCGGCAGGGCGGGAATCGCGCCGCGCCGTTCGGCAGGCCCCCCGCAACGGTCAGCGGGCTCCCCGGGGCGATTCTCCGGCCTGTGATGGGCCGAAGTCCCGCCGTTGACTAGCCTCTCCCGCCAAAGTGTTATCAAGAAAATAACCCCTTGGCACTCCCATGCATCACCACCTTGGCTCAGAAGCATAAGAATGTTTTCAGAGCTGCTGTTAAGATAAATGTGGATATGAGAAATCAATACAAACTGGTCAAGTTCAGAACCACCTCTCTTACCGGTGGGATTGGCGGCGTGGGCGGGCGCCGGGGTCCTGGTTGGGGGGGGTGGGGCATTGTGAGCCCGGGGGGTGCCCACACGGTGGCCTGGCCCGCGATTGGGGCCCACCGATCGGCGGGCAGGCCTGTGCCGTGGGGGCACTCTTTTTCTTCCGCCTTCGCCGTGGTCTTCACCATGGCGGAGGCAGAAGTGACCCCCCTCCCCTGTGCATGCGCGGGGATGACGTCAGCAGCCGCTAACGGCCCGGTGCATGCGCGGACATCCGCCGGCCGGCGAAGTCCTTTCAGCCACGGCTGGCGTGGTGCCAAAGGCCGTTCACGCCAGCCGGCGGAATGGGAGCCACTCAGGCTCGGGCCTAGCCCCTCAATGTGAGGGCTTGGCCCCTAAAGGTGCGGAGACGTCCGCACCTTTGGGGCAGCCCGCGCCTGAGTGGTTCACGCCACTCCAACACGCTGGGACCCCCCCGCCCCGCCAGGTAGGGGAGAATCCCAGCCAATTTCACCAAATCACTGCTAGCAGACTTACCCCATCTCCTTCGTCAGTCTTTTCAACCTTATTAGTGCCTGCACTACCGGCTACAATATTGGTTTTAAGATAAGGTGAAATCATAGGTAGTCTCCTCAAATATCAAACAATTAGTCCTACCTTCAGGGCTTGATTCGGAATCCAGTACCCAATATGTTATGAAGTAGTATAGACTTGACAGCATCGGCTGGAGCAGCGGACATACTCCGGCACCGACCAAGAGCTGAATACCTGATAACCGTTGACGCCGGAGTGGTTCGCGCCGCTTTTCACGCCGTCATCAGAACTTGGCCACGGGATTGGAGAATCCCGGCCCTGTTGTTTCTTTTTATTCACTGATTTGTCCTTCAACTTCTTTCTTCATCTGAAAATTTCATTCCAAAGATGAGTCCAAAGATGTGCAGGTTAGGTGGAATGGCCATGCTGAATAGCCCTTAGTGTCCTAACAAAAGGTTGGTTGGGGTTACTGGGTTCCAAGGATAGGGTGGAGGTGTGGGCTTGGCTCGGGTGCTCTTTCCAGGGGCCGATGCAGACTCGATGGGCCAAATGGCCTCCTTCTGCACTTTAAATTCTCTAATTTTATAATTCTATGATTCTATGATCCCTGCTGGATTGTGTTCCATAAACATTGGCCATTTTTCTTATCGTCACTCAAATGGTTACACTTCTTCATTGTGCCTGGCAGCATGTTATTAAACTCTGTTGGGGTGGGGGGAGAACTTGAGCCAGATCCTGTCTCCACCTTAACTGACCACATTTGTGTGTTTTCCGGTATGGCAGACAGAGCAGCAATTAAATCCTGGAGATTTTGGCAGATTTATCCATTCCTTGGGACAGTTGGCACTGAGGTCGCCACTAACGTGGCTGTCTATCAGAACAATGTTGACATCTCAATGGGATCCGAGCCCTGGGGATATTTGTGGTGGAGTGTCTTCTCACAGGTGCTCTTTTAACGCTCACCATGTCTAAACACAAGGAGCAAATGTGACCATATTTAGCAAAAGTGAACTGTCTGGCTGGCAGCTTTTACTTCTGTGTTCCCCTTTCATCATTGTGGCTTGATTATGATAGACATTGTCGAGCAGTGCTCCTGGTTGCTTGGGCGGAACACTGTTGCAAAGTATACCAATTTAGTTGTGGGGTGGCCTGTAGCCAGAAAGGGCAGGCCCCATTGCTAACTTCGTGAACTCCATTTTTCAGATGTCTTGGGCAGCTAACCTCACACAGGCATTCGTCCCCTTGAATATGCTAATGTAGGGCCTAATGCCTGTTTCAGACCCCTTTACGAAATTAATTAACAACCAATGACACAATTGTCGGGTCGACCATTTTCAATGTTTTCAGTAATCGTTGCCCAGAAGGTGAAAACAGTTCAAACCCGTATTCTTATTTCCCATTTTACTGTTTTTACCTCTGGGTGGGCTACCAACAGGTAAACTGTATAGTGTTATAAAATAACCTTTCTGTGGAGCTGGAAGTTCCAACTTTTGCGTTGGGAATGTTTGTGCTCTTGTAGACAGGAGCAGAAGGCAATCTTGGACAGTTTACAATTAGGTGTGTTTAAGGTGTGCCCAGAATGCTTGAGCTGATCTTTAGCAATCTAAGACCTTAGTACTTGAAATTCAGTCTTGTTATCAATTGGAACAGGAGATGATGGTTTCAAGTCCAGAGACACACGTGCATCATCTCAAACCACAACCAGGACAGTGCCGGGGGAGTGCTGCACTTTTGGAAATACGTCTTTTAGATCTTTTAGATCATACGCTAAAGCAAGATCCCTTTGCCCTATCAGGGAGATGTAAAATATTACATGGTGCTATTTTGAAGAAGATTAGAGAGGTTCTCCTGGGTCCAAGTCAATATTTATCCCTCAAAATAAGAACAAAAAAAATAAGAAAAAGTAGCAGTAAACAATATCACACACTTAGGGCAGCACTGTGGCTTCACAGCTCCAGGGTCCCAGGTTCGATTCCCCGCTGGGTCACTGTCTGTCCGGAGTTTGCACGTTCTCCCCATGTCTGTGTGGGTTTCCTCTGGGTGCTCCGGTTTCATCCCACAGTCCAAAGACGTGCAGGTTAGGTGGATTGGCCATGATAAATTGCCCTTCGTGACCAAAAAGATTCGGAGAGGTTATTGGGTTATGGGGAGAGGGTGGAAATGAGGGCTTAAGTGGGTCAGTGCATACTTGATGGGCCGAATGGCCTCCTTCTGCACTGTATGTTCTATGTTTGAACCCCGCTGCCATTCAATAGAATCTGGATGATCTTCTACCTAAACTCCACTTTCCTGCCCATTCACCATATTCCGTGATTCTCAGAGACGCCAAAAATCTTTCAATCTCAGCCTTGAAAATACTCAATAATGGAGCATCCATACTCTCTGGAGTAAATTCGCGGGCGGTATTCTCCGCTCCTGATAAAAATCGGGATGGCTGTCGTGAAATCGTCCGCGCTTCACGACGGCCCGAAACGGACCTGCTCCCGAGCTATTCACTCCCCAGAAATGGGCTAGGAGCGGGGCCGCGGGTGTCACGCGTCAAATGACGCGAAAAGGCTGCGACTCCCGAATGACGCCACAATGACGCCGCTCCGCGTCGTAAAAAGGCGCGAGCGTCCCCCCTCTCCCTCCCTCCCCCCTTCTCCTTCTTCCCCCTTCTCCCCCCCACCCCGCTCCCTCTCTCTCTCTCCCCCTCTCCCTCCCTTCCCCCTTCTCCTTCTCCCCTTCTCCTTCTCCCCCCACCCCCTTCCCCCCACTCCCTCTCCCTCCCTCCCCTTCTCCTTCTCCCTCCCTTCTCCTTCTCCACCAACCCCCCTCCCTCTCTCTCTCTCTCTCTCTCTCTCCCTCCCTCTCTCTCCCCCTCTCCCTCCCTCTCCCCTTCTCCTCCCCACCCCTTCCCCCTCCCACTCCCCCTCTCTCTCTCTCTCTCCCTCTCTCCCTTCCCCCCTTCTCCTTCTCCCCCCACCCCCCTCCCTCCCACCCCCCTCCCCCCCCCCCCCCCACCCTTTCATGTGGCACTTTATCAAAACCCTTTCAGAAACCCAAGGGGAGGTTTTAGCATTGTGGTAATGTCACTAGACCTGTAATCCAGAGGCCCAGGCTAACACTCTGAGAACATGGTTTCAAAACCCCACCGTAGCAAATGGTGGAATTAAAAAAAACGTGATCAATACATCTGGAATTGAACACTAATCCCCATAATGGTGGCCATCAATTGCTGTGAAAACCCATTGGTTCGTTAATATCCTTGGGGAAAGGAATTCTGTCATCTTTATCTGGCCTGCTCTGGCCAACATGTGATTTCAGATCCATTGCAATGTGGTTGACTTTTAATTGTCGTCTGAAATGGCCAAGCAAGCCACTCAGGTCAAGGGTGATTTTGGGTGGGCATTGAATACTGGCCTTCCCAGCGAGACCAACATACAATGAAAGAAGGGTGTACTACACCTGTTGCCCATCCCTCTTTACCTACTCTACTTCATAAAATACTCTTATCAATTTGTCAAACACCTTTTCCCTTTCTTGACTCTGGCTGACCATACAATGGTTTTCTCAGTGCATTGTTAGAACATTCTTAATAATAGATTCCATTTCCTGACCACTATGTCAGACCAACCACTCTGTAATTCCCTCTATTCTTTCTCAACGCTTTATTCAATTGCAGTGTTACATTTTGCAACGTCTAATCCATTGGGACCATTCTTATTTCCTGGGCATTTTGGAAAAGCATAACCTGTACATCCATTATTTCACCAGCTTGCTCTTTTAGAACCCTAGAATGTAGCTTCACCAGTCATGGGGATTTGTTGGCTTCCAGTCCCTTACACTTTTCGAATGCTGTCAGCGGAATCCTCCAGTCCGCAGGCAGCGCACCCACTCCCACCAGTTTCTTGACTGCGCGAGGTGGCCACAATGGGAAATGCCATTGGCCGGCTGCAGGAACAGAGAATCCCGTTGCTGGCGGGGGTGCGCTGGTAAACGCCGTTGGAGGACCAGTGAATCCCGCCCTGTTCCTCTGTTGGGATTGCTTACTTTACGTTCCCCACTCTTATTAACCAATTGGTAACTCCCTTTATCAGGTATGTAAAGTATATCCTACATTGTTTTTGTTCAACGTCTTTGATATTTCCTCATTCCCCGTGATAATCTCTCCTACTTCCACTGCCACAGGATTAAGGCTTACTTTAGATATTCTCCCCCTTTTTATATACTTGTGAAAGCTCATGAAATCTATTTTGTTGTTCTGGCAAGTTTACTTTCATATTTGAAGGTTATCCTTTGCGGGTTTATAAAAATTTCCCAATCCTCAGCCTTAGTAGAATTCTTCGCAGCATTTTAAGCTTCTTCCTTTAATCCAAGAACATTCTTTTTTTAAATATCAATTTAGAGTACCCAATTATTTTTTTTCTAATTAAGGGGCAATTTAGCATGGCCAATCCACCTAACCTGGACATCTTTGGGTTGTGGGGGTGAAACCCACGGAGACACGGGGAGAATGTGCAAACTTCACACGGACAGTGACCCAGGGCCTGGATTCAAACCCGGGTCCTCAGCACCTTGGTTCCAGTGCTAACCACTGTGCCACATGCAGCCCTCTATCCAAGAACATTCTGAACTTATTTTTTTTTCATTGATTTTCTTTTTGTTTTTAATAGCATTTTGAAAAACAGTGTTTTTCATTTATTTAACTGCTTCACATTTTATTTACCACCATATTCAGTTTACCCAATCATCCTTAGCCAGCTTTGCTCTCATGCCAACAATATTGACTGCTTAAGTTTAAGATTCTTGCTTTGGACTTCAATGTATCACTCTTATACTTAATAATGCAATTCAGTTGTCTCATCAATATCTTTTCCCACTTATTTTTACTATGAGATGACCAATTAACACTGCCTTATGTATAATATTATATCTAAAATAGCTTTATCCCAGGGTGGTTCCATAAAGTCTTATTCGACAAAACTGTTACGATAGCATTCTGCATATTCTACACTACCTTCAGTGATGGAATTTGTTTGGTATGCATGAAGCATAGATCCTGTCGCATTGTGGTAGCATTCCTACCTCTGGGCCAGAAGATCAAAGGTTCAAATCCCACTTCACTACTTGATGGTCACTCAAGGGGCATTCGTAATAAGGTTGATTATGAATGAGTGTGTCAATCCTTCCAATATAGTGGTGAGCACTGCTGCCTCACAGAGCCAGGGACTGTGGTTCAAATCCAGCCTTGGGTAACTGTCTGTGCGGAGATTGCACTTTCTACCCGTGTCTGCGTGCGTTACCTCCGGGTGTTCCAGTTTCCTCCCACAGTCCAAAGAGATAGAGATAGAGAAATACAGCACAGAACAGGCCCTTCAGTCCACGATGTTGTGCCGAACTTTTGTCCTAGGTTAATCATAGAATTTTGGACAATTTATCATGGCCAATCCACCCAACCTGCACATCTTTGGACTGTGGGAGGAAACCGGAGTACCCGGAGGAAACCCACGCAGTCACGGGGAGGATGTGCAGACTCCACACAGACAGTGACCCAAGTCGAAATCGAACTTGGGACCCTGGAGCTGTGAAGCAATTGTGCTATCCACAATGCTACCGTGCTGCCCTTAAGAAGTTAACCTACACTCCATTATTCTACCCTAATCCATGTACCTATCCAATAGCCGCTTGAAGGTCCCTAACGTTTCCGACTCAACTACTTCCACAGGCAGTGCATTCCATGCCCCCACTACTCTCTGGCTAAAGAACCTACCTCTGACATCCCCTCTATATCTTCCACCATTTATCTTAAATTTATGTCCCCTTGTAATGGTGTGTTCCACCCGGGGAAAAAGTCTCTGACTGTCTACTCTATCTATTCCCCTAATCATCTTATAAACCTCTATCAAGTCCCCCCTCATCCTTCTCCGTTCTAATGAGAAAAGGCCTAGCACCTTCAACCTTTCCTCGTATGACCTACTCTCCATTCCAGGCAACATCCTGGTAAATCTCCTTTGCACCTTTTCCAAAGCTTCCACATCCTTCCTAAAATGAAGCGACCAGAACTGCACACAGTACTCCAAATGTGGCCTGACCAAGGTTTTGTACAGCTGCATCATCACCTCACGGCTCTTAAATTCAATCCCTCTGCTAATGAACGCTAGGAAACCATAGGCCTTCTTCACAGCTCTATCCACTTGAGTGGCAACTTTCAAAGATCTATGAACATAGACCCCAAGATCTCTCTGCTCCTCCACATTGCCAAGAACCCTACCGTTAACCCTGTATTCCGCATTCATATTTGTCCTTCCAAAATGGACAACCTCACACTTGTCAGGGTTAAACTCCATCTGCCGCTTCTCAGCCCAGCTCTGCATTCTATCTATGTCTCTTTGAAGCCGACAACAGCCCTCCTCATTATCCACAACTCCACCAATCTTCGTATAATCTGCAAATTTACTGACCCACCCTTCAACTCCCTCATCCAAGTCGTTAATGAAAATCACAAACAGCAGAGGACCCAGAACTGATCCCTGCGGTACGCCACTGATAACTGGGCTCCAGGCTGAATATTTGCCATCCACCACCACTCTCTGTCTTCTATCGGTTAGCCAGTTTGTTATCCAACTGGCCAAATTTCCCACTATCCCATGCCTCCTTACTTTCTGCATAAGCCTACCATGGGGAACCTTATCAAATGCCTTACTAAAATCCATGTACACTACATCCACTGCTTTACCTTCATCCACATGCTTGGTCACCTCCTCAAAGAAGTCAATAAGACTTGTAAGGCAAGACCTACCCCTCACAAATCCGTGCTGACTATCCCCAATCAAGCAGTGTCTTTCCAGATGCTCAGAAATCCTATCCCTCAGTACCCTTCCAAGATGTGCAGGTTAGGTGGATTGACCATGCTAAATTGCCCTTTGTGTCCAAATATTATGTGTAGGTTAGATCAAGGGGTTAATGGAATAGGGCTCGGGACTAAACTTTAATGGAGTTATCTTTCAGAGAGTCGGTGCAGACTCAATGGACCATGCGGTCGGCCCGCCAATTCTCCAGCCTGGATGGGCCTAGCGGCGGAAGAAAAGAGCCGAGTCCCGCCGGTGCCGTTCTAACCTGCTCTGGGCCAGCAGGACATTGGCATGTAAGGGTCGGGTGTCAGCCTTTGGGGGGGAGGGGTGAGGGGGGGTCCGACCCGGGGGGGGGGGGGGGGGGGGGGGGGGGGCTCCGATGTGGCCTGGCCCCAGGATCCCGCGGCGCGCAGTTCGCACCGGGATCTGCAGCTGGAGCGGCGCAAACCGCTCCAGCGCCGTGCTAGCCCCCTGTAGGGGCCAGAATTAGTTGTGGGAGTGGTCCGTTCACACAGTCGTAAAACGCGACGGCGTTTACGACAGCATGGACACTCTGCCGCGGGGTTGAGAATCCTGCCCACTGATTCTCTGATTCTATGCCTAATGGCCGGCAGTAACAATGGGAGATGTTCCTTGTCAGCTATACTGCAGAAGATAACATCACTGCAGCACTTTGCCAATCCAATGGAAGCCCATAGTCACTTTTGAAATCCCAGATGATGTTATAACTGGACAGGAAGATCCCAGAATGGAACCCTGACTATAGGACCGTAACTTTTGTTTTTTTATTAAATGTGGCGAGACAGAGTAAAGACCGCTAATTAGTTTCAAAAGCAAGAAAATAACACTCAATAAACATGGGAAAATTGGATTTTAATACAATACTACATTACTCCCCCCTTAGCTTAACAAATACACACAGCTTTAAAGATTAAAATAGATTAAAAAGCACATCTTAAACTACAATGGTCTGATGAACACAGAAAGTCGCATTTAAGCACACAAGATGACTGTGGTAAGACACACTCCTCTCTGAATCCAAGTATTTGGATCACGGCAACCGGATTCGCATTGCTTTTCGTGCTGAAATTAACACTTCGTCTAATTTTGGGAAAATTCCAGCCATTGTCTTAAAATATTTCAACACTATTCTTTGCATGCACCTTATTCACTGATGCACAATTTCCAATAAACTCTATTTCCCTTCCTGTCCTATTCTTGCCTTTATCCAAATCGCGAGACTCACTGTTACCTTGACTTTCTCTTCAGATTTCTAATTTTCCCTTCACCTGACCCCTTTCTCCCCACTTTTAGCTTCAAACCCTATCTACAATCCAGGTCATACAATTTGCCATGTTGCTGATCCTGATCAGTGTTAGTAGAACCCATCCCAATCAAACCCTCTCTTTCCTCAGCAATGGTGCCAATGCTCCATTATTCAAAACGCCTTCTTACCACTCCTCTTTTTGAGTGTAATTCTCAAATCTGCTTGACTCTGTGCCAATTTGCAGATGGCTCAGTTATCAATCCCAAGATTATTATCGTTAAAGTTCTGTCAAATAATTTAGAACCCAGCTCTTCAAACCATCTCATTCCTAGTTTTACCTAAATCAGTGGTTTCTTCATGGACGGACCCTGGCAATTAAATCCTCTGTTTCCTTTTGAAAACTCTTGTCCAGCCATTAGGAGATGTATTTAACCCTCACACAATCATCAGTACTGTCAGACACAGAGAACAGTACCTAATCCCCTCACTACCCTGTCCAATATCATTGGTACGTGCTTTCACACTCCCTGCACTTGAATGGTTTCCTGCATCACGGTGCTGTGGCCAGTTTGCCAATCCACCTGACAGACCTTCTTGTCACCCACAAAGATAGCAAATTACCTTATGCTTTTGATCAAATTCAAGGGCTGAGGTTCCTCCATTACTGAAATATATCTGGTAATCATCATATTGCTCTCTGTGTGAACTTGCTGTGCACTAACTGGCTAGTATGTTTTCATAGAACCATAGATTAGAACCATAGAATTCCTACATAGCAGAAAGAGGCCATTTGGCCCATCGAGTCTGCACGTCCCTCTGAAAGAGCACCCTACCCAGGCCCACTCCACCCTATTCCTGTAACCCAATAACCCCACCTAACCTGCACACCTTTGGGACACTAAAGACATTTAGCATGGCCAATCCACCTAACCTGCACATCTTTGGACTGTGGGAGGAAACCCGAGCACCCAGAGGAACCTCACGCAGACACGGGGAGAATGTGCAATCTTCAAACAGATACTCACCCAAGGCCCGAATTGAAATTGGGTCCCTGGCTCTGCGAGCCAGCGGTGCTAACTAGTGTGCCACCATGCGACCCTCAATATAATGTTTCCTGCATTGCAACAATGATTATACTTCAAACATACTTCATTGGTTGTAAAGTGTTTTTTGATACCTACTGATGTCAAAGCAAATATAAATTCTCTTGGGCAGCACGGTAGCACAAATGGATAGCACAGTGGCTTCACAGAGCCAGGGTCTCAGGTTCGATTCCCCGCTGGGTCACTGTCTGTGCGGAGTCTGCACGTTTTCCCCGTGTCTGCGTGGGTTTACTCCGGGTGCTCCGGTTTCCTCCCACAGTCCAAAGACGTGCATGTTAGGTGGATTGGCCATGATAAATTGCCCTTAGTGACCAAAAAAGGTTAGTAGGGGTTACTGGGTTACGGGGATAGGGTGGAAGTGAGGGCTTAAGTAGGTCGGTGCAGACTCGATGGGCCGAATGGCCTCCTTCTGCACTGTCTGTTCTATGTTGTTCTATGTTTCTTGCTTGCTTGTTTTCTTTCTGACATTCCTATGCTGAAGTTCAGGATGTATAAATCGCCAAGATCTTTGATGATGTGTGAATGGACTGTCAAAATCACCTAGCTGTGGGCCATTGCCATACCCACCTTAAACCTGGGCTCAGTCTATGCTTATTCGTTTAATGCGTTTTCTCAAAAGGAAAAAGCTGCAGCAGGTTTCACTCTGTCACAGAAACACCTCTTTATCCAGAGATGTGCCTAATGACAGGGTGCTGCATAGTCAGGTCAGTTGATAGGTTGAACTCAGCTGTGTTCATTCAGTAAACTGCAGTGGTGTTATTTATTGTGAATGACATGCCAGCTGGAACATAAATTTAGCCTTCTTCCGAACGATGGGTAGCCTGTGGCTTTTGGCCTTAGGTTCATCATAGTTGGTAATGGTCCTCAATTTGTGGAGCAACAGAGTGCAATCATCAGCGAACACCATTGAATGTATGATGGTTTGTTTAATCTTGGTATTTGTTTGTGGCCTGCAAAAGTTGATTAGCTCTTCTTCCCGGCAACTATCTGAGCATTACCTTGGTGTCATGTTTGACCCTGAGATAAGCTTCTGACTACATAGCCGTGCCATCAGCGACACTGCCTATTTTCACCTCTGAAGGATTGCCTGACTCTGCCACTGCCTTGGTTTATCTACTGTTGAAAGCCACATCAATATCTTTATTAACTCAGGACTTGACTATTCAAATGTACACCTGACTGGCCGGCCTTCCACATTCTACCCTGCCTGCTGAATATTCATAGAATTTACAGTATGGAAGGAAGCCATTCAGCCCATTAAGTCTGCACCCACCCTTGGAAAGAGCATCCTACTTAAGCTTATGTTTCCACCCAATCCCCATAATCCAATAACCCGACCTAACCTTTTGGGCACTAAAGGCCAATTTAGCATGGCCAATCCACCAAACCTGCACATCTTTGGACTGTGTAAGGAAACCGGAGCAGCCGGAGGAAACCCACGCAGACAGGTGGAGAAAATGCAAATTCCACACAGACAGACACCCGAGCCAGGAATTGAATCTGGGACCGTGGAGCCGTGAGGCAGTAGTGCTGACCACTGTGCTACCGTGCTGCCCACTCTGTCACAGAAACACTCTTTTATCCAGAGATGTGCCTATTGACAGGGTGCTGCATAGTCAGGTCAGTTGGTAGGTTGAACCCAGTTGTTTTCATTCAATAAACTGCAGTGGTCTTATTTATTGTGAATGACATGCCAGCTGGAACATAAATTTAGCCTACTTCAGAATGATAGTTAGCCTGTGGCTTTTGGCCATAGTTTCATCACAGTTGGTAATGGTCCTTAAATATTACAGTTGGACCCTCTCTGTCCGGAAGCAAAATCGGTGGCGACCCACTCAACATTGTCCGACCAACAGCTGTAACATGCTGTGAGTGGGCTAAACAAGGGCTGAGTGGGTTTTCCACTCCTTATTAGAGAGACAGTACTGCCCTCAGCCATCTCCATCAGTCCTGATAGCACCAGGAGGAATGTGCGGGCACTGCCAGAACTGCAATGAGAAAAAGAAGTAGGTCCATGTATCCTGGAGCCAGATAGGTCCAGGTCTAAGACAGGGAGAGACTGGGCAGGTTTGGAAGGGGGATAGAAACATAATGGGGGATTCAATCTTAGGGGGTCACGGCCCCTTATCTGCAAAGGCCAGCCCCGAAGAAAGAACCCCCACTTCATTCCTGCTCTTTGAAGGATTTATTTAAATAATTGTGCTGCCCATTACCATCCAAATGCCCACACCAAATACTTTATGTGGGCTGCGTAATATCTGGGTCAATTGGCAGGGTAATAAGCCGAATTGACCCATGATTATGTAATTGAATAGGTAATGTGTAGTGTGAGGGGTTAATTTCAAGGGTGAGTGGGAAGATAGTAGGGTGAGTGTGCTGGGCATCTACCCTATTTTATGTACCCCTTGCCAAAAAAAACGCCCGACAGGGAACATCATGCAAAACTCCACTGCCTATGACCTTACTCATCCAAAGTTCCATTCACCCATCACACCTATATTTGCTGACCTACATTGGATTCTGGTTAAGCAAAGCTTCCGTTTTAAAATTCTCAGCTTTGTCTTTAAATTTCTCCATGGCCTTACCCCTCACTGACTCGGCAATCTCCTCCAGCCCCATAGACTACCTTCCTCTAATTCTCACCTCTAGAACACTCCAACTTTAATCCCTTCATTATTGGTGCGCCTTTCTCAGCTCCCGAGACCATAAATTTTGGAATTTCCTCTCTAATGTTCTCTACCTCGTTTTCCTCTTTGAAGGCACTTTTTAAACCTTCTCTCTACTTCGACCAAGGTGTTGGTCATCGGCCCAAACATCTCGTCATACCTCCCGTGAGGTATCCTGGGACATTCTATGGCATTAAAGGCACAATATAAATAAAAGTTATTGTTCTATTCCTTCAGCATGGCCAGAGAACAGGCCAAGTAAGTTATATTTGACTCTGTTGGTAATAGAGAATGCATAGGATCTTGCCACATTTAGAACTCCTTTCTCACATCCCATCGTGCATTTTTGAGTAAAATTAATACATTTGTCCTCACAGACATGATGCCTTCCTTGTCTTTGGCTGAGATTTTGTACGTAGCTTCATTCAACTTTGTCCGCCAGCTCCTAATCCATTTATCACTGATGTGTTGCTGCAACGGCCTCCATGAATTCCTGACAGAACGTTGACACATTTCCAGTTTTGCCATGGTTATGACAGCATTTTGGTATGGATGAGAGGTGATGCGAAGCAACACCTTAAACCAGATTTGGGATCGGTCCATTCAACAGTCTGTTCCGCACTTGGCACAGGTATCTTTTACAAGGATACAGCCAAGTACTTGTTCAATTCCCTTAGTCTTCTTAGCTGTAGATGTTTTATTTCCACACCCCACTCCCCCCCATTCCGAAGTGGAGTTCTGCCCCAGGTCCCGCATTTCAAGTTTGTAGACCACCACTGCTCAACCATTGATGCTGTTTCCCCTTCTCAAGTTCCCGCAATTCCTCCCAGGATCCAACTTCCAATCTCTCTCCCCACTCAGCCTCCAATTCTGTTTGACCTCAGTTTCTCCCTCCCCAACCCACACTTAACTGAGAACCCCTATGTTACTTGCAACAACCCGATATACATTGGCTCTTCGCCAGCTGGTTCAGCATGTTATGAGAGCTTAACATTTAAATGACCTGAGGTCCAATATCAGGGACACCTTGGGTTTCAGATTTTAGATACAGGAATCAAACTCTGTGCACACCCATCCCCATCCGACCTGGTCCTTGCGAGTGCTGAAAAACAAACATCTCAAATTGTCTGTACACTGGACAGTGTTCCTTTTATTTATTTTCAAGACATTTTCAATCACAATATTCTAAAATCTACCTATTACTTCCTGATTTGCACTGAAAGGAGAAATGAAAATGGGATCTTAGATTCATGAAAACTCACCCTATTTGTTACATCCTCACCAATTGCTGATGATGCGAACACCTACAGAAGGAAAAAAAATCAAGAGATTGATCTCATCTATTTTTCTATTATTTTCAACTTTGGTGCCTTCACTGTGGTTGCTCAAAATAAACTCACCTACACATCTGTACCGCACTGGGTGGCGGGGATTCAGGGGGCTGTGGGGTGTGGGGAGATTGGGGAACACCGAGGCTGGGTCTGTCATGGGCTAGTTCTTTTAATATTCAAAAGCAGATTGGCAAATTTCCTAGAACGAGATTCTGATGAGTTTTTTTAAAAACCATTATTGGTCGGAACTTTATTCTGTTAGGAAAAGAATTCATGCTTCAAAATGTGATGCGAGTTGAATATTATCCTTCAGGAACAATTTGTGACTGCATTTCACTTCATGTCACCAGTCTTCAGGAGTTTAACACTCTGCAAAACATGGTATAGCTCTACGTCAATGTACGCAATTATTGCATCAGAAAGGTCACGGACAAATGTAGATAGGCTGAAGGTTTACCCTAATCAATCACCAGGACTCCTATTTACTGTCTAACTGCAGACACGTTGAAAATAAAGTTCCACTAATGATTTTCTTGATAGAAACACTGTCTGACATATTAGTGAGCTGTACAAATCAGCAAGGTCTTGGATTCAATCACAGTCTGTGTTAACCTCAGTTAAGCTAAATGTAGAAATGTATAATCAGTGCTCCCTTGAACTGATGAGGAAAGTAATCATCCAAAGTTACAACCACTGATCACTGTCCAGTGTCCTCTGCTGCAAGATGTAATTTGGGTGATGATAAGATTGACCACCCAGGATCAAATCAACATCTTTGAGAAAGGAGGAGGAAAAAGGTTCTTGGGGACAAAAAATACACTCCAGGAATTGCGCGCTTAAACTTGGCTAACGCTTTAATGCAGTGGTGAAGGATAAGATGTTAAACTCAAACCTGTCTGTCCTCTCAGGTGAATGTAAAACATTTCCATGATGGTAATTGTACAAGAGCCGATGACAACAGCAATATTTTTCCATCAACTGACTAATTCACTCATCAGTTATCCACTTGTTCATTTTGTTACCAATTATGAGAGTACCCTAAGTTCAAGTCAGTTGCTGTACTTCCCCACATTTCAAAAATGATGCACTTTAAAAAACACTTCATTGACATTAAAGGCGCTTTATAAAGATAAATGTTGTACATCCCTTTTAGCCAATGTACAAAATATTGCAATGTGTGAACTGCATTACATAGAACATAGAACTTACAGTGCAGAAGGAGGCCATTCGGCCCATCGAGTCTGCACCGAACCAGTTAAACCCTCACTTCCACCCTATACCCGTAACCCAATAACCCCCCTAACCTTTTTTGGTCACTAAGGGCAATTTATCATGACCAATCCACCTAACCTGCACATCTTTGGACTGTGGGAGGAAACCGGAGCACCCGGAGGAAACCCATGCAGACACGGGGAGAACGTGCAGACTCCGCACAGACAGTGACCCAGCAGGGAATCGATCCTGGGACCCTGGCGCTGTGAAGCCACAGTGTTAATCACTTGTTCTACCGTGCTGCCCATTATTTGGCAATGTGTCCCAAACATTTCTGCTGACGTTTAGTCAAAGGTAAAAGATCGCCAATGGCTGCGGAGGGATAAGGGAATGCCACACTGTGTGAATGGATTAGTGCCACTTGGCTGGAAATCCCAGGATAAAAAAAGAGCAACAAAAAATTTGACACGAAAGCAAAACTTTGGGAGTAAATTATCTACAATAAATCCACAGAGATGACAAAAATATCCACTCGGAGCTTAAAATAAAAACATGGAGCAGAACCCAACAAAGCACACATCTCCGTTTTGAATTGAAATTATGCCTTACATGTAATATATGCTAATATAAATTTTAAGTGAAAACACTTTGAAAACCACTACTGGAAGCCCTTTTTCGTTCAGGAATCAACATGCAAACAGCTTCCTTTAATACTTCAGTCTGATGAGGGCAGGCTTTAACAAACTGTAAAACGAGGCTGGAACTGTGTATAATAACAGCCTTCAATTGTGCTGTACATCACTTTAAGTGGACCTCCTCTCAAAACAAGCTCAAAAGGAGCTAAGTGAAAGGACTAGGCTTTCCTTTATCTTTCTGGAATCCACTGTTTCGAGGCAGCATGTTGCAGTGAAATGCTTTGGGGAGCAGTGCTGATGCTTTTCAATGTGAACCATGTATTACTTGTTGACTCTGCTTCTTTTAAAGGCTGCAAGAATGTCCACTATGACCTGGTCTTTCTGCTGGACACATCCTACAGTGTGGGCAAGGAGAACTTCGAAAAAGTCAGGCAGTGGGTGGCCAATTTGGTGGGGACGTTTGATATTGGTCCAGATAAGACGAGGGTAGGAGTCGTAAGCTACAGCGACAAGCCTTACACGGAGTTCAACTTGGGCGCATACCAGAACATAGAAGATATCAAGCAGGCTGCGGCAAGCATCAGATATCGCCGAGGAAATACTGTAACAGGGGAGGCCATTGGCTACGTCACCTTGAATAGCTTCTCACAACAGGCAGGCGGAAGACCCAATGACCCGAACATTCAGAAAGTGGCAATTCTCTTGACAGATGGCAGAAGTCAGGATGAAGTGTTACCCAATGCCACAGTGGCTCACTCTGCTGGCATCAGGCTTTTTGCCGTGGGTGTTGGTGACGCCCTTAAAGAGGAACTGGAGGAGATTGCCTCAGAACCCAAATCAGCTCACATGTTCCACGTGACCGATTTTAATGCCATTGACAAGATCCGAGGAATACTGCGTCAAAGACTGTGTCAAAGTAAGTACTTACTATTTGTTATGTGGTGAAGCATATGAGGAAAGACGATGTCACCTGAAGGTTTTGAAAAGCATTTAAGTTCTTTTAAATTATGAGTTCCATGTGCATGTGAACTTTTAAAATGTATTTTTAAAGGTATGTGACTGCAATCAACTATGTCAACCTGCCTGGGTAGGGAAACAGATATAATTGGGTAATCAAAAAGTATCCTTCGTTGCCAAGTTGAGTCCATATAATGTGAGATATTGTCAACTCTTTATCTTATCTGGGCCTGAATTACACCATGGAGTGAGAGGCAGGTGCTAAATCAATGTTCTCCTGCAGTTTGGTGTGGCATGAAATCACTCAGCTTGTCCACATAGGTGGTTTAGGGCTGTTAGGAGATGGGGCTTGTGCGAGCAAGATGGCTGGTAGAGGTCGTAAGTTCAGGGGGATAGAAGTGGTTTGGAAGACTGCTCCTCCTTCTCTCCCCCCCCCCCCCCCCCCCCCCCCCCCCCCACTAAAAGCCTGCCTGATGCTTGAATTGGAACTTTCTTCTGCTAATCGTCCACTTATCAGGTGAGATATGCTGGGACTGGCAATTGAAAATCCCTTCATGTGTTCCCTTTGGTGAGATGTCTGTCGCTGAAATGAGTATTCATAATTGGAAAACGTACGCTTGCAAAACTGCCACGTCAGCAGCAAAGGTTATTAAATTTGTCAAATTGACTTGTCTGAACTCCTGTGGATTTCAGTATGTATGAGGGAAAGCTGGATAGGCACATGAAGGAGAGAGGGTTGGAAGGATATGTTTAGGTGAGATGAATTAAGATGGGAGGAGGCTCTTTCGAAGCATAATCACTGCCCTAGTCTTGTTGGACGAAGTCATTTGCTTCTATGCTATAAATGCAATGTGATGTCTGTTTATGTTTGTGTCAGCAACTGCTGTCAAGCTAATGTGCTGCCCCATTCTTGCTGTTCCCCTCCCCCCAAAAATGTTGCAAATCTCAGATCGGAATTTTAAAAAAAAATGTTATTCAAGGGTGATTGAACACTTATGGGGGAAAGTGCAGATTTGTTTGACAGTGGTTCTGCAAATTTCATTAGCAACAGTTCAAAATATACAAGGGTACAGAAAAAAAGGTGTGGATTCTTTCCGTACCGAAATGGATTTTGCTCTCCTGATTTGAGCAGAAAGTTGGCAAATGAAAGTTTGCGGCATGAACCGACAAGGTGCCAACTCACTTCTTTTGGATCCTGAAGACTGGCAGCGATTTGCGCTGGGGAGTTCTTCGGGGCTTTTCCCACTCCAGCATTTGTCGAAGGATCGGGGTACTTGGGAAACTCCATCTTTGCAAAAGCAGGATTCATGCACCAACCTTCAACCAAATAGCAGCAGAGCAACACAAGCCCCAAAAAGTAGTTAACCCCCGTGAATTTAATGTTGGTAGATTGGGTAGCGGTCTCCAATTCGGGCTCTAGCAGTGAACATATTAGTGTCCTTTAGCCACTGAATTCGCCAGTTGCCAAAAAAAGAAGTATCATCACGTCTGGCCGAAGATAAGTGAGGTGATCGAAAATATTTCTACCCATGATTTATTTTCAGGGCTGCACAGTCAAAGGAAAACTAATGACAGATCGTTGCATTTTCACTGGAGGAAAACATTTCATTATTCATGAAACTAGCAAATGACTTGAAAGAAAGTAATTAAAGGGCACCGTCTTCATCTCCAGGGCGATAGCTGAGGCAGGCCAGCCATGAATCAATTTTGATTCAATGATGTAAGGCACATGGAGAGTGACATTCTCACAATGCAGTGTTTTCATGTGGATTACACCATACAGCAGGCATTTGGCAAAGGAACAGATCACAGGTTTGTCAAACGTGTTCTCATCAAGGCTATTCCCCTTTACTTAATTTTGAACTCCAGCAAGCCACTTGGCCGATGTGTATGCTGAATTTTCAATGCTAATCGAAGGAGGTGTAGTAAAAAGCTTGCAATCTTTGGCATATGAATCTAAAATTAGCCACTGTATGCACTGGTTCTGCGCTGTGTCACTGTCCTGGTGTCATTTAAGTTTCAGCAATCCTTGAACTCCTGAATATTTAAAAGACATCAGAGACTCATAGGAGCACAGAATCCCAACATGACAGAAAGAGTCCATTCGGCCCATCGAATCTGCAAAGACCCTTTGAAAGACCACCCTATCTCATGCCCTGTAACCACACCCCAAGGGGCAATTTTGCACGTCCAATCCACCTAACCTGCACGTCTGTGGACTGTGGGAGGAAACCGGAGCACCCGGAGGAAACACACGCACACACGAGGGGGAAGTGCAAACTCCACACAGACAGTCACGCAAGGTGGGAATCGAACCAGTGTCCCTGGCGCTGTGAGACAGCAGTGCTAATCACTGTGCCGTTGTGCTGCCCACATGTCACTAATGAGCATCTTTCAAGCGTCTCATTTCATTGTTTTATGCTTCAATATTGCTGGTTTGGAACTGCCTAGAAACGGTATTTTCTGCAGAACTTCAAGGATATCATGGCACGGCATTGCGCCCGGCAAGAATTTGGATGCTGCAGCAGGAGAGGCCAAAATCGAGATTCTCGGCAGGCACGAATCATTTTGGAATCTAACTGGCCTGGTCCAGATGGCGTGTTCCAGACCCTGCCGAAATATGGCACAACTGTCATTAATCCTGATTTTCATTAATTCCCATCTCATTATCGAGATAGAAATTGAATGTATTGGCCTCCCGGGAGTTGCATGAGAGGGAAGGATCATTTTGTCTGACATGAACAACTCATTTGAGACAGGTCGTCTGGATGAAGGGGCAATGGATCCTCATCTCTGTGGCACAGGCCAACCTCGCCATCAGTGAATACTCTTCTTAGTCAACCCCTCGATCTCCAAGGCTTGTTCCTCATATGGAGTGAGGACTCGGATCTCTGGGACTCAGCCCTCCCACATTGGCCCAGTCCCACTTATTATGGGTTATCTTCTCCTGCCGCGACAAAGAGAGGGGAATGTGAGCCACGTGCTTTACGGATCACAGGTCTATAGCAGGTGGCATGTGTGGGCACCCCAAGTAGACATGAAGGGGTTGTGCTGGTGGGTACCAGGAGGTGCTGAGGAACAAGCATGAAGATTGGATGTGGGGAGGTTGTAAAGTGTCAGCCAGTGATTTGTGGGGGGAGAGGGGGTGGGGCTGGGAATTTGAGGGGCGGCAGGTGGAACGGATGCCAGGAGACAGGCAGTCACTTACCCTTGCTGCTCAGTGGAGGTCGTTGGTCTTCTTCCGGCATTAGACTCTGGTCCTCCTGGTCATGCTGCCCACACTGACAGCTGCTGCTCTTGCCTCCTAGGCAGTGTTGCTGCTCCAGTGGATTATAAGTCTCTCTTTATGCCTGTAGCTCTTCTAACTTGTTCTTGGGATGTGGGTGCCATGGGAAAGGCCACAATTAAAAAGGGGCTGGTTTAGCTCACCAGGGGCTGGTTTAGCTTACATGGGGCTGGTTTAGCTCACTAGGGGCTGATTTAGCTCACTCGGCTAAATCGCTGGCTTTTAAAGCAGACCAAGCAGGCCAGCAGCACGGTTTAATTCCCCGGACAGGTGCCGGAATGTGGCGACTAGGGGCTTTTCACGGTAACTTCATTGAAGCCTACTTGTCACAATAAGCGATTTTCATTTCATTCATTTCATTTCAATTATTGCTCACCTCCCTGGCCCTGTGAAGATGCTGGTGGTGGGCTGTTAGCTTTACCTGATGCAGCCCTCTCAGAGATTTCCAGAGTTCTGACTGATAATACAGAGACAGCAATATGCATCCAAATCAGGATAATGGTATTCCTACAAAATTACTGCTTTTATTCAACTGGATGTTAGAAGTCCCAGGTGAGGGAGTGAACTAATCTAGGTAAGTAATTTAAATTTGCCATGGGGAACTGGGTGTTGCCGGCTGGGCCAGCATTTATTGCCCATCCCTAATGGCCCTTGGAATGAGTAGCTTTGCCAGGCCATTTCAGAGGGCATTTAAGAATCAAACACATTGCTGTGGGTCTGGAGTCAAGTGTTACCAGACCGGGTAAGGGCGGCAGAGTTCCTTCCCTAAAGGACATTAGTGAACCAGATTTTTTTAATGATAATCGACAATGGTTTCATGGTCATCATTGGACTTTGTAATTCCAGATTTGTTTCAAATTCAAATTTCACCATCTGCTGTGGTGGGATTTTAACCCGGTTCCCAGAGTATTGTCCCCATATTGTCCCCAGGCAGCACAGTAGCATTGTGGATAGCACAATCGCTTCACAGCTCCAGGGTCCAAGGTACGATTCCGGCTTGGGTCACTGTCTGTGTGGAGTCTGCACATCCTCCCCGTGTGTGCGTGGGTTTCCTCCGGGTGCTCCGGTTTCCTCCCACAGTCCAAAGATGTGCAGGTTAGGTGGATTGGCCATGATAAATTGCCCTTAGTATCCAAAATTGCCCTTGGTGTTGGGTGGGGTTACTGGGTTATGGGGATAGGGTGGAGGTGTTAACCTTGGGTAGGGTGCTCTTTCCAAGAGCCGGTGCAGACTCGATGGGCCGAATGGCTTCCTTCTGCACTGTAGATTCTATACACTGGATTACTTGTTCAATGGCAATACCACCACGTCAGCATAGTTGCAGCGGTGTGTCATGTCAATGGTACATTACACCATCCTGCGTTGCTTAGATGATAACTCTGTCCAATTAATCTTGCTCTTTCCCCATAGCTGGGTATTTTTGTCTTCCTTTAAATATATTTGAATAAGAAAATGGGCAGTTTTGTTTCAACAGAAGGGTGGTGAACATTTGAATTTTTCAGATGTTTGAACGGAAACTTTATCTGATTTTGAAAATGTTCCAGTCAACTAACATAATTAGGGGCCTCACGGTAGCATGGTGGTTAGCATCAATGCTTCACAGCTCCAGGGTCCCAGGTTCGATTCCCGGCTGGGTCACTGTCTATGTGGAGTCTGCACGTCCTCCCCGTGTGTGCGTGGGTTTCCTCCGGGTGCTCCGGTTTCCTCCCACAGTCCAAAGATGTGCGGGTTAGGTGGATTGGCCATGCTAAATTGCCCGTAGTGTAAGGTTAATGGGGGGATTGTTGGGTTGCGGGTTACGTGGGTTTAAGTGGGGTGATCATGGCTCGGCACAACATTGAGGGCCGAAGGGCCTGTTCTGTGCTGTACTGTTCTATGTTCTATGTTCTATAATTCAGTCGTTAAACATCCTAATTGATTCTACCTAAAAAGAAAACCTGGGCAGGATTTACTGTTCCCCGGCGGCGATTTTGTAATCGGCGATTGGGCGGAGAATCCTTTTTGGCGCCCAAATCAGGGGCAGTGACTATTTGGGGCAGGTTTTGTAACCTTTGCCCTCTCCGAAACGCACGCCATTGGGTTGGCGTTAGCGCGTCACCGGAAGGCCCTCTCTGATGCTCCGCCCCCCCATGGACCGTGTTCCCGACCGTGCGGTTAACGTGTGGTCTAGGCGGACGGGAACCTGGCGTGGCGGCTACGGACTGTGTCCCGTGAGAGCCTTGTTGCTGACAGTGGGGGGGGGGAATTCCACGAGGGCTGGGGGGACTGGTGGGGGTGGCCAGGGGGGCCACTATCTGGCAGGTCGGGTCCTGGCACGGCCGGCACCAGTTTTCAGCGCAACAGCTGCAGGCCATCACCGTCCGCATGGGCAGCCACGGACCTGGCCATTCTCTACCCGTTTTTACCATGGGAGCCAGGAGTTCTATGCGGCATCACAGGATCGTTGAGGGGTCGGCACCAATTTTTTTTAACGTAAAATGCCACAGATCCTCCCCACAAAAATGGGGAATCCAGCCCCAGATCTTGGCCCAATATACGTTGGAATGTAGCTTTGTCACATGTCGGTGGTTATTATTCACCTCAATGAACATCACCTATCTCACACGGGTGCCAGCATACCTTCAGATCATTCAGGAAATATTATCCATTTTAATCAGCGCAACTAAGTAACATCTGCGCCTTTGACTGCTGACATCTGCCAAGCTGTTGACACTTAGCACTGGGCTAGTGAACAAAGCCTGTGTGAGTTTGGTGCAGACAGTAATTCACAACATAAAGATTGCCAGGCCCAGAGTTAGAGATCTGCCTTTCTCAGTGTGTCTTGACACAAAACATTATTTTTTTTAAAGCATGAGTAACTTTATTCGTGACAGAATTGACATTTAAATAGTTGAATTATTTAGTTCCCCAATATTATCTTTCACAACAATGGAAAGTTCCTGTAAACTGGCTGTACTCTCTCCCACACAGCCACCCCACACACACTCCTCCATCGCATCCCTTACTGCTTCCTCCCAGCTACCCACCCAACTACGAGAATAAAAGGAATTAAATTAACAAATGGCATCGGCCTCTGGCGCCCACCTTTTCTGGCTGTAATGGAGGTAAATTCATCCTGACAACACAGATTTAGTGAAGCATGTCTCTTTCTGCATTCCATCATTTATCTTAAAGGGACAAACACAGGCACCACAGAAAGTGTTGAAAATGAAGGCTTATTAGTGCATTGGCATGGGCCCCCCTCATATTCTTCCAGTGGTGGACAACTAGATCCATTGTGAGGCTGTATCAATCAAATTATAAACTGCAAACCAGCTTTGTTAAAAGTAAACGTCAAATGGTAACTCAGAGCCAATGCAGCAGGTTGCCCTTGGTTACTGAATGTCACCGTTTTAAGGAGGTTTAAATGAGAGAGAGATTCTGTAACCATGGAAGAAACAGTTGAATATGTGATGTGAGGGCTTTAAGATCTTTCTCAACGGATGAATCTAAATAGAGAAACAACAATGCCATCTTCCGATATCAGAAAGTGTTATGAAAGGAATACTTTAGGTGCAGTAACTGCTTTATTCAATCTTGGGATGTGAGGGACACCGGCAAGGCTAGAATTTATTAACCATTTCCAATGGCCCTGTTGCATCTGAATGGATCAGTGGCTTGCTTGGCTACATCAGGAATGGGAATGGAACTACATATAGGTCAGACTACTACTACATCCGAGTGAATAGGGGTCGAATACCTCCCCTCTTTGCCCTCTCCTCATTTGACCGCTACAATTATTTTTGTTTGAAAAGGATATGCTTGCCAATTCAATGAGTACTTAATTGTTTACGCACTATCATCAGAAAATACTAAATTGGACAAATTTTCTTGGGTTTAACAAAGAAAGAGGTTCGCTTTATTATATATAAACATGTCTCAGTAAAATAATAATATACAAACCAACTTTTACACACACATATACACTTGAATTCACACGCACAAATATAGATTACAAGGTAGGAAAGAATAGATTAGCCAGATTAAAGCCTATAAAGAAATATAATAACATGCAGTTTTTAGTTTAGCGACCGTCTGACCTCGGGTAGAATTCAATGGCCTTGGTGTTTCTGATTTAAAGATACAGATGACTGACTTGGTTGTTCTTCGGGAGATGGTTCTACTGGAAAATCTCAGTCTGCAGTAGGTGTCCCTCAATGATCACAGTCAGCACATGGGGCTTGAACAAATGGTTTGGAGAAAGAAAAAGGCAGAGGCAACCCCACTTGGGTCTTCTCCCCAAGCTGTTTGTCCTCAGATCTGCTGAGAAAATGTGTTTGAAAACAATAAAGGGGCTGGCTAGTCATGTGAACTTCCATCTCCAATTGCCAGGGGATTTTAAAAAATGCATTGTCTGTGTATTCCAAGAGAGAATTGATCAGTTCCTGTCTGGAAGATAATTGAGCCAGGGTCCCAATGCCCAAGAATTAATGGCCCATCTCCAACAGTTGAACTCCTCAGGTGATTGGCATAGATGCCTTGCTAGCGAGACAGGAGATTTCAATCTTTCGCTCTCCCCTCAAATCACTGCCTTGATGAGTTTTGCAGACAGATTGACCCCAATCGAATAATTAGAAAGAAAGTGAAAGTCACGATGGTCCCCGAGGACCATGGGCTGCTCTCCCCTTTTGAGAGAGAGCTGACTGGTGGTGATTTAACCTGAGGGTCACCACACCTCAGGCGAGGGGCAAGGTTGAGAAGGCCGGGCCTTCATGAATAACTTCAGCCGGTCGGGGAATTGAACTGACTCGGTTGACTTTGTTCCGCATCACGAACGAGCAAGCCAGTCAACTGAGCTAACCGAATTTAAATATGGAAAGCATAATAATGCAAATTAGGTTTAGCCATCTTGGGTTGTGTGTTCAAACCACTTTAGTTTCTATGTATGTTTACAAAAGCTCACTTCAGATTTCCATGCAGTAGATTTAAATCGTTAGTTGGCACTAAACAATCTTCATGATACTCCATGGAGGTGATAGTATTCTTTCTTTAAGGGGTTTTAATTGGGCTTTTATGACAATCTGACAGATTCATGGTCACTTTCAATGGCATCAGCTTTTTATTTCCAGATGTTTTCAAACTAAATTAAAAGAGTACAATTGTTATGGTGGGAATTAAATCCCCGTTCTCTGAATTGCTACAGACCCCAACATTTTACCTTTCAGTTGAAGTCAGTTTTCTGCCTTGTCATAAGTGAAAAATTACCCTTTAGCCTCAAAAATTATTATTTTCTAGAATAATCACTTCAGTCTTTTTATCCGGACAGTAAATAAAAGGGAACGTGACTTTACATTGTTAGTTCTTGGTTGATATTTGTAAAAATCAGTTGGTCGTAATCTACGTTCCTGAGAGTAAGGGCACAATTCTCCGGCCCCGTTGCGTTCTCGCTCAAGCGTAATGAGCCAGGTGAATAGCGGGAAGAAGCCAAAAACGAGATCCGCGCCAGGTGCCAAATAGTTTGCGATGCAACCGGCCCGCACCCCTCGGGGAAATCGGGATCTCGCTGTGGTCAGAAACCAATTATCACCACTTAAGCCCAATTTCCATACAGTTAACGGGAGCCACCCAATATCCACTGGCCTCCCTCCACTGGCCTCCCGTCATTCAGTGATCTCCCCAGCAAGTACTCATGCTGGCACCTTAGTACTCCCTTTTAAAAATGTGAAACTGGCGGAAGGGCTTCTGTGGGGAGCCGAGAAGGTGAGCAGTCATCTTTGTTGACACACAAAGAGCCCGGGGGTGTTGGGACTGCCACCCCAGTGCTCGGTGGGAGGTGAGGGATCCTCGGCTGGGGGTGGGGGACCCCCGCAGAGGTGGGCTGCCATCGGGGGGAGGGGGGTGAAGGTGCTCTGGGGAGGTAACCGCTTGAGGCACCACCATGCCAACCCCTGGATTGTGTGTACCCTTTCCGGCGGCAATCCCTGTCCCTACCCTTCTACCCTCTGGGACTCGTCCAAACGGCTATGGATCTGCTGGAATATCGTTGCTCCCTATCATCTCCATCAGCCCCGAGTACCTCTGTACCACAAGCTCAGCATCAGGCTGGGACCCAGCTGGGTCTTGGGGTCCAGCAGCCCTCCAATTGTTATCTCGCCTGGGGGTTCCTGCCTCCACCTGATTGTGCCTTGGAGGCTGTCCATTAACATGTCCCACCGTGTTGCGTGTATCTGCGCCGGTGGAGGGTGGGGATGACAGCTGTGCCGCGACCACAGTTGCATCCTCGGAGCTTCCCTCCGAGGGGTTCTCCTCGGACTCAGGCGATAGGGCAGCAAGGGCAGCATGGTGGCACAGTGGTTAGTACTGCTGCTTCATGGCAGCGAGGTCCCATGTTCGGTCCAGGCTCTGGGTTACTGTGCGTGTGGCGTTTGCACATTCTCCCCGTGTTTACGTGTGTTTTGCCCCCACAACCCAAAGATGTGCAAGGTAGGTGGATTGACCACGCTAAATTGCCCCTTAATTGGAAAAAGTCAACTTTAAAGAAAAAGGAGAGGGGGTCACCCGGGATGGGCCGCCGCCATCGGCTGGAGGACCGACGGGAAAATAGACATGTGATCAGTGGGAGGGATGGATCAGTCAGTAAGGCAATAACAACTCACATTTGACAGGTCCTCCAGGTGGAGTCAAGTGGTTCCTCACATCTGCGGCGTCCACCAGCCTCCGCATGGCTGACCGATCAGTCCTTGGCCACGCCGGTCACCTCCAGGGCCCACTCTCCGTAGGAGGTGAGGATTCTTATGACTGGCATCCCTCCACCAGTATGGGCCTCTCTCGACGGTTATGGAAGAGCTTTTCCTGAGGAGACACACAAAGGGCATTGTTAGCCATATATGTGGTTGACAGTGGTGGGAGCGGGGGTGTGAAGGAAGGCTTGGGGGAGGTTGAGGGGGGAGTGGATGGAGTAAGAGTTTGGGGTCACATGAGGATTTGGGGGGTGGATTGTCTCTTGGCGGGGGAGGGGGGAGGTTGGGGGAATTGGTGTTTATTCACCTGTGCTACCTGGTGTAGGTCATTGACATTTTTTCAGCACTGAAGACCAGTCCTCCTTGTCACACTCCACAAGCTGCCACCACCTCATCCCAGGCAGCACTGACTGCCTTGTGGCTGACTCTCTGGGACCCTCGGGAGAACAGGAAATCCCTCCTGGCCTTATGGCGTCTAGAAGTCTCCCTAGGTCAGCATCTCCAAATCATAGGGCTGGTCTCCTCGGCGAGCTGGCTGGGGTTGGCTGAGCAAGAGCAGTTTAAGCGCTGCTTGACCTTGTTAGCGGGGGCTGGTGAGCACGGTCCCAGCAAATCAGCTGGCGCGCCTTAATTTGCCCGTAATTCCTCGTTAAGTGAAGCAATTAATGTTGAATTGTGTTGCCAGCATCGCTTGGCCGAGTGCCGACAACCTCGTGGCAATCCCCGCTCGCTACCACACTTACAAATGTTTCTGGAGAATTGTTCCCTAAGGATTGACGCCGAGGCAGGACTAGTGGACATCTACAGCAACAAAACTGGCTCCCCATATGGAACAATTCACCGACCATTGAGGAGCTAGTACCAGCGCAATGTGGAACCCGATCGATTTCAATGGAAAACGGTGTCGGATTCACCGGGGTTAGGATTGACACTCGGGAGGCTGACAAGCTACAGTCGTATATGAGCACTCCATTTCCTGCACACACAGCAGTCCAGTCAAGAAGATGGCACTGGTTACGTTGGAGCGCACCCATCCCGTTGATGGGTCGCAGGGGCCACAGGGTACCTTGGAGAGGTGTCCTGGAGAGGCAACCATACGACTCATGGCACTAAGTTCACAGTGGGCAGTCAGCAGCTTACACAGCCGCATGGCTGCCTGGCAGTGTGTGGCAATGGTGTTCCTTGCCCGTCCACTCTAACTTCACAGCCCACAGCCTGGCCACACCTCCCAGCCCTGGCAGAAGTCCCTAGCCAACGCCACAACTGTCAGGCACATTATGCCGATATTGGACAGTTTCCACAACCCCTCTCTCCCCCTCGGCAGCCATGGAGCCTGTTTCCCAATTTTTGAAAGCACAAGTGAAAATTGCTGATGGGAATTCCCCCAGCGGAGGCAGAGAATCACGGAGGCCCCAGAGAATACTGGGTCAGGCCCGCTGATGATATGCCAACGGCGTTTACTGTACATGCAGAATGGAATGCATTAACACCGCTGTTGAGGCACAGGAGAATGGCAATTTGGTGTGAACCCGGTGCCTGACACGATTTTGATGTCCATACCGATTCTCCGCCCAATTTCCTGTCCCGATTGCGGCGGCAGCTGATAGAGAATCACGTTGTAATTGGCGCTAAGCAACCTTGTGGGGGAAGAGCATTGATACACATTGCAGCAAAGCAGTTACATTTGGAAGAGGCAGAAGCATTATGGCACTTTGGGTAAGAAGCAAAAAAGCATTGCGATTCAACCAGAGACTAGAGAGAGAGCATCAAAATCAGCAGGGAGAAGAAGCTGTGGACACTTGATTACTTTTACCCCCAGAGTGTTGAGACTAATAATTGTTTGTGATGTTCAGAATCGGGCTGTCACACCAAGGGATGGAACTTACGTTACAGCTGTGCAGAGCTCTGCTGAGACCCCATCTGGGGTATTTCATTCATTTATGTGCACGGCACCTTTAGCAAGGATAAATTAACCTTGGAGAGTTTGCAGTGCAAATTCATCAGAGTAATCCTGGGCTATACGGATTAAATTGTGAAAACAAGTTGCATAGGCCAGATTTATATTCCCTCGAATATAAAAGATTAAGCGGTGACATAATTGAGGTGTCTGAAGTTGATTAAAGGACTTGGTAGGGTAGACAGAGAGATATTATGTTCGCTGCCGGTCGAGCCTGGAATAGGGTAGATATATCGTTAAACTTAGACCGAGGGATAGTGTCGGAAACCACTTCTTCACTCAAAGGGTGGAAATCTGGAATACTCTCACAGTAAAAACACTGTTGAAGTTAGGTGAATTAAACATTTTGAAACTGAGACCGATAGATTTTATTAGACTAGGTTATTAAGCGTTTCAAAACCAAAGCAGGTAGTTGGATTAAAGATACCCATCAGTTTCACCTGGTTAATGCCAGATTATGTTTGAGAGGCTGAATGGTCTAATCCAGTTCCTAGGTCTGAATCTTCCTGAGAGTTCGTGTAGGAGGGGTAGAGCTCTCCCGAACTGAATGTCCTTTTCATTCCTGATTGATGCTCTGAGCCTGTTAGAACCTTACCAGTTATGTCTATAGATTTATGATTGGAGAGGAGCTGCATTGCTGACAGATGAAAGTAATCTTGTGTGGGTACAGACTTTCTGTTGGCCACTAATATAATGTGGGAACTGTAATGAGCACATTGCAAAGCCCCGAGGGATAAACCAATCAATCATGGTCGTGTCAGATGGTGACCCTTCAACGGAAACCATTTGATGTCGCGTCTGAAAGATATACTTGGAATACTTTCAGTGCAATAGTGAGTTTCTCTGTTTAGAGACCAAAGTAATTTGTATTGTGTCAAAGGTCATGGCATATCAGAAGTGTTATAGTACATTACTGAAGTTATAATAGGATACTTAATAGATCAAGCAGATGCCATTCGACTCTCAAAAAAAGGGTGATAAATTTAGGTTTTTAGGTTGCCTGTTACATAAAAAAAACTCTCTTCATCCTTCACAACACCATGAACGTACTGAACTTTGATCCCTATATGCCCTTGACTCTAACTCTATGAGCTAGGTAAGCTGTTCTCCCAGATTAGATCTTGTGCTGTATAGTGGCAGCACGGTAGCACAAGTGGATAAGCACTGTGGCTTCACAGCGCCAGGGTCCCAGGTTTGATTCCCCGCTGGGTCACTGTCTGTGCGGAATCTGCACGTTCTCCCCGTGTCTGCGTGGGTTACCTCCGGGTGCTCCGGTTTCCTCCCACAAGTCCTGAAAGATATGCTGTTAGTTGAATTGGATATTCTGAATTCTCGTTTTGTGTACCCAAACAGGCGCTGGAATGTGGCGACGAGGGGCTTTTCACAGCAACTTCATTGCACTGTTAATGTAAGCCTACTTGTGACAATAAAGATTATTATTATGAAGCATCTATCCCTCTCCCTCCATTTTTAAAAACCCTAATCTATTGCTTCATTGATTTTCTTGGCCTCTTTGCCACCATCTTTCAGTTAACCTCAAACTGCCTGGCCCAATCCCTCTTCTCCATAAAACAGGAGCAGAATTAGGCCATTCGGCCCGTCGGGTCTGCTGCGCCATTCTATCATGACCGATATGTTTTCTGTCTATATCTGTCTATCTCTAGCGAATTGACTTCAAGATCCCTGACCTGGATTTTCTTATATGTCGACAGACTTACCACAACCAAAATGAGCAATCCTTTCCAGCCATAAATTTATCCCTGAATTCTCTACTTCTTTGCATCAGAAATGTGGGGCGCGATTCTCCACTCTCACGCCGGTTCGGAGAATAGCGGGCCGCACATATTTTCACGGCGACGCCGGTCCGACACCCTCCCGCTATTCTCCGAACCCCACACAAACTACACGTCGGCATTCCCAGCAAAGGCCTCGAAAGACCCCCCGACATGTCCAGAATCCCGACTTATTAGCCCCCCGCTATTCTCCGGCCCGGATGGGCCGAAGTCCCGACGTCATCACGCCATGTTTTCACGCCGGCCAACACACCTGCTTTTGAAGTTCGTCAACCAGTTGTGCTGGTCAACCAGTCGTGCTGGCTGACGAGAGCTTCGAGGAGGTGAGCGCACCGCTCAGCGCACAGCTCAGCGCACTGCTGGAGTCTGGCCACAACGGGGAAGGCATCCCGGAGACCGGGAAGGGGTCCAGAGCGGGGGGGAGTGGGGGAGACGGAGGGGGGAGTGGGGGAGACGGAGGGGGGAGTGGGGGAGTCTGAGGGGGGAGTGGGGGAGACTGAGGGGGGAGTGGGGGAGTCTGAGGGGGGAGTGGGGGAGACTGAGGGGGGAGGGAGGGAGACGGATGGGGGGGGAGTGGGAGTGGGGGGGGTAGGGAGAGAGTGAGCGAGTGACTCATCCAATCCCGGTTACAAAATGTCTGCCACCATGCCATGGCGTGCCGGTCACGAGAACACGGCCGTTGGTTGCCCTGTGGCTTACGGCCACAGGCCACTGACGCACCGGTGAAGAGGACGTAGTTAACTGCCCGTTGGATGCAGAAAGTGACCAGGGGTTAGGCTGCCCGCGTGTCAGCAGCGTGACCAGGCCACCGGGACACACAGGTATCCCGTGGCAGGCGGCTGCCGAGGTGTCGACTAACCTCCGTCTAACATGTCCCATTTCTCTGCCCAACACCACCCTTCTGTAGGTTAGCACAATGTCTGCGAACAGAACGGTTATGTTCTTCGCAGTGATTGGGGCCGCTGCACTGCATTTGGAGATGCAGAAACATCCACAGCCACAACCCGCAGTGCATGCAGGGCCAGCTGCAGCAGCAGAGGGAAGGGCCGAGGAGTTGCCAGTCGTCGAGCAGCATGGGGGGGGGGGGGGGGGGGGGAGGAGAAGGTGGGGGAGGAGGAGAGAGTGAGGGTGCAGCCACGGCACCAGAGGCGACGACCAAGGCCGAGGGTGTACCGTGTCCGGATCTCTTTCCTAACAATGACGGACATCACCTGCAGGAGGAAACTCCGGCTGAGTAGGCGGACGGTGATACATATCTGTCACTTCGTGGCGCACCTCGCCCCACGTGGAACGGGGGGAGGACACGCGATCCCGGTTGCCATCAAGGTGACGGTCGCTCTTAACTTCTATGCAACCGACTCCTTCCAGTCTCCGAGCGGGGACCTCTCCGGGATCTCCCAGTCATCGGTCCACAGGTGCATCTGGGATGTGACCGACGCCCTCTATGCCATCGCGGACCGCTACATCACCTTTCCCAAGGACCAAGCAACTCAAGACTCACAAGCTCGTGGATTTGCCAGCGTGGCCGGGATACTGATGGTGCAGGGGGCAATCGATTATGTTCACGTCCCCATGCGCCCGCCTGCAGGGGACAGGAAGGTGTTCACAAACAGGAGGGGGACATACTCCATGAATATCCAGGTGGTATGCGACCCCCACATGACGTTCATGAACGTCTGTGCAAGGTTCCCAGAGAGTGTGCATGACTCCTACATACTGGCGCAGTCGTACATCCCTGCGATGTTTGAGGGACGTCCCCCCCGGCTGAGGGGCTGGTTGCTAGGCGACAGGGGTTATCCGCTGAGGTCTTGGCTGATGACGCCTATACGGAGGCCTCAGACCAATGCGGAAACCCGATACAATGAGGCCCATGCAGCAACCAGGGGTGTGGTGGAGCGCTGCCTTGGCCTCCAGAAGATGAGATTCAGGTGCTTGGACCGCTCCGGAGGGGCCCTGCAGTACCAGCCCGACAGGGTCGCTCGCATTGTTGTGGTCTGCTGTGCGCTGCACAACATCGCGATGCAGAGGGGAGATGACCTGCTGCAGGAGGCGGAGGGCGAAGCCAGTGGCAGTGGTGCCAGCACAGAGGAGGAGGAGGAGAGGGAGGAGGAGGAGGAGGCTGGCGGAGTGGCGGGCGCAGCACGCAGACTCGACCCAGGTGCTGGTGATGTCCAGGAGGCGGCACGACGGACCCGGCGAGGACGGCGGGCACGCGACGCCCTGGTGGCAGCACGGTTCACGCATCGCATGTGACGTCCCCGATGAACACCAAACCACCACCTGCATCGCTAGTCATGCAGAGGGTCAACACACAACTGCCACCACCTCACCCCCCCCCCCTCCCCACCCCCTCTCAGTGTACAGTGCTCCACTTCGACATCACCCTTACCACTGGGTCCAGACAGTATGGCACAACATTGATGGCTGTGTCTGCGCGTGTGATCAGTGCCATGTGGAATGATGACAGCCCGCTCTGCGATGAGCTGTGAGCTCAGAATCGGTAGAGAGTGTTTGACCCATGGCAATAGCTGAACCATCCACCTTGGTGGCCGCTGAGTTCGTCACGGACACTCCATCACGTGTCCGTGTGGGCTAGCTGTGGGAGGGGGTGGGGGGAGGGGCAGGGACTGCACATCCGGCACCGAAGTTTCACCGCTCGTCAACCCCAGCGACACTCGGTAACCATCACGATTCCTGTGGCTGTGGAACAATCACACGGTATTACAAGTAAGGTGGAATAGTGCGTTTAATGTTAACAATAATTTACAGGTGCCCTAGCCCCTACAACTAAACTGTGCCCTTCACCCGTGCCAACTTACTCAGTGTCTCTCTTTGTTGCCTTACGGGCCCTACCACTACGTCTAAGTGACTCCCCAGATGATACAGCAGGAGTGGAGGAGGACTGCTGCGAATCGCCCCCTTCGACTAGTTTCTCCTTCGGCAAGCGTTTCATGGGGCGATCCGGCCTTGATGGGCCAGGCTGCTCTGCGGGCGTCTCGGGTGACGTTGTGCCACCCTGCTCTGCCTGCTGCCCACCCGATGCACCAGGGATGGGACGGGGGGAGGCCGAGAATTCCGGGACGTCCCGTGATGGAGTTAATGGGACGGGCCCCGAAACCTCCTCCTCCCTCGGGGAGCCCGGTGGCCCCCGGGCCTCACTTTGGGACAGAGGTGCGAGCGGGGAGGTGCCCCGTCGTGCCACCGACACCTGGCGCTGCCAGTCCTGGAGACCTGCAACGGTATCCACCAGGATCCGAAGGTTTGCAGAGACGCGTCTCAACCTGTTAGTGCACGACACCATCCAGCACGTGTCAGGCGGTTGATGCTCTCCGCGACTGACTGCTGGGACTGTGCCATCGACTGTTGTGACTGTGCCATGGCATGCTGCGACTGGGCCATGACCTGCTGAGACTCGGCCAAGGCCCGCAGCGCGCTGGCAATGTCGTGTTGGCTCTGGCACATTGCTGCCTGTGAGAGGGCAACCCTGTCCAGGGCCGAGGATGACGCGTGCACATTAAGCCCAACACCTTGCATAACCTGACCCATTGCCTCCACCGCGGATGCCACCCATGCGGTGTCGGCCTGGGTTGCTGCCATGAGCGGCAGCACTCCCTGCTCGTGGACGCAGTTCGACTCCTCGAACAGCGTCTGCAGAGTCTAGAAGACAGCCCTCATCCCGTCATTGTTTCCCTGGGTTTCTTGAAACGTCGGCTGTGCGGGTGGGTTGAGAAACTCCAGGAACTCGGAAAACGTCTGGGAGCCAGCTGCATGCTGGGCCTGGCCTGGCCTCCGCCAGTCCGGGCCCTCGCCTGCTCCGACCTCCACCTGCTGTCCCTGCTCAGCTGTGATGTGCGACCCAGACTGTGACCCAGGAGCTTCATCACTAAATAGGCCAACCGGGGTGAGTGTCTCTGGGATGGTAGATGGTGTGGGAGATAGCTGTGCCGCAAGCTCGAGGTCGTCGTGGGTGGACGCCTCCTCTATGTCATCGGCCCACTGAGAGGCCGCAGGGCGTTCGCGGGCCATTTCTCTCTCTTGCTCTCTCGCCGCCCTCTGGGCGTCCTGCTCCACAAATTCGGTTGGGGAGGATGGGACTCCCCGCTGATCGGGAACCCTCTGTCGTGCGGCCCTGGGTGAGGTGGGGGCAGATGCCTGTGTCCGCCTGGAGGCAGATTCGAGCAGTGTCTCCACGTCAGCCTCCAAGAGTCGCAGGGCTGCTCTCCTTTGCTCCGACATCTTGGCCTACAGTTTCTGTGCTCGCCCGCGCCTTTTTACGGCGTCGGGCGGCCTCACGTGGGCGTGTTCGTGTCGTCGCCGCGTTCCAGCGTCATCGCGCACGTGATTGACGCGGCCCCGTTCCTAACCCATTTCCCGGACGTGAATACGTCGGGAACGGGGCCGTGTCGGGCTGTCGCAAAAGTCGGCCGTTCGCGATTTTCCGCGGGTGCGGAGAATCGCGCCCATGTTTCTTTCCTGCTCCACGACACCAGCCTTGCATTTTTCAATTCTCTCCAAAAGTATTTTACTTTACTAATTCCCTTACTGCAAGACCATTTCCCCTCTCTCTGACCCTGGGCGAAATTCTCCGACCCCCAGCAGGGTCGGAGAATCGCCTGGGGCCGCCAAAAATCCCGCCCCCGCCGTGGCAGAGATTCTCCGCCACCTGGGAATTGGCGGGGGCGGGAATCACGCCACTCCGATCGGCGAGGCCCCTGCGGCGATTCTCCGGCCCGGATGGGCCAAAGTCCCGCCGCTGCGAGACCTCTCCCGCCGCCGAGGTTTGAACCACCTCTGGTGGCGGCGGGATCGGTGACGCGACCGTGCCCCCGGGGTCCTGGGGGGGGGCGCGCAGGGCGATCGGACCCTGGGGGGTCCCCCTACGGTGGCCAGGCCCGCGATCGGGGCCCCCCGGTCAGACTCCGGGCCAGTGCCCTGGGTGCACTCTTTCTCCTCCGCCGCCGCCACAGCCTCCGCCATGGCGGAAGCGGAAGAGAAACCCACATCGTGCATGCACCGGTGGTGACGTCAGCGGCAGCTGGCCGCTGACGTCACCTCCGGCGCATGCGCCGACCGGCGAAGGCCTTTCGGCCAGCCCCGCTGCCGGGCGGCGTGCCTGAAAGGCCGCTGGCGCCGGTTTTTTGCACCAGTCTTCTGGTGCCAACCGCTCCGGCGCGGGGCTTGCCCCCAAAGGTGGGGAGAATTCCCCACCTTTGGGGAGGCCCGACCCCGGAGTGGCTAGCGCCACTCCCCTATACCGGGACACCCCGTCATAGGGGAGAATCCCACCCCCCTATCTTTAGTCCCCCTCATTCCCCTCCCAAATTATTTTTCCTGCTTGGTATCCAATTTCAACCTTGCAATATGTCTCAATATGTGCGTTAAGGCAAGGAATGCTCAAGATGGAGCAAGAGAAAGGGCGAAGTTTATGCAGGTTGTTATTAGAATCAGAGCTGAAGATGTGGCAGCATTCCATAACCGGCCTGCCCTTGAATTGAGCAACACCAGTCGTGACCACTGCACGACTGGCCTCTCTGCTGGAAACAGCAGAAGTTAGGCAGCAACTGGTTTTGGCTCAACTGTGAACCGCTCCAAGATCTCTCCCCCTTCACTGTTTGGATTCATACATTAAGAATGATTGCTTGTTTGAGGTTGACCTGCACAGGTCATGCTCCAACATGTTCTACTCCCTTCAGGAGAGGAGGAGAAACATTTCAAAGGAACAAAGTCTGAAAAGAAAGTCTAATGTGTTTATAATGTATTCTTTCACAGGATGTGGGGCCTGCTGACGAGGCCAACATTTATTGCCCTTGAGATAACTGAGGTGCCACTTCAGGGGGTAGTTGGTTCTGGAGCCAATTATAGGCCAGACCTTGGAAGGAAGGCAAATTTTTTTTCCTAAATTGTGTGAATAAACTTGATGGTATTTTTAAATGTTTCATGGTTGCCATCTCTGATACTAGCTTTTTATTCCATATTTGTCAAATTAATTGAATCTAAATGCCTCAGGTTCCATGGTGGAATTTGAACTCACAATTTTGGATTATTTATCCAGGCTTCTGGATTATTAGTCTTGTTTCTGTGCTACTGTGCCCATTATGTAAGATCATATGAACGATATGGCAAATATTCCAAAATTACAAAGCATGCCTCGACCTCGCACTAGTTTTTCCTAAGTAACTGGCATTGACTATAATTACTATTGCCATTCATAAATCCAACACTGCTTGACTAAAGACTAGTGTCATGAAAATGTGCTGCAGCTTCCAAACTCCTTTGGGCATAATCGACTCTTTATGGAAGCCCTGATGTTTTTTTAAGGAAATAATGCAGGAGAGGGGCTAATGCTGGAATAAGGGGCAAAATTCTCTGACCCCCAGCAGGGTTGGAGAATCGCCTGGGGCCGCCTAAAATCCCGCCCCCACCGTGGCAGAGATTCTCCGCCACCCGGGAAGTGGCGGCGGCGGAATCTCGCCACTCCGATCGGAGAGGCCCCTGCGGTGATTCTCCAGCCCGGATGGGCCGAAGTCCCGCCGCTGGGAGGCCTCTCCCGCCGCCAAGGTTTGAACCACCTCTGGGACGGCGGGATCAGCGGCGCGAGCGGGCCCTGGGGTCCTGGGGGGGCGGGGGGGCGATCAAACCCCGGGGGGTGCCCCCACGGTGGCCTGGCCCGCGATCGGGGCCCCCCGCTCAGACTCCGGGCCAGTGCCCTGGGTGCACTATTTCTCCTTCCGCGGCCGCCATGGCGGAAGCGGAAGAGAACCCCACATCGCGCATGCGCCGGCAGTGACGTCAGCGGCCAGCTGCCGCTGACGTCACTGCCGGCGCATGCACCGACCGGCGAAAGCCTTTCGGCCAGCCCCGCTGCCGGGGGCGCCGGTTTTTTGCGCCAGTCTTCTGGTGCAAACCGCTCCGGCGCGGGGCTGGCCCCCAAAGGTGGGGAGAATTCCCCACCTTTGGGGAGGCGCGACCCCTGAGTGGTTGGCGCTACTCCCCTACGCCGGGACCCTCTGTCACGCCGGGTAGGGGAGAATGCCGCCCAAGGAAAGTTAAGAGGAAGCATGAGCAAAGGATTGCAGGCTATGCCAAAATAAATAGCAACATTTTCTTCAAGCATATTAATGGTAAAAGATTAGTAAAGGATCGGGTTTGTGAGGACAATGGTGTATGTTTCATACATCTCATCCGACATCCAAACATGCCCATTTCCCATCCAAACAACCATTCTGCTGCTGAAAAACTCATCTTTGCTGACAATAAAGGGATGGTAACAAGGTAACAAACCTTTTGACTCAACTATTCCTAAACTTAACCTTAACTGGCCAACCTCATTTGTTCCACCATCTGTTAACTTGAAGCCATTTAAATGATTGCTGCCCATGTTCTAATTCACGCCAAGCCTCATTTACCCAGCACTTCTGTGCTCCCTGACTCAGATAGAAAATGTGAGGCGGATTCTCCGACCCCCCGCCGGGTCGGAGAATCGCTGGGGGCCGGCGTGAATCCCGCCCCCGCCGGCCGCCGAATTCTCCGGCCCTCCAAAAGTCGGCGAGGGGTGAGTCGCGCTGCCCGCCCTGGAAAATGGCAGGGACCGGCGCGACTCAATGGGCCCCCGGGCTGCCCGAAGTCTCCGGCCCACGATGGGCCGAAGGCCTGCTAGTTTTTTGCCGGTCCCGCCGGCGTGGATCAGACGGGGTCTCTTACTGGCGGGACCTGGCGGCATGGGCGGGCTCCGGGACCCTGGGGGGGGAGGGGCGCAGAGCGATCTGGCCCTGGGGGATGCCCCCACAGTGGCCTGGCCCACGATCGGGGCCCACCAATCCGCGGGCGGGCCTGTGCCATGGGGGCACTCTTTTCCCATCACGGAGGCTGACACGGCCGACGCGTAGGTGACCCCCGCCCTACGCATGTGCGGAGTTCCTTCTGCCCCGGATGGCGTGGCGCCAAAGGCCTTCCACGCCGGCCGGCGGGGCGCAAACAACTCCAGCGCCGGCCTAGCCCCTGAAGGTGCGGAGGGCTCCGCACCTTCGGGGAGGGCCGACGCCAGAGTGGTTCACACCACCCCGTCCCACCGGGACCCCCAGCCCCGCCGGGTAGGGGAGAATCCTGACCGTGCTGTTTAATAATTTGCATCCTTGGGCGCGATTCTCCCAAAGGGAGACAAAGTCCCGGTGCTGGAGTGAAGACCGGCAAAGTTTCACTCCGGTGTCGGAGCCCGCTCCCAGCCGCCTATTCTCCCGCCCCCACGGGGCTAGGAGCGGGATTGCGTCTTTTCTGCGCGTTGCACCTTGGCGCCGCATACATGACGCGGCTGGCGTCGCGTAAAAGACGTCACCCGCGCATGCGCAGTTGCTGTCCTCCCCCAGTCCGCCCCGCAAGAAGATGGCGGATGGGCCTTGCGGTGCGGCGGAGGAAAGAAGGTCCTCCTTTAGAGAGGCCGGCCCGCCGATCGGTGGGCCCCGATCATCGGCCAGACCCGATCGCCGCAAACAACGCGATTCTCGTGGTGCTGGTTTGGGGGGGTGGGAGAATTGCGTGTGGGCATTGGGGCAGCGTGGTGCGACTCGCGCAGAGCACCGGCGATTCTCCCACCCGGCGTGGGGGTGGGGGGGGGGGGGGAAGGGGGGAGAATACCGCCCCATGTTTTCAAATCGTTCCATTGACTCATCCCTTCCTCCCTCTGTCACCTCTTCTAATTCCGCATCTGTCACAGACATCTGGGCTGGGATTCTCCCCTACCCGGCGGGGCAGGGGGTCCTGGCGGGATGGAGTGGTGTGAACCACTCCGGCGTCATTTCTCCGCACCTTTAGGAGCCAAGCCCTAACCTTGAGGGGCTTGGCCCGCACCGGAGTGGTTGGCACCCCGCCAGCCGGCGGGAAAGGCCTTTTGCACCACAGCAGCTGCTGACATCATCCCCGTGCATGTGCAGGGGAGGGGGTCACTTCCGCGTCCGCCATTGTGAAGGCTACGGCGAATGCGGAAGGAAAAGAGTGCCCCCACGGCACAGGCTCGCCCGCTGATCGGTGGGCCCCAATTGTGGGCCTGGCCACGGTGGGGGCACCCCCCGGTGCCAGATCGCCCTGCGACCCCCCCCCAGGATTCCGGAGCCCGCTCGCGCCGCCTGGTCCCGCCGGTAAGGTAGGTGGTTTGATTCCCGCCGGCGGGACAGGCATGACAGCAGCGGGACTTTGGCCCATCGCGGGCCGGAGAATCGCCGGAGGGTGCCCGCCGACAGGTGCTGGAGACTTTGGGAAACGGCGGGGGCGGGATTCACGCCGGTCCCCGGCGATTCTCCGACCCGTGTTCTTGTTATAACTCGCACAAGATCTACGGGACTGATCTACGAGCCCCGTTAGACTCCCGTGAGCCCTGTTAACTATGAGCTCCCCTGCTTGGGGGCGGAGAACTCATGGACAGAGTAATAGATTTTGATATAAAAGTCAGCCACACTTGGAACCAACACCACAGACCCAGCAGGGTTCTAAAGTGAACTGTACATATTATTACTTTGCAATAAAACCAGTTTCTCTTTATCCGTTCGCCTCAGACTCTTCTGTGGTCATTTAATCATCTTTATTGCCATAATTAGTCTTACATTAACACTGCAATGAAGTTACTGTGAAAAGCCCCTAGTTGCCACATTCCAGCGCCTGTTCGGGTACACAGAGGGAGAATTCAGAATGACCAAATTACCTAACAGCACGTGCATGTCTTTCGGGACTTGTGGGAGCACCCTGAGGAAACCCACTCACACACAGGAAGAATGTGCAGACTCTTTACAGACAGTGACCCAAGCTAGGAATTGAACCTGGAACCCTGGCGGTGTGAAGCAACAGTGCTACCCACTGTACTACCGTGGTTGGAATATTTGTCAACCATATCAAGATACGTACAAGTATCATCATAATGAAATAGGAGTATGACTATGCTGTCTCCAGGGAAAGATTGGGAAATGATTTTGTGTCAAGATACTGACCCCTTAAGAAAAAATCCGACAAAATACTGACTGTCGAATGAAGTCAGCATCAAAGTAACTGAAGCGAGACATGTGCTGGGGGGCTGCCAGACAACAAGATACCGATGACAGATATTTTTACCAAATTATCACATTTGCATTCCTGACTATAGTTAGAGGCAGCTTGTTGTCTACACTTGAGGACTGGACAGTAAATAAATCACTGGGAGGAGAGTGGTACTATATTACATGGCTCCCAATTCTGGATACTGACAGTTTAAAATAATCCGTCTCTTTATCTCCAAAGCTCCATAACAATTGGGATATTTTTAAAAAGAGGACATGGTGGGAGATGGTGACATAGTGCTCTTGTCACTGAACTAGTAATCCAGAGACCCAGGGCAAGGTTCTGGGAGCCTGGGCTCAAATTCCACCATGGCAGAATGTGAAATTAGGATCTGGGGCGGAATCGCCCCGGGCAAGCGTAGATCACGCCCCGCCGATCGGCATGTCCCCCGCGGTGATTCTCCGGCCCGCGATGGGCCAAAGTCCTACCGCTGACAGGCCAATCCCGCTGACGTGGTTTAAACCACCTCTGGTGCCGGCAGGATTGGCAGCGTGAGCGGGCCCCCGGGGTCCTTGGGGGGGAGCTGGGCGATCGGCGGGCGGGCCAGTGCCGTGGGGGCACTCCTTTTCTTCCACCGCCGCCACAGCCTCCACCATGGCGGAGGCGGAAGAGAACCCCCCTGCCGTACATGCGCCGGTGGTGACGTCAGCGGCTGCTGACGCACCGGCGCATGCGCGGACCGGCGAAGGCCTTTCGGCCAGCCCCGACGCCGGGCGGCGTAGCGCCAAAGGCCGTTGGCACAGGTTTTCACACCATCAGCGGAGCGGAAACCACTCCGGCGTGGGCCTAGCCCCTAAAGATGCAGAGAATTCCGCACATTTGGGGAGTCTCGACGCCGGAGTGGTTGCCGCCACTCTGCTACGCCGGGACCCCCGCCCCACCGGGTAGGGGAGAATCCCGGCCCTGGAATTGAAAGTCCAAACTGAAAGATGGTCATGAAATTGTTGTTGATTTTCATAAAAGCCATCTGATTCACGAATGTACTTAGGGAAGAAGATCTGGCCAACATGTAACTCCAAATCCACAGCAATGTGCTTGACTCTTTAACGCCCACTGAGATGGTGTAGCAAGCCGTTCAATTGTATCTAACCATTACAAAATCTAATGGTAATGAAACCGGATGGACCACCTGGCATCAACCTCGGCATCAACAACAGTAAATTCAGTCCTGTTGACCGTGTAAGGGCTTCTTTCCTACAATCTGGGGGCCTGTGCCAATATTGGGAGAGCTGTCTCACAGACTAGTCAGGCAAAAGCCTGACACAGTCATACTCACTGAATCATAATTTACAGGCAATGTCCCAGACACCACCATTACCATCCCTGGGTATGTCCTGGCAGATGCAGCAGAGGTGGTAGCTCAGTGATGTACAGTCAGGAGGGCTGCCCTTGGAGTCCACAACATCGACTCTGGACCCCGTTTAAACTGGGACAACTGGTGGTCCTGAGATGTAACAGTTAGCATGAACAACAAGCTGTGTGCAAACCATTTTGTGACATACAGATTACCAGCACAAAACTATTTACATGGGGTGAAATATGGATTAAACCAGGGGTGGGCAAACTACGGCCCGCGGGCCGCATGCGGCCCGCCAAAGGTATTTCTGCGGCCCACCAAGTCATAAAAAAAAAAAAAAAAAAAAAAAAAAAATCTTAAAAAAATTTTTTTTTTTTTTTTTATTTTTTTTTAAGGTTAATGGGGGGGGGGCTGTTGGGTTACTTACTGGTATAGGGTGGATACGTTGACTTGAGTAGGGTGATCATTGCTCGGCACAACATCGAGGGCCGAAGGGCCTGTTCTGTGCTGTACTATTCTATGTTCTATATGAGGCGCCCAGAATCATAACCGGGTGAAGTAATTATTTTACTTAATATACTATGCGGCCCTTTGTGAATTTTGAATTTCTGAATGTGGCCCTTGCACGGAAAAGTTTGCCCACCCCTGGATTAAACTGTTACAGCTGGTAAAAAGTCCATCACGTTTCATCCCCCCTGCCCCCCACTGTTTTGTTGGCTAAAGAAAAGGGACAAGGGCCAGTTGTAGACTAGTTTGTTACATAGACCTGGGTGTTTAGTAAGGTCATAAGCCCTAAGCATGTGATTGTGCCAGTCATCTGTGCTCTCACATTGGTGTCCTCTGGCTGGACGACATGGCATCCCATCTGTGTACCCAATGGCTGCAGAACTTGCTGCATAGCTCTCTGCAGGAGACTCCATTTTCATTGGTGTAGGGGGCCTGTCTTGTAGACTGGATGGCTGGGGTACTGTGACATTTGCTGGTTTCCTACATCCTGGGCACAGTCCGAGACTACCACAGAACTGATTGGTTGCAGGGCATGGCTGGTTACCACCGCCAACTTGTCATGGTCACGTGCGGTCTGGATCCTGACTGATCAGGTGTTAGATGGCCGAGGCTGTTGGCATCATGGTCATAGTACATTTTTACTCTTAAACGGCACTCCTTGAGGGCACCACTCACATTGGTTTCAATATTGGCATGAAGGAGAACTTTGGCAGTCGGAATTGTGGTCCTGAAGTGTCGGGAATACAGTCACTGTGCTGATGTGGGCACAGTAAGAAGCCTTACAACACCAGGTTAAAGCCCAACAGGTTTGTTTTGAATCACTAGCTTTCAGAGTACAGCTCCTTCATCAGGTGAATGAAGAGGTGGGTTCCATAAACACATATATAGACAAATTCAATGATGCAAGACGATACTTTGAATGCAAGTCTTTGCAGGTAATTAAGTCTTTACAGGTCCAGAGAGAGCAACGGGAGAGAGGGATAATCACAGGTTAAAGAGATGTGAAGTGTCTCAAACCAGGACAGTTGGTAGGATTTCACAAGCCCAGGCCAGATAGTGGGGGTGAATGTAATGTGACATGAATCCAAGATGCCGGTTGAGGCCGTACCCATATGTGCGGAACTTGGCTATCAGTTTCTGCTCGGCGATTCTGTGCTGTCGCATGTCATAGAATCATAGCATTTACAGTGCAGAAGGAGGCAATTCGGCGCATCGACTCTGCACCGGCTCTTGGAAAGAGCACCCTACCCAAGGTCCACACCTCCACCCTATCCCCATAACCCAGTAACCCCACCCAACACTGAAGGCAATTTTGGATACTAAGGGAAATTTAGCATGGCCAATGCACCTAACCTGCACATCTTTGGACTGTGGGAGAAACCGGAGCACCCGGAGGAAACCCACGCATACACAGGAGAATGTGCAGATTCCGCACAGACAGTGACCCAAGTCGGGAATCGAACCTGAGATCCTGGAACTGTGAAAAAATTGTGCTAACCACAATGCTACCGAGTCCTGAAGGATGCCTTGGAGAACACTTAACCGAAGATCAGAGGCTGAATGCCCTTGACTGCTGAAGTATTCCCCGACTGGAAGGGAACATTTCTGCCTGCCGATTGTCACACGATGTCCGTTCATCCGTTGTCACAGTGTCTGCATGGTCTCGCCAATATACCACGCCTCAGGACATCCTTTCCTGCAGCGTATGAGGTAGACAACGTTGGCCGAGTCGCACAAGTATGTACCGCGTACCTGGTGGGTGGTGTTCTCACGTGTAATGGTGGTACCCATGTCTTGCAGAGGTTGCCATGGCAGGGTTGTGTGGTGTCGTGTCGCTGTTTTCCTGAAGATTGGGTAGTTTGGTGCAAACAATGGTCTGTTTGAGGTTGCGCGGTTCTTTGAAGGCAGGTAGTGGGGATGTGGGGATTGCCTTGGCAGAGGGCAGCAGAGCAGAGCTTCTGATTGGCTGTTCCGGGGAGATTTGCATACGTGCAGTGCGGTCAGCGTAAGTTGAAGGTGCACCTGCATCAGTGACCCGAGGAGTTCGACGGAAGGTGAGCATCCAGCAGAGGGCAGCAGAGCAGAGCTTCTGATTGGCTGTTCCGGGGAGATTTGCATACGTGCAGTGCGGTCAGCGTAAGTTGAAGGTGCACCTGCATCAGTGACCCGAGGAGTTCGACGGAAGGTGAGCATCCAGCAGAGGGCAGCAGAGCAGAGCTTCTGATTGGCTGTTCCGGGGAGATTTGCATACGTGCAGTGTGGTCAGCGTAAGTTGAAGGTGGTTTGTGAAGGGGCTGTTCTCGAGTGACAGCTTTACCCGAAACACTACTTACGTAGTGTCTCCCACCCATCCTCCTCCTCTAACCAAAAAAAAAAGCTCTGTCCATTGGATTGCTAAACTAACAAGTTTTTTATTTTTTTATTTTTCAGTAGTTGGGAAGTTAGTTCAGTGGGAATGGAGGCTAGGGCAGTTGAATGTTCCTCCTGCAGAATGTGGGAGGAAAGGGTCACCTCTAGTGTCCCTTCTGACTACATCTGCGGGAAGTGCACCCAACTCCAGCTCCTCGAGAGCCGCATTAGGGACCTGGAGCTGGAGCTGGATGAACTTCGGATCATTCGGCAGGCGGAGGAGGTTATTGAGAGGAGTTATAGGGAGGTAGTCACACCTCAGGTAAAAGAAGAAAGTAGATGGGTTACCGTCAGGGGAGGGAGAGGGAACCGGCAGGCAGTGCAGGGATCCCCTGTGGTCGTTCCCCTCTATAACAAGTATACCGTTTTGGATACTGTTGCGGGGGACGACTTACCAGGGGTAAGCAATAGGGCGCAGGTCTCTGGCACAGAGTCTGTCCCTGTTGCTCAGAAGGGAAGGGAGAAGAGGAACAGAGCACTTGTCATTGGGGACTCCATAGTTAGAGGAACAGACAGGAGGTTCTGTGGGAACGAAAGAGACTCACGGTTGGTGTGTTGCCTCCCAGGTGCCAGGGTTCGTGATGTCTCTGATCGTGTTTTTGGGATCCTTAAGGGGGAGGGGGAGCAGCCCCAAGTCGTGGTCCACATAGGTACCAACGACATAGGTAGGAAGAGAGATGGGGATTTGAGACAGAAATTCAGGGAGCTAGGGTGGAAGCTGAGAGCTAGAACAAACAGAGTTGTTATCTCTGGGTTGTTACCCGTGCCACGTGCTAGCGAAGTGAGAAATAAGGAGAGAGAGGAGTTGAACACGTGGCTACAGGGATGGTGCAGGAGGGAGGGTTTTGGTTTCCTGGATAATTGGGGCTCATTCTGGGGTAGGTGGGACCTCTACAAACAGGATGGTCTTCACCTGAACCAGAGGGGTACCAATATCCTGGGGGGGAGATTTGCTAGTGCTCTTCGGGGGGGTTTAAACTAATTCAGCAGGGGGATGGGAACCTAAATTGTAGTCCCAGTGTACAGGATGTTGAGAGTAGTGAGGTCAGGGATAGGGTTAAAAGTTCGAAAGAGGGCACCGGCAAGCAGGACGCTGGTTTGAAGTGTGTCTACTTCAACGCCAGGAGCATCCGGAATAAGGTGGGTGAGCTTGCAGCATGGGTTGGTACCTGGGATCTCGATGTTGTGGCGATTTTGGAGACATGGGTAGAGCAGGGACAGGAATGGTTGTTGCAGGTTCCAGGATTTAGATGTTTCTGTAAGAACAGAGAAGATGGTAAAAGAGGGGGGGGTGTGGCATTGTTAATCAAGGAAAGTATTACGGCGGTAGAAAGGACGCTTGAGGACTCGTCTACTGAGGCAGTATGGGCCGAGGTTAGGAACAGTAGAGGAGAGGTCACCCTGTTGGGAGTTGTCTATAGACCTCCGAATAGTCCCAGAGATGTAGAGGAAAGGATTGGAAAGATGATTCTTGACAGGAGCGAGAGTAACAGGGTAGTTGTTATGGGGGACTTTAACTTTCCAAATATTGACTGGAAATACTATAGTTCGAGTACTATAGATGGGTCAGTTTTTGTGCAGTGTGTGCAGGAAGGTTTTCTGACACAGTATGTAGACAGGCCAACAAGGGGCGAGGCCACATTGGATTTGGTACTGGGTAATGAACCCGGCCAGGTGTTAGATTTAGATGTAGGTGAGCACTTTGGTGATAGTGATCACAACTCGGTTATGTTTACTTTAGCAATGGGCAGGGATAGGTATATACCGCAAGGCAAGAATTATAGCTGGGGGAAAGGCAATTATGATGCTATTCGGCAAGATTTAGGAGGTATAGGATGGGGAAGGAAACTGCAGGGGATGGGTACAATCGAAATGTGGAGCTTTTTCAAGGAACAGCTACTGCGTGTCCTTGATAAGTATGTACCTGTCAGACAGGGAGGAAGTTGTCGAGCAAGGGAGCCGTGGTTTACTAAGGAAGTTGAAGCACTTGTCAAGAGGAAGAAGAAGGCTTATGTTAGGATGAGACATGAAGGCTCAGTTAGGGCACTTGAGAGTTACAAGTTAGCCAGGAAGGACCTAAAGGGAGAGTTAAGAAGAGCGAGGAGAGGACACGAAAAGTCGTTGGCGGATAGGATCAAGGAAAACCCTAAGGCTTTCTATAGGTATATCAGGAACAAAAGAATGACTCGAGTAAGATTAGGGCCAATCAAGGATAGTAGTGGAAAGTTGTGTGTGGAATCAGAGGAGATAGGGGAAGCATTAAATGGATATTTTTCGTCAGTGTTTACACTGGAGAAAGACAATGTTGTCGAGGAGAACACTCAGGTTCAGTCGACCAGGCTAGATGGAATTGAGGTTCAAAAGGAGGAGGTGTTAGCAATTTTAGAAAATGTCAAAATAGATAAGTCCCCTGGGCCAGATGGGATTTATCCTAGGATTCTCTGGGAAGCCAGGGAGGAGATTGCAGAGCCTTTGTCCTTGATCTTTATGTCGTCTTTGTCGACAGGAATAGTGCCGGAAGACTGGAGGATAGCAAATGTTGTCCCCTTGTTCAAGAAGGGGAGTAGAGACAACCCTGGTAATTATAGACCTGTGAGCCTTACTTCGGTTGTGGGTAAAATGTTGGAAAAGGTTATAAGAGATAGGGCTTATAATCATCTTGAAAAGAACAAGTTGATTAGCGATACTCAACACGGTTTTGTGAAGGGTAGGTCATGTCTCACAAACCTTATTGAGTTTTTTGAGAAGGTGACCAAACAGGTGGATCAGGGTAAAGCTGTTGATGTGGTGTATATGGATTTCAGTAAGGCGTTTGATAAGGTTCCCCACGGTAGGCTATTGCAGAAAATAAGGAAGTATGGAATTGAAGGTGATTTAGCGGTTTGGATCAGTAATTGGCTAGCTGAAAGAAGACAGAGGGTGGTGGTTGATGGCAAATGTTCATCCTGGAGTTCAGTTACAAGTGGTGTACCGCAAGGATCTGTTTTGGGGCCACTGCTGTTTGTCATTTTTATAAATGACCTGGAAGAGGGTGTAGAAGGATGGGTTAGTAAATTTGCAGATGACACGAAGGTCGGTGGAGTTGTGGATAGTGCTGAAGGATGTTATAGGATACAGAGGGACATAGATAAGCTGCAGAGCTGGGCTGAGAGGTGGCAGATGGAGTTTAATGCGGAAAAGTGTGAGGTGGTTCACTTTGGGAGGAGTAACAGGAATGCAGAGTACTGGGCTAATGGCAAGATTCTTGGTAGTGTAGATGAACAGAGAGATCTCGGCATCCAGGTACATAAATCCCTGAAAGTTGCCACCCAGGTTAATAGGGCTGTTAAGAAGGCATATGGTGTGCTAGCCTTTATAAGCAGGGGGATTGAGTTTCGGAACCACAAGGTCATGCTGCAGCTGTACATAACTCTGGTGCGGCCACACCTGGAGTACTGCGTGCAGTTCTGGTCACCACATTATAGGAAGGATGTGGAAGCTTTGGAAAGGGTTCAGAGGAGATTTACTAGGATGTTGCCTGGTATGGAGGGAAGGTCTTACGAGGAAAGGCTCAGGGAATTGAGGTTGTTTTCGTTAGAGAGGAGAAGGCTGAGAGGTGACTTAATAGAGACATATAAGATAGTCAGAGGGTTAGATAGGGTGGACAGTGAGAGTCTTTTTCCTCGGATGGTGATGACCAACACGAGGGGACATAGCTTTAAATTGAGGGGTGAGAGATATAGGACAGATGTCAGAGGCAGTTTCTTTACTCAGAGAGTAGTCGGGGTGTGGAACGCCCTGCCTGCAATAGTAGTAGACTCGCCAACTTTAAGGGCATTTAAGTGGTCACTGGATAGACATATGGATGAAAATGGAATAGTGTAGGTCAGATAGGCTTCAGATGGTTTCACAGGTCGGCGCAACATCGAGGGCCGAAGGGCCCGTACTGCGCTGTAGTGTTCTATGTTCTATGTTCTATGTTCGTCTTCATCAATGACATGTAGAAGGCTGTGAAGAAAATATCATAGTTTCTCCGCTCCAGGGAAGTACTGAATGACGAAGGGTACTTTGTCGGTTGTGTCCCGTGTGTGTCTTCTGAGGAGGTTGGTGCGTTTTTTTGCTGTGGCGCGTTGGAACTGTCGATCGATGAGTCGAGCGCCATATCTCGTTCATACGAGGACATCTTTTAGCGTCTGTAGATGTTTGTTACGTTTCTTCACGTCTGAGCAGATCCTATGCCCTAAACACATTAAAGAAGCCATCCCCTATGAACAAGCCCTCTATATATACATTGAATCAAAGGCTCTGCCAACTCTGTGGAGGGAGGTATCTGCTGATATGGGCAAGGGTGCTTGAATATCAAAGTTTCAAGGATGGGGCTGAGAGTTCCTGGTTAAGACCGCTGTGTGGTGCTCCTGCTGTAACATGGAATAAACTTAGTAAGATAATTTGTCATATCAAGGAAGCTCTGCGAAGCGTTCTTGTTCATGGGAATGGCCATCTGTGGCATAGCCATTGTCTTGCCTGGATGTGGCTGACACCATCAGCTGTCAGTAAGTGAACCACACAGGGAACCTGGTTAACACATTGTGCATTTAGCAGGCTACTTATGAATTCCCCACCTTCTCAACCTTGCCCCTTGCCTAAGGTGTGGTGGTCCTCAGGTTAAATCACCACCAGTCAGCTCTCCCCCTCAAAGAGGAAAGCAGCCTATGATCATCTGGGACCATGGTGACTTTACCTTACCAGGATTGAGCTTTGGCTGTATTGTCCTGATTCTATTGAGGATGAGACAGTGCATATCCTGACTGTACCATCTTCCTTTAGTGCAGCCACCACTGTTCAAACCCATTCTGTGGCCTTGTCTATGGAAATTATGATTCACAGTGTCATCAATGAGTACTTTCTGCTGCATGGCTATCGATATCTTTCAGGGAGCACTAACTTGTTGGTACTGAGTTACCATTGAGTGCTGTGGAGGCTGAGTTGTTAGGTTTCTGTGGCTGAGCTCCAGTTCATTAACTTTGCCTCGTGCTCCTCACCTTGGAGGAATGACCGGCTACAGTGTTGCTTGTGCCAAAGGAAGGCTGCTGTGGTTTAGATCTGCAGCATTTTGCAGAATTATTCCACTTGACACATTTATTGCAGCATTTATCTAACGCCAAACCTGGAATCACATGGGATTCGGAGTGGGTTGGCTAGATGGATACAGAACTGGCTTGGTTATAGAAGACAGAGAGTAGCGGTGGAAGGGTGTTTTTCTGAATGGAGATCTGTAGCTTGTGATATTCTGCAGGGATCAGTACTGGGACCTCTGCTGTTCGTAATATGTATAAATGACTTGGAAGAAAATGTAGCTGGTCTGATTAGCAAGTTTGCAGATGATACTAAGATTGCAGGAGTTGCAGATAGAGATGAAGATTGTCAGACAATACAGCAAAATATAGATCGGCGACAAAATTGGGCGGAGAATTGGCAGATGGAATTTAACCCGGACAAACGTGAGGTGATTCATTTTGGTCGATCCAATTCAGGTGGGAGCTATAAAATAAATGGTAGAACCATCAGGAGCATTGAGACACAGAGAGATCTGGCTGTATAGGTCCACAGATCCTTAAAAGTGGCAGCACAGACTGAAATGGTGGTAAAGAAAGCATATGGCATGCTTGCCTTCATTGGATGGGGTATTGAGTAATAATAATAATCTTTATTGTCACAAGCAGGCTTACATTAACACTACAATGAAGTTACTGTGAAAAGCCCCTAGTCACTACATTCCGTCGCCTGTTTGGGTACACAGAGGGAGAATTCAGAATGTTCAATTCACCTAACAGCACATCTTTCGGACTTGTGTGAGGAAACTGGTGCACCCGGAGGAAAACCACTCAGACACAGGATGATGTGTAGACTCCGCACAGTCAGTGACCCAAGCCGGGAATCGAACCTGGGACCATGGCGCTGTGAAGCAACGGTGCTAACCACTGTATACAAGCTCGCAAATTATGTTACACTTATATAGAACGTTAGTTCGGCCATATTTGGAATACTGTGTCTAATTCTGGCCACCGCACTATCAGAAGGACGTGGAGGCTTTGGAGAGAGTACAGAAAAGGTTTACCAGGATGTTGCCCCTGGCATGGAGGTTATAAGCTATGAGGAGAGATTGAATAAACAGGGATTGTTCTCCCTGGAGAGATGGAGGCTGAGAGGCGACCTGATAGAAGTTTATAAAATTATGAGGGATATAGATAAGGTGAACAGTTTGAGACTTTTTCCCAGAGGGGTAATGATGTGCAATGCAAAGTTTTTACACAGAGGGTGGTGGTGACCTGGAATGCACTGCCAAGTGAGATATGTTAGCGACATTTAAGACTTATCTGGATAGACACATAAACAGACGGGGTATAGAAGGATATAGTCCAGATAGGACACGTGATTGGTGCAGGCTTGGAGAGCTGAAGGGCCTGTTCCTGTGCTGTACTGTTCTTTGAAAATGTGGGTGGTCTGATTCATAAATTTGCGGATGACATGAAGATTGGCAGAGTTGCTGATAGTGCCAAAGATTGTCAGAGGATACAACAGGATACAGATAGAATGGAGACTTGGGTACAGAAATGGCAGATGGAGTTTATTCCGGACAAACGTGAGGTGATGCATTTTGGAGGAACAAATCTCCAATTATATGGAATTATATTGTAAATGGCAGAACCCTGAGGAACATTATCATACAGTGGGATCTGGGCGTGCAGGTCCACAGTTCCCTAAAAGTCGCAAGACAGGTGGCAAGGTGATTCAGAAGGCATATCCCATGCTTGCTTTCATCAACCGGGGCATAGAGTTCAGGAGTTCGGAAATCACGTTGCAGCTATTCAAAACCTTGGTTAGGCTACATTTGGAGTATTGCGTGCATTTCTGGTCACTACATTGTCAGAAGGACATGAAAGGTTTGAAGAGAGTGCAAAGAAGGTTCACCAGGATGTAGCCTGGTCTCGAGGGTGCTGGCTATGAGGACAGGTTGAATAAACTAGGATTGTTTCCACTGGAAAGATGGAGGCTGAGGGGAGACCTGATACAGGTCTATAAAACTATGAGAAGTATAGACAGGGTGGACAGTCAGAGGCTTTTTCCAAGGGTGGAAGTGTCAATTACAAGCGGGGCACAGATTCAAGGTGAGAGGAGGAAAGTTTAAGGGAGATGTTCGGGGTGAGTTTTTCACACAGAGAGTGGTGGATGCCTGGAACGCGCTGTCAGAGGATGTGGTGGATGCAGGCACATTAGCGACATTTAAGAGGCATCTGGATGAGTACATGAATAAGGAGGAAATAGACAGATACAGACCGAGTAAGGGTATCATGATCAGCACAGGCTTGGAGGGCCAAAGAGCCTGTTCCTGTGCTGCACTTTTCTTATTCTCTGTTCTTTGTAGAAGGAGTCCATTCGGCCCATCGAGCCTGCACCGAACATCCGAAAGAGCACCCTACCTAGACCCATTCCCCTGCCCTATCGCCAAAACCCCACCAAATCTGCAATCTTTGGACACTGAGAGCAATTTAGCATTGCCAACCTGCCTAACATGTACCACTTTAGACTGTGGGAGGAAAAACGGAGCACCCAGAGGAAACCCACACAGACACGGGGAGCAGGTGCAATCTTCAAACAGACTGTATTATGTTCTTCACTGGAAATCCTTTTTAAGAATATCTCAAGGTCCTTTTCTCCTCTTCTATTTTAAGGAGAAAGTATTCAAACCTCTCAAAGGCCTCATGGCTCGCTAGATTGACTAAAGTGTATGCGTGTACCCTTTTGGATTTGTCTGATAACCCAGCTCTGCAGTAGATGCACCATTCCTTGTCAAATTTGGCCCAGTTGTCCGCATTGTTTTCATTGAACATGAGTTGGTCGGTGAGGCAAAGTCCTTGTGCCTTGCTGCCAACTCCTGACACCTTGTAGAAGTGCTGGGTTCCAATAACTGGTCACCAAGGACTTAGAACAATAACAGTTTATTAAGTACTCTGAGCAGACCCATCTCCATCGTCTGTTTCCTCTCTGTCCAGCGCTTCTGACACGTGATCCTTTAAGTAACTGTCATCATGTGAAAATTCCATCTACGAGAAGTGGGTAACAAATTTTCACACAGCCAACTCTCACAAATAGCAGTATGTTATTCGCCAGGTAATTTATTTTTGTGTTGCTCATTAAGCGTTAACTATTGGCCAGGAAACAGAATAATTATCCCGCTCTTCTTCAAAATAATACCTCAAAGTCCTTTGCATCTATTTAAGCTGGAAGATGGAGCCTCGTTTCAATACCTCATCTGGAAGAAGCATGCTTAACAATGCAACATTTCCTCTACATTGGACTGGAATTTTAGTATTAACCTTTGTGTCCATTTTTGGTGTGGGACTTGAATCAGAACCTCGTGATACAAAGGTAAGAGTGCCCGGAACTGAGCCAAATTGACATCCAAAACTGAATGACTATAGGTCAGATTTTCCAGAGAAACCAGTCTGAAGGGTAGTGAGAATGGTTGGATAATACAGGCACATCAAGGAAACGTACTTCTCCTGAATTGGCCTCCATGTCCATGATTTCATCCCCACTCCACCTTCATCGTCTCACACTGACCCCGTAATTTCTTCAACAGATCCTTGGCAAGCTATCCCCTGTGATCGCTTCAAGCCACAAACCCTGCACCATGGTCTACCCCATCCCAGACCCACAATGTCTTAAATCGATCATATTAACATCTCCATGATCTCCCCAGAACCTCTCCAAACCCCTGCACCCCTATGATTTCTCACTAATTCTCTACCCTCTGGCTGTGGGCATATAATGTCTTCATGCCTAACTGTGAGCCAGCCTCTGATAATAATAATAATTATCATTATTAGCGTCACAAGTAGACTTACATTAACACTGCAGTAAAGTTACTGTGAAAATCCCCTAGTCATCACACTCCGGTGCTTGTTCGTGTACACTGAGGGAGAATTCAGAATGTCCAAATCACCTAACAAGCACGTCTTTTGGGATTTGTGGGAGGAAACTGGAGCACCCGGAGGAAACCCACGCAGACATGGGGAGAATGTGCAGACTCTGCACAGACAGCGACCCAAGCTGGGAATCAAACCCGGGTCCTTGGCGCTGTGAAGCAACAGTGCTAACTGCTGTGCTCGTGTGCTCCTGTGCTAATTGACAGTCAGGCTAAAGTGGAGAAAAGTGTTCACTTGAGATACACATGCTATTAAATTTGGCAGGACCTTCATGTTAGCTACATTTCTGCTCTCTCTAAACTTCCCTGCAGATTTCAGAATTATAAAATCTCACAACACAGAAGGTGGCTATCCAGCCCACTGTGCCTATGCTGACTCTTCAAGCCAGCTCACCGATTAGTCCGACTTCACTGCTCTTTCCCCACTGCCCTGCAGTGTTTCCTTTTCAAGTGTATATCCAAATTCCTTTTGAAAGTTACTCTCGATACTTCTTCCACCATTCTTTCATAGATTGTCTTCTCAGATCTGGGGAGGTGATAAAGTACAAAACTGAGTGAGTATGTGAATTAAAGCTTCACTGCAGGCAATCCTGGAAGGTCAAATAATTATAGTTACACTGTTTGGGGTCTACAGTTGTCCCACACTTCTTCTGAATTAGTTCCCTGCCACAAGGGTAGAATCATGAATTCACCCATTAGAACAGGGCATGGGATATCTTTGGTCGGAATACATGACGGATAAAGAAGAATGAATGGAATGGCATATTTGGATTTTAGGGGAAACACGTGTGAATTCTTAGCATTCTGAGAATGAATTTAGTTTTTTAATAGCAAATAGCTCCCGATATTCTATCTATTCTTTCTATATAGGAGCTCTGACAGTGTTAACCAATAAGCCCAAGGCCTCTGTGACAAAGAAGGATATTTGGAGCCATTTTACATTACAGAGACCATCGACCACACTCACTGTGCACTTACTGTGAAAATTCACATGTGGAACATTTACTTTCCTAATAATAATAAAAGCAAAATGCTGCGGATGCTGGAAATCTGAAATTAAAACCAAAAATGCTGGATAAACTCTGCAGGTCTGGCAGCAGCTGTGGAGTGAGAAACACAGTTAATGTTTCAAATCCATATCATCCATTTACTTTGCTGCTGGAATTCTATCACCTTCTCTACTGCTTACCTCTGTTTTATGTTTGTGAAACTTAATTCGTAAAAGCAATAGAATAAGCCGCCCTTTTTCAGTGACTCTAATGACCACTGCTGGGATAACAAAAAGTTGCGCTTGGGAAAATGCTGTAAAATCTCAGCAAGTCTGGCAGCATCTGTAGGGAAAGAAAAGAGCTAACGTTTCGAGTCCGATGACTCTTTGTGAAAGCTGTGACAAAGCAAGGCACTGTACAGAGTGGCGGGAATTAGAACAGATGAACGGTGGCTGTTTAACCACCAGAACGGGGCTGTTTAGCACAGAGCTATATCGCTGGCTTTTAAAGCAGACCAAGCAGGCCAGCAGCACGGTTCAATTCCCGTAACAGCCTCCCCGAACAGGCGCCGGAATGTGGCAACTAGGGGCTTTTCACAGTAACTTCATTGAAGCCTACTCCTGACAATAAGCGATTTTCATTTTTTTCATTTCATTTCAAGCATTGAGACCTGGAGGGAGAGTTAAGAGAGGTAACTGAAAGTTTAGTCTAAAAATTGTGGGCAGGATTCTCTGTTCGCAACCGGTGAAATTGGGAAAGGCGATTGGGCGGAGAATCGGTTCCGACGCCGAAATCGCGGTAGGCGCCGATTTGACGGCAAATCGCAATGCTCCAGCACCTTGACAGTGGCGTCAATGCATTCCAGAACGCACGTACAGTAGACATCGTTTGCATATCATTAGTAGTCCCAACCCAGTATTCTCTGGGGCTTCCGCGATTCGTCGCCTCCAATGGGCCGGGGTCCCGACTGCATGGTTCACTTGTACTTTTAAAAATCGTGAAACCGGCATGTCGGCTGCTGAGGGAGAGAGAGGGTGTGCGGAGGGTGGCCAACATCGCCATAGTTTGCTGACAGTTGTGCTGCAGGCAGGGGTGGGGGGCTGCTGACAGGGCCGGGGGGGGGGGGAGTAGTGGAGGGTGGCCAGGAGGTGGCCTGTGGGATCGGAGTGGATGGCAGAGAACAACATTTCCGCAGCCGGCAAGGCAGCCATGCAACGGCGTATACCACTAAGAGCCCACTTTCAACTTGGTGCCATGAGCTGTGTAGGTGTCCCCACAGGGCACCCCCCCTGGATGCCCTCTGCCCCCAGTCGACCCATCAGCTGTATGGGCATGCTCCAATGCAACCAGTGCCATCTTGTTGGCTGGGTTGAGTGTGTGTGGTGATTGTAATGTGTATATATGGCTGCAGCTTGTCAGCCTCCCGTGTGTCAATCACGGACCATTTTTCATTGGAATCAATGGTGGTCCACGCGGCATCAGTGCTAACCCCTCAATTGTAGCAGAATCGGTCGAGGTCTGGTTTTTCTGTCGTAAAAGTCCACAGATTCTGCATTGCCGCCAATACTTAGTCTCAGAAACAAAGAATCCCACCCTGTGTTTTGAAATAATTGACAGTGATTGAGAGGAAAATGATGATCGACCGGGTAGGCCTGAGGTGAGGTTCAACTTTAAAGATTGTTGGTAAGGCCAAATTCAGATCTGGTTTCCATCATTTTTAGGGGAACAGACATCCTCAATAAAATGTTGGCTCCCTACTTTGTATGGTGAAAGGGCCTAATGCCTGTTTCAGCACCACTCCAGCTGGCTATATTTTGCCTTTACTAAGATAATGGGTGCAAGCTTCCAGCTGTTGCGATCTGCATATTATTTAACAGCCGTATTGAAAGGTTAGGACTCGATTTTCACCACGATAGAGATGTTCCCCATTATGGCAAAAATGGTGGATGAGCCCAAAAATCCTGAGTCCTGTCCCTGAACACAGCACTTAGTATTTTCCCATCGGCAGGAATGAAGTTGGACTGAAGTTCACACCTGCACAGTTTACAGAGGCAGCTGGTAATTTAGGATATCAGCTGCCTCCACTGAAGTGGGTATTTGGTACACGAGGAGTGTGAAACTTGGAGCGAGCAGATTATATCAGGTAATTAAGATTTGGTCTGTACTTAATGACCTATTTGTATAATTTGCATGCCCCTTTGGAAAGGTAAATTACCCCTTTGGATATGGCCCAGGGGCACTGTTTGGGAGAGGTAAGATACCCTTTGGAATTTTTTGAAGTAAACATGATTGTGCATAAACTCATTGGAACTATCAAAGCTGTCAAAGAACTGTAAGTGCTGTCAAAGAACAGTCAAAATTAATTGGAACTATCAGTCAGTGCTTGATATTTTAGTCTGTCTGTTGACATATGCCTGAAGGTTATCATTATCAAATTTGTGCTGTAATAACAGATTTTATAAAGTACCATTAGCAAAGTGGGGTCTCTGTTAAGTGAGCAGTTTTGGATGTGGATTTATTTTATTGTCACATGTACTGAGGTACAGTGAAAAGTATTGTTCTGCATACAGTCCAAACAGATCATTCAATACATGAAAAAAAACAGAGGACATACATATATACACAATATAAATACATTGACACAGCCATCAGGTGAAGCATACAGGAATTCACTACTGCATAGAAGAGAAGATATGTAAAGTGATTAGATCAATCCATAGGAGGGTCATTCAGGAGTCTGGTAACCGCGGGGAAGAAGCTGTTTATGAATCTGTTAGTGCGTATTCTTAGACTTTTGTATCTCCTGCCGATGGAAGAAGTTGGAAGAGTGAATAAGCTGGATGGGGGGGCGGGGCAGCACGGTGGTGCAATGGTTAGCCCTGCTGCCTCACGGCACCAAGGTCTCAGGTTCGATCCCGGCTCTGGGTCACTGTCCGTGTCGAGTTTACACATTTTCCCCATGTTTGTGTGGGTTTTGCCCCAGAACCCAAAAATGTGTGGGGTAGGTGGATTGAACACGCTAAATTGCTCCTTAATTGAAAAAATTAGGTACTCTAAATTTATTTTAAAACAGAATAAGCTGGGTGGGAGGGACCTTTAAAAATGCTGCCCGCTTTCCCAAGGCAGCGGGTGGTGTAGACAGAGTAAATGGATAGGAGGTGGGTTTGTGCGATGGACTGGGCTGTGTTCATGACTCTCTGTAGTTTCTTATAGTTTGATTGACAGCTCCAAGTATTGATAGAATAAGAATGTTTGTTTGTTCATAAATGATTGGTTGAAGAAACTTCAATGTGTTGGTAGTTTTTTAAGAGTGCTTTTTAAAACAAAGGTGTAATCAATAGACACTGAAGCTTTATTTCATGTCAGTCAGCCCTTGAGGTTTGCCCATAGTGCAGACTAGATGAGATGACATGTAGGGGGTAACAACAAAGGGTGGTGGGCAGGGCGCATGGTTTTCCAAGAATTGGCATTGCCAATAAATGGTCATGTGGATTTGGGAAGCATTCGGGAATGAGTGGACATGCCATGTGATTAGAAGGACAAGGGTTAGTTTGTGGGTATGTGGGGCAATGGAGGAATGAAGTGAGATACATGGGTTGCTTTCAGGGTATCAGGGACCATGGAGGGCGGGTGGGTGACATGATGTGGCATAGGCTGGAATGGATGAGGCATTGGGCATGGATGGGGATGAGGGTATTTGAGGGTTGAGGGTTGAGTTTCTGGTTTTTGCTTTAATCATTTATTTAAATGAATACAACAAAGTGTCGGAGCATATTGGCAGGCCTTCTGCCCATCCCGTGTCAGCATCCGGCAGCCTCTGCACTTCCCTACTCATTCTGGGGCAGCAGGCTGGACTTCAAATGGAATCCGCCCACCATCTACTCCCACCACCACCACCACCACCACCATCTCTCTCTCTCCCACCCCCCCCCCCCCCCAAAAAAAAACATTTTTAAAAATAAATTTCGCGAAACAGGGTTTTCTCTTGATTCTCCACACCCGGCCCAGGAGTGAAAGATCTTCAGCACTCACCTCGTATCTGAAAACTAAATCCAGCACAATAAAATCATGTTCCCTTTGAACTGGTTTATGGCACTTCTACATCAATTGTTCATTTCCTTTGTTACTGCTTTACTTGTTTTAAATCTGACAAAACTCATTAGATAAGGGCAACACAGTAGCACAGTGGTTAGCACCGTGGCTTCACATCGCCAGAGTCCCAGGTTCGATTCCCAGCTGAGTCACTGTCTGTGCGGAGTCTGCCTTTCTCCCCGTGTCTGCATGGGTTTCCTCCGGGAACTCCGGTTTCCTCGCACTAGTCCCTAAAGGCGTGCTGTTAGGTAATTTGGACATTCTAAATTCTCCTTCCATGTACCCGTACAGGTGCCGGAATGTAGCAACTAGGGGCTTTTCAAGGTAACTTCATTGCACTGTAAGCATACTTGTGATAATAAAGATTATCATTATCATAACCGTACACTGAGGAAGTCAGCTTTGTCAATGATATCTTTGCCACCTGCAAGATGAGAATAGTGCAATGCCCTCTACCAAGTATCCAGGAGCGGAAGGGAGAGGGAATCTCCTTTATCAGAAGTTTCATAAATTTATTGGCAGTTGCTTTGGTTCAGCGATTTAGAATGTTGAAGGGAGATCTTATCAAGGTCTTCAAAGTGATTCAATTGAGCAGAAACAAAGAAATTGTTTCTACTAGTAGAGGAATCCAGAACAAAGGACATCATTTTAAAATTAAGTCATTTAGAACTGAAATAAAGAGGAACTACTTTGTGTCCAGGGATATTGAAATTTGGAATCTGTACCCAAATGGCTGTGGGCACTGTGCCAATGTATGTTTCAACGGACATACCGTCTGTGCTCCAGGACAATGTAACTGGGAGGTACCTCACAAATGCACTGGAGAAGCCTCCAGCCCTCAGAAATTGCCTGAGTCGTGCAAACGTGGGCAAATGCCCTGCACTGAACAATCTGAAAATGTGATTGAGATCGCAAACTTTGGATGGGTCTGACTGTCTTACACCAGAATACATTTGAAGAATTTTTGTGAGGCCATGAAGAATTCAGCCCGAGTTTGTAGAATCGAAAGAAATAACTTTATTTACAATTACATATATATACACAACAGCAGTAGTACTCTACCAATGCTCTCTCCTCTAGCTGGTTCCACACTGGCCAGCTCTATTTCTGCAGGTAGCTCTGCCAATGATTTCTCCGCCTTCCTCATTGGGGGAGCTCATACGCACTAAGGATTGTCGGACAGCCAATCATCCCTCGCCAATAATAATCAGGCAGGTTATAACAAAGAATCAAAACCACTTCTGGTTACTGGTAATTAATGTACTGACCCGTACCGATCCCACACAGGATTTCAGCTCTCCCGCCCCCCCCCCCCCCCACTCCCCCGTTCCCGCACCCACAGGGGACTCCACCCACCCTCCCCCCTCCCCCAGACTCCCTTGAACCCCTCCCAACTACATCACCACATATCTCTCGCTCACGGGTCTCCCCATGTTCCCCAAGGGGACTCTTCCCAACCCCAAGGAGTCTCCCCTAACTAACCTCACTCCATGAGGTTAATCTCTCCCCTCCCCACACCGGGAAACTCACCAAGCTGCAACTCCCACCCAAGCTTGACCCAGCCCTACACCCATCCAATTTGCTTACTGTCTGACCCCACCCCACAATTATTTGCATGAGCTTCCCCTCCCCCCCCCCCACCCCCCCCCCCCCCCCCCCCCGCCCCATCCCCGTCGGTCTGCCATCTGTCTGTCCGTGGGAGATCTTTTTTTCTTTTTTGAATTTGGATGCATCACTGCTACTGGGTGCCAAGATATGGCACCAGACTTGAACTGTTATTGGGCAAAGGAAAGCTCTTTTCACAAGTGTCGTTGTGGAGGGCTTTCTTCAAGGTCAGGGACTCATGTCATTTCTTTATCATTGACTGAAAAAAATCTGAACTGTTATTCCTAATTCCCTCCAGGTTGCAGGATGGAAAGAGCAGGTTAATTCTCATGGAGGGAATGGGTGTGTATATAATTAAGAAAGGGCAACTTTTCGAAGAACCAGTATGTAAAAATTTCAATCGTCAGTGTGATCATTTGAAACGCTGTTCAGTACAAAACCAAATACACACAACAATCACGGCTGCTGGCGTAAACCACATAGGCAATCCTCAATTATATGGAGCACTGCAATGTAAGTGATGTTTACAGAGGGATTACACCCATCAAACTCAGGTTATAATTAGAGTATAAACCACAGCTATTATAAGGCACATATCATTATGTCAGTTTAGTTCCTCCCTTATCACTTAAAGGAAAATGGTTCACTGAGTCAAGTTCAGGATTCAAAACTCACTCCCACATCTCGAACATAAAATCTAGGCTGACGTTCAGTGCGGTACTGATAGCGTGCGACAATGCCTTTGGAACCAAGGCCACATGTGGGCCAGAATTCTCTGGCAGTTCGCTGGTGGTGGAATTCTGTGGTCCTGCTGGCAGCGCATCCTGGCCTGCAGGTTTCCCGGCAACGAGGGGTAACTTCAATGGGAATCCCTTTGACAGCGGCGGGAACAGAAAATCCTGCTGCCAGCGAACAGCGCGCCTCTGGGAAACACACGGTTGGGAGAATCTCACCCTTGCCCCCTCAGATTAAAGATTCCAGAGCATCATTTTTAAGAGCGGGGGTTTATTCCAGCGCATTGGCCAATATTTATTCATTAACCAACAACCCCAAGAGGTAGCTTATCTTTTCAGCATGTCTTGTTGTTTGTACGACCTTGCTGTGTGCATATTGGTTTCCTTCTGACAATAATTCACAAGTACTTGATTGGCGGCATAACACGTTGGGAATTCTTGAAGTCATTGTATTGAAACACAACTCTTCCTTTCAATAATACATCAAACATGTTAGCAGCCTGACTATTGAAGGAATTAGCATACCGAAAAATAAGTAGAGATGCCATTTTAGATGGCTGCATGATGGCACAGTGGTTAACACTGCTGCCTCATAACACAGGGGACCCGAGTTCAATTCTTGCCTTGGGTGATTATGTGGAGTTTGCACAGTCTCCCCATGTCTGCCTGGGTTTCAGATGCTCTGGTTTCCTCCCACTGTCCAAAGATATGCAGATTAGGTGGCTAAACCATGCAAAAATTGCCCCTCAATGTCCAAAGATGTGCAGGTTAGGTGGGGTTACAGGGATAGTGCGGGGTAGTGGGACTATGTAGGGTGCTCTTTCGGAGGGTCGATGTAGACTTGATGGGCCAAATGGCCTCCTTCTGCACTATAGGGGTTCCATGGAACTTTCGCCTTTCTTCTTGGCTCTAACTTTCTTTGTTTTGAGCAGTTCTATAAAACAATTCTGCTGCCAACCAGGCCTCTAAATCAACCTGAATTCATCTTCCTGAATAAAGTGCGGTCATTGTTCACATTGAATATGGGTGATGTGCATGGTTAAATAAAGTATATTCAGAGCAGGAAAGTGTAGTTGAAGCCCACTCTTAGGCCACCCTCATGTTGCAGCAAGATTCTCTGCTCTGAGTCAACTTTTTTCAGAATTGATATCTCTCCAGCAATACAACTGCTTACTTCCACATCTGCATCATTTCTTCCAGCTTTACCAAACCCCTCTGCTGCTGAACACCTCACACATCATGACCTTCAGATCTACTAAGGGGCTGGTTTAGCTCACTCGGCTAAATCGCTGACTTTTACAGCAGACCAAGCAGGCCAGCAGCAAGGTTCGATTCCCGTACCAGCCTCCCCAGACAGGCGCTGGAATGTGGCGACTAGGGGCTTTTCACAGTAACTTCATTGAAGCCTACTCGGGACAATAAGCGATTTTCATTTTTTTCATTTTCATACTGCTCATAATATTAGTATACGCTTCATGTGTTTGTATGCGACTCACCATCCTCCTATTACAAAACTATCACTTGCATATTTACTTGAAATATTTTAACATTTTCATTAAAATATTGCACAGATTAATGCTGCATGAACATTATCAATAATAACACCAACTACAATTCCCAGACCATAGAAAGTGTACTAATTTCAGCGAAGGTGGTAGTGGAGGATTGAGTTGATATCATTGTCTGGCTTGGAGGAGATATAACTGACCGGGTTCCAGTTCTGGTGGTTGCATGCAGGGGTAAGGGAACGCATGGTGTGATGTAGGAACTAGGTGGTCTTTCCAATGGAGAAAATAGGGGCTTGGAAACTTAGCTTCTGATCATGAAAGACACTGAGGATGTGAAGAGTCTGGCTGAGTTTGGACTGTCACTGGGCAGTGGAATGGAATCTCTGTTAAGGGGATAGAATTTGTGGCAGATACCAAAAGCAAAGAAAGCTGCAGCTGATTCAAATAACAGTGAAGAGGCAGAACTGGGTGTGATCAGTGCTTATTTGATCCCAGTAGCAGAATTTATAAACCCCAAAACGGGTCTGTCAGGTGGAATGTAAACGTTTTAAAAACCACAAACTCGAACACAAACCCACCTCCAATTCATACCAAACACACTTCCAGATTTAACAAAAGCAAAATGGAGACAGGCAATCAACTGCTTCACTGGAGGTAGGTTGGTCAATATCTAATCAGAAGACCAGAAGACCAATAAGACTGCTTCACTGGAGGTAGGTTGGTCAATATCTAATCAGAAGACCAGAAGACCAATAAGACATAGGAGCAGAATTAGGCCACTTGGCCCATCGAGTCTGCTCCGCCATTCAATCATGGCTGATATTTTTCTCATCCCCATTCTCCTGCCTTCTCCCCATAACCCCTGATCCCCTTATTAATCAAGAACCTATCTATCTCTGCCCTAAAGACACTCAGTGATTTGGCCTCCACAGCCTCCTGCGGCAAAGAGTTCCACAGATTTACTACCCTCTGGCTGGAGAAATTCCTCCTCATCTCTGTTTTAAAGGATCGTCCCTTCGTCTGAGATTGTGTCCTCTGCTTCTAGTTTTTACTGCAAGTGGAAGCATCCTCTAATCAGGCTGTGAGCCTCTAATTATATCTTCCTTCCAGCTTCAATGCTGGCCAAATGGGTTTTCCAGACCCTGGGAAATTCAGCAGCTAAATGGAGGTAAGGGTTGCTGTCTGGTGCTGCTAAGTGGTTTTCCAGCACGATCTGTACACCAGAGTGAATCGGACTGCCCCCTTCCCTGGGATTGCCACATTCCTAGCCTTCCAGGAATGCCGTTTATCCCCCGTCTTACAGCGGATCAGAACCCCAGCCTCACCCATGATTGACAACACCCTCTGCAGGTTTACTGATTCCCCACCTGCACCAGCATTCAACACATCCTTAACCCATCTATTCCTCCCCTGTCACCCCCCCCCCCCCCCCCCCCCCATCTATGGTTGGCCCCAGAGTGGATTTTACAGATTGAAGAGCATCCCATTCCCAACTTGGATTAGATCCCGAGGTTTCCCAAGCATTTTTGATTTCCCAAACAAAACCTTTCCTCCAGCAGAGAGATCAACAGTTAGAATCCATGGCCAGGATTCTCCCCTACCCGGCGGGGCGGGGGAGGTCCCAGCGTGTTGGAGTGGCGTGAACCGCTCTGGCGTCGAGCTGCCCCACAGGTGCAGAAGTCTCCGCACCTTTAGGGGCCAAGCCCTCACATTGAATGGTTGGCGCTTCACCAGCTGGCGTGAACGGCCTATGGCGCCATGCCAGCCGGGGCCGAAAGTACTTCGCTGGCTGGCGTAAGTCCACGCATGCGCCGGAGCGTCAGCGGCTGCTGATGTCATCCCGGCGCATGCGCAGGGGAGGGGATCTCTTCCGCCTCTGCCATGGTGAAGACCATGGCGAAGGCGGAAGAAAAAGAGTGCCCCCACGGCACAGGCCCGCCCACCGATCGGTGGGCCCCGATCGCCGGTCAGGCCACTGTGGAGGCACCCCCCGAGGTCAGATCAGCCCGCGCCCCCCATCAAGACCCTGGCGCCCGCCCGCGCCACCAATCCCGCCGGTCAGGTAGATGGTTTGATTCCCGCCGGCGGGACAGGCTTGTCAGCGGTGGGACTTCGGCCCATCGCGGGCTGGAGAATCGCCGCGGGGGGCCCGCCGACCGGCACAGCGCGATTTCCACCCCCGCCGAATCTCACGTGGCGGAGAATTCGGGACACGGTGGGGGCGGGATTGATGCCGGCCCCGGGCGATTCTCCGACCAGGCGGAGAGTCGGAGAATCCCGCCCCATGCCTTTAATTGTGTGTGTGTGTGTGTGGGGGGGGTGGGGGGAGGGGAGAAAAAAAAAGTAAATGGATCATTTGTATAATCCAGAACTATCAAGCTGAAGACAGAAAGTGTATCTATTTCTGGAGATCCCAGGCTACAACCAAATAGGTAAGTGTGGAAAGAAGGGAGCTCAGCCCATTGAGCCGGACAACAGAAGAGGGCCTTCAATGGAGGTTGACATGACCGAGGGCTGCTGAGAGGCTGAGAACAATGAGAATGGATATTGCAGTATGTTCGTAAAATTAGAGAATTTTGCTTGTGACTTTGTTAGGATGATTTTAATCCTGTGGCGGGGTGGGAACCTGATTGAAAAAAATTTAAACAGAAAAGAATACTCATGGAATTGGAAAGTGACAACACATTCAATGAACTTAAGAGACAAAAGGGAGATTCAATAGGCGAAATTAGGTGCCTGAAGTTGATTTTGAAAGGGACAGGAACAATCCCGGAGGGTGGGAAAGCATTTCTGATTTCAACTGGCATGGGGACCGAGGTGGGGATGTCTGAAACCTAACGGGAATGGCATAGAGGCTGATTTAGCTCATTGGGTTAAATCGCTGGCTTTTAAAGCAGACCAAGCAGGCCAGCAGCATGGTTCAATTCCTGTATCAGCCTCCCCGGACAGGCGCCGGAATGTGGCAACTAGGGGCTTTTCACAGTAACTTCATTGCAGTGTTAATGTAAGCCTACTTGTGACACTAATAGACTATAATTATTGAGAGAGTGGACATGTTATGGGGAACAGCTTGGATGGTACGCAATTGGGGAAAACCATCAAAAATAGGAGTCATTGAACAAACTGACAGCTGCTGAAGTATTGTGACAAATGGAGTGTCAAAGACTGATCTTGATTTTCCTACTCCCTCTCAAATAACAGTAAGAAGTCTTACAACACCAGGTTAAAGTCCAACAGGTTTGTTTCAAACACGAGCTTTCGGAGCACGGCTCCTTCTTCAGGTGAAGGAGGAGCCGTGCTCCGAAAGCTCGTGTTTGAAACAAACCTGTTGGACTTTAACCTGGTGTTGTAAGACTTCTTACTGTGCTCACCCCAGTCCAACGCCGGCATCTCCACATCATGCCTCTCAAATAAAACACGGGGCCTGTATATGCTTGTACATCGATTGTTTGGTATGGCCTCTGTTAACCTGATCGTTTGCACTGCAGTTTTATTTCCGTGGGAGAAAGGGATGATTTAATTCTGTGCCATCTTTCCTCCTGGCAGCTGGAAACACATCGAGAAAAATTACAGACTTCATTCTTTAAGAGACAAAAATAGTGAAATTTGGCATGCTCTGTGGTCTGGATCTCTTCCAGCGTCTTGAGCTAAATGCATACTTTAATCAAAATGAAAATCAGAGCATGTTGAAAATAAAGCAGCTGGCCATCAAACTTACAAAAACTTTTTTTCCACGCCCAACTCACTGAGGCAGCAGGACCAATTTTAACCCAGCCTACTTGGCAAAAAACTGACAGAATCTGGTGAAATTCAGGTTTCCCCCCTGACCAATTTTACACTCTGTCTTCTGCACATTTCTGGCACTTTGAGACCTGGCATATCATTGGCAGTTGTGAAAGCTGGTGAGATCAGACCAACCCTGCCTGGGCAGATGGTAGTGCTGAACCCCTTCTCACCCCCAGCCCTTTCATGCTCTTCTATTAACCAAGCTTCTGCTGTAGTTTGTAATCTCCTCAGTGGCTGATATCTCAGCATCTCCACTTGTTGTAACAGTTGACTACCATTTCTACACCTGCACCCAGAAACCTAGGAGTCATCGGCAGAAGAGCTTCTAGACAAGTCAATGTTTATACTGGAAAATACCAATACCAGGTTGGCAGTGTCAGGTAGGCAGTGCCAGGGGAAGGCCCTCTTGGGAACCCCATGGGGAGGCAGTTCCCTTTATGTGTCAGGAAGATGGTTGAAAGCGGGATGAGATAGAAAGGGGGAGAACCTGATCACACTTTATTTGCATTCATTATAATCATTACTGAGATTAAGGTTAAATGCAGTGGAGGCCCGAGAGTCACTCCCACCTACAACGGGAAGTCGCGCGGGCACCACTCACTGCTGCTCTGCAACAGCAGGGACCAGGCATCATGGACACCGCAGGACAGGAAGGAGGTGAGTCACCCTTTCCACATACCTCCATGCAGCACAAGGGCAGCGTATCTGCTGGCCAGTGCTGTGGTCAGGCCCTTCAAGGGAGCTGGGGGTTGAGGGCTGGAGGAGGTCAGGTCACGGTTTGCCCCTGGGCTGTGGAGCGATTTGGATATGTGAAACATTGAAGCCAACTTTATTTCTTGTGAACATCCATAACAGGGCAAACCAGAGCTGTGCCTGTCTCTTCTACAAATCACTCACAGGACAGAGCCAGGCTGCAGCTTGTCACTTGAAAGTTCATTTCAGCCTCCTTAAAGTTTCTCCTTTGTTTTTGCTTGTTTAAAGAACATTCCAGTTCCCTTAAAGTTTCCCCTTTAAGTCAATTTTAGCCCCCATGAAGTTTCAGTAGGCTCTGTGGTTTCAATGTTGCAGTCTGCCTTCTTTTATACCTTTGTACCTGGCTGTTTACATTCCAGTTCACACCCCATTGACAGTGACAAGCCTCGAGTTTGACAGATGAAGACAAGGAGGGATTAGCCTTGTTAGTCGTGATGGTATTTGATGGTCCATGAACTAAAGCAGGAGCAAATGGATGTCTTGCAATCTTTGCTGCCTGAAAATTGTGTCTGCACTGGAGGTGCATTAGCATCGTAGAGGCAGCTGGCAACACACATTCAGTAAAGAGCAGGGGTTCACCACTGAGGACCCTCTCACGGATAAAGGTTAACTATCTGGATGAGCAGAAGAGAGGTGAGCATGATCTCCCTGATGCTGCTGGCAGTGGCCTGGGTCTAAGGCTCCTGATCTGGGTGGGAGTGAGTGCAGAGTGAAGGTTGCCACTGCAAATGGCTTGCTCGATGGCACTCAGAGAGAAAGCAGGACAGTCATGTTAAGATGTTTGCAACATAGGCTTCCCATTTGGCTTAAAGCCACAGTGCAAGTTTTGGCAGCCCCGGTGCATCGAGTGTGAGGGCCTGACAGGAATAATAGCTCAGGTTGTCTATGGCTGGGTATCGGGCGTGCATAGATGTATCTCCCCTCATTGACTCGATTTGACCTTGTGTCCTCTCATCGTCCAGCGAGTCAGGCCACTACAAATACTTGGCCATCATCGTTATTTCTCACCACTTTCAGGGGTATTATTCTCCAAGTCTGGGTCAGGGGATGAGTCCCTCAATGGTAAGGGTTGAGGGTCACGGGCCAGGCAACTTGCTTGGTGGTCGAGGGCGCTGGGCATAGTGATGGGTGGTCAGCTGACAGCATAATGAAGACAAGGAATAGTGGGGAAGGTTAGAGCGGTTGAGGGTCCCAGGATGAATGATCTTACTGTCAGTCTCTCTCCTTCTCCACATCATCCCAGATAAAAAATGAATTTTAGAATTGATCCAGCTGAGATGGCAGGAAAAGAGTCGAGATGGGGAAAGAGACCCACCCTGTTGTAAAGCTTTAAATGACAGAGGCATTGCATGTTTCAGTTCTGACATATTTTAATGGTGAATACTTTATGTGACAATTATCCATACCCTAACTACAATTACTGACCTCACCAGTGCCCATTCAGCGCTCCTATATCTTCTGAATCTTCCGTGGTGTCTAGGTGTCTCCCAAAGATGCATATCAGAGGTGGGATGGCCTGTTGTGTTCCACAACTTGTGCCCTTTGATGTCGTTGCCGGTCATCCTCTGGAGGGCCACAGCCGACTTACTGGTATCAAAGGTGTTCCGTGACACCTGCTCTGGCTGTTGCCCTTGAGATGTGCCAGTGTCAAAGTGGGGGAGTTGGAAGAACTGGAGGCTGCCCGAGTCTCCTTGGTGGAAGGTCCAGGAATGGATCCCAGCGTTGGACATAGTTGGGCAACTAAGGGGCAACAGGGTAGCATGGTGGTTAGCATAAATGCTTCACAGCTCCAGGTCCCAGGTTTGATTCCCGGCTGGGTCACTGTCTGTGTGGAGTCTGCACGTCCTCCCCCTGTGTGCGTGGGTTTCCTCCGGGTGCTCCGGTTTCCTCCCACAGTCCAAAGATGTGCGGGTTAGGTGGATTGGCCATGCTAAATTGCCCGTAGTGTCCTAATAAAAATAAGGTAAGGGGGGGTTGTTGTGTTACGGGTATAGGGTGGATACGTGGGTTTGAGTAGGGTGATCATGGCTTGGCACAACATTGAGGGCCGAAGGGCCTGTTCTGTGCTGTACTGTTCTATGTTCTATGTTTCCTCCCTCAGGGTGCTCATGGGCCCCTGAGCAGAGGGACAGCTGCAGTGAGCTCTAGAATTGTCTGACTCATCTGGCAAGGCCAATCCTGGGGGCCCAACATTATAACAAACATACAACTTAGAACATACAGTGCAGAAGGAGGCCATTCGGCCCATTAAGTCTGCACAGACCCACTTAAGCAGTCACTTCACCCTATCCCCCGTAACCCAATAACCCCTCCTAACCTTTTTGGTCACTCAGGGCAATTTATCATGGCCAATTCACCTAACCTGCAGGTTTTGGGACTGTGGGAGGAAATGGGAGCACCTACAGGAAACCTATGCAGACACGGGGAGAACGTGCAGACTCCGCACAGACAGTGACCCAGCGGAGAATCAAACCTGGGACCCTGGCGCTAACCACTTGTGATACCTTGCTGCCAACTGTGGCAGCATTGTCTGCACCATGGTGTTGAAACCTTCAGCGATGGACCTCTGTGACTGGGCCAAGCTCTGGAGTGCCTCAGAAATGCCCAACTATGTCTGGAACATGACGTTCAGTGAATGAGAAATGATGTTGAGGCCCTCAGCCATTGTTATCACAGATTGAGCTGTGCCTTGGACTCCACGTTTCGGAGGTCATGCCCCAGAATTTCCACTGTGGTTGCCATCCTTGTGGTGTTACCTGGGTGCCACGGACTGCCAGCACCATAACCTGTGCATGAAGCCTTTGGGACTCCTCCAATGAACCCTGCAGTTGCATGAGCGGCACGGTGGCACAATGCTTCACACTGCTGCCTCACGGCTTTGAGGACCAAGGTTCGATCTCAGCCCTGGATTATTGTCTGTGTGGTGTTTGCACATTCTCCCCGTGTCTGTGAGGGTCTCACCTCCACAACCCAAAAAGATGTGCAGGATAGGTGGATTGGCCATGCTAAATTACCCCTAAATTGGGAAAAAAAAAATTGGTTACTCTAAATTCAAAAAAAAACTTTGCAATTGCAGGAATGTCACTTGCATCCCCTCCTGAACCTCATGGCTCTGGCTTCACATCTCCAACAGCTCAGAGAGAATCTTGTCCAGAGTCTCAGCATCTGGCTGGGGGCCAGATGTGCTCTGGGATCCAGCAGACCTCAGACTGTCGTTGGATGTTCCTGTTTCCATTTGATGCGCATCAACAACTAGTGTGGTGATCACCAGATATTGGCCCAGATGCCTTTCTGCTAATCTCGTCCACTGAGGTGTGTGTCTATGATGGTGAAAGGTACGGGTGACAGTTGGGATATATTGTCAGTGCTCTTCTTGGAGTTCTCCTCCAAGATTGTTCTTGGGTGCAAAGGGCCTGGCCTCATCAGCTGGTGAGCCAGAAAGACCAGGGACATGGGTTCAGTGAAAGGGGAGGACATGGTCTGAGATATCAACAACTCATTCAGACAGTTCATCTGGATGAAAGGGCAGTGGACCCTCACAACCCTGGCACAGACCAACCTAGCTTTCGGTCACTGCCCACTCCTGGGCAACCCTGCACTTTCCTCATAGGGGAGGGAGGAGTTGTACCTCCAGGACCCCCACCACCCCAGTCTTCTCCCACTTCCACTTATTAGGGGCTATCTTCTCCTGCTGGGACAAAAAGAGGACATTGTGAGCTGCATGTCTGGTGGGTCCTGGGCTCCATAGAAGGTGCCATATCTGGGCACTGCACCTGGACAGAAAGGGATTGTCACGTTGCATGCCAGGGGGATTCCGAGGAGCAATCTGAGAGGTCAGATCTTAGGAGAATGTGAGGTGGTAGGCAGTGAATTGGGACTCTTGCTCAACGTGTTTCACATGGGGGATCATTCTTTGGACTAAATGTGTGTGGATTGCAATCTGCATTGTGCCCATCTACCTGATGGGAAGCACCCCATGCTTCCCGCCCAAAATGACATGAAGGGTGGGATTCTCTGGCCTCCCAGCTGCGTGTTTCTCAGTGAGGGGAGATGGCATGCCGTTCACTGGCAACAAGATTCTCTGCTCCCATCACTGTCAGTGGGAATTCCCATTGAGCCCCCCCCCCCACGCCATGCCACCAGGAAACCCGCAGGGGCACTGCTGGCAGGACCAGAGAATCCTCCCCGATGGGAATGGCAAAAGAATTCTGACCTTAGTCATTTTACGGGAGAATTACGTCCGATATGTTAAAAATACTTCAGGTTATTGGGTCTGTTTGAGGTAGCACGCTGGCGCAGTGGTTAGCACTGCTGGCCCACAGCCCTGAGGTCCCAGGTTCGATCCTGGCCCGGGGTCACTGACTGTGTGGAGTTTGCACATTCTCCCCGTGTTTGCATGGGTTTCAACCCCACAACCCAAAGATGTGCAGGGTAGGTGGATTGGCCACACAATTAAGCAAGTTAGCCCCTTATTTGTAAAAAATTAATTGGGTACTCTCAATTTATTTTTTAAAAAGTTATTGGGTCTGTTCAATAAATGTCTACACCTGTGGACTTTCCAGTTAGTGTTCCTCAGTGATTTGGGGTATAAGCTCCAGTTAACTCAGCCTGCTCCCTCATCTTTATCGGCCAAGGGATGACGAAGCCCATTGAATTGACCCTGCTGTTAATTTGGCTGAAATGAATTGAGAATAGGCTGCAACTTGAATTTGAAACCTCAGGTAAGACTATTAGAAAGTCCAGAATGAGAATAATATATTGAGCCTATCAGGTTCAATCATCCAGCGCCCAAGTCTAATTACCCAAGCCTGAACCGTCACCTCACATACCATCTGCTGAACCTTACTTCAGATATATCTTTTCCTAACCCCCTGTGATAAAATCATACTGAGCTGATGATCTCCTAATTGATCTTCAGCCCCTTTCAACAAAATGGATCCAGATCCCGTTTCAAGGTGCCAATCTATCCCAAATTAGTTACTTTCTTCCCTGCATCTCTCAATACCGCAGCCTGCGATTTGCTTTTGCACTGAGTTCTGTTTTAAACACTAATTTCATTACAGCCACGGAGATATGTTCCTGTGACTGACAGTACAGTAAATTAATTTGGTACTTGTACCGAGGGTTTGGCATATTTGGATAGAAATAAATGCTCTATGTTTGAACCTTCCAGCTTAACTACCATAGAGAGAAGAAGTGAAACAAACAGAAGCTCCGTCCTCCTCCCATTAATATCCAAAATTACTTCAGAGAGCCCCGAGCCATGCTCTTCAATAGCTACTGGCTGGCAGTATCTATAATTCAGTTCATTGCTGACTCTCAGCAGCCATCTCAACGACAGCTAGACGTTAAATTTGATTTTTTTTTCCATCCAACCAGAAGAATTATTAGTCAAATGATTGGATGTGGCATGGCATCTCATAGCCCATCCCACAGACTGGCTAGTCTAGTGCTAAGACTTTAAGGCTGTGAAAATGAAGGTGTCACTGAGATTGAAAACCACATTTGCGCTAATTATTATTTGGTGCATTAATTTGCATTCTCCGCCAGCTTCTCCTTCAAAAGAAATTTGTTATTGAAACAGGCTGGTTTAGCACAGGGGCTAAACAGCTAGCTTTTAATGCAGAACAATGCCAGCAGCGCTGGTTCAATTCCCGTACTGGCCTCCCCGAACAGGCGCCGGAATGTGGCGACTAGGGGCTTTTCACAGTAACTTCATTGAAGCCTACTTGTGACAATAATAATAATAATAATATCGCTTAGGCAATAAGTGATTATTATTATTGCTTCTTATTACTATTATTTGTTTTTCTTAAATTTAAACAGAAATTGCTGGAAGAACTCAGCAGTCATGCAGCATTTTTGGAGGGGGAAGCAGAGGGGGTGATTCTCTGGCTACTTTGCGCCTGCCACAAATCCCACTTTAATCTTCCGGCGGAGGACCAAAGTGAGATTTGCACCAGGCATGAAATAGTTCCCAATGCTCCCGGTCTGCTGTTGCTGCAGAGCCTCAAAGCTAGGCGACACCCATCCTGGGGGAGACTCCCAATCTGGCCCCGTCCAGCTCAGCCCGTGACCCTCACTACCCAGCTCCCTTGAAGGACTGAAGGACACCCCCACCTACCCACCCCGCAACATGGATTCTGGACAGCGGCTGGTTTGCACTTGTGCGACCTGGAGAGAAGCAAAGAGGAGTACTCATCTCCATGCTCCCCCTGGGAGGCCATGGTGCCTGCTCCCCACTTTCTGGGCGAAATACTAATGGGACTTCATTTGTATTCATTTTAATCTCATTAGTGAGGCGAAAGTTGAAAGCAGTGTCCTCCTGGTATGAATCCTAGAATTTTCAGTGCAGAAGGAGGCCATTTGGCCCATCGCGTCTGCACCGAACCCCACCTAACATGCATATCTTTGGACGGTGGGAGGAAACCAGAGCACCTGAAGAAAACCCACTCAGATACGGGGAGAAAGTGCAAACTCCACACAGTCACCCGAGGCCGAAATTGAACTCTGGTTTCTGGAGCTGTGAGGCTGCAGTGCTAACCCCTAAACCCCCTATTTTGGGGGTTGAGTGTGCAGCATGCCTGCTGTATTCAAATAGGTAATCAAGGGTCAATTAGGCTTGTTTCACAATGCACGCTATGAAATGTTTGGCATGTCATTCAGGCAGGTGTGGGAAGCACTATATTTTTAACAAACATCTTCAAAGGGAGGGAAGAAAGGCAGGGTGACCTTTGGGGGCTGTTCTTTGCCAATCAGGGTGTGGCCCCATGTTCAAACCCCCTTCATACCCGCCCACAGTTCAAACACTCCCCACCCAAGACCACGGACCTACCTGTTCCGGGGATCCATGGGCCTTCTTCATCCTTCACCTGCAGTCCTAGCAGCGGCCACTGATGCGCTCTTGATTTGCCAGTTCTGATGGAACTGCTGGCCAATCAGATTGGCTGACAGCTCCAGGGGGTGGGACTTCCTTTCCAATGAAGGTCAGAAGCCCCACTTGATTCATGGCTGTGGGTGGGTCAGCATGGAGCATGTTGGCTCCATGTCGAATTGGATTCGTGGTCAGGGGGAGGTTATGAGCCATGTGCTTCCCTGGATTATTCAACTCTATGAACAGTAGAACAGTAGAACAGTAGAACAGTACAGCACAGAACAGGCCCTTCGGCCCTCGATGTTGTGCCGAACAATGATCACCCTACTTAAACCCACGTAACCCGTATACCCATAAATTCCCCCATTAACCTTACACTACGGGCAATTTAACATGGCCAATCCACCTAACCCGCACATCTTTGGACTGTGGGAGGAAACCGGAGCACCCGGAGGAAACCCACGCACACACGGGGAGGACGTGCAGACTCCACACAGACAGTGACCCAGCCGGGAATCGAACCTGGGACCCTGGAGCTGTGAAGCATTGATGCTAACCACCATGCTACCGTGAGGCCCTATCTTTTCTATAAATACGCAAATAAGCACCTGTTGATGTCATAATTCTTTCAACAGTTTAGTGTCAATATTTCCATTTCAGTTTTGCCGCATCAACTATCGTGGTGTTAGTTACAAATTCTATTTACCCGGCAGCTCTCAGAACCAAGTTACTTCTGTCAACCTCCTAACTAATCATTTACAAAAAGAGTTTCCAACATGCCATTGACAATGTCAAAAGGTAACTTACTGGTGTGGTTGTGTGAATGGCAAAGTCATGTATTTGTAATTTTCAATTGGTTGCATCACCTGGCCCGTTCATAATATGCACTTATACCAAGAAAGAGGATAAAACGTTGCTCATAACATTCCCACTATCCATTTTTGACTGGAATATCCTACAAGGCGATTTCTTTCCCTTTCGAATAGGTTGACAAATTCAATTGTTGGGAATGACCCCCTCTGTTCTGAGCTGCAAGAATCTTATCGAGGACGATTGGTTGAGTGCAGGAGCCAGATACTCCGAGATTTGCAGTTTTGTATATTGCTTCAGCTGGTGTAGGTAGGAGATAACTCCTAACCTCAGCCTCTACTCAGCATCCAATGCTATGGAAACCTGTACAAAACATTTGTCGTCCGGTTAATCTGATGTTCCATCCTTCTCTCAGATGTGAACCGATTCTATTTACGAGTGATTTGTGGAAAAGGGTGATGATAGGGGCACACACCCTCTGTTGGGAAATAGTATTTGGTGAGGGAGGATCTTAACATGACTAAGAAAGTGGTTAAAAGTGGAATCCCGAAATTCCTTCTCTGGAACCTCTGCAACGATTTTGGCTGGATTTAATTTTTGTTATAGCAGCTGAAATATCTGAATCAGTGCAATGCTCCTTGTAATGTGTTTTATTTGATGGGTGGGGAAGCAGAGCAAGGTTTAATTTTAACTTTAAGGTTTGTTTTATCTTAAAGTTTAAAAATATGCATCAAGTCATCCCATGCATCTCTCATAAGTCAGGCCTTTAGCATTGATGCCACAGTGGACACCACACCCTTACGGTGGGTTTGTGCCTGAGGTCATCAAGTGTTCAGTGTGCACAAAGATCAACAGTATGATTGAGACTCACTTTCAGCACAAAGCTCATTTAAATCCCAGCATGCAATCATTAATGTGGGATAAAGTTTCTGAAAAAATACTTCCTGAGTTAAGCATCCATATGAATTGCGCTCCAAAAAAGTAAGCCTCTTGCTTTTAGTTGCTTTTAGTGCAGCATGGTAGCACAGTGATTAGCACTTTTGCTTCACAGCGCCAGGGAGCTGGGTTCGATTCCCGGCTTGGGTCACTGTCTGTGCGGAGTCTGCATCTTCTCCCTGTGTCTGCGTGGGTTTCCTCCGGGTGCTCCAGTTTCCTCCCACAAGTCCCGAAAGAGGTGATTGTTAGGTGAATGGGACATTCTGAATTCTCCCTCTGTGTACCTGAAAAAGCACCGGAGTGTGGCGACTAGGAGATTTTACAGTAACTTCATTGCAAGCTTACTTATGACACTAAAAACAATTATTATAGTTGAACCTCTGGCCTGAATGTCACCATAGGCATCAGGCCTCTGAAGTCAGCAATGGGACTATAGTGGGACATGGATAGGATGGATGTGAAGGAACCTTTCCCCTTAGTAGAGGGGTCAATAACCAGGGGACATAGATTTAAGGTAAGGGGCAGGAGATTTAGAGGGGATTTGAGGAAAAACCTATTCACACAGAGGGTGGTGGGAGTCTGGAACTCACTGCTTGAAAGGGTGGTCAAGAAGGGAACCCTCACAACTTTGAAGAAGCATTTTGATGAGTACTTACAATGCCGTAGCAAACAAGGCTACAGGGCATGTGCTGGAAAATGGGGTTAGAATAGATAGGTGCTTGATGGCAAGCACATACACAATGGTCAGAAAGGCTGCTATTGTGCTGTAAAATTCTATGAATCTATGAGTAATTTTACCAGAGGCAGCTTCTTATTTGGTCATCTGTGAGACCACCATCCAATTTGGAATCACAGGTGGGCACCTGATGCTGCCAGCTTAATCAGAGGGTTAGCTGCTCTGAAGCCTCACCAGCGCCATTGGCAGAGGTGGCACTGCCAAGATGAAGTAGGAAAATAGAAGAGCATGCAAGCTAATGTATATGTCAATCCCCAGGCAGCACCTTGTTTCTTCAAGGCCAGCTTGGTGCCTTAGGTACGAAGAGAAAAGTGGAAGTGGAGTTGTGTAGATTGAAAAACATGGGAATAATTCAGCTGTCCATCTTTCTGAGTGGGCTTCACCCATCATCCTAATTGTCAAGCGAGACCAAACTATACATTTACGCAGTGACTACAAACTGACGGTCAACAGCGCAACAAAGTTGGACAAGTACACCATTCCCAATATCGATGACGTGTACACCAAGTTAGCTGGAGGCAAGTCTTTCACCAAGTCAGATGTGAATTATGCCTATTAGCAATTGGAATTGGACAGCACGGCAAGTGGGTTTTGTGACAATCAATACTTACAGAGGCCTCTACCAGTACCCCCGGTTGCCTTTTGGAGTTTCACCCACATGTGCCATTTTTTCAGTGAACCATAGAGAGTCTCCTGCAGGGACTTCCAAATGTGGTTGCATACTTGGATGATGTCCTCATCACTGGATCGACTAAAGCTGAATATTTAGCCAACCTTGAGGAAATGCTGAAAAGATTTTGTCTGACCCTGCACATTCAGCAAATGTCATTAATGGTTTGCAAAGAGCTGTGGGCATCCTTACGAACACACCTTTTATCTGAAATTTCTTGAGAAGGTGAAAGTCAATCATATCAAGAATAGCAAGCAATGTGTTCATGCTATGGGCGTGATTCTCCATCTGCGCCCGCCCGGCGACCGGAAATTCCCGCCCAAGGTCAATGGACCTTTATATGGTTTGCGTCCCGCCCGTGGCGATCTTGCAGCGGGCAGGGGGGGGGAAGAATCCAGGCTTGTGTTACAGCTTCTCCGATTCTTTTTTAAAATAAATTTAAAGTACTCAATTCTTTTTTTCCAATTAAGGGGCAATTTAACATGGTCAATTGACCTACCCTGCACATCTTTGGGTTGTGGGGGTGAAACCCACGCAAACACGGGGAGAATGTGCAAACTCCACACGGACAGTGACCCAGAGCTGCGATCGAACCTGGGACCTCGACGCCATGAGGCAGCAATGCTAACCACTGTGCCACCATGCTGCCCATAGTTTGTCCTATTCTACCACCCATGTGTTTAAAGTCAGGTTCCTTATTTAGTGCGAGCACCCTGACCCTCCAGGGCAGGACCGCCAGTTATGACGATGACAAAGACATTGAATTTTTGTGTAACAGCCTCAAGGGGTAATTAGGCAATTAGTCACACAGAGCACAGAGCAATACTCAGACTTCCAGCGATTGCCTGAAGTTCAAGATTTGCAGACAATCCAATAATGGACAATAAACCACAGGCGATGGACCTTTTGTTTCGTGGCCTTCTACTCACTGTTGAGAATTCTCAATCATCGCATCAAATCTGTGCATTATGCCCATAGGCTCCTGCTTTCCTTTGTACGAGCCATGAGTGTGGATGGGCATCTGGGATAGGCCCTAAACATCTGATTCATCCAGTCTGTGATTTATCACTGCCGTTAGCTCTGTAGATGTCACACTTTTGTTCCGAGTGCCTTGATGACTCACTATTGGGAGGACAGAATTGGGCGGAAAAGGCAAACAAAGCTTGATGTTATTTTAATTAATTTGAAGTAATTTTCACTGAGCAACAGAAGGAAATAGATTTTCCTTCACATGGATCTTACAAAAAGTGGTTGGATTTCTTCAGTTCAAATCCTTTCTCCCCTCCATTGGGAGTGCCAGCTATTTAAGGATCTCAGAGCACTGATAAATTGGTCACTTACAATCTCAAAATGCCAAGTTGGTGATAAAGTATCCACTATATTGTGGATTTATATTTAACAGATTATTTGCAGGACTATGCTTTAAACCTAATACTTGATATGGTACAGTGAGTCAGTCGACTATTTACAAATGACAGCTGTGCTCTTTTTATAATTCCCAACACTTACTGAGAATTGCAAAAGTACAGTCAGCAGGTGTGTGTTTGCGATTCTTCAGTCAGTGTATGTGAACAGCACCATTGTTTCACCTCTGAAGCACTGCCCGCAGTCCCCCTTTCCATTTTTCAAACTCAGATCAGAGCCATTATGAGGAGGGTGTCAGTATTGGTGCCAATTTCTGTTTATCTGTTCTGAGTTGCTCTGCACAAGTTTTTGGGGAGGTGATGTCACTTGTCCATTAATCCAGAGACCCAGGGTATTGTGCTGGGGACCCCTGATCAAATCCCATGCTGGTGATGGTGAAATTTGAGTTCGATAAAATCCATAATCAAAAATCTAATGATGTCGATGAAACCATTGTCAATTGTCATAAAAGCCCACCTGGTTTGCTAATCTCCTACAGGGAAGGAAATCTAGCCTGGCCTACATGTGACTCCAGAGCAATAGCCTGCTGGTTGACTCATAAATGCCCTCTAAAATTACCTTGCAAGGCATTTAATTCAAGGGCAATTGGGGATGGACAATAAATCCTGGCACAGTCAGTGACAGCCACATTCCTTGAATGAGTTAGAAAAAAATAAAGGTGTAATATTATTTAAAATAAGCTAAAATCAGCAGATAAATGTTAAGCATAGTAATGGTACACACCTAGTGACATACTGTGGGAAAGGGATGATACCATCTGTAATAACCTGCACGGGACACATCCACTGGGGGTTGATTGTTTCCCCCACGCTGATTGGCACAGGGACCTCCCTCACTCTGGGCAGGATAGCTTATCAGAACTGGAAAAAAGATTGACCAGTGTGTAGCCAATCAAAAAGGAGAGAGGACCCGGTGAGGTGTAACCTGGCCTTGAGTAGATAATATTGTTGTCAAATAAATGTCTTTACTGCAACTCGAGGTGGACTCCCTGTGGTGATAACCACTGTAGATATGCATACTTGCAGTAGGGGGATGTATGGCTGTACCTGTAATACAGGTTCCTCCGGTAAGCCCCTGCCGGCTAGCTCTGCCCACAGGGAGCTTGTGTATAAATATGCGTGTGAGTCACTCAGACCCTAGTCTACAGTTGCAGCCGGAGGAATAGCATCACACAGCAATAAAGCCTCGATTGTACTTGTCTCTCGTCTTTGAGTGCAATTGTTACCTCCCGCACCACTACCCTCGCCCCCTCCCTCCCTCCTAGAACAAGGATAGAGTCTCCCTCGTTCTCACATTTCACCCCACTAGCCTCTGTATATCCTCCGCCATTTTCGCCAACTCCAGCGTGATGCCACCACCAAACACATCTTCCCTTCACTCCCTCTGTTAGCATTCCGCAGAGCCAGTTCCCTCCAAGATGATCTAGTCCACTCCTCCACAATACCCAACACCTCTCCCAACACCCATGGCACCTTACCATGCAATCACAGAAGGTGTAACAACTGCTCCATTACCTCTTCCATGCTTAACATCCCATACCGGGCTGGTTTAGCACACTGGAGGGGCTGGTTTAGCACTCTGGAAGGGCTGGTTTAGCACACTGGAGGAGCTGGTTTAGCACATTGATAGGGGCTGGTTTAGCACACTGGGCTAAATCGCTGGTTTTTAAAGCTGACCAAGACAGGCCAGCAGCGCGGTTCAATTCCCGTACCAGCCTCCCCGAACAGGCGCTGGAATGTGGCAATTAGGGGCTTTTCACAGTAACTTCATTGAAGCCTACTCGTGACAATAAGCGATTTTCATTTCATTTCATTTTCATTTCATTCCAGGTTAAGCAGCGTTTCACTTGCACCTCTTCCATTTTGGTCTATTGTGGTCTTCTCTATATTGGAGAGACCAAACGCAGACTGGGTGATCGCTTTGCTGAGCACCTTCGGTCTGTGCACATTCAGGACCCTGACCTTCCCGTTGCTTACCATTTTAACACAAGACCCTGCTCCCATGCCCACATGTCTGTCCTTGGCCTGCTGCAATGTTCCAGTGAAGCTCAACGTAAACTGGAGCAACAACATCTCATCTTCCGGTTAGGCACGCTACAGCCTTCTGGTCTCAACATCGAATTCAACAACTTCAGATGATTAGCTGTACTCCACCTCGATCCATTTGTTTTCATCCCATTTCATTTTAACTGTTTTTTACCATTTCTTTCTGTTTTTTACCATTTCTTTCTGTCTTGTCTTTCTCTATATATATTCACCCTCCCCCCCCCCATCTTATCCACCTTTTGTTACCCTTTCTCCCCTTTGCTTCTCTCTTCCCCTCCCCACACATCTACATCTCTTACAGTTTACCCTCTGATGTTAGTTTCTCTGCAGTTTGGCCTTTCACATCTTTTGTTCTCTCTGGATCCTGCCATTAGCACCTTTCCCATTGCTTTCTGTGGCTATTAGCATCCTGTTTCCCTGGGTTTCTGTGGCTATGACTCATCTTTCATTCTCACTCCACAGTATAAATATTTCCCACTTTCTCTGTCTTTAGCTTTGACAAAGGGTCATCTGGACTCGAAACATTAGCTCTTTTCTCTCCCTACAGATGCTGCCAGACCTGCTGAGATTTTCCAGCATTTTCGTTTTGGTTATTTTAAAGGACTAAGGTACATTGCAAGTAGAGTAAACAAATTCCTTCTTACAGGAATACCACACACACAACACAGAGTTCACCAGCAATGCTACTGTTCAAGAGTAAACTGCAAACACAGTTTAATTTGTTAATACCACTTGATACTTCTGAGATTGTCAAGCAAAAACAACAAGCACAGATTACTCGGGGAGAACAAAACTCTACACAGCGAGTAGTCAATGAAGGAGAGCGAGCGCTAGCCAGAAGCTACACCATCAGTGAGAAATAGGAAGCTGCTGTGATCCTAAAACAGGACAGGTCCAATATCATACGCCGTGCAGATGGATGATGAAAGAGTTTGGTGATCTCATGCTGATCAGTTCCTAGCTTCACAAAGTGAAATCCCTGAAATTTCTCAAGAAGTATTTCCCTTGGAAAATTTAGAGAGCGATACTTTGGTACACAGAGACAAGTGCAGATTCTGTTCTTGAGGCCTTCCCAATATCTGTACAAATAGCCACTAGAGTAAAATACCAGAAAGTACCATCTACTGAAGGAACAGAGAACACTTCCAAGTTTGCGAGTAGTCAGGTCCAGAGCTTTGAATACAACCCAAAAGGAATAGACTTCTACCTGAGAGACTTCTTAAGTTGTATATATGTCCAGAGAAAATGCATAATTGGGTTTGTTGTAAAAACATTAAGTAGTTGTCATTGTACTAAAGTAGGGGGTTGGGTGTTATGTACCAGAGAATACATTCCCAATGGTGGGACGTCACGTGATCAGTAGTGACAGCGGCAGTGAGTATTTGCACAGGATTTAGTTCTACATCTTCATGGTATGAGCGTTATGTTTGCAAGAATCCAGAGTGTGGGCAGCTCCATACCTTTTCTCTTTGTGGAAAAGATGTAAAGATATAGGCCGGGATTCTCCCCTACCCGACGGGGCGGGGGGTCCCGGCGGGATGGAGTGGCGTGAACCACTCCGGCGTCGGGCCGTCCCAAACATGCGGATTTCTCCGCACCTTTAGGGGCCAAGCCCTAACCTTGAGGGGCTAGGCCCACGCCAGAGTGGTTGGCGTGCCGCCGGCCGGCGGGAAAGGCCTTTGGAGCCACACCAGCCGGGGCCAAAGGGACGGCTGGCGGAAGTCCGCACATGCGCCGGAGCGTCAGCGGCTGCTGACGTCATCCCCGTGCATGCGCAGGGGACGGGGTCACTTCCGCGTCCGCCATCATGAAGACTATGGCGAACGCAGAAGGAGCAGAGTGCCCCCACGGCACAGGCGCCCGCCGATCGGTGGGCCCTGATCGCGGGCCAGGCCACCGTGGGGGCATTCCCCGTGGCCAGATCGCCCCGCGCCACCCCCAAGACCCCGGAGCCCGCCCGCGCCGCCTGGTCCCGCCAGTAAGGTAGGTGGTTTGATTCCCGCCAGCAGGACAGGCATGACAGCAGCGCGACCTCGGCCCATCACGAGCCAGAGAATCGCCGGGGGGGGGGGGGGGGGGGGGGGGGGGGGGGGCGGGGCGGGGCGACAGGCGCGGCGCAATTCCCGCCCCCACCGAATCTCTGGTGCCGTAGACTTCGGGAGACGGCGGGGGCTGGATTCACGCCGGGTCGGAGAATCCCGCCCATAAAACTTACCCTGCAAACTTCCCCCACCAATGCAATGATGTGCTTCTTGCTCTCATTTTAAGTGCACTCAGACTTTGTGATCTTAAAAGGACACGTCATCTTAAACACAGCTCCGTCTTAACAGCAGGATAATACATCATGCGTTACAATAGCCCTCTGAAGAAGCGCCATATAGACTCAAAATGTGAACTGTTTCTCTCTCCACAGATGCTGCCAGACCTGGTAGGTTTTTCCAGCATTTTTTGTTTTTATTGCAATCATGCTCCAGTCATTATATAACAGATCATTTAATTTGAAGGGAACAATGTTGCCGGATTCTATAATAATGTTCTATTGAAGTATTCTCGCATTATATTTTGAGTAACATTTTATTCTTTGTTTCAACAGATGTGCTGTGTCCCAATCTGAAATTGGCAGGCAGTCAATACAAACTACAAAATAAAGTTTCAGCTAACATCCCAGGTAAGTGAGTTTTATATTATAGACACATCTGGGTACATTGCAGATAGTCTTTTTTTGACATGCACAACAGCCAAACGTCATGGTTATAAATTTTCAAGTTGAGCTCCTAAGAAGCCTGAACAAGTCGAATATTTCCATGCTATATATTAACCAGCTGGGGGTCGGGTTTCCCTGTTGGATGCGTTGGAACATTGCGCTCAAATTGCACTTTCACAGGTTGAATATTCGCTGGCTAGGTTGGAGTTTCTGCTCACATTTATTTGCCCAATGCCAACCATAAATACCTCCATGAACCAATGCAAGTGGACAGTGCAATGGACCATAATTGTTTATTTTCTTTCCATTCTAATGTTTTTTTATATATTGAAGAGAAGTAACGTGGCGCAGTTTTATTAATATATCGAAAAATGGGTTTATCACCAAAAATAAGCAAAAGGGTGTCCAGTCCTCCAGCTGAGTGTAACCCTGATTTCAAATCACTGAAATGATACTATACTGAACTATTCCAAGTGTTCATTGGTGCACTTCAGTTACTTTGGCCAGAATTTTACATTGCGTGGGCAGATGTGCGCCCAACCCGGAAGCGCACAAAATTGCGCCAAAAGACATTAAGTGTGTGTCCTGATGTAATCGCGCATATTAACAGACGGAGGGCACACGAAAGTCAGAATCGCGCCCACGGACAATCAAGCAGGCAATTTAACCCTTTAAGGGGTCAAGCGAATGCAATTTTATATGGCCCGTCTACCTTTAAGGTTGGCGGGCGGTCAGAGTGGCCAGACGCCAAACTCAATCCAGGGTGGGAGGAACTGTCCTGGCGGAAATAAAATGTAAAATGGTGTCTGGGGACTGAGGTTTGTGTTTGAACATACTGCCTGGGCACTCTTTGCTTAATTTTTTCCAATGCATTTAATTTTTTTTTGTACTGTCAGCAGCGCCTGTCCCCCTGAGGGAGTACATTAGAACTGGCAGCCCACACCATTGCTTTTCTCAGTGTACGCCCTCTACCCACCCTCCCCAGCAGCGCTCATTCTCTTCCAATACACGTTTCACACAGGCTGCCTGTTAATTGGCCAGCCAGCATGAAATCGTGTTCAGGGGCCACCCGCGGCCGGAAGTGCGTTTTGAGCCCACATCCGCGTCTGTAAAATGTGCACGCCCAACAGACGAGAAATTCTTTTCTGAGCAAATAATATACTTTTAAACATGCAAATACTTAGAAAAAGTGATTACCATTGCCTGTGCACCTATGCAGAGCTTTTCCAAACCAGTGCAATTAGCATAACATCCAGGTCAAAGCGGCCCGCTTATCAATTTCTTCTTTCACCAAAATATGTTTCACTCTGCCCAAATCGAAGTCTTCTGTGTGTCACGTGTTTGACAACTCTACTTCAGATTATGGAAAAGATGATAAAACATATCAGGGATGCAAGTGGTCTCCATCCGCAGTGTGAAACAGAATCCACAGCCTGTTCTACACTGCGCCAGCTTTTATTTTTCACTGATTTGGAAAATATTACCCAAAATCTTTTTTTGAATTTCAAACCAAGTAAAAGTTGACAATAAGACCAAGAAATGAATCTTCAAAAATAGTTTGAACTACTGTTCTGTGAACTTCACTGGAAGGAAGATCAGGCGCAGTCCAATACTGGCTGCTGATTCGCAATGTTTTGAACTGCTGGCATCCACCAATTTCACCCCTGTCATTTTTTTAAAAATCTTCATAACGTCAGTGTATTTTTTGTGGGTATTCAAACAGGTTTTGACCTGATGGAGCAGTTCCGTGTGAAAAGCATTATCGGAACGAAAGATGGAGGATTTGTTCGACTTGGAACGATGCCCATCGTTCAGATGACAAAGTAAGTGACAAAATACACTGATGTACTGCTCCTGAAGTCGCCTGGGTTCTGTACAAACTATTTCATTCCAATCCACTTTTCTTTATTCCATTCCACATTTCTCCGCTCCTGTCGACTGCACTCCAGTCCACTTTGTTCCACTCCAGTCCAGCCCACCTCATTCATAGAAACGTAGAAAATAGGAGCAGGGGGAGGCCATTCAGCCCTTTGAGCCTGCCTCACCATTCCCTGAGTGCCTAATCGCACCTTCCACCATACCCTTTGATCCCCTTTGCCCCAAATGCTATATCTAGTTGCTTCTTGATAACATACAGGCCACGATCTAATGAAAAAAAAGTTCATTCTGGGTGGGAGAAGAGCGACCCAGCTATCAAACAGCACTCTATTTTTGGGGGCCTCAACGGGCAATACCCTACCGAGGCTGCACTCAGTCGCATTTCCTGCACTGAGGAGCTTCACTCGCCATTGGAGGAAGAGATTGAGGCACCACTTTTAAATGGCACAGCGATCTCTCGAACTCCCGAGCCAACCCCTGGAACCCCCAACACCCAAACTCAACTATTGGGGGCACCCCACCTGATATGGGCAGGCTCCCGCCACCCCCCGGCCCGATCCACGGCACAGACAAAATGCCACCTGGGCACGTTGGCATTATCACCTGGGCAACCTGGAAGTACTGGGGGGGGCACCTGGGTGGCACTGCCAGTGTGCCCAGATGACACTTCCAGGGTGTCAGTCTGGCAGTGCCAAGGTTCCCATGTGGCATCAGCAGTGCCAGGGTGCCACCCTGCCCAAATACCAATCATCCAGGGCCCTCTGATCACCTGGAAGGCCTCCGAAGTGCCGTTCTGCCAGGTCCCCATTTGTAGACGTCGGTGCTAAACAGCGACCAGCTGGGGTCTCCTCGGCAAGACTGGTAGACCCCAGGAGTCGGTTCGATCTGGCGTTGTTAGAGTTCAGTGACCTTTTAAACTCACTTAACTCTTCCATTCTAGGTCCTGCCCATTGTGGGATCCAGATCGCATTGTCTCGCGAGATCTAATTAGATCGCGAGAGCTGTAACTACCGTTGGGGATCCAGGCAGAGGCATCTCCAGCGATATACCGGCCTCATCCCGTCCCAATTCCACTGGGATGTTGCAGGTAAATCACACCTACAGTGTTTTGGCCTGAACTATTTACTGTGGTAACAAATTCCACAGGCTGATCACAGGAAAACAACCAAGTTTATCCAATCTCTCTTCATAACTAAAACTCTGCAGCCCAGACAACCTCCTGGTAAACCTCCTCTGCACCCTTTACCGTGCTATCACATTTCTCCTATAATGTGGATTCCAGAACTGCACGCAACGGGCGGGATTCTCCCAGCCCTGAGCCGGGCCGGAGAATCCCCGTGAAGGGGCCACTCCGCCCCGACGCTGGGACGCGATTCTCCGCAGTGCAGAGAATCGGTCCAGTGGCACCGGGCTGGTTGGCACGGCGCCAGTCGCGGGCCGCTCTATGAGGCCGGCCCGCTGATTCTCCGGCCGGAATGGGCCGAGCAGCCGTCGGAAAAGAGCCAAGTCCAACCGGTGCCGTTCTAACCTGCTCTTGGCCAGCAGGACCTCGGCGTATAAGGGTTGGGTGGTGGCCTGTGGGGGGAGGGGTTTCAGACCCCAGGGTGGGGGCCTCTGATGTGGCCTGACCCGCGATCGGGACCCGCCGATCGGCGGGCCGGCCTCTGTGGCTGGGGACCTCCTTTCCTACGCGCCGGCCCCTGTGGCCCTGCTCCATGTTGCATCGGGACCAGCACGTTGAAGGAGGCCACTGCGCACACGTGTGTTGGCGCCGGCCCCATGCGCGGATGCCGCGGCGCACATTTCATGCTGGGATCTGCAGCTGGTGCAGCGTGAACCGCTCCAGCACCGGGCAGGCCCCTGTAAGGGCCAGAATTAGACGTGGAAGCGACCCGATCACGATGTCGTAAAACGCGACGGCGATTACGACGGCGTGGACACTCTGCTGCGGGATTAGAGAATCCCGCCCAATATTCTAGCTGTGGCCTATTTAACGTTGTATACCATTCGAGCATAACCTCCCTGTTCTTAAACTTTATGCCTTGGCTAATGAAGGCAAGTACATCATATGTCTTTCGAATCTCTGTATCCACCAGCTCTGCTAATTTAATGGACCAGTGTACATTCACATCACGATCCCTCTGATCCTTGGTGAGTACCAGGGTCCTGCCGTTTAGCATGTATTCCCTTGCTTTGTTTGTCCTGCCCAAGTGAATCGCCTCACACTTATCCGAATTGAATTCCATTTACCACTGATCCTTCTTTCGCCGAACCTGTCTAGTCTGGTTAGAATTTTACTCCATTCCAATGCACTCAACTGAATATCCAGAAAACTCTATCAGCATGATACTCAGCAGAAGCCCAACCCAGCTCTTCATTGGTCTTCACCTCACTTTACTCCACTCGTCACCACTCGGTGCATAGAAACCATTTCCTTGCAGTCTATCTTATTACACTCCAGTGGATGTAGTCCACTAGAATCTACTATGCTGTAAATAAATATCATTGCACACTGCTCCGTTAAATGCTATTGCAATGCACTGCTCTGCACTACAAAATACTGAGTAATCAGTCGGCACCCCAAATATGCCATTCCGGATGCAAGTCATGCATTATGTGCGGTACAGAAGCCAGACATCTCTCCTTAGGGATAGAGAGGAAATCAGAAGAAATGTATGACATACGTCTTTCAGCATCTGGTCTGATGTGACAAAGGGGTGGCAGATGGCAAAGTAGGATACCACTGCTGCCACACAGAGCCAGGGACCCAGGTTCAATTCCGGCCTTGGGTCACTGTCAGTGTGGAGTTTGCACATTCTCCTGTGTCGACTTGGGTTTCCTCCGGTGCTCCACATTCCTCCCACAGTCCAAAGGTGTGTAGGTTAAGCAGGTTACAGGGATAGGGCGGTCAAATGGGCTTACGTAAGGTACTCTTTCAGAGGGTCGGTGCAGACTCGATTGACCAAATAGCCTCCTTCTGCATTGGGATTCTATTCTCTGATGATATGTCTCCCCTTTTGATAGGGCATAGTGTAAAACGTATTCCAAAAGGAAATGTTGGAGGAGTGTGGATTACATTGTGATCTGGACCCTGGCCGTTTAAATCTTTGAGCAGTCACCCACACTGACAGGATGAAAATCTACATTGGGTGTGGGCTCAAAGAGCCCTATAATTATTCTGCACAGCACTGAAACCAGGGCCTGGATTCTCCCAAATTGGGACTATGTCCCTACACCAGCGTAAAAATGCTGGTATTTCACTCTGGAGTTTCCTATAAAAAAGATCAGCCAATTTACTCACCTGCAGGGGGCGAGCAAGGAGCCAGAGTAATTACACAGCTTTAGCTGCAGATACGGGCCCCCGCACTTCCAGTTTTGAGTCCACGCATGCGCACGGCGGCAGCCTTCAGCGGCCGCGCCGAACGTCATGGCGGACTCGAACCGTGGAAGCAGATGAAGAATGTCGGCCCCTCCGATCAGCCGCGCGCCCAAAGATCCGACTGCCCTGATCTTTCCCCCGGCCGCCCATAAGGCCCCCACCTGGTGTCCGATCCTCCCGCTCCACACCAGGGCGGCCGCGGACTGAGTCTGCAGCCACCACACGAGCTTCCCGAATGGTGATAGATGGTTAGAACCACGCCATCGGGAACTCGGCCTGTTGGGAGCGGAGGATCGGAGCGGAGGAGCAGCTGCGCGGAGTACTCCGTGAACACACCGATTCTCGGCTCCCGGAGAATCGCCGGATCGGCGGCGGGCTCAAATTTAACGTGAAATTGGATTCTCCGCCCCCGCGCCAAACGTGAATCCAGCCCCAGCTCTACGAATCCCTCAGCAGAAATCAATCCCTGAGTTTTTCAACAATAGGAACTAAATGGATAATTTTACTTGGAGAAGTCATGAGATGGACAGTGGTGAAAATTAGTTTCTGAGGCATATTGTTGGTGGAGTCAAGGAAACTTTGGCCCCAATTGTGCATCTTAGATTTAAGGGGTCTCATTGACGGGTGTCGAATGTACAGAGAAAACTATCCAGGAGATGGTGGGTAAGATTCTCCATTCACCAGCCATGTGTTTCTCAGCGGCACGCTGTTGGCCAGTGGCAGGATTCTATCTCCCCGCCGCTTGTCAATGGGATTTCCCATTGTATCCACACCACACCACTGAGAAACACGCTGGCGGGGGTGTGCTGAGTGAAAAATATTTTGGTGAAAGAAGCAATTGGTAGGACGTGAAACATTTACTGTAGCAAAGGTGCCCTGGTTTCCTGTTCTTGTGGTTTCATACCATGGAGTCTCACACAATATTAAATAAAAACATCAACTATTTGTATTTATATAGTGCCTTTAACTAGCGAGATGTTGAAGATGCTTATATATTCATAATAATTCTCATTAACTATTACATATATCCAAGTGCTAATGAAACACATTTTGTGTTCTACAGGGACAGGTTGACCTGGGAGTTCATGTGCATAAACCTTCAGAAAGGACAAGACATGTTCAAAGAGTAGTTAGCAAAGCATATTGATCAATTTCCTTTTGAAGTCATTCACCATCTCCACTTCCACTACCCTTGTAAGGCAGTGAGTTCCAAGCCGTTACTATTTGCTGCCCAATAAAGTTCTTCCTCACATCTTGCCCAAACTTTAAATGTGTTCCCCAGTCAATCATCCAATAACAACTTTTATTTGACAACCTTATCTGAGCCTGTCATAATTTTTTAAACCTCTATCAAAGTCTCTCCTCAATCTCCTTTGGAAAACAAACCCAGCTTCTCCAACCTGACCTTCTAGCGAACATCCCTCTCCCTGGGAGCATTCAGGTAAATCTCCTCTGCACTCTTTAATTGTCCGCACATTCTTCCTGCAGGGTAGTTGCATGAACTGGACATGACTACACAAGAAATAGGAGCAGGAGTAAGCCACATTGTTTAATATGCCAGCTCCGCCACTCAGTCTGAACATGGCTGATCTCGAGCTTCAATTTCAGTTCCCTGCCCGCTCCCATAACCCTTAATTCACCTCGAGACCAATAATCTGTCTATGCCAGACTAGAAGGTATTCAATGATGGAGCATCCATAACTCTCTGGGATAGAGAGTTCCAAAGATTCACAATTCTAGTTGTGCCTCACAGAGCATCATAAAAGTTCAATGTAACTTTCCTTGCTTTTGTGCAGAGTACCTCTATTTAGGAAGCAGAGGAGAGGGGTGGGATGGAAAAATCTCAGTCAATATGAGTGCAGCTTTAGTCACCGACATGTTTAATGAGGCAACGTGTGACCATTTAGTGGCCTTGTTTGATCTGTCACTGCAAATACGATCTGCATGCTGCATCTAAAGCCCTGACATGCAGTGAGGATTATAATTCTAAGGGGCTCTAATTTGTTAGTTTAGAAATGAGAGGTTTAAAGGTTTTGTTTAACAAATGAGCAAAATTAAAGCTGACACATTGAGCTCAATGAGCAGTAGTGGAAACAAGGATGTTGCAGGTTACAGAGGGACATAGATAATCTGCAGAGTTGGGCTGAAAGGTGGCAAATGGAGTTTAATGCAGAAAAGTGAGGCGTTTCATTTTGGAAAGAATAACAGGAAGACAGAGTACTGGGCTACAAGATTCTTGGTAGTGTGGATGAGCAGAGAGATCTCGGTGTCCATGTACATAGATCCCTGAAAGTTGCCACCCAGGTTGAGAGGGTTGTTAAGAAGGCGTACGGTGTGTTAGCTTTTATTGGTAGAGGGATTGAGTTTCGGAGCCATGAGGTCATGTTGCAGCTGTACAAAACTCTGGTGCGGCCGCATTTGGAGTATTGCGTGCAATTCTGGTCGCCGCATTATAGGAAGGATGTGGAAGCATTGAAAAGGCTGAAGAGGAGATTTACCAGAATGTTGCCTGGTATGGAGGGAAGATCTTATGAGGGAAGGCTGAGGGACTTGAGGCTGTTTTCGTTAGAGAGCAGAAGGTAAAGAGGTGACTTAATTGAGACATACAAGATGATCTGAGGATTAGATAGGGTGGACAGTGAGAGCCTTTTTCCTTGGATGGTGATGTCTAGCACGAGGGGACATAGCTTTAAATTGAGGGGAGATGGATACAGGGCAGATGTCAGAGGTAGGTTCTTTACTCAGAGAGTAGTAAGGGCGTGGAATGCCCTGCCTGCAACAGTAGTGGACTCGCCGACACCAAGGGCATTCAAATGGTTATTGGATAAACATATGGATGATAAAGGAATAGTGTAGATGGGCTTTCAAGTGGTTTCACAGTTCGGCGCAACATTGAGGGCCGAAGGGCCTGTACTGCGCTGTAATGTTCTATGTTCTATATGGATGATAAGGGGATAGTGTAGTTGGGCTTTCGAGTGGTTTCACAGTTCGCCGCAACATCGTAGGCCGAAGGGCTTGGACTGCACTGTAATGTTCTATGTTCTCTGTTTAAGTTTATGAATACAATTTGATGACCGCACTGCGCTTAAGTGAGAACACAACAAAGCCATGAAATCGCGGGAGAGCCTAAAATCAAGAACCGTACCGTGCGCCGGTCTGTTTGAGATCTAACTGGCCGCTTGTTATAACCTGTCTGCTTACCATAGGCTGAGGACTAATGACAATCCCACAATCCTGTGGGAGTATGAGCTTCCCCAATGAGGGGGGCGGAGAAATCATTATCAAACTCCCTGCATAAATACAGCTGGCCAGTTTGGAACCAGAGAGAGAGGAGTGGGCAGCAAGGGATGTTGCTGCTGCTGTTGTAAATATATGTTATTGTAAATAAATGTTATTTCTTTCTATCCTGAAAACTCGTCCTGGATTCTTTGTGGCCCTCACAAAAATGGCAATGAGGATGAAATTAAGTGAATAGCTGTCTACACTGCTGAAGCCACCTCCCTGGATTTTTGTTGGATACAGGTTGGAAGTTGTTTTCTATTACACCATGCCTCTGTATGGACGTTTGGATGTTTTTGATGCTGCGCTGGAAAGCTGGAACCAGTACGCATAAAGGATGTGTTACTATTTCCGGGCAAACAACATCACCGAAAACGAGCGGCAGGTGGTCATATTGCTCACCGCCTGCGGCCCTCATACGTTTGGAGTGATTAGGAGCTTTACGTACCCAGCTGCGCCGGACACCAAAACGTTTGATGAACTTGTGAACTTACTGGGGCAACATTTTAACCCAACCCCATCCACGATAGTCCAACGTTACCGGTTTAATACCGCTGAGAGGACCCCAGGAGAATCCCTTGCCGACTTTCTATCCAGGCTACGCAGGATTACGGAGAACTGTGACTATGGTGAGACCTTATCAGAAATGTTACGCGACAGTTTGGTTTGCGGTATTAACAATGCGGCCACCCAGAGAAAGTTGTTAGCCGAGCCAACATTGACTTTTCAACAGGCCATTCAAATAGTATCGTCTTGAGAGAGCGCAGAACGAGGAGTGCAGGAGCTGCAGGGAATGGAGGTGCATGCCATGGGGTGCAACCCCTTCCATCCGAAAGCATCCCCCCGCACCCCTGCGGTACCTTGTGCAAGGCAACGTCCGGATCGATGCCAGTGGCCGTCAGACATTCCTCCCCGAAGGGACCCTTCTCCAGAACCAATGGATGAGGAGCCATGTCCGTGTCAGACTTACAGGCGCCGACCCCGTCACGGACGCAAGTCCTGGGGGCGCCAGAGGCGCCATCGTTCCAACCGAAACTGGGTCCAGCCCAGGGGCTGTACCTTTCATTTGGATGAACCTGCGGCGACTACTCCCGAGGAAGTGGAGACGGAGGACGACTGCCTGCAACTGCATTGTGTGGCAGCTCCCTGTGTGGCCCCCATTAAAGTGACAGTACGGGTCAATGGTCACCCGCTTGAGATGGAGTTGGACACTGGCGCAGCGGTCTCCGTGATCGCCCAGAGGACATTCGACTACATCAAGCAGGGTGTACAGACCCTTTCATTAACCGACACACAGGCCAGGTTGCCCACCTATACGGGGGAACCATTGAACATTGCAGGAACTACGATGGTCCCTGTTGTTTATGGACGCCAGGAGGGGCGTTTCCCACTTATCGTGGTGCGCGGCCATGGGCCCAGCCTGGTGGGTCGGGACTGGTTGCGCCATTTGCGGTTGCAGTGGCAGCACATCCTCCAAACAGTTTCTGGAGGGTTGACTGAGGGGCTAGGACGATACCCAGATGTATTCCAGCCCAGTTTGGGGAAAATAAAAGGGGCTGTAGCCCGTATCCAAGTCGAACCAGGAGCCACGCCGCGCTATTTCCGGGCGCGCCCGGTGCCTTACGCCTTGCTCGAGAAGGTAGAAGGGGAGCTCACTCATTTGGAGACTTTGGGTATCATCAGGCCCGTCTGTTTCGCTGACTGGGCAGCACCAATTGTACCTGTAATGAAGCCAGATGCCACAGTTCGCTTGTGTGGCGACTATAAACTTACAGTGAATACGGCTTCCCGACTCGACCGATACCCAATGCCTCGCATAGAGGATCTCTACGTGAAGCTTGCAGGCGGACTCTCGTTCACAAAATTAGATATGAGTCATACCTACCTACAGTTGGAGCTGGACCCTGCCTCCCGGCCAGATGTAACGATTAATACACACCGGGGTCTGTATGAATATACATGTTTGCCCTTTGGCTTATCCTCTGCCTGCGCTATTTTTCAACACGTTATGGAGGACATTTTGAGAGGTTTACCGCGTGTTGCTGTCTACTTAGATGACGTTTTGATCACAGGGACATCGGAGCAGGAACATTTGGAAAATTTGGAGGCTGTCCTTAGACGCTTTTCGGAGGCTGGAGTCCATTTACGTTGCACAAAGTGCGTTTTTCAGGCAAAGGAAGTAGTCTACCTGGGTTATTGGATGGACCGCAAAGAAGGTGCGCGCGATTCAACAGGCCCCCGCCCCGACTGACACTTCTCGTCTTCGTTCGTTTCTCGGCCTCGTAAACTATTACGGAAAGTTCCTCCCCAATCTGGCAACTTCGCTGGCCCCATTGCACCTTCTGCTAAAGAAGAATCACACCTGAGTTTGGGGTCAGCCGCAAGAAACCTCTTTCCGGCGCGTAAAACAACAATTGTCGTCGTCTGGGTTACTAACCCACTATGATCCTGGAAAGCCTTTGCTTGTCAAATGTCATGCATCCCCGTATGGTATTGGGGCCGTCTTGTCCCACAAGATGGATTACGGGACCGAGCGGCCGATAGCTTTCGCCTCCCGCACATTGACTGCAGCGGAAAAAAAGTACGCGCAGATCGAGAAGGAGGGCCTGGCGGTCTTTGCAGTGAAACGTTTCCACCAGTAAGTATATGGCCGCCACTTCACTATCATGACTGATCATAAGCCTCTGCTGGGACTTTTCAGAGAGGATAAGCCAATACCGCCCATTGCTTCCGCACGGATCCAGCGCTGGGCTTTGTTGCTCGCTGCATACGAGTATTCTCTGGAGCACAAACCAGGAACCCAGATAGGGAATACCGGCGCACTGAGCCGATTGCCTTTATCGACCGGCCCCATGTCGACCCCCACGACCGGTGAGGTGGTTGCAACCCTAAATTTTATGGACACCTTGCCTGTCACAGCATCACAGATCCGTAAGTGGACCCTGACGGAGACAGTCCTGTCAAAGGTTTGGCACATAGTCCTGTATGGTAGGCAGCATAGACAGCTCCCAGGCGAGTTGCGGGCATTTTCCACCAAGCTTTCCGAATTCAGCATGGAAGACGGCATCCTTTTTTGGGGGACTCGTGTGATTGTCCCGGAAAAAGGACAGGAGCTGATACTGAGAGACTTGCACAATGGGCATCCAGGTGTGACCAAAATGAAAATGTTGGCCCGGAGTTATGTCTGGTGGCCAGGCCTCGACACCGACATTGAGAAGGTGGCCCAAAACTGCTCCATTTGCCAGGAGCATCAGAAGCTTCCGCCGGCTGCGCCCCTACATCACTGGGAATGGCCAGGATGGCCTTGGGTGCGCTTTCATGCGGATTTCGTCGGCCCTTTTCAAGGATCCATGTTCCTGCTATTAATCGACGCCCAGTCCAAATGGCTAGAGGTGCATAAGATGGGACGCACAACATCCTGTGCAACAATCGAGAAGATGCGTTTGTCTTTCAGTACGCATGGCCTCCCTGAGGTGCTGGTCACGGACAATGGCGCTCCGTTCACAACTGAGGGGTTTGCGAGGTTCAGGAAGATGAACGGCATACGCCATATCCGCATTGCCCCTTACAGCCCGGCTTCAAATGGGTTGGTGGAGCGCGCAGTGCAGACATTCAAACGAAGCCTCAAGAAGCAGTCTTCCGGGTCGATGGACACAAGACTGGTTCGGTTTTTGTTTTCATATAGGACCACCCCCCATGCGGTGACTGGGGTAGCTGCCGCAGAATTCATAATGGGCCGGAGACTTCAGCATGGTTTTCCTGGACATTGGCACAAAGGTACGCCGCACACAAGAACGGCAGGGACATGGTTTTTCTCGTCATCGGCCGATTCAGCAGTTTACGCCCGGTGACCCAGTGTTCGTTTGGAATTTTGCTGGTGGTGCCCAGTGGGTCCCTGGCATAATCTTTCATCAAACGGGCCCTATCTCTTACCAGGTACAAGCCCAGGGGCGTCTCCAGGGCAAACATGTAGACCATGTTCAGTCCAGAAGACTATCCCTGCCAAAGATTCCCCGCCCCAGGACCTCATTTCTACAGCCGCAGAGACCAGGCACAATGGAAAGTATTCCTCACAATCTTCCTCTGGTGCCTCACTCAAAGCCTGCGCAGGTCGTGACAGAACCGCGTGGAGATAAAGACGCCGAGATGACAGAGGCAGCAGACTCTGACTCCGAGATGGAGACACAAGACACCTCAGAGGGGGAATCCTCAGCCGTGGATGTACAACCGTTACGCCATTCATCCCGGAAGCGCTGGTCTCCATCTCGTTACATGCCGCCCGATCCAGCACCTCATGCAAATGGTGTCCGGCCTGCGGCAAAACGAGTCCGACGCCCTCTTTCGCCAGGGTCTTCGGCGGATTCCTTGGACTTTGGGGGGAGGGATGTTATAACCTGCCTGCTTACCATTTGCTGGGGAGTAATGACAATCCCACAATCCTGTGGGAGTATCAGCTTCCCCAATGAGGGGGGCAGAGAAATCATTAGCAGACTCCCTGCATAAATAGAGCTGGCCAGTTTGGAACCAGAGAGAGGAGTGGGCAGCAAGGGAAGTTGTTGCTGCTGTTGTGTATGTGTTTGTATCCTGAAAACTCGTCCTGGATTCTTTGTGGCCCTCACAAAACCGCTCCCATTGGCGAAATCAGGATCCTGCATTAATGGGGCAAGAAATCAATAAACACCAGTTAACTCCAATCTCCATACAATTAATGGGAGCGACCCTCTATCTCGGGGCCTCCCATGATCTAACGGGCACCCCAGCAAGTGGGAATGCGGCCGCCGATTAGTAATCTTTTTTAAAGACCTGAAGCTGGCGGAAGTGCTGCTGTGAGGACCCGAGGGGGTGGGTAGCCATCTTCACTCCCAGTCAGTGAGCCCGGGAGGGAGTACTAAAATTGGTGCCCCAGTGCTCGGACGGGGGGGGGGGGTGTCTCCGCGGGCCAGTCTCGGTTGTCGGCCGCCATCAGTGAGGAGGTGGGGAGAGCACAGCGAGGTGAAGGAGGGGGTGTGGCAACTCATGACCAGGTAGGGCTTGCGGGGGGACGATGGGGCCCTCAGAGTCTGTGGGTAAGCCATGCCAACCCTTGGATCTCTGTGGTCCTGATCCGGGGCAACTCCAGCACCTGCCCAATGACCACCCATAACTCCCACTGACCTCGGAGGCTTCTGGTTGAAGGTTATTGCTGATTGGAAATTGGCAATCATAGTTTAAGTGAGCACTTCACACCACTCAGGTGCATCCCCGTAGGTGGGTGTGCCATGCAGCATGTGGGGGTTATTGCCAAGCGTTCCACTCAGACCTGGTCCAGGTAACGTTACATGCGAGTACCTGGAGCACAGGGTGTGGGGTCCAGTGAGCAGGATCGAGCTTGAGCTGCCCCTACGTTATCTGGTTCTGCCAGCCTTGGCGACAGAATGGTGTCAATGCCCTCAGTGATGTTTCTCAGTAACTGGGACATGCTCTGGAGTGCCCCGGCAATGCCCACCTGTGACTGGGACATGTCCCCCAGCGTCTGGGACATGCACTGCAGCCCATTGGTTTTGCCCAGATGAGGCTGGGACATGTCCCGCTGCACGTCATCAAGGTCTGCCTGGTACTGGGTCAGACACGCTGTCGAGGCAGCCAGCCATGGCCATCACTGACTGAGACATACCTTGGATAGCTCCACTCATGATGCCGATGTCATGCACCAGGCTCTCCACTGCGGTAGCCAAACTAGCAGTGTGTTGTCCTCGGTGCCACACATTGCCGGCACCATCTCCTGTGCCTCTGGGACTCCTCCAATCGACTATGGACCTGCTGAAGAGTCGCTGACATGCCCCTCTGAATATCACAGCCGCACCCTAGCATCTGCATCAGCTCAGGGGGAAGCTGGTCCAGAGGCTCAGCATTTGACTGGGACACGGCTGGGTCCTTCCATCCCGCAGAGCCCCAACTGCTGTCTCCCCTGGGAGTTCCTACCTCCAATTGATGTGCATCAGTGTGGTGCTCACCAGAATGTGCCCCAGAAGCCTGTCCACTATCGTTGCCCACTGAGGTACGTGTTTCTGTGCTGACGGAGGGTTGGGATGACAACTGTGACGCTTTGACGATGTGGCATCCTCGGAGCTCTCCTCTGAGGGGTTCTCCCGGGAGTAGGATGTGCGGATCATCCCGGATATGTCAGTGTCATCAGATGGAGAGCCTGCGGGAGAATAGACATGTAGTCTGTGGGAGGGGTGGACAAGTCTGTATGGTATTGATAACTCACGTGTGGCCATTCATCTGAGTGGGGGCTGATGGACCCTCACCTCTGCGCCATATGCTAAGCTCTATGTTGGTTATTGATCTGTTGTTGGCCACCTCTGCGACTTCCAGGGTCCATTCCTCATGTGAGGTGAGGACTCTGATGTCCGGCACCCTGCTGCCCATCTGGGCCCTCTCCTGCCTGTTGTGGGCCAACTTCTCCTGCGGGGACACAGAGGGGGCGGTGTTAATCATGGGGGGGTTCAGGGTTGGGGATGGTATGCTCGGGGAGTTCGATGGGGGGTGGTGGGGTTGGGGAGATGGCCCATATGAGGGGGTGGGGATGTGGAGTATGGGGGGGGGAGGCTGATGGCATGGGCAGCGCTGATGGCATGGGCAGCACTGCTGGACACGGTGAATGGTGCTTGGCGCGGGCAGTGCCAGGCACATATACATGGTGGGGGTGTCTGGTGCCTACCCACCTGTCGGCATCCCCAAATCATGGGGCTGGTCTTCTCGGCAGCATGGTGGCAAGCTGAGTGGTGTTGGTTGTGCAGGAACGGTGTAAGTGCTGCTCTCCCTTGTTAGCGGGGGGCCAGCGAGCGCGGTCACAACGAATCAGCCGGCAGGACCGTCATTTGTGGCGTGAAGCTTGTGGGGCCTCGTTAAGTGGATCCATTAACATTTTATAATGGTGACAGCTTGGCTGGGCCGACGACGGGGAGCTCGTGGCAGTTCCTGCTCGCTCCCAATCACACCTAGTGCTTTCAAAAAAATTGAAAACATTAGAGTTTGACCAATTTACTTTTCTATAAATAAATCTATTTTTGTTTCTCATTGCCAGGTCAAATGTCATTTAGCTGATGACCACCTCATCTTCATTTGACCCATGTTATCTGTACTGTCAGATGTTGAGGACAGGCACAGAGAATTAACAAACCTCAAGCAAAACTTAGAGTTTGGAAGCATTCTCTTTGTACAGTGCAGTGAAAATATTTAAACTTTCCAAACTAAATTATATTATATTGATTTCTTCAAGTTAAACTGGCTGGATAAACAGTTCATTCAGCAGAGATTCAGGATCAAAATAGACAGAGATAAAGATTTCCTTTCAGACCTACTAGGAAAGTTATCTCTGGAATGCAAGAGGGCAAGGGAGGATAATATCGATGTTCCTGTCAGAATGGTGTTTTGGAGCTTTTGCATCACTGCTTTTGACAATCAGGAAAATAATTTACAGAGATTTATCTACCTATTCAGCATCGTTTAAGGGATTAACTGATTGGAATGCATTATTGTGTTTCTTGTACCTTGTTAAAAAAGAGTAATTTAAATGAGGTGAATGCCTATCCATTTTGTATTTTGCAGTGTCATTATTGGGATCAGAGTTTGGAGTCGGTTACAGTTAGGGTTTAGAATAGGGTTACAATTAGGGCGAGGAATTTGTATCATTATTCACCAACTCTCTCAGGAGACTAACGTGCAAGTCTCTATTTTTGAGGGCAGGTTGCCTTGACGATGCTCCAAATGGCCGACACTGAAAGACAATGGACTGTAACTCCCTTGCAATGGCAATCAAGTCAGATTGCCACTTTGCTCCTAGTTACCCTGAAGTGCAATTACAACTTTCTCGCCTGACTTTCCAACTTGGATCGGGTAAGAAAGGAGGGGTCAGTGTGTTCCTGAGGCCTTGTGTTAAGGGCAGCTGAGTTGAAGATAAGGAAGATTCAGCCCCTTTTTTAAAGAATGCTAGCTTTGGATTGGGCGAGAGCGGATTTTTGTAAAATAAGGCAGGATCTGGCCAAGGTAGACTGGGAAGAGTTACTTGTGGAAAAATCTACAGAAGAGCAGTGGGGGAGATTCAAAAAGGAAATGGGGAGGGTACAGGCTCAGCATGTTTCATCTAGGATAATAGGAAGGAGTAACAAGCCCAGAGAATCATGAACGACCAGAGATATTGAGGGTAGGACAGTTGAGGAACAGTGGCGGATGTTCTGGACGATATTAAATACCTCTCAATTAAAGTATATTCCTGAGAGGTAGAGGAATTGTAAAACGGAGAAAAAGTGGCTAAAAAAGTAAGTCAAAGAGGACATAACGGCAAAAGCTAGGGCATACCATATTGCAAAAGCTAGTGATAAGCTGGAGGATGGGAGAAGGTTCAGCAAAAGGCTGCTGAAAATAAAATCAACAAACCTAAGATGAACTACGAAAGGAAACTAATACTTATATCGAAAGCTTCTATAAGTATATAAAGAGGAAGAGAATAGGTAAAGCAAATGTTGGCCCTTCAGAGGACGATACTGGTGAGGTAACAATGGGGAACACAGAGATGGCGGAGACACTGAACCAATATTTTGCCTCTGTCTTCACCATAGAGGTTAATAAAAAAATGCCAAAAATTGCAGTCAATGCAAAGGAACAGGGCAATAACCATCACAAGGGAGAAAGTGCTGAATAAATTCATGGGATTAAAGGTAAATAAGCCTTCAGGACCTGATAGCCTGCATGTTAGGGTATTAAAGAAGGTGGCAGCAGAGATAGTGCATGCATTGGCTATGATATTTCAAAATTCCCTGGATTCTGGAAAGGTCCCAGTGGATTGCAAACAGGCTAATGTGATGCAACTACTCAAAAAGAGAGAGATGCAAAAAGTAGGAAACTATAAACTTGATCTCTTTGGTAGGGAAGTTGTTGGAACCAATCATTAAGGAGGAGATGGGCAGCACAGTGACACAGTGGTTAGCACTGCTGCCTAACGGTGCTGAGGACCCAGGTTCGATCCCCACCCCGGGTCACTGTCCATGTGAAGTTTGCACATTTTCCCCGTGTTTGCGTGGGTTTCACCCCCACAACTCAAAGATGTGCAGGCTAGGTGGATTGGCAATGCTAAATTGCCCCTGTATTGGAAAAAAAGAATTGTATACTCTAAATTTAAAAAATAATTAAGGAGAAGATGACTAAACATTTGGAAAGACAAAGCTCAATCCACCATTGTCAGCACAGTTTTATGAAGGTGTAAGTCATGCTTGAGAAACTTGCTTGAGCCTTTTGAGGATGTTAACAGCAAGGTGGATAATGGGGAATCTGTGGATATGGTATATCTAGAATTCAGGAAGGCGTTTGACAAGGTCCCGCATAAGATACCAATTCAGAAGGTGAAATCGAAGTGGACTGGGGGTTAGTAGTAGATTGGATTCAGGATTCACTGACTGACAGAAAGCAGAAAGTCTGGATAAATGGGTCTTTCTCTGGCTATAGACTCGTAGAACTATAGAATCGAAGAATCATAGAAACTACAGTGCAGAAGGAGGCACATCGAGTCTGCACCAGCTCTTGGCAAGAGCATCCTACTTAAGTGCACACCTCCACCCTATTCCCATAACCTAACCTCAGGGCAATTTAGCATGGCCAATCCACCTAACCTGCCCATCTTTGGACTGTGGGAGGAAACCGGTGCACCTGGAGGAAACACGGGGAGAACATGCAGACTCCACACAGACAGTGACCCAAGCTGGCGCTGTTGCCTCACAGCTCCAGGGTCCCAGGTTTAATTCCTGGCTTGGGTCACTGTCTGTGCGGAGTCTGCATGTTCTCTCCACCTCTGCGTGGGTTTCCTCCGGGTTCCTCCCACAGTCCAAAGATGCGCAGGTTAGGTGGATTGGCCATGCTAAATTGCCCTTTGTGTCCAAAAAGGTTAGGTGGGGTTTCTGGGTTAGGTGGGGTTGCTGGGTTACGGAGATGGGGTGGGGAGTGGGCTTGGGTAAGGTGCTCTTTCCAAGGGCCAGTGCAGACTCGATGGGCCGAATGGTCTCCTTCTGCACAGTAAATTCTCGGATTTTATGATTCTATGATTCTGCTCCTATTTCCTATGTTCTTGTATTCAGGATTTGATGAGATGGAAAAGAGAGGCTTTTAGCAAGTACGAGGGGAACAAATCAGTGGAGGCATTAGTGGAGTATAGAAAGTGCAGGATGGAGGTTAAGAAAGCAATAGGAAAGCAAAGATGGGATTCGAGAAAGCTGATCAAAGTAGGGAAAATTCAAAGGTAGTCTGCCAGTGTATCAATGGGAAGGGGATAACCAGGGAAGTATTCAATGCATGGCATGACACTGGGAGGTTCCGAGGAACAAAGGGATCTTGGCGTGCTTGTCCATAGATCTCTGAAGGCGGGAGGGCATGTTAATAAAACATAGAACATAGAACAGTACAGCACAGAACAGGCCCTTCGGCCCTCGATGTTGTGCCGAGCATTGTCCGAAACCAAGATCAAGCTATCCCACTCCCTGTCATTCTGGTGTGCTCCATGTGCCTATCCAATAACCACTTGAAAGTTCCTAAAGTGTCCGACTATCACAGCAGGCAGCCCATTCCACACCCTAACCACTCTCTGAGTAAAGAACCTACCTCGGATACGCTCCTGTATCTCCCACCCTGAACCTTATAGTTATGCCCCCTTGTAACAGCTACATCCACCCGGGGAAATAGTCTCTGAACGTCCACTCTATCTATCCCTCTCATCATCTTATAAACCTCTATTAAATCGTCTCTCATCCTCCTCCACTCCAAAGACAAAAACCCTAGCTCCCTCAACCTTTCCTCATATGACCTACCCTCCAATCCAGGCAGCATCCTGGTAAATCTCCTTTGCACCCTTTCCAATACTTCCACATCCTTCCTATAGTGAGGTGACCAGAACTGCACACAATACTCCAAATGTGGTCTCGGGTAATGAAAAAGGCATAAGGATCACTTGCCTTTTATCAATCGAGGTGTAGATTACAAAAGCAGAGAGGTCATGTTGAGTTGTATAAAACATTGGTGGAGCTGGAGTACTGTGTGAATTCTGATCACTACATTATAGGAAGGATGTTACTGCACTGGAGCAGGTGCAGAGGAGATTCATCAGGATGTTGACTGGAATGGAACATTGAAGTTATGAAGAGGGGTTGGATAGGCTTGGGTTGTTTTCGTTGGAGCAGAGAAAACTGAGGAGTGACCTGATCGATGTGTACAAGACCATGAGGGGCATGGACATGGTGGATGGGGAGCAGCTGTTCCCCTTAGTTGAAGGGTCAGTCATGAGGGGACACAAGTTCAAGCTGGGGGGGGAACAGGTTTAGGGGGTGATCTGAGGGAAAACTTTTTTACTCAAAGGGTGGTGACAGTTTGGAACGCACTGCCTGGGTGGGTGGTAGAAGCGGGTTGTCTCACATCCTTTATAAAGTACTTGGCAAGCCATAACATTCAATGTTATGGGCCAATTGCTGGCAAATGGGATTAGGTCGGTAGGTCAAGTGATTTTCATGTGTCAGTGCAGACTCGGTGAGCCGAAGGGCTTCTTCTGCATTGTATTATTCTGTGATTCTGTAACTAGCTGCCATAACGCAGGTAGTTTTAAAGTCCAGCCACTTTGAGAAGCCAGGGAGAGATTACATGTATAAGGTAAGTGGTTAGGATTGGAGCTGGAGTTGTGGTGGGGGTGGGGTGGTGGGGGGCGGGTACAAGGGTGAGTCAGTGAGTCGGGGTTGTCAGTTGGGGGGGGAGTGGGGTGGTCAGTGGATTGATGGTCAGTGGGGGAGGAGTCGGGTGGTCAGTGGGTACAGTAATCAATGTGGGAAGAGGCCAGTGCAGCACAGATAGTCAATGAGAGAGCTGTCAGATTAGTAATTATGTATTACTATTGTTATACATAACACAGAATATTGACACAAAGGGCTAGAGATTTGTTTTAGCCCATTTAGTGGGCCAGAAATAGATGGTATGCTGTGGTTTCAGTTGAAAGTGGAAGTAAAAATTGGGAGAGATATTCAGCAGGGTGTTTGAGTAGCTCCATTACAAACATTAGGTAGGAATCGTTAGTGGCTTCAAACTGGGTCAATCCAAGGAAATTCTTGTGGCAGGGCATCCTAAAACCAAAAACTTCTGAACCAGCCATCAAAGAAATCAGAAATCGCAAACATGGGCAGAGGAGCTATTCCAGTGTGGTTCCCCACAACGGTGTTAACCAAATGGCCCAATCGGAAGGGAGGTACTCATCGAGGCTAGACTCAATTGTAGCGTTTGAAAAAGAAGCAATGTAGAAGTGTTTGGGCAGAGCACAACGTTCGTATAAATAAAATATATATTTTGAGAAAGTTACCCTTGCTGCGCATTGCTTCTTCATTTAACGGCTCCTTGTCAGCAACATCCTCCGTATATTATCTTTAAGTCACATTGGAACATTGGAACAATCTGTTGCATCTGGGTTTCTGTGTGAAGTCTTTGAAGAGTTTTGTTTGAAAGGTGAGTGTTTCTGCAATAGTGAAGGCAACTGCACGGTACACATAAATTATTCATCTGCAGATCAAAGACACCAGAGTTAACAACTGTAATGTTTGCAGACGTTAATTCAAATCCATCACACCGTAACATTTTTGAAAAGAAGTATTGACGCTGATTTCAGCAACCCAACAATATCCAACCCAACCCGTTTTAGAGGCAGCTTGAGGGGTGGGCTAAAATATTTTAAAGAAGCTGCATGTCAGTTTAATTTTAGTTTTAATAGCGGCAGTGTGGTGAATGTGTAACCACTATAAATTCACACTGTACATTACTGTGTCCCTGTGGGCTCCACCTGTGAGCCGTTGCGCGGCTCTGCCCACAGGGGGAGATGAGGAGCATGTACAGGGCTCCACCCTTGGCTCCGCCCCAGCAGGAAGTATAAGTGCTGAGGTCCTGCGAGTCCGCCCTCAGTTCAGCATAGTCGCAGGCAGGCTCAGTTGTAAGCCGATTAAAACCACAGTTTACTTCAACTCGTGTCTCTGAATGAATTGATGGTCGCATCAATTTAATCAGCTTAAAAACTACTATGGAATCAGCCCTCAAACCTGACCGACTGGAACTCGATCCACAGGCTGCAGAAGCAAAGGAAATTCTTTTGCATTGGCTTTGGTGCTTCAAGGCCTACCTCCCCTCTTACAGAAGAACAGAAACTCAGTCTTCTCCACGCACGGGTGAGCCATCGTATTTCTACTCAACCTGATGTAACTGACTCTTATACAGAGGCCCTCACGATACTCGACTGCCAGTACGTGTGGCCCGTGAATGAAGTCTACGCACGACACATCTTTACAACTCGCCGCCAGCGCCCTGGGGAGTCGCTAGAAGACTATCTGCGCGACCTTAAAACCCTAGCACGCGAATGTAACTTCCAGGCCGTGACAGCCTCCCAGCACATGGAACTCGCCGTCCGAGACGTGTATGTTGCAAGGGTCCAATCCAATTATGTGCAACAGCGTCTTCTCAAGAAAGGGACCCAGGACCTGGAGGACACGGCTAAACTAGCGATCTTGTTAGAAGTCGCTTTCCAAAGCTTAACTGCGTTCCCGGCCGATCACATGACCCCATCATGGACCCCCGACCAGAGACTGCCCCAGGCCTGCGCCGCGCGGCCACCCGCCCACCACGGAGGGCTATCATTCCACTTTTGTTGCCAGCCCCAACACCCCCGGCAGCATTGCCCAGCCTGCAACACGACCCGCAGCAGCTGCGGGCGGAAAGGGCACTTTGCTAAGGTTTGCCTGGCGAAAGCTAAAAACTCGAACCCTAACCCGAACACTCGCTCCTCCGACTCCCCCGACTCCCAGGCCCGCAGACCCCGCAATGTGGCAGCGTGTCTGCCAACTCCGCCTCCGCACAACATATGTGACTCATGGGGGCCGCCATCTTGTCAATCCTCCCCCACGCGGCCGGCCATGTGCGATTCATGGGGACCGCCATCTTGGGCGCCATGTTCCTTGCCGCTCGCCACATGTGATCTATGGGGCGGCCATCTTGGACGCCATCTTCCTCGCCGCCCACCACGTGCGATCAACGGGGACCGCCATTTTGGCCATCATCCGCTACGCCACTCGAAGATTATGACCTCTGCAAACACGGGGCCGCTCCAGCACCGCCGACCACGCCACCGACTACCCGCAGCTCAGTGCAGTCACTTTGGGTCAGTCGCGGCCAAAGCACCTCAAGAGCTCCATGATGTCCGTCCAGATCAACGGATACGAGACACCGTGTCTGTTCGACTCCGGGAGCACTCAGAGCTTTGTTCACCCAGATCTGGTAAGGCGCTGCTTGCTCCCGATATTCCCGACACAGCAAACAATCTCCCTCGCCTCGGGGTCGCACTCAGTTCAGATACAGGGGCGCACTACTGCGACGCTAACAATACAGGGCGCCGACTACACCAATTTCCAATTGTATGTGCTCCCAGACCTCGACGCCCCCCTCCTCCTTGGACTAGATTTCCAGTGCAACCTCAGGAGCCTAACACTCAGCTTTGGCTCACCCCTTCTCCCACTCACTATATGTAGTCGACCCCCCTCCACTCTTCGCTAATCTCACCGCCAACTGCAAACCAGTGGCCACTCACAGCAGGAGGTATAGCCTGCAGGACAGGGTGTTTATCAGATCGAAGTCCGGCGTCTTTTGCGTGAAGGAATCAGTAATAGCCCCTGGAGAGGTCAGTAATAGCCCCTGGAGCGCTCAGGTGGTGGTCGTCAAAACCGGGGAAAAGCTCCGGATGGTGGTTGATTACAGCCAGAACATTAACCGGTTCACGCACCTCGATGCGTATCTCCTCCCCCGGATTGCAGACATGGTAAATCAGATCGGCCAGTACCGTATATTCTCCACGGTGGATCTGAAGTCTGCATACCACCAGCTCCCAATCCGCCCGGAGGACCGCCACTACACAGCGTTCGAGGCAGACGGCAGCCCTTTCCATTTCCTCCGGGTTCCCTTTGGCGTCACGAATGGGGTTTCAGTGTTCCAACGAGCAATGGACCAAATGGTGGACCAGTACGGGCTGCGGGCCACGTTTCTGTACTTGGATAACGTCACCATTTGCGGCCATGACCAGCAGGACCATGACGCCAACCTCCACCGATTTCTCCAAACCAGCCAAAAACTCAATCTCACATATAATAAGGAGAAAAGCATTTTCCGCACAACCAGGCTCGCCATCCTCGGCTACGTTGTGGAAAACGGGGTCCTAAGACCCGACGCTGACCGTATGCATACAACTTCCTCTCCCTCACTGTCCCAAGGCCCTCAAGAGGTGCCTCGGATTTTTTTCATACTACGCCCAGTGTGTCCCCCAGTATGCGGACAAAGCCCACCCACTATTTAAGGCCACGCTCTTCCCACTGTTAGCCGAGGCTCACCAGGCCTTAAACTGCATTAAGGCGGACATCGCCAAAGCTGCCACGTGGGCGGTAGATGAGTCCATCCCATTCCAGGTGGAGAGCGACGCCTCAGAAGTCACTCTCGCTGCCACTCTGAACCAGGCAGGCAGGCCAGTAGCGTTCTTTTCCCGAACCCTCTCCGCATCTGAACTTCGACACTCCTCAGTCGAAAAGGAAGCCCAAGCCATTGTGGAAGCCGTACGGCACTTGAGGCACTACCTCGCAGGTAGGAGGTTTACCCTCATCACCGACCAGAGATCGGTTGCCTTTATGTTTGACAACTCGCAGTGGGGCAAAATCAAGAATGACAAAATCTTGCGGTGGAGGATTGAACTCTCCACCTATAATTACGATATAGTATATCGTCCTGGGAAGATCAATGAGCTCCCAGATGCGCAAGATGACCGACTACAGGCTATCCACAATAACCTCTGCCATTTGGGGGTCACCCGGCTCGCCCACTACATCAAGGCCCGCAACCTTCCCTTCTCCACCGAGGAGGTTAAAGCCGTCACCAGGAACTGCGCGATCTACGTGGAGTGTAAACCGCACTTATATAGACCAGACAAGGCCCGCCTGGTAAAGGCATCCCGGCCCTTTGAACGCCTGAGTATTGATTTCAAAGGGCCCCTCCCTTCGAACAACCGCAACATCTGCTTTCTTTATATTATAGACGAGTTCTCCCATTTCCCTTTTGCCATCCCATGCCCCAGTATGACCACCCCCACGGTTATCAGAGCCCTGCACAGCGTCTTCACCCTGTTCGGTTTCCCCAGCTATGTCCACAGTGACAGGGGTTCGTCCTTCATGAGCAACTAACTGCCTCAGTACCTGCTCGGCAAGGGCATTGCCTCGAGCAGGACTACCAGTTATAACCCCAGGGAGAACGGGCAGGTGGAGAGGGAGAATGCGAAGGTCTGGAAGACCGTTCTACTGACCCTATGGTCCAGGAATCTTCCGACCTCCCACTGGCAGGAGGTCCTCCCCGATGCGCTCCATGCTATTAGGTCCCTCCTTTGTACGGCCACAAACCGGACTCCTCATGATCGCTTATTTGTCTTCCCTCGGGGAACTAACACGGGGGCCTCGCTGACATCCTGGTTGAGGATACCGGGTCCTGTCCTCCTTCGGAAGTACGTCTGGACGCATAAGACAGACCCCCTGGTAGAGAGGGTCCTGCTTCTGTACTCAAACCCCCACTACGCATTTATCGAGCACCCCGATGGCTGGCAGGACACCGTTTCCCTCTGGGATCTGGCACCCGCAGGATCCACTACCACTACAGCCGATGTACCTCCCACACTACACCCCACCCGACCCCCCATGCCCTGCGCCCCTGCACCTATTTGCTTATCGCGCTCCCTTCCACCCGTCACACCGGTCCGCAAGAACGAAGCGCTGGAAGAACCACCCCCGGTGTCCACCCTCGGATTCACACCAAACATCCTTCCACAGCCATCCGAAGCGGCTGCAGCACCAGTGCTTTGTCGGTCTCAACGCACGATTCGGGCGCCGGACCGACTGAACTTGTAGACCCGTCACCCCCGCCGGACTTGATTTTTTTAACAAGGGGTGAATGTGGTGAATGTGTAACCACTATAAATTCACACTGTACATTACTGTGTCCCTGTGGGCTCCACCTGTGAGCCGTTGCGTGGCTCTGCCCACAGGGGGAGATGAGGAGTATGTACAGGGCTCTGCCCTTGGCTCCGCCCCCAGCAGGAAGTACAAGTGCTGCCGTCCTGCGAGTCCGCCCTCAGTTCAGCGTAGTCGCAGGCAGGCTCAGTTGTAAGCCGATTAAAGCCACAGTTTACTTCAACTCGTGTCTCTGAATGAATTGATGGTCGCATCAGGCAGGCCCGGTTCACTGTGTTGAAGGAAAGAATTAAGGGCTGGGTTCCATCATGGAAGTATCTTTACCATTTTGTCTGTGGGCTAGGGGCAGTAGGAGTGGTTCCTCCCAGCCACCACGTTACTTCCGTGTGATGAGATGCCTGAGGTGAACCGATACCCTCTCTATCCCCCAGGATGACCAACTCCCTCTTCCCCCTCCCGATGTGTGATTTCTGCGCCACATTGCCCAAACCCCCATGTCAGGCTTCCCTCTTCCGCTGCTTTAAAACTGGTCCTGCGACTGAATTTACCAGGACCTTCAGGAAACATTGCTTCTGACTCTTCCCAGCTGCACATTTTCCCTGTTCCGCCACCCCTCCCTCTCCCCTTCCCTATTTCCTTCTGACTTTGCAGTTACTATCTGGCTCAAAGAGTCCGTCCCCATTCCAGTTGGCGTGACAAGGCATAGACCAATCATGGTGGGACTATTGGTGCAGGGCAGTTCAGAGGTGACAGCCTCCAGGAAAAGACCAACTAGAGTAGGCATCACTAAACCAGGAGGTGTCACAAATCGAATGCAGAAGAATTAGACTTAAATATGGGTGGCATGATTGGGAAATTGGGAGATGACACTAAAATTGGCCAAGTAGTTGATAGTGAAGAGGACAGCTGTCGACTCCAGAATTAGATCAATTGTTTGGCTGAATGGGCAGAGAAGTGGCGGAATTCAGTCCAGAAAAGTGTGAGGTGATACATTTGGGAAGGGCAAACAATGCAAGGGAATATTCATTAAACAGGAAGATATTGAGATAGTTGAGGAAGTGAGAGGCCTTGGACTGCACGTCCACAGTCCTTGAAGGTGGCAAGACAGGTGATCACAGTGGTCAACAAAGCATATTGAATGCTTTCCTCTATTGGGCAAGGTATTGAATACAAAAGCAGGGATGTAATGATGAAACTGTGCAAAATGCTGGAATTTTGTGTACCATCCTGGTCTCCACATTTGGACATAATTGCCCCAGAGAGACTGCAGAGCAAATTTACAAGAATGTTGCCAGGGTTTGAAAGTTTCAGCTATGAGAAAAGATTGAATAGGTGAGGGTTGTGTCCTTTAGAACAGATGAGGCGAAGGGGTGACCTAACTGAGGTGTTCAAAATTATGAGGGGCCCAGCGAGGGTAGACAGGAAAGACAGGTTGCACAGTGGCACAGTGGTTAGCACTGCTGCCTCACAGCACACAGACATGGGTCAATTCTGGCCCTGGGCGACTGTCTGTGTGGAGTTTGCACATTCTCTGCATGTCTGCATGGGTTTCTTCTGGGTGCTCCGGCTTCCTCCCACAGTCCAAAAATGTTCAGATTAGGTAGTTTGGCGATGCTGAATTTCCCCTTATTGCCCAAAGGTTAGATGGGGCTACAGGGTTAGGGCGGGAGAGTGGATCTAGGCTATGGTCCTCTTTGGAAGGGTTGGTGCAGACTCAATGGGCTGAATTGCCTCTTTCTGCACAGTAAACTTCCTACGGTTCTTTCTAAGAATACAGATAAACTAAACGGACAATTTCTTGTCAGGGGAAACTCTTCCTCAAGACAAAGGTATTAAAACTGAATGAGATTAAGTACTGAGGCAATCTGAAGAAGATATTTGTCATCTCATTCGAAGAACAGGAGTTGAAAACACAGTCTCAAAGGAAGACCTTGCATGATTTCTGAGTGTTTCCCTTGTCAGCCTGACAGCTAAAGTGTTTTTGCTTATGTTTTTATGCATCTTGAGCAGCTGGCTGTCATTTTGAAGTGAAGCTGTCTCATGTCTCCACACACCAAGGCTCCCCGTGGTCCACGGGTCAGTTAGTGTCACCCTGAAATAAACCTGAATCATTCAACTCGATATGGACAGACAACTACCTCACAAGATCAAAATAGCAATTGATTGAATTACAGGTGATTGCAACTGTCCACGCAGTCTGGTGCACATTAGAGCACCAGACACTTGCAGGTTTAATTGTGGGTACGTATATATGAGAACACAAACATTGGTAAGAGTACATCTGGTGCATAGTAGAAGATTGTGAGAAGTGTTCCACTTGGACAGCTGCTAGCCGTGTTCAGATTCCTTGGTCAAGGTCAGTTATCCCTGGCTGACAGATTTATGCATGACCCCAACCTAACTCACAACATCTTCTTGGCAGTGAGAATGATAAAAATTCGGAGACAGGCAACTGCTCCAAATTCATGGGTGTGTTTGCTACATCCTCTCACCTCACTCAGATTGAAGGATGAACTAAGGACAGACCCCATTGTGTGTTTTTTTTAAACATTCATTTTCTGGATATGACTCATGACAAGGTTGGCATTTATCACCCGTCCCCAGATGTCCTGACATTGATTATGATTCTGACTCAATAAGCCGCAAGAGTCAACCCATGGGGAGATGTGACTAAAGTCAATTATAGGGCAGGCCCAGGAAGGACAGTAGGTTTGCTTCCCTCGAGCACGTTACTGCTGACCATTTTGTATTTTTTAAATTAAATTCAAGTTGTTAAACTGCCATTGTGGGATTGAACTCGTACTCTTTGGATTGATAGCCAAACCAGAAATGAAAAGTTATTTTTGCCAAGAATTATTATGGTGCCATTTCTTTAGGCACAAAATGGCCACCTAAGTGTCCAAAATGGTGTGAGGAACATGCTCATTCATTCATGATTGTTCCTCCCACCAATTGGATTAAGCAGAGAAAATTGTTTTCCATTCTGCAAATAGGTCCTATCCAGATGGAAATCATAGAACCATGGGATGGTTGCAGCACTGAAGGAGGCCATTCAGCCCTTTGTGTCTGTTCTTGCTTTCTCCAAGAGCAACTCAACTAATGTCAATCTCCCCACCTTTTCCCCAAAGCCCTGCAAATTTTTCCTCTCCAGATTATTATCCAATTCTCTTTGGAAACTGACAATTGAACCTGCCTCAACCACTCTTGGACATTCGCCCATTCCAGATCCTAACTACTCGCTGCTTGAAAACCATTTTCCTCACGTCACCAATCTTTCTTTTGCCTATAACTTTAAAACTTGACTCAAAAAGTCTTGGGCTGAATTCTCCGCATTTGGAATGCTCCATTTTGCCGGCAGCTGGGGATTTCCCAACGGCGTGCTGCTGCTCCACAATGGGAAACCCCATTGACCAGCCGGCGTAACGGAGCATCCCGCCAGCGGGGTGAAACAGAAATGTGGCGCGGCGGGACGGAGAATCCTGCCCCTTACTAAAGGTACCTCTGGCTACTGAGCAACAACTTTTTTACTTCCCAGAGCTTGTTTTCTTTTCATGCCATAACCCTCTCTAAGCACAATTGAAGCACAGTTTGAACTGACCAAACCCCCACAAATACAAGCCTTTGGCATTAATCTAACTAGAGTTTTACTCATCTTATAAAGAACCTTAAAGTGAACCCACTTCGATCTATACCTTGGGCTGGATTCTCCAAACGCCCCCCCCCCCCCCGCCAGGTTGGAGAATCCCCGGGACGTGGTATGAATCCCGCCCTGACGCCGGCTGCCGTATTCTTCAGCGCAGGTTTTTGGGCGGGGCCATGCCGGTCGGGGGCCGCTGGAAGCGCCCTGCCCCCCCCCTGGCAATTCTCCAGGGCCCGTTTTGGCCAGTCCCGCCGGCGTGGATTGGACATGGTCCCACACGGCGGGACCTGGCGGGTAAGTTAGCTGGTGCGGTCCTTGGGGGGGGGGGGCGGGGGATCCGACCCAGGGGGGGGGGACCCCACGGTGGCCTGGCCTGCGTTTGGGGCCCACCAATCTGCGGGCGGGCCAGTGCCATGGAGGCACTTCTTCCTTCTGTGCCGGCCCCTGTAGGTCTCCGCCATGGCTGGCACGGAGAATACATCCCCCTTTGCATGCGGCAGAACACGCCGGTCGGTCTGCGCATGCGCGGAACAACGCCGGTGGTTCTGCGCGTGCGCTAACTCGTGCAGTCCCTTCGGAAGTGCTGAGAATTCGGTTACTTCCATTCGGCCTGACTCTGGAGTGGTTTGCGCTGTTTTTGACACCGGAGTCAGGCCATCGCGCAGATCGCGGAGAATCCCACCCCAAATCTCTAATATTTAACACTACAAATATAGCTAATCTCAAACTACCTCTTCTTTCCTGGCACCTGTAACTCTTTGCAATTTGGAAAAATGTGACAGAAATGTGATGGAGATGTCACGGTGGCACAGTGGTTAGCACTGCTGCCTCATAGCACCAGGGGAAAAAGGTTCAATTCCTGCCTTGGGTGACTGTGCGGAGTTTGCACTTTCTCCCTCCGTGGGTTTCCTCTGGGTGCTCTGACTTCCTCCCACAGCCCGAAGATGTGCAGGTTGGTGGATTGGTCATGCTGAATTGCCCCTTTGAGTCCAAAAGGTTAGGCGGGGTAACTGGGATAGGGAGGGTGCTCTTTCAAGGATGCAGAAGGTGGGTCAAATGGCTCCTTCTGCACTCAAACGTTTCTGTGTTTCTATGAGAAGCAGATCAAGGGTTTGAGTTAGCTGCTTTTTTGGGAGATGTTTGTAACCACGCAGTTTCTGAAATAGTCACAAGTAATATTAGCAACAAATTGTTATTTGAAAGTGTTGCATTACTTGCAGAATATTTTGGTTGTGTAGACTACTTGAGTCGTGTTGAAACTAAATACCTCCTCTGTGCTTGTATATAAACTACTACTCTCTTGCACCAACTAATACAGCATAGATTGGGGATTAAACCTGCAACCTTCTTGATCTACCTGGCTCTGTTACTATCCACCTAAACCTGCTGGATGTTCAAGGAGAACTCACTCTTTATTTTTATTGTTTCAGAGATGTGTTTCCTCAAGGCCTACCTGATGAATATGCTTTTGTTGCAACATTCAAGTTCCGAAAAGCTTCACGAAGAGAAGACTGGTACATCTGGCAAATTATTGACAAATATGGGATTCCACAGGTATACCGTCACGTGTTTCTTCTTCATTCAAAAATGATATGGCCTGGAAAACTGGATAGGTGTGAACAATTAGAACACAATAATTTGCCGCAAAATCATAGGCCAGGATTTTTAGGATGGCGGGGATTTCCTTCCCACTACCCAAATAGTTGACGGCCAAAGCATCTTTGCTGACATTGGCTCCCAGGAGCGTTAATTAGCTGAAGGGAGGACTTCGACCCTCAGTCTGGAGGAAGTTGTTGTTTCAGAGAACTGCCTGTCTAGTCTCAGCAGCACCAGAATCTTCAGTGGACAGAATCTGCGATTGCAATCAGTCCCCAGAGTTTAAGTCCTGGGCATCCAGGACCAGGTAAGTGTTGGAGTCTCAGGAGGGATGTGAGGCCTGAGGGAGGGTGAGCAGAGAGGGTGAGGTTGTTGGTAGAGATGCAGGAGGGTGGAAGGCAACACCTGCAGGGAAAGGCCTATTAGGGGGGGGGGGGGGGGGGGGGGGAAGGAGGGGGTCAGGGGAGGAGAGCGTGGGAGGTGATTGAAGTTGAAGGGAGACCATTGATATACCCAAATCCTTCCTGAGGCCTAAGCAGAGTTACTTTCTGGGCATTCCCTCCTGCCCTGAATTCCTCCTGACAGCCTGAAAAATAAGGGTGGGCAGGAAATGGGCTTCACATGGTCAATAGGTGGCCACTAAAAGACTCAATTGGAGCAAGGGTGAGTGCGGGTCAAGTGAGATGACCACCCAAGACACCCTTCCCCCTCACCTGCCACCCCAGCAGGGGAATGTAAAATTCTGCCCATAGAATCAATGCACATTGCACTGGGTGGGATTTTACACACACACACATGCACACACACACACACACACACACACACACATGTGTTCTGAGGCGGTGGAGATGATTTAGCGAGTGAAAACTGCTCATGGGAGCAGTGTTGGTGATGGATTTCATCTCCGAACTGAAAAGTAAGGATATCTTAGGGGTTATGGTTAAATCAGAAGATATATGACGAGAGCTAAGAACTAGGAGAGAAACGATCAAATTTCAGTCCACCAAACAACTGAAGTCACAAAGAGTTGAAGATCTGGGGACAGATCATGGAAAATATGCAAGATTCGAAACATAACAATATTAAAGATATTGACCATCCCAAGGTTATAGAATTCCTACAGTGCAGAAGGAGGTCATTGGGTTCATCGAGTCTGCACCGACCCTCTGAAAGAGCACCCTACCGAGGTCCATTCTCCGCCCTATCCCCCACAACCCCACCTAACCTGCACGTTTGTACACTGAGGGGCAATTTACCTTCACCAATCCAACCGGACTACCCGAAAGAAACCCACGCAGACAAGGGGAAAATGTGCCGGAATAGAATGGAATTAAAATAAATAAAGGTCAGCAAACAGAGGGATGTTTTTAAATGCATCCCACATAGCTTCAAAGATCAGTACATTTCGTCAGTTCTGAGAAATGAAATGGGTGAAATCTTCAATATCATCATCCTGTTATATATTTACCATGATCTGTCTCAGGATCTTCTTTCCTGTCTGATTCCTAATGTTTGCTAATATTGGGGTTAATTTGAGTGACGAGGCAGAGAACAGTTGGAAAATGGTGAGTAAAACATAAACTTCAAAACAAGAATAGAAAATGATAATGAAGAGACAAAGAAAAGTGTGCTGGGCTGGCAAAAGTCAATGTTCAGCATTAACGCCAAGTGATCTCGCCCAAATTAATTCTTGCAGATGCTCCAGCAAGCAGATTAATAGAACTAAAATGAAAAAAACCTTCAAACGGATGAATTACAAAATGCACTTGTCTAAGGAGAAAGGGTGAGCTCTGTGGATTAAAAAAGTGATTAAGACTCGGTTAGTTTGGAACTAATTTTTTCCTTCAGTAGAGGTGTCAGTAACCAGGGAACATAGATTTAATGTAAGGAGAATGAGAATTGGAGGGGATTTGAGGGAAAACCTTTCCACGCAGAGGGTGGTGGGAAACTGGAACTGACTGCCTGAAAGGATGGTAAAGGCAGGAAGCATCATAACATTTAAGAAGCATTTAGATGGAAACGTGACTCGCCATAGCATACAAAGCTACGGGCCAAGTGCTGGAAAATAGGATAAGAATAGATTGGTGCTTGATGGCCGGTGCAGACCCGATGGGCCCCTCAGTGCATTAAAGCTCTTTGCCTGCCATTCTACCACCGTGCTGGGAATGCCAGGTGAATCGCAGGAAAGGCCCAAATTGCGCCAGGCGTGAAAACTTGCGCAAGCCACCTGATTCGTAGCACCCGGTGCGATCTGGATCACACTCAGCCAGATATTCAATTTCAAATTATAATTTAAATATGCTCTTTTAAATATGCAAGGCTGCTTTGATGCTGCATTTACCCGGCGCCCGAGACTTAGCTCCGCACCAACGAGGCCTCAACTGCACACTGATTAGATTTGGTCTCCACAAGTGGTTAGGGACACGGCAGGGTAGTACCCTGGCACTTCCCCTGGCATCCAGGCAATGTCAACATAGCTGCTGGGGTGCCCAGATGGCATTGCCAGGGTGCCAGCAACACTGCCTGTGTGCCAAGCAGGCAGTGCCAGAGTGCTGGGATGCCAGGTTGGCACTGTCAAGGGTCAGGCCTGAAGGGGTCCATGCCCATGAAAGAAAGGGGAGGGGGTAAGAGGGGGTACGAAGGGTCGGGTGCGAAGAGGGTGTATGAAGAGGCCTCAAAAAGGTCGGGGGGCGTGGGGTGAAGGGAGACCAGGAAGAGTAAGTTTCTGAAAGGGGGATGGCTCAAAAGGGTGTGTGGGGCGACTTGAAAAGGGGGGCTTTCAGCAACCCCATAACAGCCCCACTTGGGCAGCGGGATAATGCCCATGTCTACGGGGAAGGGGGTGTCAGTACCCATGGGTGGTGGGTGTGGGTGACCCTCAAGGTCACTTAGAGATCAGGGCACCTTTTCAAAATAGCACCCCAATATCTGAGGAGCCAGTCTCACCGGCAAGTTCAGCTGCTCCCTGCAGGAAAAACTTCTAGCCCTGATCAAACGGTCTCTTTGCACCCGAATCGGTGACGCGATGAGGCCATTAAGTCTTGTGGGAGACCTCTGGCGAGATTTGCAATGCTCAGAACGCCTCGCAACATCTCGCCCAGCAAGGTCCGTTTGATAGCGGGGTCTTTCTTGGTCCTGCAGGTGCCGAGAAACAGCCCGCTATACGTGCCCAAAATGGGACTCTGTTTTTTAGCTGTTAAATCGCGCCGTCTAAGTGTGGTCTGGACCTGGGTGAAACTTCCCAGGCCCAAAAAGCAACTACGTGTGGGTGAATACCGGTTTGCATTTCATCCAGGAAGCCTGTGGGAAACTCCCACCCAAACCGACCCAAAATGACACACGGAATCTTTTAAGTGAATCATGCCCTTTGACAATGAAATTTTCAAGGAAACCATATGATAAAGATAGGGCTAAAAATACTCAAGAGACTCATGTGGCAGGATGCACCACCCCGCCGGGCCACATTTCTGCCTTAACCCGCCGGCAGGATGCTCCGTTACGCCGGCCAGACAATGGGGTTTCCCACTGTGACGCAGCCCCACGCCGTCGGGAAACCCCAGGGTTGCTGGCAAAACGGAGAATCCCGCCGGCGGAGAATCTCGCCCATGAGCTTTGCAAAACGTGTCATTAGGAAGTGAGTAAGGATATTTGAAGAAAAGGCAGATATAAAACAGTGAACAAGTAATCTTAAAAGAAAGAGTCAGGGCTTTTATAACCATAAAAACATTAAGTACAGTTAAACAGAGGACAGGCCTGCTGTTCCTTGCCATGGGGATGAAAGTTCTAGATAGGGTGCTCCGGTTTCCTCTCACAATCCAAAGATGTGCAAGTTAGGTGGACTGGCCATACTAAATTGCCCCTTTTTGTCCAAAGATGTGCAGGTTAGGTGAGGTTGCGAGGATGGGAGGGCAGAATGGAACTTGCTCAAGTGCCCTTTCACAGATCAATGCAGACTCGATGGGGCTAATGGCCTCCTTTTGCACCGTAAGAATTCTACGGTTCTATACAAGTGACATTCATCAGTAACGTGATGAAATCTACAAATATTGCCTTTTCTTCTTCACAGTAGTCTGAACGTGAGTTGTGAACTTGTTTAGTCATATAATTTTAACTGAGTCTACCCAGCTGTAAAGTGACAGAATTGGATCGGGCCACCCCACCTATTTTTAATTTCCGTTGCAGTCAAAAGTGACCGAGCCAGGCTTGACAGATGGATAAACAGTGAGCCACCACCCATGCATAAACTCAAATATAATGGCGTGGTCAATGTCTGTGAAACCGTCACCTAATGTAAATGAAGGCCTTCGGAAGAGGAGCATAGGAAAATGTAAAATTAAATAAATAATGATTGTAGATTAGATCTTGCAACTCGGGTCAGTGTCGCTGCTTCCAGCTGCTTCCAGATTCAACAAAGGGATTGTTGTGTTTGTTGTTGCCTCAGCTTGTGTCTAGAAGTCTGGATAAAATGATCAGGATCTACATGCACAATGATAGAGTCGTATTAACCAGGGCTGCTGGCTCATACTTGAGAATTAATACTGTGACAGATGATTCACAGGGTCAGTGGCTGAAATCAGTTTAAGTGGAAAGGCCTCTCTGCAGTCAGAATGACCAGTGACATCTTCCTTTGCATTATTCAGGTTTCCATTCGATTGGATGGTGAGAACAAAGCTGTGGAATACAATGCAGTTGGGCTGCGGAAGGATGCCGTGAGGACTGTTTTCAGAAACCGAGAAGTCAGCGGCTTATTTGATCGCAATTGGCACAAGATGGCACTAAGCATTCAAACGAGCAGCGTCTCTCTCTACATTGACTGCAAACTGATTGAAACGCTGCCAATGGAAGAACGGGAGAACATCAATATTCGAGGGAAAACAGTAATTGGCAAACGCCTGTATGATAGTGTCCCAATTGATGTGAGTAATGTCCCATTTTTGCATTAAAATCAGAAAATAAATTGTATCCTGAGGTTACCGAAAAAAATTCGTTTCAGTTCACTTAATTCGGACAGTGGCACAGAAATGTCATTACGCAGCATCCAATAAGGGTCCGCTATGGTGTCCAAGTGCTGTGCGCATGTCAGAAATGTATTCCATTTTGGTTAGAGAATCCCATTGTAGTCCCGGACCTGCCTAATGTCAGCATGCGATTTTACCAAATCAGTTTGGGTTGACAATAGTGGTTCTAGCTCCTTTACCAAATTGGAACTTAATTGCAATTAATCACGTACCGCACATGCAGAGGTCAGTTTTCTCAGGGGCAAAGCTGTCAACGAATGATTGTTAAACTTACAGTTGGAGCCTCCTACTAATAAGGTAAATGGGGAGGCGAGAAGAACAGGAATGCTTTTCAGGGCTCCACGTTACAAACATGGTTGTTGTCAGCCGCTGCTCTCCCCTTGATGATTTCCTCTCCTCTCCCTACTTGTTTGTTGCTCTCAGCTGGCATTCCAGGCAACCAAACTCACTTCTTCTTGTGTTTGATGAACTGTCTCTGTGCCTGGTCATATATAAGTGAGGTCACCAGATCATCTTCCTTTACTCCTGACGCTGGTCTCAGTGAGTGTCTCTGGAGGTGATGTGGAGGCTGAGGTTATATCATCAACTTCTACAACCTTCCAACAGAGACACACAATTGCTGCAAAATCTGACACTTGTCGAGAAGGACCATGGAATGGAATGGTTTCTGTACTGCTGGGGCAATGGAAATGTCACCCAGGGAAGCAACCATAGATCAGAGTGATGGAGGAGTAAGAATAAATGTATATTCTGGAGTTTTCTTGACTACTTGTCAATTCGGGAGAAATTTAACTAGGTTCTCACAGCCTTAGCTGATCGGCCAAGTATTTCTTTAGGTTTTCTGCCTACTGCATGAGATTCTGACATCTGGAATATTCCTCACATCTGGAACTGCTAGTATAAGTAGCATGTCAGACCTCTGGTTTGATACTTGCCTTGATCTGAATTAGGAGATCTCAGCTTGCCAATAAAGTTACTGTAATTATCCTCAGATGGGCTGGGGCGTGAGATCAGCCAGACCTTTCCCCTCCTTCCTTCTCCGTCATACTTAGAAGTATCCAGGTAAACAGATAAAAAGTGGTAAAGCTATTTTAAAATGAAAAGAGGCAGAAAGTTTTTCCAAGTACCTTTATAGAAAAATGGCTTTGAAATGTACATGGTGGGATTCTCCATCCCGCCAGCCCCGTTTTCCAGCACGCCCACGCTGGCAGCGGGATTCTCCATTCCCAAAGCCGGCCAATGCGGTTTCCCATTGTGGCCACCCCCAAGCCATCGGGAAATCTGAGGGTGTGAGTGCGCAGCCGGCGAAGCGGAGGATCACGCTGGTGGAGATGCATAAGAGGGGAGCTAAGAATATGGTTTAATGACATCAATTTATTAGAACAAGCAATAATTATCATCTATTAAGGGAGTTTTTTGAACTTGTATAGTGTTTAGAAAGGTTAAAGAAAATTCCACACTCAGAGTGGAGACATCATCCAGCAATATGCTGATGTGGCAAAGGACAAAGCCACCTGCAAGACTCGTATCAGTAACTTAATTTGTAGTAACATGTTTTTACTGTCTGCAGTTTGTTAAAGTAGCCGACACGGTTAATAGGGCTGAGCCAGTTAGCAACAAGGGAAGAGATTAGAGAGGAGACGTGGAGGGATCAGGATAAAAAATACTTGTGAACACCCGCAACTTGTTTAGTATAAAAGTTTGAACCATACAATGTTCAAATATAAATAAGGTTTGCCGACGTGACTCACAATGTATTAGCATTGCCTGATTTCTCAAGTGGCCAGAGTCAGCTTCAGGGATCTTTCTCTGAGGCTGTGTTCTCCCAACACATTGGTTAATGAACAATCGTTCTGTACCTGGGTATCCTGGGATTATTTTGTGTCATGATCTGCTCCACAGCAGTTATAATAATAATCTTTAGTGTCACAAGTAGGCTTACATTAACACTGAAATGAAGTTACTGTGAAAAGCCCCAAGGCGTCACATTCCAGCGCCTGTTCAGGTACACAGGGAGAATTTGGAATGTCCAAATTACCTAACAGCACGTCTTTCGGGACTTGTGGGAGGAAACCGGAGCACCCGGAGGAAACCCACGCAGACACAAGTAGAATGTGCAGACTCCACACAGACAGTGACCCAAGCTGGGACTCAAACCTGGGACCCTGGAGGTGTGAAGCAACAATGCTAACCACTGTGCTACCGTGTTGCCCACATTTGAAACTGGGCATTCTCTTGCTCTTTGGTAAATATAAAATTCATAGAATTCAAATCTCACAGCACAGAGCGAGCCCATTCAGCCTGTCTAGTCTCTTCTGGCTCTTTAAAAGAGCAGTAATGCTTCGTCAATAGAATCGTAGATACTTACGGCACGAAGGTCACTCCTCGTTGACAAGAATAGGATCGAGTCGAGTTATGAGGGTCAAATCCACAGAAGGAACAGGAAAGCTGGCAGAACCTATGAAGTGGAGGGTGCCAGATAAATTTGTAATATTCAATAACTATTTTGTAAAAATAAACTGTTGTGCTTCTACATCTTTCTCCAGTTTGATCTTCAACGAATTGTCATTTATTGTGATGCCAAGGATACGGAACTGGAGAGCTGCTGTGATCTTCCTAGCAACCCAGTGAGTAAAAAGTGAAGCATGCCAAAAAGGAAACAAATCGTCCTCACAGCTTTAGAGCTAATTTACATAGTTTTCCTCATATTCAACAAGTATTCTTTCAGGGAAACCATCATTATCTACAAAGCCCCATGCTTTCAGCCAACCGGCCAATCAGGACATTTGCTTCCGAAAGTATCTCCACTTTTCCATTCTCTATCATAGAACCATAGAATTTCTACAGCGCAGAATGAGGACATTCGGCCCATTGAGTCTGCACCCACCCTCTGAAAGAGCACCCTGCCGAGGCTCATCCTCCGCCCTATCCCCGTAACCTCACCGAAACAGCAGGTGCGGGATTCTCCGCACTGCGCACCACATTTCTGCCCCGACCCGCCAGCGGGACTCTCCGTTACGCTGGCCGGTCGATGGGGTTTCCCATTGTGGGGCAGCTCCACGCCATGGGGAAAAATCCGGGCACCGGCATAAGAGAGAGAATCATGCTGGCGGAGAATCCCTCCCCACATCTTTGGTTATCAGTGGGAAAAGTTTCAAAGGAATAATAGACAATAGAAAATAAAAAAATCTATTCCAATTTTTATTAACGTTGGTGGAAAATTGTTTTCATTTATATAGTTGGAAAAGATATGAAACCAACTACAGACTCCCTGGGTGGGATTCTCCCGCAACTGGCTGGATGGCCCGACGCCAGCGCCAAGAACCACTCCGGCGTCGGGCTGCCCGGATGTTGCGGAATCCTCTGGATTTCCGGGGGCTAGGCCGGCGGCAATGGCATGTTCTGGCGCATGCCAAGAACTGCCGCCGTGTTTCCTGCACATGCGCAGTGGTTTCTTCTCTTCAAAAATGAGAACCAGTCATGATGACCACGCCAGGGGCGCAGAGACGAGTATAGCCCTGGGCAGTGAGATACATGGCCTGGCACCCTAATCAGGTTGGCACTGCCAGGGTGCCAGGGGTCAGTAGCAGATTGACACTGAAGTGGGCACTGCTGGGGTCACTGAAGTGGGTATTGGCAAGTGCGCTCTGGCAGTTAGGTAACTATCCTCCATTGTGGGGGGGGGGGGAGTTCATATGTGTGGTGCGAGGGGGGAGGGAAAGGTCTGATGACAGCTTTGGAAAGGGGGAGAGCCCCAATGACAGCATGGGGGCGATGGTACAGAGGGTTGATAGTCTACCCTGATATTTCTGTAGTGGGGGGAAGATGGTACAGTTTCCCGATACTTCAGTGGTGGGGGGGGGGCGGTTGAACCCCATGACATTTCAAAGGTTGGGGGGTCGCCTTGAAGCTTCAGCGGGTGGTCCACTGTGTTCATGGGGGGGTTTGAGGGAACTTATTTTAAACTCAAATTGGGGCGCCCTTTAAAAATGGCAGCGCAGCCTCTGTGGGGCTGGCCTTTCTGCCTCTATCAGGCCCTGCCAGACCAGAGTGATGGCGCAAACCGTGCCTCAGACCTTCTCTGCGCTTAGTGCCAGAAAACCTGGAGAGAAACACGCAGGTTTTCAGCTAGACCCTGACACTGCCATTTTTGGGAGGAAATTTTACCCATAATCAGACAAAATGTCATGCTGACCCAAGGAAGAGGTGGTTTTAAAGCCGAGGTTGTAGAATAAGAGTTATAAAGAGACAGGCAAGTTTCAGGAGAAAATTCCGGAGTTTAGGGCCAAACAGAATAAGAATTAGGAATGGTACAGTGAAAGCAGTAAGGTGCGCCAGGAGGCCAGAGTTCTCAGAAGTGTAAAGACACAAAGAGATTCAAATGCAAGATGCAGGTTGGCAGTGTGAGATCAAAAAAACAGGGGGGACCTGAAAGGGGAATGGGGGAGGGGTGACGGCCTGGGCTTCCGGAAGCTCACCAGCAGGAAATCCCTCTAAGTGCAGCCGAAGCAGGGAGAAACTCTGAGGCCAAAAGAAATGGCAAAGTGTCATTGGAAGGATCAGTACGTTTGCAGATGGCACAAAGGTTGGCCGGGTGGTTAACAGTGAGGTTGAGTGTCTTGGGTTACAAGAAGATCGAGACGGGATGGTCAAATGGGCTGAAAAATGGTGGAATGAATTCAACCCTGAAAAGTGTGAGGTGATACACTTTGGAAGGAGTAATTTGACAAGGAAGTATTCAATGAATGGCCCAACACTGGGAGGTTCTGAGGAACAAGGGGATCTTGGCATGTTTGTCCATAGATCTCTGAAGGCAGAAGGGCTGGTTCATAGGTTGGTGAAAACAGCATATGGGGCACTTGCCTTTAAAAATTCAGGCATAGATTACCAAAGCAGGGAGGTCATGTTGGAGTTGTATAGAACTCTGGTGAGGCCACAGCTGGAATACTGTGTGCAATTCTGGTCACCACATTATAGGAAAGATATGATTACACTGGAAGGGGTGCAGAAGCGATTCACCAGGATGTTGCCTGGGATGGAACATTTAAGTTAGGAAAAGAGGTTGGATAGGCTTGGGTTGTTTATGCTGGAGCAGAGAAGACTGAGGGGGGACCTGATCGAGGTGTACACGATTATGAGGGGTATGTACAGGGTGGATAGGGAGCAACTGTTCCCCTTAGTTAAAGGGTCTGATAAGAGGGGACACAAGTTCAAGGTGAGAGGCAGGGGGTTTAGGGGGGATTTGAGGAAAAACCTTTTTACCCAAAGGGTGGTAACGGCCTGGAATGCACTGCCTGGAAGGGTGGTCGAGGCAGGTAACATCTCATCCTGTAAAAAGTACCTGAATGAGCACTTGGCACATCATAACATTCAAGGCTATGGGCCAAGTGCTGGCAAATGGGATTCGGTAGGCAGGTCAGGTGTTTTTCATGTGTGGCACTGGCGCAATAGGCCAAAGGGCCGCTTCTGCACTGTATTATTCTTTGATTCTGAGATAACGGTATGTTTATTGGCGCTGCAGCTGTCGCAAACCACCCGCTTAATGCGCCGCTCAGCGGACTTTAACTTCAGTCCGCTGAATCGCACCCGTTGTCAAGGAGGAGGTTAGAATTGGAGGGTGGGATACAGAGTTTACAGTGGGGCCAGCGGATAATGGTTTTGGTCTTGACTGTCTTTACCCATGTCATGGTGACTTGCGTGGTGGATTAGAATGTTGGCTGAGAGTGAAGGGAGTCCTTTCAGTGAAATATTCACTTTTGAGTTTTTCCTTTCAATAAATTTGATTATCTATGGTTTGCACCGAGATGCATGTCAATCAAATTGTCCTTATAGTTCTCGTCCACTCCTCCTCTATTTCTAACAACCATTTCTTTCTCGTTTGTTCCAGTGTCAGATTACACTCGCCACTCAAGTTCCTCAAGTGGAGATCTCAACAACACCACAACCACCTGCTGAGGTGGACAGTTCAAAGACCATTAACTGTTCCTGCCATAAGGGAGAGAAGGTATTTGGAGCGATTAATTGAATTAGACAATTGTCATTATTTCCCATGCCCAAAGCCAAAGGATAGAAGCAGGATAGTGGGTAAAATAACGCCAGAAAATGCTTGAAATAATCAGCAAGTTGGACAGCATGTGTGCAGAGAGAAACTGAATTGAAGTTTTGATGACTTTTTACCTGAAGGGTGAACGTTCTTTGGTTAACTTACAATAAATGGTAGCAGGCTGTGAAAGACCTGGGAAAAGACAGAGCGTTTTTGATTCTTGGCTTTTTCAAAAAGAAATCAATAGCAAATGATTAAACCAAGTATTACTTTGTGAGGACAGTGTTTTGAAGTCTCTCTCAAAGTAAACCACAACAAATTGTAAGTAGCACTGATATTCCTGGAAGTGAACGTGCCCTGCATTAGCAGAGTTTTCTATCACCTCTGGATTTAAATCTAGACCTGACTATTGCAATTGAAGTTGCCTCTCACCTTCTCTGCTGCCCTTGTTAAATAAGCTTAAATCAGTTTCAATCATGTTTCCTTTGTTGGTTCAGATTCAAAAAATGAACCAAAATGTAGTTTGGTGTGTAGTCTAGAAGAACAGGGAAAGAATTTTCACGTCTTTCTTTGAATTCAATTTATAATATAAACCCATCAATATAAAAAGTCACGAGGTTACTCTTATTTCAAAAGCTAATGCATACAGCAGTTACAGTACATGGTCTCTTACAAATGTTTCTCCACATTAAAGTGTTATTTTTATGAAAACTATTAAACCCTGACAGGTATCTTAATGTTTAGGTTAACATCTGCAAACATTGTGTGGAATTCTCCCATCCTGCCCACAATAGGTTTTGTGGTAAATGGGATTTGTTAGGCAGGTTGAAACTTTCCTAAAGACCGGTTAATGGGGGCCAGTTCGCCCACTGCCTGGCGGCGTGAATGTCATTTGCATTCATTTGCACCTCATGAAAACAGTTGTTTGCTTGAATCTCTTAGGTCTTCCAATCTCGCTCCACACCAGCAGGAAATCACGTCGGCCTCAAACCTGATTGAGAAAGAGTGGAATGCACAGACGGACCTGAATTCACTTGAGACTTTGAGTCCAAGATAAATGGTCTACCTGCCATAGTGCTGCGTTTCTCCTGTTATATTGAATGCCACTCTGTTGGGCAGACTGGGTTGTACCCTCCATATCCATACTGAGCTGGTCTTTATGGACAGCATTGAGTTGCAGGACTCATCGACCCTCCACTCCGGCAGACCAGAGTTTGACTGGATGTGGGGTGCAATGTAAGGGCGAGGGCTGATGAAGACAAAGATGAGCAATGTAGAAGGAGAGCTGTGCAAAGGCAGGAGAACAAAGGGTGAGGGGGCACGATGTAAGGCAGAAGGTTAAACAGTTGGATGAGCAAGATGAAGAATGGAAGGCAGAGGTAGACCAATGGGAGGGAAGATAAACCCCTCCCCTTGTTCAGCCAAGCCACAGTTCATAGTATAGGTAGATTGGCGATGATAAATTCCCTTAGTGACCATGTAATAGGCCTCAAGATGGGGAGAGGTCAGGTCTGAACGGGGCATTGAGGCATCATCAAAATCAAAGAGTTCAGGAGTCGGACAGGACTATCCGTGACCATCACTATTGGATCAAGGGTTAGAGAGGAAGCAAGAAGAATGATCGGAAGGAGGGAAACCTGAACATGATACTCCACCAACATGATTGGAGGGTTTTGTACAGCCCCGAGGGGAGGGCTGTATGAAATGCTCACAGATAAGGGGGTCAAAGGGATACCACATCATGTGCTGGAAGGAGATGCAAGCAGACTCCAGATAGGGTGGTTGATGTCCACATGGGGCAAGGACACCTCGCAAGTGATGGGATCGAGGGAAGGGTGGGAATATTCACCACAACTGGATCCAGAACAGGGATGGTTGCTGGGGAATAAGGGCTACCCACCTAAATGCCAGCTGATGGCTTTGGTGTGTCACCTTCAGACTCATACTGAGGAGAGGTATAATAATGCTCACAGCTCCACACCCTCCCTCACAGAGCAGCCTATAGTACTTCTGAAGATGTGACTCGGAAGGCTGGACAGCTCAGGTGGCTCTCTGTAATACACACTGGAGTGAGTTTCCTGCGTGATTGCAGTTCACAGTGCCCTTCACAACCTGGCTATGCAAATAGGTGAGCCCTCCCCAGAGGTCCTGAAGGTGGAATGTGAGTAACACAACAGATGGGATGGTGGTGATGTCAAAATGTCCATGAGAGAATGAATGCTGATATGTGCCCCACTAATGGATGAATGAGATCCATGAAGCGAATCACTGTTTGAATACATAATGGCATGAAAAGAGTTGGATAGTGGAGGGAGCTGAGAGAGCACTTCCTCTGGTGGAGCAGATGAGAAGATTCATGCTATTCCTGCACTGCGTGGTGCTTCTGGCACAGCTGCCAGCCATGCTGACCTCCTGGGCAATAACTTCCGAGACCGGAGAGGTGAGATTGGTGTCCTTCTTGGAGAGATCTCTTGGGTAGGTGACATGCCTCTGCACCCAGACTCCACAAATCAAAGCTTCAAGGACATGGTGGTTGAATCAGGGTGCAGACTTCTTCTTGAGGCTGCTAGCATTTTGCCTCTGAGTTCTGGACTTCCAGCATGGCATTGTGAAGACAGGTGGGTTGGAGAGAGTGATATAAGTGTACATGTGGAGCCCGGCAGCTGACAGTGGGTGGATGAATATGCCACTGGCCCATGAGTTGAATGCCACTTATGCAGAATTAAAGAAGCTCCAAGCACGGAATCGGGCGCATGTTCACATTATTTCAACCAGCAGGAACGGTGCTGCCAAAACTGCCCATCAATGCACTTAAAAAACAAAAAAGAAGAATGCTGTTCATTTATGCAGATGGAAAGACTTCAGATTGATTCAGATTTATGCTTCAGATTGATTTATTTATTCATTCCTCATTTCAAAAAGTGTAAGGTTTACCATGAGTTATAAGCGAGGAATGTTCACATCTCTTTTCCATGTTGCGAATTGGTAAGTTAATGATAACACCATGTAGTAATTAACGCTTCTCTCTAATGGTAATGTTTACTTCAGGTGGATACTGCCGACCAGACTTGTTTTTGTTCTGCACTGTCTGAAAGCAATGGCGAAAGACTGGCTACAGAAACGTCATATTCAAAACTACTTGCTGCTTGGAAATTGGAAAACCTCCTTAAAGTCCAACATTTTAAAATAAATTATATCTCTGGTACTTGATTGGAAAATAAAAGAAAGTTTATATTATTGCAACAATTTATGTACTGAATTTAGCAATCTAAAAATGCTGGGCACGATTCAACAAGACAAACATAAAGTGAAAGTGCTTTTTCGGGCGTATTTGGCAGTGTTTCTTGGGGGATGCAGTGCTTTTCAGCGGCACTTTGCCATTTATTTTGCCTTTGGAGGTTTCTCGGGTGAATACACATTTAGATGAGCCTAATGACTCTCTAGGCGAGATCAAGATCGTGCCGGGACTTGCGAGTCCGGTAACTCTCATGAGGTTATTCGCAGGCCGATTTTGGCGCCTACCGGGATTCAACCATTGTGTCCAGTTCCGAGCCGGCCGCCTGTTGAATGTAAGGATGAACAAGCTGAGCTCCTAACTCAGTAGGCCACACTCAGGTAGATATCCTGCACTGACACGCCAGCAAGACCGGCTCTTCGCAGATCAGGGCGCCATTGACAGTTTGAAAGGCTGCCCTGATCTCTAGATCACATTTCAGCACCACACCCACCCCCCAGCTTTCAGTATAACCCCCCACACTTCACCCCCCCCACCCCAAACCCTTTCTGTGGCCCTCCATCTCTCCCTCACCAATAATTTTATGGGCAACCTTGGGCCCAACCCCTGGCACCTGGAGACCTTGGCACTGCCATCCTGCCACCATGGCAGCACCCCTGCCAAGTTGGCAATGTCATCCACGAACAATGGCAATGCCAAGTCGGCACTACCAAGGTTCCAGGCTGGCAGTGCAAGGATGCCCATGTGCCAGGGGGAGTGCCAGGGTGCCACCTTGCCCTGTCCCCAACCATCCAGGGATCTCTAATCACCTGCAAAACCTCCCAAGATGCCATTACAGCTGATTCACATTTGAACGGCGCACAGTTGAGGCCTTGTCGGTGCAGGCGTTGAATCGTGGGCACCGGGTGAATTGGGTGAACGCATATTTAGAGAAGCCCAATGGCCCACTGGGCGAGTTCGGATTGCACTGGGCGTCGCAAGTCCAGTAACTCGCATGAGGTTTTTCACCTGGTGCGAAGGCCTATTTGGCATCTCCCAGGATTTGACCATCACTTCCTGACTCCAAGTCGGGCAAGACAAGGTTGTTGAATTATACCCAATAGCTCTTCCCTATTGACTGCAAGGATGAATTAACTGTGCTCCTAACTCAGTCGACTAGACAGGAGGTAGCTATAACATTCAGATACACAAATTCAAGAATATTGGGTGGGATTCTCCAACCCCCCGCCAGGTCGGAGAATCGGCGGGGGGCGGCGTGAATCCCGCCCCCGCCGGCTGCCTAATTTTCCGGCGCCGGAGATTTGGTGGGGGTGGGAATCGCGCCACGCCAGTCGGCGGGCTCCCCCCAGTGATTCTCGGGGCTGCGATGGGCCGAAGTCCCGCCTGTTCTATGGAGGTCTCGCGGGCGTATATTGAAGGTGGTCCCTTACCGGCGGGACCTGGCGGCGCGGGCGGGCTCCAGGGTCCTCGGGGGGGGGGGGGGGCGATCTGGCCCCGGGGGGCGCTCCCACGGTGGCCTAGCCCGCGATCAGGGCCCATGATCCGCGGGCGGCTTGTGCCACGGGGGCACTCTATTCCCACGCGCCGGCCGCGTAAACCTCCGCAATGGTCGGCGCGAAGGTGAACCCCCCTCCCCCCGTGCATGCACGGGGATGACGTCAGCAGCTGCTGACGCTCCCGTACATGCGCGGATCCGTGCCGGCAGGCGGAGTCCCTTCGGCCCCGGCTGGTGTGGCGCCAAAGGCCTTCCACGCCGGCCGGAGGGGCGCATACCACTCCGGCACCGGCCTAGCCCCTGAAGGTGCGGAGGATTCTGCACCTTTGGGGCGGCTGACGCTGGAGTGGTTCCCGCCACTCCGCCCCGCCGATTCCCGGGGAATCGCACCCCAGATTAGATGCACCCGAAGGAGGACAGATTACAAGTTGCTTTGTCTCACAGGAAGCTAATTGGCAAGATCATTGATTCCCATAAATAATCTCTTTCAAAATCATGAGAATAATGAGTTTAAGCTAAAAGCAAGTACCTGCAGAATCTGAAACAAAAACTGAAAATAATCTCAGCAGGTCTGACAACATTTATGGAGAGAGAGCAGAGAGCGAATGTTTTGAGTCTGGATGACTCTTTCTCAAAGAGTTTCAGCTTCTTTGGGTCAGTGGTAACTTGTTTCTGAATCAGAAGATTGAGTATTCCAAGTCCTGCTCCAGAAACAAGGGGCGCGATTCAGTGGACAACGCGTTTAGTGGGGTGTTTCTCTGTGGCTGCAGCACCGAGAAACACCTTGCTATCCAACAGCACTTTGCCATTTATCTTGCCCTCAGGTAGTTCCTCTCCGCCCAGGCCACACTAAAAAGGATTTTGTGCTGGAGAGCTTCAAGGCTGCTCATAGATCTGGACGCCATCTTGAAAGGCTGCCCCGATCTCCCCCCCCCCCCCCTCCTCCCGCCCTTTCAGGCCTGCCACACTCTTTTGACCCTATTCCAGCCTTGGGGAGGCCCCTGAGAACACCTCTCACCCCCCCCCCCCCACTGTACCTGGCAAGGCCAGACCCTTGGCAATGCCACCCACACATCATGGCAGTGGGAGTGACCCCTGTCCCCAACAACCCGAGGCCTCCAATGGCCTGGAAAACTACCCCCCCAACCCCCCCAAGCTGCTGTTATGACATTTGTGGAGACCAGTATTAAATGGCACCTTCGCAAGATCTCCCAGGTGCGGCTGGTGAGACCCGGATGCCAGCTGAATCCAGCGTCTAGGCTTTGGCTCACTTAAATATTCAGATCTGGATCACACCCAGTGAGGGCGAGATCCAGATCATGTCGGACGGAGCAAGTTGGGTATCCCCTGTATGGTTTCGCGCAAGGTGGGATTCCCGATTTGGGGCTCAGGCGTGATTCACCTGTTGCACCCAGATCCGCTCCGGTTGCAATGTACCTTCCCGTACCAGCCTCCCCGAACAGGCACCGGAATGAGGCGACTAGGGGCTTTTCACAGTAACTCCGTTTGAAGCCTACTTGTGACAATAAGCGATTTTCATTCATTTCATTTTCATTCATTTTCATTTATTTCATTTCATTTCATGTGAGTCACTGAATCGTGCCCAAGAGTATAAAATCTTGGTTAATATTTCACTGTAGTACTGGGATTGCTGCACTGTCAGAGTTGCTATCTTTCTGATAAAATGTTAAACTGAGGTCCTACCTTTGCACTCAGGCAGCCAGAGGAGCTCCAATGTTATTAATTTGAAGAATAGTGGTAGTTTCCCTGGTATCCAGGCTTAATAGTGATCTCTCATCTACAATACTAAATCAGATTTTGCAAGAGATTCTTTCTACAAGGATGTTTTTTCTCTTCTATATTTAAGTTTCCTCACTTTATACTACCATATCTTGTCCTATTAGGCTAACTGATAAGTCAATAATGTTCAGAACCTATTTGAGTTATTTTAGCTACTTCAGCGAGAAACTGTTATATATTTCCTGAGCTGATACCTATCCAATGAAATATTCTTTATATTCTGAGTATATCTGGTCAGATTAGCTTGTCATCCCTTTCTGCACTTCCCCCTATATGTCTGGCCATTGTTTATTTTATAGAGAATCCTTACCGGAGGATAGGCACCCGGAGGAAACTCACGCAGGCATGGGGAGAATATGCAAACTCCACACAGGCAGCCACCCAAGGCCGGAGTCGAACCCTGGTCCCTGCCACTGTGGGCACCAATGCTAACCACTGTGCACTGTGCTGCCCATTTTGAATCAAACCTGAACTAGCTGTTGCGGTCTCTATCTGATGTATTTCTAATATTTGTTTCTGAATAGCAATTTTTTCTGATACTTTGCTTCTGTTGCAATTTCCACAGGGCGATCTTGGTCTACCTGGTTTTCAAGGACCCAGAGGCACAAAGGTGAGTTTGGGTCGAGAGGACCAAGATTGTGACTTGTAATTATTTAAAGAGTTCTGTTCGGATTTTGCAGGATAATGTTGTATTAATAGACAAAGGGCAGGGTTTCCTGTGCCTTTGAGGTGTCGGAGATTGCCCGTCATTGGGCAGTGGCAGAATCTTTTGGTCCCGCCGATATTTACGAGGATTTGCGGGTCCTGTACCTTCCACCACAAAGGAACACACCATGGGGAAGTCACCATTGGAGGGACCAGAGCATCCCCCCAGTGGACATGGCTGCAACATTTTGGACATAGAAAATTTCCCCCCTAACGTGTCTGATGCAAAGTCCCTTCACTTGGGATAAGCAACAACATTTTCACCTCTGATATCCAAGTTGCAATCTAAAATTGGCTGGCGCGTTGGAAGCATGTTCCTTCTGTCAATTAAATGAATTCCATGTTAAATGAGTTTGGTCAATCCATAGTCACAACTCTCCACGACGAAACATTTGAGAGTAAAAGCAGAAACTGCTGGAAAACTCAACAGTGCTGGCAATATTTGTGGAGAGAGAGAGAAACACAGAGTTAACATTTTGAGTCCAATAGGACCCTTTTTCGGAACTGGGGAGAGGTAGAAATGTGATGGGTTTTGTGCTGCTGAAAAAGTGGTGAGGGGAAAGTGGAGCAAATGGAAGGTTAGGATAGGTTAGAGGGTGGGGAGTTAAATGAAAAATTGTCATGGAAAAAACATATAGGCAATGGTGATGATAGTATTAATGAAACAAACCATTGGTCTCGAACTGGTGTGAATGGCAGAATAAAGGCCAGCACTCTCTGAAAGCAAAACTTCTAAACAAGATACATACTAGCAGTTGGGGATTTAAAAAAAACAACATGGAAGACAGACAGAGTTTATGATCTGAAATTGTTGAACTCAACTGGCTGTAAAGTGCCTAATTGAAAGATAAGACGCTGTTCCTCCAGCTTGTGTTGGGCTTCACTGGACATTGAAGCCCATCGAAGACTGAATTGTGAGAATTCAAGGGAGGTGGTGAATTGAAATGGCATGTGACAGGAAGCTGGGGTCATGCTTGCAGTTTGGACAAAGGTGTTCTACAAAGCAGACATCCAGTCTGAATTTAGTCTATCCAATGTAGAGGATACTGCATTCTGAGCAGTGAATACCATAGGTTAAGTTGAAAGAGGGACACATAAATTGCTGCGTCGCGAGGAAGAAGTGTTTGGGGCCTTGGGCAGTCAGGAGGGAGGAAGAAAAGGGTCAGATGTTACACATCCTGCAATTGCATGGGTAGGTGCCTGGGGAATGGGATGAGAGGTGGGGAGTGACCACGGTGTCGTGGAGGGAAAAGCCCCTTTGGAATGCTGATAGGAGAGGAGAGTGGAGTTTGGTGATGGCATCATGCTGAACATGGTGAAAAATGTGATGGATAATCTTCCATATACAGAGACTAATATGGTGGATTGTGAGGGAGGGGAAAGGGGTGAAAGCAGATGCAAAGGAAATGGGCCTGATATGGTTGGAGGCCCTGTCAAGCACAGTGGGACAGAATTCTCATTTGAGGAATAAAGAAGATATTTCAAAAGCATAATTGTGGAGGGAATCATCATCAGAACCAATGGAGATGGAGAAGCTGGGAAAATGGAATAGAGTCCGAGAGGAAACAGGGTGTGAGAAAATGGAGTCAAGGTAGTTGTGGGAATTGAAACGAAAAGGAAAATGCTGGAAAATCTCAGCAAGTCTGGCAGCATCTGTAGGGAGAGAAAAGAGCGAATGTTTCGAGTCCAATGGGAGTTGGTGGGCTTGTATTGAATATTATTAGACAGCCTATCTCCAGAAATAGAGGCAGGACAGTCAAGGAAGAGAAGGTAAGTGCTGGAGACGGACTATGTGAAGCTCAGAGAAGGGGGGAAATTGGAAATTAAAACTGGTGACATTTTACAGATCTGGATAAGTGCACAAAGCGACATTTATCCAGTCAGCGATATAACAAAACATATTGTGGGGGGAGGCCTGAGTAGGACTGCTACGAGGAATGTTGCATATACCCCACAAAAAGACAGGCATAACTGGAGCCTGTGCAGATCACAATAGCTGCACCTTTTATTGGGAGAAAGTGGGATGGGTTACAAGAGGAATTGTTCAATTAGATCATTGGTTCAGCCAGGCGGAGGAGTATTTAGGTGGATGGGGATTGTTCAGGCCCAATGAAAAGCGGAAAGCCTTCTCCCACCCATGTTGGTGGGGGATGGAGGTATAGAGGGATTGAATGTCCATGGTGAAGTGGAGGTGGTTCGGGCCAGGAAACTAGAAATTCTTAAAATGACATGGGGCATAAGAATCACAAATGTAGATGGGAAGGGACTGAACAAAGGGAGAAAAGTGGAGTCAAGCTAGGAAGAAATAAGTTCAGTGGGGCAGGAACAGGCTGATATGATGGGTCTACTAGGACAGTCTTGTTTAGGATTTTGAGAAGGAGGTAGAAGCGAGCTGCATCGAATTGGGTGACTACAAGAGTGCCAAGGGCACATAGGAGTTGGCTGCAAGGGGGGTTTCTCCTGGGCTGGAGAGGCTCAGATCAGGGGTCTGTCCTGGGGTGAGGGTTGTTTGGCTGTTCTTCCCATCTGTAGCCTTTAAACTCTGTCTGTCAGTATCTCAAAAATAGTTTTGTGATAATAAGGTGAAACTATAGCCTAAACCCTTTAAACAGGCTGTCAGTATGCCAAGTTAAAAGATCTGTAAGATGAAGGTAAAAGTATTCCCTTTAATGTGGTGCAAACCTTTGATGTGATTTCAATTTCATTGCTCTTTAACCTTTTCTAGTCTGTTTGCAAGTGTAGAAGCCGAAAAGCTTTGTAGTGTATTTGTTACATTCAATTTCATGGACTATTGCCTTCGACAAGCTTCTCTGATGAACAGGTCCAGGCAATTTCAAAGGGAGGATTAAGATTGATTATTTATACAGCTCTGCAGCCATCTATTTTCTCAGAGGAACAGTGGTTTTTCTAACCGCAGTTTTTTTCAGAGGCTGTCTCTTTGTTCTCAATGCTGATTGTAGGGATGGTAATCACCCCCCCCCCCCCCCCCCCCCCCCCCCCCCCCCCCCCACCACCACCACCTTTCCATCCCTCGGACTACTAGATGCCAGGTTAGCATTGCCAGGGTCGGGGCCTGAAGGGGAAATAGCGGAGCAGGGTTGAAGGGTGGAACTGTGAGGGATGAGATAGGGAATGAGGGGGGGACTGAGGGAGGAGCTGAAGGGGGGATTGAGGGGGACCTTGCCAGCAATCCAGGGGGAGCACTGAAGCATCATTTTGACATGGGTTTGCCCTTTAAAAACAGAGCCCCGGTCTCGGAGGTGTGGAAACTGTCAGAAAGATTATTTCCTACCCCTCTCAGATCCAGGGGAAACTCTGGTGTGTCATTGAACGGCACTGAAAAACCGATTGAGGGTAAAATATTTTCTAAGTGCCACTGAATGCCACATCAATATCATTCTATGTGCCAGTTTTCCCGCTGGCGGGGACAGTTGTTGCGGGATTCTCCGTCGACGGGATCATCCGCTTCGCCGGCAGCACATCCACGCCCGCAGGTTTCCTGACGGCGTGGGATGGCCACAATGGGAAACGGCATTGGCTGCATGCCGGAATGGAGAATCCCGCTGCCGGTGGGGGCGCACTGCGCAGGAAAATGGGGCAAGTGGGATGGAGAATCCTGCCCTTAGTCTCCGATCGGGAGAATCGAACCCTTCATCACACATTTGATCCTGACATGGACTCGAATTGAATGTCAGTGAGTGTTGAGAAACTGGTCTTGATGCCAAGACAACATTCAGTCGAGAATGGCATCAAGGACTCTGAGAAAAGCTCAATTCAATGCGATTCAAAGGGGAAACCCTGAACACAAATTGTCCTTTTGTTGTCATTGAAAAACTGAGGTGAACGGCCAAGGTTTGTACATAACAAAAATGTCAAAATCCAGGTGAAAAGATGCACTAAATCAGATAGGTTGGTTGTTGAACCCTCTTGTCCCCTCCCTTTACACACAGACACATTTGCCTCCACCAAATGATAGTAATTGTGTCCGACTCCACTGGAAAAATGCTTGTGATGGGCCGATATAAACAAACCTGTGATTAGTTGCACAGTTATTGACTTGAACCTGAAAGCTTGTTTTTATTTCTTGCTGGCAGGGTGATACAGGAGCTTATGGTCCCAAAGGAGAAAAAGGAGAACCAGTAAGTACTTACATATTCAGTGGAAATTCTAAGTCAGTGATGGTAACATGGTGGAATAGCATGTTGGCGTTGGCGTCCTCAGTTCTGTCTCTGAGCTGGCATTTCAGTGTTGCATTGTCAGTTGAAATGTTGAACCTGAAAGCACCTTTTCACAAGTCTCAAATGGATGCAAAATAAAATGTGATATTATTCGAAGAGGAGCAGCGAAACCAAGTCTTCAGGACTCTTTGCAAGAATACCAGTATAAGGCGAAGACAACAATTCATATTGTATGAGAAGAGAGTGCTGATTGGCTGGCAAGTGTGCTCTGTTGTTTTCACCTTATATTGGTATTGTTGCAAAGTGATGAGTACACGATGAAAAGGTTTGACATGTCTGTTTTTTTCAGCAGTTTCTTGTTCAACCAATACCGGCAAAACAGAGCTGCTAGTCATTCATCTCGTAATAGTTTTATAGAGTTTAGCTGACACAGATGATTGCTGTGACTACCTCCATAATAAGTCACTGATGGTGCTTCATTGTTTCAAGGCATTTTGAGATGTTTCAGCGTGATTAGTTATGCCATGAAACTACTAAATGGCAGAAGATTTCAGCACTGAAAAAGGCCATTCAGCCCTTGCTCGGGTAATCTAAAACCTAATCTCACTGCTCTAGCCCAGCATCTTCCACTGCCTCAAATATTTATTATATTTCCATTTAAGGTGATTTGAACATTCCCCACTTAAAAACCCTCCGTGTGAAAGTAAAATGTTCTCCTTGCCGCTCCCATTCTAATTCTTTTACCAAACTAATGTGTGATACAATCACAGATAACGCTGAAGGAAAACTCAACATGTCTGGTAGCATCTATGGAGAGAGAAACAGAGGACGGGATTTTCCTACCCTTCCAGCCGGTGGGATATTCCAGACCCGCTGAACGCGACCCCCCTTCTGGGAATGATGGGTTCCCACTGGCAAGCTGGAAGATCCTGCTGGCAGCTAATGGCGAGCCATCTCCACCACTGACAACATGCCATGAGCGGATGGGGGCGGCAAGAATCAGAATTAACGTTTCAAATCATCCGTCTCTTCTTTGGAGCTGTTTCTAAATTCTGATTGTACCAGTTGTTCGCTCCACCTTCCATTAAATGGAAGAAACCATTAACAATTAAAAAACAAATATTCACCAAATAAATGATGCATGATGCAAATTGCATCAAAAGATATGCTTCATGACTAAAGTTTCATGTAGCCGCATCTTTGATCACATTTGGCAAGTGTTTCCGGGAGGTGAGATCAGTCCTCGGACTGTAGATCCCTGGCAATCCTTTCTCAGGCCTCCTCTTGCCATCAGCTGTCTTTGAAGAATTCTCTTCAATCAAGAGGTTCCTCCAAGTAGGTCTCTACTGAGCAGGCATTAATGTCTGTGATGCATTTCTTGAGGTAAGCCTTCAGGATGTCTTTGAAGCGCTTCCTTTGTCCTGCTCTTGTACAGGAGCATTTCTTGAACTGGGCAAAGATTTACTTTGGCAGTCGGGCTCTGACATGCTAAGCACATGTCCGGCTCAGCGGAGCTGATTTTGGATTATCATGGTGTCGATGTTGTGCTCTTGGCTCCTTCAAGGATGCTGATTTAAGTACACCTGTGCTCCCAGCTGATGCAGAGAATCCATCTCAGACATTATTGATGGAATCTCTCCATGGCCTTGACGTGGCATCTGTATGTAGTCCAAGTTTCTGAGCCTCATAGAGGAGTTTGGAGTACGCAAGGATCTGCACTGATGTCACAGTCATCAAGACTCTTGTCTTTATGCGTCCAAAGGAGGCACTGGTGAATTAGATATATGTTGGATCTCCGCATCGATGTCATGCTCCACATTTGGTAGCGTTTCTCAAAACAAATGGGAGCGATGACACATCCTTGCTTGACTCCAGTCTTGATCTCAAAGGTTCCTGTGTTATTTCTGTCAGTGGGGATTGTCGCAGATATCTTGTCATGGAGGAATTGGAGGCTGTTGATGAATTTCTCTGGACAGGCAGCCATTTACAGGGTCATCCATAGCACTTCCTGATTGACTGAGACAAAAGCCTTGGTCAGATCAATGTAGGCCATGTAGAGTAGTTGGTGTTGCTCCTGGAAACATCCTCTTGAAGTTACCAAGCAGTGAAAATCATGTCCTCTGTTCCATAGTTTGGTCAGAAGCCACATGGCTTTCGATAAGGATTTCTTCAGAGACTGGGAGAAGTCGGCTAGCGAGGATACAGGTGATGATCTTCCCGGAGAGTAGGGAGATTTCTTGGTAGTCCCCACAGTCCGCTGTGTCTCCTTTCTTGGTGGTGATGATGGCATCTCTGAGGTTGGCAGGGATCTTTTCTCCATCTCAGATTTTCATGAACATCTAATGGAGATGATGGGTGATCTCTTCTCCTCCAAGTTTGAAAATCTCCGCTGGAATCCTGTCCACTCCTGTGGCTTTTACATTCTTCATGTGTTTCATGGCAGCTTCGACTTCATCCAGGCTTGGCAGGAGTCCAAGATCACCTTTGATGGGAAGTTAGGGGATTTTTTCAATCACATTCTCATCTATGATTGTATCACGGTTTAGGTGTTCTTTAAAGTGTTCTCTTCATCGACGGCCGATGTTTTCTGTCTCCAAAGAGGGTTCGATCCTTACTCTGCACCAGTTTGAGTGGGTGTTGGGTCCATATATTGTGTTGGTGGCACTGAAGAATCCCTGAGTGTGCTGGTTGTCAGTGAGGAGTTGCAGCTCCTTAGCTTTCTCAGTGCACCACTGGTTCTTGATTTCCTTTGTACTCTGCCTGATTGATGAGCATCTCCTCTTTGTCTTGCTGGTTATGTCGTTTGCCAGGCAGGGAGAGCTTTCCTCTTCTTGTCGGATGAGGTCTTGGATGATGTGGTAATTCTCGTCAAACCAGTCTTGGTGTTTATGGTCTTTTAACCAGTGGTTTCTTCACAGTTTGAGATGATGGCTACCTTCAGCTTTTTCCAGTTTTCCTCTGCTCCATTAGAATGGACACTTTGGAGATTTCGGAGAAAACATTTTTGGAAGTTCACTGACACATTTGGCTCTTGCAGCCACTCAACATTGATGTTTTTCTGAGCTGTTTCTTTATTGTTCACTGCTTCTGGTGGAGATTGATGGAAATAGAGGAGCGGATGAGCCCGTTTCCTGTCCAACAGTCATCTGCACTAGTCATCGCTTTGGTGATGTGGACATCCTTTTGGTCTCGGGATCGGACGATGAGGAAGTCGATCATGAGCCAGAGCTTTGATCGTGGATATCTCCAGGAAGTCTAGAACTTGTCTTTTTTGTGGAACAGTGTGCGACAAGCTGGTGTTCCCTAAATTTGGTGAAATTCCCAACTCCTTCCTTTCCAATGGTTCCTTTCCAGGTTTGGGAATCCTTTACATCCCTTGTGTGGATGTCCCCAAGGAAGATGATCTTATCTTCCTCAGGAATATTGGAGAGTATGGTATCCATGATGGAGTAGGAGCCTCCTTTAAACTCATCATTGGAATCAAAGTTTGGGGCATAGACACTCACGAACGTTACTTGCTGGTTCTTGGCATGTTGTCGACAGAGGGTCATGAGGCACTCATTGATGCTAAGAAGGAGCTCTGAGAGTCAGTTGATGAGTTTGTTCTTGATGGTGAATTCAATTCCATGTGTCTTGGGCTGATCCTCTCCAGAAGAAGGTGCAACCTTCCATCTTTCCTCAGCTGCCCATCACCTGTACTTCAGGTCTCTTGCTGGGCAGCAAACACAATGTTGAAGTGCTTGAGTTCATGGGAAACGAGCAGTTCTCCGTTCCAGTCAATTGTTTTGCTCATTTTCCGTGAAGATTCACACGTTCCAGGTTCCAAAATTAAGTTTAACTTTGATTTTCTGACTGCAGGTATATGAGCTGGTGGGTGCAGTTTCCCAGTCAGCTTGGTGTCCTTTAGGACACCTTTTTTATTCGATATAAAGAATGCTGCCAAAATGCTCTAATTTCCATATTCCAACAGTGAGATGACTGAATCGACCACATGCCAGTCTGAAACTAGGGACTTCCAGATCTCATGCTCCTGTCCCCATTATCTCTCGCCATCGGGCTTGTCTGTGTGGAGAGTGGTGGTGTTGGTTTCATCTCGATAGATACCTGGTGTGGGGCATCTTTTAAAATGGCACATCAGCAGGCACAAGGTCCTTGACAGAGGGTAGGTCCAGTTCCAGTGGCAAGGGAACGTCAAAGACGGGGGGGGGGGGGGGAATCTCCCTCCGGCTGCAGCCTTTTTCACCATCGCAGCCATTAATGCAATGTGCGCATCTGCTGCCTGATCCACCATTGAGGACTTGTTTTGGATTGCGCTTTGTTTGGTTCCTCCCGTCCAAACTTTCCGTCAAGGGTGATCCTGCTGGGAGTTTCAGATTCCCGATGGCATTGCTCTCAAGATCAACAAAATGTTCAAGCCCTCCACTGCGACAAGGTGGCAATCCAAAGAAAGACTTATTTTAAATAATCCCCCTTCACCCATTTTCTTGTTGCTACACAATTTTACACCTATGTTTAAGAGTTAGTTACTCTCTGGAAAAATATCTGTTCAAAATGGAAGAGATTCCCCATAGTATCAGAACTCCTGATGAACGGTGTATACAGCTGCTTTAGCCATTTATGCCATCTCTTTCGGTGTCCACTGATCTGCCAACCAAAGTTATAGAGACATATTTCATGGAAATTCCAGATCCACATGTTTGACAAGTGCCTTCCCTTTAAAGGAGGCCTGCAGAAATTGAGAATGACCTGTGCAAAGTGGCCAACAAACCTTTGACAAAGTACCAGTTCTTTTATGATATAATTGAGAAAGATGGAACAGAATGGTCAGTTTAGGTGGGATATTTTTAAGTTTACATTAATGATGGCACTGGGAGGTAGCTTTACTGATAACCTTCTTTATATTCCAGGGCAGAATAAGCTCTACTTCACAAGGAAAAGGTGAAAAGGTAAGACTATTTTCTAGGCTGGGAAAATTCACTCTCAGATGAGGGTACATGTGTGCCAGTACATGTGAAAAAAATGTGTGAAAATGATTTGGATATAACTCTCCATTTTAATGCAAAATTGAAAACCATGAAAAATGTAAATTTGAAAACAATCCCAAAAGCAAAACTACGGTGGATGATGGAGGTCTGAAATAAAATTAGAAAGTGCTGGAAAAGCTCAGTAGGTCTGGCAGCATCTGTGGAAAGACAAACAGAGTTTAACGTGACTTCTTTGGGGTTTATGCTGTTGGACAAGTGGTGATGGTCAAGTGGAGTAAATGGGAAGAATAGGGATTGGTTAGATGCCGGGGAAGATTAAATGACAAAGATGTCTTGCAACAACAGGCAAAGGGAGTGATCACGGTTGTGTGAAAGAATCTAAACAATGGTCCCGAGAAGGTGTTAAGAAGATCAGTGTTAAGAAGATCACTTTGAACAAGCTCTACCTATCTCTATCTCCTTGGGCTGCATTTCGGACTCAAACAATGTGTGAAAGTAAGAAATTTGTATGAGGATCATCGGTCAAAATTGACTTCACGTATTTACACGTAACTTCTCCTGAGTCACATTGGGATGGAATTCACCAGCGCCTCTTGAAGCGAGTTTTTCCATGTGAAGGCAGCTCACCATGAGTTGCCAGTGGAATCTTGCGGTCCCACTGAAGTCGATGCTGATTTACATTCCTTGCCCATACCACTGTTGGGGAAAACCACAGCGGTGTCGAATTCAGCAAGACTGGAAGATCCTGCCCATGGGAAGAGCTGGAAACCACCCCTGCTTCCATTCATCTATCACCCCAGCTGTCTGTGCACAACATTGACAAACACTTCAATTTTTAAATTCTCACTCTGGTTTTGGAACACTTCCATGGCCCCAGCCCTCCCTATTTCTGTAACCTCCTCCAGCCATACAACTCTCTGAAATCTCCACTGATCTCCAATTCTGGTCCCTGACGCATTCCCAATTGTGATCACTACATCATTGGTGGTGGTGCCTTCAACTTCCACAGACCTAAACTATGAAATTCCCTCACTAAATTCTCTGCCTCTCTCTCTGTTTCTCCTCCTCTAAGACATAACTTCAATCCTATCTCTTTGACCAAAGTGTGATCCTATGTCACATTTTTGTTAATATTGATCTTGAAAGACACCTTAGACTCCTTATCACATTATGTAAATTAAATTTGTTGTTGCCAAAACCAGCCAGCACAGAACAACTTGGGCCAAACCAATAGCATGCACCAAGAGATGTGGGCTCAGTGTTTGGATGCTTCGCACATGGCACATCATCCTAAGCTAGCTCAGCATCATTTCTAAACCATAGCATGGGATAAGTCACAATACAGACGAGAGCTCTCCCTGGTAACCCCATTCTCAGAGATCCTTTCATATTTTTCCTTTCTCAAATATTTATGCCACAGCATATCCTTTTAAATGATATTTTGGTATCTGCCTCAATGTCTGCTGGTGATGTTGAACACTTTCTGTTCCCCCTTTCTGTCCCTCAGTAGCCACGGTGCCTTTTTCACAATTTGTAGAAGCATAAGTGAACCTCGTGTCGATAATTCACCCCAGTTGAGGCGTAGAAGCGCGGAGGTACCAGAGAATACCAGGATAGGCTCGCTAATGATAATGATTTCTGTAAGTGCATTCTGTAATGCGTTGATGTGGCTGACGAGGCAACAGAGAATTGCGATTCGGTGTGAAACCGGTGCCCACCACGATTTTGGCGTCAAAACCGATTCTCTGCCCAATCGCGTTTCCCGATTCCAGCATTCGCCAAGAGAGAATCCCGCCCCCAATGTTTTGGCCTCAACTACTTTCTATGGTAGTGAATTCCACAGGCTCACCACTCTCTGGGTAAAGAGATTTCTCCTCATCTCAGTCCGAGATGGTCTATGAGTTCTGACCCTGGTTCTGGACTCCCCCACCATTGGGAACATCCTTTCTGCATCTACCCTGTCTAGTCCTGTTAGAATTTTAGAAGCTTTTATGAGATCTCCCCTCACCCTTCTAAACTCCAGTGAATCCAATCCTAACCAACTCAATTTTTCTTCATATGTCTGTTCCACCCTCCCAGGAATCAGTCTGGTAAATCTTTGCTGCACTCCCTCGATAGCAAGAATATATTTTCTCAGATCAGGTGACCAAAACTGCACATAATATTTCAGGTTGGTCACACTAAGGCCCTGTATAATTGCAGCAAGACATCCCTGCACCTGTACTCGAATCCGTTTGTTCCAATTGACTTCTTTACTACCTGCTGCACCTGCATGCTTACTCAATGACTGGTGTACAAGGACACCCAGGTCTCACGATTGATGCAGGTAGGGCAATGGATGTTGTTTATATGGACCTCAGTAAGGCCCTTGACAAGGTCTCTCATTGCAGACTGGTACAGAAGGTGAAGTCACACAGGATCAGAGGTGAGCTGGCAAGATGGATACAGAACTGGCTAGGTCAAAGAAGGCAGGGAGTAGCAATGGAAGGGTGCTTTTCTGATTGGAGGGCTGTGACTAGTGGTGTTACACAGGGATCAGTGCTGGGACCTTTGCTGTTCATAGTATATATAAATGATTTGGAGGAAAATGTAAGTGGTCTGATTAGTAAGTTTGCGGACGACACAAAGGTTGGTGGAATTGCTGGTAGCGATGAGGATTGTCAGAGGATACAGCAGGATTTTGATCATTTGGAGACTTTGGCGGAGAGATGGCAGATGGAGTTTAATCCGGACAAATGTGAGGTAATGCATTTTGGAAGGTCTAATACAGGTAGGGAATATAGAGTGAATGGTAGAACCCTCAAGGGTATTGACAGTCAGAGGATGTGGAGGCTTTAGAGAGGGTGCAGAAGGGATTTACCAGGATGCAGCCTGGTATGGAGTGCATTAGCTATGAGGAGAGGTTGAATAAACTTGGTTTGTTCTCACTGGAACGTCGGAGGTTGAGGGGCGACTTGATAGAGGTCTACAAAATTATGAGGGGCATAGACAGAGTGGATAGTCAGAGGCTTTTTCCCAGGGTAGTGGGGTCATTTACTAGGGGGCATAGATGTGGAGATGCCGGCATGGGACTGGGGTGAGCACAGTAAGAAGTCTTACAACACCAGTTTAAAGTCCAGGTTTGTTTCAAATCACTAGCTTTTGGAGTGCAGCTCCTTCCTCAGGTGAATGAAGAGGTAGGTTCCAAAAACATACATATAGACAAAGTCAAAGATGTAAGACAATGCTTTGAATGTGAGCATTTGCAGGTAATTAAGTCTTTACAGATCCAGAGATAGGGGTAACCCCAGGTTAAAGAGATGTGAATTGTCTCAAGCCAGGACAGTTGGCAGGATTTTGCAAGCCCGGGCCAGATAGTGAGGGGTGAATGTAATGCGACATGAATCCAAGGTCCTGGTTGAGGCCGTACTCATGCGTGCGGAACTTGGCTATAAGTTTCTGCTCGGCGATTTTGCGTTGTCGCGCGCCCTGAAGGCCGCCCTGGAGAACACTTACCCGGAGATCAGAGGCTGAATGCCCTTGACTGCTGAAATGTTCCCTGACTGGAAGGGAACATTCCTGCCTGGCGATTATTGTGCGATGTCTGTTCATCCATTGTCGCAGCGTCTGCATGGTCTCGCCAATGTCCCACGCTTCGTGACATCCTTTCCTGCAGCATATGAGGTGGACAACATTGGCCGAGTCGCACGAGTATGCACTGCGTACCTGGTGGGTGGTATTCTCACGTGTAATGGAGGTACCCATGTCGATGATCTGGCACGTCTTGCAGAGATTGTCATGGCAGGGTTATGTGGTGTCATGGTCGCTGTTCTGAAGGCTGGGTAGTTTGCTGCAAACAATGGTTTGTTTGAGGTTGTGCGGTTGTTTGAAGGCAAGTAGTGGGGATGTGGGGATTACTTTGGCAAGATGTTCATCTTCATCAATGACATGGTGAAGGCTGCGAAGAAAATGTTGTAGTTTATCCGCTCCGGGAAAGTAGGGGGCATAGGTTTAAGTGCGAGGGGTAAGGTTTGGAGGAGATGTACGAGGCAAGTTTTTTACACAGAGGGTAGTAGGTCCCTGGAACCCGCTGCCGGAGGAGGTGGTGGAAGCAGGGACGATAGTGACGTTTAAAGGGCGCCTTGAGAAGTACATGAATAGGATGGGAACAGAGGGATACGGACCCCGGAAGTGTAGAAGATTTTAGTTTAGACGGGCAGCATGGTCGACGCAGGCTTGGAGGGCCGAAGGGCCTGTTCCTGTGCTGTACTTTTCTTTGTTCTTTGTTCATTGCTCATTCCCCTCTCTCAATCTATAGCCATTTCGGTAATATTCTTCCTTCTTGTTTTTGTTACCAAAGTGGATAACCTCACATTTAGTCACATTATTCAACTGAACCTCGTGAGATGTCGCAATGTGGATCTCGTCCTCACTGAGCATGATACAGATCATAATTTGACTAAATGATTCATTAGGCTCATTTAAATATGAATGAGCGAACAGCCTCCCCAGCGAGACCGCGCCATTATGTCGTTTTACATTGGTCCACACAAATGTGGACCAGGCGGAACAGCACCTGGGGGGAGGGGTCTCCCTGGCTATTAAACCCTGAGTGGTCGAGTACATGTCAGGATGATACCCTGGCATTCCCATTGGCACCACGGCACTGACAACCTGGTATCTTGGGTGGCACTGCCAAAGTTACAGTATGGCAGTGCCAAGGTACCCAGGTGCCAGGTTGCTGATGTCAGGGATCGGCCCGGGGGTGCCTAGCCCTTAAGAGGTGGGATGAGGGTTGGGCTTCATGGACCCCGGAAGAGATACGTTGGCTGTAGTGGGGTGGGTCAAAGAAGGTACAGTGGGGTGGCTGACGGGATTTGAAAGATCGGGGCGTTAGTGCAGGGACTTATGTAAGTCCAGCCTCAGCACGGCATTCCTCGCCGTGGCCAAAATAACTCAGCAAAGTACCACTAAATAGCACAATGTTTCTCGACGCTACACGTGCCGATAAACGCCCTCTAAACGCACCCAAAACGGGAATCTATTTTTCTCCCATTGAATCGGGTCCATAAAATATTGTTAATGGGGTCAAGTTTATTCCCATTATAGATACCAGGATGATTCACATGAAGCTAAGAAGCAGAAATAAACTATTGGGAGGCTTGGTGGGGTGGGGGTGGGGAGTTGGGGTGGGGGGGGACGATGATAGATGATGACAGTAAACTGCTGCATTTAGTCCTTTTATCATTCTTTGAAGATTTGAACAGCCATTCTCCAATGTTTAGAATTATACAAATTCTTAAGGAGCCAGTTAAACGTTTATAGTAATTGACACTGAGACCTCTAATAGCAATGCTGACTAAGTTGTTCTGGCTGGCGTCACTTACAAGCTGTTTTTAACACTGGAATAATTCTGGCCTGATATCTGATGCTCGTTCCAGCCCGAAAACACTTACTTCATAAAATTTATAAATGAATGCTTAATAACCTTAATCCAATCTCACCACATTGGTGTTGCTCTCCAGGATCTAACTAGCTAAACACTATGCATTGGTTGGGTTGAGTTGTCAGGCCCCTGCCTTGTTTGTGAGCCTATCTCTGTACTCAGTCTTGAGCCTATAAATCGAGGCTGATGCTCTAGTGCATTGGTGAGAGAGAGCTGCATGGTCAAAGGCACTGTTATTTGAGTTACATCCAATCAAAACCCATCTCAATTCGACTGGAGATTAAGTATTTTCCGGCATTAGTTGAAGAGTTGAAGTGAGGTGACCAACATTCATCCTTTAACAAAAACCAGAGTGATGGGATGTTCACTTAATTCACTGTTAAAGTCGCATCCTTGTGTGTACAATTAACATCTATTTTTCCGACACGTACATGATGACTCTGTTTGAAAAGTATTTAATTGGTTATAAGATTGTTCGAGCCTGCAAAGGAGATAATATGCTATATAAATGGAAATTTGCTTTTTCCAACTGTTAATTTATACTTATTTTGATATTTTGTTCTCAATCACTTGGCACCAGCCTTATCCCATTGTTATGATCTTGTTAGGGACAAGTAACACTTTATTTAAAGAAGACAAAGTTTGAAATCCCAGCAGGAGAATAAAGCTGCAAAATGCAATGGTTTTAAACAAACAAATTAAACTTTACTGTACAAAGTCAGAATTGGCAACATGTATCTTAGAAGCTAAAATTAAGAACTAACATGACATTAGTAGAATTGCCAGGATAACATGTGTTGAACACACCACTGTACATTAAGTAGCCGATGCGATCAAGGTAGATTCTACGGTTTCTGAGCAAACCTCCCAGGTGTCAGTGACCGTTGTGCATCACAATATATCAGGCGCGATTCTCCCAATTGGCTCCCACCAGCGGGAAAAGCAGAATGATTCCCGCTGGTGCTCGGAACAACCTCAACATGTCATTTGATGGCACTTAGAAATCAGCTCAGTCGGGTTTTCAGTGCCATTCGATGGCACACCGGGGTGCTCACTGGAACTAAGAGGGTCGGAACCTAATCTCTCTGTCAGGTCCTGCACCTCAGAGACTGCAGCACCATTCCTAAAGGGTGCCCTCATCTCAAAGTGCTGCTGCAGTCTCCCCCCCACCCCATATTGCCGGAACGACAACCCCGCCCCCACCCTAGTTATTGGCAAGCCCCTCCCTCATTCAGTACCCCCAGTCCCCCTCTTCAAACTCCCTGATTCCTGCCTTATCCCCTCATTCCCCCACTAGGCCCCGCCCCTTGACAATGCCAACCTGGCAAGTTGCAGTCCAACTGGTGGCAAGGGGGTATGTGCCCTCCCTATAATTGCCTACAGATTGCCAAGGAAGGTCCTTAATGGGAGATGTGGGTCAACGGGACTTGTGCTGCGCTGGAGGGACTCAGAGCTGGGGTCTTTACTGGGATGAGGCTCGTTTAGCTACTCTACCCATCTTCAGCCTTTAAACCCTTTAAACAGACAGTCAGTAGCTATCAATTAAAGTTATCTTATAATGAAGTAAAAGTTTTCCCATCTGTTCACCTAAACCCTTTGAGAAGTCTGCCAGTATGCCAAGTTTAAGATCTGTAAGACAAAGGTAAAAGTTATCCCTTTAATGTGGCGGATGATAGAAAAGAGTTCATGTTCCCCACAGCTTAAGTTAGAATTAGAATTTTAATTGTTTAATAGACCACACTGATTGTTTGATAGACAGCACGCACACACATATATATATATATATATACAGCTGACATTGGAATTGGAGGATAAGTGATAGTAGAACACTATAAAATTGAAGTTGATGATGTCAAGACTTGCTTTTGAGTTCTTATTAAAGAGATACTATTGGAGATTAACAATGATAGCAGAGGATGGTTCCTGCTGATAGGTAAAAAGGATTGCATACTAAGCTTTCTTTGAATGATAGACTATTCTGAATTCTAACCTAAAAGAGTGATTTCGATAAACTAGGAAAACAAACGTCTGAATCTAAGAGTTGGGGTATGACTATCCACCATTGTTTGATGAGTGTCAACCCTATGACTAATGGAAGAATGACGTTACCATTTGGACATGGGTTTATGTCCTTGCCCAAGAAAAAATGAATGGCCTTGGTATTTTTATTCCCATACAAAAGCAAAATAAGATGCAAGGTATTTGGATCAGTTGGACACAGATGAAGGTTTGGATACATCATTAACTTTCATGGATATAATTCACCAAAAGGATGACTTTTTAAGTGCTTATGAGGCCGGGCAGATTTTGACAGATTTGCAAAGTCAGAGGATACCTCCATAACAGAGTATATCATCAAATTCAGCAGAAATCCCTCAGCCAATACTGGCATTTAAATTATTGGACTGTGCTAAACTTATGGCAGTTAAATTTGCAGAAAGACAAACCCTATTAGAACAAATGTCAGAGGCTCTAAAAAGGCAAACATTCCTTCGCGGCAACATTCATGACACAAATAGGCCGATAGGTGATATGACAGACTTTGGAAGAGACAATGTTAACCGGACGGCAAGGTGGTGTAGAAACAGGCTGCAAGTGTCAATATGGAAGAAGATTAATAACTACAAATAATGAGGAAAGAATCACCTTTAACAATAATGGCACGAGAAATGAATTGGGATATTTCAACAGAAAATGAATTCCAGAAAAGTCCAGGGTGGGTCAATTGTTGTTATTAGGTGTGATTCAAAATTCTATTGTGTAATAAACTGTCCAAAGAGATATGATGGGGTATTTGAAACCAAGCATCAGACAGAAAACTCTGAAGAAGAAGAGGACGAAGCAGAAGAGGAGTGATATATTGATCAAAGCAAAGGCATTGTCATAGTAATGAGGAGTTTCAGTCCAGTGATGAATGAGCTGATCCGAGTCCTTCAATTGTGCTGTATTAGACAGCAATGTACATCTACAGTATCTGGAATAGACTTGTTGAAATGTTACCTGGATTCTTTTAAGTGACAAGGAACAAGGTATTTTTTTGTAAATTTAGTGTACCAAATTCATTTTTTCCAATTGAGGGGCAATTTAGCATGGCCAATCCACCTTCCCTGTACATAATTGGGTTGTGGGGGCCTAACCCACACAAACACAGGAAGAATGTGTAAACTCCACACGGACAGTGACCCAGAGCTGGGATTGAACTTGGTACCTCGGTGCTATGAGGCAGCAGTGCTACCACTGCTCCATCGTGCTGCCCTTGATTGGAACAAGGTTAAGGAATTTGGAAGTTCCATGACTTTCAGATTTGGGGATGATAATACCAATGAAAAGAGTAATGATTCCTTGTAAAATCACCTGAAGGAATAATTGATTTAGCACAGATGTTGTATCCGGTGAGATAACTTTACTATTGAGCTGACCCCCTACACCATGAACCTTTATGCAATAACCTTTTACGTAGCACCTTATTAATTATTTTTTGGAGATCTAAATATAGTGCATCTACTGGTTCCCCTTTATCCATAGCATATGTGCCTCCCTCAAAGAATGCCAATAAATTGGTTAAACATGATTTTCCTTTCACAAAAACATGTTGACCCTGCCTGATCGCTTTGAATTTTCCCAAGTGCCCTGCTGGAGCATCTTTAACATTGGCTTTTGATGTTTTCACTATGAAAATGTTCAACTAATTGGCATATTGTTTTCTACTTTCTGTCTTCCTCCCTTTTTGAATAAAGGAGTTACGTTTTCTATCTTCCAATCTAATGGAATCTTCCCGAATGTTGGGAATTTTGGAAAATTTTAATCAGTGCATCAACTATCTCATTAGCCACTTCTTTCAAGACCTTGGGGTGAAGTCCATCAGGACCCAGGGATTTATCATCTCGCAGACCCAATGCTTTTCTCAATGTTACTTTGCTGATAATTGTAATATTCCTGAGCTCCACCTTCCCATTTACTGATTTACAGCTATTTCTGGGATATTACAGGTGTCTACCACGGTGAAGATAGATTCAAAATATCTGTTTAATTATCCACCATTGATTATTTCTATTACCAGTTCACCAGATGCCTTTTCTATAGACCACTGCTCACCTTGTAGTTCCTTTCTTATTTAAATATTGATGCAAACTCTAACTGTCCACCTTGATATTGCTGGTTAGCTTTATCTCCAATCTACTTTTTCCTTCCTTATCAATCTTTCTGTCATTCTTTGACGTTCTTTATATTCTTTCCAATTTTTTGACCTAGCACATGTTTTTGTGAAAATGTGTGTTTTTTTCTTTGCGCACTGTTTAACTTTTTTAGTTAACCACAGATGATGGTCTCTTCCCTTGGAATTATTTGTTCTTAGAAGAGTAATTGGAAAAAATGAACTTAGGTCATCCCTCTCTAATGTGCTAGTGCCATCATTAATTAACAGAGCCACTCCACTACCTGTTCTGAACTTTCTGTTCTTTCTAAATGTTACACACTCTTCAATATTCAGGTCACAATCTATCATCCTGCAGCTGAGTCTCTACAATGGCTATCAATCATACTTATTCTTTTCTATTTGTACCATCAGTTCATCTATCTTGTTTTGAATGCTACCTGCATTCAGATGCAGAGCTTTAAGTTTTAGGCTTTTATTGTTTTTGTAGCTTCCAACCTTATCTGACAATCAAAGACTGTGAAATGTAAATAATCTTTATTATCACAAGTAGGCTTACATTAACTCTGCAATGAAGTTACTGTGAAAAGCCCCTAGTCGCCGCATTGTGGTGCCTGTTCGGGTACACAGAGGGAGAATTCAGAATTCTCAGCTGGTACGGGAATTGAACCCGCGCTGCTGGCTTTGTTCTGCATCACAAACCAGCTGTCTAGCCTCCTGAGCTAAACCAGCCCTGCTCGCTGAGCTAAACCAACCGTGAATTTGATGAACGCTAGTCTTTCCTTGTCAAAAAAAAACTTTTCAGAAATTTAATTCAATGGTTAACAGAGGTTGGAAGACCAAAAACCAGCTGGAAAAAAAAAAAAACCCTACTGGATTTCCTAAATCTCTGACACATATATTGGGGCTTTTCATCAAACAAATGATAATTGTCTGCCATCATCGCCAGAATCATCAAGAAAGGAGAAAAAGCAGACTGTGGGAACTACTGAGGAATCTTCATACTCTCGATCACCAGGACGATCATCACCCAAATCCTCACTAGACAGGTTCTCAAGGTCTCTGAAGAAATCCTTTCAGAAAGCCATTTAGACCTCCAACCAAACTATGGAACAATAGACATGAGTTTCACTGCTCAACAATTTCAAGAGTAATGCCAGGAGCAGCATCAACTACTGTAAATGGCCTTCATTGATCTGACCAAGGTTTTTGACTCAATCAGTTGGGGCCTCACGGTAGCATGGTGGTTAGCATCAATGCTTCACAGCTCCAGGGTCCCAGGTTCGATTCCCGGCTGGGTCACTGTCTGTGTGGAGTCTGCACGTCCTCCCCGTGTGTGCGTGGGTTTCCTCCGGGTGCTCCGGTTTCCTCCCACAGTCCAAAGATGTGCGGGTTAGGTGGATTGGCCATGCTAAATTGCCCGTAGTGTAAGGTTAATGGGGGGATTGTTGGGTTACAGGTATACGGGTTACGTGGGTTTAAGTAGGGTGATCATTGCTCGGCACAACATCGAGGGCCGAAGGGCCTGTTCTGTGCTGTACTGTTCTATGTTCTATGTTCTATGTGCTGTGGAAGACATTGTCAAATGGTGGCTGTGCAGAGAAATTCATCAACATCCTCTGACTCCTCCTCAACAAGGTGTTGGTGACAGTCCTCACTAGCAGAAATAAGACAGAAACATTCAACGTCAAGACTGTAATCAAGCAGGGATGTGTTTTTGTCCCTACTCTTTTCTTCATCTTCATCACCAAGATCCTTCACTTTGTCAAGGACAAGCTGCCCAGTGGAATGGACATCGTTTATCAGATGGATAGAAAAAATAACCCGAAAAAAGAAAACAATGCTGACATCGCTTGTGGAACTTCAGTGTGTGGATGAAAAGGCCTCCTCCGTTCTCTCAGAAGAAAGGGCAGCACGGTAGCATAGTGGTTAGCAGAAATGCTTCACAGCTCCAGGGTCCCAGGTTCAATTCCCGGCTGGGTCACTGTCTGTGCGGAGTCTGCACGTCCTCCCCGTGTGTGCGTGGGTTTCCTCCGGGTGTTCCGGTTTCCTCCCACAGTCCAAAGATGTGCGGGTTAGGTGGATTGGCCATGCTAAATTGCCCGTAGTGTCCTAAAAAGTAAGATTAAAGGGGGGGTTGTTGGGTTACGAGTATAGGGTGGATACGTGGGTTTGAGTAGGGTGATCATTGCTCGGCACAACATCGAGGGCCGAAGGGCCTGTTCTGTGCTGCACTGTTCTATGTTCTATGTTCTAAAGAGCATCTCCAAACCATGCTTGACACCTTCGTATAAGCATACCAAAGAATTAGTCTCAGCCTCAACCTAAAGGAGACTGAAGATATTTACCAACCCTCACAATGGCAAGTTAAGTTCCAGTCTCAGACTGTCAAGCGGGCTATGAAAAATATGACTGCCGGGAGACATGGCTTGCTTGTTTCTTCTTTAGCTGTCCGACGAACACCCATGCCACCACTGGGCTTGCAATGGCAGAGTTACTAAGGGAACGACAGCTCGGAACGTGCCTCAGCCTTGTTTTTCCTGATGTCAGTGCGCGGATCTGCCAATGACAGGAACGCTCCAGGATGGACTCGCAACTGCGCATGCAGCTGTGAGCCTGTCTATCTTCGGAATATCGACATCAGAGCTGCATGGATCGCTGCCGTGCTCCTCCGGACAACAGGTCTGGTCTCTGACTCAGTCCAGATGCAAGGGGATGAAGCAAGCCGCCACCTGGACCACATCTGGGGCCGCACATAGTAACCAGGGGGACAGGTTCGGGGTGCCCTGACTCGGGTCCGTGCGCAATCCCCCTCGCCACCCAGGGGGCCCTCTGAGGCACCGCCGAGATCAGAGCACCGCTCGCCGTCACCACCGTCTGCCGGGCACTGGGAGGCTGAAGTGCCTGATGCATCCTCAGAGCCATCCAACAATGATGACGACAATGACTCCAACATGGACACCGGCTTGCTCGATGACAGCATCCAGGCACCTTCGGTGCCAACACGTTTACCGGCCGCGACACTCCCACCTCGACGATCTACATGGAAACAGCAGTCGCTGGTATGCTACACACCTTCCAAGTCGGCCTTACCACTGTCGGACCCACCATCTGCTCCCCAAGCAGACAAGGAAACCTCTACCTCCACCTGAGGCTGCAGACGTTACTCCAGACTTAGGGGGGAGGGATGTTATAACCCCCCATGGCCAAGCACTATGTTTAATCCGATTCCACTGCTACACCATGGAATATGAACTCCCCCGGTAATTGAGGGGGTGGAACCTCCCTCCAGACTGGGAGCTGTTTCACAGTATATAAACCCCAGCCTGAGTGTAGGTCGGGACGGGTGTTCCTTAGGCTGAGGAGTTGTAGTACTTGTGGTTGTTGTGTAAAATATAAATAAACATTGTTCTTATACAGCCTACCGTGCATTCCATGAAGTCTGTTCCTTTGGCCATTATAATTAACACACCAGTTTCTGTTTGAGTTGCAGCCCACGTTGAATGATGCACCAAATTGTGAGTCCATGACAACAGGACAAATCTGACAGAACGGCTCTCCAGTGGAATTATCTCTGCCATTATGATTCTGAGTCTTTAGGTCGAGAAACATTCATACCCATTATATGGCATTAGCAATGGACAAGAAACAGATAAAAATTAATGAATAAACTTCAGCCAAAGTGAGGGTGGGAGAAGTTCTGAGGAGATTCCTGGTCATTATATTTCTATTAAAACCATTTTCATATTTGGAACATCATTGCAGTTGAAATTGCATTGCATTGCATTGCAGTCCAGTACCAGCCTCCTCGAACAGGCGCCGGAATGTGGCAACTAGGGGCTTTTCACAGTAACTTCATTGAAGCCTACTCGTGACAATAAGCGATTTTCATTTCATTTCATTTTCGAAAGTACGAATTGCACATTTTCACCTACAGGGCCAATTGGCCATTTGTGCATTTTCAAGAAAATAAATGATGTACTTCCAGTCTGACCTGAGGAAAGTCCCTCTTTCAAAATAAAGAATGGTAAAACACTCCAAGTGGATAACATCTGATGTTTGAAATGAAGCTGATGTTTACTTAGTCCTGGAGGAGGACAGCTGTGTGTCAGGAACAAGTCACTGTTTGAACTCTTCTGCCCTGCGACATTCTTAAAATGCTGCTTCAAACTCAATTGCATTTTTACAGCCACTACGTGGAGCTTTTAGCATTTATTTCTGGCAATCAGTAGCCCGAACTAAAACTGGTTGTTACCATGCTTCATGTTTTTGAAAGGACTACGTACGATGACCACAGTGAGACAAAATGATATACAATCAGCGTTCAAATGGATACAAACAAGCCAAAATGAACAGATAGGCATTTAAACAGTAGAGCCTTTTGACCTCGATTCCTCATTTTTAGGATTCCTCCGGTGAACTTTTCTTAATTTAAAAAATAATAATTTGTTCTTTGATGATAACAAGTAAATGCATTACATCAATGATATTCAGGAAATGTTTCCCTGAAGTATTACCTCAAGAAATGCAATGGAGACGTCAACGTCTGGGAGACCGTTACTCAGAAGAGACCTGCTTGGAGGAAGTTCCTGATGGAAGAGACACAATTCTTTGAGGCCAGGAAAAGAAGGCCGAGAAAGGAATACCAGCAATCGAGAGTCCAAGGACCGATCCCACCTCCTGGAAACACCTGCCAAGTGTGCGGTTGAAGATGCGGCTCTACGATCAGGCTCATGAGCCATGCAAGGATGCACAGAACCCATGTCCAGTGACATGGAGTGTCTTAGATGGACAATCGTACTTGTTAGTGAATGATCACCGAAGAAAGACAGGAAAAGTACCAATCCATCAGTCCACATGACCATGAGATATAGGAGCAGAATTAGGCCATTCGATCATGGCTCATCCCCATTCTCCTGCCTTCTCCCCATAACCCCTGATCCCCTTATTAATCAAGAAGTCCCTCGCTCTCAGCACTGAAAGGGAGCATGGACTGGAAACACGACCAGAACACTTGTGGCATGAATTTTTGTAAAAACAAAAGCGTTCCGCGCCTGAGCCCTGATTCCAGAAGTCCTGCTTCAAACCCCAGCACCCACCCACCATTTCACCTGGATTGGGGGGACGTGGTGGGGAACTGGGGGAGGTTATATTGGCAAGGATGTGGTTCCAGGGGGCAGTTGCTCACTTAAAGGTGCCATCTGTGTGATGCAATTATCTTCACCCAGGTTTTGAAACTGGACTCATGGTGTAGACATTTGAAGAGAAGGGCTGAAATGCTCTGTCCGTTCCCACTGACAGGATACTCCGGTCCCGCTGACAGAGACCCCTCGCTGCGGATAGTGCGAACAACCTGAAAAGCGATTGACAGCGGCGGAACTGGAAGATACTGTTGTAGCGGCCAATGGGGGGGGGGGGGGGGGGGGCTGCCTTCACCACTGCAAAATACACCATGGGCGGGGGGGCAGAAAATTCTATCCAAGGCCGCAACAGAGCTCTCTGAAAAGGTCAGGAAACCTTTTAGGGAACTAAGGTACACATTTACACAGGTTCAAAACATTTAATTTAGTGCCACAGAACTTCCACAAATTCTAGCATAGGTGTGTGGCTGACACCCAAGGGAGATGGAGGGTTGTACCTATGGCATTGAAAGGTAGGTGCATTTGCCCCTCATGATGACTCAGGGACCCAGAGGGCGAATGTGAGAGAAGGAGGGAAGAGTACACATCATGACAAAAGAAGCTGCCAAATGGCGATGGCACCTTTGCGCATTCCTGTCATAGAGGAGCATGAGGGTGACCAATATGAGGCCAGAGGGAAGGGACCAGATCAAGAGTTAGAGGGAGCACAGCACTAACCTGGAAGGAAGAGGACAACTAGGTTTTAGCCTGAGGCAAGAGTCCACCAACTACAGAGGTCCTATCACAATATGATAACAGCTAAAGGCGGCTCAAGTCAAGCTGTCATCTACATAGATGCCATTGTCCAGCAGGATCCCGAACCACAATCTGCCCATGCTCATGCCCTTTGATTATCTTCCACACATCACCAGCATCCAGTTTCCGGAGTGTGTGTCATCTGCAACAGGCAGTGCTAACAGAATCCTCTACCACCTGGAAGACAAAGGCTTCCAATGTCAGGGAGACCACGCAGGCACGCTTCCCTGGAGTATACAGGGCATCTTGACATACGGAATAATGACTTAAACAACTGTGTACTTCTCACTTACAGATGAGTGGCTTCAACACAGCACTCATACTTGAAGTGTCCCAATTGCAAGATTTCTCTGGCCATTAGGATTCCCTTTTACCGCTGGTAGCGTACCCTAGCCCATGGGTTTCCTTGCGGCATGGTCTGGCTTCAATGGGAAATCCCATCGACAAACGGTGGGAAGAGAGAATCCCGCCGCCAGTGAACGATGCGCTGCTGAGAAACACGTGGCTGGGGTGCCGGAGAATCTAACCCCATCTGATCTTTGAGTCCGATCATTGATCCTCCCTTAAAGACAATCATAGAGGAACAAGACTGTAAGGTGCATCTCAATTTGGTGTACTACTACCTGATGTGAAGGTTTGGAGCAGGAATAGCTTTTGACTATTGGTCTTGCATGGGCTTGTTGCTGATGGCATCAATGGGAGATAGACTTTGACATGCAGTCTTCAGAACCATCTACATTTTGTCAACATTAGTACAGAAAAGCAGACTAGAACATTTTTCACTACAGTGACATGCATTACAAAGGTGCTCATTTGTGATGTGAACAAAATTATAGGTGGCGAATCACCAGCCGCCTTGCACCCACCGCCAATCATGTTATGTCTGGGGAATTCTAGGAGAGACCCGCACGGTTGGGGCAATACGGTAGCACAATGGTTAGTACAGTTGCTTCACAGCTCCAGGGTCCTAGGTTCGATTCCCGGCTTGGGTCACTGTATGTGTGGAGTCTGCACCTTCTCTCCGTGTTTGCGTGGGTTTCCTCCTGGTGCTCCGGTTTCCTCCCACAGTCCAAAGATGTGCAGGTTAGGTGGATTGGCCATTCTATATTGCCCTTCGTGTCCAAAAAGGTTTGGGGTTACTGAGTTATGGGGATAGGATGGAGGCGTCGGCTTAGGTAGGGTGCTGTTTCCAAGTGCCAGTGCAGACTCAATGGGCCGAATGGCCTCCTTCTGCACTGTAAATTCTATGATTCCATGAAATGGATTTGAGTCAGGCACCGAACAGTTTCCGATGCTCCCGGCCCGCTCCAGCTGGAATTATCAGTTCACACCCTCGCTGCGCGTGAACCAGATTACCATATTAAATCCTGATTTAAATATGCAGGATTTCTTTTAAGCTGGATTCTCCCGGCTCCTGCAATTTTCCCACCACTGGCGCAGCATGAAGCTGGCTCGAATTAACTACTGGTCTCCCCAAACTGAGTGTGGTTAGATAGCGGTGGAGAAATTGCCAATGGAGCAGAAGAGGAACACCCAGCCAAACCCTCCTGAAATTACCCTTAGGGCGTGATCGAATAGCCACACTGTGCTGGAAAAGCTGCTCACTGCGGTGCATCATGGCAGGTAGGAGCAGGGGCACCCTGCTCCTGGGATCTACATGGCTCCGAACGCCTCGCGAGATCTAATGAGACATTGTGGGCTGGATCATTTTTTGGCAAATCCGCATATTAGAGTGAGACAGCTGGTCTTACTGTGGCATGCAATGTCCCGAAGCACCCGGGGTGTTGGGATCTATGTCCTTTGCCTTGGAGACCTCGGGCAAGCGCTGTTCAGTACTGGTCTCCATAAACTGGGATCAGACGGAACAGAACTCGTGGAGGACTCCCAGGGGATCAGAGGCCCCGAGGTCTGTGCCCTATGGGCAATGTGGTACCCTGGCAATTCTGGTACCACCTGGATGCCTAGGCAGTGCCAGCCTGGCACCCTGGCAGTGCCACCTGGGTGCCAACATGGCTTTTCCAAGGTGCTCAGGTGGCACTGCCAGCAGACAGGGGCACTACCAGGGTACCAGGTTGGCACTGCCAGGGTGCCAAGCTGGCATTTTTCGCATGGTGGCGATCGGGCTTGGTGTTTCCTGTGAGGGGATGCAGGGGGGCCCAAGGACGCATCATAGTAAGTTGGGGCTCGGAGGGAATGTTGGGGGTCATGTCGTGATTTCTTGCTACACAAGGAGACCCGGCGTGGGGACCTCCTCGATGCAGAAAATGGGACGATGTGCGGCGTCACCCAGATGTTCCCCGCTGAAGGCCCCAATCTAACCCGAGTGATATTTAATAGCGTTGTGTTTCTCGGCGCTCCGAGCATCGGCAAACACTCAGCTGAACACGCCCGCTATGGGACTTTGTTCCTATTGAGTTAAATTATACCCTTAGAAACTTTCCGTTAATTTGCGCCCAGAGTCTTTCAGATTAATTTGGAGTCTTCTTGACTTTATTCAGTTTGACAATGCCAAATGCAAACAGGACTCTCTGTGTTAAATATATTGGTATAAATATTCTGATTACTGCTGCCCAAGTTCAGCTGGTTCACCTAAAGATAGCTGAACTAAAAACAGAAAATACTGGAAATGCTCAGCAGCTTTGGCAATGTCTGCAAAGAGAGAAATAATAATAATCTTTATTATTGTCACAAGTAGGGTTACATTAACACTGTAATTAAGTTACTGTAGGCTATGTTAATTATTAAGAAGATTGGAGATTTTGGGATATTTGGCCACTTTTCCTCAACAGCATTTTTCAATCCAGTTGTCAAGGGATTCAGGTCATCATCTCGGCGAGGGAATGCTGGACATAATGATTTCTGTTTGAGTATACTGGAAGATAGTTTCTAGGGATCCACAGCCATTGGTGGGGATGGCTCATAAGGTGTCCACACCGAGATAGGGATTAAGAATCCAGCCCTGAATTCCATTCTGCATAGGAGACAAGAGAACACACCGACTGGTATGAAACTGGTGAAACTGAAAGCATTGCAAATGCAAATCACCTCTTAATACTCAGTAGTCTTCAAGAGACGTGCCAAGTCAAATTGTTATCTCTTACAGAGTGACAAAAGTCCTAATTTCTCAAATCTGTCAAGTGACTCCTTCAACCAAGGGATTCTATGCTGCACCTTTCCATTGGTTCTGGTCTAAAAATTTAATGAGCGTACCATGTGTTTTTCAAATCAGGGTAAACACATGTCAATTTAGTAGTAGGACCCAATTTAGTCCACTCCCTAATCTGTGCAGGAATGTGGTTTACTGTTAAAATTCACAGGCTCATGGTAAGCCACCTGCATGTGTGAACACCTGTTGAAGGCCCCCTGACTGAAATGAGTATAGGATGAGCAGAGAAGTCTTTCAACCTGCCCAGGTCAGATTCTTTGAACTGGATACCGCATCCTTCAAGAAGTGGTGGAATTTTAAAATATTTTTTAATTTTTTAAATTGAACTTCTCCTTCCTTCATCATCATACATTTTACTGTGAATCTCCTCTGTGGGTTCCATGAGCCACAGACTGGAACATGAATTACACTTAACCATTCAAGCTTTCCATCTCCAGGCAACATCTCCCTTTCCACTGAAAAATGTTCCTCCTCATCATTCTGGGAAAGAACAACTTGCATTTATCTTGTGCATTTCATGACTGCTGGATGTCCCCATGCACTTTACAGCCAATGAATTACTTTTGAAGGTTAGGCACCATTGTTATGCAGGAAGTGTGACATTTCCCAGGGAGCTTCACAATAGTGTTCCAAACAGAATTTGACACAAAGCCATTAAAAGGAGATTGCAAGGATAGCTGACCAAAATTTGGTCAGCAAATTAGGCTTAAAAGAGGAAAGAGAGGGAGAATGGCAGACAGATTTAGGGAGGAAATTCTCACGTTTGGAGCCTAGGTGTTTGAACGCAGAACCACCAAAAGGGCAACTGAGGGCATGCCAAATGCCAGAATTGAAGCAGCACAGGGACCTCAGAGGTTACAGAGTAAGGGAAGGGCAAGGTCTTGGAGAGATTTGAAAAGAAACATGAGAATTTTAAAATCGAAGCAATGTCATGGAAATTAATGGAAGGAAAAGGATGAATGGAAAATGTGGATAGTTCTAGAAAAGATATCTTTTTTATTTTCAGGGAGCAATTGGTTTCCCCAGTTTCCCCGATATGGACGGAATCAAAGGAGATAAGGTATAGATCTGAATATATTCACTTATTTAGCGAAAAAAAAAAATCACCAGTAACGAAACTTCCAAAGAATTTCAATCCCACCCAATAATAACTGCATAGAGATTTCTCACAATGGTTTGCATCCTCAAGGTCTTCATGTTTGTTCTGAAAATATTTGCTGTCCATACTAACACTGAAAACTTTGTGTAGGAAGTGACATTCCTTGTAGGTTTTTACAACTTGCCATTTTGAGATTACACAATTCATAGACTTTAGTGTGAAATAGTGAGTGCAACGCTACACATTAGCAAGTCCAGTTCAGTATTTCCTAATGGTCTTACCATCCTAATGATGGTAAGATCATTATCAAATATGCTGAGCTCTAATACCCGCTATCCCCGGATAGGCGCCGGAATGTGGCGACTAGGGGCTTTTCACAGTAACTTCATTGAAGCCTACTCGTGACAATAAGCGATTTTCATTTTCATTTTCATTTCATTTGCAGGGTGAGTGGTAGTTCTGTGATCTGACTCTGAGCTTTGTGGAAATAGTTCCCCACAGTCCAGCCATCTCAAACAGTAACATAAAGAACATCTTTGAAATTGTAGCCAAATTGTCGGACCATTCCCCTTCTACCTCCAAATATTCGTCATGACATGCCGGTAATATGATCACGGTGCGCTTTATTGCAAAGCATGATGGTGTAGCGTGTGGAAACACTTGCACGTAATGTTATGCAGTGGCAAGATGGCAGTCATGTCTACTGACTAAATTACTAATTTTAGTAATGCCCTCGATTGAAAAGGACAAACCACAACACAGAAAAGGAAAATAAACCATTTTGAAATAGTAACAGATTGGTTGCAACCTCCCAAAAAAAACATTCCAATTGGCAAGGAAAAGCAAGCTGGGTATGTAACAAAAGGTCATTCTGCTGCCGCCCTCAGCAAAGTTCTGCTTTATTCTCGTCAATATTTACCTCTTCCCAGTCTTTCCATTCTCTTAAAACTTTTAGACACTGTGTTGCCTGTTCCTTTTTGCTACTCTTTTCATGCTTCATGGTTTCCTGGTGTTGTTATTCTTGGACTTTCACCTCAACAAAATAAAACACCCTGCTTCAGTTTGGTTCAGTCGCAGCCAATCTTCTCTTTAGGCCACTTGCTTTTGAACTTGACAGCCTCCTCCCATGTTTGAATGCACAATCTAGGTTGGCATTCTAGTGCACTGTTGATTGTCAGATGTGTGACCATTTTCAGGAGATATTAAACTGGGATCCTATCTACCTCCTCAGGTAGATGTTGGAGATCTGTGTCATTTGTTGAAGAATGGTAAGAAGCTCTCATAGATCCTGTCAAATATTTGACATTCAATAAATGCAACAAAACTCTCATATTGATTATCACCCTATTTCCGATTTGTAATGTTGCGATTGTGAAATGGGCGCCATGGCTACCTACATAAAAATATTCACTGCATTACAAAAGTAATTTTTTGAGTGATCTGTTTTAAGACATTGCAATATGATAAATTCAATTATTAGCAAATAGTATAGAAGGAGATTGACTTCAGTAGAGTTTTAAAAAATCTTTAGAGATAGAGGCCGGGATTTTCCGTTCCCTGCCACAAAGGTCTTGAATCCCGATTGGGCAGAGAATTCTGCGTCGATCCAAAAATGGAATCGATGCCAGGCAGCTGGCCTGTTCTCAGTCTCCGCTACCACCTCATCCGCTTCCCACTCCCCGCCGGCAGAATAATACAAACTGTTGACTTGCATGGATTAGAATACATCCCTCCTTTGAAATTGTCTGGACCTATCTAGCTTGTAAAAGGTAATGGACCATAAAATTGAATGTGAACAATGCAGTTCATAGCTTGTAACAAGCCCAGAGTCTTAAGAAAGTTAAAGGGGAATAAAATTGAATGTGAAAAGACATCGATGGAAATACTTTTACTTTCATCTGCCAGATCATTGACGTTGACCTGATGGGAGAGACATTACAGGTTTGAAAGCTATAGAGGCAAGACTTTTACCTTCATCTCATAATTCTTTAATATTGACATGCTTAGAGAGACATTCAAGGCTTTGAAGGGCAGGATGATAGCACAATTGCTTCACAGCTCCAGGGTTCCAGGTTCGATTCCCGGCTTGGGTCACTGTGTTCTCCTCGTGTGTACGTGTGTTTCCTCCGGGTGCTCTGGTTTCCTCCCACAGTCCAAAGATGTGCAGGTTAGGTGGATTGGATGGGGTTACTGGGTTATGGGGATGAGGTGGAGGTGTGGGCTTGGGTAAGGTGTTCTTTCCAAGAGCTGGTGCAGACTCGATGGGCCAAATGGCCTCCTTCTGCACTGTAAATTTGAAGGTTACAGCGGGAAGACTTTTGCCTTCATCTGAGAGACCCCCGACCTGAGCCCCTCCCAGCCCAGTCCAAGCCCCTCTGACTCCCACCTCCTCCCAATGACCCCACTTGGCACACTGGAGGTAAGTGTAGAGAGGGTACTCAACCCTCACTCCTCTTCGAATGGCACAGCACTGCTCCTCACATTCCAGGACCAGTACTGATTGGCATCCACAGGCCATCCAGCTGGGAGTCAGGTGAACATCAGGAGGCTGCACCATTCCACTTAAATCTTGTTAAATAGATTGAAATGGATGCTCATGAGTTCTGATCAGGTTTTTGCCGTTTCTGGGCAAGAATCTGACCTCATCAGAGGAAGTGGGCTTGGAGACTCGTGACAGATTTGAAGCTCAGCAAGAGTCCATATTGGGTGTCATACCTGATTTAACAGGCCAGCGGGAATACCGGCAAGGCCTACCAGCCCTGCAAAATCACCCGCTAACAGTGTCAACCTGGTGAAGCTTCAACACAGGACCACTTGTGGGCCAAACAACATCAGCAGCAAGTGATAAACAGAGCTGCATAATCCCACAACTAACAGATCAGACATAAGGGGCAGGATTCTCCCCTACCCACTGGGGCGGCATCGGAATCCTCTGCACCTTCAGGGGCTAGGCCGGCACCGGCGAGGTTGGCGCCGCGCCAACCGGCGTCGAAGGGCCTCCGCCGGCCGGCTGAGTTGGCGCATGCGCGTGAGTGCCAGCGTGTGCTGGCGTCACCCTAGTGCATGCGCAGGGGGTTTCTTCTCCACGCCAGCCATGGCAGACCGTTACACCGATGACGCGGAGGGAATGTGTGCCCCTACGGCACAGGCCTGCCGATCGCGGGCCAGGCCACCGTGCCCCCCCCCCTCCGGGGCCAGATCCCCACCCCCCTCGAGGAACCCCGCAGAGTGAGGTCCTGCTGGTATGGACGTGGTGCATTTTACGCCGGCGGGATCCGCTGAAAACGGGTGGCCACTCGGCCCATCGTGGGCCGTAGAATCGCTGGGGGGGCCAACGGCCCCCAAACGGTTCAATTCCCGCCCCCACCGAAAAACCGGCGCCAGAGAATCTGGCAGCTGGCGTCAGGGCAGCGGGTCCAGATTCACGCCCCCCCCCCCCCCCCCCGGTGATTCTCCGGCCCGGCGGGGTGGTCGGAGAATCCTGCCCAAGATCTGCAGTGCTGCCACATCTCGCCGTGAATGGTGGTGGATAATTAAACAACTCACTGGAGGAGGAGGCTCCACAAATATCCCCACCCTCAATGATGGAGGAACCCAGCACTGCTGTGCAAATGATAAGATTGAAGCCAGAAGTGCCGAGTGGCCCCCAACATCACAGATGACATTCTTCAGCCAATTCGATTTATTCCATGTGGTAGCAAGCAATGGCTGATGGACTGGATACTGCAAATGCTATGGGCCCTGACAATATTCCAGCAACAGTCCTAAAGACCTCTGCATCTGAACTTGCTAAGCCCCTCACCAAGCTGTTCCAGTACAGCTGCAACATTGGTATTGATCCAGCATATGTACAGGAAACATGACAAATCCACCCCGGCTAATTACACCCTATCAGTCTACTCTTGATCATCAGAAAAATAACCTGCTCGTGGTGGTTCAGTTTAGATTCCACCAGGGTCACTCAGCTCCTGGCCTCATTACAGCCTTGGTTCAGACATGGGCAAAAGAGCTGAATGCCTGAGGCGAGGTGAGAGTGACTGCCCTTTGACATCAAGGCAGTATTTGAATGAGAATGGCATTTAGAAGTCCTTGCTAAACTGGAGTCAATGGGAATCAGGGGGAGACTCTCCGCTAGTTGGAGTTTACCTGGCAAAAAGGAAAATGGTTGTGCTGGTTGGCGGTCAGGAGGTCGACCTCTCAGCTCCAGTATATCACTGCAGGAGTTGCACAGGGTAGTGTCCTGGGCCCAACTAGCCTCAACTGCTTCATCAATGACCTTCCTTCTATCATAAGAACAGAAGTGCGGATGTTTGCTGATGACTGCGCAATGTTCAGCACCATTCCTGATTCCTCAGATACTCGACCGGTTCATGTTCAACTGCAGCAAGATCTGAACAATATCCAGGCTTGGGGTGACAAGTGGCAAGGAACATTCACACCACCAGGCAATGATCATCCCCAATAAGAGAAGATCTAAGCATAGCCCTATGACATTCAATGGCATTATAACAGAATCATAGAATTTACAGTACAGAAGGAGTCCGCCATCTCTGAATCCCCTACTATCGACATCCTGCGGGTTACCATTGATTAGGAACTGAACTGGACGAGCCAAATATATTCTGTGGCTGCCAGAGCAACTCATTAGCTAGGAATCCTGTGGTGAGTAACTCACCTCTTGACTCTTCAAAGTCTGTGCACCACGTACAAGGCACAAGTCAGGAGTGTAATGAAATACTCTCCGGTTGCCTGAATGGATGCAGCTCCAACAAATCTTAAAAAGTTCAATACCATCTAGGACAAAGCAAACTGCTTGATTGCTACCCCTTCCACAAACATTCAATCCCTGCCGACGAACAGTGGTAGCCATGCGCACCATCTACAAGATGCACTACGGGAACACACCAAGGTTCCTTAAGCAGCACCTTCAAAACCCAAAGCTAGAAGAACAAGAACAGCACATACCTGGGAACCCCGCCACCTGGACGTTCCCCTCTGAGTCACTCACCATCCTGATTTGGAAATATATTGTCATTCTTTCACTATCGTTGGATCAAAATCCTGGAATTCCCTTCCTAACAGCTCTGTGGGTGCACCTCAGGGACTTCAATGACTCAAGAAGGCAGCTCGCCACCACCTGGTCAAGGGCAATTAGGGATGGGCAACAACTGCTGGTCTAGCCAGCAAAGTCCACATCCCATAAAAAATTATTAAAAGAAAATCCCTTTCAAAACTATTATAACCATTACTTCAAAAGTCTGTGCTTGATTCATGTCCTCTTCATTGATTGCCCTTCCCCTTTCCGCCTAACGTTCTGGATTTAGGTCGGGATTATCCGTCTGTTCACAGGAGCGGGATTCTCTGGTCCCGCTGCCCTGAATGGGAGATTTGGTTGAGCACCAAATTCCCCATTCCGCTAGCAACGGAGAACCCCGGCCATGTCATCAAACTCTGATATCTAATACACCTATTCAGTCTCTGAATAGACTTTTGTAATCATCAAAGATTTAATTTTAGCAATGTTCAAACTCAAAGACAATTGAAACATATAAGTGGCGCGATTCTCCGGTCGCTGACCTCCGAAATCGGGTTCGGTAATCGGCCGGAGAATCCCTGTTTTTGCCAAAATCGTGGGCGGCGCTGGTTTTGCAATGTTCCGCCCCCTCGAAAACGGCGTACTTGAGGAGTACGGTGCACGCCGTCGGGATGGCCTCAGGCCGAGTTCCCGATGGGATGGGACACTTGTCCTTTTTATTTTTGTGAACCTAGCCGTGAACCCAGCATGGCGGCTGCGGACTGAGTCCAGCACCGCCACTGAGTCCAGCACCGCCACATTGAGGGGGGGGGAGGGGAAGGGTGCTGTTCCGTGGGCAAGGGGGGGGGGGGGTGTTCCCGGTATGGCAAGGCTGATTACAAGGGGGGCAGTTTTTGGCAGGCTCGATCCGTGCGTGGCCGGTGCCATGTTGCACGGCGCGGCAGCTGCAGGCTACCACCATGCGCCTGCACAGTCACGGACCTGGCAGTTCTCCGGCCGTATCCGAAGGTAAAGTCAGGGGCTTTATGCTGCGTGTCTGCTAGCCCCCCACTAGACGGAGGACCGGTGCAGCTTTTGCGCCGTTTTTTTCAGGTGTAAAACGCCACTGTTCCCACACCAGCGTCAGCACTTAGTCTTCAAACCGGAGAATCCAGCCCCAGAGGTCCAAAGGATCGAAGTTTATGGTGAGAAGAAATACCTAGGGACAAACTTGGTTTTAATCTTCCCAACAGCTTTTCCCCTTCGTGTCTTTCTGTAATTGAAAACTATGCAGATTGAAACAATTTCACAAATTCGAGGAAGAGGTGGGTGAATGAGGAGGAGGCAGGCATTGAAAAATTCAGACGAAAATATATTTTCTAGTCAGAAAACAAAGAGTTTATTCAGTATCAGCCAACACCATTGCAAGGTGGAAATAGGGAAGTTCGTATTAGCTGAAAGTCAGCATTAAATTGTTCCTGTGTGGTTAGTTGTATCAAATAATCGCACAACAAGGGCTGCTGAAATGGTTCTCAGCCATCTGGTACCTTCTCACCAAAAAGCTTCGGGGAAGTTTTGTTTATTTGTAATAGCAAATGCCATTAAATGTGCTGTGAAAGGACCACTGCGCCCACTGTTACTCAAACTGAAGTTTGCTTTAACGCTGTAGTAGCCATGGGTATTACAACTTTTGTTTAATGAATTAAAGCAATGCAAAGTAGGGATAGAATTTTCATAATAGGAAAGCTGTAAACTAATGAACAGAGTTATAAGGAAAGATTGGTAAACCTCGACCTAGAAACAGACAATGTTGATTTATTTTCAGCTATTAACTGGGACTGAAGGGTCCAATATGGCATCACCCACTTTGTACCATATGCCATCTTGGTGAATGTGCCCTGTAGTGGTCTCAAGCACATGCCTGAAATAGATGTTGGTCCCATTGCTTATGGATATCAATATCGCCAGATGTTTATTTCAGGTATCTTCCAAAAGCCGTCGACCATAGCACACATAATGCATTGCTGTCGTCAGTTTTATGAGATGCACATCAGCCAAGTATCATAGCATCATGGAATTATAGAATCTACAGTGCAGAAGGAGGCCATTCGGCCCATTGCGTCTGCACTAACCCTCTGAAAGAGCACCCTACCTAGGCCCACTCTCTCACCCTGTCCCCGTAATCCCATAACCCCACTTCGCCGGCACATCTTTGGACACTGAGGGCCATTTAGCATGGCCAATCCACATACTTGCACATCTTTGGACTGTGGGATGAAACCGGAGCACCTGGAGGAAACCTATGCAGACACGGGGAGAATGTGCAAACTCCACACAGTCAACCAAGGTCGGAATTGAACTTGGGTCCTTGAGGCAGCAGTGCTAACCACTGTGCCACCGTACCGCCCTAAAGTTGTCACCCAAAAACCAGAGGGAGCAGATGGTCTCATTTTAAATGTAGGCCACTGTCAGCCACTGCTGACCCCAATTTCGGCCTCCTCCCCCCCCCCCCCCCCCCCCCCCCCCCCACCCCACTCCAGACTCCACTGTGACATAGTTTCTCGAGCTGGCCTATTTTCATCTCCTTCATGATCACCCAACTTTCCCACGCACAGTAGGAAACAAGGTAGCCAATTTGCACATAGCAAGATCCCACAAACAGCATTATGATAATGATCAAATAATCTGTCTTTGAAGATGGTGGTTGACGGACAAATTGTAACAGCGGACATTAGGGACAATTCCGCTACTGACATTCAAAAAGTGCCGTGGGATCGTTTATGTCCAGCTGAGAGGGCAGACGGACATCTGTTTAATATCATTTCTGAAAACAGCATTGACAAGAGTACGGCATTCCCTCACTGCTACACTGAAGTACTGGCATACACAATGTGCTCAGGTCTCTGGAGTGAGGACTTAAAAGAGTGCTATGGCTGACACTGAGCAACGCTCTGCAGTTTTCACGCTGCAGGCTCGATACTCGAGTGCCAAAGATGACCATAAAAATACTGACAACAAGAATTAATTAATTAATTAGCCATCGAATAGGTGCCGGAATGTGGCGACCAGGGGCTTTTCACAGTAACTTCATTGAAGCCTACTTGTGACAATGAGTGATTATCACAGGAGATGGTTTAGCACAGTGGGTTAAACAGCTGGCTTGTAATGCAGAACAAGGCCAGCAGCGCAGGTTCCATTCCCATACCAGACTCCCTGAACAGGTGCCGGAATGTGGCGACTGGGGGCTTTTCACAGTAACTTCATTGAAGCCTGTCATAATATACACACAAGTATATGATGGCGCACAGACAGGCATTCATTGACACACAGGATGACCAATGATCACACAGAACACAGCAGCCAATCACCAAACAGGACACAACCACTGGAAAGCCAGAGGGCACTAGTTTTCCTGCTCTCTTGGGATCCAGCCTCAGTCAGAGCCCGTGAGCAACAACTAGAACATACACCATGTGGTAGTAAGATAGTCTGGTCAGGTTAGCCTCAGGTCTCCAGTCAACTCAGAATAGTGTCAACCCACAGTTAAAGTATGTATGATAGTTAAGAGTTCAATAAAATAGAGTTGCATTTCTTCAAGTGTTGGAAGCCTGTCTCTCTCACTGCTGCAGTAAACACAGTCCTCGCAGACCCAGCATACCAAACACATCAAAGCCTACTTGGGACAATAAGCTATTATTATTAGTTCATTTAAAAGCTAGTTGCAGAGGTAGGACCCGTGCCCCATTCTTGCATCTGAGGCGGAAATACTAGATTGAAGGAAAATGATGGAACAAAATCTTATTTGGTTATAAGTTTGAATTGCTTTGTCATAGTGGGCGCGATTCTCCGCTCCCCACGCTGGGTGCGAGAATCGTGGGAGGGCCGGGCGACTCACGACACGCTGCCCTGGCACCCCCGCGATTCTTCCACCCCTGCTCGGATGAATCGCCGCTCGCCGTTTTTCACGGCGACCGGCAATTCTCCGGCCCGTATGGGCCGAGCGGCCTGATGTTCCCGACCGGTTCACGATGGCGGCAACCACATCTGGTCGCTACCGTCGTGAACATGGCGCCAAAGGCTCGTTTGTGGCTTGTGGGGGGCGGAGAGGGGAGTGAGCACCACGGCCATGCTCGGGAGGGGACTGGCCGACGATCGGTGCCCACCGATCATCGGTCCGGCGTCTCCAAGTGACGCACTCTTTCCCCTCCGCCGCCCCGCAAGATCAAGCCGCCACGTCTTGCGGGGCAGCGGAGGGGAAGACGGCAACCGTGCATGTGCGGGTTGGAGCCGGCAGCCGTCGTGATATTCAGCCGCGCATGCGCGGGTTGGAGCCGGCCAACCTGCGCATGCGCGGGTTGGAGCCGGCCAACCTGCGCATGCGCGGCTGATGTCACTTATGCGCCGCCGTCGCGTCATTTTCGCCCCGCTCCTAGCCCCCTGAGGGGGTGAATAGAGTCCGAGGAGCGGGCTCCTCGTGAACTCAGCCCAGTTTCACGACGGCCTTCCCGATGCCACACGGGAGCAGAGAATTCCGCCCAGTGTCTTTCAGCTATGAGAATTAATTCAAAGACAAGACAGCAGATTATGAAATTATTGGCTGTATTTTCAGACTGAAGGTCACACTTAGACAGGTTCTTGTGATAATCCTCCTTGATGTCCTCAGGTTTGTCTGATTCAGTGGTGCAGTAGTGACTGGTCCAAATCAGTGGGAGTTTATGCATTTTCCAGTTGCTGGAACACATTTTCCTCCTCTGCACATTTTAATTGGACACAAAAATTCCCTTTTGATAACAAAGACTTGTTATGAAGCTAGTGACACTGATGGAAAGCTTAAAGTTGAACAGAAATTCTTGAATCTGGGTACTGGAGGATCAGTAGGAATTGGTAAAATTTGTTTTAGAAGATACCTTTCAATTTCAATCAATAGAGTGACAAGAATATATAATTGGAGTGATTGAAGTGAATAGCATAGATACATTTAAAGAGAAGCTAGATACGTGCATGAGGGAGGAAGGCATTGAAAGACATATTGATAAAGTGAGATGTAAGGTGAGAGAGGGGCTCATGCAGCACCGTGGCATAGTGGTTAGCACTGCTGCCTCACAGCTCCAGGGTCCCAGGTTCAATTCCAGTCTCGGGTGACTGTGTGGAGTTTGCATTTTCTCCGCGTGTCTGCATGGGTTTCCTCCGGGTGCTCCGGTTTCCTCCCACAGTCCAAAGGTATGCGGGTTAGGTGGATTGGCCACACTATATTTAGTACCACTTGGTATTTATTGTAGATAATTGTACATGTGACATCTCTTGGGGAGGCCTTGTGCCATAGTGGATATCGTCCTTTACTGTGAGTCGGAGGTTCCATGTTCATGCCCCACTCCAGAGCTTGATGGCCGAGGATGTGCATTAATTACGCGGCCGTTTGCGTACCAATTTGCAAATCATTCCAACATAAGCTACTGACAGATGGCAAGAGCGGGAAAGATTCCTGGTCAGCCATGTTATGGAAATAAATTGGAACCTTTACCATTACTATCCACAGCTCCAGGTACAATAAGAATGTAAAAGTGTATGTTGCCACAGCAACTCAGACAACTTGAACGGTTTGGTTGGCTCAGTTTCCGAGATGGCCAGTGTGGAGCAAATTAGTGCCAACAGCACAGGGTTCTTTTTGCCCATTCTGGCTGGGGGGGATTCACAACTTGCCTTCCGTGTGACGGAGTTGTGGTGCTGTGTCATATCTCGCCAGAGCAATTTCTGTTTACAGTTCCCCAATTTTGATCACTATATTCCGTGCATTTACATATGTACAATTTAATCCTGCCCTTATCTTTTCTTTGCCCTTTGGCAGCCGACAATTTCTTTGTTCACTGTCAACACTCAAGCCTTCCCCCAATTCCTTTTCCCTATTCCCCATCTTCTCTCTTTTGCCCTCACTGGTACTTCCAAAACTAGGCCCATTAATCAACCCACCTCCTGCCTTATAAGTTAAAATCCACCCCCATTACACAATTTACTCTCTGAGCCAGGACATTAGTCCCATTTCGGCTCAGGTGAAACCCATCTCTTCTGCTCTGTCTTTGCCTGAATGGTGAAGCCTGTGGCACAGGTAGTATTTCTGAGATTACTATCCTGGAGGTCCTGGGTTTCAACCTACTCCCTAACTCCTGAAACTGGTCCTGCAAGACCTCCAAGCTGCCCCTATCTATGTTATTGGTTTCCACATGAACCACAACCTCTGGTTATTCACCCTCCCTTTCCAGATGTTTATCCAGCCGATTTGTTATGTCCTGAACACTTGCACCCAGGAGGCAACAGACCATACGGGACTTACGGTCTTGGATGAAAACTCGACTGTCTATCCCTCGAACTATTGAGTCACCCACTATTACTATCTTTCTAATCTGCCTACCAGCCTCCCTCTCTTTTCCCAGAGTATCTTAGGGCACCAGGGTATTGTAGTTTTCCCTCGAGTCATCTACCCCTGAAAGACCACCCTCTGGAATAACTGTTCCAGAAACCGCTCTCCCTCATCCATGGTGCACAGTGAATAGAGTCGCTGATCCAAATCAGTTACATGTTGTTCAAGGACTGCTCAGTGCTGGCACTTAAAGCAGATGTGACTGTCTCTCTCTCTCTTTCTTTGGACACCGGTGATGCAAGCTCAATTGCACGAAATACTCAGATTGGTACAACTGTGGCTTTATTACAGTCAGATGCGTGGCCTCCTACTGCAGCTGGCGAAATGGCTGATCAGTAGGAGGTCATGCACATTTATACGGCTCCTTGTGGGCGGAGCTAGCCGGCAGGGGCTACCGACGAACCTGTAGTGCAGGTCCTACCTTACATCCCCTAATACAGGTGCACACAGTGGATCAGCACAACCGGGTCCTTCGTGGTCTCATTCTCACTTGTGGTGAGCAAGCCGACTTCTCCCTTTGTTGGATGCTTCTCTTGTTGAGCACCAGGTCATCCGCAATCTCCTTATCAGTTGTAGCGAGCGAGCTGACAACTCCCAGAATGCTCCTCATTCACTTCTCACTACCGCCCTCTGTTGGGACAATTTGAAATCCAGGTCCCAAGATGTAAGAACATCACCCTGGGCGTGATTTAACGGGAAAAAAACAAAGACCCTTTTTGGGTGTGTATAGTGGGGCATTTCTCTGCACCTGAAACACCAAATACGACCTTGCTATCATTGAATTTACAGTGCAGAAGGAGGCCATTTGGAGTCTGTACCGGCCCTTACAAAGAGCACCCAACTGAAGCCCACGTATCTACACTATCCCCGTAACCCAGTAACCCCCACTTCACATTTTTGTGGACACCAAGGGCAATTTAGCACGGCCAATCTACCTAACCCGCACATTTTTCGACTGTGGAGGATACCGGAGCACCTGGAGGGAACCCACGCAGACACAGGAGGCGCGATTCTCCGCTCCCCACGCCGGGTGGGAGAATCGCGGAAGGGCCGGGCGACTGACGACACGCTGCCCTGGCACCCCGTGATTCTCCCACCCCCCGCTCGGATGAATCGCCGCTCGCCATTTTCCACGGCGACCGGCGATTCTCCAGCCCGAATGGGCCGAGCGGCCTGATGTTCCTGACCGGTTCACGACGGCGGCAACCACACCTGGTCACTGCCGCCGTGAACATGGCGCCAAATCTTCGTTTGTGGCTTGTGGGGGGCGGAGAGGGGAGTGAGCACCACGGCCGTGCTCGGGAGTCTCCAAGCGACGCACTCTTTCCCCTCCGCCGCCCCGCAAGATCAAGCCACCACGTCTTGCGGGGCAGCGGAGGGGAAGACGGAAACCGCGCATGCGCGGGTTGGAGCCGGCAGCCGCTGTGTCGTCAGCCGCGCATGCGCGGTTTGGAGCCGGCCAACCTGCGCATGCGTCAAGGCCCGGCGGCCGAGATTTACTGGGGGGGGGTGAATAGGGTGAGAGGAGCGGCCTCCGAGGCCGTCGTGAAACTCGGCCGAGTTCACGACGGCCTTCCCGATGTCGCGCGGGAGCGGAGAATTCCGCCCAGGGAGAACGTGCAGACTCCGCACAGACAGTGACCCAGCGGGGAATCAAACCTGGGACCCCTGGAGCTGTGAAGCAACTTTGCTAACCACTGTGCTGCTATCAAACAGGACTCTGTTTTTTTCTTTTGGTCTCGGCGAGGGATGTCCTGCTGAGGCCACCTTCATTTCCAGTGCCAGGGTGGCACTGACAGGGTGCCCGGGTGACAGTGCCAAAGTGCCAGGCTGGCAGTGCCAAGATTGCAGAGTGCCAGCAGGAGTGCCAGTGTAACATCCTGTCCTGTCCATAGCCAGGCCACACGTTTGTGTGGACCAGTACTAAACAGCTCCATGGTGCAGTCTCCCAGACATGGGCATTCAATCCCAGGCTCTGGGAGAATCTGTGCAGAGATATTTAAGTGCTCTAACTGGTCAGTTAAATATGCAAATCTGGATCCCACCCATGAGGGTGAGATCCAGATCGCGACGCTTCACTAGATCTCATTAAACATGTGAGGCAGCCCAAACATCATAAATCTCACAAGAGGCCACTCGTGGGATTTAACGGCTTTGTTGCATCCTTTTCATGTCTCGAAAGAAACCTCTTAAATCTTCCAAATAATAGGGATTGACATTGCATTTGTAACTGATTATTGTTTATTGTTGGTGGGTGTAAATTTGGGAGCAAATGTGAAAACGGAGGAGAATAAAAATATATATTTTTTAAATCTTCCACAAAATGAGTTCAATTGCATTTCACTTGGCCTATACATTATAACAATTAACAATTCCACAGAACAAGCTGAACACTTTCCCCCAATAAATTGCTCTGGAACGTTGGGCGGGATTCTCCGACCCCCGCCGGGTCCGAGAATCTCCGGGGGGGCTGCGTACATCCCACCCAGCCGCTCCGACGCCAGCTGCTGTATTGTCCTGCGCCATTGGCAGCGTCCCCCCCCCCCCCCTGCAATTCTCCGGCCCAAATGGGCCGAGCAGCCATCCGCTTTTGGCCAGTCCCGCCGGCGTGGGTTATGTATGGTTCCACATGGCGGGACCTGTCTGGTAGGTCGGCGGGGTTTTCCTCGGGGTGGCGCGGGGGGATCCGATCCTGGGGGGGGGGGGGCCATGGTGGCCTGGCCTGCGATCAGGTCCCACCGATCTGCGGGCGGGCCTATTCCGCGGGGACACTTCGTCCTTCCGCACCGGCCGCCTTTAGGGCTCTGCCATGGCCAGCACGGAGAAGAGAAAGCCCCGCGCATCCGCCACAATGCGCCGGCTGATCTGCGCATGCATGGAATCACGCCGGCGGTACCGCACAAGCACGAGATCATGCTGGCCCTTTGGCGCAAGCGCAAACCCACGCCGTCCCTTCGGCGCCGGCTGGAGCAGTGCCAACCCCTCCGTTGTTCAGCTATCCCCCGAGACAGGTGAGAATTCCTCACCTTGGGAGCCCATTGATGCCGGAGTCATTGGCGCCGGTTTTCCCGCCGGCGTGGGGACTTAACCCCCGGAAGGGAGAATCCCGGCCATTGTCCGCCATTATATTACAGGTTGGATTTCTGGGAGGCACACCATTAAAATGTCCCTAAAATTGCCACGTGGTCCAATGGCTATGTCTCCATGCAAAGTGCTGAAACAGCACTGCACCAATGTGTCACGTTGCATTACCCTGAAGAACTGTGTTTGGTCAGAAAATATTGATTCACTCAATAAAGATTTATGGGGTTGCAGGATTCTGTAGAAGGAAGATTGAGTTGAGTACACAGTTGTTGCCATTGCTTCTGTTTAATGCAGTATGCTACAGATTTTATGAGATAGAAAATCATTTGGGATTCAACAAGCTGGCTCTTGGACGCAGAAATGTACACAGCATCACATAATGTGTTTCCACTTTTATGAAGATGAATGAGCGATATTAAATGAAGGGCCATTATGTGAGGAAAAAAAAATGAAAAATGCCATAACTGCGAGAATGAAAGAGAACAAAAACTTGCTTGAGGGAATAAAATCTAAAATCGGCATTCTTTTCAATCAGCTTTAAATGCACTGCCACACCCATATTGCTAAAGTAACCACATGGAACCATGAACAAGACACCATTCCAAAACTCTTGATTTTGAAGCTAGGATCACATTTGAAGGTAAGCAACATTGTCAAGTCGATTACTGAGTTAAAGTGCCATACCAGCTGCAATGATTGCTGATCTTTGGTGGACAGGACCCCTGGGAATAGGGATGCACTCCTAATTCTGGTTATCCACTTGACAGGGTTGGGAAAATCCACACCTCGTTATCTCTGATAACTCTGATAACTCCTTCTGGACAAGAGAGACCCTGACATGGTTCTGGGAAGGAGGGGAAAGGTCGAGGACAGAAGTATGGGAGATGGGTAGGACATGGTTGAGTGCCCTGTCAACCACAGTGTTGCGGGGGTGGGGGGGGGGGGGGGGGGGGGGGGGAGGACCCCAGGCTGAGGAGAAAGGCCGACGTATCAGAAGCTCCATTTTTGAACATGGTATAACTGGAACAGATGCAGCAGTGGTGGAGAAACTGGAAGAACAGGTTGGAATCCTCACAGGAAGCGGGATGTGAGGAGTTGTAATCGAGGTAGCTGTGGGATGTCGATGCGTCTGTATTAAATATTGGTGGTCAGTCCATTATCAGAAATGGAGACAGAAAGGTCAAAGAAGGGAAGAGAAGCGTTGAAGATAGACCACGGAAAGGTGAGAGAGGAGTGGAAATTGAACATAGAAAGAGGCACCCTGGTAACTGAAACAGCAGCCATCAGGGAGCTCATTGCTATTATTCATCTATAAGAACAATCATTGAATAGTAAATCTTCAGCTGCAGTCAATGGCCTCTTCCAAGGAAGGGGCTCCAAGAAGCATTGTCACGTGTGCTCCCACCTAGCCCAGTTGGCCAGGCTGCATAGCACAGAACAAGAGACCCCGCCTCCAGCATCAAAGAGCCACCCCCCTCCCCATCTCACAGCACCCCCCCCCCCCCCCCCCCCCCCCCGCGACCTCCAGGCTATCCCCTGACCTCACAGACCCCTGCAAACAAACATACAGACCCCCGCAAGGTCAATCACAGAGCTTCAACTACCCTTTTCCTGAAGCAGCAACATGTTCAACTGTACAAAGTGGATTCAGAGCCTTTTATGGCTTTGTTTCTCTACATGACTGTTTATCAGGAGCTGCTATATTCTCTGGACTATTCACAACTGATCATTCTGCAGGTTGTGTTCCACTTTTGAAATAGGGCAGGGCTTCTGTTGACAGAGATGCCTGCATAAATTATATAAGCAATGGATTTGAGACTATGCACATTGCAATGCACAATAATTTTGCCTTACAGAACTACGTACCAGCCTCCCCGGACAGGCGCCGGAATGTGGCGACTAGGGGCTTTTCACAGTAACTTCATTGAAGCCTACTTGTGACAATAAGCGATTTTCATTTTTTCGTTTCAATACTTCTCCAATTGTGATGATCACACAATTAGCAGTGGTGCTGCCACCTGGAGGAATGGATGGTATTGCGACTAACGTTCCAAATATTTCAACAAGATTTCAAATTATTCATGTCATCAGACTTGAGAAAGTTCAGTTCCCAAGTGCCAGGAAAGGCAGTCCTGGGTTACCATTGGCCAGAAACTGAACTTGACGAGCCATATAAATACTGTAGCTACAAGAGCAGGTCAGAGGCAGGGCAGCATGGTGGCGCAGTGGTTAGCACTGGGACTATGGTGCTGAGTTCCCGGGTTCGAATCCCGGCCCTAGGTCACTGTCCATGTGGAGTTTGGACATTCTCCCCGTGTCTGCGTGGGTTTCACCCCCAGAACCCAAAGATGTGCATGTTAGGTGGATTGGCCATGTCAAATTGCCCCTTAATTTGGAAAAAAAAAATTTTAAGAAAAAAAAGACAAAAAAAAAAGACAAAAAAAAGAGCAGGTCAGAGGCTAGGAATCTTGGAGTGAATAATCCACCTCCCCAAATTCTGTTCCGAATCTACAAGGTGCAAGTCTGGAGTGTGATGGAATAATGGGGCCTCACGGTAGCATGGTGGTTAGCATCAATGCTTCACAGCTCCAGGGTCCCAGGTTCGATTCCCGGCTGGGTCACTGTCTGTGTGGAGTCTGCACGTCCTCCCCGTGTGTGCGTGGGTTTCCTCCGGGTGCTCCGGTTTCCTCCCACAGTCCAAAGATGTGCGGGTTAGGTGGATTGGCCATGCTAAATTGCCCGTAGTGTAAGGTTAATGGGGGGATTGTTGGGTTGCGGGTTACGTGGGTTTAAGTGGGGTGATCATGGCTCGGCACAACATTGAGGGCCGAAGGGCCTGTTCTGTGCTGTACTGTTCTATGTTCTATGTTCTATGTTCTAATGTTGCCTTGCCTGGATGAGTGCTGTGCCAACAACATTCAAGAAGCTTCATACCATCTAAACACAGCAGCCCGCTTGATTGTATCCCATTCAGAAACATTTGCTCCTCCACTACTAAAGCACAGGAGCAACAATATGTATCATCTACAAGATGCACTGCAGCAACTCACCTTGGACAGAACCACCCAAACCCATTACCACTGCTATCTAGAAGGACAAGGGCAGCAGTTACATGGGAACACCACCACCTCAATTTCCCCTCCAAACCATTCACCATCCTGACTTGGAAGTATATCGGCGTTCCTTCAAAATCTGGGACAAAATCCTGTAAAACAGTCCCTAATTGCACTGGGGTTGTCCTTGCAACACATGGATAGCAGCAGTTCAAGAAGGCAGCTCACCACCACCTTCTCAATGGCAATTAGGGATGGGCAATAAATGCTGCTGTAGCCTGTGCAGCTCACATCACTTGAATGAATAAAAAACCTTGTAAGGACAAAGGGTATTAGGTGTGGGGGTTGGGGAGGGTGTGGTTTGGTAGGAGTTGGCATTATGTTCGCAAAGGGACTGTAAAGGTTCATGGAGGCATGTGGGGACATACCTTGTCATGGGGCCTCAGAGCATTGGTGGAGGCATGAAGTAACATGGGTTGGCATGGATGGGGCATGGAGAGTGTGTGTGAGGGTTGCATGGGGGTGACAGTGAGTGCTGCAGGTAGGCTTTATGTTTTATTCTTTCCTTTTCATTTTCGGACACAGCGCCTGTGTCCTGAGGCAGACCTCTGTATCCACCAACTTCCTCATTTCTTCCCGGATCACACTCCCCACACCTGGGGCGGGATTCTCCAATAATGGGGCTATGTCCACATGGCAGCATCAAAACACGGGCGTTTCACTCCGGACCTTCTTTTGGGTAGCATCAGGAATAAGACGGGTGCAGTCACAATGTTGGGGGTTTGCTACAGGCCTCCCAATGGCCTGCGGGAGACAGAGGAGCAGATAGGTAGACAGATTTTGGAAAAGAGTAAAAGCAACAGGGTTGTTGTGATGGGAGACTTTAACTTCCCCAATATTGACTGGGACTCACTTAGCGCTTGGGGCTTGGACGGGGCAGAGTTTGTAAGGAGCATCCAGGAGGGCTTCTTAAAACAATATGTAGATAGTTCAACTAAGGAAGGGGCTACTGGACCTGGTTTTGGGGAATGAGCCCGGCCAGGTGGTAGAAGTTTCAGTAGGGGAGCATTTCAGGAACAGTGACCACAATTCAGTAAGTTTTAAAGTGCTGGTGGACCAGGATAAGAGTGGTCCGAGGGTGAATGTGCTAAATTGGGGGAAGGCTAATTGTAACAATATTAGACGGGAACTGAAGAACCTAGATTGGGGGAGGATGTTTGAGGGTAAATCAACCTTGTGGGAGGCTTTCAAATGTCAGTTGAAAGGAATTCAGGACCGGCATGTTCCTGTGCGGAAGAAGGATAAATGTGGCAAATTTCAGGATCCTTGGATAACGAGGGATATTGTAGGCCTCGCCAAAAAGAAAAAGGAGGCATTTGTCAGGGCTGGAAGGCTGGGAACAGATGAAGCCTGTGTGGAATATAAGGAAAGTAGGAAGGAACTTAAGCAAGGAGTCAGGAGGGCTAAAAGGGGTCACAAAAAGTCATTGGCAAATAGGGTTAAGGAAAATCCCAAAGCTTATTACACGTACATAAAAAGCAAGAGGGTAGCCAGGGCAAGTGTTGGCACACTGAAGGACAGGGGAGGGAATCTTTGTTGTGGAGCCAGAGGAAATGGGTGAGGTACTAAATGAATACTTTGCATCAGTATTCACCAAAGAGAAGGAATTGGTGGATGTTGAGTCTGGAGAAGGGTGTGTAGATAGCCTGGGTCACATTGCGATCCAAAAAGACGAGGTGTTGGGCGTCTTAAAAATATTAAGGTGGATGTCCCCAGGCCTGATGGGATCTACCCCAGAATACTGAAGGAGGCAAGAGAGGAAATTGCTGAGGCCTTGACAGAAATCTTTGGATCCTCACTGTCTTCAGATGATGTCCCGGAGTATTGGAGGCCAATGTTGTTCCTTTGTTTAAGAAGGGTAGCAAGGATAATCCAGGCAACTACAGGCCGGTGAGCCTTATGTCAGTGGTAGGGAAATTACTGGAGAGAATTCTTCGAGACAAGATCTACTCCCATTTGGAAGCAAGTGGTCGTATTAGCGAGAGACAGCACGGTTTTGAGAAAGGGAGGTTGTGTCTCACTAACTTGATAGAGATTTTAGAGGAGGTCACAAGATGGTTGATGCAGATATGGCAGTGGATTTTGCCTATACGAACTTCAGTAAGGCCTTTGATAAGGTCCCTCATGGCAGACTGGTACAAAAGGTGAAGTCACACAGGATCAGAGGCAAGCTGGCAAGATGGATACAGAACTGGCTAGGTTGTAGAAGGCAGAGAGTAGCAATGGAAGGGTGCTTTTCTGTTTGGAGGGCTGTGACTAGTGGTGTTCCATAGGGATCAGTACTGGGACCTTTGCTGTTCGTAGTATATATAAATGATTTGGAGGAAAATGTAACTGGTCTGATTAGTATGTTTGCGGACAACACAAAGGTTAGTGAAATTGCGGATAGCGATCTGGACTGTCAGAGGATACAGCAGGATTTAGATCGTTTGGAGACTTGGGTGGAGAGATGGCAGATGGAATTTAATCCGGACAAATGTGAGGTAATGCATTTTGGAAAGTCTAATACAGGTAGGGAATATACAATGAATGGTAGAGCCCTCAAGAGTATTGACAGTCAGAGAGATCTAGCTGTGCAGGTCCACAGGTCACTGTGAGGGGCAACACAGGTGGAGAAGGTAGTCAAGAAGGCATATGGAATGCTTCCCTTCATTAGCCAGGGCATTGAGTATAAAAATTGGCAAGTCATGTTGCAGCTGGTAAGGAACTCAATGGAAAGTGAAACGCGGGACTTCATTCTTATTAATTATATTTCCATCTACACAGATTTAACAGTGGCACTGTTCGCTAAGAGTACATACAGCTTTGGGTAAGACACATTAATATCAGAAGGTTTACTGGCTTGTTGTTAATGTGACAGGAAGAGAAGTTAATAGAACCTTAGTTGGCACACTTGGAGTATAGTGTTCAATTCTGGTCGCCACACTACCAGAAGGATGTAGATGCTTTAGAGAGGATGTAGAAGAGATTTACCAGGATACTACCTGGTACGGAGGGCATTAGCTACGAGGAGAGGCTGAATAAACTCGGTTTGTTCTCACTGGAACGACAGAGGTTGAGGGGGCGACCTGATAGAGGTCCACAGCATTATGAGGGGCATAGACAGAGTGGATAGTCAGAGGCTTTTTCCCAGGGTAGAGTGGTCAATTACTAGGGGATGTAGGTTAAAGGTGCGAGGGGCAAGGTTTAGAGGAGATGTGCAAGGCAAGTTTTTACACAGAGAGTAGTGGGTGCCTGAAACTCACTGCCGGAGGAGGTGGTGGAAGCAGGGACGATAGTGACATTTAAGGGGCATCTTGACAAATACATGAATAGGATGGGAATAGAGGGATACAGACCCAGGAAGTGTAGAAGATTTTAGTTTAGACGGGCAGCATGGTCGGCGCAGACTTGGAAGGCCGAAGGGCCTGTTCCTGTGCTGTACTTTTCTTTATTCTTTGTTCCAAACTAACAGCCGCTGCCTCCCAGGTGGTACTAATCATCCTGCTCCTGGCCCTCCAACCCCCTCAGGAGAACAGGATGCCCCGTCTCTCATAGACGTCATTGAGAAGCCTGGCCAGGTTGGCATTGCCAAATTGAGGAGCAGGTTTGTGTGCTGCCATGCTTGTCTGTTTTTTTTAAATTTAGAGTACCCAATTATTTTTTTCCAATTAAGGGGCAATTTAGCGTGGCAAATCAGCCTACCCTGCACATCTTTGGGTTGTAGGGGCGAAACCCACGCAACACGGAGAGAATGTGCAAACTCCACACAGACAGTGATCCAGAGCCGTGATCGAACCTGGGACCTTGGCGCCATGAGGCAGCAATGCTAACCTCTGCGCCACTGTGTTGCCCTCGCCATGCTTGTATGACTGGGAATGAGTGATGGAACGTTTAAAAGCAGTTCCCCTGTGTTAGCGAGATACTGAGGCACAAATCTGACAAATCAGGCAGCAAAAGAGCCAGTAACCTCAAGAAGCTTGTGGAGCTAATTTCCGGCACTCAGTGCTGTTAAATATGGGCCGCGATCTCGGCAGCACTGCTGTCACAAAACACTCATGAAAAAGTATATATTTTACATAGAACTTTTCATGAATTCAGGATATCCCAATGCAGTTTATGGACAACGAATTTTAGTAATTAGTAATTTAGGTCTACAAAATTATGAGGGGCATAGACAGAGTGGATCGTCAGAGGCTTTTCCCCAGGGTAGAGGTGTCAATTACTAGGGGGCATAAGTTTAAGGTGCGAGGGGCAAGGTTTAGAGGAGATGTACGAGGCAAGTTTTTTTACACAGAGGGTAGTGGATGTCTGGAATTCACTGACGGAGGAGCTGGTGGAAGCAGGGACGATAGTGACATTTAAGGGGCATCTTGACAAATACAAGAATAGGATGGGAATAGAGGGATACGGACCCAGGAAGTGTAGAAGATTTTAGTTTAGACGGGCAGCATGGTCGGCACGGGCTTGGAGGGCCGACGGGCCTGTTCCTGTGCTGTACTTTTCTTTGTTCTTTGTTCTAATTCTGAAGTATCATTGCTGTTATAATGTCAGAAGGAGAATTCAGGTATCCACAAAAGGAGTTTGTTAAAGTGGCAGATGAAATTCATTACAGATATGTGTCAGGTATCTCAGTTTGGAAGAAAAAAATATCAGAAATCGAGCATGATGGTGCACTTTCATAAGTGGTACCAGGCCTCACTCTATAGCTCTGGGGCTCAGCTGCCCAGATTCATTTCCCTCCCCTTCAAAATAATCTTGAATCCTCTGCGACCTGCCTTTGTGCCAGCAAGCAAACTCCAGGCCTCATGCTCTTGGCCTGCTTGCAACCAACCTGCAGTGTGATTAAAAAGACCTGAGACTCAAACTGATGACATTGCTCCCAGTGCCCCACACCCACAGGTCAGAAAGCCGCATCCACCTTTACACACAAAGGCCGGATGTTCCGGTCCTGCTTCGCCCCGGGAATCATTGTGGACGGGACGCATAATTTGACAGATGAGTAAAAGATCCCTTGAGTTCAGGCAGGAATATCTGATCTGGAGCCATTAACACCCACCTAATATATCTCGAGATGGGTACATTACCGTGTTCATCCAATGAACTGTACCACGATCAAACTGAAAATGGATTTATTTCAAATTCCTTATTGACAAAACCTTGAATTCTATACACTGCTGTCATTTGATTTGATTTATTATTGTCATATGTACTGGTATACAGTGAAAAGTCTTGTTACTTGCATGCTGTACAAACAATGCATACTGTGCATAGGGAAGGAAGGAGAGACTGCAGAATATAATGTTACAGTTATAGCAAGGTGCAGAGAAAAGATCAACTTAATACTAGGTACTTCCATTCAAAAGTCTGATGGCAGTAGGGAAGAAACAGTTCTCGAGTTGGTTGGTACCTGACCTCAAACTTTAATATCTTTTTCCTGATGGAAGAAGGTGGAGGAGAGTATGTCCAGGGTGCGTGGGGTCCTTAATTATACTGGCTGCCTTTCCGAGCCAGCAAGAATTGTAGACAGAGTCGATGGATGGGAGGCTGGTTTGTGAGATGGATTGGGCTACATTCACCACCTTTGGTAATTTCCTGCGGTCCTGGGCAGAGCAGGATCCATACCAGGCTATGATACAACCAGAAAGAATGCTTTCTATGGTAGGTAATGCAGGCAATAGGTCATGCAAGCAAAGTAAATTTGTGGAGTACAAATTGACAGATAATCTTAAATATAATAACGACATTGCTTCAGTGTCGTGCAACACAGAAGTAAATTTCAAAAAATGGATCTCAGTTGTCAAAAAATAGATTTTTTAATGTTGGAGGTTTACTGTCCGTCCTCTCTAAATGAGACAGTGCAGATGAAATCAGAGCCAAAATGTGTACACAATGTAAATTCTAGACTCAATGAGAAGCAAAATACTGTACCTGCTGGAAATCTGAAGTGACAGAAAATGTTGAAAATGCACAGGGGCTCTGGAAAACATCGATGGAGAGAGAGAGAGAGAGAGAGACAGAGCAAATGTTTCAGCCCTGAGGAGACAGAAACTGATTAATGGATGGAATCTTGCGCTGCCCCCATGGCAAGTTCAATGCTGAGGGGTGCAGGGGGGGGGGGGGGGGGGGGGCTACCAAATGTAATCAGGCAGGAGTGTGGCCGGTTGAGCTCATGGCAGTGAGAAATGCTACCCCGAGGGATAAAGGACCTGCCGTTGGCCTATCATGTGCCCGAGTGGAACACGGTGTGGCTGGCCTTCCCACACAAATGTGATGCCTGGCTCTCACTGTCTCTCCAGCCAGCAGATGAGATTCCCCCTCACCTCTAGAGGATAAGGCCCAACATGTGTGAAGCGGTTGATTCCTGGGGTGAGGGGTTGTCTTGTGAGGAAATGTTGAGCATGTTGTGCCCATTGCATTTTAGAAGGAAGAGAAGGGACCTCACTGAGACAGATCGGATTCTGAAACCCTTTGATTCTGTGCCCATGTGAATAATTTATATCTAATGGAGATAATCATATCAGGTTCACTGGCTCCATTCCAAAGGTTGTTATCGCACCTCTAACTCTAATCCCTAAGTAAACATAGAAAATAGAAGCAGGAGGTGACCATTCGGCCCTTTGAGCTTGCTTCGCCATTCATTATAATCATGGCTGATCATCAAATTCATGAACCATGCTTGGAATTATAAATATCTGAGGGGTGTTACCAGCCTCCCAACAGGCTTTCATTTATCCAACATTTAAAAAATGTCAATCCCCAAACCAAATGTTGTCCAAAAATATATGAATCATGAAATTGGGCACTTTCGCAACACCCTGCCCTCAACTCTATTGAGCTAGTCTGTCACCAGGCAGCTGGTAAAGTCAGCAGCCTTGCTAAATGTTTTTTTAAACTTACCACGGCTGGGATCCTGATACGAGTGGGCCCGTTCAGAAGCCTGGTCCCTCCACTGCCCTCTGGAAAATGTTTGAAACCGAAGTGGGGCATCTGACCATATTCTCAATGGGAAAATCTGAACCCAAAAATCCAAGCATAGCGTGCCAGTTTGCAGAGGTGAGGACGTATTCCCCACCTCTCACTCGCCTCTGCAGAAAGGTAAAAGACAACATTTTCTTGTAAAGGTTTAAAATGTATTAACTGCTCATGTTGTTCCAACAGGGAGACCAGGGTTATCCAGGAGAACAAGGCTTTAAAGGCGTCGCTGGAACACCTGTAAGTTGATGCCATGGATTTCCCACTTGTAGTTGACTGTAATTGTGACTGCAAAGTCGAGTCTGTGTTTTGATGTTTGATTCAGTGGGGAGTGTTATCAATGTTTTATTTTCTGTCTCCAATTTTCCCCGCTCTTTTACCTATTTGAAATGGTTTAATCCTTTCCTGGCGTATATTTCCATGGATTAGCAGATTATTCTCCAGTAAATGTGACCTCTGTGCTCACTCCATACACTACTGCAGATGATGTTCAAGATCAGGAAACCTGTCCAAACATTCTCCTCTCTGACAGAAGGGCAAGCAAGGGAGCATTGTGGATAGCACAGATGCTTCACAGCGCCAGGGTCCCAGGTTCGATTCCAGCTTGGGTCACTGTCTGTGCAGATTCTGCACACCCTCCCCGTGTGTGCGTGGGTTTCCTCCGAGTCCTCCGGTTTCCTTCCACAGTCCAAAGATGTGCAGATTAGGTGGATTGCCCATGATAAATTGCCTTTAGTGTCCAAGATTGCCCTTGGTGTTGGGTGGGGTTGCTGGGTTGTGGGGATAGGGTGGAGGTGTTGACATTGGGTAGGGTGCTCTTTCCAAGAGCTGGTGCAGACTCGATGGGCCGAATGGCCTCCTTCTGCACTGTAAATTCTATGAAGAAGAGCACTGAGGCCAGATGCAGCACAAACTGTTGGCAATTTCTCAAACTTCAACTTTGACACAAAAGTTGGAGTCTTCATGCGCTGTCATGGCCCAGCTTCTAGTTTAGGGAGTTTGATCCAATTTCTCAGCATCTCATAAGAAATACTTGTTATTCTAGCTGACGTGGAGGGCAGCAGAGCTGAACAGTGTTTAATGAATTCTTTCTTTTGGAACAAATCGTCAGGCAAAAATATCAAGAATCCTGTATTTATGAAGCTGTCTGTGCCTTGTGCTGCTTTGGACTCTTTGTTTTTTTCTCAGTCATTTGTCAGAGTTAGGAGGGCACACTCATACAATTTACAGCGCAGAAGGAGGCCATTCGGCCCATCAAGTCTGCACCAGCCCTTGGAAAGAGCACCCAACTTAAACCTACGCCTCCACCCTATCCCCGTAACCCAGCAACCCCACCTAACCTTTTGAACACTAAGGGCACTCAGTCCAAATTGAACCAGAATTCACCTCTACTTCTGTGTTCAAATCATTATCATGGTTCAAAAATGGCTGCACACAGACTTAAACGTGTGTTTAAAAGTGGAAAGAATGTTGCCATTTCAGCCTGGTTAGCTTTGCAGCATTCAGGCTACCATCCATAGATATGTGGATACATAGACGATAGGAGCTTGAAGTGGGCTTTTGGCCCTTCGAACCTGCTCCGCCATTCATCACGATCATGGCTGATCATCTAACTCAATAGCCTAATCCTGCTTTCTCCCCATAGCCTTTGATCCCATTCTCCCCAAGTGCTGTATCTAGCCGCCTCTCTAATATATTCAATGATTAAGCATCAACTACTTCCTGTGGTAATGAATTCCAGAGGCTCACTACTCTTTGGGTGAAGAAATGTCTCCTCATCTCTGACCGAAATGGTTTACCCTGAATCCTCAGACTGTGACCTCTGGTTCTGGACACATCCATCATTGGTAACATCTTCCCTGCATCTACCCTGTCGAGTCCTGTTAGAATTTTATAAGTCTCTATGAGATCCCCCCTCATTCTCCTGAGCTCCAGCGAGAACAATCCCAACCTAGTCAATCTCTCCTCATATGACAGTCCCGCCATCCCTGGAATCAGTCTGGTAAACCTTTGCTGCATTCCCTCGAGAGCAAGACTATCCTTCTTCAGAGAAGGTAACCAAAACTGCACACAGTACTGCAGGTGTGGCCTCACCAAAGTCCTGTATAATTGCAGCAACATATCCCTGCTTCTGTGCTCGAAACCTCTCGCAATGAAAGCCAACATACCATTAGCCTGCTTTACCGCCTGCTGCACCTGCATGCTTACTTTCAGCGTCTGGTGCACAAGCATCCAAGAATAGTAAAACACATATATTTGGAGGTATAAGAAAGTGGCTAATGGCCTTTTCCTAGATCTGGCCCACAGGGCACATTCATCACATGTTGCAGAGTTGGACTTCTACCATGAGAACATTGAGCCAAATGATACGCATATAAATGGGAAGAATCATTCAGAAAATGCCTTTTCCTTTGTGTTTCCTTAATTGTTACCCAGCTCAGCTAAATTGCATGATTCCATTCCTTTGTTTTTACAAATTCAGAGTACCCAATTATTTTTTTTCTAATTAAGGGGCAATTAAGTGTGACCAATCCACCTAACCTGTACATCTTTGGGTTGTGGGGGTGAAACCCACACAGGCAGGGGGAGAATGTGCAAACTCTACACAGACAGTGACCCAGGGCCGGGATTGAACCCAGGTCCTCAGCGCCGTAGGCAGCAGTGCTAACCACTGCATCACCTTGCCGCCCCCATCCATCCCCAGAAGTTACTCCCCTTCCCACCCCACACAGCCACATCCTGAGTTCCCCCACTCTAAGCCTTTTCTTCCCAATACACCACTCACAGAAATGGAGGTTAGCTTCTATGTATTCTGATCATGAGGGCTTTATCTGTCCAATTAATTCTTCCCTCAGTCCATAAACACCTTGTCCACCATCAGGTTTGAATGAGTCATAACTTCCTCCAACTCAAAATCGTTAAGCCTCCTGTCCTTCGTCCACATTAGAAACTCGTAGATTCATCTGTATTGATTTAATCTTTCTCTCTCCAATGATATTGTCAGCCAGATCCAAACTGTTTATAACTTTAACATTCTGTTTGACCTTCAGCTGAATTTTAAACCCTGAATCTTATCAATCATCAGATTTTTTGCGCCCCAATACCTACCTCAACCCTGATAACTGATTTTTCGTTTCCCAATTCAATTCTTCAAATAGTCCTCTTGTTGGAATACAATCCTCTCCATGAACTAACTTTTGCACAACCAAGGGCGGTATTCTCCGCTCCCGATAAAAATCGGGATGGCCGTCGTGAAATCGGCCGAGGTTCACGACGGCCTTGGGGCCCGCTCCCTGCACCTAATTCACCCCCATCCGGGGGGGTTAGGAGCGGGCCTCCGTGCTTCTCGGCAGCGACCTCGTCGCGCCAAGAATGACGCGCGTCTGGCGCATTTGTGAAGTCATCCGCGCATGCACGGGTCGCCGGTTCCAACCCGCACATGCGTGGATGACATCAGCGCTCTGACGGCACGAACCCGCGCATGCGCGGTGCCGTCTTTCCCCTCGGCCGCCCGGCAAGACGTGGTGGCTTGATCTTGCCGGGTGGCGGAGGGGAAAGAGTGCGTCCGTTTTGGACGCTGGCCCGACGATCGGTGGACACCAATTGCGGGCCTGTCCCCTCACGAGCACAGGCGTGGTGCTCCCGTGCCAATCGGGCCCCTAGATGCCCCGAACGGGCATCTGGCACCCGTTTCACGAATGCAGCGACCAGGTGTGGTTGCTGCCGTGTTGAAACGGGCGTGATGGGCTGGCCGCTCGGCCCATCGGGCTCGGAGAATCGGCGTTTGCTGTGAAAAACGGCGAGCGCCGATTCTTCCGAGCTGGGGAGGGGGGAGAATCGTGGGGGGTGCCAGGGGGGGCGTAAAAAATGTCGGGGTGCCCTCCCGCGATTCTCCCAGGCAGTGTGGGGAGTGGAGAATTCCGCCCTTACTCTTTTCTATAAATACCTCAATGATCTTGATTTATTCTCCCATTCTTCAGTCCTGCCGACCTAGACTTCCAGTTCAACACTTTGGGCTGGATTCTCCGACTCTGCGGCTATGTCCACAGAATCTGTCTGGTCTCACGACCAGAAAGTCGGCGCCGCCCCTGCACTGATCCTCTGCCCAGTAGGGGGCTAGCAACTGTGCAGCAGGTTCCCCACCCGACTGTACACAGTATGCAGCCACTATGTGAGGTCCCCAAATGTTTTGAGGACATGCGCCCCACTCGTCGTGGACTCGGCCATCAGGGGTGGAGCATCGGGGGAGGGCATTAGGTGACGCCCTGAGGCCGTCCCGACAGCATGCGGCGAACTCCTCAAGTACGTTTTTGAGTGGCCGGAGTATTGCAAAATCGGTGGTGCCCCCGATTCCATCGTAAAAGTGGATTCTCCGGCCGATCGCCGAACACGATTTCGGTGTCAGTGATCGGAGAATCCAACCCTTTGTTCCTTTGGTCTGATTTTCATTCCCACTCCGTTTGCACCACTATTGCTGGGAGAATTCAACTAACTCATCCTGCTCTCTGTAACAGCTTCCTTCAAATTCTTGGCACCTTCACTTTTAAAACGTTTGCAAAATCCTTCTCGCAACTGAAAATTTAAATCACCCTTTGTAATCTTTCCTTTTGAACGGATTTAGTCCCCATCTTGCCATGTTTACCTTTAAAGCACTTTGTAAAGTTTCACTGCATTAAAAGCACAATAAAATCCAAATTGATGTTTTAAACTAATAAAGTCTTCTTCCTCACTCTTTTAGTCAAGGAGGAGCCCGGAAAGGCGAGTCAAAGTAGTTTATTTCCAACTCACGGTTAGGAAATGAGTATACAAAGCTACATTCAAAGTCCCAGCCACGAGCATTCTGAGATGCCGGCTCCTACCTGGGCCAGCCTTTATCTCATGGAATTAATGAGCCCACTGTTGAACCTCCATCCCTCTTACCCATGAGACCCACGGGGGTCAATCGGATTGTCCCCATGGGTCCATGGGGATAGTAACAAATACAAAAGCAAAGTATTGCAGATGATGGAAATCTGAACTTGTAATAGTGTGATATATCAACGAGGAGACTGCTTAAATCACCAAGTGATTTATACAAACAACAATGACGTAAAACTATATACAAGCATAGCAACTACGATACAGGTCTTTCTTTTCTCCTTGACTCCTGTGCTCACACCGAGTGTCCGCTTGCTCCCTGGACCAGCGCGCTTTCTTGAAATTAGCCAAGGTTTATGTGCTTACAATAACATGCCTTGGCCTGGTTATGTGAGCTGTGAATGATTTCCTCTTAAAGGGGCCACGCTACCACATCCCCTCAAGTCCCTTTGAACTTACGTAGATTTGCAACAATCTTCAGCCAGAAGTGCTGAGTGGATGATCTATCTTCGTCTCCTCCAGAGGTCCAAAGCATCACAGATGTCAGACCTCAGCCGATACGACTCACTTCACGTTATATCAGGAAATGGCTGAAGGCCCTGACAATATTCCGGCAACAGTACAGAAGACTTGTTCTCCAGAACTTGCCGCACCCCTAGCCAAGCTGTCTAATGTACAGCTACAACAACAACACTGGTATCGACCCGGCAATGTGGAACATTTCCCAGCTGGGTCCTGTACACAGGAAACAGGGCAAATCAACCAGCCAATTACCACCAATTATTAGTCTGCTCCCAAGCATCAGCAAAGTGATGGAAAGAGCCATCAACAGTGCTATCAAACACCACTTACTCAGCAATAACCTGCTCATGGACTCTCAATTTGAGTTCCACCAGGATCACTCAGCTCCTGACCTCATTACAACTTTGGTTCAAACATGGACAAAAGAGCTGAATACCAGAGATGAGGTGAGAGTGACTGCCCTTGACATCAGGCAGCAATTAACCGAGCATGGCATCAAGGAGCCCGAGCTAAACTGGAGTCAATGGGAATCAGGGGGAAACTCTCTTCTAATTGGAGTCATGCCTGGCACAATAGAAGGTGATTGTGGTGGTTGGAGGTCAAGCATCTCAGCTCCAGGACATTACTGCAAGAGTTCCTCAGGGTAGTGTCTCAGGCCCAACCATCTTCAGCTGCTTCATCAATGAACTCCATTCCATCATAAGGTCAGAAGGGGGGATGTTTGCCTATGACTGCACAATAGTCAGCATCATTCGTGACTGCTCAGATAATGAAGCAGTCCATGTCCCAATGCAACAACAATATCCAGGATTGGGCTGATGTGGCAATTTACATTTACATCACATAATAAGTGCTAGGCAATGACCACTTCCTACAAGAGAGGATCTACCCGTCGCCCCTTGACATTCAATGGAATTACCATCACTGAATCCTCCACAAGTAACATCTTGGGAGTTATCATTGATCAGAAACTGAACTGGATCAGCCATATCAATACTGTGTCTACCAGGGCAGGTCAAAGTCTAGGAATCCGAAGGCAAGTAACTCACCTCCTGACACCTTCAAAGTCTGTCCACCATCTACAAGGCACAAGTCAGGAGTGTAATGGAATACTTTCCACTTGCCTGGTTGATTGCAGCTCCAACAACGCTCAAGAAGCTTGCACCATCCAGGACAAAGCAGCCAGCTTGATTGCTCCCCCTTCGCCAAACATTCAAACCCTCCACCTTCGACGAACAGTGGCAGCCATGTGCACCATCTACAAGATGCACTGCAGTAACTCGCCAAGGTTCCTTAGCTAGCACCTTCCAAACCCACAACCACTGCCATCCAGAAGGACAAGAGCAGCATATACCTGGGAACCCCACCACCTGGAGGTTCCCCTCCAAGTCACTCACCACCGTGATTTGGAAATATCCTTCACTATTGCTGGGGCAACATCCTAGAAACTTCTCTCTAACAGCATAGTGGATGTACCTACACCTCAAGGACTCCAGCAGTTCAAGAAGGCATCTCACCACCACCACCTTCTGAAGGATAACTAAGGATGGACAATACATGCTGGCCTAACCAGCAACGCCCACATCCCGTAAATGAATTTTAAAAAAACATAACGGGTTAAACAGGTAACTATTGACAATGAGATAAGAACCACAAAAATGGGGTGATAGGCTTCAGTCTTTTATAAAGTTAGTCTATCAGGCAATTTCTGAGGCATGCTGAAACGCCTCAGTTCTCTGGCAGGTTTTACACCATAAAGGTAGTGGTGTCTTTAGCAACAGATGATTGTTTAAAGGCCTTAGGTGAGTTGGAGTCTCTCCTCTCTCCATTTTCTTCTGAAGTAGCAAGGGCCTCTTCTGAACAATCAGTTTCCTCACTTCTGGCTCTGGTGAAGAAACATTAGTAACCACTGGATCCATTTGTTTTGCTGTTGGGGCTGCCGCCTCTCTCCTTTTTGTATCCACCTGTTTTCATATCGGTCTGCCTTGTAGTTCCACCCAATAAGATACAGACCCAGAATATGATCAGATTCTCCCCGGTAACCATGTTCGACCAGCCCCAAGCTTCTAACAAAAACTCGATGATCTGCTTTGAAAGATCTGTCGCATTTGGTCGATTCATGGTATTTCTTTTGCATAGCTTGCCTCATGTCCACCCTCCCTGCCAAATTGGGCAACACCAGGTCCAGCCGAGTTCAGAGGTAATGGACCATCAACAATTCAGCTGGTGACATCCTGGTGGTAATGTGTTGTAAGAAAGGAGGAAATTGACTTGCTTGTGACGCAATGGCCTATCTGGCTGCTTTTTCATCACGGATTTGAAGGTTTGCACTGCTCTCAACTATTCGAGGCCAGATGATAGGGGCTATCCAGATGTACTGGATACCATTGGTCTGTACAAAACGCTGGAATTCTTCCCCCATAAAGGTTGTGCCATTATCCAAAACTATAACTCCTGGGAGGCCGTGTATTGCAAACATTTGTCTTAATATGTTGATGATGACTGCCAAAATCGTCTACAATTCTTGGACGTCTAACCACTTAGATTAGCGTCCACCAGTATTAAGAACATTTTCCCGAGGAAGGGACCATCAAAATCTACATGCAATCTTGTCCAATGGCGCGCTGGCCATTCCCAGTGATGTAGCTGAGCCGCAGGTCCCTTGCGTCTGTTGATCATTGCATATTTTCTGGAGTCTTCGTCGAGCTCAAATTGTAGGCAAATATGGCTCAATCGAACTTTCTATTTGTGAGGACAGTCACCAGCTATGTGTAAAGATCATCTATCCAAGAGATAGGATACCTGTGGAGTTGGGATTATTGATTCATGGCGAGCTTGTAATCGTCACAAATCCTGACAGTGCGATCAGGCTTTACCACGGGAACAATAGAGGCAGCCCATTCAGAGAACTGTACTGGCCTAAACGATACCTAATTCCTCCAAACATCTCAATTCAGTCTCCCCGTTTTGATGTAGAGCATATGGAATGGGCCAGGCTTTAAAGAGTTTTGATGTGCACTCATGGTTCATACGAATTTTGGTCTTGACCCCTTGTATATGACACAGATCATTTTGAGAAACATCATTGTGCTTACACAGAATCTCTTTAAAAGTACCATTCGTTATTTTTCTTTAAATTTTCAACCATTTAGCTTAATCTGCCATAGCCAGTCCAACCTCACAAGGCTTGGCTCCTGATCTTCCACAAAAATCATGGGTAATTGAGCAGATTGATGTTGGTGCGACACCAGTGCAGTTGTGATACCCAATATTTTTAGTGTTTCCCCGTGTAAGTTACTGACTTAGCAGTCATATTGCTCAGCCTCAGGGGTTGGAGTCTCCTTGTGGATACTTGTAGGCCCGTTCTCCAACCACCATGGCAGAAGGGTTTGTATCAACTCAATGGCCGCCCGTTCATCATGAGGACTATTTCAATGGGAACCTTCTTGTTCAACTTGAGCATTTTTAACATAGTCTTCCACAGAATCTTCCTCTGCTTCATGCACTGGAGTCACAGTGTGTTTTTTTTTAAACTGGGTGCACCCTATCTGGCGTGGTACCATGCTTGAATGTGACCCTTCCTGTTACAATTGAAGCAAACAAAATCTCTGCAATAACACTTATCCTGAGGATCATCCCGCTCACATCTGTAACACTCATCAAAATTCCTGGGCTGGCGGCCTGCTTTTTTCTTTTGCTTCAGTCTATATTCCTGCTTCTGGGATCTCAGTTCCGTCTCCTCTGTGCCTGTCACTGGGGGTCCCGACCAAGCAACCGGTCCCCTTCCACAGTAGATTCATCACTTCCTGCATGCGCTGTAACTCAGAAGCACCCTTTTCAGCACATTCGGTGGATTGAGCTATCTCTATTATTTATCCAGGGATATTTTTGTTTCTCCTAATAGTTTCCTTTGGATATTCTGATTGGTAACGTTGCAAACTAAATGATCGCATAACATATTACTTCATGAAGAACTGCATTCACAGTGCTCAGCCATTTGGCGAAGCCTTGCTACAAATGTAGAAATTGCCTCCACTGGGTCCCTGATGCCTGAATTGAATTTGTACCGTTGCAATATAAAAGAAGGTCTGCAGCTGTAAAGCTCTTTCCAATAACAGATCAAAGTGCTTGGTATCCGGAGCCTCTGGAAACCTTGGGCGAAATTCTCCGCCCCCCATGACGGGTGGGAGAATAGCGGGAGGGCCTTCCCGACATTTTTGCCGCCCTCCCGCTATTCTCCCACCCCCCGCCGAAGTCCCGACCCGAATCGCTGCCGCCGTTTTTTTACGGCCGGCAGCGATTCTCAGCTGTTAGATGGGCCGAAGTCCCAGCCCTTTCCGCCGTTTTCACGAACGGCAAACACACCTGGTCTTGCCGTTCGTAAAAACGGCATCACAAACTCGCTTTTTATAACCATGGCACCGATTGGCACGGCAGTACCACGGCCGTGCCAAGGGTGCCATGGGCCCGCGATCGGTGGGCACCGATCGCGGGCAGCGGGCCCGATGCCCGCGCACTACTTGTCCTTCCGCCGCCCCGCAGTATCCGCGGGGCGGCTGAGGGGCAACCCGGCCCGCGCATGCGCGGGTTTCGCGCAAAAACACGATGACGTCACCCGCGCATGCGCGGGTTGGAGTCTTCCAAACTGCGCATGCGCGGCTGACGTCATATGACGCGTCAGCCGGCGCTAACTCCGGTAAGCGGGCTTAACGATTTTCGTTAAGCCCGTCTTGCCGGAGCCTACGGCGTCGGGCTGCTAGCCCCGACCGGGGACCAGAATCGGTCCCCCGTCGGGAAGGGGCGCGCTGCCGTAAAACCCGCCCGGGTTTTACGGCAGCTTTACGATTTCTCCCGTTTTGGGAGAATCTCGCCCCTTAGACCTTTGATGAGGCCATAAGTCTGTGGGTCTGCATACCGTAAGCAAGATAACTTTTACGTTATCTTCGCCAGTAATATCAATAGCAATGAATAAGCTCCAAAGCCTCTGAATATATTGGCCCCAGTTTTCAGACCCTGATCAATAGAATCGTGTTTTTCAATTCGAGGCATTATTTTTCACTCACAGTTACCGTAGAGACCACGGCCAGAATTCTCCGGCCGTTCGCTGCTGGAAAGATTCTGGGTTCCCAGTGGCATAGGGTGGCTTCAGTGGGATTCCCATTGCCTCCTCCCACCAGCAAGAAACAGGCCTGAGAATCTGACCCACTTCTTTTTCCTTCTCTGGAGATCTCCGATAGCAACCCCATCCCCCTCGAATTCTGACACTCGTGGCTGTCGTCCAATTTACTCTTGTCACCAATGTACCAGCACGAAATATCAACGAGGAGGCTGCTTAAATCACAAACGTATTTACTCAATCAACAATGAGGTAATGCTATCTACAGGCACAGCAACTACATCAAAGGTCTCTAATCCTTGACTCCTGGACTCACACAAGGGTCCGTTTCCTTCCCAACAGCACTCTTTCTTGCCATTGGCCGAGGTTCACATGCGTCCAAGCAATAGGCCCTGGGTGGATCATGTCGCCTGCGAACAATTGCCTCTTAAAGGGGCCATGCTACCACAGAATTGTAAAACAGAACATGCTGGAAACACTCAACAGGTCAGGCAGGATCTGTGGAGAGAAATGGAGCTAACATTTTAGGTCGATGATCCTTCATCAGAACTTTAATTCCCATTATCTTCTGATTCACGATGTTACTCAGGTTACCAAAAGTTTTGATTTTTTTTGTCATCCCTAATGCAAACTGGACAGCATGGTAGCACAGTGGTTAGCAATGTTGCTTCACAGCTCCAGGGTCCCAGGTTCGATTCCCAGCATAGGCCATTGTCTGTGCGAAGTCTGCACGTTCTGCCCGGGTCTGCATGGGTTTCCTCCGGGTGCTCCGGTTTCCTCCTACAGTCCAAAGATGTGCAGGTTAGGTGGTTTGGCCATGATAAATTGCCCTTAGTGTCCAAAAAGGTTAGGTGGGGTTACAGGGATGGGGTAGAGGTGTGGGCTTAAATAGGGTGCTCTCTCCAAGGGCTGGTGCAGACTCGATGGGTGAATGGCCTCCTTCTGCACTGTAACTTCTGTGTAATTTCTATGATTATCCAAATCAATCCTTCCGCAGCCCTGTCACCCTTAGGTTGCTGATGGGCTGCAGTGGCTCCTTTATATGTCCAATTGTAAAATATATTAATAAACTTTGAACCCTTAAACTTACTCCCTCAGGTTATGGATTTAAACAAATTTGGTGGTTTACTAATCGAACTGCTAAATGATATATAACAACAGCTTCTCTTCTTAAAGCGCCATCCGTGATAATATATTGCAGACCACATAGAAAATGCATATTGATCAAAATCTGCTATAGGAAGTATTTCTATCCCTTCTAACAGTAGGTTGGAATAAATTAATCATAAATTAATTGACACCATGTCAAAATGACATAGCAAGCCTCGTGTTCATTATTAGAAGTGGTCACATATATCTGCTTTTACTAGATCTAGGTCTTGTTGCATTTTTGTTTCCAGGGTGTCAAAGGTGAACTTGGCCAGAAAGGATTTGGTGGAGAGAAGGTAAGAAAAGTACTTAGCACATGCAGCATGTTTGATTTGCTTTTAGGTAGCACCTAAACCTCATAAACTCACAGCACAAAAGAGGGTTATTTGGTCTATCATGTCTGTGCCTGCTTTGGCAATCCAAAACTAATCTCAGCACGGTAGCATTGTGGATATAGCACAAATGCTTCACAGCTCCAGGGTCCCAGGTTCGATTCCGGCTTGGGTCACTGTCTGTGCGGAGTCTGCACATCCTCCCCGTGTGTGCGTGGGTTTCCTCCGGGTGCTCCGGTTTCCTCCCACAGTCCAAAGATGTGCAGGTTAGGTGGATTGGCCATGATAAATTGCCCTTGGTGTCCAAGATTGCCCTTGGTGTTGGGTGGGGTTGCTGGGTTGTGGGAATAGGGTGGAGGTGTTGATCTTGGGTAGGGTGCTCTTTCCAAGAGCCGGTGCAGACTCGATGGGCCGAATGGCCTCCTTCTGCACTGTAAATTCTATATATTTCTATATTTCACTGCACAACATTGACTATTTCTGCATCTTTTTCTGCGAGAAATTCATTGAAAGAAGTTAGGGAAGAGATAGCAGAGGTGTTGTTTTACACTCGCACACGTAAAGATTTAAAAAACTCATTAGAAAACTAATTGAAACGTATCGGATTCTTAAGGGGTTTGACAGGGATTTTTTCCCCTCATGGGAGAGTCTAAGGCAGAGTTTCACAATAAAGTGGTGCCAATCTAAGACTGAAGTGAGGGGGTAATTTCTTCTCAGAGTGTTGAGAGTCTTTGGAGCTCTTTGCCACAGAGAGCTGTGGAGTCAGAGTCCTTGTGTATATTTAAGGCTGAGATAGATGGGCTCTTGATTAGTAAGGGAATCAAGGTTTACGGGCAAAGGGCAGGAAAGAGGACGTGAGGAATGTCGGATGAGCCATGGTGGAGTACGCTCAAGGGGCTGAATGGTCTACTCCTGTACCTAGTTCTTAAGGTCTTCTCAGTTTTAACTTGTTGGTTGAGGGATAAGAATTGGCCACGGCACCAGGAAAACCCCTTTACTGGTCTTTAGATAATGACAAGTGATCTTTATCATCAATCTTAGAGGACGCCTCATCATCCAAAAGGCGACAACATAGCTCGCCTTCAATGCTGCACTAAATTACTCATCTAGATCATGTGCTTAAGTCTCTGGAGCGCAGCTTTTCTGGTTAATTCACTGGTGAGCATGTGACTACTGAACCAAGACATGCACCTATCCATCAAGCCATTCTGAACTATGTATTTATATGGGAAAGTCAAACCATTCACAGAACATCTCCTCCGGGGAATACAAGTAAAAGCCCACAATGGGAGGCAGGGAAACCATTGCAATCTAATGCAGATCATCCTCTATGAGAATGGTTACATTAGCCATGGAGATAGACTAGGGTTATTTTACTTGGAGCAGAATTGAGGGGGCACATGATCGAAAGGTATAAAATTATGAGCGGCATAGATGAGATTAGACAGGAAGAAACCTTTCCCTTGGTGGAAGGATCATTGACTGGGGGAATTGGTTTATGGTAAGGGGCAGGAGGTTAGAGGGGATGTGAGGAAAAGTATTTTCACCCAGAGGGTGTGGGAGTCTGGAACTCACTGCCTGAAAAGGGTGGTGGAGGCAGAGATTCTCATAACATTTCAGAAGTATTTAGATGTGCACTTGTGATGCCAAGGCATTCAACGTTATGGGCCAAGTGTAGAAAAAAACGGGATTAGAATAGTGGTTATTTTTAACTTGCACAAACATGATGGGCCGAAGGGTTTTTTCTGTGCTGCAGACCTCTGTGCCTCTATAACTCCATGACTCTAGTGAAGAAAAGAACAAGAAGGGATCTTATCAAGCAATTTGAGATTTTTAAGGGTATTGACCAGTTGAATGACAAGGATATTAACAACCTCAAGAACAACAACAAGGAAGGATGGGATGAAGCTCAAAGGAGGAAACATGATCTGATATAACTGGCTCAAAATGAGGGTGCTGAATGTTTGCAATAGACTGACCAAGGAGACGATCAATATGGATAAGAGCAAGTTTGACAGGAATTCAACAAAGAAAGAAATTGAGGCAAAAATAGATTGAGATGGGCATTTTTGCTTTGAATGCTGGGGCTGTCCAGCTTTTGCTTTTGTAGCTTTGTCTGCGTTTTTAGTGGCTATCTGATGAATATCCAGAGATCAAGATACAGTTCAATGCACGAATAGGTCTGGAGATAAAAATCAGCAATTGTATTTGGTAGCGACTAGAATCGACATTTGCATTGGAAAATCACAACGGAAAGTTTCTCAGGGTTATGGGTGACTGAATATGCATTAAAATTAATGCCATCTTCCTTTTCCTTTTCTGAGGGGGTTCGTGGATTTGATGGATTTCCTGGAAAAATAGGTCTTCCTGGAGAAGTGGTAAGTGAAAACTTTCATATCAAACGATTCAACTTCGACTGGTCTATTCATACATACAGAAAAATGTGCTGAGTGAAGTACTAAGTTCTGCATTGCATAGCAATGGTATAATGATATTGTCACTGGACTAGTAATGCAGAGACCCAGGGTAATGCTCTGGCGACCCAGGCTCAAACCCCACCAAGGCAGATGGCGAAAGTTGAATTCACTAAAAATCTGGAAATGGAAGCCGAACGGTGACCATTGAAAGCCTAATGAGGACCATTGTCAATTGTCGTAAAACCTTCAGGGAATGAAATTTGCCATCCTTACCTGATTTGGCCTACATGTGACGTTAGATCCATAGCAATGTGGACTTTCAAATGCCCTCTGAAACGTACCAACAAACAACCCAGTTCAAGGGCAATTAGGAAAGGGCAATAAATGCTGGCCCCACCAGCGATGCCCACATCCCATGAATTATCAAAAGAAACTGTGATCAGAGAACTAAAGAAAAAAATATATATTGCCTAGTTCCAATTTAACCCTTAAGATCCCTGTAACTTCCATTAGAAATCAAGCCATACAAGTGCATCCCATAGAATTCCACAATCATCATGAGAAGCCTATGATCAGAGCAAAACAGCAAGAGTTTTCCCATACACCCTGATCAATTCTAATAAAATTTAGGTTCAGAATCCAGGAAAATGGTTGAATAATCATCATCTCCATGGGGCACGATTTGACTGAAAAAAAGTCCTTCCAAAGTGGGATCAGCAGGGGCGTTTCTCTGTTTCATTTCCGAGCCCTGGTGGGGAACGTCTCCTGAGCCTGAATGTTAGCTGCATTCTCTGCAGTGAGGAGCTCCTCAGTCCAGGAAGAGATCGGGGCGCCATTTTAAAATAACGCCCCAATTTCTCAATCCCCAACATGACCCCGGGACCCCTTAAATGCACCAACTCACCTGCTGGGGATTCTTTGAGCACCCACCCCCGTGGCCCACCACATACCAGCAGGGCACCCCCATCTTGGCATCACCAGACTGGCACCTTGACAGTTCCCCAGCCAGCCTGGCAGTACCAGCTGGGCGCCCTGTAAGTGCCATGTTGGCACTTGGGTGACACTGCAAGAGTATCCAGGTGGTACTGCCAGGGTGCCAGGCTGGCAGTGCCAAAATTCCCAGGTAGCACCAGCAGTGGCAGAGTGCCAACCTGGCCAGAGGCTAATCACCCAGGGAGCTCCGATCATCTGGGAGACCTGCCCAAGTGCCGTTTTGCCTGGTCCCCATTTGTGGGGATCAGTACCAATCGGCGCCCTGCTGGGGTCTCCTCAGCACGGCTGATATATGCCGGATGCCAGTTAGATCTGGCGGCAGCATAGCTAAGTGACCTTTTAAGCTCTTTTAACTATGCGAGTCTGGGTCTCGCCCACAGTGGTCTTGGGAGGCTTAACGACCATCAGGAATCCCGCGAAGGGGTTCTCCCGGGAACTACCGGCCCGGTCCCATCCTGCAACTGGTAAATCGCACCCCATGGTCTTCCAACTCACATCAGTTAACCTTTAGCTCCTCCTCCTACATAAAGGCTAATAGTATTTCTTTCCATAGAGTACATTCTGCAATACTGGCCAGATCCTCAGTGAATGGGATTGTGTCTCACTGATAGGTCCCTTAACATTAAAAGATTGATTATATGGCCTGTAATCCAATGAAGCAAGAACTAAATGAGGACATGACATCACCGAACATACCTTTATATTTCCTGACTGACATACCACTTTACAAAGAAAGAATGACCAGATCCTATGCTGGATGCCTGTAAAATATAATCAGACAGGATATTTGGGTAATGGATATTCCACACCTGCTGATGTTTTTCAAGCATCGCATCTGCTAAAGTTACTCCATCCAATGCTTCAGCTTCATGAGGGCCTGTAGTCTATACTTGCTTTAGCAGCTGTGTTACCTTTGATCTCTGCATTACTCCTTTTGGCAATAGGCTGCATTGGAAAGTCTGTGACCTTTGTCATTTTATCCTGCCAAACACTGACTGCCCAAGACTCAGATCCTGACATGAATCGAAAGCAGAAGGAAGTACATAGTTTGCAACAAGTCCTCCAGGGTGTTACTAGCTGTTGCTAGTAGTAAGAGGAAATGGGAATCAGAGGAATTATCTTCCACACAGGAGATTATTTACCTTTTAATTATAAACCCTATGTAGCCAAGTACATGCTGAGAGAGAGGAGGAAATGTTACAATTTCATGGGCAGACCTATGTGATTTGCAATCTGCAATTTAAATTTTTATATTTTCCTGATCCTGGAAAGGCCGACCTTCATTGATTCTCCCTTGCTATCAGTACAATTGCTAACAAGGCCTTTTCATTTAAAGGTCTGTCATGAGTGTATGAAACTGGAGTCAAATACAAGCAGGTCATTTAAGGGCAACAAGTTTCTTCCTCTGAAGGACATTAGAGAAATAATTGGAGGTTTTAATTACAGTTTAACTGATGTCAGCTTTTTTCTGTTGAAATGAAATGAAAATCGCTTATTGTCACGAGTAGGCTTCAATGAAGTTACTGTGAAAAGCCCCTAATCACCACATTCCGGCGCCTGTCCAGGGAGGCTGGTACGGGAATCAAACCGTGCTGCTGGCCTACTTGGTCTGCTTTATGTTGGTTTTGTTCCAAGTCTTTTGTGTGGCTTCTGAAGCTGTGGTTAAAATTGTTAATTAATGAATTGCGACACAGTGCAGCAAATGAGACCTCATGAAAATAGCAATAAGCAAAAGCATCAGGCGATTTAATAATTCAGAGGAAATTAATACTGTCTCAGCCTACAATTTGTTCTTGAGAATTAAATACTCTTTAAAAGGAAGTTGTAATTACTTGAAGGAGAAAAAATTGTAGCAAAATGGAAAAAGGACAAGGAAGGTAGTGGAACTAACCAGATTGCTCTTCGAAAGAGCCAGCACACAATCGATGGGCTGAATGGATCCCTTTCAGTGCTGTACGAGTTACCACACACCAAACAAAAAATTTAGATTTTGGGTCCAGTAGGTCGAATGGTGGTTGTGTTTTAAGATGGGTTGAATATAAAATAGGACATTTCACCAATGTGGTAAATGCAACTTTATGATAACAGTAAGTAACTGTCACTTTGTTCTGGGTTTACTCGTTGAAACAAAAAGAAAAAAACTAGATTTCCAAAGGACTTAGCAGGTAAATGCATTGCTCGGTTGGTCTGACAGGTGAATTGGTCCCAGGTTCAATCTTTGCTTTAGTCCAACTTCATTTAGACAGACGAGTCACAATTAACCTCAATGGCCCTGGGAGGAGAAAAAGTGTTTCCACTCCTGGTCACAACCTCAATGTTCTCTCCCTCTTCCACTTTGAAAAGTTTGTTTATGTGGATGTCAGCAAGTGTGACAGTGCGCTTGGCTGTGAAGTCCCTATAATGAAATAGCCCAATGAAATTCAATCTATCCCGAAAAAGGGCCATTTGGGTGAAGCATGCCACTGCATCTGTAACTGCAACCAACACTGGGCAGAGCTGCAGGAAAGTAGAACAAAGAAATTGAGGACAGCAAAAGAAAAAATGTTGCTGTGTGAAATGCCTTCGGCAACAACACACCAATTCATTAAAAGAGGCAGTTTTGGGGCAGATTAGTTGTGATTCTTGCAGTAATATCTCCCATGCTTCACACTCCATATTCATTCAAAACTCTGCTGTCCTTTTCCTAACTCGCACCAAGTCTTGTTCACACATTAATCCTGCTCTGGCTCCCAGTCCACTGATACACTGATTTTAAATCCTTTGTTCTCATGTTCCAATCTTTCTCTGGCCTTGCATCTTCACATCTCCATAAACTCTCCCAAACCCTTCAGGAATTCCCCCAACCCTTGACATTTTTGTATCCCCCACTTCCTTTTCCCTTGCATTGGTGGTTATGCCTTTAACAATCTGGAACCGAAAGCTCTGTCCAGAAAGAAAAAAAAGAGTAGAAATTAGGAAAATAAGAATACTGGGCTGAACTGGTCTTGTGTGCCTTAAAACCAGTAAAAACTTAGAAATAAAGATACTGGTCCGAATTTTGTTTTAACTTCGGGGTGGGGAATCTCTTTTAAGGCATTGCTTAATGCCTGCCTCATTGACCAGGCTGCGGATTGTCCGTCCTGATATCCCCTTTGACTTGGCATCAAATAATTTCCTGTCACGCTCCTGTAAATTGTTCCGGAATGTTTCAGAATGCAGTGAAAAGTTCCACACAGACAGAAGTTGTTGTTATAACCTCTTCTATTCTCAATCGCAGGGTGCAACTGGTAGTCCAGGTGTTGCTGGAATAAAGGGAGAAAAAGTAAGTATTAAAAGAAAACATTGAAAAATAAAGTTATGACAATAGACCAAGTCGTATGTAGTGGTGCGGGACCTTCTTGAGAAGGATCTCATGATCCTTTTTGGTATGAAGCTGAGAAAAAAGGCAGAAAATAATTTCAGTTTCTGACCCAGATTTTTCAATCGTTTTTTTGTTCTTCCCTGCGGTGTGGGTCTAGTTGGCTGGGCCAGCATTTATTGCCCATCCCTAATTGCCCTTGAGCTGTCTTTTTTTACAATTATGGAGCAATTTAGGTTGGCCAATCTATTCGCCCTGCAGATCTTTGCATTGTGGGGGTGACACCTACGCGGACACGGGGAGAATGTGCTGTTGCTCTGTTTCAGTCCCAACAGCGTCACCAGTACTGTGGGTATTTCTATTTATCTTAGTGAACCACAAGCCTTCCCTTATATGAATCAAATGACCACACAACCAGTTAGTTAGTTCAAAAGATGGTTTATTTACATACACAAGATACAAACATACAAACACAATATCCTCTATGAGTTAAACTACACCTATCAGCTACAATAACCCATACTTAACTTCAGGGCGACCGGCACTGTGGAAATGGATAAGGCCTTTATCTGGATTTCACTTGGCTGGTTCGAAGAAAGTTGCTCTGTCTCTGCTGGTCAGGTCCGTCAGGTAGCGATCATTGGTCTTGAACTTAGCTGGCTGTTCCTGCTGCAATTGGGCTGGCACAGGCCGGATCCAAAAGAGACAGAACACATCCCTGGTTTAATCCAAGATCTGCAATAAATTAATTAATTTGGGACAAGGAAAGAGTCGGAAATCTATAATTAACTGGAACAGTGGACGGAATTCTGTAATCCCGCGGCAGAGTGTCCACGCCGTCGTAAACGCTGTCACATTTTATGACCGGGTGAACCGATCCAGGCCGAGGACTAATTCTGGCCCCTACAGGGGGCCAGCACGGCACTGAAGCAGTTCACGCCACTCCAGCTGCCGATCCTGGCATGAACTGGGCGCTACGGGATCGACGCATGCGCAGTGACACCCGCCAATGCGCCGGCCCCGACGCAACATGGCGCAGGGCTACAGGGGCCGCCATGTAGGAAAGGAAGCCCCCAGCCAGAGAGGCCGGCCAGCCGATCGGTGGACGCCGAATGCGGGCCAGGTCACATCGGAGGCCCCCCCTAGGGTCGGACCCCCCTCCCACCCCCCCCCCCCCCCCCGACAGGCTGCCCCCGGACCCTTGAATGGCAAGGTCCCGCTGGCTGAGAGCAGGTGTGGACGGCGCCAGCGGGACTCGGCGTTTTTACAACGGCCGCGTAGAGCGGCCCCCAACCGGCGTTGCGCCAATTGGCGCCGATTCTCCACTCTGCGGAGAATCGCATGTCGGCGTCAGGGTGGCGTGCCATAATTAGCGCCAGTCATGGGGATTCTCCGGACCAGTGCCGGGCTGAGAGAAACCTGCCCCCTGAGTCTACAAATTGTAAGAATCGGCAATAATCAGGGGTGGGATTCTCCGTCTAAGTCCCCACGCCACCGCCGAGGCCCCTTTCGGAGTCAGATTGCCCCACCCCCCACCAGGACCGCTATTCCTGCCACGGGTCCGAAACTCCCGCCGGGTGGTACCAGATGTAAACTACGCAGGCGGGCACTTGGCCGGTCGACCGCGGAGAATCGCTGCAGGGGCCTCTTCCAACGGCACCCGACCAGTACCTCATCAACCACACGTGCACGACTGACAGGTCCGCGGAGTATCGCGGAAGTGCTGTCGCGCTGGATTTCCAGCATGAGCGGCTATTCTCCACCCCCGCGCCGGGCGCGATTCTGGCGTGGAGGGTCGGAGAATCCCGCCCCAGAAATCTGTCCCTGACAGCCATCTGGAGCTACAAGTGCAACAAAATATTTGTGTGGCTGCCAGATGAAGCCAAAACTTGGTCTCAGTCCTGATGTCCCCACATAGTTGAACAACCTGCCAAAATCTATCTGCTAGCCTCACACAAATAAAATGGTCACTGGGGAAATTAATGAGGGAAGCATGTCTCCCTTATTAGTATGTCTGCCTTATTAGTAAGTCTCTTTGGAGAGAAGTGAATAGAATTAGGAGGAAAACGAATGGTATCATTTGTTTCAAAACTGGAGGATTTTCTAACTGGGTGGGTCTGTAATTTTTTTCACAATGTTGCTCAATGCCCATGCTTGTCATTTTATGAGGAATAATTTCAGGCACACACATATCGATTTTCAAAGCCATAATTTGTTGCCTTCTTGGTGTTTCACAGGGAGAAGCTGGACCTCCAGGTTATCTGGGGAGTGAGGTAAGTGTTTAACTGGGGAAACATGTTGCAATGCGAAATAGAGTGACCTGTTAAAGAAATTAAAGAGTGGGCTGATATTTCAGCAACAGAAACATCCAATTTCCAGGCATTCCTGACTTCCCACTCTTCCCCATCATGTTACTTAATTGAGGTCAGAGACTATTTGGATTTCCTGGTCTGGTCATACTCAAAATTTGATAGAAAGAGGAGAGATTTACAGCCGGGATTGAGATTGGGTATTAAATTCCTTGGGATTAATTAATGTTGTGCACTTAGCACAAAGTTTCACCTCCCAGGAGGAACTGATCAGGAATTCAAGTGTCAGTTAAGTATTTTTGGATCCACGTCAATTTATAAAATTTCCCCACTTTTTCAGCGGCTACTCATTCAATAAAAACTTGGGGCAAGATCTGAGAAAATTGCACCAGAGTCCCGCAATGAGCATGTTTAACCGGGTGTTTCCCAGCACCCCCAGCACCATTTTTAAATGCCGTCTTAATCTCCCAAATCCCCGATGTGACCCCTGAACCCTCCAAAGCCCCATGTCACCTATAAGGGGATCCTCGGGCTCCACACCTCACCTCACATTGGCAGGACCCACCCAGGCCCAATCCCCGGTGCGAGCACAATGCCATACTGGCACTCTGGCAGTGCCCCTGCCAGCTGGCATTGCCACCTGGGCACCTTGGCATTGCCAGGCTGGCTGCCAAGTGAAACTGTCAGGATGCCAAGCTGGCACTGCCAAACTGCTCAGGTGTCACCAGCAGTGCGAGGCTGCCACCCTGCCCAGATGAAACCACCTGGGGACCTCCGATTCCCTGGGTGAACCCTACCCCCAAGTGCCATTCCAACTGGTCCCCGTTTGTGGAGACCAGCACTGAACGGCGCTCGCCGAACTCCGAGGCGAAGTGGTTAGATCCCAGGACCTGGTAGATCAGGCGATTGCATATTCGAGTGAGATTAGCTGGCTCGCCCAAACATGCAGATTTGCCAGATACTGATCTTGGCCAAAATGGATAGGATTTAGATCACAATGTCTCGCGAGATCACGTTTGAACGCGCGAGGCATGGTGAGCCGGGTAGATAGATCCCAGAAGAGGGATCTCTCGGCATCTGCTATCCATGGCACCGTTTGGGCGCAACGTGTTCAATAGATCGCGCCCTTAATAACTGACACCATGTCTGTGGAAGTAATGATAAAAAAGTTCCATTATTTTAAAATGGAAGTGAAAAGTTCATTATAGGTTTACTTTGAAATTCTCCAAAACATTTGAATCACCAGCGTTAAAGAAAAATTATTTATATTTTGTCACTTGGCAGTACAAAACTTGAATACTGCTGAAAATGGGACATGCTGTTGAAGCTTTTTTTCCCGCACTCATCAGGAAAGATGCAAGAATGCCAAATTTTAAAAGGAGAAATGTTTGACACTGTGACTCTGATTGGCAAGGCTTTGCAACAGAAAATGTATCAAGGAATTATTGTCCTCTATGCTTTTGTTTCATTCAATTAAAGTGCAAAAATTGGACATGTTCCTTATACTTGAAGAAGACAGGACCCTGTGTATGAATATATGCAGCTTCTTAAAGTGTAAGTGCCCAGTAGATAAACATAGAACAAGAACGTAGAACATACAGTGCAGAAGGAGGCCATTCAGCCATTGAGTCTACACCGACCCACTTAAGCCCTCACTTCCACCCTCTCCCCATAACCCAGTAACCCCTCCTATCCTTTTTGGTCACTAAGGGCTATTTGTCATGGCTAATCTACCTAACCTGCACATCTTTGGACTATGGGAGGAAACAGGAGCACCCGAAGGAAACCCACGCAGACACGGGGAGAACGTGCAGACTCCACACAGACAGTGACCCAGTGGGGAATCGGGACCCGGCGCTATGAGACCACACTGCTAGCCACTTCTGCCACCATGCTGCCCGATTTCAAATGGTTAACGTTATGAGTGCAACCCTTGAAACACTTTGGATTGTTCAGTAAGTATTCATATATAAAGACCTGTCCTCTGTAGGCAAAAGAAAAATGGCCAGGAATTGGACATTTAAAAAATTAAGCAAAATCCTGGGGGACAATAGTTCCCTGGTGTCTTCTCCATAGCAAATCCTGGACCCACTCAGAATCTACTTGCCAACCAATCAGTGTTTTTTTCTCATGCAGTATAAATTATTGCCCCCTTTGAAATTTGGCATTCTTGCATCTGTCCTGATCAGCCCAAGATGGAAAGCTTCAGCAACATCTCTTTACTCTCGGCAATTTCAGCATTTGCTATCTTTGCATCTATACAATTTTCAGTGGATGTATGTGTGCCTTACACTCTAGTGTTTCTGCTTGTTTGATGTTAATGACCAATTACTGAATCATTTCTTTCAGGTCGAGTTTGGTGGTTTAAAAGGAGAACCGGTGAGTATAATTCCCATACATTATCATAACAAAGCTAACTAAAGGAAATATTTGGACTATATATTGGAATATTATTCAAGATGGCCGTGCTTTACTGCTTAATTACTCTTAAGATACAAGATTATATGAAAGCTCTGGCAGAATATTCTGAAACAAAGACATTTTGAAATTAGAAGGTTGTTGACACCATCAAGCTCACTTCCAGTCACAAATTCCTCTATTCTGGATCTCTCCTCCCTCTTTTTAATCCCCAATTTAATCTAACTAATCCATTAATGTTGCTATGACCCTAAATTTCAAGGTTCCTTCTTAAAAGAATAAATTTACTGAAACTTATCTAGTTTCTTCTACACCATTGGTCAAACCTTTTCTGACAGGTGATGTAAATATTTTATGTGGTAACTGATGGGAACTGAAATAGCAGGATACAAATCATTACCATCAATCATCACAAATGAATAATGGCTAGTGGCAAGTTATCTCAGTGCCAAAATCATTACAAGCTGGTGATAATGCTCCATGCAAGGTTCCTCCCACCTTATTTCATCTCATCCGATCACCATATCCTTCTGTTTCTTTCTCCCTCCCTCCCTGGCTTCCCCTTAAATACATGCATGAGACTCAACCGGTAGCTCTGCCATTAGGACGAGATGGGGTGGAGGAGCAACAAAGAAGAAATGAGAGAGCCAAAGTAGCTTGGCAAAGGGGAGTAGAAAGACGCTACTCTCGAGGCAATAACCATAGTACTTATTCGGGGAGTGCTTCCCATACCTCAGCTTCAGTGAGAAACAATGAGTGAAAATTATTTGCTTTACCTCAAAAGCTATTGCTGAGTTGAGTCATCTATCATAGCCATAACCACAGCCTCAAACCTCATTCCTACTCCTGTAAGGTTGGAAAAGCTTATACTGTGACGTTCGGTTTGTCCATTCATTGCATGGCTTCTTGAGGTGCCAAACAGTCCAATGAGGTGCCTCTCACAACAGATCTTAGTGGGCAGGTTTACCTGATGTTTTCCATGATCTGGGGCTCATGGTTACCGTTAAATTTCAAGTTGTTCATCAGCTTCCACTTATGAAGCAGGTGGTTACATATTCAACGCTCAGCAATGATCTGTTGAGCAGTATCCTCAGTCAAAGGATGGTAAATTCTGGGACCTTTGCTGTTAGTGATGCTGTGTGGATTCTTTTTGCTGCATATTTAACCCAGTCATGGTCGAATATATATCCTTCACTGCGGCTGGTTTAGCACACTGGGCTAAAATAGCTGGCTTGTAATGCAGAACAAGGCGGCAGCGTGGGTTCAATTCCCGTACCGGCCTCCCCGAACAGGCGCCGGCATGTGCCGACTAGGGGCTTTTCACAGTAACTTAATTGAAGCCTACTTGTGACAATAAGCTATTATTATTATTATTATTATTTCCGGTATCGTGCATGAAAAATGTGAGGTTTGGGACGTGAAGTGTGTAAGGATCGGAGGAAGAGGTGAAGGGATAATAGAGGGAGATGAAGTAAGGCTTGTGCAGGACCACATAGACCATAAACACAAGCAGAGATATTTTGCATCAAATGCTTGTTTCAGTGTTGTAAAATTGGATCTACTTCCATGATATGTGGTGCGACAATTGTAAAAGAGTCAAGGGAATTTCTGGCAATTTTTAGGACAGTTCCCTTACAGATTGATGAGAAAATATTGAAAATATGAATAAAAATACATTAAGAATGAACCATTCTTATGAGTAATATTTACAGGTGCAAATGACTGTCCGAATACAGTACTTCCTTTTGGTTTAAATATAATGTTCTTTCCCTTTACAGGGTCGACCAGGACCTCGTGGCCTTCCGGGCTTGACAGGTCCTCCAGGGCCTTTGGTAAGATGTTCTTTTTTCACTTACAAGGAAGATAAATGAGCAAATCAGTGAACACAATAACAATATCACCAAACACACACACACACACACACAACATACACACACACATTGTGAACATGAGGAATCCAAAGCCTCCATTGGTGTTTGGTGATAATGTTATTGTGTTGTGTCACAGTCCAACATGAGATAAAGGGCCAAATCATTACGACAGATAACACTAACTTTTCAGAAACCATTGATATATCACAGAATCATAGAATTTACAGTGCAGAAGGAGGCCATTCGGCCCATCGAGTCTGCACCGGCTCTTTGAAAGAGCACCCTACCCAAGCCCACACCTCCACCCTATACCCATAACCCAGTAACCCGACCCTCAGGGCAATTTTGGACACTAAGGGCAATTTAGCATGGCTAATCCACCTAACCTGCACAAACTTTGGACTGTGGAAGGAAACCGGAGCACCGGGAGGAAACCCACGCACACACGGGGAGAATGTGCAGACTCCGCACAGACAGTGAACCAAGCCGGGCATCGAACTTGGGACCCTGGAGCTGTGAAGCAATTGTGCTAACCACCATGCTACCGTGCTGCCCACGCATATGTTTGTATGCATATGCCCATATGTTTAAGTTATGCTAGATAAAGAAACACCGCAACTGTTGAAGGAGAAAAAAAACTGGTTGCATGAAAATTGTGAAGTAGTTTGAATATATTGAAGAAAAGGAGATGATTTTGGTACAGTGGGCGTAAGGATGGCTGTGTTGATTGACTGGATGTCCATTAGAGGGCTTGGCAAAAGACAAGCTGCGAGATTCTCCTTCGGCAGGATCCTCCGCCCCGCCGGCAGTGCAAACCCACACTGTGGGTTTCCCGAAAGCGTGGGGTAGCCCACAATGGGAAATCCCATTGGCCGGCTGCAGGAACGGAGAATCCCACTGCCGGCGGTGGGTGGAAGGGGGGGGGGGGGGGGGGGGGGGGGGTGTGGAAGGGGAGAGAAATGGGGCTGGTGGAGCGCAGAAGGCATTTTCTGAAGTGACTATTTGAGTAGTTCATATGCGGCTTGAGGAAGCCGGTAGCATAAACATTTACACAAATCCCTTCCCACACTCCTATCTGCATGGCACACTCACACAGTATAGGAGTTCATACATATGGAGAATTCTGACCTATTTCTGGATCAACATCTAAATGCACATGTATTTTCTTGAATCAATATTTTTAATCAAAATTGTCAAAATACATGGAGGAAGTACAATGTTACAAAAGTACCAAACAAAAGGCCTGGCTCAATTCTGCAAAATGATTAGAAACTAATCACTATCACAGGTAGAAGGGAAATCCAATAAGATATAGCCTGGGGCAACTCTTTCAAACTTGCACAGTAAACAACTCGTGCTCCATAAGATAAAACAACATGATTTGTTTTCTAATTTTAGGGTCGTCCTGGTCTGGATGGCAATGCTGGCAAACCTGGATTACAAGGTCAAAGGGTATGTAAAAATTATATTCCCGCTGGGTTTAGACTGAAACTTTGTCAAGTGGAGACAGAATTTAGAAAGTGGAATTTGACAAAATCCATAAGATAGTTTGGATCAAATTCAATTCTACCATAGACCTAGGGTTTATCAGTTACTAATATTATTTTGTGTCTGAGCTTCAACATCACTAGCCTCAAGTGACACCAGCAATTCAGTCAATAAATGGTGTGGAACTGTGTCACATGGACAGCAGGAGGTCTTCTGGCACAGTGGTAGAGTCCCTACCTCTGGACCAGAAGCTATGGGCTCAAGTTCAATGCCAGCACTTGTTGGCCAAGGAAGGAGCCTTCATAACGCGGTTCACCAGGCTGATACTAAGCTTGGGAATCCTTCCACCACTTCCCCACTATTCCCCAAAGGGAAACATTATGCTAAAAGAACAGACGGGCTTCTATCGGTCCCAGGCTCAATGCCTGATTTGTGTTGTATTGGCTGATTTCACCCAGGAAGCTATAGCCTTCATAATTGATTAATGTCCTTGCTTCCAATACCTGGCTAATTGCTCCTGTTGAAAAATGGGCAAATCTTGGTTGAGGATAGGTTAAGGCCATGTTTCTTTACTAACCCCTTGTTGGTTAAATAGCCTGTCAATATTTTGCTGCCTGGACTCATCCAAGAAATATGGCAAAGTGGGTATGGTGCCAAGCTGCCCACTGGCTCAGTGAAGTGTGAAATCTGGGAGGATGATTAAAAGCAAAGATGATCTCAAGTACATGTTCAAAGCAGCTTGACCTCTGTGGAAAGACAGGGCATGAGCGTGAAGGTCAAATACATGTGCTAGACTTGTTCCCTGCTTTGCAGATTCATTTTAAGGAATCCTTCAATCTGAGCCATGCTTACTCACCATGTGAAATGAAAAAGAGGGGATTAAAACTCTGCATAGAAACCACAATCTGGTAAAACGTCTTCAAATAAAACTTTTATCTTTCCCTGTGATTGAGAGGTACTTCAAGAGGAAAGTGCTGGATGTTTTGTATTTCAGAGCCCTAGGATTTGCATGGAAGCAGGTGAATGCACAAGATCAATCTGCTAGCTGTCATACCAGTTCTCTGGCACAATCCCACTCCCAACCTATTTCCAAAGAGGTGAGGAGCCAGTTCAGCTTAGTAAGGCATATTGTCAAAACAGTGTAGCTGCCTGGTGATGTTCTCCCAAATTACCTCCCTGCCTGTCTGGCTTCGACTTCAAGCTGCCACGTGGAGAGGTTCCCAATCCACACTGAAGACATTCTTTATGTATGTTAAAGTTGAAGAAGTTAGAGACTGAGCACCTCCATCTTGTGGGTACCCTTTTACCTGCAAGGACAAGCTTCTGCTTCTTCAGCCCTGGCCATTATTTGGCCAATTCAGGGAAAATAATAATCTTTATTAGTGTCACAAGTAAGCTTAGATTAGCACTGCACTGAAGTTACTGTGAAAATCTCCTAGTCGCCACACTCAGGCGCACGTTCAGGTATACTGAGGGAGAATTCAGAATGCCCAATTCACCTAACAACACATCTTTCGGCACTTGTGGGAGGAAACCGGAGCACCCAGAGGAAACCCACGCAGATACGGGGAGAACGTGCAGACTCCACACAGACAGTGACCCAAACCGGCAATCAAACCCGGGCCCCTGGTGCTGTGAAGCACCAGTGCTAGCCACTGTGCTGCCATGCCACCGAGAGCTATGCCACTATTCCCCACTCAGCGTGGATTTCTGACCCGCATTTGACCCTGGAAGCAGGGTCCTGAAGTCTGCAGAGAAAACCCGACATACATAAAAGCAAAATGCTGCAGATACTATGTGGGAAGAAGGGCACAATACCAATGCTCGGGGCCAGCATGTATGCAGGAAGTGTCTCCAGCTGCAGCTTCTGGAAGCCTGGGTTTTCAAGCTGGCGACAGTGTGGGGCATCTGCAAGGTGGAGAGTATCATGGATAGTACGTACAGAGAGATGGTCACACCGCAGGCTAAGAGTCTACAAGCAGGAAGGGAATGGGTGACCACCAGGTAGAACAAGAGACCTAGGCTGACAGTGCAGGAACTTGCTGTGATTATTCACCTGCAAAAAAGATATACCGCTTCGAACACTTTTAGACTGTTGAGGGGAATGGCCTCTCAGGGGAAAGCAGGAATTTGTTGCACAGAGGAGTAAAAGGTGTGGGAATGAAATAGCGATAGGGGATTCAATTGTAAGGGGAACAGACAGGTTTTCTGTGGTGTAAACAAGACTCCAGGATGGTGTGCTGACTTTCTGGTGCTCGGGTTAAGGGTGACTCAGAGCAGCTACAATCCATTCTGGAGGGGGAAGGTACCGCTAGTCGTGGTGTACATTGGTACTAATGACATAGTTATAATAAGGGATGAGTTACTGAAAGCCGAATATAGAGAATCCGGGCATCCTGGTGGACTCGGCACCTCCCTAGCTTGGAGCTGCCGTAGGTGTTGCCCTGGATGGTCCGCCGGTGGGTAGCAGCCGGTTGGGCGGGGGAGTTTGAGGCGGGGGGGTGGGGCACCCGTACAGCCGGTGTCACTGTGGTGAATCAGGGGCCAAGGTGGGTGGTCAATGGGTGCGCAGCAAGTTGTCCGCCGTAATGGCAGTCCATACGTGGACACCGCCCCAGTCCCATGGGGGGTCACCTCAGCCGCTTATCTGTCCCCCCCCACCCCCCACCCCCACCAGCCCTGGCAGGGCCTCCCCACCTCAGCCAGTGTCCGGGCCAGCAGCCCATGGTCGCCCCTCACTGTATCTTACCTCCTATCTCTCTCTTCAGCAGCCACCAAGCCAGGTTCACGATTTTTAAAAGCACACATGGGCTGGGCTGTCGGGAACTTGGCCCATCGGGGGCAGAGAATCGTGTGTGGGCCCACTAATGAGATGCAAACAGCATTTAAACAATGCGCACTGCGCGTCGCATTTACACCATTTTCGAGGTGATGGAGAATTGCAATTTGGCGTCAAACCAGCGCCTGCTGTGATTTTGGTGTCATAAGCTATTCTCCGCACAATCCCGATGTCGACCGACAGAGAATCCTGCCCCATGTGTAATTGAATGAAAGAGCAGTGTGCTCTGGAGGCTGGATCATGTGCTGAAAAGCCCCAACAAGATCAACTTATTTGAATCCCATTGTTTTTAAAGCTTGCCAGTCACCCAGGCTCAAGAACAGGACTGGACTCTCCCAAACTCTCCAAGATCAACCTTCTTTAATGTCCGTAACCATTCTTGTGGGTCTCCAGCAGTAGCTTGACATTGAATAATCTCTCTCCCAGCCACGGCCAGAAAATGGCTCTGGCCAGGCTTGGTCAGGAGATTGAAAGGCTCGATGCAGTTAAAATCAGTCACTTTGTTCAAAACTTTGCCTGGTTCATTTTCCCCTACATTGATCCACTTACTGTCTCTGCTGAGCCAGTAAGAAGTCTTACAACACCAGATTAAAGTCCAACAGATTTATTTCAAATCACTAGCTTACGGAGCACTGCTCCTTCCTCAGGTGAATGAAGAGGGAGTTTCCAGAAACATTTCTATAGACAAAGTCAAAGGTGCAAGACAATACTTTGAATGCGAGCATTTGCAGGTAATTAAGTCTTTACAGAGCCAGACAACCAGGTTAAAGAGGCGTGAATTGTCTCAAGCCAGGACAGTTGGTAGGATTTTGCAAGCCCAGGCCAGATGGAGGGGGGTGAAGGTAATGCAACATGAATCCAAGGACCCAGTTGAGGCCGTACTCATGTGTGCGGAACTTGGCTATAAGTTTCTGCTCAGCGATTCTGTGTTGTCGCGCGTCCTGAAGGCTGCCTTGGAGAACGCTTACCCAAAGAACAGAGGCTGAATGCCCTTGACTGCTGAAGTGTTCCCTGACTGGAAGGGAACATTCCTGCCTGGCAATTGTCACACAATGTCATCCGTTGTCGCAGCGTCTGCATGGTCTCGCCAATGTACCACGCTTTGGAACATCCTTTCCTGCAGCGTATGAGGTAGACAACGTTGGCCGAGTCACACAAGTATGTACTGCGTGGCCAGGTACATGGTAGATACTCATGCGACTCGGCCAACGTTGTCTACCTCATCTGCCACAGGAAAGGATGTCCCCATGCTAGTAAGGATAATAATCTCCCTCAATAGTGAGACAGCAAGCAACAGTCAGTTTTCATCGTACTGATTTAAATCTTTGACGTTATTTTAATGCTGAGTCCATGACCATAATTTTTTGTTTAGATTTTGAGAAAATTAGATTTCAGCAATATGCTGCATGAAGCCAAGGCTGCAATTATATATAAATTAAAATTAAAATCCTGTTATCATGACTGACATCACACCACAATATTATGTCCTTTATTTTTGCCTTTAATTATGTCATGAAAGCTCATTTAAATGAGTTACCTAAGTGTTGGTCTTGCCATGTTGCTAAGCAACCAATTGGCATTCCACAGCTGGTCATAAAATCACTGGTTGAACAGGCTCAGTCCCTGATTTTTGGCAGAGGGTAATCATTAAGCTGCTACTTTAGAAGTGCTGTTAATTGATTGATTCCGTTTTGAGCCTTCAGAATTTCTTGAATTTCCCTCAATGCTCCTTCCTAATCAAAGAACCTAAAAAGTACAGCACAGGAACAGGCCCTTAGGCCCTCCAAGCCTGTGCTGACCATGCTGTCCGTCTAAACTAAAATCTTCTACACTTCCGGGGTCCGTATCCCTCTATTCCCATCCTATTCATGTATTTGTCATGATGCCCCTTAAACGTCACTATCGCCTTATCCCCTCAAATTATGCCCTCCATTGCTTATCCAGCCCCCCTCCCCCTCCTAAATGTCAAGCCTTCTCTCCCTTTTAAGGACCTTCAGGCTCCTCTTACGCAGCTCCTCCATCAGATTTCTTGAGCTCCAGAAAAGGGGAGCCACTGCTCAGGGTTTTGCACAGGCACTTCACCAGCAGCAGCTAAATAAGGGCCAAATAAGCAAAGTGGTTCAGGCCTAATGCTGACAATATCAACAGCCCTTTGTGATCCATGGGCACCTAAGCCACATGTTAAGTTGTAGAGGCTTTTCGATATAGTAGGTTGGAAGGCCTCTTGGTTGGGGCCTCAGCTATTTACCATCTATATTATCTTTGATGATAGAGAATGTATCCAAGTTTGCTAATCATTCAAAGCTGGGTGGGAATGCAAACTGTGAGCAGAGGACAAAAAGGCTGCAAAGAGATGTGAACAGGTTCAGCGAGAGGGAAACATGGTGGCAGAGGGTGTATAAAGGGGCGGCACGGTAGCACAGTGGTTAGAACTGTTGCTTCACAGCACCAGGGACCCAGGTTCGATTCCAGGCTTGGGTCACTGTCTGTGAGGAGTCTGCACATTCCTTCCGTGTCTGGGTGGGTTTTCTCCAGGTGTGCTGGTTGTCTCCCACAAGTCACAAAAGACGTGCTTGTTAGGTGAATTGGACATTATGAATTCTCCCTCAGTGTACCCGAACAGGTGCTAGAGTGTGGTGACTAGGGGATTTCACAGTAACTTAATTTCACTGTTAATGTAAGCCTACTTGTGATGCTAGTAAAGATTATAGATTATAGAAAGGCTTTGTAACACGGACCCCAATGTCTCTTGCGAGCTGAGGGCTGAGGCCATCTTGTGCACGCCACTCTTTATCAATTGTTTTTTAGACCAATGTAATTTCCTGCTGTGGTGATTGGAAGGCCTGATGGGACATCAGCAGGCAGCAGTTTTAATGAGCATTCTTGCTATGCAAATCAATGCAAATAGAATTCATATCAGCAGCCAGCGGGACGACCGACCCATCATTAACCAGCCTTTGGGAGAATTGTATAGAGATTTTAAGTCAGCGGATTTTCAACTTTTTGACTTCCACCAGATTCTGCACTCCTGCCCACCACTGGGATAATTCCACCTGAGATGTTGTTTTCCCTTGGCTGAGGAATCTAGAACCTGGATGCAACAGTCTCAGGATTCGGAACTGATCATTTGGGACTGAGACAAGGAGAAATTTATTCATCCAAGGGGTTGTAAATCTTTTGGAATTCTCTACCCCGGAGGATTATGGATTTTCCATTCTTGAATATATTTAAGCCTGGGATAGACAGACTTTGGAGCAGGGGAAGATTCTCTGATCCCACCTGCTAAAATCGGATTGAGAATCCAACAGGGGCCAAAAACGGGATGGGCGCTGGGCAGACCCATCCCAGTCTCTGTTGTTCTTAACAACCATTCTGCCCCATGCCAGCGGCAAACCCCCCCCCCCCCCCCCCCCCCCCCCCTAACGTTATCCTCCAAACGATTAGTGAGACTTGTTTGCTGGACTTTCTGGAGGACAGAAATTCAGTAAAATTGATCTTTCATAGGCATATCTGCAGATGGATGGGGCTGCCGAATTACAGCCACTACTCACCATAGTGATGAATAGAGATCAGCTTTGCTACCTTTGGAATACATCTACGCCTGCTCTTTTTTCAAATTTACATGGATCAAATTCAAAGTCGGCTGACTGGAGTGCAATGTTATTTAGATGACAGACTCATCATCGGTTCGAGCGAATAGTGATACTTGACGAATCTGGAGGCTACCCTAAACTGTAATAGAACCACAGCCTGAGAGTTAACAAGGAAAAGTGTGACTTTTCCCAAGTTATCTATAAATTATCTTGGTCATATCTTTGACAAAGATGGTTTGCATAAAGTGCCAAAGGAAATGTCTTCAAAATGTGACACAATTAAGGTCATTTTTAGGATTGACCAATTATTATGGTAAATTTCTGTTGAATTTAGCAACACGATTGAAGCCTTTACACACTTTGCTATGTGTCAAACAGGCATAGCACTGGTCAGAAGCATGTGAAGATGTTTACAATGAACTAAAAGAACAAAGAACAAAGAAAAGTACAGCACAGGAACAGGCCCTTCAGCCCTAAAAGAAACTTTACAGAAGTCAGCTGTTGGTTCAGTATATTCCAAAAATGAAGGGCAGGATTCTGTCAGCCCACGCCGGGTCGGAGAATCGCAGGGCTGGGCGCAATTCGCGCGACGATGCCCCAACGCCGGCCAGCTGATTCTCCAGTGGCCATTCACATCTGGTCTTACCCGGCGGGACTTGGCATCCATCCTGTCTGGGGCAGCCTGGTGGGTGGGGAGGGGGGAGTCCGACCCCAGGGGGGGGCTCCACTATGGCCTGGCCCGCGATTGGGACCTACTGATCGGCGGGCCAGCCTCTCGTGGTGGGGGCCTCTTTTGCTCCGCGCCGGCCCCTGTAGCCCTACGCCATGTTGCATCGGGGCTGGTGGGGAGAAGGGAGCTACCACGCGTGTGCACAGGTTGCTGTGCATGTGTGCATTCGCGCCGGTCTCAACATGCATGCGCAGACCCACGGCGCCCATTTGACGCCAATATTGGCAGCTGGAGCGTCGTGGGTCGCTCCAGTGCTGTGCTGACACCCTGTCGGGCAGAGGATTGCTACACATAGCGGTCTGATGACGCCGTTGTTAAACTCTCCAGTTTTTACGACGGCGTCAACACTCTGCCTTCAGATGGAAGTATCCCGACTGAAGTTGCAAGTAGCATGTGATACCTCACCCCATGGGTCTGGTGCCGTCTCGCACATTCTGCCTTCAGGAGAGGAACGACCGATAGCATTTGTGTCACGCACTCTTACGAGCACAGAAATGAATTACACTCAGATAGAAAAAGAAGCTTTGAGCATAATTTCCGGTGTAAGAAGGTTCCACCATTACCATTATGGGCGCCATTTTACCCTTTTGACGGACCATCGACCCTTGACTACAATCTTTGAGCAGTATAAAGGAACACCTTCATTGGCAGCCAATACATTGCAAAGGTGGCCATTGATATTGTCATCACACTTGCAATATCCAGTATCACATGTCCGAGCAGCATGCAAATGCTGATGCTTTATCACAATTGCCATAACAAGTTAAGCATGACCCAGAAGAAAATGTTGTCAATATTATATATTTCCCGCTCGTGGATAACGTATTTGGAAAGTAATCTGAAGTCCAAAGATATACAGGTACCGATCCACTGATGGAGAAAATGATGGATGTGGTCCAGAAAGGAACGCTGTCAGACGTTCGTAGAAAATGTGGACCTCAAGCCCTACATCACATGAAGACTAAAGTTGACAGTACAGAACAGAGTACGATTGTGGGGAATCCGTGTGACTAGTCCTCTGTGCTTACGTGGTAGAGTCTTTAACCAACTGTATGAGAGACATCCTAATGTGGTAAGGATGAAGGAATTGACACACAATTAATTTTGGTGGCCAGGATTAAATGCTCAAATTGAAAGGAAGTTGGACAATGCCAACCTTGTGCAAAACTATGGAACATTCCTCCATGACAATCGTTACGTCCGTGGAAATGGCCAACTCAGCCATGGAGGACAATACACATCAATTTTGCTGATCCACTGAAGGGTCGCGTTCTTGATGCTTGTGAACACCTACTCAAAATGTAGTCACATTAATGAATTCAACGATGACTGAGCAGACTATTGGACAACTAGACAAAATATTTGGATGATTTGGAACACTGGACCTGATTGTCAGTGATAATGGTACGTATTTTACTTTGAAGAAGTTTCAGGTCGACTTGAAAGCGAACAGTATACACCATATCAAGTCAGCTCCACATCATCCATCAATGAATGGATTGCCTGACTGTTTTGTGCAATCATTAAAGCATTCTATCAAAGCATCAAAGGGCAGCACAATGGTTAGTACTGCTGCCTCACAGCACCTATGATCTATGTTCGATTTCAGCCTCCGGTGACCTTGTTGAGTTTGCAAATTCTCCCTGTCTCTGCGTTTGTTTCCTCCGAGTGCTCCGGTTTCCTACCATATTCCAAACATGCGTAGGTTAGGTGGGTTGACAATGATCAATGCATGAGTTTACGGGGATAGGGCGGGAGAGTTAAAATAGATAAGTCCCCTTAGCCAGATGAGATTTATCCTAGGATTCTCTGGGAAGCTAGGGAGGAGATTACTGAGCCTTTGGCTTTGATCTTTACGTCATCTTTGTCTACAGGAATAGTGCCAGGAGACTGGAGGATAGCAAATGTTGTCCCCTTATTCAAGAAGGGGAGTAGAGACAACCCCGGTATCTATAGACCAGTGAGCCTTACTTCTGTTGTGGGCAAAGTATTGGAAAGGTTTCTAAGAGATAGGATGTATAATCATCTGGAAAGGAATAATTTGATTTGAGATAGTCAACATGGTTTTGTGAAGGGTAGGTCGTGCCTCACAAACCTTATTGAGTTATTTGAGAAGGTGACCAAACAGGTGGATGAGGGTAAAGCAGTTGATGTGGTGTATATGGATTTCAGTAAAGTGTTTGATAAGGTTCCCCATGGTAGACTATTGCAGAAAATACGAAGGCATGGGATTCAGGGTGATTTAGCAGTTTGGATCAGAAATTGGCTAGCTGGATGAAGACAGAGAGTGGTAGTTGATGGGAAATGTTCAGGCTGGAGTCCAGTTACTAGTGGTGTACCACAAGGATCTGTTTTGGGGCCACTGCTGTTTGTCATTTTTATAAATGACCTGGAGGAGGGCGTAGAAGGATGGGTGAGTAAACTTGCAGATGACACTAATGTCGGTGGAGTTGTGGACAGTGCGGAAGGGTGTTACAAGTTACAGAGGGACATAGATAAGCTGCAGCGCTGGGCTGAGAGGTGGCAAATGGAGTATAATGTAGAAAAGTGTGAGGTGATTCATTTTGGAAGGAATAACAGGAAGACAGAGTACCGGGCTAATGGTAAGATTCTTGGTAGTGTGGATGAGCAGAGAGATCTCGGTGTCCATGTACATAGGTCCCTGAAAGTTGCAACCCAGGTTGAGAGGGTTGTTAAGAAGGCGTACGGTGTGTTAGCTTTTATTGGTAGAGGGATTGAGTTTTGAAGCCATGAGGTCATGTTGCAGTTGTACAAAACTCTGGTGCGGCCGCATTTGGAGTATTGCGCGCAGTTCTGGTCGCCGCATTATCGGAAGGATGTGGAAGCATTGGAAAGGGTGCATAGGAGATTTACCAGGATGTTGTCTGGTATGAAGGGAAGATCTTATGAGGAAAGGCTGAGGGACTTACGGATGTTTTTGTTAGAGAGAAGAAGGTTAAGAGGTGACTTAATTGAGGCATACAAGATGATCAGAGGATTATATAGGGTTGACAGTGAGAGCCTTTTCCTCGGATGATGATGTCTAGCATGAGGGGACATAGCTTTAAATTGAGGGGAAATAGATATAGGACAAATGTCAGAGGTTGGTTCTTTACTCAGAGAGTAGTAAGGGCATGGACTTCCCTGCCTGCAACAGTAGTGGACTCGCCAACACTAAGGGAATTCAAATGGTCATTGGATAGACATATGGACGATAAGGGAATAGTGTAGATGGGCTTTAGAGGGGTTTCACAGGTCAGCGCAACATCGAGGGCTGAAGGGCCTGTACTGCGCTGTAATGTTCTATGTTCTAGAGTGGACCTAGGTAGAGTGCTTTTTCAGAGAGGCAGTGCTGACTTGACAGGCTGAATGGCCTCCTTCTGCACTGTCGGGATGCCATGGACCAGGGGACATTATCAAGAAGAGTACAGAAATTTCTAATATGTTCTTAGAATTCTGTACATGCTGCCATGCAAAGTTCACCGGCAATGCTGTTGTTTCAGAGTAAACTACTAAGATAGTTTGATTTTTTAATTCCACCTGACACTTCAGAGATTGTCAAACAACAACAACAAACACAAGTTGTTAGGAGGGCAAAAATCTGTAAAAGATGAGAATTTAACCAGGGAGAGAATGTTAGCTTGGAGTTACACCACCAATGAGAAATGGGTCCGAGCAAAGACAGTTCCAATATCATACACCGTATACATGGAGGATGAAAGAGTTTGGCAATGGAGTTTGACAATGTTACGCTCATCAGTTACTTGCTGCACAAAGTGGGTTTGCAGAACTTCCTCAAGACGTGCGACCTTTCGAAGGTCAGGAGAGCTATACTTTGTAATGAAGGCCAGAAACAGTAACTAGTTAAGATTCTGTTTCTGATGACTTTCCAATGCCTATAGTGACAGATACTGAAATAAATACTCAAGAAGTACCATCCACAGAAAGAATTGAGGACACTTCTGAGGTCGCAAGTAGCCAAGTTCAAGAACGCCGAATTCTACCAGAAAGGACTAGCCGTCCATCACAGAGACTGTCTTATTGTATATATGTTTAGGAATAACACATCAGGGGATCTGTAGTCTAAATGTTAATTATTGTTGTTGCACTAATGAAGGAAAGAAGGAGGAATGTTATGTATCTGGGAATACATACTTGCTGGTTCACATGATGTGCAGTGATGTCAGCAGTGTGTGTGCGTGGGCTTTGAGCAGATCACCATCTTGATTGTTTGAGCAACTCCCTTAATAAACCTTTCATCATGATTTACAAGAATCCAGAGTGTGGACACCGCCATACCTTTTCTCTTTCCAGCAACAAAGAAATATAACATTCATTAAAAGCGATTGTCACTTCCCTGGCATTCACTATTTTTTCTGATATGTTCTATCATTGATTCTGTTATCTGTGCTGCTCTTCAGGGAAGGAAGGGCGATCGGGGGCTGCCTGGTGAGCAGGGAATCATTGGATATCCGGTAAGTTCTTACCTTCAGAGAGCTTTCCCCATGAATAAGTGAAGCTTAATCCTGACATATTTTCATTTTATATGATGCTGCATTAGCCAGATTTTGGTTATTAATTGATTTTTAAAAAATGTTTAATATTTTCGATTTACGATAAAAATACATCCATTATCCTTACTGAAATCTCTGGGAATGCTTACCTTGGTGTCAACCTTGGCTCAATAGTTGAATTTAAGGCCTTGAATGAGAAAGTCATGGGTCTAAATGGGATGCTGGGATTTGATCATATAATCTGAACAGAAATGACAACACAATACTGAGGGAGTGCTATACTCTTGGGGCTCTGTTTACCTCAGTGAGCTGGACGGCTAGTTCATGATGTGGAGAAATGCCAACAGCATGGGTTCAATTCCCGTACCAGCTGAGGTTATTCGTGAAGGCCCCAACACCTCAACCTTGCCCCTAGCCTGAGGTGTGGTGACCCTCAGATTAAACCATCAGCAGTCAGCTCGCTCTCAAAAGGGGAGAGCAGCCTATGGTCCTTGTGGTACCAGCAGTTCCAGCACCCTGCCCTGCCCAAAGGGCATGCAGCTGGGGGCCTCTGATCCCCTGGGAGACCCCCATAAGTGCTGTTCCATCTTGTCCCCCCATGTTGGGAGCAGTGCTGAACAACGCTCGCTCGAGGTCTCTGAGGCGAAGGGGTTGAAACCCAAAGCCTTAGATACCTCGAGAATCTGCACATTAGACTAAGGCTTACTGCCTCGTTCTAATACGCAGACTTGCTAACGTGAGATCGCGTTGAGTCTCACGAGGCGTTGTGTGCCGGGTAGATCATGGGAGCAGGGTCTTCCGGCTTTCAATGGCTACGCTGCACCACGGCAAGCTTCTTTTCAGGCGCAGCCTGGCCGGAGGTTCGTGCCTATAGTCTCCCAAATGGAGAACCTTAGGCCTCAGCAACAGAACTGCCTCTAATTTGACATCAATTGGTACAAAATTACCAACCCCAGATTTTTGCAGGACAGACAGCGTGAATATGTAAAAAAGATGTCACACTTTTGGCACAGGGATGGATCTCTGAGATTGGGACAGAGGTGTCATTCGGGCAACATGATGATTTTGGATTATTTTTTGACCTGAGGATTCTTGATCCTGTTACTTCAGGATGAAATGGGAAGTGTTGCATTCCCAAGCGTCAACATTCATTTCGCAAAATCCACGAGGATAAATTTAAAATAATCATTCACAAAGCATGGTATTCTGCTGGTACAAACTGTGAAAAAAAGAATAATTGTCAGTAAAGTGTCTCCATGCGAATCCCATGTATCATTGCACTAGACACTGAAGTGGTCAACTACCTTGTGAGAGATAGCTTTAAATTTAATAAAGGGTGTTGGAGAAATAAGTGAAAGTTACCAATATACAGGCTGGCACTTTTATTTCAAAAGGAAATACCACCATCTTGTGGTCAAGAGATGTAATGTAAACCTGTGCTGCAGAATCTCTGCAAGTTTGACCAGAGCCTCCAACACTGGGAGAAATCTTGTATCGGATCTGCCAGCCATCATACTTTCTGTTTCCTATCTGCCTGTGCTTATACTGTGGGGATGCCACAAATGCAAACATTTAATGTTTTCAAGGCATGCCAGAAGCACGGTTCAATTCCCGTACCAGCCTCCCCGAACAAGTGCCAGAATGTGGTGACTAGGGGCTTTTCACAGTAACTTCATTTGAAGCCTACTTGTGACAATAAGCGTTTTACATTTCATTTCATTTAATTTCATAGGTATGAGATCACAAGGGCTAAAGTGGGTAAACAGAGTAGAATTATTGATGAGCCATGATCTAACTGAATGGTGGATCAGGCTCAAGGAGCTGACTGAGGTGGTCTGTTCCTACATTCCTAATGTCCTTCCTCTGTAACTTTTATAGTGATCCTGGCAAGCTTAAAATGAAGTGTTTAACAATCTGCAAAAAGAGCAGAGGAATGAATATGAGCTGACTCTGTTAGGTAGCTAAATGTTTTGGAACATAATTTCAGGGTCAAAAATCACAAATGTAAGTATAAATGTGAGACACCATTTGGACCTCTCGGCTCATCAATTCATAGGTGATTACTTGTGACCTGCATCCCAGCATATAACTGCCTCTCGAACGCTGCCAAACCTTTTTGTCTCCGTTTGTCACCAGCTTTCTGTCAGTGTGAAGACATTTTTTCTGATATTAACGATGGACTCACCTCTGTTTTTAACCCTTGCCCTGCAGTCATTGGTCAACTTGGAATGGTGCTTGGATGATTTACCTCATCTATTCCCAAAATTATCACATACCTCTGCACGATCCTTTCTCATTGACCCCCTTTAAAAGGAGAAGATTCAACTTTTGAATCCCATGCTCACAATTCAATTCCTGAACAATAGGGATCAACCTCATTGCCCTGGATAAAAGAAAATTACTGCAGATGCTGGAATCTGAAACGAAGGGGAAAATGCTGGAAAATCTCAGCAAGTCTGGCAGCATCTGTAGGGAGAGAAAAGAGCTAACGTTTCGAATCCGATGACTCTTTGTCAAAGCTAGCAGACAGAGAGAGTGGGAAATATTTATACTGTGGAGTAGGAATGAAAGATTCCTACACCACAGTATAAATATTTCCCACTCTCTCTGTCTGCTAGCTTTGACAACGAGTCATCGGACTCGAAACGTTAGCTCTTTTCTCTCCCTACAGATGCTGCCAGACTTGCTGAGATTTTCCAGCATTTTCCCTAACCTCATTGCCCTGATTGACAAAAATACCTGGGCTTCATCAAATCATATCTTCAAGAACACTTCAACCCCTTTAACCAGATGATATGTAAGTAGATAGAAAGAACATCAAACATTGAGAAAGTGAATGCAGCCAGGGCACCATAGTGGCCCTGAAGTCCTTGGATAATGTAGAGTGGGTTCACAACCCAGAGCTGACAGCTTGATCAAAATGTAGCAGTAATATTTTCATTACTGCGCTATCAGTATGTGAAAAGTCAGGATAGCTGAGTCTAACATTTTCAGATAGATTGACCCACTGAGTATTTCTAGCACTCTTTTCTTTCGTATTTGTGGATGAAACATAGCCAAAATTGAACCTCTTCACACTAGGTATAATGAGAACAAATATTCTACATCACAAAAAAAATCTACTCTGACCCAATTTTGTACCATTTTTCAGGGATCCCCGATCACTGCCTAAAACAGGTATTAGGCCCCCTTAAATGTAAATCAGGGACCTAAATGTTTTTTTGATTCCCTGATAACATTTAGTTTGAGATGAGAGGAAAGGAAACCATGCTTGCTCCACCTGGGATTATTTGGCCAGAGGTGAGGAGTTTCGCTGTCAACTTTAAAGCAGGATGTCTCCTTCAATTCCACAGGATGTCTCTTTCCATTTTCCCAATTGCTCTGTCCTCTTCCCTATTGCTGTTTGGCTCCCACCCCGAGATTTGATTTAACACCGCTATCTGATATGAACCTGTGGAGGCATGGCCCCTGTAGACTGCTCACTCAGCTGATGCTAATGATACAGAAAGTCTAATTCTGGAGCAATTTTGTGCCTCCGCCGTGCACGCTGCCCAGAAATGGGCACAGAGAGGTTTTCAACTCACAAAATAAATAGTTCCATTTATTTTTTTATCTCTCTCTTGATAATGCTTTTCACCTCAAATGCAGAAGATATTGACTCTCTCCAGAGTTAAGGCTTCACAGGCCCAAGTGTCAGGCTCTCATGAGCCTGCACTTGTTATAATCTGCATCTGGAAAATGTTCAAGGTTTAAAAGACATCACCCAACCGCATTTTGACATAACATTCACACAGATGTACTTTCATGCTCAGACTATTGGATGGGGGCCAATTGCCCCCTCCCCAAGATAAAGGCACTGAGGTTAAACATGACGTTCCTTCTGCCATCCTGGATACGATTGTCTACCTGCAAAGACAGGAGTGAACCAACAGCCTTCCTCGTGTGTGTCTCAACCACTTGGCAAATTACCTCACTGAGTATTGGGAGAACATAAAATGAATAATTCTCAGCCATGTACTCTGTTACCTTTTCTAGGGTATGAAAGGAGAACCTGGTTTCATTGGACCAACTGGACGTCCTGGAGAACAGGTCAGAAAATTTGCAGATATTTTCTATCCAACTGAACCTTACCATATTATTGGAATAAGTGAACATGAATTATCAGTTGAGACACTAAATGTTAACACTCAATGACCATTTCAGGTTTTCTTGTTTTTTTTTCCAAATTGAAGAGCAGGACCAATTTTTCGACAGCTGAATGGTGATAATGGTCCATATCTTTGCGGCAACAGCACTTCTAAAGTGCCTGCCATTCATTAAAATTAGTCGCATGTAGAGGTCATAGTGGTATTGGCATTGGACTAGCAATCCAGAGACCCTTCATAATCATAATCCCACCCAATTAAAAGTCTATTGATGATCATTATTGATTGTCACCAAATCCCATCTGGTTCGCTCGTCACTTAGGGAATTAAATTTGCCATCCTCACCTGGTCTGGCCTACATGTGACTCCAGACCCACAGCAACGTGGCTGACTCTGAACTGACCTCTGAATTTATCCAGCAAGCCATTCAGTTCAATGTTAATTTGGGGTGGGGCATAAATACTGGCCCAGTTATAGAGGCCCACATCCCATGAATGAATTTTAAAAAGTTTGCTTTTAAATTGTTTGTTGAGAGTGCGAGCTAATAATATTGCAGCAAGGGGAACAAACATCTGACACCTAAATGAACATGACAAGTACTTGCAAATATCTGCTTGACAAATCAGACTGAAAGATTGTGAAATTAACAGTACAGGTAATGAGAAGGGAGTGTAAATTAGAATGGATGAATTCAATGTCAGATAAGGTGCTGGAAGAGAAATAAAGTGAGGGGGAAAACAGATTAGATTAGGAGAGAGAAAAACTAAGACAGAAAGGAAAAATAAGGAAAAAAAGTTGACATGTGTTAAAACTCCAATAACAATTAAAACCTGAAAAAAATGAATCTCTACATTTGTAAGTTATTTTCGGGTAAGGTGAAAAACAATAATTTAGTTACTGCACTATTAATAGGGTACTTATACTGGAAGAGAGTAGTTTCTCTGGTGACTTTATTTTCTATCTGCAGCTCAAATACAGTAACTTCATATCATTCAATATGTTTCACACAGTGAGATGCTATTTTTGCAAAGTTAATGGCGAAGCAGCACAACTTGTACAGCAAGTTTGAGTTTAACCATGCACCTGTCCCTCACTAGAAGTTGCTGTGTCATTTGTACATAAAGAGCATTGCGCCCAAAAATCCGCCTTATTATTTTGACAGCAAATTAGAGCCCACCTTTATTCTTTTAAAAACAATTCCAAAGAGTTGCAACACAAGATTCACGGAGGACAGATGTGTGCTGGCTTAAAAGCGTGGAAGTGGCTGGTTTAGTACAGTGGGCTAAACAGCTGGCTTGTAATGCAGAACAATGCCAGCAGCGCGGGTTCAATTCCCGTACTGGCCTCCCCAAACAGGCGCCGGAATGTGGCGACTAGGGGCTTTTCACAGTAACGTCATTGAAGCCTACTTGTGACAATAAGCGATTATTATTATAGTGCGAAACCAATCAGCAGTCTATTTTACATCTTTCCAATATTTATTTTCAATTATGTCACTGTTTTTGTTGCTAAGTCTGTGGATATTTCTAGGTGTTTTGGCCTTGGCTTTTCCAACTGGTGCTTTTACAGTATGAGCTTGGGTTAGTGTGGTATGGCCCTGTGTGCTAAATTGGTCAAACAAAAAGTATCTGTGCAGACTTTTCAGTAACTTAGTGTAGAGACTCTGAATGGTAATGGAGCTTCACATATGTTTGACTTGTAGTTGTCCAATCAATAATTGATAGGCAAATCTGGGGCTGGATTCTCTGGACCCCCAGCCCCGTGTTTCTTGGCACACGCCGTTCGCTGGTGGCAATATTCTCTACTCCTGCTGCTTGTCAATGGGATTTCTCACTGAAACCCATGGGTCGGGGTGCACTGCCGGCAGGAATAGATAATCCCAAAAGGAGGAGAATTCCAGCCCTTATGTCAGGAAATCTTGGTCACTTTTTTGAGAAATGCAATCAATGGTTTAAAGCAGAAATTTAGCACATTTTTATTTGATGATGATCTGATTTCTTTGCCTGCTAATGAATATTTTCTATTTGCTAGGGATTGCCAGGTGAAATTGGCTTTCCAGGAAAACCAGGCCCAATTGGAAAACCGGTAGGAATACTGTCATTTTGCTGTTTGGTGACAATGTTTGTGGAGAGGGGATGGGGGTTTCAAATCTTGCTGCGCCATTTTAGCAAGAAATGTATTTACTGGATTGTAGAACTTCCTTAATTTTCTATTTTAAGAAAGATGTTAATCATTGTGTTTTAATAACATAAAAATAGAAGACAGAGAAATTTCATTCCAATGTTCATTACTGATATTCTACTGAACAATGTTAATCCTAAGTCTTCTTTAAGTAAAGGCAGGTGAAAGTTATAACATGGTTCACTGAGCTTTACTGGAGCTCTCCAATATCTAGCACCAAATTGGCACAGGCATTGTTCTCATTGCTAACTTCATGGCACCCACTTTTTAGGCTCTGCTTTCGGATGCAGAAACTCAGCCTTTGACCTCTTGAATGTGTAAATCAGGGGCCTAATACCCGTTAAATAGTCACTTTTGAAAATCCATCAATGAACAAGAGTTAAGTTATTAAAACAAATGTTTTCTTAAAAAGCCCTTCTGGGGAGCCAAGAGGGGCAGCATGCAGAACACCCCCCCCCCCCCCCCCCCCCCCCCCCCACACACACACACAGATATACTGAAGAGATACAATTGTAGCCTTCTTACAGCAGGGTCCACAATAGAGAAAGTTATTGGCTTGTTCAGAGTGCAGTTCTAGTGCCTTGACCAATCCGGTGGCACCATTCAATTGAGGCTAGCATGAATCTTCTGTGTAATAATGGTGGTGGTGATGCATCCTGCACAATGCCGCACTTCAAAGAGGAGTGGAGTAGGCACCAGTAGATGGTGGAGAATAGTTGACACACTCAGAAGAGGGGGACAAAGAGGAGGGGGAGCTGGCAGAGCACGAATATCCAGAGGGGTCATGATGCCACCTGCAATAGACAATCATGTCAGTGAAGCCTACGGTATCCTTATCAAAGCACGCTACAACTGAGTACATGCAGTGCTATGTATTGAATCCATGCAGTCTGGAGCCCTTTGGCTTCAAGCAAGTAGAATTCTTGCTGCAAAGAGCCAGCCACCCACTACATCCTCAATTTTTTATTGTCACTGACCAGCATTCCCTTCACCATGGCCAATGTGGAAGGGAACAAAGACAAAAAACCATGACATTGCCAGGGTCAATCAACACATGTTTATTTGAAATATGCTTTCCACATGACATTACCATTGGAATATGCACTCAATTAATTCCTTCAGTGCTACTAAGGTCGTTTCTGCATCCTCTTTTTCTTACTTCTGTGTGGTGTTATCCCTGTGCCTGCAGCAACGCCTGAGTCAGCAGCTTGTTCCCTTGTACTGACAACTGAAATGACCTCTTTGGTATTTTGAAGACCACGAAAGCTCTGCCAAAGACTCCCCCACCTCCATCTGTTCACAGACAGTCTTGGTCACAGATCAGGAGGCAGTATTTGTGGCTCTCTTACAGGTACAGCCTGTGACCTGGGGAGGGGGAGGGATGGGTACCTTAAGGAGAGCCTCCAATGGCATGAGCCTTTTCCCTCTCAATGCCCACCTGTATTTTCCTGCTAAGTGTGGGAGAGCACTTGGTTGAATTTGAATGCTATGTTCACCCTTCATGGGAACTGTCTGTTCTATGCTTCCCAAGATTACCATCATATGGAGGGCCATTGTTTTGTTCCTCCATCCACTTGTTCACTTGCTGTCATGATTCCTCATGAAGTTGGTCACTCTGTAATGGAGGTCCTCATGCACTGAAATACCTGAGACATTACGGCAGGCCTGGTAGAGATGGACTCCTTCATCTTCAGTGAAAGGGTATGTACAGACTCTGGAAATTCTGACAGGTCTCCAAGATGTTTCTTTGCTTCTCCTCAAATCCCAAAGTAATGCGTGACTCCTAAGGTTCAGCATTTGCAGTGAGTTGAGCAGAGCTGGAAGTTTCCCTGGGGCACCTGCTCCCACTCACTTGTAAAGTGCTTGTCACCTTGTGCCACCTCGCTTTCTATCAATGAGGTATGACACACTGCGGTAAGTTTATCTGCTGTTGGAGGAGCACGTGAATCATATGATAGTGCTTCCTCAGAATGTGCTCCTCCTCTGAGAACTGCGCAACCTCCTCTTGGTGTGCTTTTGGCAATGCCCCTATGAGAGATGAAAGTTAAAGATTCGTAGAAAATTTGGTAATCGAGGAATCCATGCCTGGCAAGTTGCAGCCCGTCATACTTACTAAACTGGTGACAATGGTACTCCATGAGTGATAGGTTAGTGTCAAATGACAGTGTGATATGTAATGTTTTCACTCGGTCTCTGTGCCACCCCAATCTCTCCATTGGCAACAGTGTGCACTGTTGCCACTCTGCTGATTTCCAGTCCATCATCCTCCATTGTCATCAGATGGCATCCTCTGAAGATATTATTCCATGTGGCCACACATTATGGGCCACAGAAGAAATCTGTGCTGCAGACATCTAAGGGGGAAAGAGAGTGATGGCTTCGAGCTAAGAGTTATCTGACCCTCATCCTGCCTGAGCACAAGAGATCACTGAACTATTTTCTGCTCTAGATCCACATCCACTGACCCACATTCCAGCAGCCTCCACCCTCCACAATCTCCAGCCAAATATGGTTTGTGAGATTCCTGGGCCTCCTCCTGCTATCCATTCTGTAACAGCACCTCCAGGGACATGTCTATGAAAGAGAGCCTCTTTCAATACCCATCCATCACTTTTGCTTCTGATGCTTTGTCGTGCCAGCTAATTGTGTGGCAATCCCCAAGCTAATTGATTACCACCCTTAAGGTGGACCTCATTGCAGCAGGGTCTAAATGCGGTAGCTTCCACCCCATGTGACAAAGTTTCCTTATCTGATTTAGAAGAATTACCCCAAGATATTCAACCTGTCTTATATATTTTCAGGGCGCGCCTGGAATAGATGGGAAAAATGGCTTCCCTGGACCTCCAGGAGCTGAGGTAAGTGTTTATTTTCTCTTCTATTGCTATTATCACTTTGAGCATAAATCCTATGTTAAACGTGCATTATAACGTAGCAAATTTAGATTGATGCACTTAACGAGCACTATGTGGTCTCGCATTGTGAATGTTGTTGCGTCACCCTCACAAGTGCACGGTCAATTCCAGCCCCACCTGCTCCAGAGTCACAACACAAGTGAATTAACCAATAATTCTTATAAAAAATACCCAAAGTCCTTAGCTGCCCGATAATTACAGTCATCAGGTTTGTAATCTAAAACACAATTCCTGTTTATTTATAACAAGAATACTGACAAAATATATAATAAATGCAACTGGATAATAACAAGCTACCCTACAACCACAAACTGTCCCATCCTCCACCCACACATACAAGACAAACAAACACAGAGGTGGGAAAAGGGTTAAAATAATAAGGATGAAGGTCAAAAGTTAAGTCTTTGCTTCCAATGGGGGTTCTGTAGCTCACAACATGCTTGCTGATTAAAGTCCTTAAGTCCTTGTTTTCAACCTGTAATGATCTTCTTTGTAGTTTACGAATGTATTACTCTCAGCTTTTCTCAGAGAGGCCCCTTTGCTTCGCATCAAACTTTGCTTTTAGTTTGTGGGTTATTTCCAGGCCTCTGCCTTTTCTGGAGAGAGTCGGTCAGTGCTCCCCTGCTTGCACAGCGTGTATTGGTTCTTCTGTCCATAGATTCCCCAGGCTCCCTGCCAGTTCAGAAGCACAACCTTTCTAGAGAAAATGGAGAATGGAAAGGACAGCAGTCCTCCCTCAGGTCTGCCAGGAGTCAAACTGAAACCAACAACTTAACCATTGAAACTCTGAAACTTTCCAGTGGGATCAGATCCAATCATCACCAGTTACCAAGCAGAGCACAGCCTTTTGGGCCAATTCATTGGCCACCCACCAAACCAATCAAACCGAGTCATCACTGACGCGGGCCAATCTCTGTCATTGGTGCCGGCCCGTCTGCAATCACCAATTTAAATCAGCCTTCTGGGTGCTTCTGTTTGAATTAAAGGTACAGGCTGTTTACAGGTGACTTTGCCTTAAAGTCCATTAAACATCCATGGATGAAAAATGTAACAGCAAAATTAAAAGAGAGGGGAAGTGAGGGAATGAACAGGGATTAAAGAAGAACAAACAGGAAGGGCCATTACAATGTGCAAAGTGACGACTAAGAGCAATCTATACAATTCAGTTCTCTTTCATCATTTCTCTGCTGGCTGACTCACAAACCAATCCAGCCAAATGATTGTGCTGATGCAGATTTTGTTGTTTCGTCACACCTTGAGGGACATTCCCAATTATTACACAGTATTTATTCTTGCTGAGCATAGAATTTACCCTCTCCTTTTTCCTACTGTGAAACATCACGCCTCTTCATGTCATTAATTTTTAATGCAATTGCAACAAAAACCACTGGTGGGATTTTCCACTTCTGCCGCAGCACCTTTTTCAGCAGTGATGGCCTGCCATTGGCTGGTGGTAGGGTCCACCAGTCACACCACTGTCAATTTACCATTCTTCACACCCTCTGTTGTCGGCGGGATCAGGAGATTCCACAGGCGGCAAGGCTGCAAAATCCACACGGATCCTGACATGGTGGCCTGGATAATCACCGTGTCAGGTTAACTTGGGAGCCCTTTAAAAGTGGCGGGCTGGCCCTGATTCCAGGATTCTCCACCCCATTCCGGACTATTTTATACTCGTGCAGACAATCAACCATGTATTACAGTAAAACGATAACTACTTAAAATACAGTGGATACGATCAATAATTTTCAATGATCCCAGCTGATTATATCCCAGATTCATTCTGCTCTCACCTTTAAATAACACAGGGCCAAGCAGGAGAGCACGGATTGGATGGTATCCCTGGAAAACCTGGTGACATGGTAAGGGAAAAGATATAAATGTATTTATGTGCACTCAGGATTTATTTTGAATGTATTAAACAGCTCCTTTGCGCTGCGGCAGGAACATTGCTTGTGTGTGTAACTTTCTATTCCTTGTCGCACAGGGAGAAAGCGGTTTACCAGGTATCACAGGGCCCAGTGGACAAAAGGTAACTAAAGTAACTGTTCTCAAAACCTTGAGTTTAACTGATGAACAATGTAATTTCTTCCTTATTGCTGACTCCCAAATTTTAAAGAGTGTGGCTCCCACTGAATCACAGTGCAGGATTAATCCTGATTATATAATTCCCAGGGTAATTCCCAGCTAAGTCCCGAACAGGCGGCAGAATGTGGCGGCTAGGGGCTTTTCACAGTAACTGCATTGAAGCCTACTTGTGACAATAAGCAATTATTATTATCGATAGCCAATCTGATGCATTGCTGTGGGCAGGAATCAGTCAGAGAAGGAGTAGGAAAAAGTAGGGATTAAATTACCTTCGCTGCTACTGACTGTTGGCGGGATTCTCTGGTGCCCCCAGCCGCGTGATTCTCAGCGGCGCACCGTTCACCGTTTTCTACTCCCGCCGTTTGTCAATGGGATTTCCCATTGAAGCCACCCCATGCCGCCAGGAAACCCGTGGGTGGGGGTGTGCTGCCGATGGGAACAGAGATTCCCAATGGTCGGAGAATTCTGGCCATAATCTTGTTGGCTAACTCAGACCAACACAGGGGGTCACATGACCAACAGAGAACACAAAAAGCTGCTAATACTTCTGATAAAGAAAGTTCAGATCCTGGATGAAGGCTGCAGGTCAAGTGGGAAATACATTCATATTTTTCTATGTTTAAATATTTGGCTGTTTCTTCATTCCTGTCCCCATGTCATGGTAAGGAACATTTCCCTAACCAACAAGTTGGGAGTTACAGCCAAGATCAGTAACCAACCGGGTGCCTCTGATCATTATCTGTGGGCAAGTGTCCAGTCACAATCACGCATCTTCGCCAGCAACTTGTCTGCTAGTTCTCAGTGGCCTGGGGGAGCAATTCTTCTCTTCACTAGCTAAAAAATGTAAACAATGTATAATGAGAATATAACTGAGTAAAATCTTCCCAAACCAGCTCCTTCCTATTCCCCACCTCCCCACCACACGATGATAGCCTCTCCATAAAGGTGGGTTCTAATTTTGCCATGATGTTAGCAAAGCTATTGAGGGAGGGGGACAATCCCTCCCATATGAACTGAATCAGGCTCATCGGTCGTGGAGGCCTAAACCAAAGGCACATGAGCCGGGCAAGAATAGTAACTGTGTGTTTTGTTGGTATAGCATGAAGGAGAAAGTCCTGTGCTGGGCAAAGCAGTGGGCAATAGCTGGTATAGGCATATACCAGGACTTTACAGTGGAGCTGGCAAGGAGGCGGGCTACATTCAGCCAGGTGAAGAAGGCACTGTACATCAGCAAGGTGCAGTGCGGAATAGTACATCCAGCTAAGTTGCGGGTGACCTACAAATCCAAGGACTTTTACTTTGGGACGGCGGAAGCGGCGGAGGAGTTTGCGAAGGCAGAAGGACTGTGGCAGAATTGAGAAATGGTCGTGTACCGATGTAGCCTCATGTTACTTTATTCTTTCACTGAGTGTTGGTGTATGTACTAAATGATGCAATGCTGTTTATATTTGGACAAGGGAAGAGATGGGACTTTCATTTGCAATGATGGTTCTTTGGGGCTTGGGTGTGTATGTTGGGGTTGTGTGCTGAAGGGGATTTCTTGGTTTTCCTGGGACCGGGCAAGGTGGAAGGAGACCCGGGCGGGGGCTTCCATGCTGGCTGGTTTAAGCTGGCCAGTGAACGGTAGTGAGGTGGGGGGAGGGGCTGCGGCCATCGGAGCCTGGTAGAACAGGTTTCGGTGAGTCTAGCCGGGGTGAAAAGTTGGGGAAAGGAACCGTGGTTGGGGGGAGGAGTTTAAAAGAGGAAGTGGAGGGGTTGAGTCTGGGAGGTGGTGGGGGGTGTCTACAATTCATGGGTGTCATTCATGGTACTCTTTCGGGGGTTGGATGGCATTGAATATTAGGGGGGTGGGGTTGGGGGGTGGACTATATATGTCAACGATGACCATAGGCGATTCCTGATTCCTTTTTCTTTTTTTTCCACGTTGGGAGAGTTTGTTTTATTTGATGCTTATATTGTCAGGTGGGTTGTTGTTTGGGGTGGTGGGAGGATGGGACGGTTGTTGTTACTAAGGGGATTTACATTGTCTTTGTTACCGTTTACTGTTTGCTGGTGGGGTGTAAATTCTGAAGAAAATGTGAAAATGGAGAACAAAAATATTTTAAAAATAAAAATCGATCCGATTCCCGCCAGCCCTGTCCACGTGTGGTCTTACCTGGTGGGACCTCGGCATGCATCTTTTTATCTTCCTGGGGGCGGTCTGGTGGGGGTGAGGGAAAGTGGTGGTCCGTACCCGGGGGGGGAGGCTCCGCTGTGGCCTGGCCCGCGATCGGAGTCTACCGATCGGCGGGCTGGGGGGGCTTCTTTTGCTCTGCCGTGGCCCCTGTAGCCCTACGCCGTGTTGCGTCGGGGCCGGTGCGGACAAGGAAGCCACCACGCCAGTTGCTATGCATGCATTGGCGCCGATAGCGTGCATGCGGAAACCCGCAGCGCCCATTTGACGCCGGCATCGGCAGCTGGAGTGGCATGGGTCGCTCTAGTGCCGTGCTGGCCTCCTGTGTGGCTCAGAATAGGTGCTCCTGGGGGCCTATTGACACCATCATAAAACGCGACGGCGTTCACGACAGTGTCAACACTTAGCCTCAGGATCAGAGAATCCCACCCCATATGTAGCGCAGTGGGGAAGCTCACTGCCACCTTCTGTTGGGACAGAAAAACCTGGTGGCCGGAGGCATCCAGTTTTGAAACATATTAACGCAACTGATGAACTAATTCCTGTGAAATGAACCATTCAATTGTTTTAACATAGTGTAGTTTATCTCAATTCCTGTTTAGCATGGTTTATATTTGATATCAGTTTAAACTATCATACAGCGATATTTCTTCTGTTTACTATTGAATCTTACTCTCTTTCAGGGAGAAACTGGTCTTCCTGGATCACCCGGATTACCTGGTTCAAGGGGAATGAAAGGAGAGCCGGTCAGTGGATTTGTTTCAACCTTCTATGGACAGGATAGCACATGATATTAAGTTAAAAATCTACGGCAGATGTTTAAATCCAATTTTGAGAAGGCGTTGTGGTCAGCTTCTTCCGCCATGTTCTCCATCGCCTTGCTACCAACTCAATTCCCTTCACTGCCATTATCTCAGATTGAAGCAAATATCTCATAACCGTGAGCCAACTCAGATTGTTTCCATTGCAATGACCGCCTGCTTCAACCTTCGTATTGTCACATCCCCCAACCTCAGCTTCCCTACTACTGAACACTCATAACTACTTCTGTCACCTCAAGCCCTAATGAGACTAATGCTGTTCTGGGGGGTGGGTGTGTCTTCAATCTTGCTGCATCCATAAACTGTTCAGCGAAGAGATTGGAGGACCCATCACCCGCTTTTGGATGCCTCCCCTAAATTGGACACCCCAGAGAAAGACAGGCTGAGGAGTCTCTGCTGGTTACAAATGTAGGGGAGGTTCTTTTTTATTAACTTGCAAAAGCCGGAGGAGAAACACAGCTCCTCCTGGCTCGACAATGCTACTGGCAATTGCTTTCAGTCCACTTTGCCCCAATTCAATTGTCCGTTTGCCCAGGACAGACCTGACTGCTGTCAGCCAGGGAGCAAAGTGGGTGAAAATCAGCCAGTTGACATGGACTAGCTGCCTCACGTGGTGCTCTAGGCTCTGGGCTGACTTAACTATATGAAAGGCGGCCAAAGCTCCAATCTAAAGCAAGTCTGGGAGCTACTGTTTTGGGCATATGCTGCCTGCCATTGGTTATATTTTCTAAAAATCAATGCCTAATCAATTTTACCCAGAAAACAATTGGGCAGATTGTGTTTTGGTCATTAAGGTCCAGAGGGCAGCCATTTAGCTAAGTGTGTCCATGCCAGCTGTGTGTAGGGAAATCCAGACAGTCATATTCTCCACTCTATCCCTACTGTCTGCAAGTTTATGTTGCTCAAGTGCCCACTTATTTCCTTATGAAATCATGGATCATCTCCACTTCCACCATCCTCATAGGCAGTGAGCTCCAGGTCAGAACCAGTCTTTGCCTAAAACAGGTCTCGCTCACATCACATTGTATCTCTTGTCCAAAACCTTAAATCTGTGTCTTCTCTTCCTTGTTTTGTTCTATCAATTAAGAGGAAAATTATTTATTTCTCTGCATTATCTAAACCTGTCATAATCTTCTCCACTTTATCAAATTTCCTCATCCTCCTTTGTTACAAAGAGTTCAACCAAAGTGATCAATCTCAGCTTATCATCGAATTTACAGTGCAGAAGGAGGCCATTCTGCCCATTGATTCTGCATCGGCCCTTGGAAAGAGCACCCCAGTCAAGCCCATCTCTCCACCCTATCCCCGTAACCCCACTTAACCTTTTTGGACACTAAGGGCAATTTAGCATTGCCAATCCACCTAACCCGCACACCTTTGGACTGTGGGAGGAAACCGGAGCACCCGGAAGAAACCCACGCAGACACGGGGAGAAAGTGCAGGCTCCGCACAAACAGTGACCCAAGCCGGGAATCAAACCTGGGACCCTCGAACTGTGAAGCAACTGTGCTAACCACTGCGCTGTGTGCTTCTCATCCCCCAATCCATTCTTCATTCATTTATACATTTCACGAGTGTAGGAGATGACGAGTCAGGCAGAATAATATTGTGATATGACAGGTATAGTAACAGGCAAAACTAGTCACTTTTTTATGGTTTAGAATGTTTATGACCCACTTTTGTGTTTATCACAGGGAGAAGCAGGGAAACAAGGTTCAGTTGGCCCAAAATCAGACAAGGGTGAAAAAGGGAATGAGGTAAGAAATACTTTATTCAGATAAGAATTGAAATGCAAAGCAACATTGGACCTTCCTGTATTTACTTTTGTGTCCTTTACCTTGTGTCCTAGGGATCAGTCGGACCTCCCGGCTCTCCAGGTTTACCAGGGACGGTGAGTAAGACCAAATACGCAAAATACGATTCCCCATTTGGAGGAATCTGTGCTCCAGTAATATTCACTGATTTATAAAGAGGACGACTGATGGTAAACACAGGGATGTTCCAAATCCAAGAATGGAAGCTCGAAATGCCTGCTCTCGACTGTGTTTTTGCAGTTTGGTATAATGTGAGGAAGGGTGTATAGACCAGTGAAGGATGTCCTAGACATTTTTGTGAAGATTTGAAACAAAATAAATGTTTATTAAAACACACAAATAGAAAATTAACTGGAAATACAGTTAACTACCTTATACACAGTGGGCGCCATGCAGCAACCCCGGCATCAGGCATGCTAACTGAATACCAGGAGAGCCCCAAATTGGCTCCGCGCAGGCTTCTGACTGATCATGGCTCACCCGGCTTGCTTCGCTTGGCACAATCTCACTGGGCGAGATCCAGATCTGCATATTTAAATTAGCTATTAGGCTTATTCAAATACTTGCAAGACCACGCCAAGGCATTGTTTAGTACATGTCTTCTGTAGGGCAGTAGGGACCCCCTGGTGGTCGGGGCCAGGGAAGGGTGGTACTCTGCCTCTCCCCTGGCAGCACTTCCAGGATGCCAGGCTGGTAGTGACAGAGTGCCCTTGTGCCAGGTTGGCGCTGTCAGGGTCAGGCCTGGGAGTGGGGGGAGGCTTGCCAATTGGTGGGGGGTTCCTAAGGGTCTCGGCAAGGTTGGGGGTCTGAGAGTGGGGCACAGAAAGTGGGGGGAGGGCCTGAAAGGGGGGTAAGGAAGATCAGGGCTGCCACTCAAAATCGCGACTGATTTGCAAACAGCCATCCTGCTGACCAGCTCGCCAGCAGGAAATCTCTCGAAGTGCGGCCTCAGCGGGGAGAAATTTCCCACGGCCAAAAAACACCCCTGAAAAGTGCTGTTGAATAGCAGAGTGATTCTTGGCCTGGAGGATTTCAATTTTTGTCCGCTGAATTGCGCCCAATATCTTTAAATTTATCCAGTTCCAGTTCTCCTTATTCTCCTTTTTTTAAATTTAGAGCACCCAATTAATTTATTCCAATTTAGGGGAAATTTAGCGTGGCCAATCCACCTATCCTACACATATTTGAGTTGTGGGGCTGAAACCCACACAAACACGGCGAGAATGTGCAAAATCCACACGAGCAGTGACCCAGAGCCAGGATCAAATCTGGTTCCTCAGCGCCGTCTGGCAGCAGTGCTAACCATTGCACCCCCAAATCTCTTTATTCTCCTAACCTCAGAGATAACCTCTCCAAACAACATCCCATCAGCTTTAAGACTATAGGCAAAATTCAGCAATGGTTACCACACCAGACAGTTTCATCTTTCTGAGTGGCTTCTGATGTAGGGTAAAACAATTGGTTTCTCAACAAGCTTCTTTCCAAGCGCAGCTTTCTGGGGGTTCACGCAGCTTCCTGCTTTGGGCTAAACTCTCAAAAACAGCTAGCTTGCACAGGCTGAATTTGCTCCCAGTGTGCTCGCTTTCCTTTTGATCTTCCCCATTCTGAATTGCCATTCTTCGAAATAACTCTTTATTATCTTCATTTTGTGAGTTCACTTCTTTTGTTGTGACTGGCCTTTTCCAGCACTGCAGCCAAGTTCTCTGCATGACCCCACAGTTGCTGACTTCCATTAACTTCCACTTCGACCTCTACCCAGGCTGATTTCTACGTAGGCAATAACAGTGATTTCACTGACTGTTTCAACAATTGCACCATATGGATACAGTGACAATAAATTCATATTTGGGGGAGCAATTCAATAATTGCAACCCATATAAACTGCTCAAGATCTTTTCAATTCATTAGAATAAGTGGAAGACTTCAACCTGCCTGGGCGCATCATGTTATTCACTGTAGTTAGTTCATAAAACATGTGTAATTAGATTCTATTTTATCAGTAACATCACAGGGTAGAAATTAAATAATTAATGAGCAATCAAGTGGAATGATTGAACAACATAGGTCTCCACTGTCAGTGAGAAGCATTGGAGCCTTCAGGTATCTCTGTGCAACACTTTTTTTAAGAGGCCAGAAGAAAAAGGCTGAATGGTTTAATCAGCAGTTATGAGGATTGTGCAGCCCTGACATCTTCCCCCCCCCCCCCCACCCACACTTTTCAGGCTTCACCCCCCTCACACTTTTTTGTGCTCTACTCTCAGAATTTATGTACAGTATCTAACACCTGACAAACCTATATTTCAATATCTCAAAAACCTCATAAAACACCAAGAAGGGCGGCACGGTGGCATAGTGGTTAGCATTGCTGCCTACGGTGCTGAGCACCCGGGTTCAAATCCCAGCCCTGGGTCACTGTCCGTGAGGAGTTTGCACATTCTCCCCGTGTCTGCGTGGGTTTAACCCCCATAACCCAAAGATGTGCAGGTTAGGTGAATTGGCCACGTTAAATTGCCCCTTAATTGGAAAAAATGAATTGGATATTCTAAATTTAAAAAAAAACAAAAAAATAAAAATAAAACACCAAGATATGGTATTCTAGAGAAGTAGACAGGTTAAGATTGAAGCCAAGGGAACATACTCTTGAAAATCATATGTAGTATAAAACAGGTCACTTATTCACTATGAGCCCTTTATACACACCTGTCCTGGCAGTTTCACCCTGCAAATCATACTCAATTAACCTTCATTAGCAAGAAAATAAACAGAACTCCAGCCATGATTCCAACCTCTGTCCACAAGCTAAATAAGGACAACAAAGGACATCTAGCCCAAATCACCTCATGCATCCAAATGACATACAAACATACAAAGATATGGACTTACACTTTCAGAACAGGAGTAAGCCATCAACCCCTCAAGCCTGACCTGCCATTTGATAACAGAGCTGACATGCTGGCACAGTGGTAATCACTGCTGCCTCACAGCGTCAGGGACCAGATTCAATTCCGGCCTTCAGTTAATGTCTGTTTTGAGTTTGCACATTCTCCCCAAGTCTGTTTTGGTTTCCTTTGGATGATCCGGTTTCCTCCCGCAGTCCAAAGATCTGCATGTTAGGTGGATTGGCGAGACTAAGTTGCCCCTATGTGTCAAAAGGTGTGCAGGTTAGGTTACAGGAATAGGGTGGAGGAGTGAGCCCAGGTAGAATGCTCTTTCAGAGGGTTGGTGCAGACACTCAAGAATATGAAAAAGTGGAAAGGTTTATATAATGATTAGAAGAAAAAGTTACAGGAATGGAAAAACAGAACAGTAGTCCAGAGCCCTGGAGTCAGAGAAAGAAGTATCATCTATCACTACAAGTAATGATCATGAATATAACTTGAGTAGAAGATCATAAACAGGTCACATGTATGGAAAGAATATAGTTACATCCTGGCACAGGATTTGCAGATGTCAGAAGCAATAAGCAATGCTTCACCAGATTGTCGAAAAACAGTATCTGAGAGGTGCAGAAAGTACAAAACATTTAGTTGTGCGTAGAGGTCATCTTTGTTTTTTGCCATACAAACAACCAGACAGACTACCTAACTCTGATCAATGTTGGAAGTTTAGGTGACCAGTTGTCAACTAACTAGGGCTACCCATGAGCAAGTTAGACGGTGCTACCAGTCCGACAGATTGGACAGTCGGTTGACTTTGTCCAGATGCTCAACAAATCACTCAAGAAGCTGGGTGGGATTCTCTGATCCTGAGGCTAAGTGTTGACGCCGTTGTAAATGCCGGAGCGTTTTACGCCGGCATCATCTGGTCCCTACGATCAGTGATTCTGCGCCACACAGGGGGCCACCATGACACTGGAGAGCCTCACACTGCTCCAGCTGCCAATCCGGACGGCGCGGGTCCATGCATGCGCGCTACGGTCAGCGTGAGTTCGCACATACGCGTGGGTTGCCTTCTCCACGCCGGCCCCGAAGCAACATGTCGGAGAGCTACAGGGGCCCGGTGCGGAGGAACATAGGCCCTCACCAAGATAAGCCCGCCCGCCGATCGGTAGGCCCCGATCATGGGCCAGGCTACTGTGGAGGCCCCCCTCGGGGTTGGATCCCCCCTCCCCTTCCCCCCCCGACCAGGCTGCCGCCCCCACAACATTAACGTCGAGGTCCCGCCGGGTAGCACCATATGAGAATGGCGCCGGTGGGCCTCGGCCTAACTCCGCCGTCGGCACCAATTACAGCGATTCTCCGGTCGCTGGAGAATCGGTGGACCGGCATTTGAGCGGCGTCGCATGAATTGCGCTCCTTCCCCCTCCCCCCTCCACCAGGATTCTCCGACCCGCCACAAAAAGCTCCCCAATGGTGAAATTTCCATTTTAAACACATGCATATGAAATTACATGAATAGAATCCTAGAGAGCGTAATGATCGATAGCCACTTCTTTTCTTTCCCTTTATCATCTTTAGGATTTGGATGGAGCAAAAGGAGAGAAAGGAGGTGCAGGAGAACCAGGAGAACCTGTAAGTTTGAGCCCACCAAACTAAAGTCCTTTACTTAAAGTATTGTGTCAAAGTGACTTTGTTGCCACTTTTCATGAGGAGGATGAATACAAGGACAGTGACAAAAATGATCAATGATTAAAGCAGTTGCGAACTACACTTTAGACTCTTCAAGACTTTATGTTTCCCGGGCAATTACTGTACATGTGTATGTTCCAGAATTTCTGTAGGGTCCCAATCATATCACAGATGTAAGTCCAAATTTTACTGCTCTGGGTTTCGGAGGATTCAGGTTGTCATCTTTTCCTTATCACATTGGTGTTTGTGGGAGCTTGCTGTGCACAAACTGGATTCACATTTCCAACATTACAACAGTGACAACACTTCAAAAGTATGTCATTGGCTGCATAGCACTTTGGAATCTTCTGGTCATGAAAGAAGCCATATAAATATAAGTATTTCTTTTCTTTTATGATATAAAGGCATTCCTTCAAGATAACACAAGAGCGACCATCCCCTGCGGATTCCCAGCTGGCAGGTTGCGCGAGACATGCAAAAACGGCACAGACCTTGGTGGGATCAGAAGCCATTTCCGCCATGAGAAACCAGCTATGGGGGGAGGGAGTGCGAGGCTGCACAATTACAGCCAAAGTCTGGAACATGCCCCCCCCAGTGGTTCAGTGAGGAAATGCACTAGCTTCCACAACACTGATCCATTCAGACCAGGAAAGTCTTGATCCCTCAGGCTGAATTTTTCTCCTTTGTTTGCAATCTCCACATCGGTCTCAATTCCGGGAAATAGCGAAAACAGGATGACGGTTGTGATGTTTCTCGGAGGCCTGGCAGCTAAGGATGGGTATGCATTCCAAGGATTTGCAGCGCAGGCCTGCAGTGAGGTCTGGCCAACAGCCTGACTAGGAAGGGTGGGTGCTGCTGAGGCAGGCAGGAGAGCATGAGGGTGCCTCAAAATTGAGGCACTTTCTGAATTATTCTAAAATTATAAAAATGGCCACAGTTGCCAGGCCATCATGGTGGAGGGCAAGCCTGTTGATGATGGGACACCTCCAGACAAGTGCAGGGTAATCAACAGTGCTATCAAGCAGCATTTACTCTGTAATAACCTGCTCATTAATGTTCAGTTTGGGTTCTGCCAGGACCACTCAGCTCCCGACCTTGGCTCAAACATGAAGAGAAGTGCTGAATGCCAAAGGTGAGGTAAGAGTGACTGCCTTGACAAAGCAGCATTTGACTGAGTTTGGCATTAAGGAGCCCTACCTAAACTGGAGTCAATCAGAATCAAGGGGAAAACCCACGCTGGTTGAAGTCATACCTATTTGTGGTGGTTGGAGATCAATCATCTCAGCCCCAGGATATGACTGCAGGAGTTCGTCAGCATTGTGGCCTAGGCCCGACCATCTTCAGCTGCTTCATCATTCATGACACCAGAAGTGGGGATGTTCGTAGGTGACTGCACAATGTTCAGCACCATTTGCGACTCCACAGATAATGACGCAGCCCATGTCCGAATGCAGCAAGACCTGGACAATATCCAGGCTTGGGCTGACAAGCGGCAAGTTAAATTCGTGCCACACAAGTTCCAGGCAATGACCATCTCCTACAAGAGAGCATCTAACCCAGCACCTTGACATTCAATGGCATTATCATCACTGAATCCCCCACAATCAACATCCCGGGGTTACCATTGATCAGAGACTGGACTGGATTAGCCACACTGATACTGTGGCTACCATGGAAGGTGAAAGGCTAGGAGTCCTACTGCGAGTAATTCACCCGCTGACCTCCCAAAGCCATCTACAAGTTACAAGTCAGGAGTATAATGCAATACTCTCCACTTGCCTGGATGAGTGCAGCTCCAACAAATCTCAAGAAATTCGATAAAGTAGCTCGCTTGATTGCTCCCCCTTCCACAAACATTCAAACCCTCCACCACTAACGGAAAATGTCAGCCGTGTGTACCATCGACAAGATGCACTGCAGTAACTCACCAAGGATCCTTGGGCAGCACATTCCAAACCCACGACCACTACCATCTAGAAGGACAAGAGCAGCATAAACCTGGGAAACCCACCACATAGAGGTTCTCGTCCAAGTCACTCACCACCCTGACTTGGAAATATATCGTTGTTCCTTCACTGTCAGTGGGTCAAAATCCTGCAACCCCCTCCCTAACAGTACTGTGGGTGTACCTACACCTCAGGACTGCAGTGGTTCAGGAAGGAAACTCACCACCACCTTCTGAAGGCAATAAAAGCTGGCCTAACCAGTGACACCCACATCACGTAAATTATTTTTAAAAAAGTGTTGACCCTGAAATTAGCCACATTGGTTAATATTACAAGGCCATTTGGCCAGGGATTAGATGGTAGACACATTGGGCGGAATTCTCTGCTCCCGGGAAAAATTGGGAAGGCCGTCGTGAACTCGGCCGAGTTTCACGACGGCCTCGGAGGCCACTCCTCTCACCTTATTCACCCCCATCCGGGGCGCTAGGAGCGGCGTTCCGTTATTCTCGGCCGCCGGGCCTTAACGCTTGCATCAAGGCGGCGCGCCGAGAGTGACGCGACGGCGCCGCCTATGTGACGTCAGCCGCGCACGCGCAGGTTGGCCGGCTCCAACCCGCGCGTGCGCGGCTGACGTCACAACGGCTGGTGGCTCAATCCCGCGCATGCGCGGTGGCCGTCTTCCCCTCCGCTGCCCCGCAAGACGTGGTGGCTTGATCTTGCGGGGCGGTGGAGGGGAGAGAGTACGTCGCTTTTAGACGCCGGCCCGACGATCGGTGGGCATCGATCGCAGGCCAGTCCCCTCCCGAGCACGGCCGTGGTGCTCACTCTCCTCTCCGCCCCCCACAAGCTTCAAACGGGCTTTTGGCGCCCATGTTCACGACGGCAGTGACCAGGTGTGGTTGCCACTGTCGTGAACCGGTCGTGAACGGCAGGCCGCTCGGCCCAAACGGGCCGGAGAATCACCGGTCACCGTGAAAAACGGCGAGCGGCAATTCTTCCGAGCGGGGGGGTGGGAGAATTGCGAGGAGCGCCAGGGGGCGCGAAAGCAGTCGCCCAGCCCTCCCACGATTCTCCCACCCGGCGTGGGGAGCGAAGAATCGCGCCCATTGTTCAAGAGCTCGAAAACAGCCTCTTTCAGAAAATATTTGATGGTTGCAGAGAATGCCTGGATGTTTCACTGTGAAAATGAGCTATGAACTGTGAAAGAGAGCTGTGCAAATGTCAATGCTTTGACCTCTGGTTTATGTTATGAACATAGAACATAGAAAAATACAGCACAGAACAGGCCCTTCGGCCCACGATGTTGTGCCGAACTTTTGTCCTAGATTAAGAACAAATTAATCTACACCCTATCATTCTACCGTAATCCTTTGTACCTATTCAATAGCCGCTTGAAGGTCCCTAATGTTTCCGACTCAACTACTTCCACAGGCAGTGCATTCCATGCCCCCACTACTCTCTGGATAAAGAACCTACCTCTGACATCTCCCCTATATCTTCCACCGTTCACCTTAACTTTATGTCCCCTTGTTAAGGTTTGTTCCACCCGTGGAAAAAGTCACTGACTGTCTACTCTATTCCCCTGATCATCTATTCCCCTGATCATCTTATAAACCTCTATCAAGTTGCCCCTCATCCGTCTCCGTTCTAATGAGAAAAGGCCCAGCACCTTCAACCTTTCCTCGTAAGACCTACTCTCCATTCCAGGCAACATCCTGGTAAATCTCCTTTGCACTTTTTCCAAAGCTTCCACATCCTTCCTAAAATGAGGCGACCAGAACGGCACACAGTACTCCAAATGTGGCAGTACCAAGGTTTTGTACAGCTATGTTAATTGAACTCAGACAGGATCAAAATAAGAGCATTAAAGTTGATCGCAGGAACCCTGAAGATGGACTGGCACTCTCACTGTTTACTGTTACCCAAGTCAAAAGCAGGACAAAATCAACCCACCACCCAACCAATGGGCAAATGGTCTTGTAACATTCACGATCACTCGAACATGAAGTGTGGTGAGATGGGACGGGTACCAGAATACTTAGGGATGGCATGGTGGCACAGTAGTTAGCACTGCTGCCTGATAGCACCAGGGACCCGGGTTCAATTACAGCCTCGGCAACTGACTGTGTGGAGTTTGTACAGTCTCCACGTGGCTGAGTGGGTTTCCTCCGGGTGCTCCGGTTTCCTCTCACAGTCCAAAGATGTGCAGGTTAGGTGGATTGGCCATCCTAAATTGTCCCTCGGTACCCAAAGGTACGTAGGATTATGGGGATTGGGTGGGAGAGTGGGCCTTTGTAGAGTGCTCTCTCAGAGAGTTGGTGCAGACAAGATGGGCCCAATGGCCTCCTTCTGCACTGTAGCGATTCTATGAGGGACAGTCCTGGAATTGTACCCATTATTAGCTGCAAAGCGAAGAAACCTGGTGAGAGAATCCACCCTCTCTTCAATGCTCGGTCAACCTGTTGAATTTCATCCAACACTGGTGAAAAGAGAAATAAAGAGAAGCGGGAACTTCCAATGCAAGAATGTTTCTCCCTCCATATATCTCCAGAAAGGGTTCTCTGAAATCTATTTTTGTCTTTAAAAAGCTGTCAAGTTTGTTTTCCGAGAAAGATGCAATTACCTCCCTTCAGAATCACACTTGTTATTCGGATTATAGAATCCTGACAGTGCAGAAAGAGGCCATTCAGCCCCTTGAATCTGCATGGACCCTCTGAAAGAGCACTCTACCTAGAGTCAGGCCCCCATCGCATTCTCGTAACCCCACCTAACCTTTTGGACACTAAGGGGCAATTTAGCATGGCCAATCCACCTAACCTACACATCTTTGGACTGTGGGAGGAAACCAGAGCACCCGGAGGGAACCCACGCAGACACGGGGAGAATGTGCAAACTCCCCCAAGGCCAGAATTGAACCTGGGTCCCTGGTGCTGTGAGGCAGCAGTACTAACCACTGTACCACCGTACACCAGTTTGTGCCACCATTGCTGCCTCAGCTGGACTAGGATCGATGCTCGTTCAGATTGCAAACTGGATCAAGCTTTTTGGTGAGAAAGGTATTGGGAGATGGTTTACTGGTGCAAGCGGCAGGGAAGACAAAAGGAAAGTCCGGCAGCATCTGCGCTGCTTTTGTCAGGTCCCGAAAGAATGAACAAGCATGCCGTAAAGCCAGTCAATTCAACAACCCTTCCAACAGTGAGTTCAGATGTAACATTTGCAACTGGATCTGCAAATCATAATACGAGACAACGCCAACCTAGATGTGATCAACACCTTGCTGAACGCGTATCTGTCAAAGTGAAGAGAGAATCTATTATCAGCTTGATGTTTCATTAAGTTGATTGGTCTCCAATGTAAATATTGTTTTTTTTTAAAGTTTTGTAGTATCCTTTGTGTCCAATCCCAGCAATTTTACCTCCACCCCCTCCCTCCTTCGCATTGCTCGGTGATAGTGGCATTTAAATACTTGAGAACCTGTTTGGGATTAGCGGAAGTTAGCTGTGTGTATTTCTATTCACCACACAGGGGCAGCACTGAACCATTCCTCTCAACATGTCCTGCGATGAAAGGCTCAAAGTCAATGGCCCAGAAGTTCAATTGGACTATGCAAATAGGACAGATGGTGCCGATATTTGCTGGTTCAAACCAAATTGGATTGTCACTGAGCCCTGCAAGTTATTTCACAGACCCACAGGCTACATCAAAGGTCCTTAAAAGTTCCCTAAACAAATTAAGTGCAGAAAGTTTGACTGATCTGGCTGTAGCAAGAGACATCCTCTTGACTTCACATTAAAACTATTGCTGCCATGTCGCACGCCCCCACATATCCTGACGCCTCTAGAAAAAACCTAACTTACCATCCACCCCCCTCCCTGGTGTTGCCTCCCTCTCTTGTGTTGCCTGCTGCCCTCAGTGAGCATCATAACCAAGCGTTTAGGGTCCCCACTAGCTCCTGTCGCTCTTCGGTGATAAATGAGACCATGGGGCAACTTTCTGTGGACCTGCCACTGGCCTTTATAGACACTGCACATGAATTTGAGGTGAACCAATTTCCAGGCCAATATTGGACCTGATGCACAGGGTTTATTTACCTATGTGCAAAATTTAGGTCAAGTACCTCTTCCAATTTCACCGTATATGCCTTATTGTGACTCTACGTGAATTGTAAAGCCTGTAAAATGTTGACAGTAATATTCATTTTCAGCGACCTCTGCTTCGCATGACTGGAAGCATTGGGGCAGGAGTGAGGAGGGGAGTGATGTTGGATTTTCTTTCATCGCTCCTTCCACTCAAATCATCAACACAATCATTTTCAAAGTTTTTGCTCGTAGTATCCAACAGACCAAATCTCCCACTATGTTTACGATGCTGCTAAACACTGCGATCAGAGGAAATCAGGGACATGGTAATGGTATTGTCACTGGACCAATACCCAGAGGCCCATGAGGCTAATACTCTGGGAACATCTGTTCAAATCCCACCTTACCAGCTGGCCAAATTTTAAATTCAATTAATAAAATCTGTAATATAAGGCTGGTCTCAGTAATGGTGACCATGAACTCATCATTGACTGTCGTAAAAACCCACCTCGTTCACTAATGCCCTTTGGAGAAGGAAATCTGCCAACCTTACCTCATATCAACCTTACACGTAACTCCAGATCCACCCTCCTGCGTTGACACGTACCTGCCCTCTGAAGTCACTCAGTTCAAGATCAATTAGGGATAGGCAGTTAATGCTGGCCTTGCCAGAGACACCCATTTCCTCTGAAAGAATTTTTAAAAGAACTTGTCCCACTGTATTTAACTTGTTATTAACAAAGGTTGAGGTTTCATCCTTGACTCACTGGTAGTCCTAATGCCTCAGAGTCAAATGTTCATGAGTTGAAGCCCTACTCCAGTGGCATGACTACATAATCTATGTTGGCATTTAACGTAATACTGAGGAAATTTTGGAGTTCTGGAAAAATTATTATCTGTTAATTTGAGGCCGCTTCATGTCTAAGGCCCTCAGTCTTCATCAGTATTCCTGTCTGTGTGAGAGGCTTTATTGAATTGGCCTTAAGATGCCTGCCTCCGGAGACAGCCTCGTGGTACAGTCACACATCTATGGAAAGCCAGGGGCGTCAATCAAACTGGTTAAGTTTCAAAATCTAAACAGAAGCAATATTTACTTTCCGAGGTGGATAGAAAATATGATATGCAAACATGCAGCTAATGAACACATAGAATAGGACACAACCAATGAGCAATCAGGGCACTCAGGGGTGGTATTTCACTATAAAAAGGATGAGGCACTCACACCCCGCCTCTTTCCACAGACCAACATCTACAGAGTGAGACAGGGTGTATCCTCAGCATCACACCAACAAAATCTTCAAGCACTACATATTCAAGCAGCGATTGCAAGGTAAAGACGAACCCTTCAACCCATATTTAACTAACCTTAGACAGCTAGCGCAATCCTGCAACTTTGGTGATATCACTGACTCCATGATCAGAGACCAAATTGTTTTTGGAGTTCATTTTGATCCTCTGAGACAGCAGTTACTGAAGATCAAGCATATGACCCTGCCAGTCGCGATTGAAACATGCACAGTGCTTGAGCACGCTGAAAATCGCTATTCCCGATACAAAACAGCAGTAAATGATAAACTAGCTCCCACGAGGCGGAGAGTGTGCAGGCCATCTTCCGGATGCAGCGTCACAACATTGACGAAAGCGGCCATTTTGCGCGCTCTTCCTGGGGCCCGACGCATGCGCGATGTGAATGGGATAACGAAGCGGCCAAACCCGCACTGCGCAGGTGCAGAAGTCTGAGAACCACACTGCGCATGTGCAACGATGTACGTGGCGTCAGGACGCCAACATCATGCCGTGTTCGAACTGTGGCACCGCCCATTTAAAGAAACACTGCCCTGCAAGAGGCAGACGCTGTTTAAACTGCGGGAAGCCAGGCACTATGCAGTCCTGTGCAGATCTGCACCACCAGTCAGGGGCCAGCACTCCCAATTCCGATGATGGAGTATCCGGAGTGTGCAACAATAACTACAGGATTCTGATTCTGGCAGTGCAACGGATCCAGATGATGAATGCCTGGACAATGCCTACAGTGTGGGCATTATTACAACGTGTGAATATGCCACACCAGACTCATCGCAAGTCCAGTCAATCCTAGCTGTGGATTCCAAGGACAAATGGCAAGTAGTGACGAAGGTTAACCACTGCCCCATCCAGTTCAAGCTGGACACAGGTGCCTCTGCCAACTTCCTCTCACAGGCAGACTTCAGACGCATAAAGAAGCCCCCACAGTCCTTCCAGCTGCAAGATCCTGGGTTACAAAGGGAGTGCCATCACGGCACTGGGATCCTGCATCTGCACGCATCCAACCGACACACACAAGCATGGTTACGCTTTGAAATTGTTACGCCAGACACGGCATCCCTACTAGGTGCGCACGCCTGCAAGCAGCTGAACCTCATTCAAAGGGTTCACACCACGGCATCCTCCCATGTGGATCTTCAGGCCGGCATCGACGACATCCTCGCCTAGTATCCAGATGTGTTCAATGGGATAGGCACGTATCGATACAAGATTCTGCTACGACCTGATGACAAGTCAGTGGTCCATGCACCACGTTGTGTCCCTGCTCCACTGGGAGAGTACCTGAAGGCACAGCTCAAGGATCTTCTGCAAAAAGGCATCATATCCAAGGTCACCGAACTGACTGACTGGGTCAGCTCGATGTTGTTCGTAAAGAAGCCTTCCGGGGGACCTGCACATCTGCATTGATCCCAAGGATCTCAATAAGAATATCATGCGGGAACACTACCCCAACCCGAAGCGGGAGGAATTCACGAGTGAGATGGCATGCTTCTTCACCAAATTGGATGCATCACAGGGATTTTGGGAAATCCAGCTGGAAGAGTCCAGCAGAAGGCTCTGCACCTTCAACACACCTTTCGGCAGATACTGCTACAATCGCATGGCAATTGGCACCATCTCGGCATCAGAGATATTCCATCGCATCATGGAGCAGATGATGGAAGGCATTGAAGGGGTTCGTGTGTACGTGGTTGACATCATCATATGGTCCACGACCCCTGAAGGACATGTGCCCTGTCTACAGAAGGTATTCCGCCGTGTACATGCCAATGGCCTAAAGTTAAACAGGTCCAAATGTTGTTTTGGCACATTGACGATCGAGTTCCTAGGTGACCAGATCTCACAGCATGGTGTGCGCTCGGACACAGACAAAATCAAGGCCATTGAGGCGATGAAGGTTCTCGAGGACAAAAAGGCGGTGCTGTGCTTCTTGGGTATGGTCGGTTTTCTGGGCAAGTTCATTCCAAACATGGCCACACACACCACGGCCCTACTTAACCTGGTGAAAAAGTGGAAGGCGGCACACCAGACAGAGTGGCTGGAGCTGAAAGCCAAGCTCACCACTGCACCAGTCCTGGCATTCTTTGATCCGGACTGGGAGACAAAGATATCCACAGATGCAACTCTGGATGGCATCAGTGCGGTGTTGCTTCAATGAGATGACACATCATCCTGGGCACAAGTAGCCTACGCATCCAGGGTGATGACTCCCACTGAAACCAGATATGCTCAGATTGAGAATGAGTGCTTGGGTCTTCTCACCGGCATCCTCAAATTTCATGATTATGTCTACGGTCTGCAGACATTTACTGTCAAGACGGAGCATAGGCCTCTGCTTCACATCATCCACAAGGACCTGAACGACATGACACCTCGGTTGCAGAGAATCCTGCTTAAGCTTCAATGACTTCAACTTGGTGTACACACCTGGCAAGGAACTCAACATTGCTGATGCATTGTCCCGCTCCGTCACCTTGCCCAGTGAGCTGCTGGAGATCATCCAGCGCATCGAATCTCAGGTGCAGCTGTGTGCTAGCACACTCCCGGCGACAGATGAGAAGGTAATTCTCATCCGTGATGAGACAGCCAAAGACCCCCTCTTGCAGCGCGTCATCCACAACCTCACCATTGACTGGCAGAAAGGCCAGTGCCCACAATTTTACAATGTGAAGGATGACCTGACGGTGATTGATGGTATCCTCCTCAAGCGGGACAGGATTGTCATTCCGCTCAGTCTCCAGAGCTTGGTGCTGCGCCAGATTCATGAGGGACACCTGGGCGTCGAGAAGTGCAGACGCAGAACCCGGCAAGCTGTCTACTGGCCCGACATCAGCCAGGACATCACAAACATGGTCCTGAACTGTGCTACCCATCAGCGGTTCCAGCCAGCACAGAGCAAGGAGACGCTTCAACAGCATGACATAGTGACCTCTCCATGGTCTAAGGTTGGCATCGACCTCTTTCATGTGAATGGTCGCGACTACAGTTTGATCATCGACTATTTCTCGAATTACCCTGAGATGCTGAAGCTCCCGGACCTCACCTCTCGGACCATCATCAAAGCCTGTAAGGAGACGTTCTCAAGGCATGGCATCCCAATCACCGTCATGAGCGACAATGGCCCGTGCTTTACCAGTCGAGAATGGTCCACGTTTGCCAGGTCATACAATTTACAGCATGTCACCTCCAGTCCGCACTATCCTTAGTCCAATGGAAAAGTCGAGAAAGGGGTGCACATTGTGAAACAGCTCATCTGCAAGGCCGCGGACTCTGCTTCCAACATACACCTTGCACTGCTCGCGTACAGGGCGACTCCATTGTCCATGGCATGTCGCCGGCTCAACTCTTGATGAACAGGGAACTGCGGACGACTCTTCCAGCCATACACCTGCCCAACCTGGATCACCTCCCGGTGCTGCAGGAGATGCAGCAGTTCAGAGACCATCAAAAGCACTGCTATGGTGCCCATGCCACTGAACTGGCCGTGCTATCCCTTGCAGACACTGTCAGGATCAAGATACGGAAGGTGCGTGGTCTGCGCCGACTGTCGTTGTTCGACAGTCCGTGCGAAGGAATCGACGGGCACTGCGCAAAGTTGTCTGCCTGCAACCACTTTCTCCTCCATTTCCATATGTTGAATTGCCACCTCCTGATACCTCGCACCACAAGGCCACCAGTCAGACTTCCAACCCGCCTGCCGCCGTCCTCTCCGCCACCTCTCCAGCGGTCGACCAGGATCAGACGCAAGCCTCAGAGACTGGACTTGTGGACGTTTGATTTGTTTGCTCTGTTCTGTTGTCCTCCGTCAGTCATGTTAGACAGACTCATTCACACGTAAATACATTCATATGTGCCAACAAAACATTAAAAAAAAGGGAGATGTCGTGAAATGCAAACATGCAGCTAATGAACACATAGAATAGGACACGACCAATGAGCAGTCAGGACACTCAGGGATGGTTTCTCACTATAAAAGGGATCGGGGAATCAGCCCCTGCCTCTTTCCACAGACCAACATCTGCAGAATGAGACATTGTGTATCCTTAGCATCACACCCCAGCATGTGGCTTACAGCAAGGCTGGTTCAGTTAGACTGAGTTACTGCATTCAGATTAGCAGAGAGTCGAACTCATTGATGACTGTGCTAATAGTTCAATAAAACACATTGAACTTACTTCAAAGTCTGGAGCATCTTTTGCTCAAAACTGCATCAAGTGGCAGCTTGTGTTATTCGAAATTACATCACACAACAGAAAATATCTCATGATATTGCTTACATGAAGAGTAGGGGAATGCAACCTGCCACCTTGACCAATATTTATCCCTCAACCAAAATCGCTAAAAATGGATTAGCTGGATCACATTGCAGATCATGCGAACTTACCATCCGCAAATTGGTTGACCTGTGACCTACTTTCTATATTTCAAATAATACTCAATTGGCTGGAAAGGACAACCTAGCCTTGTGAAATTATAAACACAAGTCATTTTTTTTCTTTCAGAGGCATCTTCCTGCTGTGATTACAGTATCATTATCCTATAGTGAGCAGAGGAGATGTTTCTGCCCTGTTTGCTTTCTTCTTCTCCTTTCCTTTGTATTCTGTCTCATTAACTCCCTTATATGGGAACATAACGATTGGAGAAAGCTATTTAGCCCCTCAGGCCTATTCACTGAGACCATGGCTGATTTTCGATCCTGGATACTCATCCAGATAGTTGCTATTCACGGGCAAGCTTTGATGGTGACAGCAAACAGGCAGGTTGTCTGTCGGGCACTATTTTAGCCCGATGTCACGCAGCTGCACTTCCAGCAGGTGCAGCGAGAAAATAAACAGGAGCAGGAATCTGGCACGCTATCCTGTTTCGAACGTACTGGGGTTGTTGTGGTGCACTTTATCCAGTCTAAGCTTGGATAAGGATAGGCCTTCTATGCCTGTATGGCTCAGATATCCAGTAGACAAGTTTACTGACCCACCAAGGACCATGTGTAATGTTGCTCACAGTCTGTGCTTTAAACAGCTCCTTTATTCACATTAACTAGCTGATAGTTCAAGATTTTGGCTGATCTCTTCAACAATACATATGTTTCCATTAATTCTGTGATGTCGATCAACCCAAATTTGTGCCCTTGTTTTATTTTGTTGAGAAATTTAAGGAAACGGCCACGGGTCATGGAGCGTGGTGCGACATCAGAAATAGTTGGAGCACGGCAGAAGTTTGTGTCCAGTGAAATGGCAGCTTTATTTAAATGAGTCATTGTGCGTTTGCATCTCTATAACAAATGAATTTTCTTTTTAGGGTTCCCATGGAATACCAGGTGCAAGTGGACCTGCAGGACATTCAGGCCCAAAGGTAACATTCATTTGCCTCAAGGATGTGTGATATAATTTTTTTTTTTGAGGTATGGGCCTGAATTCTCCGATCTCGCCTGGGATTCTCCTGTCCGCTGCTGTGACTGGAGTAGCTGAGCGCCAGATCCCCCGTTCTCGCTGGCAGCGGCGACGGGGCGAACTCAGATCGGAGAATTCCGGCCCATGATGTTTGCAAGTCCAGCAATAGTTGCCCATCACTAACTGGCTTTGAGAAGATGGTAGCGACTCACTTTTTTCAACTGCTGCAGTCTGTATGATGTGGAGATGTCGGCGTTGGACTGGGGTGAGCACAGTAAGAAGTCTTACAACACCAGGTTAAAGTCCAACAGGTTTGATACAAACACGAGCTTTCGGAGCGCAGCTCCTTCCTCAGGAGCGCAGCTCCTTCACCTGAGGAAGGAGCTGCGCTCCGAAAGCTCGTGTTTGTATCAAACCTGTTGGACTTTAACCTGGTGCTGTAAGACTTCTTACTGCAGTCTGTATGGTGTATGGACACCCACAGCGCTATTAAAGAAAGAGTTCCAAGATTTTGATTAAGTGATAGCAAAGGAATAGTAATATGGTTCCAAGGCCTGTGAATTGGAGGGGAATGTGCAAGAGGTTTCCACGCATTTGCTGTCCTTATTTCTCTCAGTATTTGAGGCCACAGGTTTAGAAATTCTGTCAAAATGGTCTTGGCGAGTTGTGAAATGCATCATGTATGGTACACACTACTGTCACTGTGTTGGCGGAGGAAGCTTTTTCTCAGAGTGGAAGAGTCAATTACTAGGGAACATAAGTTCAAGGTGCAAGGGCAAAGTTTATAGGAGATGTGTGAGGGAAGTTCTTTAAACAGAGGGTAGTGGGTGCATGGAACTCGCTGCCGGAGGAGGTGGTGGAAGCAGGTCCAATAGTGAAAGCGGGTACGATAGTGACATTAAAGGGGTGTCTTGACAAATACTTGAATAGGATGGGAATAGAAGGATATAGACACCGGAAGTGTAGAAGGTTTTAGGTTAGGTGAGCAGCACAGCTGGTGTAGGCTTGGAGGGCTGAAGAGCCTAGTCCTGTGAATGGGAGTGAATGAAGTGATGGATGGAGTGTATTATGGACGCCTGGCCAGCTCTTAACAGTGGTAAAAGACTGGACTAGATGTCAGAACTTTTTTTAAATTTGAAGACGGAGCAGAAAGATCGATTCATTCCAGGAGTGATAATATAAGAATAGGGCTTGGTTATTTTATAAACAAATTTTATTAAAACAAAAGAAAAAAAAACAATATTTAAACTTATACTTCAGCTCTAAAACTAACAGAGTACATGCAGTTTCTTATCCTTAACACACTCGTTCCCATCAAACATCACTTTCAAAACAATGCCACTCTCATACCACTTGCACAGACAGACAAAGGCAATACTTGCATTTACAAAACAATTTTCCAAAGTCTGCCTTGGTGGCAACTTTCATGACCTCTCTGGTCGATTTACAGTCTTCTGTCTGTAACTGTTTCATAAGCATTCTTTCTCTCTCTCTCTCTAAGCTCCACCCATCCCCTCAAGCACAGTTCTCCCTTGAGGTGGCCAGACTTCAATCCGTTATTGTTACCTTGGCTGTCAGATTTTCACTCGTGTTTCTACAAAAGAACAGAGGTATAACTTCACATGCAACTAACATTCCAATGATAGACGAATAGGTCATCAGGTTCTGTGATGGAATAATGGATGGTCAAACAAGGTTTTCTCGAATAACAATGGATCTTGAGTGGATCACCCTGCTGAGATGGGCATCCTGGGAATTCCCACTAACGAGGTTAAGTCTGAATGAGACAAGGTAACTCTTAATCTGGCATATCCCTCTGACTCTGCTGCTAGCAGTCGTGTCCCTCAGTCTGATTAACCCTAAATTGCCTGCTACATCTTGGACCACATTTCTGAATCCCAAGTTCCTAATATCTCCCGAACACGACATCTTCATTCCTAAAAAAAATGGACCACCAATTTCCACAAATGGCTTCATTTTCTGAGACCTTCTCAATTCTAAGAATTTCTTAAAATTTCATATAGTTTATTTTTAAGACTGTATATTATCTCTTTTTTTCATTTTTAAACGAACGAACATCCCCTGGATATAGTCCATTGTAATTTTTTCCCATACCTCACCATATCACCAGTCACTGAATGTTGAAAATTGGCTGACTATTCTGGCTGCATTTGTACCAGCTCTTCAGCCTCCAGATTCCGTATTCCACCATGGACAATGCTCTCTGTGAAATGGTGATGCAGCTTTGTCCTTTATCTGTCCCTCCTAACCATTTTAACTCTCTGTTCTTCCATGTGAGTTCTGACGACTGCAGAAAATGAATCTTTAAATTCCTCTCAAATGATTATATCCCAAAGCTCTTCACACGTTCAGTTTACTATAAGTGCCCTTGTCCACCTATCAAAGTTGGCTTGTTTGATTCTTTTGAATTCTAGATAGGTCTGACCTGGTTCTTTTTTTAGAATTCTAATCTTTTGGCACATTAGTTTGTCGGCTCTTAATATGGCTTTCTTCACCACATCATAATCCCCAGATTTCTCCTCTGACGGTGAGGCAAAAACATCACCCGCTCTACCTACCAACTTTGTTTAAACCAACATGGTTTTTCACTAATACAATTGTTTAGCTACTTTCTCAAGGGATATAACGTATGTTTCAACATCATTTTCATTGAATCTTAGCAAGGCTTGCATATATTTAAACATATTCCTACTGAACCTTTGACGAGGGGGTATTTCTTCTTCCCCTAAACCTTTCTCAGCTTCTGCCTTTGCCTCCACCAGTTTCCAAAGTTCAAATTCTCTTTATTTTTCCTTTGCTTCATTCCACCATCTCCATTTCTCTCCGTTTTTGCTGCATTTCCATTTCTTTCATTTTTAATTGGATATTGTGTCACTGGTAAGTTTAAATATCGAGCTAGGCTTTGTATTATGTCTGCTTTCTTGGCCCCTTTTGGCAGGGCTAACTGCAGTTTCTCTGCTTTTCTCTCAGCAGCTTTGCTTTTGATCCCCTTTGCAAATCCTCCCAAATGAATTCCTCTATCCCCAGGACATCTTTTGTGAGCGTAAGGGCCATTTCCAGTCACTACCTATCCAATATTTCAAACCCGGAATGAATACAATTAATCCACACACACTCATTGTGTTAAAGTTTGATAATCCAAACCAAACAAGGAATTATATAAAGGAATCCCGGCTATGGGCCCCCAATTCATTACGGATGCCAGATCAGGTCTCAACAATGGCTAAAAGACTAGACCAAATGCTATAACATTTTTTAAGAGCAAAATGATCAATTCATTCCCGGAGTGACTGTGTAAGAAATATGGCTTGGTTATTTTATAAACAAGCTTTATTAAAGCAAAATAAAATAAAACAATATTTAAACTTATACGTCAGCTCTAACACAGAGTACATGTGGATTCTTAACCTTAACACACTAGTTCCAATAAAACATCACTTTCAGTAACCATGATGTTCTCATGCCTCTTACACAGACAAAAGCAATACTTGCATTTACAAATCAATTTTTCTTCTGTGCGGCACATTTGCTCAGAATCCTTTTCCAAAGCCTGCCTCGGTGGCAACTTTCATGACCTCTCTGGTCAATTTACACATCCTGTATTTAACCTTTCAGGACAGCGTTCTTTCCCTCACTCTCTCTAAGCTCTGCCCACAGCTTCAAACAAAGGTTCTCCCCTGAGGTGCCCAGACTTGTATCCATTATCATTATCTTGGCTCTCTGATTTTCCACTCCCGTTTCTACAAAAGAATAGAGTTATAATTTCATATGCAACTAACATTCCAAGAAAGGCAAATAAGACATCAGATTCTGTGATGGGGTAATGGCTGGTCAAATCAGAATGACAATGGATCTTGAGTGGATCATCTTGCCTGAAGTGGGGCATCCTGTTTATTCCAACTAATGAGGTCAAGCCTGAATGGGACAAAGTAACTCAGGTTGTGGGCATATCCCTCTGACTGTGCTGCTAGAAGTCTGTTCCTTCAGTCTGTTTAACCCCTAAATTTCCTACTACGCCTTGGGGCCATTTCTAGAACCAAGTTGTTACTATCTCCCTAACATGACAAGTGTCAATCAAGCATGCTGCTGTCATTTCTTGAATGTGGTTGAAGTTATTTTACTCAGTGACTAAGTGTGGTATGCTTCCTGGAAATCTGGAACTTACAATTGGTCACATGAAAGGGAGAGAACAATTCCTGTTTTACTTTTGACCCTTCATCAGAACTGCAACAGTTGTCCAATGGAGTGCCTTATACTTGTATACACTAATCTCAGCCATGATAAAGGATGGATAAAAGATTTGGTTCCCTCTAGCTGTCACTTTACTTCAAAGATGGGACAAGAACCATTTGTCTTCCAATTGTTTACAATTAATAATGTAACTCTGTTCTCCAAGACACAGCCTCCAAACCAAAAACGTTGACAATAAACTTTGCTGATATAACAATTACACTCAGTGGATCAGATCTTAGGATAGCGGGGATAAGTAGTATGAAGAATAAAGGTAAGGTAAAGGCGGCATAGTCCCAGATGAAAATAAACTGCTTTCCCCTTTGAGGCGGGAGACTGGTGGTGACTTAACCTGAGGATCACCACATCTCAGGCGAGGGACGAGGTTTGAGAATAACCTTCATGAATAAGCTTCATGGTTATTCAGTATGAAGAGTATAGCACAGCTAACATCAGTTATGAGACTTGTCAGAGGCCTGTGAATATAACCCTAATACAGACTTGGGCCTTTTTGAAATTGGTATTGATAAGCATCAAGAGAGAGTGAAACAGAAATCTAGTTCCTATTTTGTGTTGGTACCAACCCAATCTACTGGTTCAAAGTTTTGGCCTGTAGTGCTCATTGTACAACCAGGCAGAAGTGAATTTGATTGTCTGCCCCCCTGCCTTTCATGTAAGGTCAATGTAACTATTACCTCATTTCTACTGAGCTGAAGGCCACTCTTGATTTTTCAGTAAATGGGAAGAAATGCTGTTATGAAGTGAGGATGGTCCTTTGAGTCCGTAGGCTTTACAGATTTAATCAACTCCCTATGTTTCCCCCTTCTGGGAAGTCTTTGGAATTGATGAGTAACTGAAATCAAGAACTCAACACATATAAAACTTGGTCACATCCCACATTGAAGAAAACCTGACAATATTTCACTCTTTCGGATATTTTATAATTGTTATATTGTACAGTGCAAAGCACATGGTACAGAATTGAAAGCAAAAACATCAACAATAACCTCAGACAATAATAAATAATCTTTATTAGTGTCACAAGTAGGCTTACATTAACAATGCAATGAAGTTACTGTCAAAATTCCCTAGTCGCCACATTCTGGCGCCTGTTTGGGTACACAGAGGGAGAATTCACCTAACAAGCACGTCTCTGGGGACTTGTGGTAGGAAACGGGAGCACCCGGAGGAAACCCACGCAGACACAGAAAGAACATGCAGACTCCGCACAGTGACCCAAGCCGGGAATCAAACCAAAGTCCCTGGTGCTGTCTAGAAACAGTGCGAAGCACTTTGCTACCGTGCCGTCAATACATCCATATGTTTTTAACCAGTCTTCTAAAAGTCAGGACACTTTCAGCAGTCAGCATGGCTCCTAATTGAAAATTACAGGAAAATAGAAGTGCAAGTTGAAACTGGTCCATTAATTAATTTTCAAAGTTCACGCTTTTCAGTGTCTATCTTTATTTATTTGCAGTGTTACGAAAACTCTGAATTAAAAAGTTGAAGTTAAAAATTTGTTATGCTATTTTAGACCATTTTGCTGATCAATCATAAAGTGATAAAATGTGCCAACAGCAAAGCAGCACATGGAAATAGTTTGAGGCTCCAATTTGTAGTGTAAAGTTGTAATTTTGAATATGTAAATAATAGTCTTTATCATCAGTGATGTAAGGTTACATGATAGAGTATGCTGAGCGATATGTGAAGCCCTGTGCTAAGTCTTGTATTGCAGATGGCTACTCAAATATTCAATATTTGTTTGTCAACAGCAGTATGTATAGATCCTCCCCATGTACAGCCTCATCTTAACACAATAACTATGTACACAATAACACAAAAACACAATAATTATAACAATTGCGAGAGATTTAGTTTACTATGAACTTGTCCATGGCATACTCACTTTTGTTTGAATTAGTAGTTCCTAGCTGCACTTTGTACTCTGATGTTTTTATGTTTGTCAGTCATACATTTGCATTAGCCATATTAAAGTCCCGAAAGACGTGCTGTTAGGTGAATTGGACATTCTGAATTCTCCCTCTATGTACCCGAATAGGCACCAGAGTGTGGCGATTTGGGGATTTTCACAATAACTTCATTGCAGTGTTAATGTAAGCTTACTTGTGACAATAATAAAGATTATTATTATTAAATGGATGGAAATCAGTCAAATATTTAGCTTATGTGCCATTTCTTTAACTTCCAGGGTCAACAGGGTGATCAAGGCTCTGCTGGTGTTCCTGGGGAAAAGGGTGAAATGGTGAGTATTTTATTAATATGCAATTAACTATGCTAATAAGTTCATAATGTCGATTGTTTTCTCTGCCAGTTTAAAGACATAGTGCAGCATCCGTCTGAATGGCTAATTGACAGATCTATTCAATTAGTTGACGGTGTTGAATCGCACAGCAAGTTCAAGGGGCCGAGTGGCCGACTCCGACTCCTAATTTGTATGTTCAGTTTCAAATGTTTACGTTTTTGAAAGTTACCTTTGAAACTGCCACCCTTTAGGGCAGCATATTCCAATAACGAAGAACACACACTGGACAGAATTCTCCGGCCCTTGGGGTTCTCTTTTCCCGCTGGCAAGGCACCCCGCCCACGGGTGTCCCGGCGGCATGGGGTAGCTTCAATTAGAAATCCCATTGCCAAGCAACGGGGAAAGAAATTTGCGCCACCGCGAAACACGCGGCTGGGGGACGGGAGAATCCCGCCCTATGAGTAAAAATATTCCCCCCTCGAATCACAAGATACTGCAGGATGTGACCCCATTTTACCTCCTCGTCAATGTGATGGTTACAGAAACACTCTGGAGGCTTCCAGCAGTAACACGGGGGTTTATTAACGAAAGGTAAAGGCTGGTTGCTATATATACACACATATAGAACACAATAGGGTGGGTCTTGTCCCTTCTTTGGCTCCGGTGTCCACGCTTCCCAGGCCCTTGTTCCAAGGCCCCATTCTCTCAATTGGCCAGGGTTTGCGTGCTCCTGTACGATTGGTCACATGGTCCGCCAGGGCCACCGCTCCCTTAGAGGGGCTACACTACCACGGTGACAACTTGGCAGATACAGCTTCTCAGATAACGCAACTCGTGATTATCCTGGATGTCTCCTTCACACAGTAAATACCAACAACTGGCATTTGTATAGCAGTACCTTTCAATGTAGAGCGAATCCGCAGAGGTTACAACATAGATTCTGAATTTAAATTAGATCCTGCAATTTTCTGATTCAAAATCAAGGGTGCAAAAACTGACAATATTTGCCGAGAAATTGGAAACAAAGGATAAATTAGGAAAAATAAAAAAACTGCTGACCAATTGTGGAGGCAAGGTGGCAGAGTGGTTAGCACTGCTGCCTTGCTGCACTAGGGACCCCAGTTCGATTCCAACCTCAGGTGACTGCCTGTGTGGAGTTTGCACTTTCTCCCCGTGCCTTCCACCGGGTGCTCTGGTTTCCTCTCACAGTCCAAAGATGTGCAGGTTAGGTGGATTGCCCATTATAAATTGCCCCATAGTTTCTAAAAGTTAAGGTGGGGTTTCAGGGATAGGGAGGGTGCTTGGGCCTAGGTTGGGTGTTCTTTTGGAGGATCGGTGCAGACTTGATGGGCTGAATGGAATTCTTCTGCACTGTAGGGTGGCACAGTGATTCATACAGCTGCCTCTCAGCACCAGGGACCCGGGTTCAATTCCAGCCTCGGATGACATGTATGTAGTTTACACCGGTTTCCTCCCACAGTTGTGCAGGTTAGGTGGATTGACAATGCTAAATTGCCCTTAAGTGTCCAAAACGTTTAGGTTGGGTTACAGGATAGGGTGGAGGGGTTGGTGAAGACTCAATGGGCCAAATGGCCTCCTTTTGCACCGTAGGGATTCTATGACTTACTGGTGTCTTGAACCCTTTATACTATTCCTGTCATTTGCCTTCTATTCTTAACTCATGGATGACATGAAATTTCTTCTCGCTCAACTTGGATAACACCAAAGCCTAACAGTCAATGGCAGGCCACATACACACTGCCAAATTGTTTCTGAATGCTTCTGGAACATATTGAGTACTGCCACCTCAGATCCCAGTTGCTATTCCTCACAAAGTACGTGCAGCATCGACTCAGATTTATCACACAATAGGAAGAGCTTCCTCACAAAGTCTGGTAGCCACTTCAAAGCCAATAGACCAAATGACCAAATATTTGGATATTTGTCCTCAGCAAATTGCTTTACAGCTTAATTTCATATTTAAATTGTAATTTATGTGTTTAATGTGTTTTTTTTTTAATGTCATTTTTCTTTGAACTTGTCTCGTAACAGGGTATTATTGGAAGATCAGGCCCAACTGGTCCACCTGGCGTGCCAGGAAATGAGGTACGTACAACAGAATCATTAATTGTGGGAATTCCTTTACCCTGGGGTGCTGTGATGTTGGGGATGGGGCTTGGGAAGGGGAATGTGGAATGAAAGGGATACTTGTACAAATTGTGCTGTTAACTGATGACAACAACTTGCATTTAATTAGTTCCTTTAACTTGGTAAATGTACCCAGACCTTATGCAGGAGCGTTTCAAACAAAATTTTAAATCAAACCATATAAGGAGATTTTAGGGTAGTTGAGGAATGTCTGAAAGGAGAAAAGAGAGACAGAGGGTGCAATCTATGGGCCACGTCTGTCCGGACGGGAGAACAAGCGGCTGGTTATATAGTGGGTGAGGCTGAAATTGGGAACCATGCTGGGCGGCGATCGGTGTCCGATCCAACCGGGCCCGCTCCCGTTGGCAAGATCCAGGCCCGCCGCGATGTGACAAGCAGCCAATAATCACCAATTTCAATCCCATTAACGGGAAGGGACCCTATCCAATGGCCTCCCATGATCTGACCGCCTCCCCAGCAAGTGATCAAGCGTACACCGTTTAGAACACTTATTTAAAAACATGAAGCTAGTGAACTATCTGCTGTGGGGATCCAAGGAGGTGAGTAGCCATCTTTGAAATCAGGCAGTCAGCACAGGGGCACTGGGCTTCTGCCCCAATGCTCAAGGGAGGGGGTGGTTTGTGGGGAGTTGGGGGGGCGGAGAGGGGGAGGGCTCAGTTTGGGGGAGGTGGGCCTGCGTCGTTGGAGGGGGGGGGACGTCACTCCTGGTCCAGGGTGAGAGGCAGCACAGCACCTTCAAATAAACACAACTGTTAATATCTAATGCTTCACTACACAGGGTGTCCCAGGAGTTGCTGGTCCCCCAGGCAGCAAAGGTGAGAAGGTAAGTGTGTGGTCAATCTTGTAATTCAGCGATTTATAACCTGAGGGAGAGGGGGGCTGGCGGGGAGTGTGTAGATTCTAATAAAGACAAGTTAAAGCATCTTAGTAAGAAAGATAGCTAAAGGCACACATTACTTCAGTTACAAACACACCAACAAATGCAGAATTGGTCATCTCAGAGGATTGATCAATGGATGTTACACTGAGACAATCAGAAGACTGTTCGGATGGAAATAGCCTCAGGAGGTGGAGACAGCTTGCTGACTACAAGTATACAAATTAGGTACAGGAGGTAGGTGGCAGCCCACTTGCACCCCAGCCCCTTTGAGCCTGCTCTGCCATTTCCATAAGATGTGATTATAACAGCCTCAACACTACCACATTCCCAATACACCTCCAGTAACTGGCTCCTTGAAAATATTCCAAGTTTCTTCCATTATTCCAAGTAATTTAATTGCAGTTATGAGAAAAAATTCACAGTAATTTCATTGCACTGGTAATATAAGCCTACTTGTGAGACTATACACACATGAGATATTAAAGGGTAAGGGGAAAGAAGTATCAACTTCACCACTCTTCCTCTTTCTATAGGGGGGAGCTGGTACAGATGGTGAACCAGGGTTACCTGGAATTCCTGGTGATACCGGGCCAGCTGGAGTGCCTGGACGAGCAGGAGAAGGCAAAATTGGAAAACCGGTAGGTCATTACTGGTCAAAATATTCTGGCAGGGTCGGGAAGGAGATAAAAGTTGTGAGTTTAAGACATTTTTTATTCTTACAGGGACAGCCTGGTACACCCGGTTTGGCAGGACTCCCCGGACCAAAGGTGAGCTTGTATGCCAAGCCTAAGCTAACACTATAATAAGACTAACATTTCAAGGTACACAAAAACATTGTTTCCAGCATCATTGCTGATGCTTTTATTCATGAACAAATCAGAACAGAAGATAATGAAGTCTTCAAAACATGCATGCAGGGCAGTCAGTCTCTGCTTGGTTGACGGGAGACAGCAGGCAGGATGTTTCAAGCAGGAAGTGACTAATAATCCGTTGGTCCAAATGTGGCTCTACTTTCCATTTTGCAATGTCTGAAGGAGTTTAACGGCTTCTTCTCCCTCGACGCCCTCCCCTCCTCCTCCTTCTCCTCCTACGTCTCCTTCTTCCACCACGTCGTCTCCCTCGTCCATAGCTTCTCCGAGAGCGGCTTCTTGCCATCGCAAATCTTCAGCTTAGCTCTCACTGCTGCTCTCATTTGAGATGATTTGCCATTTTATATAGCTTACAGTTTCCCCGGCACCCATTGTGATGTGCAAAAGTGCACTTCAAGCCCATTGTGAAGTAAGCAAGTGCTTCAAATGTTATGCCCTTGTAAGGTAGTGATGATCGTATTAATGTATGCAGCGTGAAGCAGTGAACATTTCCTGCCCTTTTTTGGTCATGACGTGGACGTGCATTTAACATTCATTGTCCCTTATTAAGCATTATTGTGGATGTTAAATCCGATTTTCTGAATGTCGCCACGTGAGGTGGCTGCGCACAACTGTATAAAAACATGCACAATGGCAGAGGCAATTTCTCTTCTAAAGCACAATACAAAACAGCATCAAGGAGTTGGCAGTTGAGTTTGAGTCAGCTGAAATGCTGCCAGCAGGAACTGAAGCTCACTTGAGAATTGCAGCTGTGATGGATCCCAAAATGCATCCAAAAGGGATAATAACGCAACGGATCTAGGGCCGAAGCCAGGTGAGCAACCCTGAACCTGGGAGTCAATGGGGCACAGCCTGGAGTGCGTGCCTGAAGTTGGAGCCCCTCGGATGATGGTCAAAAGCAGAGTAGGAATGAAAAGAGCGAATGAAGTCATTGTGAGAGTTGAGCAAGCTTGAATTGTAGTCAGGAACTGGATGTGAAGTGGGGCTGGATCGACATGAACGAGAGCAATCCTTAATCAGAGCCATATGAAATAATTTATGTAGAATCATATATTAAGACTAATAAAAAAAATATTTAAATTTTACTGAGAATGTGTGTTTAATACTGCAATTGGGCCCTTTAAAGAAACAAATCGGGTACTTTTTTTCGAACGAGGCCACCTGCATGTTTCACCCATTTGTTTCGGGCAGCAAGGTGACAGCAGTGGTTAAGACACTTGACTTTCTTTCTTTGCTACCCCACAGCGCCAGGACCTGGGTTCAATTCCAGCCTGTATGGAGTTCTCACTGTCTCTCCATGGATTTCCTTCCCGGTGCTCCAGTTTCCTCCCACACGGTCCGAAAGGTGTTTAGGTTAGTGGATTGGCCATGCTAAATTGCCCCTTAGTGTCCAAAGATGTGATGGTTCAATGGGGTTGCGGGAATAGGATGGGGGAGTGGACTCCCTGAGTTGGGGTGTGCTCTTTTAGAGATGGTTGGTGCAGACTCTCTTGGCAAAATGGCCTTACACATCTTTTTTCCTATGGATATCAATGGGTTTCTATTGCACCAGGGAGGGGTTAGCTAGCTCGAGCGTCTGATGTTTTCAGGCTGTCACCTTGTCAGCTGACCACCAGCAATAAGTGTTCCGAGACCCCTTTGCAATATAGGCATTAGAGATGACAGCAACTATCGGTGAGTCATACAACCACATGATTAAACAAGCTCATTTGAACATTGAGGGATCGACTGTCAATTTCAGCACCCAGCCAACTTACCAATTAAGGGGCATTTTAGTGTGGCCAATCCACCTAACCTGCACATCTTTGGGTTGTGGGGGTGAAACCCACGCAGGCACGGGGAGAATGTGCAAACTCCTCACGGACAGTGACCCAGGGCCGGGATTCGAACCCGGGTCCTCAGCGCCGTAGGCAGCAATGCTAACCACTGTGCCACCGTGCTGCCCTCGGTCAGGCCCATCTTTAGACAGCTGTGGGAATTCCCTGGTTGGCTGTGAATGCTCATAGTTAATGATGTATTTGCCTGAGATTTGATACTGACCAGCACATAGGGTGGCACGGTAGCATGGTGGTTAGCACTGTTCCTTCACAGCGGCAGGGACCGGGGTTCAATTCCTGGCTTGGGCCACTGTCTATGCGGAATCTGCATGTTCTCCCCGTGTCTGCATGGGTTTTCTCCGGGTGCTCTGGTTTCCTCCCACAAGTCCTGAAAGATGTACAGGTTAGGTGAATTGGACATTCCGAATCCTCCCTCAGGGTATCCGAACAGGCGCTGTTGCTACTTTTATTAATACACCACAAGCTGCGAGTGTTTCTTGTATTGACCAAATGACCACACAACCAGTATGTTAGTTTAAAAGACAGTTTATTATTAAACACAAGACTTATCTCTCTGTGTGCAATGATACATGTGGCTACGCATTAAACTACACCCATCAACGAAGATGACCTTTACTTAACTTCTGGGTGACCGGCTTTGTGCAGGTAGATAAGGCCTTTATCTGAATCCCCACGTGTGTCGGCTGGAAATCGTCAGGTTCGTCTCGGCTGCAGCTCGTCTCTCTCAGGTAGCGATGACGGGTCTTGAACTTGGCTAGTCGTTATGCTGCAATTGGTGCGGGGGCAGGCCAGTCCCGAAAGGGATCGATCCCTAGTGCGCAGGGCCTCTTATCCTTCTTCTCTTTTGCGCCCTTTTGGACGGGGTTAACTCAGGATCCAATGGATTGATAGGGTCTTGATCACTCGGATCAATACTGGCCAATTAAGGACGGGTAACTTGATGGCTGGGCAGGTCCTAGTCATTATTGTTCCAAGTGCATAGGCCTTTCCAAATAAGGGGGAGTGACACCAGGCAGTCTGCTACTGTTGCTATTCCTTGATATGAGTCTATTGTCCTGGGGAAATCGGTGATTGATCTTTAACAGGTGCATGTTTCAGTCGGTCTGGCTTTCCTTTGCTCAATACACAGAGGCTGTGTACTGTCTGTGTCCCGACTTGACCACAATTCTCTTTATCCTTTGTGGAAGGCCATTTTAGATGGCCACAGCGCCGCAGTGTGGCGACTAGGGGATTTTCACAGTAACTTCATTGCAGTGTTAATGTCAGTCTACTTGTGACACGAATAAAGATTCTTATTATGCCAAGCGAACATGATTTGCAGAAGATGCTTCAATAGCTTGTCTGTGTCCAGTTTTTAAAAGTATTAACTGAGAGTGATCACATCCTGGCATGAACAGATGCTTGCCCTTAACACTTTACTTAATCCATCTCCTTTTGAACTTTATACTTTGAACATTATACTTTTAGATCTGACCATGCCTTTGTTAGTGTAAACAAAGTGTACAGCATGACATTTCTGAGAAATAGAGAAATTATTTTGTGAAAATAGGGGGAACCGTTCTTCTGAATTCAAAGGTGTCAGTATTATCGGAGAAGGAAAGATTGATCAGTGCTGAGTAAATTGCTCACATACTGAATACCAAATTACATTACATGGAGTTTCTTGCACAGTAAAAGTGCAGGCGGATCAGCTGGTCTTTCCAGGTGTTTATGTTCTACATAAGCCTTCTCCCACCTTTCTCTCAACCTTTTCTAAATAGTCTTCTGTACATTTCTCTCATAAGCATATCTGGAATTCCAGTAAATGGATATATGCTCTTTATTTTAATATTTCGATGTCAAAGCATGTTCCAAATTCCAACCACTCCAGATAAAGGAGTTTCTCCTGAATTCATTAGTGGTTATTATGTATTTATGGCCGAGTTTTGGACTTCCCCCACCAATGGAAACATTCAGAGATCCCATTGTGCACGGCACGGATCCGGATGTAATTGGTGAATCGCATGCGAGCCCCAAATCGGGCTCCCCATTGGGCACAAAACCTCATTTGCTCATTACCCAGATTCACCCAGTGCCCAGGTGTACTCGCAAGACCTCGCTAGGGTGCCATTTATCGCTGATCCCCACAAACGTGGATCAGTGGTAACGGCACCTGAGGGGGGAAATCTCCCAGGGCATTGCCAGGGTGCCAGGGACACTGCCAGGCTGGCTGTGGTAGTGCTCGGGTGCCAGGTTGGCATTGCCAAGGGTCAGGCCCGGGAGGGTGACCTTGCCAGGTAGAAGGGGGGTTTCTGGGGGGTGGGGGCGGTGACAGGGTGTCAAAAACATGGGGGTGGCCTGAAGTGGGGGGGGATAGATATAGGGGCTACCAGACAAAATGGCGAAGCTCACCAGCAGAAAATGACTCGAGCGGCGGCATTCTCCGCTGCACCCGCCCGGCAACCGGAAATTCCCTTACGTCAATGGACCTTTACATAGTCCTCGTCGTGCCTGTGGCGATCTTGCGTTGTGTGGGGCGGAAAAACCTAGCTCTAAGTGAGGCCTCGGTAGAGATAAACTCCACGAGGGCAAAAAAAGGCACAGCGCTGTTGGAGAGCGGGATATTTCTCGGTGCTACAGCTGCCGAGAAATAGCCCGCCAAAGCTGCCCTTTAGCAGGCTTTAATTACCGTCCGCTGTCGCGTGCCCCAAATAGAAAGAGGAAACAGAAATCATTTAAACTTTCAAATGTCTATAGAGGCTGATAATTTCTGCCAGAGAAGTTAATTAATCTGTAGACATATGTTGATGACAGGAATGAATTTACTTGTGATACGTCGCAGGATCAATTATCCCACTAAAACTCACTGTCCAGAATCACATATCAAGAGTGGCCATTTGGAATGAGAACATTGGAAAGAAATAATGTTAAGATAAAAAGGGACAGTGCAGCAAGTTATGTACTCTCGTGCCTTCATATAAACTGTTTATTCTTAAGTTAATGTTCTTGTTTTCCCCTTCTTGCAGGGTGATCTAGGGGATCCGGGTTTGCCAGGGTTACCAGGAGACAGAGGACCTCCAGGAGAAGGGACAGCAGGAACACCAGTGAGTCAATTCAATACATTTTCCAAAATAACCCAAAACTCGAGCCAAGTAATTGGTGTGGACGGCAGTTATTCTCTGGGATCCTGTCAGATTGCAATTCATGACATTGCTGCTGCAGCAACCAATTTTTTTTTCTCCTCATTAATTAATCATTAGAAAGCAGGTGTATTTTGTTGATCAGTTGACGGTCCTTCCAGGACAAACTTGGAAGTGCACGTATTCACAGAGTTCTTATTCGACAGATTAACAAGTGCCTGCAGCACAACAAACAGGAGATAAATACAGTTACAAATCAGAGTAACTGAAAACACCAAACCATATGGAGGCAAGGGGAAATTATGATACTGTACTACAGATTGGTATTACAGTTCCCAAATCTGAGAGGCAGATGGGGCAGAAACAACAGTCCAGAGAGCAGCAATGGCTTTTCCAGTTTTCATTTGCTTGATAGTTAATTGCCCAGTGTGTTCAAGTCTCAACTCAGCAATGACCCTGTTGGCCGTTAATACAGTTCTCGATTGCACAGTGCCCTTAGCACTTGGCGTAATGATTGCTTCTTGTGTGGTTGGGAGATCTCATTCAGGCAGCTTCATTTATTTTGTCACAGCAAACCTTAACAAACCAAAGGATCCAAGAGTTGTTGGTTGAGAGCATTCATTTGTAGTTGATTGTGTTACCCAAGGTCACATCGTAGCTTCTGAAAGTAGTGTCAGTTCTCAGGGCACAGGTCTGGAAACCCCATGATAGTTGCGGCAAAAACATAGAGAAGAAGGAAAGCAATTTGGCTGAGCCTCCACGCCGTTCCTGAATTTTAGAACTGAGGGATAGGCATTATCCTGCAACATCAAAACTTAGGAATTGTTACACAAAAAAGGGCAATGTTCACCCAGTTTATATTTTAACACAGCTCTGCAGGCAGAACATATTTATTCTTTACCTTTCCAGTCAATTTACAACAGGGACTCAAAACTCAGAGAGAGCTGACTCAAATGTCAAAGAGAGAGCTGTTCTTTTTAAGGCCCCAATTTGGAATAATTCCTGAGCATTCAGATCTCCATACTGCAAAGTATTTTCATAAAAGTATCAGTTTTAATGGGCGTATTTTAAAACCCCCCTCCGGGCTGGATTTTAAAGCCTAGACCCCCCCAAACCCCCTGCCATATACACACACACACACACACACACTCCAGCTCAGTGGCCATGTTTTTGGCAGGGGTAAGCATGTAAAACATGGAGGTGAGGTAACAATGAACTACCCTTGACATCGAGGTGGCAGTTGATTGAATATGGCATCAAGGAGCCCGAGCAAAACTGGAGTTATTGGGAATCAGGGTGGAAACCCTCCACTGGTACAAAGGAAGATGGTTGTGGTGGTTGGAGGTCAATCATCCCAACTCCAGGGCATCACTGCAAGAGTTCCACAGGGTAGTGTCCTAGGCCCAGCCACCTTCAACTGCTTCCTCAATTACCCTTTTTCCATCATAAGGTCAGAAGTGGGGATGTTTGCAGATAACTGCAGAATGTTCAGCACCGATCACAACTCCTCAGATATTGAAGCAGTTCATGTCCAAATGCAGAAAGACGTGGATAATATCCAGGCTTAGGCTGTCTTGCGCAAGTAACATTTGCATCACACAAGTGCCAGGCAATGACAAACTGCAACAGGAGAGGATCTAACTACCGCCCCTTGACATTCAATGGTATTACCATTACTGAATCCCCTCCTATCAATATCCTGGTTTCAACATTGACCAGAAACTGAACTGGACTACCTAAATTAATACTGTGGCTACAAGAGCAGGTCAAAGGCTAGGACTCCTGCAGCGAGTAACGCACCTCATGACTTCCCAAAGCCTGTTCATCATATACAAGGCACATGTCAGGAGGGTGATGGAATACTCCCCACTTCCCTGGATGAGTGCAGCTCCAACAACAATTAAGAAGCTCAACACCATCCAGGCCAAAGCAGCCCACCTGATTGCTCCCCCTTCCACAAACATTCAAACCCTCCACCACCGACGAACAGTGGGAGCAGCATGTATCATCTATAAAATGCACTGAAGGAACTCACCAAGGTTCCTTAGGCAACACCTTCCAAACCCATGCCCACTACCATCTAGGAGGACTAGGGCAGCAGATACCTGGGAACACCACCACCTGAAATTTCCCCTCCAAGTCACTCATCATCTTGACTTGGAAATATATTGCCGTTCCTTCACAATCACTGGTTCAAAATCCAGGAATTCTCTCCCTAACAGCATAGTGGATGCACCTACATTTTGGGAACTGCAGCAGTTCAAGAAGCAGCTCACCACCACCTTCTGAAGGACAACGAGGGATAGGCAATAAATCCTGACTTAACAAGCTATGTCCACACCCCATAAATGCATTTCTAAAAAATATATTGTGTGGCTAGCCCACTGTTATAACCTCACTGGAGGTCCTGCGATCAGGACTTCAAGCTGGCCCGTCGTCTCCCTGTAATATGAACTTCCTCTTTAAGACAGGCAGACCTTCCCGTTTAAAAAGGCGAGGTTTCCTCTTTACAAGTAGAGCCTCAGTTGTATAAAAACCCAGGCTTAGTTACAAGTTCTGGAAGGAGACCCTGAGATGAGTGGAGGAGTACTGTAATTATATCGAAATAAACCTTGTTGTGTAATTTCACTTACGTCTCTGCATTCTGCTACTGCCACCTTCCCACTACTCACAACTAGCCCCGATTACACCGGGCCAATAAGCTGCCAATCAGCTCACCCATCCTTGCACGTAGGCCTATTGAGGCCCATAAGTGGCCAGCTATTGTCCATTGAAAGCCTCTAATCCATATCCAATTCTATAAAATGCTGGGCAGTGGAAGAAAGGTGAGAGTGGGAAGATAATTTTAGAAAACGGTGAAAAGGCAGGAAAGAAGGAGGCGTAATTATTTTGGGAAGGGGGTGCTCTGCACTGCAAGTACCCCTCCAAGATGTGTCCCCCCCCCCACGACTTTGTGCACAGTGCCTCCTCGCCTGGCCGCCAAAACCTAACCCCTCACCCCCACTCCCCCTGGCTAGGATGCTCTATCCCTTTCAGTCCAAAAAGCCCAGGACTTCCCTGGGAATCACATCCATTCCCAATCCTCATGGGCCTGCTAGCAGTCCCAGTAGTGCTCACCATTGAGTTCTGGCGCTTCAGGAACTGCAAGAGCTGCTGGCCAATCTAATAGTATTTGTTGTCTATAAGGGGCTTGGTTAAGCTGCTGGCGGTATGTTACCACTGCAAGGTGCCCTTTTTTAAAAGATGGCTGCTTTCCAAATATTGTCAATATGAGACCTGGGGTGCGATCCTCTGGCCACGCCGCGCCGGAAAAGCAGCTTGCCAGGGCGCAGCATTGCTGTTGAAAGCCAGGAGACCCCGCTCCCGGGATGTACCCGGCTCGCAACACCTCCCGAGATTCAATGCAATTTCGCCCACATTGCGTGGATCACCTTTTTGGTAAATCTGCATATTAGAGCGACATAGTTAGCCTTACTCTAATGTGCAGATTCCCGAGGTACCTGAGGCTTTGGCAGTCAATCCCTTTGCCTCAGAGACCTGGGGCGGGGTTCGCCGATCCCCCCGTCGGGTCGGAGAATCACTGGGGGGGGGGGGGGGGGAGTGTATCCTGCTCTGACAATTGCAACTGAGTTCTCTTGTGCCGGATTTTGGGCGGAGACGGGCATCGTGCCGCGCCGGTTGGGGGCTGTTGGCAGTGGGCCGCCCCCAGCGATTGGGCCCCAATGGGCCGAGTGATCGCCTGTTTTCAGCCAGTCCCGCCGGTGGAGAAATGGACAAGGTCCATACCGGCGGGACCTGGCTTTGAGGGTGGCCTGCAGTGTCCTCGGTGGGGGATCCTGCCCCGGGGGGGTGGCCTGTCCCGCAATTGGGGCCCACTGATCTGCGGGCGGGTCAGTTTCCCTCCGCGCCGGCCTGTGTAAGGCTCTGAGAAGAAACCCCCTGCGCATGTGCAACACACCAGCGGTTCTACGCAAGCGGCAGAACATGCTAGCGCTCCTGCTCATGCGCCAACTTGCGCTGGCTGGTGGAGGCCCTTTGGCGCCGGTTGGCGTGGCACCAACCACTTCAGCACCAGCCTAGCCCCCGGATGTGTGGAGAATTCCTCACCTTCCAGGCGGCCCAACGCCGGAGTGGTTCCCACCACTCTTTGGCGCCAGTACCGCCGATTGCGGGAGAATCCCACCCCTGGATTGAATGCAGTTTGGTACCAGCCCTCCCATATTGTGTTCGGGCTTGGGGGGCGGTCGAGTTTAGTTTTGCTGGCCTCAGAGACGGAGACGTCGACTTTAAATGGCGCCCTTACCTCTCGCTATACATGGTGAGTTCCAGCGAGCAGAGCTTACCACTGTACAAATTAGGGCTCTGTGCGACTTTGGTCGTGCGTTCTCGTTTCAGGCCCCTTATTCAACACGAGTCGCATTGGGTTAGTGTTAGGGCACTGAGAGTGCTGGGAAACACGCAGCTAAATGCGCTCGCTAAGGGACTTTGTCCCCTTTTGGGAGAATCATGCCCCTTGATCTGGCCATACGGCAAGAAAGTGAGTCCTGTCAAAAAAGATGATTGTTAAGCCCCTTGTCCTCATATTGAACTTAGTTAAAGGCACAGGTCAATGAAGACTATGAAAATCATCTCAGTTGGAGTTTTGGATTGAAGCTGGTTGAATTGGATTTTTTTTCAATCCCTGGAAAATCTGAGCCTCTAATTATCATTGCCCATAGAAAATCTTCCATTTATATAGCACGTTTCACAACCCTTTAAGGTGAACAAAGTGCTTTTCAAAGCAAAATGTAGGAGAATATACCGGCTTCTAAGTTGTAACAAATTGTTAAACTTTCATGATAATCTATACTAATGATGTCATTCCAGCTCTAATTGTTAATAGCATTTTCTGAAGACAAAGGCTGTACCTTATGTGAACATTTACCTGGCAGGTTTAATGTCGATGAAAAGGATTTTCCAAAGCTTAAATCTGTATTGTGCAAGTCGAGAGAATTAATCTAATCAGTCCCTGTATTGAAAGAGAGAGTGACCTCTCCAGGGAAACACACTTCACTGAAGTCTGGAGTCACCTTGGATCACACTCCAATTATAGGCTACATTTACACTGTAGGAATTTGCCTGACTTCCCAGCAGAGTGCATGTAATGACAAACAATCATTATGATCACAGTATGTGTCACTGTAAAGCCAAAAGCTTACACATAGTAGTATAAATGTACCCTTTATAATGTTATGGAACTGCTCCTGTCTACAATATTTACCTCCACAGTTATAACAATTCAAAGGATACTTTAGAACATTCTGAAAGCAGTGACATAGATGTAACTTCTTTTATGCATCACACATAGATTATTGACCTATTTGGGCCCATGATATCGCCTTAGATGTTCGCCAAGCCTACTGCTTACACAAACCATGTGTGGACTCGAGTCACATTGTTGCTCATTCGTAACTTCATGATTATATAGAGAATATAGCCCACCAGAAATTGTGAAAGTATATACATGAGAAAAAAATGTTGTTTCTGTTCTGTTCGTCTAGGGCCTTGCAGGACAACCTGGTGAACGTGGCCATCCGGTAGGACAACATTTATAGTAAACATTCAGTTCTTTACAGGAATTAAAGTTGAAAGTTCAACAGTGCAGAGCAACAACAAGCCATGGATTTCTTTATTAAACGGTCTTTCTCAAAGTTAATATCAGAGGGTGGGATTTCTGCCCCACCCCCCACGGTGAATTTTCTGGTGGTGGAGGTGGCTTGCTGACAGGACTTTCTGGTACCAACGAAGCCTATGCCGTTTTGTATGGCTCACCTATCCAACCGCTGCGGAAGCCACCATGGGGAGTAATCACCTTCAGCAGGAAGATCTCGCCATCGGGAAGGGCCGGAAAATCACACCCTATGATTCAATTGAATGGTCCAATGTGATTCCATGGGTTGCCGTAACTCCATCATGGAAGGGACAATTTGGCCCATCATGGCTCTTTGCTGCCTTTGTATCTCCTTCCATGACCTCCCCTGACAACGCATTCCAGGCACTCACCACCCTCCATGTAAAAAACCTGCCTGACACATCTCCTCTAAACTTTGCTTCACGGACCTTAAACCTGTGCCTCTTGGTGACTGACCCCTCCGCCCTGGGAAAGAGTGCCTGCCCATCCACTCTATCCATGCCCCTCATAAACTTGTAAACCTCTATCAGGTCACACCTCAACCTCTGTGGTTCTAATGAAAACAGTCTGAGTCTATTCAGCCTCTCCACATAGCTAACACCTTCCAGACCAGGCAACATCTTGGTAAACCTCCTCTGCACCCTCGCCAAAGCCTCCACATCCAGAAGTGACCAGAATTGTGCACAATATCCCAAGAGGGGCCTTACCCATGTTCTATACAACTATAGCATGACTTGCCAGTTTTTATACTCAATGTCCCGTCCAATGAAGGCAAGCATTCCGAATGCTTAACCACTTATCCACTTGTGTTGGCACTTTTAAAGATCTGTGGACCTGCATGCCCAGGGCTCTCTGACTTTCCATGTTCCTAAGAGTTTTGCCATTTACGGTATATTTCCCCCCTATGTTGTTCCTACCAAAATGCATTACCTCACATTTGTCTGAATTAAACTCCATTTGCCATTTCTCTGCCCAACTCTCCAACCTATCTATGATCTGCTGTATCCTCTGACAATCCTGAACACTATCTGCCACTTTGATGTCATCCGCAAACTTACTAATCAGACCAGCTACAGTTTCCTCCAAATCGTTTAAATAGAACATAGAACAGCACAGCACAGTACAGTCCCTTCGGCCCACAATGTTGTGCCGACCATTTATCCGAATCTAAGATCAACCTAACCTAAACCCCTTCAATTTACTGATGTCTATATGCCTGTCCAAGAGTCACTTAAATGTCCCTAATGACTCTGAATCCGCCACATCCACTGGAAGTGCATTCCACGGACCCACCACTCTCTGTGTAAAGAACCTATCTCTGATGTCTCCCCTATACCTTCCTCAATCTCCTTAAATCTATGTCCCCTCATGACAGCGCTTTCTTCACTGGGGAAAAGTCTCTGGCTATCCACTCTATCCATGCCTCTCCTCACCTTGTACAGCTTTATCAAGTCACCTCTCTTCCTTCTTCGCTCCAATGAGAAAAGCCCTAGCTCCCTCAAGCTTTCTGAAAAGACATGCCCTCCAGTCCCGGCAGCATCCTGGTAAATCTCCTCTGCACCCTCTCCAAAGCATCCACATCCTTCCTATAATGAGGCGACCAGAAATGGACATAATATTCCAAGTATGGTCGAACCAGGGTTTTATAAAGCTGCAGTAAAGCCCCACGGTTCTTAAACTCAACCCCCCCGTTAATGAAAGCCAACACACCATACGCCTTCTTAACAACCCTATCAACCTGGGTGGCAAATTTGAGGGATCTATATACGTGGACCCCAAGATCCCTCTGTTTCTCCACACTTCCAAGAATCCTGCCTTTAACCCTGTATTCAGCATTCAAATTCAATCTTCCTAAATGAATCACTTTGCATTTATCTAGGTTGAACTCCATCTGCCACTTTTCAGCCCAACTCTGCATGTTGTCAATGTCCTATTGTAATCTGCTACAGCTCTCGACACTATCTACAACTCCACTAACCTTCGTGTCATCGGCAAACTTACAAACCCCCTTCCACTTCCTCATCCAAGTCAGGGCACCACTGGTCACCCACCTCCAGGCGAATACTTGCCATCCACTGCCACTCACTGTCTTCTTTCAGCCAGCCAATTCTGTATCCAGACAGCCAAATTTCCCTGTATTCCATGCCCCCTAACTTTCTGAATGAGCCTACCATGGGGAACCTTATCAAATGCCTTACTGAAATCCATATACACCACATCCATTGCCCAGTCTTTATCAGTGCGTCTCATCACATCCTCAAAGAATTCAATGAGGCTTGTGAGGCATGACCTACCCCTCACAAAGCCATGCTGACTATCTTTAATTAAACTATGTTTTTCTAAATATTCCAAAATTCTATCTCTCAGAATCCTTTCCAATAGTTTGCTTACCACAGACATAAGACTGACTGGTCTGTAATTACCAGGGATTTCCCTATTCCCTTTCCCAAACAGGGGAACAACATTTGCCTCCCTCCAATCATCTGGTACTACTCCAGTAGAGAGTGAGGATGCAAAGATCATCGCCAACGGCGCAGCAATCTCCTCCCTCGCTTCCCGTAGTAACCTTGGGTATATCCCGCCAGGCCCAGGGGATTTATCTATCCTGATGCTTTTCAAAATTTCCAGCTCATCCTGCTTTTTTTTAAATTTAGAGTACCAAATTAATTTTTTTAATTAAGGGGCAATTTAGCATGGCTAATCCACCTACCCTGCACATCTTTGGGTTGTGAGGGCGAAACCCACGCAAACACGGGGAGAATGTGCAAACTCAACACAGGCAGTGACCCGGAGCCGGGATCGAACCTGGGACCTCGCCACCGTGAGGCAGCAATGCTAACCACTGTGCCACCGTGCTATCCCTCCTTCTTAATATCAACTTGTTTGAGTTGATTAACCTGGTTCATGCTGTTCTCGTGAGCAACAACGTCCCTCTCTCCAGTGAATACTGAAGCAAAGTATTCATTTAGGGCCTCCCCCATCTCCTCAGACTCTCGGCACAAATTCCCTCCACTATCCCTGATCGGCCCTACTCTCACTCTGATCATCCTCATATTTCTCATGTAAGTGTAGAATGCTTTGGTATTTTCCCTAATCTTTTCCACCAGGGCTTTTTCATGCCCCCTTCTCGCTCCCCTCAGTCCATTTTTGAGTTCCTTCCTGGCTACCTTATAACTCTCTAGAGCCGTACCAGATCCTTGCTTCTTGAGCCTTACGCAAGCTTCCTTCTTTCTCTTGACCAGAAGCACCACTTCTCTTGTCATCCAAGGCCCCTTCACCTTACCATTCCTTCCTCATCTCAGTGGGACAAAACTATCCAGCACTCGCAGCAACTGTTCCTTAAACAATCCCCACATTACTGTTGTGCATTTCCCCAAGAACAATTGTTCCCACTTTATGCTCCTCAGCTCCTGTCTAATAGCAGTATAATTTTCCCTCCCCCAATTAAATATTTTCCCATACTGCCTGTTCCTATCCCGCTTCATGACTATGGTGAAGGTCAAGGGGTTTGGTCACTGTCACCAAAATGCTCTCCCACCGAGACATCTGACACCTCGCCTGGTTTGTTGCCAACCACCAAATCCAATATGGCCTCCCCGCTCGTCCTTCCTGTACACACCTGACATAATCTGCTCCATCCAAACCATTTGCACAAAGAAGGTTCCAGTCAATATTAGGGAAGTTGAAGTCACCCATGACAACAACTCTGATTCTTCTGCACCTTTCCAAGATCTGCCGCCCAATCTGTTCCTCCATCTCTCTGCTGCTATTGGGGGGGGGGGGGGGGGGGGTCTATAGAAATCTCCCAATAAAATTACTGCTCCTTTCTTGTTTCTGACTTCCACCAATACTGACTCAGTGGAAAAACCCTCCTCGATTACCTCCTTTTCTGCAGCTGTGATGCACTCCCTAATTAACAATGCCACTCCACCTCCTCTTTTACATCCCTCCCTATTCTTCTTAGAAAATCTAGACCCCGGAACATCTAACAACCTTCCTGCTCCTGTGAAATCCATGCCTCCGTAATGGCCACAACATCGTAGTTCCAAGTACTGATCCATGCTCTAAGTTCATCTTCCTTATTCCTGACACTCCTTACATTGAAACAGACACGCTTTAACCCATTCCATTGAGTGCAATTTTGCCCCATCAATTGTCTATCCTTCCTCACAGATACGCTGCATACTATTTCTGCCTGTTCAACAGCTACCCTATCCTCTGATCCACAGTTCTGGTTCCCACCCCCCTGCCAAACTAGTTTAAACCCTCCTGAAGTGCTCAAGCAAACCTCCCACCGAGGCGTTTGGTGCCCCTCCAGTTTAGGTGCAATCCATCCTGCATGTACAGGTCTACCTTCCCCAGAGGTATCCCAATGATCCATATATCTAAAGCCTTCTCTCCTGCACCAGCTCTGTGGTCATGTGTTCAGCTGCACTCGCTCTCTGTTCCTTCCCTCATTTGCACGTGGCACTGGTAGTAATCCTGAGATTACTACTCTGCTTGTCCTGCTCTTTAGCTTCCAAGCTAACTCCCTAAAATCACTTTTTAGATCCTCATCCCTTTTCTTAGCTATGTTGTTGCTGCCTATGTGCACCACGACTTCTGGTTGCTCACCCTCTCCCTTAAGAATCCTGTAGACTCGATCCGAGACATCCCTGACCCTGGCACTCCGGAAGCAACATACCTTCCGAGAGTCTCGTTCACGACCACAGAATCTCTGATCCGTTCCCCTAACCATTGAGTCAGGTTCAGTGCCAGAGAGTTGGCCGCTAGGTCCTTCCCTCCCAACAGCATCCAAAACGGTATACTTGTTTTGAAGGGGAACTGCAATGGTGGTTCCCTGCACTGTCAGCCCGTTCCTTTTCCTTCCCCAGGCTGTAACCCAGCTCCTCTTGTCCTGAACCTTGGGTGTTGCGACCTTCCTGTAACTCTTCTCTGTCACCCCCTCTGCTTCTTGGATGATCCTAAGTACATCCAGCTCCAGCTCCAATTCACTAACGCGGTCTCGGAGGAGCTGGAGTTGGGTGCACTTCCCGCAAGTGTAGTCAGTGGGGACACCAGTGGTGTCCCTCATCACCCACATCCTACAGGAGGACATGCAACTGCCCTAGCCACCACCCTCACTGATCTGAATTCCCACAACGATTTAAAAGAAAAAAAAGATTAAACACCCATTAGGCCCTTAAAATATATATATATATATAGCTGCTACTCTCTCAAGTGAAACCTCTAAATTTGGTGATTCTGCTAAATTATAAAAAGATAGCTTGTTGCTCCCCCCCAAAGAATCAAACCAAAAAAATTGGCGATAAAGTCATAACAACTTCCACTCATTGTCCTCTGGTTAGAATGGACGGCAAGCCTTGGTTGCAATCCTTGAAGCCTGATCTGTATATTTAAAGAAGGACCTCATCTGTTTCTCACCGCTGTCCGACTCAGAGGTTCAGTCCATGATCAGAATTAGTGAGAAGTGAACTGAACCACCATGGGTATGCCCACGAGCAATTTAAACTGCAGAATCTCTTCGCATTAATTTTCCTGGATTTGCGCCAACGTCATGCTTCACTTGTGAAGTGAAATCACACCACCACCATCTTAAAATCGCTCCAGATTTTACAATGCGTGCATGACTTTGCTGCGCAAAGTATACAGTGGAGTTGTGTGCTGAATATTACCTCCTACACTGAACAATCTGATTACTTAGCACTGCCTTGATGGCTAGCCAGTCGTCTGTGATAAAGGTAGTGTGTAACTGAGCTATTGTTACCAGGGGTAAAGTTCCTGTGCCAGTCCTGCACTGCATAGTGATTTCTGCTGAAAACAGAATTTGGGGGACATGGGAGCATTGCATAAAAATGGGATGAGATTCTGAGGGAAGCAGTCTTGGAGTGATATTGTCACTGGTCTGGTAATCCGGAGATCCAGGGTAATGCTCTACCCATAGCAGATGGCAAAATTTGAATATTTTAAATAAAATGTCCATGGAACCATTGTCAATTGTTGTAAAAACCCATCTGGTTCACTAACGTCCATTAGGGAAGGAAATCTTCTGTCCTTACCTGGTCTGGCCTACATGTGACTCCAGACCCACAGCAATGCGGTTGACTCCTAACTGCCAGTCAGTTCAAGGAAAATTAGGGTCGGCAACAAATGCTGACCTTGCTAGTAATGCCCACGCCCCATGAAAGAATAAAGAAAAAAAGATAAGGCTACGATGTCAAGCTTTGTTGACAAGGCTGACATAGGTCGTGCTTCAGGAATAACCACTTGAGCTTGGAAGCAAAGGGTGGCAGCACCCAGTGCAAAATAACACCTACATGGGGAGGAATTTGGAGGGGAAACTGCCCAAAGCTACATATTTGCAAAATATTTTGGTGACACAGCATTATTTTTTTCTCTTGTATGTGAAAGTTATTTAAAGTTGCATTTAATTCATCTAGAAGTACTGTGTCATCGTTATTATTCAAATTTAGATGATTATTTTTGTACAAAACTGAATTTTCATTTTTACTTGCCAGGGTCCAAGAGGCACGCCTGGAACCGCGGGCCAGCCTGGGAATGATGTAAGTCTTGCTGAAATCCTTAAAACGTTTGTCACTTCAGCATAAATAACTGAGTAACCTGAATAATCTTAAGGTGTCACACCTGCTAACAAATCTTACAGACTGCATTACAGTTAGATTTCACCCCGGATGGACCAACACAGGAGAAGGGAAGTCTTGGAAGAACCATCACGGTCTGCATTCACACACTGTGAAGTGGCATTATTTTAGATCTGAGAATGGATTAGCCTGTCATCCACCCTTCCAGTGGGTCAAGCCCAGCACAGGAAGATTCAAGTAGAGCGGAAGGAAGGAAAAGCATTTCACATAAAGAAGTTTCCCATTTAACACTGGGAGCAATTAAGGACAACAGTGTAAAACGCGTAATATCACTTGGGGCGATCCATTGAAGTCAATGGAAATGAAAATCAGGAGAGATCATTAACAGGTAGCCAAGCCAAAATTGGGCATTTTGCACTATGGACAATAGCCTGAACTTAGTAGGATAGTAATGTGAACATTCTGAACTATTTATATATGTTGGAACTAGATGGAAGGGAATTCATCCAGTTAATCCAGTTAATTTAGTGTTATCCCATCAATTCATCAATTAAATAACTTTTTTTCCCGAAAAGCACCTCGTTTTTCTAGAATGGGAAAAACAAATGTGAGCCAATCTGGATAAGGAATGTATCAATGCTCTCTTAATTGCACATTGAAGTTTGCTGGAATCCGCTTTATCTGTTTTCCCCTCTTCACAAAGCTGTTAACAGTTATGGTTAAAGTAAACATGCTCAAAACTTTTGAAGCACAAGGTGTAGCAAAGCATTTTCTACTTTAAAACAAATCAGATATATTTGGGACGTTATAGTTCCACCCTCAACTTTTCATTCATTTGCTCTGCCAATGATCTAACTAATTGAGACTATTACAATAGAAGATACTTGATGGGCTAATGAGGGAACAAAGCAGGGTGGTGGATTTGGGTGAATAAGTCCAAAGCTCTTGCTTCTGATTTCTCTGTGGTGAAACTGTCTTGAAAATTTGTCGGTGGATTCTCCGTTCCTGAGACTAAGTGCACTTCCAAGACAGCAAAGCTGGTGTCGCACCTGGACTGATTCACCGACTGTAAAGGGGCTAGCACTGGCATCATGTGGAACACAATCGATTCCAATGAGAAATGGTGCCGGATTAGCTCAATTCGTGATTGACACTCAGGAGGCCGAAGCCGCATACACACACTTCACTCCCCACACACACCATACCAGCCAATAAGATGGCAGCAAGGAGAGCAGCCCCAGATTCATGGACGCCAAGCTTGAGACCCTCATGGACACTGCAGGGCAAAAGCAGGCCACCCTGTACCCCGCCCTGGTGGCAGAGGCAGTAAGTGCCACCAGCAGCGCCATCTGGGCCGGCCTGAAGTCTGTAAAACAATGTGCACGACCCCCAGAGGGTGGCCAGAATGAGTAGGCAGCAATGTGCCTCTGGCACCAACCCCATCCCACACACCTACAACCCCCCCCCCCAGCCCCACAACCACCAGGAAGGTGGCTAAACCCCCACCATGCACCACATGCCAGCACCCATGCCGGTCGATATGGCCGGGTGCCCTGGCCACTGAATCTACGAGCTACCCACCTCCTAGGCTGCAGTCATTGGACTGTTTTTTGTTTCCCCCTCGGCCCCTCCCATCGCGCTCCAAGGAGATGGCCACTCATAACCACTGGAAGCGGGAGAAGACTGGAAGGTGACCACTGGACCCATGGCAGAGCAGCGGGCCCTGGATGTAGTCCAGGAAAGGGCAGTTGCCGGGGTGGAGTTCGGCCTCGGGCGAGGATGTGAGACCCCGCAGAGTTGCAGTTCCCACTACCACATGTGCCCATACCCCTCCCCCAACACCATTCTTACCTTCGGGTTTTTGGCTTCTGGAATGGACGGTCCCATCGATCGTGGAGATGCAGTCGGAGAGCCAGGGATTACAAGAGGGGTTATCAGCAATCATCCAGCACCTGCAGGTGCAGGCAGAGTCCAACCGCGTGCAGGAACAGAAGGTCGTGCCGACTATATGTGCCACCCAGGCCAACAACACACAGATGGTATCCACGGTGAAGGCCTTGGGGGCTAGAATATCGGCAAAGGATCAACATGTTCATGTCCTGGGGCATAAGGCCAGAAAATTAATCACCGGCTAAGATGACATGGGTGCAGGGCACAGTTTAGCAATAGGGGCTAGGGCATATTAAACATGTGATAAAACCTGCCTCGGTGCTCTGGCAGAAGTGTGTGAGTGGTGGCTGGCCCTCACCGGCAGCAGAGGGGAGGGGGGGGGGGGGGGACTTTTAAGACGTTGGGGATGGACTTGGTTCAGGGACTGCAGTTCAGCCAGCGCTCACCGCACCAGTGTCCCCCCGCCCACCAATCCTGCCTCTGCCACCGCAGGGATTGGATGGGATCACGTGATGGAATGGCCAGCTTGAATGCAGGGCTCACCCGGGGGGCGCGGTGCAAAGTACTGCAATGGGCAGGGGTCAGACATTGTCATATGATGCGGAGCAGCAGAGCTCATCCAAGAGCGGGTTACTAACATCCTCCACCTCATGAACCAGGCCCGGTGTTATTGCACCTCTGCTGCGCGATGTTGTGGAGGAAGCACCAGGCCACCATGATGTGGGCAACCTTTTCAGTGTCATACTGGAGGGTCCAGGCACCTGAACCACATCTTCAGCATGCCAAAGCATCGCTCGATCACACCTTTGGTCGCTGCATGGTGTCGTTGTAGCGAGTCTTTGTGGTCTGTGGCCTTCGGATAGGCGTCATCCGCCACATCCGCAACGGATAAGCCCTGTTGCCCAGAAGCCAATCCCCAGCCAGGGGTGTGCCTCGAAGAGGCCGGGGATCATCGAGTGTGCCAGGATGTCTTCACACTGCCCATGTATCAGGTGCAGACGTGCATGCTGCGCATCTGATAGTCACATATCAGCTGCACATTCATCGAGTGGAACCCCTTTCGGTTTGTGTAGAGTGGCCTGTCCTCTACAGATGCTCATAGGATGACATGCATTCCATCGATCACCCCCTGGACCCTGGGACATCTCGGTGATGGCAGTGAATCCTGCTGCCCAGGCATCCTGGTCGGCTCGGTCCACATTGAAATGGATGTATTGTGCTGACTGGGTATACAGGGCCCCTGTGTCACCGTGGATGTGCTTGTGCACCAAGCTCTAAGGGATCCTCACTCAATGCCTGGAAAGGACCCATCACCTTGACAGCCACCAGGAGCGGGTATCCTCCCCTATTCTCCCGCGGTGCCAGGTGTGCCATGATCTGCCAGATATGTTGCACTATCCCACTACTCAGGCAGAGTCTTCGACAGCAGGCCTGGTCTGGCAGGTCCTCGAATGGTGCCACTGTTGAGGCACTGGAGAATTGCAATTTGACGTGAAACCGGTACCCGCCACAATTTTGGTGCCCAAAATGATTCTCCGACCAATCGCGTTTCCCGATTCTGGTGGCAGCCAAAGGAGCATCCCGCACTATGTTTGAGCAACACTGGGAGGTGGCACAGCTGTGATGCCCTTTGATGGATTTTCCATCCCCCTCCTATTTGGCGGTATCTTCTGCTCACGGCGAAGGCGACCCTGCAGGGTGGGTCTCCGGTGGTGCAGCCGCAAAGCAACACAAATGGCAAAGATCCCACCAGCAGCCAATGGCAAGCCACCAGAAAACCCACCGCATGGAGGTCGGAAAATCTGAGCCCTGTATTGCAATTCACAGTCTGGAACAATAAATGAAAAGAAACGGACCAATTGCAAGTACCAGAGGTTTTCTTTGCCGAAGGAGCTGTCTTCAAGAATAATATCCTTGAGGAAAGAAGATACTAGTTGGTCATCCCTTGAGTTGACATGGAATTTTAAAATATGGTTAAATTGTTTGAAGTGAAATCTAATGTTCAGCATTGCAGCCGCTTAATTGCCTCTTCAGGATTTTGCCAGAGGGAACTATTTCTCACAATCCCAGCATAATATAAGTAATATACAGCTCGGACGATGTTGAGGGTAACTGCCTCATCACTGCACTACCAACATTCCCACATGCGAACCATTCTGGCTGTCTGGGGGAATTAGCTCAAGTGGTAGAGCGCTTGCTTTGCATGAAAGAGGTAGTGGGATCGATGCCCACATTCTCCAATTTGATTTTAAGGGGCTGTTTAGCACAGGGCTAAATCGCTGGCTTTGAAAGCAGACAAAGGTAGGCCAGCAGCATGGTTCAATTCCCGTATCAGCCTCCCCGAACAGGTGCCGGAATGTGGTGACTCGGGGATTTTCACAGTAACTTCATTTGAAGCCTACTTGTGACAATAAGTCATTTTAATTTAATTTTATTCATTTCAGAATGTAGTTCCACTTTTGGATCATTCACTGGGCTGCAACAATTTGGAATTGCTGTATCAAACTATTCTTGGCTACTGAAGTGGTTGATTTTTGTGAGATGTTTTCTGATTTGTTTTTCAGGGTTTACAAGGCCTTCGAGGCGATCCAGGACCTCCAGGAGAACCTGTATGTTAACTTTCCCAAATACGCCATTACTACCTTTTCATAGAAACAGTTTCATTTTGCTCTTTCGCTTGCTCTTACCATTTATCTAGTCACAGTTATCTTAATTTTCCTCACTGATGGCTGATTATTCTTCATTGAAATTTTTTTTCTCTTTGGCTTTTTTTACTCTTTCTAGTACCCAGTATCACATTCTCTTTCTCGCATTTGTCTCCCTTACACCGTTATAGTTCCTCGGTTTCTCTTTGTTCTTCCCAGCTCCATAAGGGCCTCTCAGAACTCTGACCATATGTGAACCCTGAGCATATCAGAGGAAGCACTTGTGTGTAATCTGATCCAAGGTTTCTCTCAGTGATACTCTGTGCTGTCCCTCGGAAGGGTCAGATGAGGAACCAAGGGTGACTTAGCTTCATAATTTCATCAAAGAGAAATGTGTCCAAGTTTGACCAATTTTACATGGCTATATTGAAGATATACGGATGATGCAATTTGAAGTGCATCTAAATGTTGACATTATAAGATGGCTGTTTGTTTTTTTGCTGCCATTTTCACCCAAAGTCTCCCTACAAGATTGTGTCCGATGCCATTCAGACTGGGAGGCAGGCTCACCAATGCAAGACAGACAATCCTCTGAAATTCCGGCTCTACCCAAATCTCTATGCTGCTGAGCACAGGAAATATCTCAATGTGCTGGTTGTATTTCCACGTACATGTAGCTGAAGAGACTGGAGAGCCTCTGTGTTTCAGTACATTATCGTAAAGATTAGGAGCTCAAGGGCTTTGGGGATTGGACCTTCAGCCGCCTTCTTCCTCATGCTAAATCGCTGACTATGGGTGTGCCTCTTTATAGGAATTTGGAGCAGAAGTAGGCATTTCAGCCCTTCGAGCCAGCTCTGCCACTGGATCAGGTCAGGGCAGGTTCAGCATAGTGGGCTAGATAGCTGGCTTGAACAATGCCAGCAATGCGGGTTCAATTCCTGTACCAGCCGCCCTGAACAGGCGCCGGAACGTGGCGATTAGGGGCTTTTCACAGTAACTTCATTGAAGCCTACTTGTGACAATTGATTATTATTATTATTAGATCATGGCTGATCTTCATATTCCCTTCTTTCGCCCCTCCCCTCTTTTTGCAATTTTAACATGAGCATCTCATCTCCAAACCAAAGATGCTAACTTTACCATATTCAATTTGTGAATACATTTATTTCAGAAAAGAATCAGAGATAAAGAAGCGTAGCTAACATTGCCTGTAAAATTGATTAATTCGTTACAAACAAATGCAGCATCAGCATAGTTATGTTCCACTGATATAATAGTATTTTCTGACCTACAGGCATCATTACCTCTTATTTCAAGGGGACAGATAGAATACATGGTTCAGGTGAGTGGTTTGGTGGTCTCATATACAATTGGCTTGTGGGTGGGGTTGGGGGTGTGTGGAAATTGTCTGGCAATTTAAAGCAGCAGGCAGTACTCAGTACTGAGATAGTTGAACCAATGCTCGGTAAAACAATCATTGTGACCACACCATGCCTTACCATGGACAACTTGTTGTCGTCCTTAGTGCTGAGAGTGAATCTATAATTTGCTAATCCATTTATAGGTCAGCACCTCGTTATAAAAAAAGGTCATGTGATGTTTAATGGGGGGACAAAATATACACCAGAATTTGGTAAAGTTCTTGCTTTCTCTGCTATCACAAGAAAAAAAGACCCTGCAAATTCTCTCCTGTGCTTTCGTTTTTCAGTATCGAGAATGAAAAATATGCTGCCGCATCTTGTTCATTTCCTCTTGCTTGCAGCTATTCCTATTCCTAGTACAGCACTTATTACTATTGTTCTCAGTTATTGAACTGTTTTGTAATGATGTCACAGTGGTTGATTGAATATTACCCTAAGGTAGATCCTGTAAGATTACCTCCTGATCTTATTAACCAGAAGGTAATATGAATGTCAATGACTCTTTAATTGACTAATCAAGCATTCTGTATGACATCATGCATTCTGTTAGCCAATTCATTAACAGTTGCAAGTGTTGTTGAAAGATGATTGTTTGTGTTATTACGGTGAATAAGGTAACGACAGTTGAAGTGTTGGTAATCTAATTTTCACACCAAGAGATCGTGAGTTGAAATGCAGGTTAATCAATTGCATTTCAAGGAAAACAGTGAGGGGTTTGGGTACTGTTCCAATTAAGGGGGGATGTGAAGCTACATGTGGGATATTAAATTAAACTCTTGGGCGGGACTCTCTGGCCACCCAACCACGTTTTTAGGGGTGACACGGTGGTACAGTGGTTTGCATTGCTGCCTCACAGCACAAGGGAACCAGGTTCAATTCCAGCCTTGGGTGACTGTGTGGAGATTGCACATTCTCCCCATGTCTGCATAGGTTTCCTCCGGGTGTTCTGGTTTCTTTCCACAGTCCAAAACATGTGCAGGCTAGGTGCATTGGCCATTCTAAATTGTCCCTTAGTGTTCAAAGGTGTGCGGGTTAGGCGGGATTATTGGGATACAGGGATGGGGAGGGGAGTGGGTCTAGGTTCGGTGCTCTTTCAGAGGGCCGGCGCAGACTCGATGGGCTGAATGGCCTCCTTCTGCACTGTAGAATTTCCCACTGCTGTCAATGGGAATTTCCATTGAATCCAAGCCATGTCGGCAGGAAACCTGAAGTCGGTAAGACCAGAGAATCCCGTTGCCACCGAACAGCCGGAGAATTCTGGCCCTTGTCTTTGTCTACTGAAAATTGAAATAAGACTGATCCAGCTTAAAAATTTAAGAAATTTGTTGACATGCATTTCTGATGAAATGCTCACAGTGCCCCATAAGGTGTGGACACTGCCAAAACTATAAAACGTAGAAGTAATATCAAGAGTAAAAGTTTATTGAATTGTCACTACTGTTAATAAGGATAAGTTAAGGTGACATTTGCTGACAGTTTTATTGTATATTTTGGACATTGGGCTGGATTTCTATGGAGCTGGGGAAACTCTTGCGGAAGTGTAAAAATGGAGCACGGGTTGAATGTGCAAACTACACACGGACAGTGACCCAGAGCCGGGATCGAACCTGGGACGAGGCGCTGTGAGGCAGCAGTGCTAACCACTGTGCCACCGTGCTGCCCTATGTTCCCTCTAATTTAACTTCTGTGTTGCCCAGTTGTGGTACTATGCAGTCCCTTTAATACTGTGATACATCTTAAAGGGATCACGTTTTGTGTCTGGCCGATTTGTGTCAAATAGCATACCAGAAATGTGGGGGTTTTACGACTCCCTGCAGGGATGGAACTTGAACTGCATTCAATTTCTCTCCTACACTTCAGAGTATGAGCTACCCAGGTGACTAGAGCGCTGAGCTTATTCCCAATTTGAAGGAACTCCCCACAGTATATAAACAGGAAGGTGACCCTGCGGAGAACGGAAAGGAGGGATTGTTGTAACTAGTGTGAGAATAACAGTTGTATCCTGTCAGCCTGGCCTCTTGTGGAGTTCTTGCCTCTGTCTACAACACTGGCGATGAGGATAAAGTAGAGCTGCCGCAGCCACACTTTCTGCCACTAGCCAGCCTCCGTTATGCCTGGAGAGGCCTTTCCCACAACTGGAGCGATGGCGCTCTGAGGAAAACTCAAGCATTTCGACGGCGACTCAGGTTATTGGGTTCAGTATGTCGAAAGACTTGAACATTTTTTTCGCACTATTGCTATCACCAATGACGAGTGACAGACCGTTACCTGACTGATCGCCATTGACACACCAACTTATGTACTCATAAGGAACTTGGCTTGCCTGGGCAGGCCGGATGCACTGCCATCTGTCATGCTGATTGATCTGGTGGGCCATCACCTGAATCCAGAGCCCCTGGATTATGGTCCGATGGTACAGCTCCTCTTCATTTGTGGACTTTGGGACCGGGCGACGCAGTGCAAGTTGCTAATAGAGACGCCACTGACCCTCGACAAGTCTGTCAATGTTGGTTCAAGCCAGGGTCCGCATCCGGAGGGAGAAGTGCATTTTTCAAGCGACGGAGATCACATAGCGCGGCTCCCAAATATACAGTAGGGGCGCCTCCATCCATAAAAATTCTATGCTTTATCACAAGAACACATATGTCTGCACTATCCATCCTGTTCTTAAGCTGTTTAGATCACCGTCGTTTATTTTAAGGTACATTGTGATGCTTCATACTCACAAAGGAGGGAGGGATTTTTAAAAATATGAGTGTAGACCAAATACGTTTATTTTAAAAATATCTCTGCTAAAAGATCTACATCCGGCCTACTATCTTTGATTATTGTGTTTTGTTAGGCAGGTTAATGATGAATCATTATTCCATCCTTTTCATGGTCATTTGTTTACCTCACAATGCAGCCGAGTGCAGCACTTCTTTTGGACTAATGAACTCCATTGGACATCAGCATCATTTGTTGTTTTTGTTCCTTCTGAGGAGCAGTGGAAAATATAGGCCGGAGCACCAAAAGAGACTCAAAATTCTTCACCTCAAAATGAATCTGGAATGACTGCCATTTTACCAGTGGAATCAAATCTCAGTTGATTGGGAACTACTGTTGAACTGGACCATGCAAATTGGCAATCCTAATGGTCAATAGAATGAAAATGGATTCTTTCTGACATCACTTTTGTTTGGCTCCCTCAGGACTTGTGCACCAGCTGCCCAGTCGGTCCACCTGGACTCCAAGGTCTACCAGGTTTGAGAGGAAGCAAAGGTCATGCAGGTCCCGTTGGGAAAGATGGAAAAGATGGCCTAATGGTATGTGAGCACCAAGGGCTTCAAAAGCAAGAGTAAAATCCTGACGGACAAGCTTTCCCAGAATAAACCTGTTTTAGTTTTTATTCATCCATGTGGAAGTCCATACGCTGATTGTACACTATGATAAGGGGAGGTGGTGGCATAGTGGTACTGTCTCTGGACCAGTAAACCAGAGGTCCCAATAATGCTCTTGTGACCCGGGTTCGAATCCCGCCACTGCAAATGGTGAAATACGAATTTATTTTTTAAAATCTGGAATTAAAAGTCTAATGATGACAATGAAGCCATTGTTAGTTGTCGTAAACACCCATCAGGCTCACTAATGAACTTTAGGGAAGGAAACCTGCCACCCTTGCCTGGTCTGGCCTGCATGTGACTCCAGACCCACAGCAGTGTGTTTGACACTTAACTGCTCCCTCAAGGGCAATTTAGATGAGCAATAAATACTGGCCCAGCCAACGACACCCACATCCCATGAATGAATTTAAAAAAAGATTGGAGAAGCAAGCGCAATCTTCTTGGAGAAGAGAAGCTTTACAGAAGATTTGATTGACATGTGCACTTTCGTGATTGGTCAAGACTGAGTAGATGGAGAGAAACTGTTCCCAATGGCAAAAGGGTCAGAGACAATTGATTTAATGTGAATGGCAAAAGAACCAAAGGCAATTTGAGGAAAATCTTTTCTACACAGTGTGTGGTTAGAATCTGGAATGCACTGACAGCGTTGTGGAGGCAGATTCAATTGTGGCTTTCAAGAGAGTTTGTATAATCACGTCACAAAGCTTGTTGCAGGGCGACAGGGTGGAGAAGTGGAAAGTGGGAAAGGGACGAGCTGCGTTGCACTTACACAAAGCCCGACATAATTTGACAAGCTGGGCGAGGTCCAGATTACCAGTCATAATGAAAACAGGGGGGAGGGGAGGGGGGGTTCCAAGGTCATTGGAGGCTCTAGGTGGCAGGGCTGTGGGCAAGGTAGTACCCTGGCACTCCCACTGACACCTTGGCACTGCCACCCAGGCACCCTGGCATGTGCCTGGGTGTCAGGTTGCCCATGCAGGAGTCAGACCCAGGGGCGCCCTACACTTGAGAGATGGGGTGAGGTGGGGGGGGGGGGGGGAGACTTGAGGACACCCAAGAGGTAAGTTGGGGATATGGGGTGATGTGGGTGGAGGGGGGAGGGCGGCAGAGGCTGTGGTGAGGGAGTGTCGAAGGATAAGGGCAGCATTTACAAATGGCGCCCCGATCCACGAGTCATCATCCTGCACTGACGCTCTGAGCTCGTCAATGCAGGAAATTAGTGGTGCCACCTCGACGGCACTGCAGGCGCCGAGAAACACCCCGCGATAAGCGCCCAAACTGGGACTCTGCTTTTTGCACATTAAATCACGCTCTGGTGTTGGTCACTAAGGGCTTGGCAATGCAAAACCAAGAAATTCTAGCATTGTGATTTTATATTATGAGGAAAGTTTGAGGAAGATAGACATGTTTTCTTTGGAAAAGAGGAGAAATAGGGGGGAATTAATTGGTCTTGAGATTGACAGATTGTTAATCACATCTTTGGGAAAGACAGGTGGGCAGACAAAATATTTTTGCTCCATGAACTTGTAGAATGGATAAAGACCACACAAACAAATTCAAGAAACAACAAATTGCATTTCTTGATAAGATGTTTACTGAGGGATATGACTAAGTATATTGAAGTCAGCCAGTAAGTTAGTTTTTAAAACATAGAGTATTTGGGAATTTACTTCCCTCAGAAAGCGATTAAGCTGTTAAGGGGTATATCATCCTGTTCTCTCATTTTAAAGTAAATTGTGATGTGTTATATGCACAAACGTTGTATACTTAACTTTTCTTTTGCATTAGGGTGAGCAAGGACCACCAGGGCCTCCAGGACCACAAGGGCCAGCAGGAACAGTGGTAAGAAAACACATAAATTTCACAATGTACTTCTCTGAATCAAAGATCCTGAAAATATTGTCCTTCCCTCATTGAGAATAGAAGTAGACTCTTGCAATGATAATCTTGCCAAAAACAATCAGATATCAATATGCTTTTCCCCCTCCTTGCCCACGACGAGAACTACATCTGTTATCCCAGAACCTGCATGGTCCAGTAAGACTCCCAGCATAAACCCATGCGCTGACATGGCCTGAGGTGGCTGCAGGCAACATCCAGAAGACTTGGAAGCACAAAATAAGCTATTTGCTTCAATGAGAAGATTGAGCACATTCCTACCTGGTTTACATCATTTTCAATTCGCTGCTATGCTCTCTGGTCCCTCGGTTCTGAGGAAAGGAGATGGAAGAAACAGAAACATCCCTCCCTCATCCTGTGTGTTACTGCACGAGGCCTCAACTTAATCCAGAAAAGTCAGGGCTGTGCACAATGAGCAGAAACCCAACAAGCATATTTCTTGTTGTAAGGTGATGTACGTTCTATTCAATAGGTCTCAGAAAGAGGTTTAGAAGATTGTACATTTTGAACATTAAAATGTAATTGGTAACTCATAACTATATACAGTTTGGCTTCTGCCAGCATAACCTGACCTCATTACAGCCCTGGTTCAAACATGGGAAAAAAAGCTGAACTCCAGAGTTGAGGTGAGACTGACTGCCCTTGACATCCAAGCAGCATTTGAACGAGTACAGTATCAAGGAGCCCGAGCAAAAATGAAGTCAATGGGAATCAGGGGCAAAACACTCCACTGGTTTATATAATAATGAGGGGCATAGATGAGGTAGATAGTCAACATCTTTTCCCAAAGGTAGAGGAGTCTAGAACTAGAGGGCATAGGTTTAAGGTGAGAGGGGGAGATACAAAAGAGACCAGAGGGGAAATTACTTCACATAGAGGGTGGTGAGCATCTGAAATGAGCTGCCAGAGGCAGTGGTAGAGGTGGGTACAATGTTTTCCTTTAAAAAAAGTTAATTACATGGGTAGGGTGGGTATAGAGGGATATGGGCCAAATGCGGGCAAGTGGGACTAGCTTAGTGATAGAAACTGGGTGGCATGGACAAGCTGGGCCAAAGGGCCTGTTTCTATGCTGTAAACATCTATGACTCTATGGCTGGAGTCATACCTGGCATAAAGGAAGATGGTTGTGGGAGTTGGAGGTCAGTCATCTCAGTCCTGGGACATCGCTGTGGGAGTTCCTCAGGGTAGTGTCCTAAGCCCAACCATCTTCAGCTGCTTCATCAATTATCTTCCTTCCCACATCATGTCAGCAGTGGGGATGTCTGCTGATGATTGCACAATGCTCAGCACCATTTGTGACTCCTCAGATACTGAAGCAGTCCATGTACAAATGCAGCAAGACCTGGACCATATCAATGCTTTGACTGACAAATGCCAAGTTACATTCATGCCACACAAGTGCCAGGCAATGACCATCCCCAATAAGAGAGAATCAAACCATCACTACTTGAGATTCAATAATCTTTATTGTCACAAGTAGGCTTAAATTGCAATGAAGTTACTGTGAAAAGCTCCTTGTGACCACATTCCAGTGCCTGTTCGGGTACACAGAGGGAGAATTCAAAATGTCCAAATTACCTAACAGCACGTCTTTTGGTAGTAGTGGGAGGAAACCCGCACAGACACAGTGAGAACGTGCAGACGCCGTACAGACAGTGACCCAGTCGGGAATCGAACCTGGGACCCTGGCACTGTGAAGCCATAGTGCTAACCACTGTGCTACCATGCTGCCCAATGGCATTACTATCAATGAATAACCCACTATCAACATCCTGGGGGTTACCATTGACCAGAAACTGAACTGGACTAGCCAAATGTACTGTGGCTACAAGAGCAGGTCAGAGGCTAGGAATCCTGAAACGAGTAACTCACCTCCTGACTTCGCAATGGTTGTCCACCACCTACAAGAAATGTGATGGGATATTCCCCACTTGCTTGGATGAGTGCAGCTCCAACAACACTCAAGAAGCTTGACACCATCCAAGGCAAGCAGCCCTCTTGATTGGCACCCCTTCCACAAACGTTCACTCCCTCCATCACCGGCGCACAGTAGCAGCAGTGTGCACCATCGATAAGATGCACTGCAGAAACTACAGAAAGGTACCCCTTAGTCAGCACCTTTTCAAACCATGACCACTACCATCTAGAATGACAAGAGAAGCAGATACCTGAAAACGCCACTAACTGGAAGTTCCCCTCCAAATCACTTACCATCCTGACTTGAAGATAGATCACCATTCCTTCACTGTCATTGAGTCAAAATCCTGGAACTCCCCAAATGTCAGCAAATTTAAGGAGCTGGTCATCGACTTCAGGAAGCCAAGTGTCCTACACACCCATGTCTGCATCTATGGTGCTGAGGTGGAGATGGTTGACAACTTCAAATTCCTCAGTGTAAACATCATCAATAATCTGACCTGGTCCACCCACATCGACGCTACAGCCAAGAAAACACAACAGTGCCTATACTTTCTCAGGAAACTAAGGAGATTCGGCATGTCCACATTGACTCTTAACAATTTTTCCAGATACACCATAGAAAGCATCCTATCTGGCTGCATTACAACTTGGTATGGCAATTGCTCGGCCCAAGACCATAAGAAACTACAGAGAGTCGTGAACATAGCCCAGTCCATCACATGAAACTGCCTCCCGTCCATTGACTCTATCCATATCTCCCGCTGCCTCGGGAATGGGCAGCATAATGAAACAACCCTACCACCAAGGTTATTCTATCTTCCAACCTCTTCCATCGGGCAGAAGATACAAAAGTCTGAGAACTCGCAGTAACAGATACAAAAACAGCTTCTTCCCCGCTGTAACCTGAATGAACCTCCAATGGACTGAACTCATCTCTCTAGGCATCTTCTCTCGAGTTGTAGCACAATATTCCATCTGCTTCACCCGATGTCTATGTCTATATATTTACATTGTGCATTTAGCATATGCCCTATGTTTTTCATGTATGGAATGGTGTGTCTGGACTGTATGCAGAACAATACTTTTCACTGTACCTCGGTACACGTGCCAAATCTAAATGCAAATCCAAATCCCTAACAGCACAGAGGAGGGTGTACCTGCACAACATGGACTGCAGCGGTCCAAGAAAGCAGCTCACCGCTACCTTCTCAAGGACGATTAGGGATGGGTAACAAATGCTGGCCTAAGCAGGGAAGCCCACATTTTGTAAAAAAATTATTTAAAAAGAACTAATATGAATTAGAATTTTGTAATCTCAAACCAAAACAATTAAATAATTTAAATACTTCCATGATATATTCTTTTAATATGCCAAATAATTTCAATATTGCTACTTGAAGAATTAGAATGACAGACTAATAACAACAATAATTTTGCCCCCCCTCCTTGCTGTTCCCCTTCTCTTTCTCCCTCCTTACTATCAATGCCCCTCATCATCTTGGAAACCTCAGTTTGTGTTTTGTATTTCTCTCTGCTCCGAGTAGAGCATATAAACTTTCCTTCATCATTCCTCCCTGGAGAGTGTTTTCACTTCATTATTTTTAACAGTTGAATTTTCACTGGCCATTGAGCAGGTTGTGCTGGTTAAGACTTTACAACACTCGCATATCCCCCACAAAGGAGCACCTCCTGTGGTTGCTTGTGACCCCAGTCACAGCAGGTATCATTTGTGACCCCTTCCCACCCCGTTCTTCCCTGAATCACAATAATCATTGGTGCGTGCCAGAATAATAGGGACAAGTTCTAAATTAACAGCAGCAGCCTTGATCTTTTATTCGCTGCTTAACACAGAAATGTTACTGCATTCCAACCAGCGTCTAACACTCTGCTCTTCTTTCCCATGTATTAGGGAAGCAAAGGAGATCGGGGTTTGCCTGGTTCATCTGGTGGAAAGGGTGAACAGGTAACTTGTCTTGTGAAGTTCCTTTAGTAGTAATAAATCAATTTGACTTGCTACCTTTATCCGAACATGATATCAAATATAAACAAACCTAAACATTATACCAAACATAACCTAACCTCCTTCCTTCCGGAGCTGAGATCCACCTTAAGCGGAATTAGTGGTTATCGTTTCTTCACTGTGCAGACACAGTGAAGACACAATGGGCTGAATGGCCTCCTTCTGTGCCTTAACAATTCTGTGATTCTGTGATAGTCTTATCTTTGAATCTTCAACATGGTTGCCCTGTCTCTATTTTGTTGGGCACTATCGGATATGATAGACTCACTGGCCCAGGTGATGCATAGGATTGTGGTTTCAGAGATTCTTTCGGAAAAAGAAGGAAGCAAATCTTGGGAAGTAGATTCAAAGGGCAAGTAGATGTCTGCTTCTTTTGGAAAGTTATGTTGGAGGTTGGCGGTCAGATCTGAGTATAAAATAGTTTTTTTCAAGTGGCAACGTCAACATCCGGAAACTACAACAGCTACAGTTTATCATTGAGTTTTGAATAGTGTAATGTGTTCACATCTAACACTGTTTATCATCCTAAAATCCAGTTCTCTTGTTTTATGCTGATCAGTAGCTTTTCAATGACTACAAAATGACTGAGGTAGCTACTCCAGGGATTCTTTCAATTCCTGCTGAAGCTTGCTTGGTTAAGTTTTAACATGGAGTTTGGTTGACTGGGTGAACACATCATCAACTGTGGCAGGGAGGCGATGGCGCAGTGATATTGTCACTGGAATGGTAATCCAGAGACCCAGGGCAAGATCTGTGGACTTGAGTTTGAATCCCACCACAGCAGATGGTGAATTCAATAAAAATCTGGAATTAAAAAGTCTGTTAACGATGACCATGAAACTAATATCGATTGTCGTAAAGACCCATCTGGTTCACTAAAGTCCTTTCAGGAAGTAAATCTGTCACCCTTGCCTGGTCTGGCCTGCATGTGACTCCAAATCCACAAGAATGTGGTTGACACTCAAATGCCCTCTGAGCTATCCTGACGTCCTGGATAAATGTGTTTTTTTTGGCCAGTGTTTGGGTTGATAGCTGTTATTTTGCTGTGTAATCAGTGTCCCCAGGATGAAGACAATTAAAAACCAGCTAAGGTTGCCCTTCCTGATCACTGTCAGTGGTCGTCGGGTGCTCATGATTGTCATGTTGTCATATATTTCATACATAAAGAGAAAGATTGTTTTAACTAATGCTTGTTGCTTGTTTTTGTTTAGGGCAGTCCAGGACTGCCAGGTTATCCTGGACCACCTGGAACTGCCGGCCAACCTGTAAGTATAAATGTGTGCATATGTCCTAATTTTTATCAGGAACTTTTCATTCGAAGGAACTAGTGAAATGGGGCCATCCATCCAATGTCTCCCTGTAACACTGTGTAATATTATTGCCTTTGAGAAAATACAGGGGTCATCAATCAGAATGATTCCCAACATCAGGTAACTAAGTAACGAGTAAAAAAGGTTAAGTAAATTTGGCTTTTTTTTGGGAAAATATTATTGAAGTGACTTATTTGGAATTTTCAAAGAACTTGAAAATGAACAGGCCACCCATGCCTGGACGCACATCAAAAGCATTGACAGGACGAAGGAATGTCAAGGTGATATCATGCCATTCCAGTTTTGCAACTGACACCCAAGAAGAGAGGAAGAGATAACAGGGGCGGGATTCTCTCAGCCCAGGGCCGTGCCGGAGAATCCCCGCTACCGGGCCACACCGCCCCAACGCCGGAACGCGCTTTTCTGCAGGGCAGAGAATCAGCGCCATTGGCTCCGACGTGTTCGGCGTGGCGCCGGTCGTGGGCCGTTCTATGCTGTGGGTCCGCCGATTCTCGTCCCGGGAGGCCGCAGTTAAAACACTGAGTCCCACCGGCGCCGTCCACACCTGCTCGCAGCCGGTGGGAACTCTGTGTGCAAGGGTCGGGTGGCGGCCTGTTAGGGGAGAGGAGGGCTCCGACGATCCCATGATCGGGGCCCACCAATCGGTGGGCCAGCCTCCCTGTCCCCCTGGCCTCTTTTCCTACACGCCGGCCCCTGTACTCCTGCGCCATGTTTCGTTGGGGCTGGCGCGTTGAAGGAGGCCACCGTGCATGCGCGCGTTGGCGCCGGCATGCGCGGATCCCGCGGCACACAGTTCATGCCGCTATCGGCAGCTGGAGCGGCTTGAACCAATCCTGCGCGGTACTAGCCCCCTGTAGGGGCTAGAATTACTCCTGGAAGCGGCCCGTTCATGGCGTCGTAAAATGCGACGGGGTTTACGACGGCGTGAACACTCTGCCGTTGGATGGGAGAATCCCGCCCCAGTACTTTATAAAATACATCTAGGAGTAAATGACTGTTCTTAACAAGGTTACCAGTACCCTCTGGCAGAATTTACTAGAGCTTTAATAAGGCCTTCAAACACCTGTCAACTGGTTAAAGTTTAGTTGGGCCTAATGAGGGCAGATTGCCAATGTAGAAATACCAGATGGCTGCAGACACTGTGAATCTATTGATCTTTCACTTGAACTGACTTACAGTCTGGAATTTTGTTCACATGTTGGGAGTGAGCTTGGAGGCAGGAAGGGCATTTACATAAGTGGAAGAGTGGTGTACCATGTTCCACTGATCCGCCCCATCACCAATTGAGCCCATTAAGTGTCCACTTAATGACCACTTAATGGCTGCATCCCACCACCACAGTTATTAGCCAGCTGTGGGCAGGCCTCTCAGCTTGGAGTATGAACAACAGTTGAAACCGTCTTATCAGCTGTAGGGTCAGTCCCTCGATCACTGCCTGATCGACAGTCTGGATTCTGGAAAGGAAGGAGGGCCGACTGAGAGCCTCCTACTTGCCCACTCTGCTTGCCCTACTGCCCCCTTCGCTCAACAGTTCCTACCCTGCCATGGAGCAGCTATAAAAGATGGCCATCTCTCACTGCCTCCCTGAGGCACCCATTAGTGGTCTTTTCACATGGCAGCAACCCCTCCCCACATGACAGAAAGGACAGAAAGCAGGCCTAAATTGGGCACAATTGGTCGCCTGCCTCCAGTCAGCAAACTGCCGCTCCATTACTGCTCCCATGCCTGGTAATATCCTGTGGCTCCCCTCCCAACTCCCTTCTGTTGCCATTTTAAAAGGCCTCCTGTCACCCAGCCTGTTTACAGAGGACTGGGAGAAGCCCAAACACAACAAAACACATCTTCCTCGCTGTAACCTGTCAGCATTCCACGGGGACCACTCCTTCCATAATACCCCGGCCCACTCCTTCCTCACACCCAACTTCACATCTCCTTCCCACAACACCTTCCATTACAATCACCGAAGGTGCAACGCCTGCCCCTCTATACCTCCTCTCTCCTCACTATTTGGCCCTAAACACTCCATTCAGATTCAGCAGCATTTCACCTGGACCTCCTTCAATTTGGTCTACTGTATTCACTGCTCCCATTGCAGTCGTCTCTACATTTGGGATACTAAACGCGGACTAGGTGACCGCTTTGTGGAACACCTTCACTCAGCCCACAAGCATGACCCTGACCTTCCTGCTGCTTGCCATTTTAACTCAGCACCATGCCCTCATGTCCTTGGCCTTTTGCAATGCTCCAGTGGCGCCCAACACAAGCTGGAGGAGCAGAGTCTCATCTTCTGATGAGGCATGTTACAGCCCTCAGGACTCCACATTGAATTCAACAACTTTAGACTCTGACCTTTTTCCTCCATCGTAACTCCTCTTTTTTGATATCTCATACATATTTTGTCTCAATGCAAAAAAACCTCCCTCCACCACTGGACCATTTTTCACTTGTTCTTAAGCTTGCTACATCTTTATTGCAGTCTCTCCCAGCTCACACTGTTCTAGATGTCCCCTCTTACACAGTGGGCTGGACACTTCTGCCGTTCCCACTGCAAGATCACCACGGGCGGAATGCAAAACAAGGTCCATTGACCTAGGGCGGGAATTTCTGGTTGCTGGGCAGGCGTGGCTGGAAAAACCTTGTGTAATATCCAACACATTTTCCATCTCTTTTCATTCTGACAAAGAGTCAAACAGACTCAAAACATCAACTCTGTTTTCTCTCCCTACAGATTTTGTCAGCCCTGATGTGTTTTTTCAGCATTCTCTGTTTTGGGTACAAATTCAGCCTTGGTGCCCGAGTTAGTTCTTTGTCAAATTTGACTGTCAACTGGATAACAATAGAATTGTGTGTTGGCTTTTGTTAATAAGTCTGCAGCCAAACTCTCCTTTACAAGTGGCATTAGGGACATGAGCTCAGCAGCATTCTTTTGTTCTTCCCAGGGTGCTGATGGTATTCCAGGACCTCCTGGTACACCAGGCCTGCGTGGAGAGAAGGTAAGATCGAGATAGATTCAAATAGATTGGGGAAAAGTGACTTTCAAAGAAAATATATCCTCATCCATGTGCAACACTAAGTTGTTCCAAGCTTTAGGAAGAAACGCTGTCCAACCCCACTCATCATAGTCCAATCCGCCAAGTCAAGGGACAGCAAAATAATCTGTAACCGTGGAGACTGCCATGGTAAACTGGTAGCAGATATAAATGTTCTGGAGGAATAAAGGATAAACAAAAAGAAGCCAGAATTATCAATAATAATATTGTTTTATGATATCATAACAAATCATATCATCTAAACAAATAAGTCAGAAAGATATGGAAATTCACAGTAGGCCCATCATCAGTTTCTGTAACCGGAAAGCGAGTAGAGATCAGAACAAAGCCAGTGGGAGATAACAGAGGGAAATTCAACTCTCTGGTGGAGCACCAGTTAGTGCAGGTTGACAGTGAGGGAAGTGGTCTCTATTTTAATGGGCAGGTCCATCTAAATGTAGCAAGTGATCTGCCTGGTTCTACAGGCAACTTGCTGGATTCGCTGACTATTACACCATGGGGTGGGTTAATAGGATCTTATTGAAATGTACAGGACACTGAGAGGCTTAATAGTGTGTGCGTGAGAAGATGTGTCCACCACTAGTAGAAACTAGATACCCAAGGGCACAGTTTCAGACTGAAGGGATGAGCCTTTAAAACTGAGATGAGGAGGAATTTCTTCAGCCAGAGGGTGGGGAATCTATGGAACTCTTTGCCGTAGAAGGCTGTGGAGGCTAAATCACTGAGTGGCTTTAAGTCAGAGATGGATAGATTTTTTTTTTATAAATGTTTTTTATTCAGTTTTCATGTTTTATATTGAACAAATTACAAATTGTTAGAGAGAGAAAAAAAAACACGCAAAAATTAACATATATATTTACAGGTGAGCATCTTCGTAGTAATAACTGTGGCCTCCCCCTCTTTGCCGGCATACATATTTTACATTCCCCAACATGTTTATTGGCATTTATTTAGTTTGGTTTTGGGCCTTAGCTAGCCATCAAACCCCCGTAACGAGCCCGTAGCCCCCCCCCCCCCCTCCCCGCCGGCTACCTTCCCCCGACTATTCTTCCTCTTGTACGTTGGCCACAAACAGGTCCCGGAACAATTGCATGAATGGCTCCCACGTTCTGTGGAAGCCGTCGTCCGACCCTCGGATGGCGAATTTGATTTTCTCCATTTGGAGAGAATCCAAGAGGTCGGACAGCCAGTCTGCAGCTCTGGGCGGTGCTGTTGACCGCCAGCCAAACAGGATTCTACGGCGGGCGATCAGGGAGGCAAAGGCAAGGGCGTCCACCCTCCTCCCCAGGAATAGATCTGGCTGGTCTGAAACCCCGAAGACCGCCACTATCGGGCATGGCTCCACCCTCACCCCCACCACTTTGGACATAGCCTCGAAGAAGGCTGTCCAGTACTCCACAAGTCTGGGGCAAGACCAGAACATGTGGGCGTGGTTGGCCGGGCCTCTTTGGCACCGCTCACATCTGTCCTCCACCTCCGGGAAGAACCTACTCATACGGTTTCTCGTTAAGTGGGCTCTATGTACCACTTTTAGTTGTGTCAGGCTGAGCCTTGCGCACGTGGAGGTGGAGTTGACCCTATGCAGTGCTTCGCTCCAGAGTCCCCACCCTATCTCCATCCCCAGGTCGTCCTCCCATTTCCTTCTTGTTGCGTCCAGTACGGTGTCGTCCCTATCTACCAGTCGGCCATACATGTCACTACAGTTCCCTTTCTCTAGGATACTTGCGTCCAGTAGGTCTTCCAGTAGTGTCTGTCGTGACGGTTGTGGGTACGTCCTTGTCTCCTTTCGTAGGAAGTTTTTGAGCTGCAGGTACCGTAGCTCATTCCCCCCAGCTAGCTGAAATTTCTCTGTCAGTTCGTCCAGTGTTGCGATCCTGTCGTCCGTGTATAGGTCCCTGACTGTCAGTGTCCCCCTGTCCTGTCTCCACCTTTTGAAGGTGGCGTCAGTCAGTGCTAGTTTGAACCTATGGTTGTTGCAGATGGGAGCCTTGTCCGACATTTTGTTCAGGCCAAATTGCTGCCGCAGTTGGTTCCAGGATTGGAGGGTGGCTGTCACCACTGGGCTGCTGGAGTGTTTTTTGGGTGGGGATGGGAGTGCTGCCGTGGCGAGGGCCCGGAGGGAGGTCCCCATGCAGGATGCCTCCTCCGCACGCACCCACTCGGCTTCTGGCTCCTGGATCCATCCCCTTACTCGCTCGGCTGTTGCCGCCCAGTGGTAGAATTGTAGATTCGGGAGGGCTAGCCCCCCCCTGGATTTTGTTTTCTGTAGGACCTTCTTTGGGATCCTAGCATTTTTACCCCCCCATACGAACGCCATGATAAGTTTGTCCAGCGCTATGAAAAAGGCCTTGGGGATGTAGATCGGAATGGATCTAAACAGGAAGAGGAACCTGGGCAATACGTTCATTTTGATCGTCTGGACTCTTCCTGCGAGGGAGAGTGGGAGTGTGTTCCGAGATGGATAGATTCTTGATTAATAAAGGGATCAGGGATTAAGGGGAGAAGATAGGAGAAGGGGATGAGAAACATATCAGCCATGATTGAATGGCGGAGCAGACTCAGCAGGCCGAATGGCCTAATTCTACTCCTGTGTCTTATGGTCTTAATGTGAATGGCGAAGTGGGGAAAAAGGTGCCAATTTGTATCAATTCATAGGCAACCTGCTGAATTAGGCTAAAACCGCCAGGGAAAGTGCAGTGTTTGTTTTTAAATAAAGCTGTTGGGGAGACATCGAGGTTCGTGTAGTGTTTTTGTTTGAACAACTTTGCAGGGAGTTTCTGCCAGGCAGAGAGTAGAGTGAAGTCAGTTAGTCAAATCCCAAATAAGACCAAGTTGGGAAAGAAGTGAATAACCTCGAGATGCTCTATGCTGGAACTGATCATGGTCAAACTTGTGGAGTGGAATTTTCCATCCCGCCAGTCCTGTTTTCCTGGCACGGTGCACCCCTGCTGGTAGTGGGATCCTCCGTTCCAACAGCCAGCTAATGGGGTTTCCCACACTGTCGGGAAACCTGCAGGCATGGGTGTGATGCTGGCGAAGCGGAGGATCCAGCCAACGGAAAATCCAACAGGTGGTCCTTACGTTGGGCACATATTTTTATAGCCAGGGGAGCTAACATTTTCCCAGCACAGCTTGTCCATATACTCACAGGGTTGTCTCCACCCTCCATTTTTAATTCTACTTCGAACTCACCTCCTCAAGGAAATGCCAAGATTTCCTCTCCCCTGATGACTGGACTAATTGACATTCCACATGCTTTACTGGCAGTTTCCTATCATTACTTAGATGAGGTCCAGCCATGAAAATGAGTTCATCACCTTGCTGGCGCCATCATTCGACCCACCCAATACAAACAGGATCCAACACAAAAATCAATGTCATTCAAAGAACAGGCCAATACCTTGTGAAGGTTTTAGAGATTGAAAATTAGTTCAATTGGGAGTTTTAGGTGAATAACGATATGAATTGTAGAATCTAATTATTAATACAATATAGCCCTGTGATTGCTCTAAGAGATTTAGCATTGATACAGGCTATTACCCAGAACTATCTTAAATATAAAAGTTCCAGCAAGAATGAAAGTGAGGTGTTCTTTGGAAAGAGCGATGACAGTACAAATGAACAGGCAGCTCAAGCTATTGAATATAGCTGCCACTTAACAAATGGAAAAGGATTCCTGGTCAGTGTTAATGGTTGAATCTGTGGCTATTTCTAGGGGAAGGAAGGCACACGAGGAAATCAAGGGCCTGCCGGATTGTTAGGACCACCTGTAAGTAATCCAGCTCTTCACATTCTTTTCTTTTCAGTCCAGGGTTGCTTGGGATAATGGACAGCACTGTTCAATTCTCAACGCACAGACCTCCCATCTGCCTCTTCCTCGACTGTTTCAAAAATGCTTACTCTCTGCCCAATTTCTTGCCCTTCTCCTCTGAAAATTATTTCCCCCTTCTTTTGCTGCTCTTCCAAATGTGTAGAGCCTTCCTTTGTTTCACTGTCCTCTTCCTCTGTTTCCTTCTGTTCCACCTGTGTACTTTATCTTTGTTGACTTTGCTGCTGATCCTTCTTGCATGTTGCATCCCCCCATTTCTTCTTTTTCCCTATCCTTCGCAATCACATCTCTCCTCCCCCACACTTTCCATTTCTCGACCTGCCATTTTAACTCTTCTTGTGAGCTCTGCTGATTTCATTGTTCTTTGAGCTACCTCTCGCACTCATGCACGGATGATGTTCTTTTGTAAAGCTTTGACAGTGAGGGGCTGATGCTTTTGTTGGCTCCTCAATGTGGTACGAGTTAATTTCATTTATGCATGTGTTGGACCTGGAAAAAAGGTCCCCAAGGAAAAAGTACAGGTGAAGATCACTCTACCCTGCAACTAAGTAGGAGTCAACTATCATTTTTTTCACAGGGTCTTGCAGGAAATGATGGAAAAGATGGGAAGCCAGGGCCTGCAGGGGAGCCGGTAAGGAACTGAAACATTCTTCTTCATATATCCAGTGTTTAAAATGACAAATGCTATATTCTCCTGGAAAACAAAAGTACTTGGGTGTGTGCTTGATTAAAGTTAGTGCCTAACATGGCCAAAATTCTTCCAAAAGTTTTAATTGGAAGAAAAGTACATTGATGTTTGCTTCACAATTTGGCTCCATCTGAATTCAATAAGGAATCATTTAAAGGATTATTTTTGCACAGGCAAAATTATTCAACAGTCTTTACTTTTGCATTTAAGGGCAGGCCAGGTAACCCTGGGCCTCCTGGCAGGAATGGACTCCGAGGAATCCCTGTAAGTATTGCATCTCAAATTAACATATTTATAATTAACATAATCAACAAATACAAAATACTGCGGATACTGCTATAGCTTCCTCAGAGTGGCAATCAACGGCTGATTACCACTCCGTACCCACTTACCTGCACTTAAGTTCTTAAGTGCCTGTCTCACCCGACCATTCTGACTCAGACCGGGTGAGATTCAGGCAGCGCAGCAAGTCCCGGCTCCAATGGCAAAGTGTAAAAGAAGTGGAGTGAAGGAGGACGTTCATTCCCCCTTTTTTACTGCAGTAGCTGCCATAAAGCAGGTGAGTTTAAATGTGCCATCAAAAATAAAAGGTCAGCAAGAAAGTAAGTGTCTACGTGAAGTAAATCGAGGTGTGTGTGTGGGGGGGAGCTGGAATGGGGGTGGAGGTTCAGATATTGGGGGGGAGATGGTGTATGACACCGGTGGTAGGGAGTCAGACATGGGGGAAGGATGAGAGGGAAGAATTGTATAACATTGAGGTGGTCATTAAGATCAGGGGGATGGTCGGGTCGGTGGGGGACTGGGTCCAGTCAGGTCAGGGGGGGGTCAGGCCAAGGGGGGGGGGGATTGTGGGGAATCCCATGCAGGTGGGGAAAATCATGGGGCGGGGTGCTTATTTTAGGTCGGGTGCACGTGTCCAGTGGGGCTCATTTTGGGTCTTTTAAAATAGTTACACTTGTGTTAGAAGTGCTTATACATTTTCTTAGTCATTCAAGAAACTATGAGTGCAAATCTGGCCGAACCATCCAAAGTTAGCGCAGCGCACGTCTGAACAATTTCCAGGTAAAGCCTTGCCTGGGAACTTCCGAGAGGAATTCCCCAGCACATCTTAGGGTACCCCCAAACCCAACGCTGGAGAGCCAGGAACGTATGGGCCAGAAAGTTCTGGAAATTCTCAGCAGGTGTTTTGTGGAGCATCTGTTACAAAATAACATTTTCCAGTTTGATTTGACTGGTTTTCAGGCAGGTATGAGTAAGCACATTTAAATTGTATAATAATGTTGGATTGATAAGAATCATCATATCTTCAGTCAGTATCACCATAGCCAGGCAGTGCTGGGCACAAGGAATGCTAGTATGTTCTTGAAATGCTCTTTTGCTGAGGCAGTACATTTGAAAAGGCCACATTAAAGCACTAAAGTGACCACAAACCTACAAATATTTAATTTTGACTCAATTTAGTGCTGCCTCTACTGTTACAGATGTTGAAACCACAGCAGCTATTACCCTAGTCCAGAATGTGAAGTGGAAAGCTCGCTCTTGCTGGAAGCCTGATAGTCTGTGGCAATAGTAATGACTAGTGACTAAAGGGGGCTCCTGGCTGGTGTCCAAAGTAACAATTGGAGGACCTACAAACTTGAAGAAAGAAAAAGGCAACTTTAGGGTCTTCTTCATCTATCTGAGATTCTCCAATCTGTGCATGGACCTGCACCAGGCTCATTTGGTACCAGTTAGTTTGTGCACCTAACTGGTGAACTTCAAGGAAGATTAGGCTAGGAATGCCCCTCCTTACCTCATTTAGATGCCAATGCTCTACATATGTTTGTTTTAGACTGAGGTACTCGTCCAATTTAGGGAAAGATGCTGGAAATCCCTAAATAAGGCAAAGGAGTAGAGATGGCAACATAGAAAATAGGAGCAGGAGGCCATTCGGCCCTTCAAGCCTGTTCCACCATTCATTATGATCATGGCTGATCATGCAACTCAATAGTCTAATCCCGCTTTCCCTCCATATCCTTTGATCCCATTCACCCTAAGTGCTATATCTAACTGCTTCTTGAAAGCATACAATGTTTTGGCCTCAACTACCTCTTCAAGTAACAAATTCCACAGGTCAACATTCTCTGGGTGAAGACATTTCTTCTCATCTCTCTCCTCTCCATATCCTCAGACTGTGACCCCTGGTTCTAGACATCCCCCACCATTGTGAACATCATTCTTACTTCTGTCTAGTCCTGTTAGAATTTTATATGTTTCTCTGAGATCCCCCCTCATTTTGCTGAACTCCGGCAAATACAGTACTAACCAACTCAATTTCGCCTCAAACATCAGTCCCGCCATCCCAGGAATCAGTCTGGTAAACCTTCTTTGCACTCCCTATATGGTAAGAACATCCTTGCTCCGATAAGGAGACCAAAACTGCACACAATATTCCAGGTGTGGCCTCATCAAGGTCCTGTATAATGGCAGCAAGACATCCCTGCTCCTGTACTCAAACCCTCTCCCAATGAAGGCGAGCCTACCATTTGCCGTCTTTGCTGCCTGCTGTACCTGCATGCTTACCTTCAGTTACTGATGTATGAAGACACTCATCTTCCATTGCCATTCCCATCTCCTAATTTATGGCCAATCAGATAAGAATCTGATTTCCCATTTTTTCTACCAAAGTGGATAACCTCGCATTTCTCCAAATTATACTGCATCTGCCATTCATTTGCCCATCCACTCAACTTGTCAAAATCACACTGAAGGATCTCTGCATCCTCCTCACAGCTCATCCTACCACCCAACTTTGTCATCGGCGTAATCATAGATCATAGAATTTACAGTGCAGAAGGAGGCCATTCAGCCCATCGAGTCTACACCGGCTCTTGGAAAGAGCACCCTACCCAAGGTCAACACCTCCACCCTATCCCCATAACCCAGTAACCCCACCCAACACTAAGGGCAATTTTGGACACTAAGGGCAATTTAGCATGGCCAATCCACCTAACCTGCACATCTTTGGATTGTGGGAGGAAACCAGAGCACCTGGAGGAAACCCACGCAGACACGGGGAGGACGTGCAGACTGCACACACACAGTGACCCAAGCCGGAATCGAACCTGGGACCCTGGAGCTGTGAAGCAATTGTGCTATCTACAATGCTACCGTGCTGCCCCTTTTGGCAATATTACATTTTGTTCCCTCATTTAATCATTAATATATATTGTGAATAACTGGGGTCCCAGCACCGATTCCTGAGTACCCTCCTTTTTGTTTCCCGCCTGCCAACCAGTTTTCTATTCATCTTCGTACAATACCCCAATCCCATGAGCTTTAATTTTACGTGAAAATCTCTTATGTAAGACTTTGTCCAATACCTTGGGTCTTCATCCTTATTTGTTTCCTCTTTTTTAATTGTGGGAAGTATCCTTGGTTGATTAGCAGAGGAATATATAGGTCTATATCTCTGGACTGTGGTCATGGGGTACCACGGAAACAATAAGGTTGCTTATCAAATATCATTGAGACTCTGTCAGACTCTGGAAAACCCTTGTGGCCCTGGGCTGGGTTGTTTTCAATTCACACATCGTGTTACTGAAGGTCGCAATGATTTAACAGTAATAAAGCTACTGAGACATTAGTAAAAGCATCATTACTGGCATATTAACCTTAACTACAAAACTGAACCTCGAAATAACCATCTCATGTTGTAAACAATACTTTTCAAATCCTCCTAAAGGTGACATACTCTGATTCTTTGGCTTGGCTTCATGCAAGATGACTTGGTAGAATCTTTATTCAGAATACATATATTTAAATGAGAGATTGGAACAAAACATATCTGATGAAAAAAATGTTGATTTGAATTATTGATTGCAAACTTACTTTACACAGGGTTTTAAAGGTCCAAAAGGTTCTTCTGGCTCAGTTGGCCTACAAGTAAGTAATGGAAGTATGGAACACAAGCAGAAGGTTGGAATGCAAAGACGTGTCACAAAATGGGTGGGATTCTCTGATCCCCCAGCCATGTGTTCCTTGGCAGCATGGCGTCCATTAGCGGCAGGATATCTATTCCTGCCGCTTGTCAAAGGGATTTCCCATTGAAGACACCCCATGCCGTAGGCAAACCCACAGGATGGTGTGCGCTGCCGGCAGAAACAGGGAATCCTAATGGCCAGAGAATTCCGGCCAGGGATTTAAGAAAGCTATTCTTGTGTCACTATAAACATTGTGCCAATGTGCAACCACTGGGTCTCAATGTCCCTAGACAATGGAGTGGGAAAATCACCCAGTGTTTCTGGTCCTATTCCTACCGGAAAAGAAAGTGGATATTCCCTCACTAGACCGTAAGCAGATGCTTGACTTTGTCTTGTATAATTAGCTATTAGAAGAGTTACAAACCCAAAGATAGATGGGGATATATTTAAACGGTTTAGCAAATAGTTGGTTTGTAGATAATGTTGAGTGTGAGACAGTTATTTCATTGTCAGCCAGTTACCCGTAGCGTATCACAAATTTCAGTGGTGGGGTCACTGGGAATGAAATTGTTTTCTGCCAACAACGGAATACACTGTCATTTGTTCACTGTGTTCGATCTTCTTTCCACTGAAGTTCACAGAACGATAGTTCAGACTGTTTTTTGATGATCCATTTCCTCATCTCGTTATTGTTTTGGTTTGAAATGAAAAATCTTGGCATTCTTTTGCAAGTCAAAGGAAAATAGAAACTGTGTAACAGGCTGCCGACTCCTCTTGAGCCCGTTTCGCGCTGCTGGCATTGAACAATTTCATCTCTCTAACGTTTTGACTTGAATGATAATTCAAAGTTGGAAATTCTGTCCAAATTTGCAGACATAACAAAATTTGCAGCAGTGTCCAATGATGTATTCCAATGCACAGAAATTCAAAGGAATCTATACATCAGTTTGATTAGAGGAGGGGAGAACACCAATTCAATTTGGGAAATGTAAGGATAAGAAATTTGGCAGAGGGAGGGTGATGTCCATCATGTACAAAATGGAAATTCATTGTACTAAGACTAAGCTTAGAGAACTATTAAGGAATATCATAAAAGTACTTAAAATTATGTATTCCTATAATTCCGGATCTGCTAGTTTGGCCTTGAATTAAGCCCAAGTTCCAGGACTTTGCTTGAGCAGATTTAAAGATCTTCTCTACTACCCTTGCACAGGTAGAGAGGCACTTGAAGAATTTTTTGGCAAAATATTTAGTCCACACAAGCAAAAGCTGGTCAGTTGACATTGACCAAAATATTGGCGGCTTAGATCTCGTATTTGCCTCATAGAATTTTAGAACCTTCAAGAAAAACAAAACCTTTGCCACGGGTAGTCGATTGGTAAGCCTAGACCAGTTCTGAGTCAAAATAATAGATAGGCATCCTACTGATCTGTGTGAAAAAATAAATAAGCATGAACATTAATTTGTGTTCTTCAATTACAGGGAGAACCAGGAATGGTTGGGCCACCAGGTCAGCCAGGTTCATATGGGAAAGACGTAAGTTTCCAACATGAGTTTTTTTTATTTATTCAAGGGTTGTGGGCTTTGTTGGCGAGGCCACTGTTTATTGCCCATCCCAAATTGTCCTTTAGAAGGTGGTGATGAGCTGCCTTCTTAAAACACTGCTGTTCATGTAGTGTAGGTACACCAACAGTGCTGTTGGGGACAGAGTTCCAGCTTTTTGACTCTGTGACAGTGAATGAACAGAGATATATTTCCAAACCAGGATGGAGAGTGGCTTGGAGGGCAACTTCCAGATGGTGGTGTTCCCATGTATCTGCTGGCCTTGCCCTTCTAGATAGTGGTGGTCGTGAGTTTGGAAGGTGCTGTCTGAGGTGCCTTTGGAGAGTTGCTGCAGAGCATCTTGTAGATGGAACACATGGCTGCTACTCTGCCATCGGTGGTGGAGGATGTGAATGTTTGTGGATGGGGTGCCAATCAAACGGGCTGATTTGTCCTGGATGTTGTTAAGCTTTGTGTTGTTGGAGCTGCACTCACCCAGCTAAGTGGAGAATATATTATCATACTCCTGACTTCTGCCTTCTAGATTGTAGGCAGGTTTTGGGGAGTCAGGAAGTGAGTTTCTCACCACAGGATCCCTAGCCTCTGACTGTTCTTGTAGCCACAGCATTTTATTTTTACTCATTTACGTGATCAGGGCACCGCTGGTTAGGCCAGCATTCATTGCCCTTCAGAAGGTGGTAGTGGTTTGCCTTCTTGAACTGTTGCAGTCCCTGAAGTGTAGGTACACCCACAGTGCAGTTAGGGAGGGAATTCCAGGATTTTGCCACAGCGACTGTGAAGGAACTACGATATATTTCCAAGTCAGGGTGGTGAGTGGCTGGAGGTTCCCAGGTATCTGTGGCACTTGTCCTTCAAGATGATAAGGATCATGGGTTTGGAAGGTGCTGTGCAAGGAACCTTGGTGTGTTACTGCAGTGTATCCTGTAGATGGTACATATAGCTGCCACTGTTCGTCGGTGATGAATGTTTGACTGTTTGTGGAAAAGGGATGCAATCAAGGGGGCTGCTTTATCCTGAGTGTTGTTGGAGCTGCACACATCCAGGCAAGTGGAGAGTATTCCATTTCACTCCCGACTTGTGCCTTGTAGATGCGGGACAGGCTTTGGGGGGGTCAGGAGGTGAGTTACTCGTCGTAGGATTCCGAGCCTTTGACGTGCCCTGGTAGCCACAGAATTAATAATATGGCTCGTCCAGTTCAGTTTCTGATAATGGTAACCCCTCCAGGATGTTGATTTGGCTGGTCCAGTTTAGTTTCTGGTCAGCGATATCCTCCAGGATATAGGTAGTGGGGGATTCAGCCTTGGTAATGTCATTGAGTGTCAAGGGTCGATGGTTAAATTCTCTTTTGTCGGAGATGGTTATTTCTTGTCACGCGTATAGTATGAATGTTACATGCCACTTGTCAATCCAAGCCTAGATATTGCAGGGACATTATTATGTCGTTCGTAAGATGACCAGGAACTCAGAGTTGTGCAACACCTCATCCTTGCTCTCAACGCGAAACAAGGCTGATCCCATAATCTGTATGTGCATAAGTTTTATAAGGACATATCCAGCAGTCTGGATTGTGAGTGGGGCAGTTTGTGGGAGAATATTTCATCTGAAGGGCAGTAACCCAACAGCTATCTAAACAATTCTGAAAAGTGGGAGTGTATGCTTGAGGCACAAGTCCAGTTTCTGGTGCAGAGACAGGAGCTTATGAGCCAAGCACGGTATAGATCTGGAACTGGTGAGCAGTGTGCTGTTCCAGTTGATGGAGGCTGTAAGGCACCAGGCAGCATCAATGAAATCTAAACCATCAAGTGGACCTTCAAAACCTAGTTACTGGGCCACTTGGGATCCAAAATGCAAATGTAGTAACAAGCTCATATTTATTCTACTGCTGTACCTGCTTGCTTATATCTGTTTTATTATGGATCACTGTTTACCTTTTTAGGGTGAACAAGGACCTCCAGGACCTCAGGGTCCACCCGGTTTCAGAGGCGATCAGGTAAAATACATGCATGTGACGGCCAGTTCAGATCACTGAGGAAGCCACTGCCTTCTGTCTACATCCTTTGAACCTCCTTACGGCTGGTTGTGATTGAAATTAACCAACACACTGGATGTGAAAGTGCTGATTCAAAATCTTTTAAATATGCCTCAGTCCCTTGCATTCTGTGCTGTCTTTCCTTAGGTCTTTGCAACAAAGCTTCCATGGAGTCATAGAGGTTTACAGCACAAAAAGAGGTCCTTTGGCCCATTGTGTGAGCACTGGCAGCTAAGCACCTATCTATTCTAATTCCATTTTCTTGCACTTGGTTGATAGCCTTGTAATCTCTATGATGTTTCAAGCGCTCATCTAAATGCTTTGTAAATGTTGTAAATCTCCTTGCACATCTACATACGTAGTTTCCTCACTATATTACACCCAAAACATACGGAGATTGTGCTGAACAAAATCTGTCTTTGTCCTCCAGTGCTACTTCTGATGCTTAGCTGCTTCAACTGGATTAACCTTTCTCCCACTTCACTGGCTGGCATGTTGCATGAGAGATACAGTTCGCAGTCCAGTCCAGCTGGCTGAAAACAGCAAACTCTTAATTAAACCAGCATGTGTTCCCCCAATAGCTTTTCACAATCCATCATTCTTCTCAGTAATTTCTGGGCTCTTACAAGCCGAACAGAAACTCCACATGTGCAGTTTTCTTAATCACTGGCCTGGTTTCCCTCTTGGGGTATTGTGGCATAACTCCAGTGAGTGTCGGTGACATATTTGGCCTTGGGAGGGTAAATCTTGACTTAGTTGGACATTGGCTGTGCAATAGTGTAAAATGACGATAGTAAATCAGAAGCCCACTTACATATCTTCTCATCCTTATTTCTATTGAGGTCAACCAAAATAAGAGATGTGAAATGGGCTGTTGATGTGCAGTCACACATGCTTCACTTTTTCAGAATATCAAAATCTACCTGATTTTTTTCTAATTATGGTGGGGGGTGGGGGAGGGGGGATTGTAGAGTCAGGATAATGTAAAAAAAAAACAAAGGGAGAATTAGAATAAACATTTTTGACGCAATGGGCTGAATTTTACAGGCCACCCAGAGGCAGGAAAGAAATTAGATGGAGCCATAAAATAGGTGGTATGACCTCCACCAGCTTGGCTGTCCCACCACAATTTTACGAGCGGCTGCCAAGGACATTGGGTAGGCGACCTTATGTCCCAACTGAGGTCCTTGAATGGGCAATTAATGCTCATTCAAAGACCTCGTCCCACCACCCCTCAGTTTTTATTTGGCCTGCACCCAACGTGTAGACCAGTAGATTTGTCCCTAAGGGCTGATTAATAGTAAAAGGAAGGGGGTGCCTTTTATCAAGTTCCCTAGTGTCAATCAGAGACTACCCCTCTCCCTAAAGCTGTCCAATATGCTCCCCTCACTGGGGTCTGGCGGAGATCCCCAGTGGTCCAGGTTCATCGCTAATCACGTGCTCATTGGCCTAGCTGTAGTTTCAACATTGGCTAAGTCACCTATGGCACTGCCAATGCCGCAGAGCTGCCAGCTTGGAATTGGGTCAGCAGCTCTAAGAGATGGAACGACCTCTGGAGGAGGGGCAGAGGTCTCGCTTCATAATAATTAAAAGTCCAGTGACTGAGTTGGCCCACCATCTACATTTGCAGGAAGCCTAACGGGCTAATAGCGCGTGGTACATTTTTCCGGGATTAGCTATTGGACAGATGATAATTTTAAAAGGACGGGAGAAAAGAGCTAACACCAACCTGGATGTCATGGACCAAATCGCTTTCTTCAGTGGGTGTCAAACAAAATGACACCGTGTAATCTGCTTGGTTTGATAGAGAACGTCACGATCATGAAGGTTTACAGGAGAACAAGTGAAACTTTTTTTCACAAGCTAATGTGATGACGATAAGACTAACTTCAGATGATCGGAAATAATTAATGGAAATTAGAAGAAATGTGTTTCAGAGGCTGGATAAAATATATAATTCAACTATTGTCGAAAGAGAGTTTAAGGATGTTAGTTGCTTGAAATTAAAAGGAATGTTTCAGGCCACAGGAACCAAGGAGAGATTGGGGCAGGACTAGATGACCTTCGGGACATAAAAAAACACTGTCAAGGACTGTCTGTCATTGTATAAGACACTGCCCTCATTACCTATGTCATTGTGTTTATAGGGTAAAAGCGGTCCGCCTGGACCCGAAGGAAAGTCTGGTATCCCAGGTCTCCAGGTAAAACTTATAGTTAATTTTCATTATATTTTGTTACACTGGTACAGGATTTGCCTTACAACAGCTGTGCCTAAACAGAAAATTTGACTGACCACGATCTATGGACGCTGAAGCCACTTATTTTGAGGGGAAGAAATAGTTATTCCAGCACCTGCTCCTGTCAATAGGCACCTTACTTTTAAGATATACTGGTTGGATTCAAACAGTGCAGACTTGCCCCGCGCAGGGTGACCCGCTGGCACAGTGGTTAGCACTGCTGCCTCAAAGTGCCAGGAACCTGAGTTGAATTTCGGACTTGGGTGACTGTCTGTGTATAGATTGTGTGTTCTCCCTGTGTCTGGGTGGGTTTCCTCCGGGTGCTCCGGTTTCCTCCCACAGTCCAAAGATGTGCAGGTTCGGTGGATTGGCCATGCTAAATTGTCCTTAATGTCCAGGTTGTGCAGGTTAGGTTAGGTGGCGTTACGGAATTGCAGGCATAGGGTGAGAACCTGGTTAGAGCACTCTTTAAGAGGGTTTCTGCAGATTCAATGGACCAAATGGCCCCCTTCTGCACTGTAGGAATTCTATGATTCTATGAATTAGTTTATTATGTTATTGAGACATTAAACTGTAGCCTGGTTGGCTAAATCGCTGGCTTTTAAAGCAGACCAAGCAGGCCAGCAGCACGGTTCGATTCCCGTACCAGCCTCCCCGGACAGGCGCCGGAATGTGGCGACTAGGGGCTTTTCACAGTAACTTCATTGAAGCCTACTCGTGACAATAAGCAATTTTCATTTCATTTCATTTCATTGTTCAGCTGGATATAAAAGTATACGAGGCATTACTTAAAGTGCAGATGGATATTCTGCTGGTGCCCTGGCCGACATTAGTCCCCTAATCAAAGCCATCGTAACAGGTTATTGACCTCAGTTGTAGTTTATCTCTGCTTGTGGTTGTATTACATAATCAAGATATCTGTCTTACAATTTGTGGGATCAGCTGTTCAGTTTCAACTCTCTCAGCTAACTCACTACAGCACTCTATCAATAGCTTCTATCTTCCTCAGCTATTAGACATTCTCTGGATATCACACATTATTTGTTGTTTCTCTCGACTATCTCGCTAATATAAGTGAATTGCATCACATTTTTTTGGGATACAGTGTTTTCCTTATCGTTTAGAGGTCCTCTCTCACAACTATTGCATTCTTCGGGCATCATTTAAGATGGAGATGAGGAGAATTTTATTTTCTCTCAAGAGGGTCAAGGTTTTGTGGAATTCTCTTCCCCAGAGACCAGTGGAGTCAGGGTCATTCAATGTTTTTAAGACTAAGTTAGGTAGATTCTTAATTGAGAAACAGGGAGTAGTCATAGGGTATAATAATAATCTGTATTATTGTCACAAGTAGGCTTACATTGACACTGCAATCAAGTTACTGTGGAAAGCCCCTATCCACAACATTCTGGCGTCTGTTCAGGTACACAGAGGGCTAATTCAGAATGTCCAAATTACCTAACAGCACATCTTTTGGGACTTGTGGGAGGAAACCGGAGCACCCGGAGGGAACGTGCAGACTCCGTACTGTGACCCAAGCCAAGAATCGAACCTGGCACCCTGGCGCTGTGAAGCAACAGTGCTTACCACTGTGCTACTGTGCCGGGGGTAGGAAAGTGGGGTTGAGACCACAATCAGATAAGCCGTGATTGAATTGAAAGGCAGAGAAGGCTTGATCGGCCAAATGACCTACTCCTAATTTGTGTTGTTATATCCCACATTCAGGGTCATTTCTCATAGATGTCAGTTCAATTCCTGTTCAAAACTCTACTGAGTTAGCATTGTCCATGTTGTCACATGTCAAAGTATTGTGGGGTCGCCAAGGGTTGGGAATTATGACAAGTGGGGTGGAGCTTTCGGTTCAATAACTTACAGTTGTCCAGATACAACAAAGAATATTAGGGGCAGCAGGGTAGCATGGTGGTTAGCATAAATGCTTCACAGCTCCAGGGTCCCAGGTTCGATTCCCGGCTGGGTCACTGTCTGTGTGGAGTCTGCACGTCCTCCCCCTGTTTGCGTGGGTTTCCTCCGGGTGCTCCGGTTTCCTCCCACAGTCCAAAGATGTGCAGGTTAGGTGGATTGGCCATGCTAAATTGCCCGTAGTGTCCTAATAAAAGTAAGGTTAAGGGGGGGTTGTTGGGTTACGGGTATAGGGTGGATACGTGGGTTTGAGTAGGGTGATCATGGCTCGGCACAACATTGAGGGCCGAAGGGCCTGTTCTGTGCTGTACTGTTCTATGTTCTATGTTCTATAAAGTCAAGGTGAATGTTTATTTGTAGATATTCAGACGCCCACTTAAACAGAAAAAGGAAATGAACACCTGGCTCTTCCTTGAGCCTAACTTCACAAACAGTTCTGCACAAGGCAAATCGTTCACTTTCCACGTCAGGCTCCTCACTCACAAAGTGGACTTCTCTTCCAGCAGGACTCAGTACTCTGTTTACGTAGTCTGACCAGGAGGCACAATTTACCCTCATTGCATGAATTCCTAATTTGTCTGTCATGTCACTTCTTGTGGCCACCTTTGTGGGGAAAGCTCTTGTCCAGGAACTGGAGGAAAATACTGTCTTTCCAGCACACAGCCTGGTGACACCACACCATAGTCTCATCATGCTGCACAAGTGGAGGACATAATACAATATAACTGCAGTTTTATAGTAGTTCCTCCACTGACACTCAATAGAGTGTGGAGACTTGGTATGTTTCTTGTAGTGATGCGGTTCAAAAAGAGTCTTGTGCTACATTGTTCAATACTGTATATGCTTCTGTATCAGGAGGCTGCGTATTAAGCCAAGTATCCCTTGTTTGTATTATTTTGAGCAGTACTATTGTTAGTCCACCACATTTAAAATTCTTGTGATTGTTTGCTTGACAACTTAGTGAAAACTCAGAGATACGGCAGGAATGATCTGTAAATCTGGGCAATTAGTTAGCCTGTTCTAATTGCTCGAACTGCCATTGGACGATAAAGAGGAAGATGTGGAGTTACCACATCTTTTGAAAAATGTGCATCTGTGTCAATATTAGGCGGGAAGAGGGTCACCTTCAATGTTGATATCTTTCAAATGCATATCTTGTCAACACTCACAGAAATTTTGTGAGGTGAACAGAAGACCTTACCATCTGTGGAAAAGAGGAAAAAAAATTGGGACGTGACTAAAAGCAAATATTTCTGCATCCTTGAAGTGGTGAGGCCAAGATTTGTCAATGTCAGTGTCCTGTCATCATTCGAGTTTCAAAGAACATTACTAATTTTTGGTTGGGAACATTTCTTCAAAAAGGATTACATCCCACTAAAAATATCATCATTCTTCGACAGACTATGAGTTGATTTATGCACTTTGTATTATTTTCTAGATTTGAGGGAATAGACTATTTTTCACCTGAGCTTGTTTGAATTTTAGGGATCAAAGGGTTCTAAAGGAACAAATGGAGAGCCAGGTTTTCCAGGACCCCAGGGTATACCAGGATCACAAGTAAGCATTTGTTTTTCTCACAACAGAGGAGTAATTTTTATTTTTAAATATAAGGAAAGACAAACTTTCTGTTTAAAAGCAACATAAAAGGATAGAAGAGACAACCCTCAGCCTGCAGCAGGCCAGCAGTGTTTTCTCAATTCTGATTTCTTGGCAGGGCTGTTTTCCAAATCATAAAACATTAGAAAAGTTACGGCACAGAAAGAGGCCATTCATTTTAATATCACTTTCCAGCACCTTACAGGTTGCAGCAGTTCAGGTACAGATCCAGATACCTCCTAAATGAGTTGAACGTTTCTGTCTCAACCATCAACTTGAGTAGTTGGCACTGTAATTCTTCTATCAATCACCTTAAATATATACTGCCTGGTAAATGGCTCCTTAGCTTGGGGTCCAGCCCAACCAATCTAGGCCCCTCATAATTTTGTCCCCCTCAAATCCTAGAATAAAGATTATGTGTCCATATTGTTGGTGGGTCATACAGGAACACTATTAATTAGTACCCTATGGATTAATATGCTCAGGGAACTCCATGGATCCCCTGTTGGCATCAGCACTTAGACTTCAGAATGGAGAATCCAGTCCCAGATCCAGCAAGCTGATAGAATCATTCAAATTACATTTCCAGATCCCTCAGTGCAAAATGAATATGTTCTAATTCCTTTTATATTAGTGCAATGCTTTTTGTTCAGATCAAAAAACTATTCGTTTTCAGATGTTGCTACTTGTCTATAACCTTCCATGAACTTGTCTCACTTTGCCTCTTCTTGCAAGCTAGTGTTTATCATCTTCCTTTCTTCATGAACAGGGACAGCCAGGAGAGACGGGGAACCCAGGAAAAACCGTAAGTAACTATATCTATCTTCACATTCTTCTAATAGTAACCATCTGGTTCGTAGCCATTGTTGCTCTTAATCTAAATAGAACCACAGGATACATCTCCTCGTTATGTTCGAAATGCAATAGTTTGAAGACTGCCTTTGCTCTTCTGTGCAGGGATCTCCAGGCAAATCAGGTGCTCAGGGGCCCAAAGGAGAGAGGGTAAGTGATGGAATGATGAAGACAATTTTAATATCACTGATACTGTCAAAACAAGCAGAAAGCTAAATAAACTGATCTCCGATCCATCAAACAAGATACAGGTCCAATGTAAAAGGGTCCAACTGAATGTGCAGTGTTATTCATTTCATCGTTAAGCTATGTCCATTGCTCCTGAGGGCAAATATCGTTTCCCTGGTGAAATCATCACACACCTCAGATCAAATCTGGAATTTGTTTGGTAATGTGGCTTGTACTGCGATGGTTAATATATTTGTTCACGAAGCCATCAAGACGACATCAAATTCAGTTTTAAAAGGACATAAGTATGCAGTGTATTAGTGTCCCATAACTTCCTGGTTCACCAGCATCACATTTTGGGGGTACCCAAATGGTGTGCTGGGGAATCCCTCCAGGAGATTATCACAATAATTACCCAACAATTGCCCAGAAGCGCTAACTTCTTCTGCACAATTGCATGGGATGGGAACCATCAGACAGAAGCAATTTAAATGACTAACCTTGGATGTTTCGACCATTTTTACCCTGATAGTTACTCTTCAAGCATTAGACAGAAAAAATATCACTTCTAACTCCAGAGTAACATTTTAAAAACTCAGCTTAGCCTCACAAGGGAACACCCGGCACAGGTATGATGACCCAGAGCACCCAGAACACCAACCTCACCTCCGATCCAACACCCCACCTCCAGACCACTCCCTCACCACCTCTCCGGTTCGACTTGACCCCCCCCCCCCCTGCTTCAGTGCAATCCAATGCCCCCATTCAGTCAGACCACACCAAACCAACTCCCTCCACCCATCCCCAGGTCCGACTTAACCAACCCAGCCCCGCTCCCCCCCCCCCCCCCCCCACCCCCCAACAACTCCGGTCCGACTTGCCCCCACTCTCTCCAGTCTGACATTACTCACGTTCCTCTTTGGCCTGACCCTCCACCACCCAACCCTCCACCCCCACTTCTCCTGTCTGACTCGACCTACAAACCTATCCCCTATCTCACCTGTTGTCTGAACTATTTTCCTTCTAATTGTCCCTTTCAATACCTTCTTTATGGCAGCTAGTGCTGTAAAACGAGTGCATCTCCTACCTCTCTGCGCCGCAATTACTCCACACCGATGTAGTCAAGAACTAACTTCCTGAGTAAGGAAGGTTGGGCGAGCCACGGGCTTTGGAATTCCAGCCTGGGTAAGTCCATCGACAGTGGCAACCCGCCGGTGATTGCCAATCTGAGGAAGTTATGGCCTTTATTAGGAATGTGGGGTGGGTTTTAGTAAATACCAATTGCAGGTTGTTAAACATTATCCAAATGGAATACAGAAGAGAAAAACTGCAAGAATGAATTCAAGCTGTGAGCAGAACTCAGCAATTTTCCTCCACTGAAATGAATCAAATGGTTTTGTAAGGCGTGTGCAACCCTCCATACTAGAGTTTTCTGTGCTTCACCTTAACCGGGTGTTAACCTGGTTGATGGCCAGGATTCCATCTATGGTTAGCTTGGCATCCTAGCCAATATTCCTCCTTCAACCAACACCACTAGAAATAGATTAATGACCTTGCTTGTCATTTGTGGGATCTTGCTGTTCATGTGGATGGCATACATGACAACAGTGATAGTTCCTCAAAAATAATTTAATTGTTGTGATGGCATATCATTGGAACAAGGTACCATTATAAACACAAATTTGTTTGATCTTTGATTGAAATTCAGAGAATAATTGTGCCAAAAGAAAGGAAAATAAATAACACCATGAGAAATATTTTGAATAGACATAGAACTTTTGGAAGATTTATGTCCTTTTTGTCGTTAGCTGCAAAAATGTTCAGTTGCTGTGTTTCATAACGTGAATATTTCCTATAATCTATTTCTATTTCCAGCGAAATATAGAACATAGAACATAGAACAGTACAGCACAGAACAGGCCCTTCGGCCCTCGATGTTGTGCCGAGCAATGATCACCCTACTCAAGTCAACGAATCCACCCTATACCAGTAACCCAACACCCCCCCCCCCCCCATTAACCTTATTTTTTAGGACACTAAGGGCAATTTAGCATAGCCAATCCACCTAACCCGCACATCTTTGGACTGTGGGAGGAAACCGGAGCACCCGGAGGAAACCCACGCAGACACGGGGAGGACGTGCAGACTCCGCACAGACAGTAACCCTGCCGGGAATCGAACCTGGGACCCTGGAGCTGTGAAGCATTTATGCTAGCCACCATGCTACCGTGCTGCCCCTTTTTAGTAAAACCTAATAAATAGGTTTATTATTTTATTAGAAGAAGTGATCAGAGGAAATCTTCCAACCTTGTCCATGATTCCAGTGACCAAACCATTATGCCGTTACCGCATAGTCAATGATTTGATGGAGTAGAAAAAAGATAGGGTTAAATGAGAAAAAGTGCAACAACAAATTTTATTAAGTATTCTGTTTTTTAATTCTTTTATTTCCAAGGTTCAATTTGTTTTTCTTTTGGGCAGGGCGATCGAGGCATCAAAGGTGAAAAAGGAATCCCGGGAGAAAAAGGACAATCTGGTGATCCAGGGCTTCCCGGTATAAAAGGACACACTGGGATAATGGGTCCAGTGGGGCCTCCAGGAGAAAGAGGTTCAGTTGGATCACCAGGACAATTAGGTCCTCCTGGTATAGCTGGAGAAAGAGTAAGCACCTGAATACTGATATCACACCAAGTTACGAATTGTAAAGTTTAGGATTTTGAGATATAAAACCCTTCTAATTAAAAAAAAAAGTCTTAAGTTCCAAATTTTTTCAGTATCTAACATTAGGTTTCCTCAATTGTGCTTTACCTACAAGATATGGACGACTATTATTTGTGAATTAGACAAAATTTATTAAGTAAAATGCAAATACATGCAAATGCAAAAACTAGTAAAGACATCTTGGATAATCTATCCTCAAGGGCCCAGGATTCCTTGGTCCCTGGCAGCACAGCCAGTCTGATTTTTTTCTGCCTCAAAGCTAATGGTCAACCATGACTCAGAAGAAATGTGCCATTAAAGCAACGGTAAACTGTGCCATCAAGGAAACTAATTCTATAAAATCAGGAATAATATTTTGAAATCATAACCCTGACCAGAAAAATATAGTGGGAATCTGCATTTATATTTTCTATCCATTTAAAATTGCTAGCCTAGACACTTGCTATGTACTGTCTGGAGGTAATGTTCCCTTTCAGGAGCGGAGTTTGGTAAAATTACCCCTCATACATTGACACATGCGCACTTGGCGTTACTTTCCCTAGGGTGAACCACCATCCTCTGAGCAACTGAGAAGACTTATACGGGAAGAGCTGTCGAAGCAACTTGATGGTAAGTTGCACTTCACATTTCTATATTCTCTCTACTGCACTTCTGTAATAGCACAGTCTTGGGGCCAAAGTTTCAGCCTATCCTTTAGAAATGAGGTGAAAATATTTCTTTCTCTGATTACTTTAAGTGCAATGCATTTGGACAATTCCAAATGGGTAGAAAATAGTGACTCCCATCAAAGATGTGCAGGTTAGGTGGAGTTATGGGGATGGGACAGAGGAGTGGGCTTAGTTAGGGTGCTCTTTCAGAGAAAGGGTCAATGCAGATTTGATGGGCTGAATGGACTAATTCTACACTCGACAGATTCTCTGGATTCCAATTTAATCGAACCTAGTGGTAACCTCCAAGATATTGTGACTGGACTTTTTTTTACAATGAGTAAAATAAGGGCTTTGTAATATTTATTTTCAGTGCGGCTGTCCTACCTCATGTCTCAGTTTCAACCAACATCTGTGAAAGCACCACCTGGGAAGCCAGGGCCTCCTGGCCCACCAGGGATGGATGGTTTCCCTGGGAGGCCAGGTATCCCGGGAGAACCTGGACCATCTGGACAACATGGCTCCGAAGGACCTGGTGGGCCAATGGGTCCAAAAGGTATGAATTTTCTGATTATTTTAAAACTCTTCTTAAGTATATTAGGATAAAAATCATCTGGTGGTTTCAAATTTGAGACACAAGTTCTGATTCATTTATTCACTTATTTTAAAATTGGTCAGATGATGTGGTCAGTGACCCTTTCAATAGACAACCTAGTAATCCTAACATAATAATAATACATGTTAATTATTTCAAATATCAAGGCAGAACAGCGGTTACACCATAGAATGGCAAAATGTAAGACATCATAATCCACACGCACATTTTCAAATGATTCTGGTTGATTATGTTATCCTGTTATTTTAGCAGCTTGCTAGTAAAACCTTACTGTTTGTGTACTGGTTGTGATTTGTACTAGTTGCCATATTACTTCATATGTGATGAATTAAAGATTGCAACATTATTGAAGGTTGTTGCAGAACAATGGCATGAGCAAAACTTCATGTCAAATTCACCACCAGTCACTTATAGAGGATACTTCACTGTCACCAATTTAAATGATCAATTATGTCTCCTCAACAGGTTTAACATCAGAAAAAAAGTAGATAGAATGTTAATATTGATAATGTGCATGTAATTCCTGGAAATATCATGATCTGGCAAAAGTTCTCATCACACATACGCACGCATACCACACACACCCTTCTGAGTGTGCGATAATTTTCGCCCTAACCCTGGGACCAAATGTAATATTTTAGTTAACGTGTCTTTATATTAAGGAGGGCACCAAAAGTTGATTTAAACTAAAGTACACATATTCCTGGTCTGTTACAAGTGGTGCTCTTTTATATGCAGGTGACAGAGGCACTAAGGGTGGAAAAGGAGAAACTGGTGTTGGACAGAGGGGTGATCCTGGTTCACCAGGCCCTGCTGGTAAGATCCTTTATTTTATTCTATATCGTTAAACATTGCTATAAATTATAAAGTACATGTTTTTGAATCTTGGTTGAGATGTAAAGAATGATATATCAAAATAATAATTTCCTTGTTCTAGTTTTTCAGTTATTGTTTGTTGTAGAACTTGCATGAATCAAGAACGGGACTCTTTCTTCTCCTACCAATTTCCCAATGGTGTTCTGTAGTCAGACTACTTATGGATGCAAATGTCCCAAGAATATCTCCCTCACTCTGGGCGAAATTCTCCGCCCCCCACGACGGGTGGGAGAATAGCGGGAGGGCCATCCCAACATTTTTGCCGCCCTCCCGCTATTCTCCCCCCCCCCCGCCGAAGTCCCGACCCGAATCGCTGCCGCCGTTTTTTTACGGCCGGCAGCGATTCTCAGCTGTTAGATGGGCCGAAGTCCCAGCCCTTTAATCCGTTTTTACGAACGGCAAACACACCTGGTCTTGCCGTTCGTAAAAACGGCGCGACTAACTCGCTATTAATAACCATGGCACCGATTGGCACGGCTGTACCACGGCCGTGCCAAGGGTGCCATGGGCCCGCGATCGGTGGGCACCGATCGCGGGCAGGGGGCCCGATGCTCGCGCACTACTTGTCCTTCCGCCGCCCCGCAGTATCCATTCGCGGGGCGGCTGAGGGGCAACCCGGCCCGCGCATGCGCGGGTTTCGCGCAAAAACGCGATGACGTCACCCGCGCATGCGCGGGTTGGAGTCTTCCAAACTGCGCATGCGCGGCTGACATCATATGACGCGTCAGCCGGCGCTAACTCCGGCAAGCGGGCTTAACGATTTTCGTTAAGCCCGTCTTGCCGGAGCCTACGGCGTCGGGCTGCTAGCCCCGACCGGGGACCAGAATCGGTCCCCGGTCGGGAAGGGGCGCGCTGCCGTAAAACCCGCCCGGGTTTTACGCCAGCTTTACGATTTCTCCCGTTTTGGGAGAATCGCGCCCTCTGTTTTACATTTTCTGTTTCCAAGTCTTCAATGATGTTGACACATATCCACCAGTGTCAGAATGAAGATCAGTAGGGAATTGTGATATCATCCCTGAACTGATTGTACTCATAAAATCATACTTACACTGTAAGCCACTTACAAGGGGGAAACTCTATATGGTGCACTGCCAGTATACTTCCCGACATTGCAGCATTCAGCATCCGATTCAAAACCAGCAATAGTCATTTGTACTGCTACCATCAGATGGATTTACACAGAACTTTACTGGCCAAATTGCTCCTGGTCACTGGTAAAAAGGAATTGTAGAGGGATATCTAACTGGTATTAAACCTGATTACTGCATCGGAAGATTGGTTGATACTGTTAACATGGAAGAAAGGGGTAAAAGCCATCCGATTTCCCTCAAATGAAAGAACGTAAGTAAATTTTGATGTTGAGGTTAGGCTGTGTTAAAATAGTTAGGTGCCTTTTATCATAGAATTTTTATCATAGAAATTACAGTGCAGAAGGAGGCCCATCGAGTCTGCACTGGCTCTTGGAAAGAGCACCCTACCCACACCCACACCTCCACCCCATCCCCATAACCCAGTAACCCTACCCAACACTAAGGGCAGTTTTGCACACTTTGGGCAATTTAGCATGCCCAATGCACTTAACCTGCACATCTTTGGACTGTGGGAGGAAACCGCAGCACCCGGAGGAAACCCACGCAGACACGGGGAGAACGTGCAGGCTCCGCACAGACAGTGACCCAAGCCAGGAATTGAACCTGGGACCCTGGAGCTGTGAAGCAACAGTGCTAGCCGGTTTGCTACCGTGCTGCCCTGCGCTTTCCACAACTCATTATCTTCTGCTAAAGTTACAATGAACATGAAAATGAACCCACTTGGAAATTCACCCCAGAGACCAGTCTTGTCACTCTTCTCTATTCTGCCTCCAGGGATTGAATATTTCCTTTCCTTTTCAGAAATTGGCACAGTATTTACAGTGTGGTTTGAACAGCAGTTCCTTTGACTTGAATTCCATTGTGTTGGCTACATAATTAGTCACTCTTTTATATGTGCTGATTGCTGTTCCACATTGGTTGGACGTATTGGGCTGGACCTTTGTCAAAGAGATGGGTATCAGGAGTCAGGAAATTTCCAACATACAAATCCATCTCTGTTGAGGAGGCCCCCACCAACCTTATTTTCATGTTGAGGAGGCAGAACAGGGTGCAGTGTGGCCCACTGCCTTCGAATACAGGACCAAGGTGGCAATGGAGACAGACAGCAGGTTAGAACGTCCACCTCTTTATGCTCAGCCATGACCCATTTATGCCCCCCATATCTTCCTTACCTCCTCATATCTCCCATGCTTCTCATGCTATGGCTGGTCCCCCTCTATCTCCCATGCCCCCATATCTGCTCATTGCATTATTCTCATGCCCTTTTCACACTCCCACTGTACAAAGAACCATTGAACCAGCATTAAGTCTGGAAAGCCTTTGAAATGATTCTGAAAGATTTGAAAAGATGCTTTGAAAAAAACTGCTCAGCTTACAAACTGCACAACTCCCAATCAACCTCAGCCATTCTCAGTGGCAGGATTTACGGGTTGTTCACGTCGGTGGGGGAAATTCCGGTCCCACCCTGACGCATGGGTTTCCCAGCGACAAGGGGTACTATCAATGGGATTTCCCGTTGACAACAGCAGGACCGGTAGATCCGCCTTGCCTGCCGGAAAACAAACGACGGGCTGGTGGGAAAATCCCGCCCAGTTTATTTTATTTATCTCTATTTATTTAACCTTGATTTATCCGGGTAAGTCAATTGAGAACTAATTCTCATTTACAATAAAGACCTGGCCAAGAGGCTTATGCAGCAACAACAGAAATAATGCAGCAATCCAATTCATTTAAACAATAAAGTACAAATTAACGGTGAAAGAAAAGAACATGTCTCAGTCAACAGTCTTAACCCTTTGGTGAAAGGCATCTATGGTGATAAAATTAGTCAGCTACAGCTTTACTTGTACCTTGATCCAATCACCAGCAGCCGCAAACTGCAATGGATTATGACCAATGACGGAGCTCCCTCTGGAGTGACCATTTGATCACATCACATGACCTCAGGTTATGGAAAGAGACACTAAAATGTGACAAACTTTTCAAATAGGCAGGTGTTTTACCTAGAAAGGCTCAATAAACTAACAGAGGCTAGTGGAGTTGGCACCTTAGGAGTGATTTAATGGGCAACAAAGAGTCCCATTTTGGGTGCGTTTAGTGAAGTGCAGAGAATGACCCCACTATCTAAGAAGACTCTCGTTCTTGGCCCCAGCACTTACCTTCATTTCCTGTACTGATGAGATCATTCACAGGAAGAGATCCGGGTGCAATTTTAAAAAGCTGCCCCAATCTCCTGACCCACCCTCGGACTCCCACTGTGGCCTCCGGACCCCCCAACGCCCCAGTTAGAGGGTCAACGAGCCCCCTGCCCCACCCCACCTCAAGATCAGAGCACTCCTGGACCCAATACCTTACAGTGCCACCCTGCCACTGCCAACTTGGCACTGCTCCTGTCAGGGTGCCCTGTTGGCAATGTCAAGGTGCCAGGGTACCACCATGCCCAGAGCCCGACAACCCGCCGGCATCCAATGGCCTGGGAGATCCCTCCCCCAGGTGCCATTACACCTAGTTCACATTTGTCTTAGACATAGAACAGTACAGCACAGAACAGGCCCTTCGGCCCTCGATGTTGTGCCGAGCAATGTTCACCCTACTCAAGCCAACGTATCCACCCTATACCAGTAAACCCCCCCCCATTAACCTTATTTTTTAGGACACTAAGGGCAATTTAGCATGGCCAATCCACCTAACCCGCACATCTTTGGACTGTGGGAGGAAACCGGAGCACCCGGAGGAAACCCACGCACACACGGGGAGGACGTGCAGACTCCGCACAGCAAGTGCTAAATGGCACCATGGAGAAGCCTCCAAGGCACGGGTTTTCAGTGATGGCGAGATCCAGATCGTGACATCCCCAGATCTTGTTAGATCTCACAAGGCGCTTTGTAAATCTCACGAGAGGCTTCTCGCAAAATTTAACGGCTTCGCCGCATCCCGAGTTGGGTGCAACGAGGCCGTTCAATCAGCAATAAGGGTCAGTTAATCAGCGAGTACAGGTCACAGTGGTGGATATGAAAAGGAATAAGTCACAAATCTAATTGCAGAACAAAAGCAGATATCTAACTTGCCAAGAAAGGCTTTGAAGGGCATTCTATAAATGAGGTCACCGTAAACAACAGTGAGCAGCATATGAACAATGATGTGTCTGATAGAATAAGTAAAGCAGAACATATTGCAATACAGAAAACCAAGTCTAGATTTAAGCTGAGTTTATAAAATGTCAATGTGGAAATTAAAAGTCAAAGCGTGGTCCAACCAGATTACAAAATATTTGGAAGTGGAAACCTGCTCAAGTTCAGAGTTAAAAAGTGCTAAAATGTTGTGATGACAGATAGAGTAAGATTTTTTCCTATTAAACAGCATAAACTTGGTTTGAGTCAAGGTCAACTGAAGATGAAGACAAAAAATGCCTGTTGTACATTGGTAAAAATGAGTCGCAAATTGTTCGAAACAAAAGGAATGTAGAGACCTACAGAATATAAGATTGTGGTAGTTGCAGATAGATGAATAAAAGAGCTCTCTTGATTGAACAATATTGAGCGTGATTAAACTAAATCGGAACAAGTACCATAGCGAGCACGTTTAGCCGCGTGTTTCCTGGCGCTCGCAGCCCCGGGAAATATAAAGCTATGGAACGGCACTCAGGTTAGATCGGAGTCTCAGTAGAGAACGCATGGCTGAGGCCACACATAGCCCCATTTTCTGCACTGGGGAACGAGAGATCAAGCACCATTTAAAAATGGCATCCAGATTTTTGCAGCCCCTGACACAACCCCCGACCTCCCCCAAGTCTCAACTCGCTATGGGGGGGGGGGTCCCCAGACCCCCCAGCACCTGCACAGGGCACCCCCAGCCCGATCGCCATTGCACAAAAAATTCCTAACACATTCCTAACACTGGCAGTGACACCTCACCAGTGTTAGGAATTCACCCAGATGGCACTGCCAGGGTGCCCAGGTTACACCAGCAATGCCAAAGTACCACCCTGCCCTCAGGCACATGGGGGCTCCGATCCACTGGGAGGCCTCAACAAGAGCCATTCCATCTGGTCCCTGTTTGAGGAGACCGGTACTTAATGCTACTCGCCCAAGGTCTCCGAGGCAAAGGGGGTGGATCCCAACATCTCGAGTGCCTTGGAAACTGCATATTAGAATGAGGCTAGCTGTCTTGCTCTAATATGCAGATTTGCCACAAAGTGTTTCCGCCCTCAATGGGTGGGATTTACATCACATCTTGTGAGATCGCGTTAGATCTTGCGAGGCATTGCAGCCAGGTAGTTCCCGCAAGCAGGGTCTCCTACCTTCTATCGGCACGTTGCGCCACAGCACTCTGCGTTTTGGGTGCAACATGGTCATTCAATCGCGCCCATTGTTTACGTAAATAGACAAAAGAACAGGCCTAAAATAGAACCCTGTGGACACCCTTTTTAAATGTAAAACTAGAGATGCTTTTTCAATAAGTTTTTATCCATTTCAGGTGTCTTAACCTTGAGTGAATGAACATAAGAACATAAGAACTAGGAGCAGGAGTAGGCCATCTGGCCCCTCGAGACTGTTCCGCCATTCAATGAGATCATGGCTGATCTTTTGTGGACTCAGCTCCACTTTCCTTCCCGAACACCATAACCCTTAATCCCATTATTCTTCAAAAAGCTATCTATCTTTATCTTAAAAACATTTAATGAAGGTGCCTCAACTGCTTCACTGGGCAAGGAATTCCATAGATTCACAACCCTTTGGGTGAAGAGGTTCCTCCTAAATTCAGTCCTAAATCTACTTCCCCTTATTTTGAGGCTATGCCCCCTTATTCTGCTTTCACCCGCCAGTGGAAATAACCTGCCTGCATCTGTCCTATCTATTCCCTTCATGATTTTATATGTTTCTATAATCCCTCATCCTTCTAAATTCCAACGAGTACAGTCCCAGTCTACTCAACCTCTCCTTGTAATCCAACCCCTTCAGCTCTGGGATTAACCTAGTGAATCTCCTCTGCACACCCTCCAGTACCAGTACGTCCTTTCTCAGGTAAGGAGACCAAAACTGAACACAATACTCCAGGTGTGGCCTCACGAACATCTTATACAATTGCAGCATAACCTCCCTAGTCTTAAACTCCATCCCTCCAGCAGTGAAGGACAAAATTCCATTCGCCTTCTTAATCACCTGTAAACCAACTTTTTGCAACTCATGTACTCACACGCCCAGGTCTCTCTGCACAGCAGCATGTTTTAATATTTTATCATTCAAATAATAATCCCTTTTGCTGTTATTCCTACCAAAATGGACAACCTCACATTTGTCAACATTGTATTCCATCTGCCAGACCCGAGCCCATTCACTTAACCTATCCAAATCCCTCTGCAGACTTCCGGTATCCTCTGCACTTTTTGCTTTACCACTCATCTCAGTGTCGTCTGCAAACTTGGACACATTGCACTTTGTCCCCCAAGTCCAAATCATCTGTGTAAATTGTGAACAATTGTGAACCCAACACTGATCCCTGAGGGACACCACTAGCTACTGATTGCCAACCAGAGAAACACCCATTAATCCCCACTCTTTGCTTTCTATTAATTAACCAATCCTCTATCCATGCTACTTAATGCCATGCATCTTTATCTCATGCAGCAACCTTTTGTGTGGTACCTTGTCAAAGGTTTTCTGGAAATCCAAATATACCACATCCATTGGCTCCACATTATCTACCGCACTGGTAATGTCCTCAAAAAATTTCACTAAATTAGTTAGGCGCGACCTGCCTTTATGAACCCATGCTGCGTCTGCCCAATGTGACAATTTCCATCCAGATGCCTCGCTATTTCTTCCTTGATGATAGATTCCAGCATCTTCCCTACTACTGAAGTTAAGCTAACTGGCCTATAATTACCCAATTTCTGCCTACCTCCTTTTTAAACAGTGGTGTCACGTTTGCTAATTTCCAATCCGTCGAGACCACCCCAGAGTCCAGTGAACTTTGGTAAATTATCACTAGTGCATTCGCAATTTCCCTCGCCATCTCTTTTAGCACTCTGGGATGCATTCCATCAGGGCCAAGGGACCTGTCTACCTTTAGCCCCATGAGCTTGCCCATCACTACCTCCTTAGTGATAACAATCCTCTCAAGGTCCTCACCTGTCATAGCCTCATTTCTATCAGTCACTGGCATGTTATTTGTGTCTTCCACTGTGAAGACCGGCCCAAAAAACTGTTCAGTTCCTCAGCCATTGCCTCGTCTCCCATTATTAAAACATCCCTTCTCATTCTCTAAAGGACCAATACTTACCTTAGCCACTCTTTTTTGTTTTATATATTTGTAGAAACTTTTACTATCTGTTTTTATATTCTGAGCAAGTTTACTCTCAGAATCTATCTTTCTCTTCTTTATAGCTTTTTTAGTAGCTTTCTGTTGTCTCCAAAAGATTTCCCAGTCCTCTAGTCTCCCACTAATCTATGCCACTTTGTATGCTTTTTCTTTCAATTTGATACTCTCCCTTATTTCCTTAGATATCCACGGTCGATTTTCTCTCTTTCTACCGTCCTTCCTTTTTGTTGGTACAAACTTTTGCTGAGCACTGTAAAAAATCACTTGGAAGGTTCTCCACTGTTCCTCAACTGTTTCACCATAAAGTCTTTGTTCCCAGTCTACCTTAGCTAGCTCTTCTCTCATCCCATTGTAATCAAATTAAAAATAGTAATTCAAATCAACCCAAAATAGTTAGTTAAGTCAAATTTTAAAATGTTTTAATAGTCATTCAAATCAACTTATAAATGGTAATCTAAGTCAAATCAAATCTAGTATTTAAATCTGTAACTACAGATATTCAGTAAGAAGTCTTGCAACACCAGGTTAAAGTCCAACATGTTTGTTTCAAACACGAGCTTTCAGAGCACTGCTCCTTCCTCAGGTGAATGAAGAGATATGTTCCAGAAACATTTATATATAGACAAATTCAAAGATGCCAGACAATGCTTAGAATGCGACTTGATGTCAGTGTCTATATGCGCGATCTTCCTGGAGATCCTCTGCACTTTGAGCCGGCTGTTTGCGGTGTCGATGGTAGCCATGATGTACAGCTAATTCCATTGGCAGAACTTTACAATCCCAATGTGGTAGTCACCACTTGCTGTATTCTATGTATTACGGTAAGATACATATATTCGAGGTACATGGGTAAATCCCTGCCTGCTGGCTCCGCCCAGTAGGTGGCGTATAAATGTGTGTGCTCGCCATTGTTGCAGCCATTCTGGCAGCAGCTACAGGAGGCACAACATCTTTGCTCAATAAAGCCTCGATTATTCCACTACTCTCGTCTTTGTGGTAATTGACAGTGCATCAATTTATTGAGCAAAGATTTTTAAAACGATGGATCTTCGCATCAAGCCTGATCGCCTGCAGCTGAGTCCTCAAGCAGCCAACGCTACATCCACTTTTGACCACTGGCTAGCCTGCTTCGAAAGCTACCTCCGAACATCCGCTGCGGAACCCTCGAACGCACAGAAGCTACAAGTCCTTTATTCATGGGTGAGCACTGACATTTTCCTCTCATCCAGGATGCGCCCACTTACACCAAAGCAATGGAGCTCCTGAAGGGACACTACGTTCGACCAGTCAATCACCTTTACGCCAGGCACCTCCTGTCCACGAGACAGCAACTCCCCTGTGAGTCCATGGACGATTTCTGGCGTCATGGCCCTGCACATCCTGGGGAGGAACTGTCACTGCCAGGCAGTTTCGGCAGTCCAGCACACCAAACTTTTAATCTGAGATGCCTTTGTTACGGGCATGAGGTCTCCGTACGTCCGCCAGCGAACCCGTTAACAGTGGCCTCCCATAACGTCCAGTCGTAAGCCCCGACCGTATGGCATCCTCATGGGCATCGTGAGCCCCACCAGCTGCCAACTGCCAAGCCTGCGCCGCGCGGCAATCAGCCAACCCCGGGGTGCCCAAATGCTATTTTTGCGGGCAGAACAAACACCCCAGGCAGCCCTGCCCAGCGCAGAGCGCAACTTGCAACGGATGCGGAATGAAGGAACACTTTGTTTCTGTATGCCTGGCCCGGTCGGTCGCCGCTGTTTCTAGGCCCAGCGTTCCTACACCCCCCACGTGTGACCCAGGGGCCCCACCATTTTCCTCCTCACAAGCCACATGCGGCCTGTGGGCACCGCCATCTTCTTCTCTGCAGGCCACGTGCAGCCCGTGGGCGCCGCCATCTTCGGCGCCATTTTGGACGGCCATGCTCGTCTGGAAGCTCATCTGGCCGTTCATCACCTGCCGCTACCTCCACGACCGCTGACCAGCCCGGGGCCTCCCAGCATCTGCCGCAGCTCGCCTCGATCACCCTGGACCAGTCCTGGCCTCACGACCACAGTGACAACGGTGAAAATAAATGGGCACAAGACATCCTGCCTTCTTGACTCCGGGTGCACAGAGAGCTCCATCCACCCCACGATGGTAAGGCGCTGTTCCCTTGCGGTACACCCCATCACCTAGAAGACCTCCCTGGGCTCCGGATTCCATTCTGTGGAAATCCGGGGACACTGCATCGCGACCGTCACCGTCCAAGACGTAGAGTTTAGTAACTTCCAGCTCAATATCCTCCCCCACCTCTGTGCTGTCCTGCTAGTTGGCCTCAACTTCCAGTGCCACCACCAAAGCTTAACCTTAAAATTCGGCGGACCCCTACCCTCTCTCACCATATGCAGCCTCACGACCCTTAAGGTCGATCCACCCTTGTTTGCGAACCTCACCCCGGATTGCAAACCCATCGCCACCAGGAGCAGACGGTACAGTGCCCAGGACAGGACCTTCATTAGGTTGGAGGTCCAACGGCTTCTGCAGGAAGGGATCATTGAGGCCAGCAACAGGCCCTGTAGAGCCCAAGTGGTAGTAGTAAAGACTGGGGAGAAGCACAGGATGGTCATTGACTACAGTCAGACCATCAATCGGTACATGCAGCTGGACGTGTACCACCTCCCACGCATATCTGACATGGTCAATCAGATTGCACAGTATCGGGTCTTTTCTACAGTGGACCTGAAGTCCACCTACCACCAGCTCCCCATCCGCCCTGAGGACCGTCAATACGCTGCATTCGAAGCAGATGGCCGCCTCTATCACTTCCTTAGGGTTCCCTTCGGCGTCACTAATGGGGTCTCGGTCTTCCAACGTGACATAGACCGAATGGTTGACCAGTAAGGATGCGGGCCACCTTCCCGTACCTAGACAACGTCACCATCTGCGGCCACGATCAGCAGGACCACGACGCTAACCTCCTAAAAGTTCTCCAGACCGCGAAACTCTTTAACCTCACGTACAATAAAGAGAAATGCATGTTCCGCACCAACCGTTTAGTCATCCTTGGCTATGTCGTGGAAAATGGAGTTCTAGGGCCTGACCCCAACCGCATGCGCCAATTTCATGGAACTCCCACTCCCCTACTGCCCCAAGGCCCTGAAACGATGCCTGGGGTTTTTCTCCTACTATGTCCAGTGGATCCCTAATTATGCAGACAAGGCCCACCCACTCATTCAGTCCATAGTTGTTCCTCTGATGGCTGAGGCCCCCAGGCCTTCAACCGCATTAAGGCAGACATCGCCAAGGCCACGATGCACGCGGTCGACGAGTCCCTCTCCTTTCAGGTCGAGAACGATACATCGGACATAGCTCTGGCCGCCCTCAACCAGGCGGGCAGGCCCGTGGCCTTCTTTTGCTGCACCCTCCATGCCTCTGAAATTCGGCTCTCCTCTGTCGAAAAGGAGGCCCAAGCCATTGTGGAAGCTGTGTGGCATTGGAGGCATTACCTGGCCAGCAGGAGATTCACTCTCCTCACTGACCAAGGGTCGGTTGCCTTCAATGATAACAGCGGGGCCAGATCAAAAACGATAAGATCTTGAGGTGGAGGATCGAGCTCTCTCCACCTATAATTACGAGATTTTCTATCGCCCCGGGAAGCTCAACGAGCCCCCTGATGCCCTATCCCGTGGTACATGTGCCAGCGCACAAGTGGACTGACTCCGGGCCCTCCACTATGACCTCGGCCACCCGAAGGTCACCCGGTTCTTCCATTTTATCAAGGCCCGCAACCTGCCCTACTCCATTGAGAAGGCCAGGACTGTCACCAGAGACAGCCAGGTCTGCGCGAAGTGCAAGCCGCACTTCTACCGGCCAGATCGAGTGCACCTGGTGAAGGCCTCCCGCCCCTTTGAGCGCCTCAGCATGGACTTCAAAGGACCCCTCCCCTCCACCGACCGCAACACGTACTTTCTGAACGTGGTCAATGAGTACTACCGGTTACCTTTCGCTATCCCATGCCCCGATATGACTTCTGCCACGGTCATTAAAGACCTCCTCAGTATCTTCACTCTGTTCGGTTTCCCCACCTACGTCCACAGCGATCGGGGAATCCTTTGAGTGATGAGCTGCGTCAGTTCCTGCTCAGCAAGGGCATTGCCTCGAGCAGGACGACCAGCTACAACCCCCGGGGAAACTGACAGGTGGAGAGGGAGAACGGGACGGTCTGGAAGGCCGTCCTGCTGGCCCTGCGGTTTAAAAATCTCCCGGTCTCCCGCTGGCAGGAGGTCCTCCCCGACGCGCTCCACTCCATCCGATCGCTCCTCTGCACCGCGACTAACGAAACCCCCCATGAACGTCTCTTTGCCTTCCCCAGGAAGTCCACCTCTGGCGTCTCGCTCCCAACATGGCTGACAGTTCCTGGACCTATCCTCCTTCGCAAGCATGTGCAGACCCATGTCGGACCCTTTGGTCGAATGGGTCCACCTCCTACACGCGAACCCGCAGTACGCCTACATGGCACCCTACCGATGGCACCAAGACACAGTCTCCCTCCGGGACCTGGCACCCGCTGGATCCCCACCCACGACCTCCGTCCCGACATCCCCCCCCCCCCCCCCCCCCCCCCCCGGTTGCCTCATTCACCCCTGCGCCGCTCACCCTCACACCAGCGAACCTCACCGCATCCCCAGCCTCAGGAGGATCCGTCCTCCCACTGGTTCCACTCCGGGTTGATGAAGACGAGGACAACATGCTCCCAGAGTCACAGGTGATCAAGTCGGCGCCCACATCACCACCAGGACTGAGGCGATCGCAGAGGAGGATCAAGGCACCCGACAGACTGAACTTGTAAAATTTTTCCACCTCCCCCGCCGGTCTCTTTTTTTTAACAGGGGGTGAATGTGGTAGTCACCACTAGCTGTATTATATGTATTACGGTAAGACACATATACTAGAGGTACATGGGTAAATCCCTGCCTGCTGGCTCCGCCCAGTAGGCAGCGTATAAATATGTGTGCTCGCCGGTGCTGCAGCCATTCTGGTCGCAGCTACAGGAGGCACAACATCTTTGCTCAATAAAGCCTCGATTATTCCACTACTCTTGTCTTTGTGGTAATTGATAGTGCATCACCCTCACCAGCAGATTTGAAGATGGGGGCTTATAAAATGCTCTTTGAGCCCTGCCGACCACCTTCCCATCTGTCCCAGATGTGTCTCCCAATTACTGGCCACTTAAGTGCCTCATGCCATTCCTGCCACTATTATAGCTGTGATGGGGAGAGACCCAGGCCAAATGGGTGGCCTAAGGTTTTTATGTTGGTATTGGGTGAGGGAGGAGGGGCTACCTCCTTAGCGGTTGCCCTATGCCCAATGGGAAAACCTTCCCTTCTGAAGTCATGCCCTGCTTTAACCCACGCAGCACGTCTCCAGCCCCCAGCCTCTCAAAGGGACTCTCCCAACCCCTCAAACCCACTCGCTGGGACCACCAGTCAGACCCCTCCAATAACCCAGACATGCCTTCAGTCTGGCCTTCATTAGCTCCTCTTCCTCAAGACTGGCTGTCGTCCCAGCAATGGCCGCCACTCTGTGGAAACTGGGCTACCAACTGACATGAGCCATGGGTTGACAAGAAATCCAAACTTGGAGTAACTTGGAGTAAAGGGTTGAAGAACAAAATGTATTTTTCTCATTTGTAGTCTTTTGCTTATATTGTCATAACTTGTACCATCTATTTCTAGGTACCCCTGGTACACCTGGCTACGGGAAAGATGGAATTCCTGGTACCCCCGGGCCAGCAGGAGAGTCTGGCCTACCTGGTGGGATAGGCCCTCAGGGACCCCCTGGGCAGAATGGAGTGTGTGATCTGGCTCAGTGTGCTTACTACGCAAGCCTTGCCAGCCGGCCGTCCAACCAAAAAGGACCTTGAACCAAAATAAGGAAAGTCTGAAGAGTTGCAGGATTCAAGAGGCTGTTCGACAAACACACAACAGTAATATTACCATCAGCACCCTGTACAGCGATCACTCCCAGCACTCTTGCTGCCCGCCAGATGTGTTTCGACGTGAAGTTCCTGCCTTTTGTCCTAGGACAGTAGGAGAAATATACTGTATTCCAGCCATTAACACACACACATACACACACAGTCCCTTCCTACAAATCAATACCAGCTCCCAATTGTGACTTAAATGTGTGATTTTTAAAGCTCTCTAACTGTACATATTCTCAAAATCTGCAGCTCGTTCCCTGCATTGTTGTACCTCATCTTTAGTACAATCCACTGCGGCATATTTTAAATGTAATTTTCATACACTAGATAATTCAGTTATTCTCAGATTTCAGTGTTGTGAATATATATATATATAAAGTAAAATTAATAACAAAAACTGCTGATTTCCCCATGCTTAATTTAAAAGTAAATATCTCCCCACTGGCCTTGCAGGGCAGTTTATTTTCACTTTGCACAAATGACGTACTTGAGTTTTTAATCATATATTTTAACGACTATTAAATTTTCTATCATCTTCGTTGAGAAAATGGTAATGCCTGACCTTGCTGGTGGATTTAATACTTGTGCCTTAGTTTCCTCTCCACTGCTCTGTTTTTTTTTTAAATTAAATTTTAATTTATTGTGCTCAGCAAGGTGAGAGATTTTAAGACTCCTAATAGAGCACTTTCCATTACAAGAGCCCAGTTTCTGCATCAAGCACTCTCTGGTCACGTATAGATCTGCCTAACATGAAGTCATGCGCAACCTCTGCCTAGTTTGCCTAGCTCCCACTTCAGAAAAGTACTCCCTATTGTGTTGTTGTGATTTATTTTTTAGTCCATCGCCCACACTAGCCATATTAGGACCTTGAGGAGCAAAATTTCCAATTAGTTCTCTCTGCTTTCTCTGACTGAACTCTGGTTGAGGTTGGAGATGGGGCAATTGGTCCTCAACTCTCCCACTTCCATGGGGGCAAAAAGAACCAACTTCGGGACGCAGCATTCTGCATCTGGTTTACAACTAGATCCAAATCAGCAAAGGCTGAATTCCAGGTGTCCTATACAGCTGCCTTTGAATCTTAGACCGAATGCCTTTTCACGAGCTTTGATTAAAATTTAGCAGCTATGAGCAGAGCTGAAGTCCGATCTCTTCCGTGCAATTGTGTGGTTCCTAATAGGACTATATAGATAGAGGCTTCCATCGAAATAAAAGATATTTATGTTTTTTGTAAAATTGCCTATATGCAGAGCCATAGGAAGAAGAACTCCTCCTGGTTTCACAGCACTACTTTTCCATTGTCATTGAGAAGGTGCCCAACTAATTTTCTAACTAGCATCCTGCCTTTAGATGCCCAGTTGGCATATGCAGCTTACTGGAAATTGGTTGCCCAATTGGGTACAAGCCTTGGAATTCCATAATCAGAGTGCACCACCTATTTCAGGTCAAAAACAAACCAAGACCAATTGCTAGGCCATTGGCTCATGCTGGGTTATGGATGCACTTGGAACTGGCAGCTATCAGGCACTTTGCTCATAACTCTTTGTGTCAACTAATAGGATAGTGAAAACCATTTACTTAAGCATGGAGACTATCAGAGCCATGCAAAACCCTGCCTTCAGCCAATGCACACACACCCACACTCATTACAATAGAGTAAGACCCATGGCCAATGTTATTTTTCTTTCCGTCCCTAAGAAAGCACTTGAAGCCATGTGTAACTCCCAGCTCCTGCTTCCTGAGATCCAATTCCTCAAGATGGACCTAGTTTTATATCTGTGAATAAATATGTGTGAATTTACCCATTCAACCATTTGATCGCATGGCTGTGGAGAATAATAGGATATACTTGCCAGTGAAGTAGTCATTCCTATTCATTCACTCTAATGAGCACAACTGCAAAATGGGCAGGCGTGATAATCAGCCTCCTGAATCTGGAGGCAAAGACAGATGAGGAATCTCCATGTGAAAATGTCTCAGTTCCCACATTGTTTTGACTTCATATTAGCATCGAGAAATGAAGTCCTTAAATACTTATTTTTGAGTCACCTCAAACTATCCGTTAACCAGTCAGCCTGAAATCTAAACTAATTTGCCAGCTTTCCATCCATCCAGTTTTTGTAAAAATGTGATTTAAAAGTGCAGGGATCCCCCACACAGATCCAATCAGCAGGGAGAAACCTTTTGATTTTAAAAAAATCAGTTTGTTCCGGCAACTCATTGCCTTTCTTCCTCCAGCTTCCACTGGCCATAAGGACTCCACCACTAACCAGGTTTGTTTGTCAATGGAAAATGGAGAAGCCTCACCCAGCAAACTACTAACCCCCAGGCTGGAAAACCAACTGGGGTCAGGAGGTATTCCATTCTGCAGAGAGGTGCTTCCCTCGACCTTGAGAAATGGTAATTGTTATCTGAAGACTGTGATTTTACTTGTTGTATGTGAGTTTGTCATTAGAAAAGATTTGTTCTATAGTAGTATAATACTGCCGCTGTAAAGTGAAATGTAATGTTACTCACTTGACAATGGAAAATTTCCAACAGCTTCCACGTGCACATGATACGTCACACCTTAACATTCTGTATGAATTAGCATTTTCTAACAGAAATCAGGCGCTAAAGAATAGCACAATAAAGTTAACAGCATTTTTATTATAAACATGTATATAGATATACTATGTACATAAAAACTATGCTTACACTTGTATAAAGCTCACAGTGAATCGAATCAGTGTGACAAGAAGAGTGGTGCTTACATGAAAGGGTTAATTTTAGCCTAAATGAACGACCATTAAAATTGGACTGGGTGTAAAGTGGGTAGCAGTCAACTTGATTGCACCGGATTCAAGTCAGCTGGGCAGGCTAGCGTTACCAGTAAAATGTGCAATTGTGTACAGAACTTTTAATATTAAACTACAGATATCTAAATATATATATATATATATATATATATATTTCCAATTAAGGGGCAATTTAGCGTGGCCAATCCACCTACCCTGCACTTCTTTCGGTTGTGGGGGTGAGACCCACGCAGACATGGGAGAAGGTGCAAACTCCACACGGACAGTGACCCAGGGCCAGAATCCATACGGCCAGTGACCCGGGGCCAGAATCAAACCCTGGTCCTCGGCGCCGTGAGGCAGCACTGCTAACCACTGCGCCACCATGCAACCGTGATATCTAAATATTTTATAAAGCATAACCAATATTAAGGAGAGCAGAATTTCTCTCATAATTCGATGAGATCGAAACCCCTTGCCACAATTCACAAAATTTGGAATTTGCAGACTGATAACTGACTTTGTATACATTTTTCCTTGGGGGGAGCTGTGACCACTTTTTGATGATTTAATGAAACACAAGGCTGTGTGGACGCTTACCTAGTGGGATGCAATGCAAAGAGAATGCAGATTTTTATTATTTATCAATTTTAAAAAAGAAGGGTGTTTCAATGAACATATATGGATTAAATAACTTTCCAGTCAAATGTATAAATTGTTGATGTAGCAGTAAATAGAATTTTATTAACAAAAATACACTCAAAGCTGATATATTTTGTGTAAGTATTAATAGCTGAATATTTTATTAACCCTGAGTGGAAACTCTTATGGATTGGTAAATTCACATTTTTGGGATGCAAATATCACATTCAGAAGTGTTTAAGTGCACTGTAAGCCTGAGTGGTGAGTCAAATTCCCCAGAATTGGGTAAAGATCACTGTCGCGCATCATCCTATTCTCATGCATCAACAGATATAGTTGGCCATGCCTGGCCCTAGGCAAAGATGCAAAACCAGTACAATTTCTTGGAGTAGTTTTAATAGATCATATTGATACTGCAATATGCACAACCCTTTGGAAATGCATTATCACCATTTAAGTTGTTCCCCTTTATTATTCCGGTTCCCATGGCCCTGTTTCCTTTTGAATTAATTAAATTTTTCAGCAAGATTCCCCAGACCTCAAACCTGCTTCCTTCTTCATCTTGTCTCTTCCCAGAATCTGTGGGCTCTTGAAACCCAAGCTCGGCACCAACTAAATACCACTGCGTTCTTTGCCTCATCTTGAACTGTTTTCATCTTGAACTGTTTTCATCAATGTATCTTAAATAGCCTAGTCAAGACAAATAGGTGTCAGAGATAATCTGGCACCGTCTGACACAGTGACAAAATGGCATCTTTCCATGTCCCTTTAATCCTCATCCCAGCACTCGGGTTGGTGGTTGATGAAGGAAGGAGGATTGGAATTTAAGCACTTGAGTAGCTTTGCACTTCCTCGGCACTGTGATGCATCTTTCTGTTCTACCTTTATCTTTTTTTTCTTATTTTGTTGTGATTGATGGTCGATCCAGCCTGCCAAAATTGCCATTGAAACAACATCGACATAAGAGTTTTCACCACGGGAACAGCGACTGACTATGGTGTGGTTGTTAAATTATTTTGAAAAATTAGATTTATCTTTTATTACTGTTTTTTTTTTGGGGGGGGGGGGATTTGCAACAATGTTAAAAGATGACCACCTTCAAAGGAAGACCAGGTCACTGTTAGGCTTCCTTTTGCTTGTCACAGAATGGAATTTTACTTCTTCCGCAGATGTATCTCATGGTGCTATTCCTTGAAAATGTTTGACACCTGTGTAGAATTATTGTTTATGTACATGGTTGTGTATAAAATATAAAGGATGAGTGAAAAGAATTGCGCTATTGCAGCATTATTGATTCATGTGTCACCTTCTAAAAACTGTTTAGCTCTCGGGGAGCGGGGGAGGCAGTGGATTGGGCTGATATTAAATCTCCACCAAGCAGGAATGGAGCCGAAAATTGCAGCAGAGCACAAACCACAGAATTCCCAACGATACCTGGGCTGTTACCATTTTGAGGGGGGTCCTTGATATGCAACAATCGGTCCATTGAATTGGGGTTCTATAATATGTGCAATTTGACGTACCAAAGGACAGAGTTAAGGACAGTGAAAGAAACTTGAAAGAAACTGCAGTTGGTCACTCAAGAAAAGGTCTATAAATGACAATTGTGAGATCAGGAGTACTGATGCTCCCCCAGGCCCCATTCATGCAAATGCTCCCTTGTGCTGCGCAACCTTCAATGGTCTTCTCTCAGGATCGTACCCATTGGTTTGACATACCCTGCTGCTCCGACACCGGCTGCCGAATTCTCCGGCACCGGTTTTCGGACGGGGGTGGGTATCATATCGCGCCAGTCGGTGGCCGTTGGCAGCGGCCCCCCCAGTAATTCTCCAGGCCCTGACGGGCCGAGCGGCCACCCATTCATGGCCAGTCTTGCCGTTGTGAAATGGACATGGTCCATCCAGGCGGGTCCTGGCTTGTTGGCCGTGCAGCGGAGTCCTCGGGGTCACCCTCCAGCGCTGGCCTAGCCCCCGGAGGTGCAGAGGATTCGGCAACTTCCGGACAGCTTGACGCCGGAGTGGTTCACGCCGCTCTTGGCGCCGGTACGGGCCGCCCCGCCAATTCCGGGAGATCCCGGCCCATAAGACCATAGGACATAGGACAGAATTAGACCATTTGACCCATCGAGTCTGCTCCGCCATTTAATCATAACGGATAATTGTTTGGAATGAGGTTGATAAGGGCCAAGAATGACAAAAAGACAAGTGCAACAAAATATTTCTGTGGCCAAAGACCGGTAGATGTGAAATCTTTGACAAGAGTAGAAAGGAATGTTTCTTATTTCTCTATTGAGCAACGATGATAGTTTTCAAGAGGTCTGCCACAAACCGGTGGAAATCTGTTGAGCTTCCAACTTTTGTGAAAATTTGGAAGGCATTTTAACTTTGAAAGCATGCTAAGAAACAGCCATTTCGTAATATAGTCCCGAGCAACACAGTTACCACTTCTACTGGTTGACTGTCGGCGCAAAACGTTTAAACCAAATGCCATTATTCAAAAGTGACACTCAAGGGACAACAATGTTGGGAATCATTTTTCAATCATATCGTAGTATTACGGAAAGAAGGGAGATTATTTAAACAGTCCTTCGGCTGGATTCTCTGTTTTTGGGACTCTGTCCCAGTGCCGTCATGAAAACTGTGATCCTTTATGCCAGGAAAATTGCCGTCAAAAGGTCACAGATTCACAGCCTTGCAGGGGGCTGGAAGGCAGCAGTCGTGGAACTCACAGCTCCAGCTTCCGATACGGGCCCCCGCACTCCCGGGTTAGAGGCCGTGCATGCGTATGGCGGCGGGCTCCAGCAGCCGCGCCGTGTTCCATGTCGGGCTCAGCCTGACTGGACCGCCCGCGTACAGTGCCCCCAGTCCCGAATGAGGATACCCCTGTCCTCCGATCGGCCCGCCCCCGACTGTGACAGCCACTGACTGAGTCTGCAACCACCTCGCGTGTTTCCTGAACGGCAGGACGGGGATGGAGAATAGTGGGACAGGCCTCAGGCGCGGCACTTTTCAGGGGGGGGGGGGGGGGGGGGGGAGAATTGCGGAACCAGCGCCTGTCCCAATTTTGTGCAAGACAATGGAGTCTCCACTCCGTCACCGAACGCAATTTCGACGTCGGGGTGCGGAGAATCCAGCCCCTGATTCCTCCTCTCACAACCCATCCATAAACCAAAAGGTGTTTTTGATTTGCCAATTTATAAATATTAGCATATTTGCCCCAACCCTTGAGTTTGGACTTGTCTGATCTGTTTTAATAACATCACGTCAAATCCAAGATAAGTTAAAATAAAAGGGTTGGTTAATTTTAGACACACACCCAAACACGGGAAGGGGTTTCGCAATACATAGATACATAGAACAGTACAGCACAGAACAGGCCCTTCGGCCCTCGATGTTGTGCCGAGCAATGATCACCCTACTTAAACCCACATACCCGTAACCCAACAATCCCCCCATTAACCTTACACTACGGGCAATTAAGCATGGCCAATCCACCTAACCCGCACATCTTTGGACTGTGGGAGGAAACAATGTCCTCGCTTTCTGCACTCAAACAATAAAAGAGGGATAAGGGAAAGAAAGATGGTACAGGGCAAGACCACAATAACATGAAGAGTAATGGACATGAGTCCCGAGTCAAAATGTATTCCTTCGGAGGATAGCAGGCTGAAGCTTGTGCAGGATGACCCATCTTCCCGGAAGTGACAGCTTCCACAATTAAAGATAGCAGAGATTAATTAGTTTGATAGGCACCGAAGCAGGAGTTCCAACATTCCAGCAGACCACATGCTCGATGCAGGAGAAGCCAAAAACGAGAACTACACCGGGCGGCAAACTGTTTGCTTTGCAACCGGCCCACTCCCATAGGCGAAAATGGGATTCCGCTACAGCGTTACGAGAAACCAATTGTCACTACTTAAGCCCTGTTTCCATACAACTAACGGGAACCACCCCATATCCAACAGCCTCCCGCTATTCAGCAGCCTCGTTGCACTCCCGCTCGAGCGAAACAAGGCTAGAGAATCGTGCCCATAACACCTCATTAGAATATAGGCACCTTTTACAGTGAAACAAAAGCTCAAGTTCCCCCTTCGCGTACAAATACAGAAAGGTAAATTAAACTGAAATCAATTTGTAACACCCACAAATATGAATACAATTTACTTATTTTGTGGTCCGTGACACTTTGTCAAAAGCCCAGGAGAAGAAGAGAGGTGGTGTGTCACATAATCTCGCCCCCAGCTGCAAGAACCTGTAATATTGCCGTGTGGAATTGAACCCATTTTACTACCCAATAGGCAAAAGCAGAAAGGACTCTGTCCAGGTAAATTGCCTGGCCCTCATCTAGCATGTGTTCTGTTGAAATGTTGGAACTCCTGTTTCGGTGCCTATCAAATGAATTATTCTCTGCTATCTTCAATTGTGGAAGCTGTCATTTGACTTGTTCAGACAATATTGCTTCCCCCGAAGCTGTGTTGGAAGCAGATCCAATAGAAACTTTCACAGAGGAATAATTGGATATTAAAACATTGCATAGCTTTTAGAAAATGCTGGGGAGTGAAATCAGTTAGATGGCTCAACCAAAAAGCCAACAAAAGTATGACAGGCCAAATGCTTTCCTTCTGTGCTGTATCATTGTACATTTGTGTGAATATTTGCCAATGCTTGTAGATTTGTCCATTAACATTTCAGCCCAATTCACTCCGCAAATGCGGTCCAGTGTCAGTCAGAGGCTGCCAAATTGGATTTTAGAGGCCCTGGTGTGCCCTCCTGCTCCTCTAAGCAATGTGAAAAAGCTTGTATTCATACTGCAAAGTGTGCAGCCTCCATGCAACAAATTGCTAAAATTGGATTCAGAGTTCTACATACACAAGATCTTGCTTCTATATCATATAAGAGATCACCAAGCAATTCACTGAAAGACACCCAATCGTACGACCTGCAAAACAGAGCATTGGCCCCATCATCAATGGTAATGGGATAAGCCAAGCTATTTCAATTGACACCCCATTTCTGACGGGCGAGTCCCTCCCTTCTTCTTGTTCCAAGTCCAGTCGGGGAAATGGCTACCGGGAATATAGCATCACGTTTCACGGAGGGAGCCCTCACCAAACCTCTGGTTAGTTTGGAGCAGGAGCATGACATCCTGTACCTGTGATCGGCGACAGTCCAGCCAACAAGGTCACTAACCCTGCCCGGGAGGCTGTGGCCACGACAGTGAGTGCCAGCTAACTCCATAAGAGGATGGGGCAATTGCATAGAGGTTCAGAACAATAGTAACTTTCAGGGCCACAGGCAATGGGTAACCTCCCAATCAATGTGGTGCCAACCCTTGCAGCATCTGACACAGCGGGTGCACCGTTGCAGACAGATGTAGTCTTCTCTGGCACTGGACTTCTGACATTAGGAGATAGGAAGTTCCACGCTGGAATACCGTGGCTGGTAATGTCTTTTCTGAGGCCCCGCCATCTGTGGCTTCTGGAGGATCAACAGGCCCTGCTTCCCCCTACTCTGCAGTGAGCTGATCCTGGCCACATTCAGCAGCACATCAATGTCGCTGCTGCTGCTCGATCGTTATCAGAGAATTGCCAACTCGACTGACTCCTTGACTCACCCAAATCAAAAACTGAAAGGAAGTGAACATCAAAAGAGGGCAGCACGGTAGCATTGTGGATAGCACAATCGCTTCACAGCTCCAGGGTCCCAGGTTCGATTCCGGCTTGGGTCACTATCTGTGCGGAGTCTGCACATCCTCCCCATGTGTGCGTGGGTTTCCTCCGGGTGCTCCGGTTTCCTCCCACAGTCCAAAGATGTGCAGGTTAGGTGGATTGGACATGATAAATTGCCCTTAGTGTCCAAAATTGCCCTTAGTGTTGGATGGGGTTACTGGGTTATGGGGATAGGGTGGAGGTGTTAACTTTGGGTAGGGTGCTCTTTCCAAGAGCCGGTGCAGACTCGATGGGCCAAATGGCCTCCTTCTGCACTGTAAATTCTATGAAAATGAGCAATGAGGAATCCTGACAATGACCTAAACCATAGCCTTCTCAGGATCTGCGGCATCCACCCACATGCATCCCCCTGTGTGAGCACTTTCCAATTAGCCTCACCTCCTCCCCTGTCACACAATAGCCTCTTCACCACAGTTTCCCCGCTCAACTCCAATTTACAGAATTTACAGTGCAGAAGGAGGCCACTTGGCCCATCGAGTCTGTACCAGCTCTTGGAAAGAGCATCCTACCCGAGGTCAACACCTCCACCCTATCCCTATAACCCAATAACCCCACCCAACACTAAGGGCAATTTTGGGCACTAAGGGCAATTTATCATGGCCATTCCATCTAACCTGCACATCTTTGGACTGTGAGAGGAAACCGGAGCACCCGGAGGAAACCCACGCACACACGGGGAGGATGTGCAGACTCTGCACAGTCAGTGACCCAAGCCGGAATCGAACCTGGGACCCTGGAGCTATGAAGCAATTGTGCTATCCACAATGCTACCATGCCTTGACCCGTAAGAGCCTCAGTGGACCATATGACTCCTCAAAGGGTGAGGTGTGAAGGAAGTTAAGTGCATTCACTGGACCTGTATTCTGGTCTCACAAGGGAACGAGACATTGTCGCCCATCACCTCCTGACTGGGGTGACTGATAAGCGAGTTCACCATAACACCGTGCATTGGGTGCCACATCTGTCCACCTGTTATGGAGTGGTGAGTATTTGCCTTGGACTTCAATGCCAGGGGTTTGGGCTTCCGAAGGTTTAACAATTGCGCTCCAAGCAGTGACACACATGCATCAGTGTGACGTTACGCCAGCTCCTGATGAATATCCAATGATGGGAAAGTCCCGGCAGGAGGCCTTGCTAATAGGATTCCAACATATTTAAATGACGTGATGCACAATCAATGGGCACGAAATGTAGATAAAGTCCGAACGATAGGCTTTAATACACAAGAAGTGGACTCGGCAGCAGACCTATAGAAGAATGGCTGACTGCCGGGGAACACGGGTTCTTATACCCCACCTCATAGGTGGAGCTACCTACCTCTGAGCCAATCGGCTGAGAGGCACATGACATACCTGGGCCAATGGGCAGCGAGTCCTCTGCACCAATGGCAGCTCACACTCCCAGGTACCGTAATACCCCTAGTCATACTACCACATGACGCACCCAATCTTCTGTGGCGATCTCATCCCCGAGAACCGCGTTTCCCCGAGTCTCATCATATTTTGCGCCTGCGGCATCGTTCTCGCTGACAGTGAACACGGGCTGAAAATCGCCCCCAAATGCTCCTTCAGAAAGTGAAGAACGGACATCCAGTTTGAGAACAGGGAAATTCTGTGAGAAACATTTGGATTCAGTCTCAGGTTGACAGGTGGGTTACGTTGATCTTGAGACTTTGATTATTCATCCACTTTGTGACAGATTAAAGTTACCCCTTAGCATTTTCGTGATGCATTTGGTTACTTTGAGGAAATCATCAATCGGAATGTGGTTGCTTCTTCTTTCACAATTTTATGCCGTAAAGCTGTTGCACGTCTGATTTCCGCTTCCCACCCCCCCCACCCCACCCCCGCCCACCCCGCTTCCACCATAAGAGATTCATAGAATCATAGAATTTAAAGTGCGGGAGGAGGCCATTCGGCCCATCAGGTTTGCACCGGCTCTTTGAAAGATTATTGTGGTTAAAAAAAAAATTAAAATCTGTGAGCTTTCAAGTGAATTAGCACTGCTGCTTCACAGCGCCAGGGTCCCAGGTTCGATTCCTGGATTGGGTCACTATCTGTGCGGAGTCTGCACGTTCTCCACGTGTCTGCATGGGTTTCCTCCGGGTGCTCCAGTTTCCTCCCACAAGTCCCAAAAGACGTGCTGTTAAGTAATTTGGACAATCTGAATTCTCCCTCTGTATCCGAACAGGGGTCTGGATTCTCCCCTACCAGGAGCCGGGGCGGGGGTCCCAGCGGGATGGGGTGGCGTGAAGCACTCCGGCGTCAGGCCGCCCCAAAGGTGTGGATTTCTCCGCACCTTTAGGGGCCAAGCCTTCACCTTGAGGGGATAGGCCCGCGCCGGAGTGGTTCACGTCCCGCCGTCAGCGACTGCTGACGTCATCCCCGCGCATGCGCAGGGGAGGGGGTCACTTCCACGTCGGCCATCGCGGAGGCTGTGGCCGATGCGGAAGGAAAAGAGTGCCCCCACAGCACAGGCCCGTCCGCGGATCGGTGGGCCCCGATCGCGGGCCAGGCCGCTGTGGGGGCACCCGCCCGGGGCCACATCACCCCGCGCCCCCCCCCAGGACCCAGGAGCCCGCCCGCGCCGTCAGTCCCACCGGTAAGGGAGGTGGTTTGATTCATGCCGGCGGGACCGGTATTACAGCAGCGGATCTTCGGCCCATCGCGTTGCCGGAGAATTCGGCGGCCGGTGGGGGCGAGATTCACGCTGCCCCCCGGTGATTCTCCGACTCAGCGGGAGGTCGGAGAATCCAGCCCAGGAGCCGGAAGGTGGCAACTTGGAGATTTTCACAGTAACTTCATTGCAGTGTTAATGTAAGCCTACTGGTGTTCGTGCTGCACTTGGGGGACCAGGAGAGGGAGATAGGGGAGCTCCCGTTGAAGAGAGCGGAGAGGAGCATTAGATATCATGGCGTCCAGATAGCTAGGAGCTGGGGGGCCCTACATAGGCTAAACTTTTCGAGGCTGGTGGAACAGATGGAGGTGGAGTTTAGGAGGTGAGATGCGCTGCCACTCTCCTTGGAGGGCAGGGTCCAGTCTGTTAAGATGACAGTGCTCCCGAGGTTTTTGTTTCTCTTCCAGTGTCTCCCCATCTTGATTCCGAAGGCTTTTTTTAGGAGGGTTAATAAGAGTACCCTGGGGTTCGTGTGGGCGCGGAAGACCCCGAGAGTGAGGAGGATATTCTTGGAGCGAGGCAGGGAGGTAGGTGGTTTGGCGTTGCCCAACCTATGTGGGTACTACTGGGCTGAAAATGTGGCAATGATCTGTAGGTGGGTGATGGAGGGGGAGGGTGCCGCATGGAAGAGGTTGGAGGTGGCGTCCTGTGTGGGCACGACTTTGGAGGCACTCGTGACGGCCCCGCTCCCACTCCCCCCGGCAAGGTATTCTACGAGTCCGGTAGTGATGGCTTCCCTCAAAATTTGGGGGCAGTGGAAGTGGCATAGGGGGGAAGTGAAGGCCTCAGTCTGGATCCAAATACGGGGCAACCAGCGATTTGCACCAGGGAGAATAGATGGTGGGTTTTTGAGTTGGCATAGGGCAGGCATCAGGCGGAAGGGGGACCTCTTCATCGACGGGAAGTTTGCGACTTTAGAGGAGTTGGAGGGGAAGTGGAGTCTCCCCCCGGGAATACTTTCAGATATATGCAGATTAGGACATTTGTTAGACGGCAGGTGGCGGAGTTTCCGCTATTGGCACGAAGGGGGGTGCAGGATAGGGTGCTCTCGGGGACGTGGGTCGGTGAGTGTAGGATCTCAGCAATTTATCAGGTGACGCAGGAGGGGGAGGAGGCCTCGGTGGAGGAGCTGAAAGCGAAGTGGGAGGAGGAGCTGGGGGAGGAGATCGACGAGGCATTGTGGGCAGATGCCCTGGGGAGGGTGAATACGTCCTTTTCTTGCACAAGGCTCAGCTTAATTCAGCTGAAGGTGCTGCATAGGGTGCATATGACTGGGACCAGGCTGAGCCGGTTCTTTGGGGGTGAGGACAGGTGTGGGAGGTGTTCGGGAGGCCCGGCGAATCACACCCACATGTTTCATAGAATTTACAGTGCAGAAGGAGGCCATTCGGCCCATCGAGTTTGCACCGGCTCTTGGAAAGAGCACCCTACCCAAGGTCAACATCTCCACCCTATCCCTATAACCCAGTAACCCCACCGAACACTAAGGGCAATTTTTGACACTAAGGGCAATTTATCATGGCCAATCCATCTAACCTGCACATCTTTGGACTGGGAGGAAACCGGAGCACCCGGAGGAAACCCACGCACACACGGGGAGGATGTGCAGACTCCGCACAGATAGTGACCCAAGCCGGAATCGAACCTGGGACCCTGGAGCTGTGAAGCAATTGTGCTATCTAAAATGTCCGGCGTTGGAGGGGTGGCACGGACCTTGTCCAAGGTGGTCGGTTCCAGGGTGGAACCGGCCTGGGGGCTCGCTATCTTTGGGGTAGCATTGGAGCCGGGAGTGCAGGAGGCGAGAGAGGCCAGTATTCTGGCCTTTGCGTCTCTAGTAGCCCGGTGCAGGATTCTCTTACAGTGGAGGGACGCGAAGCCCCTGAGCCCGGAATCCTGGATTAACGACATGGCTGGGTTCATCAAGCTGGAGAGGATCAAGTTTGCCCTGAAGGGTTCTTCCGGCGGTGGCAGCCTTTTCTTGATTTCCTGGCGGTGTGTTAGGGGTGGTCAATCTCAGCAGCAACCCGGGGTGTGGGGGGGGGGGGGGGGGGGGTGGGGGGGGGGGGGGTGTTAAGGGGGTTTGTTCTTGCAACTATATGTTTGTTATTTTCTTTTGTTGTTAATTTATTGCTTTGTACTGGGGAGGAGGGGCTTTTCTTTCTGGGTTTTTTTCTATGCCTTACTTATTTCATTGTTGGGAGAAAATTTGTCATTAAAAAATGTAAGCCTACTGGTGACACTAATTAAGATTATTATTAACTAATGACTTCATTTCAAGTGTCATGAGAATGTCATTTTAAGAAATGTTTGGCTGCTCATGTACCTGCAGTGATGTCAGAGCGTGGGTGGAGCTGAGCTTTAGCTCTGCTTTTTAGTTTCACTTTGAGAAAAGCTTGGGTGTGTCTGTGTCTTTTTGGTTTCCTTTTCAGTGTTGGAGCTGAAGCCAGACCAAGCAGGTGTACTGCTGTTCTCTCAGCCATTAAAAGATTATCTCTTAATCATTTGGTGAATTCAGAATTATAAATGTTCTCAGTAGTGAATGTAAACCTAATGTGCCTCTGGTAAAAGGTGTCTCAAGTTGTAAGTATGTTCAAAGGAAAGCTTAAAGGATTACTAAGTGTTGTAGTCTTTGAGGGTTGCATTTGAATTAATAGTTGCTAACATGTTCACTGTATGTTTTAAAAAGGTGAACTTGAGTTCACAGAATAAACATTGTTTGGCTTTAAAAAATACTTTTCCATTTCTGCTGTTCCACACCTGTAGAGTGGGCCATGTGCTTCCCGTTCCACACTCTATTGAAAGTTGTGGGTCAGGTGAACTCCATGATACACTTTGGAGTTCTCTAAACACTGGCTCATAACAGATTGGGGGCTCGAGGGGGATAAAAATCTATCTATTGGTTTGGCTTTGTGAACATCATGACAGTGAGGGGTGAGCATATTGTGGTTGCTTTTCAGGTGTGGTATTTTAGTTTAAGTTTAGTTTAAGGGAGTGCGTTGTGGACAATGGCTCTTTCAGAGGCTCTGAAATTTTTGCGGGTGGATATAATCACACGCAGTACCTTACGGATAGAAACTAAAAGCAGGCTGTTACATTTGGCAAAAACATTGCAGTTAACATTGCCTGACAAAATGCGAAAAGGTGAGGTAATTATGGCGTTGGCCAAGCATGTAAAGTTGCCTGACTCATTGGAAATGGCAAAAATTAGTTGAAAATTAAACAAATAGAACATAAGAAAGAATTAAAGCAGCTTGAATATGAAAGAGATAGAGAGGAAAAAGAAAGAGAAAGGGAGATACAGATCAGGGAAAAAGAAAAAGAGAGTTTGAACTTCAGAAAATGGCCATGAAACATGACAGTCAGTTAAAATTGGCAGGCATTAAGGGAAACGTACAGTTGGATGATAGTGATGAGGACAGTGAGAAAGAGCGTCATAGTTGAAGGCTTCGTGGGGATCTATTTAAATATGTCCAAGCATTGCCAAGATTTGGCGAGAAGGAAGTGGAAGCCTTTTTTCATTTCATTTGAGAAGGTAGCTAAACAGGACATGTGGGTATTACTGATTCAAACAAAGCTGATAGGTAGGGCTAGTGAAGTGTTTGCATCACTACCGGAGGAGGTATCTGAGTCATATGAGGAGGTGAAAAAATCCATCTTAGATGCATATGTACTAGTGAAGCTTAGAGACAAAGGTTTAAAAATTTATGGAAAGAATTTGGTCAAACATACATGGTGTTTGAAAGGCTCAAACAAAGTAATTTTGATAGGTGGATAAGGGCTTTGAAAATAGACAAAACGCATGAAGCTCTCAGAGAAATTATACTTTTGGAGGAGTTTAAAAATTCAATTCCTGATGTAGTGAGAACTCATGTGGAAGAGCAGAGGGTTAAAACTGCGAGGTCGGCAGAAGAAATGGCAGATGATTATGAATTAGTTCATAAATCAAAGCTTTGTTTTCGACATCAGTTTCAGCCTGTGAAGGATAGAATCTGGGGACATGAGAAATACTCAAGTGGTAAAGGTAAAGGTGATCTGATGGGAGATAATAAGGAGAGTGTACCTCAGATTTTAAAAAAAATCCAGGAGGGTGGAAAAGAAATGAAAACTTTCAAATGTTTTCACTATCATGAACTAGGCCATGTAAAGTCATAGGGTTGGTGTTTGAAGAAAAGCACTGGGAAGGTTGATGTGGTAAAACAGGATAAAACAGTGGCGTTTGTGAAAGTGGTAAAGGAAAGCCCAAGTGAAGCAAAGGAGGTGCAAAAGATTGTACAGCCTGATCAAGAGGTGATTGATAAGAAGGTGCCAGATCTCTTTAAATAATTTACTTGTGTGGGTAAAGTTTTCTCATGTGTATCAGGAGGAGCAGGTAAAGAAGTCACTTTTTTAAGAGATACGGGAGCTAGTCAATCTTTAATGGTAAGAGATGAGGAGGTATGTAGTTTGGGAAGAATGTTGTCAGAAATGGTGGTAATATGTGGAATTCAGGGTGAGAGGAGTAGTGTTCAATTGCATAAGGTAAGGTTGGAAAATCCATTGAAGAGTGAAGAAGTGGTAGTCGGAGTAATAGAGAAAGTTTCTTGTCCAGGAAGACAGTTTATCTTGGGTAATGATATGGCTGGATTGCAAGTGGGAGTGATGCCTACTATGGTTGATAAGCCAGTGGAAAATCAGACAACTGAAGTGTTGAAGGACGAATATCCTGGGTTTTTTCCGGATTTTGTAGTAACAAGGTCGCAAAGTCACAGGTTAAGACAAGAGGAGAAATTGAAGTGCAATTATCAGAAACGATTTTTGATCAGATGGTTGAAAAAGAATGAGAAAAGGTGGAGGATGAGGCGGATATTTTTAGTTCAGGAAAATTGGTGGAGTTACAACAGAAAGATATAGAAATAAAACGGATGTATCAGAAAGCATATATGGAAGAGGAACATGAGTGCATACAAGAGTGTTATTAGCGTAAAAGCGATATCTTGATGAGAAAATGGAGACCTTTACATATGCAGGCGGATGAGAAGTGGGCAGGAGTTCATCAAGTAGTACTGCCGGTAGGGTATAGAAAGGAGGTGTTGCGAGTTGCACATGAGGTACCAGTGGGAGGTCATTTGGGAATAAGGAAAACTCAAGCTAAAATCCAGAAAGTTTTATTGGCCTGGACTACATAAAGATGTAGTTACATTTTGTCAATCATGTCACACATGTCAAGTGATAGGGAAATCTCAAGCAGTGATAAAACCAGTGCCCTAAATACCCATTCCAGCATTTGAGGAACCTTTTACAAGGGTCCTAATTGATTGCGTAGAACCGCTTCCTAAAGCAAAAAGTGGGAATCAATATCTTTTGACTATAATAGCTGTGTCTACTAGGTTTCCAGAGGTCATTCCAGTATATTATATTACAGCAAAAAGATTGTGGAGGAGTTACTTGAATTCTTCACTAGATGTGGACTACCCACAGAAATACAATCGGATCAAGGATCAAATTTTACCTCAAGGTTATTTAAAGAAGTTATGGATAGCTTAGGAATAAAACAATTTAAATCAACTGCATACCATCCAGAATCACAGGGAGCATTAGAAAGGTGGCATCAGACATTACAGACAATGTTGAGGGCTTATTGTCAAGACTAACCAGAGGATTGGGATAAAGGAATTCCATTCGTACTGTTCGCAATTAGGGATGCACCTAATGAGTCAACCAAATGTCGTCCTTTTGAACTAATTTTTGGTCATGAGGTAAGAGGACCACTTAAATTGATTAAGGAAAAATTGGGGAGTGAGAAATCGGAAATTATATTATTGGGTTACGTGTCAAATTTTAGCGAACTAGTAAATAGAGCAGGTGAATTGGCTAGACAACATTTGAAAGTTGCACAATGTGTGATGAAACGGGTAGTGGACAAGAAATCTAAAGTTTGTAATTTTGCCATTGGAGATAAAGTTTTAGTGTTGTTATCAGTGGTAGGTGAACCTTTAAAAGCGAGGTTTTGTGGACCTTATCAGATTGAAAGGAAATTAAGTGAGGTGAATTACATAGATAGATTATGTGGTAAAAACACCAGATAGAAGGAAGACTCACTGAGTGTGTCATGTGAATATGCTTAAAAGGTATTTTGAAAGGGAAGGAGAGAAAAAGGAGGACGTTTTAATGATTCTAACTCAAAGTGACAAACCAAATCCAGATAACTTGGAATTTGACAAACCTCAAATTAAATTGGAAAATGAAGATGTTCTTAAAAATTGGGATAAATTGTTGAGTTACCTTCCCGTACCAGCCTCCCTGGACAGGCGCCGGAATGTGGCGACTAGGGGCTTTTCACAGTAACTTCATTGAAGCCTACTCGTGACAACAAGTGATTTTCATTTTTCATTTTTTTCAACTGACCTGAAAGTTATTGATATCACATGGGCAAGTTTGTAGAGATAAATTGGGAATACTAAAATGGCTATACATGATGTAGATGTGAGAAATGCTGTTCCAATCAAAAAAAAAATCCATACAGACGTAACCCTTGAAATTTGCACAGGTTAACAAAGAGATTGAGAGTAAGCTTAAAAATGGCATAATTGAAGTGGGTTGCAGCCAATGGAGCTCACCCATAGTGATGATACCAAAACCATACGGTAGCCAACAGTTGTGTGTGAACTATAGAAAGGTTAATGCTGTTACAAGAATGGACTCTTATCCTATTTCACGTTTGGAGGATTGCATTGAGAAAGTGGGACAATCAGCTTTTATTTCCAAACTGGATTTACTTAAAGGTTACTGGCAGGTACCTTTATCCGAAAGGGCAAAGGAAATTTCAGCTTTTGTGACTCCAGATGGCAGATACCAATTCAAAGTTATGCCATTTGTCATGAAAAACGCCCCAGCCACATTTCAAAAGTTAACTAACAAAGTTGTTTCAGGATTAAACAATTGTATGGTATACATCGACGATCTGGTAATTTTCAGCCAGACATGGAAAGAACATTTAAAACATCTGATGGAGTTATTCGATCGACTTCAGGAGGCGGGTTTGGGGTTTGTGATTATATGTAATGTGGTAAACCACTGCCTTCATTGTGCCATCAATGAACACAAGATGAGTAGTGAACGTAACTGAGGTTTAAAAAACTAAACAGAAAGCCTCCCGGCCTCTGATCCCGAACTGGGGCAGAGGCAGAGACCAGCCACCTTTATACTGAGCTGTTGTATCTTAGGATTTGAATCCAGTTTTATTTAATTTACGGTTGCCGGTTGTTGTTGAGACATTGCTGAAACTCAGTAGAAATTCAAGTTAAAAACTTGTCAGGTGCAAATAAGAATTGTTTTATTGAAGTTCATTGGTTACAACTTGAAAATGATTTAAAAGGTAGTTTGTAGACAATTTGATTTTCTTCAAAGAATCACAGGAATTATCTTCTGAGACAATAGCCTGAACACAACTTTAAAAGTCAAAGGCTGAAGTCAAAGTATGAAAATGAAATAGGAACACAGAACTCTTTTCTAATTCTCTTCCTTTACTCTCTCTCTCTCTCTCTCTTTCTGTCTTGTTCTCTTTGTCTCTTTCCTGTCTCTTTCTCTCTGTGTCTTTCTTCTGTCTTTCTTCTTGTCTTTCTGACTTTCTGTCTTCTTGTCTTTTCTCTTGTCTTTCTAAAATGGTGACCAAATCATCCATGGATATACTCTTTGATATCTGTCTTAAGCGATCCGATCACACCCCAATATAATCCTAATTGGTTTAAGCTATATTCAAAACACATTTGATTTGATAACAAGCCATCCATCCTCCCAATGCAACGCCACTTCCAATTGTTGCTTATCTGCAACAATTAAGACATTATGTCATCTCATCATACTATAATTTAAACTGTTTTTTTGACACAGTTCTAAAATGTTTCGGCTTGTATACGTTATGGAATGTGGTTCAGGCTGTTATCATAAGTGGCTTTTGAATCAGAACAATGGGTCCTTTGATTATACCACCTTAAAACCCATGGGATTTCGTTGCTGCCCTTGAAAGAATGTGATGTTTTTATCAGTGGTTCTGTTTTTCCCAAACACATGTCTGAGTTTGGAAGTTATATATTTCTTTCATTTTAAAACTGGGATTTAATATTTCTGTCTTAAACAGTCTTCTTACCTATATTAAGTGTATTTAAAATACCTGACTTCTACATGAGCCCAAGGGGAGGCGGAGCCATCAGGCAGTGGTTTACCACATTACATATAATACAGTGGCAGTTTACCACAATACACCTATTATATGCAACTGGTTCGGAGCCAGCAGGGACAAGCCCAGGCATGTAACAATACAACAGTTCAATACAATATAATACAGTGGTTTACCACAGTGATAAACTTAGCCAAAAGTGAATTTGTAAAAGCCCAAGTCACTTTCCTTGGCTAAACAATCGGACAGGGTCGAATGGTCATACAGGATGTGAACCCAACATTTATTGAGGAGTTTCCAATACCCTCAAGACGAAGGGAAATAATGCGATTTCTTGGCAAAAGTGGATTTGATCGAACATTTGTGAAAAATGTTTGTAGCGTGGTTGCTCCACTGATAGACTTGCTGAAGAAACTTTGAAAATTTCAGTGGACAGCGGACTTTCAACAGGCATTTGACTGCCTGAAAGCTGTGATAACCAATGCTAATGTGTTGGAGAATTTCAAGGGACTCTGTGATCAGATTGAACTAAAGTATCTGACTTTAAAGAGAAATACCGAGGGGTAGCGAAATGGACGAATCGTGCAGAGACATTCTTGTTCAACGAGACTGTCAATCGAGAAGGATTCCAGTGGAGGTTGAAAAAAAAATGGACTATATTATTATACCCGTTTGCGTGGTTTTTTTTAAACAAAAAAGTATATTTACTGTGTGCATTTCTTAATGGATAGTGAAAAGGTGAAAATGAAACCGTCTTGAAGTTGATGGGGTTTTTTTTCTTGGGGGGAGGTGTCATGAGAATGTCGCTTTAAGAAATGTTTGGCTCCTCATGTTACTGCAGTAATGTCAGAGTGTGGGTGGAGTTGAGCTCTGGCTCTGCTTTTTAGTTTCACTGAGAAAAGCTTGGGTGTGTCTGTGTCTTTTTTGGTTTCGTTTTCAGTGTTGGAGCTGAAGCCAGACCAAACAGGTGTACTGCTATTCTCTCTACCATTAAAATACTATCTCTTGATCATTTGGTGAATTCAGAATTATAAATGTTCTCAATAGTGAATGTAAACCTAATGTGCTTCTGGTAAAAGGTGTTTTAAGTCATATGGATGTTCAAAGGAAAGCTGAACGGATTACTTAGTTTTGTCGTCTTTGGGGGTTGCATTTGAATTAATGTTTGCTAAGATGTTCACTGTATGTTTTAAAAAGGTTAACTTGAGTTCATAGAATAAACATTGTTTTGCTTTAAAATATACTTATCCATTTCTGCTGTACCATACCTGTAGAGTGGTCCGTGTGCTCCCCATACCACAATTTATTAAAAGTTGGCGTCAGGTGAACTCCATGACACACTTTGGAGTTCTCTAAACCCTGGCCCATAACACAAGCAAATGCCGGAGAAACAATCAACCTGCCAAGGAGCCTTTCTCAATGATACAGGGTGTGTAGCACATCATAGAATCCCGGCAGTGCAGAATCGCAGAATCAGTGCAGAATGGCCCATCAAATCTGGACTGACCCTCTGAAAGATCACCCTAACCATTTCATAGATTTTACAGTGCAGAAGGAGGCCATTCGGCCCATCGAGTCTGCACCAGCTCTTGGAAAGAGCACCCTACCCAAGGTCAACACTTCCACCCCATCCCCATAATGCCATAACCCAGTAACCCCACCCAGCACTAAGGGCAATTTTGGACACTAAGGGCAATTTATCATGGCCAATCCACCTAACCTGCACATCTTTGGACTGTGGGACAAAACTTGAGAACCCGGAGGAAACCCACGCACACACGGGGAGGATGTGCAGACTCCACACAGACAGTGACCCAAGCCGGAATCGAGCCTGGGACCCTGGAGCTGTGAAGCGATTGTGCTATCCACAATGCTACCGTGCTACCCAGGCCCACTCCCCCGCTCTTACCCCATAACTGCACCTAAATTGCACATTTTTGGACACTAATGGGCAATTTTGCATGGCCAGTCCACCCAACCTGTACATCTTTGGACTGTGGGACAAAACTTGAGCACCCGGAGGAAACCCCCACAAACATAGGGAGAATGTGCTAACTTCACATAGACATATTTGTCGTTGTTATCTTCCTACTTTTCATTACAATATTTTTGATTAATTTCTGACCTAACTATACTATTCCATCAGCTGATTTTCCCATATCACCCCTCAGCCTCGGGGCGTCACAGTTCCCATGATGACTCGGCCATCTTATGTCTCCAGTTTACCATATCTTCTTGACGTGATCAGCAGTGAATGCCTGTGAAACCTGTTATTGGGAAATATGCTGGGCTAGCCACTTCTGGAACCAACCTTGGCCAAGGATCCCATAATAACTAGAAAGAACTCTCAGTATATTTGTCTAATCTAAAGTTTTTAATACATATTTTAATATCAATAAAAAATAAAAGAATTTTAATTATCCCACTTCAAAATTCACATTCCCCAAGCACAGTGGTCGAGGAATAAAGGGAAACCCATCATTTTACCATGTCTCTGAATCACTTGTATCATCCCATTATCACCCCATGCAGTCAACTAGGGCCTTAATGCACCTGTAGAGGTTAAATACTTTGGCCTGGGGTGTTTGCTATGCATGTATGCAGAACGCTGCAATAGATTTCCAAAGTAAAGTTATAACCAAGCTATTGCACATATTAGTATTAACCCAAAACGTAAATCTTCTAAGAATCAATGTGATAACACAACATAATAAATTGCAATTGCTTTATCATTGGAACTGAACCTTCACAAAGTAGTGGGATTTACAGTAAATAAACCATTCTTCGATTTTTCTTTAACTATTTGATGATATCTGCAGCAGGGAGTCCTGTGGCTTCAATTAACTGTTCTTCACGGCTGTCTCCAATTAACCTGTTGGTAATTCTGCAGCAGCAGGACAGATCAACTACTTTAATGTTTTGATCTTGCTTTTTAAATATATTGTGCTGGATTCTCCGTTCTGGAGACAAAGTGCTAACCACAGAGTTGAAGGTTGGAAGTATGGAGTGTTAATGTAAGCCTACTTGTGACAATAAAGATTATTATTATAAAGTGTTTGTTTTGTACAATTATTTTATTAATTTAGAGTACCCAATTATTTTTTTTCCAATTGTGGGGCAATTTAGCATGGCCAATCCACCTATCCTGCACATCTTTGGGTTGTGGGGGTGAAACCCACGCAGACACGGGGAGAAATCCTATCAACTGTCCTGGCTTGAGACAATTCACACCTCTTTAACCTGGGGTTACCCCTATCTCTGGATCTATAAAGACTTAATTACCTGCAAATGCTCGCATTCAAAGCATTGCCTTACATCTTTGACTTTGCCTATAAATATGTTTCTGGAACATACCTGAGGAAGGAGCAGTGCTCCGAAAGCTAGTGATTTGAAACAAACCTGTTGGACTTTAACCTGGTGTTGTAAGACTTCTTTCTGTACTCACCCCAGTCCAATGCTGGCATCTCCACATCATAAATAAATAAGGCTAAGTTATTCAATTTTATTTAACCTGAAAGTGGTGGCTATAGGGAAAATATTGAAGATTTTTTTCATATTCTGGGCAAGGTAAATTTTAAAGAAGGATAAGCATAATAGAATGTAGATTAAAGAAATTAAAGACTACTTCGGGAAAGGTTTGAGAGTTATGTGAAGAATGGTCATGTAAGACCTCTTGGAGTGAGTGGGAAAAGAACTGTGAGGAAGCAAATAGAGTGGGAGTGAGAGAGAGGGACAGAGAGGGAGAGTCAGAGGCAGGCTCTGTGACATACTTCCCCTACAGGAATAGTAGGTTTGCCTTTCTAGAATTTTTATAGATTAAATATTGATAAGGGATTGTTGTCTAATGACATATTTATTTGTGAGTCTAACTGTGTAGGAAATCTGTTTGGGGAATGTTGTGATAGATTGTCAAGTTTTCCTTTGGAATTTAGTTTACATGATATGTACCACCTGCCAGATCTTAACACTGTCTCGAAAACGTTTAGATTCCCTGTTGTGTTGTCCACCAGTCTGTTGAACTCTTTCTTTTTCCTACTCTTACTTTCGTTTGTCCTCAGAACTTTCTATATTCAGCCTGGCAACCGTCACTAACACCTTTTTCATCCAGGACACTTTGGATCGGTTTACATATCCCTCCCTTGTGACTGTACCACAACTATTTAAAGGCATTGCTTTTTTCAATTTCAGGTCCAATTTACCTGGGCTAGACCACCAGTTCTCACCCCAAATGAAATTGGCCCTTCCCCAAAATAATAACTTTTATTCTGGATTGCTCTCTGTCCTTTTCCCCAACATAGAGGCGCGCGCATTGTTTACTGGTGTCGAAAGGGGCGGCACGGTTGTACGGTGGTTAGCACTGCTGATTCACAGAGCGAGAGATCTGAGTTTGATTCCGACCTCGAGTGACTGTGGAGTTTGCACATTCTCCCCCTCTCTGCGTGGGTTTACTCCGGGTGCTCCGGTTTCCTCCCACAGTGCTAAGATGTGTCCCTTAGGTAGATTGGCTATGCTCAATTGCGCCTAGGTGAGATTGTGGAGATGTTGGGAGAGGATTTGGCCTGTGTAGGGAGCTTTTTGGAGGGTCAGTGCAGACATGATGGACTGAATGGCCTCCATCTGCACTGTGGGGATTCCACTGTGTGGGATGTGTGTGCCATTTTGTCCCCCATGCTCTGCTGCAGTCAGAGGCAGCAGAGTGCTTTCAGTCGGCGCGAACTGGCGGCAGCCAGGAAGACGCTGCTCCAGCAACTCCTGGCAGCCCGGATTGCCACAGATTCATCCAAACAAGTGGTTGACTCTCGGGTGAGGTCAGCACGGCGCCAGCAGCTAAATTCCACCGGGGTCCACCACAGAGCACCCAGGGTGGCGGCTCCCGTGGGATGGGACGGACATTGTTCGGCCAGCCCGATTGCTGGATGAATGTCACATTTCAGAACCAATGTTACACAGCGGGGTTGCCGGGCAACCCCAGAACGGCGTGTCGCTCTCAGAACGTCGAAACATTGTTGCCGAGCTGAATGAATGGATGGTCCAGGTGGAGGGGGAGGAAATGTTCTGTTTGTCTTTCTATTACCAGTTTAGATTGAATTCGCTGTCTGTCTACAAAGGAAGGGGGAGGGCGGGCTGTCCATAGGGCGCCTGGAGTGTTCCTACACCAACAGCCTGTCGCTCTGTTCAGCCAGGCGTGCGCCAGAAAAGCTCTGGAAGTACAGGATGGAGAGCGAAGCCCGCAGCGACGGCGGGAAGAAGTTAAAGCTGAGGGGCAAGGAGCTGCTGTCCGTCCCGCTGGAGATATTCGAGCTGGGGGAGCTGCAGGCGCTGGAGATGAGCCCGGAGCGGGAGAGCTGCCTGCACTACCGGATGAGCCGGCTCCCCCGCGCCATCGGCCAGCTGGCCAACCTCACCGTGCTGAGGCTGGACACCAACGACCTGAGGGAGCTGCCGCCCGAGGTAGGGGCGCTGCACCGGCTGGAGGTGCTGAGCCTCAGCAATAACCAGCTAAGCCGCCTGCCCGCCCAGGCGGAAGGGCTGCAGAGCTTGCACAGCCTGCACTTGGCCAACAATCACTTCGAGGAGCTGCCGGCCCAGGTCTGTCAGCTCCGGCGTTTGTCCTTTCTGGACGCCAGTGACAACAAGATAAAGTTCATCCCCGCCGACATCGGCAACCTGGAGCGCCTGGAGACCCTGCTGTTGTACTTTAACGCCCTGGAGAGCCTGCCCGACTCCATCTGCAGCCTCGGAAGCTTGTGCACCCTGTGGCTGGGGAAGAATCACCTCAGAAGCCTGCCCAGCCGCTTCGGGCAGCTGGCGAACTTGGAATGGGGTCGCAGCCATTGCTCCTCCAACTTCGAGGACAACCCGCTGGAATCCCCCCCTCCTGAAATCTGCAGAGGTGGCCCTGAGGAGATCAGCCGCTATTTTGCTGTGTGGGATGAATGAATACCAAATGCCCGCTGCATCCTTCGGAAAATGTTACCATGTGCTTGGGCCAGCTATCCAACTGACCTGAACTGAACAAATGTAATTAAGGGAACATCGTGGCGCATTAGAACAGAAAAAAAATCTGGTTCAGTGAACGAACCTTGATAAAGATGGATTTATAAGTATCCATGTTGTGCCATGTAACTCCCCTGATTTCCGAAGCCTGTCCACCATCTACAAGGCACAGGTTAGGAGTTTGATGGATACTCTCCACTTACCTGGATGACTGCAGCTCCAATAACACTCAAGCAGCTCAACATCATCCAGCACAAAACTGCTCACTTGATTGGCACCTCATCCACAAACATTCATTCCTTCCCCACTGATGCACAGTAGCAACTGTCTGAATCCTCTGTACCATCTACAAGATGCACTGCAGGAACTCACCAAGGCTCCTTGGGCAGCGCCTTTCAAACTCATGACTGCTACCATCTAGAAGATGGACAGATACATGGGAACACCGCCACCTGGAAGTTCCCACCCAAGTTACTCACCATTCTGACTTGAAAATATAATCGGCATTCCCTCACTGTCGCAGGGTTAAAATCATGGAACGCCCTCCCCAACAGCACTGAGGCGTGCCTATACCACATGGACTGCAGCGGTTCAAGACGGCAGCTCACTAGCACCACTTTCTCAAGAGCAATTAGGGATGGGCAATAAATCTGGTCTAGCCAGCAATGCCCACATCCATAAATATATATATTTTTAGAATGTCACTCAGAAGTGTTTAATGTAGTCAAAACACTTATATTGTCCAGTCGTTAGAGATATTTAAAGTTACGGAGAGATGTTAAAAGTGCCTGTTTCTGGGGTAACGTGGGATGAACATGTACTCAGAAAGAGAGACAAATTTGGAATCAGGCCCTCATTTGAATTAAACTGGCAGGCAGGGGAGCCTGCCAACTAATGCCTTAGGAATTTAACCAGCTCCAACATTACAACAGTGATTAACACTTCAAAAGTATTTCATTAGCTGTAAAACATTTGAAAAGTTTGATGGTGATATAAGGGCCATATAAATGCAAGTCCTTTTCTCCCCGCAGGTAGGTCTTGGCGAGCTAGAGAATCGAGCCCCAGTGGACAATGGCCTATTGAACTTTTATACCTCCTGGCTCAATAGAAAGTAAACTGTTTAAAAGTTTTCTTACTATTTTATGCACAGATGCAAACAGTCACTTTCAAAACTTCTGATTTGGCTGTTGAAGAACAATGTGTAGAGCATATGCAGTACCAGTTCCACCCACTTGACGACTAATTTTGCTTCAGGAACCTCCAGCTAGCAGGTCCCAGATTGTACATACAAAGCATCCAATTCAGTTCAGCATCATGCTCATTTAGAGGGTGCCGACTACCAAATGACACATCGATCCGGTGCAAGAGGACACAACCCAGAATTCACTATCTCAAAAGAACATTTCTTAGCTCCAAGACAGTGCAATAATATGTACCCAGCCCCACACACAAGCATGAGTGTAAGCTGGATTCCAAGACCTGAGTGTATAGGAACATGCCAGTCAGCCCCAAAACAATTTCACCTTTATGTTTGATCATGGCTGAATTGTATTTCAAATTTTCTCACCTGCCTTTGATCCATATTCCTGACATAAAGAAATCAATCATTCTATCAGCCAGCATCCACAGCATTTTAAAGTGTAGATAAAATAGGAATTCTCTCCTATATGTGAAAAAGAACTTTCTGATTTCACTGCTGAATGGCTTGGCTCTAATTCTAATATTGTTCAAATTTCAGCCACTATCATAGAATCCCTACAGTGCAGAAGGCGGCCATTTGGCCCATCAAGTCTGCATCGACCTTCAAAAGACCACCCCGCCATTGCCCCATCCCCGGCCCTATTCCACACTCAAGGGCCAATTTAGCACAGCCAATCCACCAACCAGCACATCTTTGGACTGTGGAAGGAAACCGGAGCACCGGAGGAAACACAGACAGACACGAGGAGAAAGTGCAGACTCCACACAGTCACCCAAGGTCAGAATTGAACCCAGATCCCTGGCGCGGTGATGCAGCAGTGCTAACCATTGTGCCACCATGCCGCCCCACTAGCATAAATCCCTTCCATGTATCTACCATATTGAATAATTTTATCATTTTAAACACCTGAATCAATCAATCCACAGATGTCTAAACTCAAGGAACACTATCTTCACATGTTATCCATCTCGGCCAAGGTATTATCTTGGTGTTTCTTCACTATACATCTTCCAAGGCCAATATACCCTAACTAGGTATAGTGACCAGAACGGAACGCAGTTTAACAGGTGGGGTATAACAAAGGCTGTGCATAACTAAAGCATCATTTCTGCCACTTTGTATTCCAACCCCATGAGATAAAGATCAACAATACAGAAGACTTTTAAATTGCTTTTGTACCTGCGCACTAGGTTTAAGTGACTAGCGTACTTGTACATCCAAATCCTTCCAAGAAGATATTCTGATTTGCCCCTTTTTGGATCGGAAATGCATGGCCTCACACGTCTCCAGATTATACTCCAGCTGTCACTACTTTTCCCAGTCAATTAATCCGTCTGTCTTTTTTATAACTTTCTACACCCACCTACACACTGACTGCACCTCTCAACATGGTCACTTATGTATATGGTGAAAAGCTGTAGCACAAGTGCAGAACTAGGTGGAACAATGTACATAGACTGACAAAAGCATTTGATAAACTGACACACAATAGACTTGTTAGTAAAATTTAAACCCATGGAATGAAAGAGGCAGTGGCATGGTGGATTCAAAATTGGCAGAGATGACAAGAGTCGGAGCAAATTGTTGTCTTTCACCCTGGAGAAAAGTAAACAGTTTGGATTTCAAGGCCTTAAACAAGGTAGGGAAATGTACTTTTAATTCTTTCTAGGAAATGTGGGTGCCACTGGAAAGGCCAGCAGTTATTGCCCATCCAATAGAATCAATAGAACATTACAGCGCAGTAGAGGCCCTTCGGCCCACAATGTTGCGCCGTCCTGTGAAACCCCTCTAAAGTCCCTCTACACTATTCCCTTATTGTCCATATGCCTATCCAATGACCACTTGAATGCGTTTAGTGTTGGCGAGTCCACTACTGTTGCAGGCAGGGCATTCCACGCCCTTACCACTCTCTGAGTAAAGAACCTACCTCTGACATCTGTCCTATATCTATCTCCCCTCAATTTAAAGCTATGTCCCCTCATGCTGGACATCACCATCCGAGGAAAAAGGCTCTCACTGTCCACCCTATCTAATCCTCTGATCATCGTGTATGCTTCAATTAAGTCACCTCTTAACCTTCTTCTCTCTAACGAAAACAGCCTCAAGTCCTTCAGCCTTTCCTCATATGATCTTCCCTCCATACCAGGCAACAACCTTGTAAATCACCTCTGTATCCTTTCCAATGCTTCCACATCCTTCCTATAATGTGGCGACCAGAACTGCACACAATACTCCAAATGCGGCCGCACCAGAGTTTTGTACAACTGCAACATGACCTCATGGCTCCGAAACTCAATCCCTCTACCAATAAAAGCTAACACACCGTACGCCTTCTTAACAACCCTCTCAACCTGGGTTGCAACTTTCAGGGATCTATGGACATGGACACCGAGATCTCTCTGCTCGTCCACACTACCAAGAATCTTGCGTTTAGCCCAGTACTCTGCCTTGCTGTTATTCTTTCCAAAATGAATCACCTCACACTTTTCTGCACTAAACTCCATTTGCCACCTGTCAGCCCAGCTCTGCAGCTTATCTATGTCCCTCTGTAACTTGTAACATCCTTCTGCACTGTCCACAACTCCACCGACTTTAATGTCATCTGCAAATTTACTCACCCATCCTTCTACGCCCTCCTCCAGGTCATTTATAAAAATGACAAACAGCAACGGCCCCAAAACAGATCCTTGTGGCACACCACTAGTAACTGGACACCAGTCAGAGCATTTCCCATCAACCACCACTCTTTGTCTTCTATCAGCTAGCCAATTTCTGATCCAAACTGCTAAATCACCCTGAATCCCATGCCTCTGTATTTTCTGCAATAGCCTACCGTGGGGAACCTTATCAAACGCTTTACTGAAATCCATATACACAACATCAACTGCTTTACCCTCATCCACCTGTTTGGTCACCTTCTCGAAGAACTCAATGAGGTTTGTGAGGCACGACCTACCCTTCACAAAACCATGTTGACTATCTCTACTCAAATTATTCCTTTCCAGATGATTATACATACTATCTCTTATAAACCTTTCCAAGACTTTTCCCACAACAGAAGTAAGGCTCACTGGCCTATAGTTACCGGGGTTATCTCTACTCCCCTTCTTGTACAAGGGGACAACATTTGCTATCCTCTAGTCCTCTGGCACTATTCCTGCAGACAAAGATGACTTAAAGATCAAAGCCAAAGGCTCAGCAATCTCCTCCCTAGCTTCCCAGAGAATCCTAGGATAAATCCCATCTGGCCCAGGGGACTTATCTATTTTCACACTTTCCAGAATCGCTAACACCTCCTCCTTATGAACCTCAAGCCCTTCTAGTCTAGTAGCCTGTATCTCAGTATTCTCCTCGACAACTTTGTCTTTTTCCTGTGTGAATACTGACGAGAAATACTCATTTAGCACCTCTCCTATCTCCTCGGACTCTACGCACAACTTCCTACTACTGTCCTTGACTGGCCCTACTCTTACCTTAGTCATTCTTTTATTCCTGACATACCTATAGAAAGCTTTAGGGTTATCCTTGATCCTACCTGCCAAAGACTTCTCATGTCCTCACTTGGCTCTTCTTAGCTCTCTCTTTAGAGCCTTCCTAGCTAACTTGTAACTCTCAAGCGACGCAACTGAACCATCACATCTCATCTTCACAAATGCCTCCTTCTTCCTCTTGACAAGTGATTCAACTGCTTTAGTAACCCATGGTTCCCTCACTCGACCACTTCCTTCCTGCCTAACAGGTACATACTTATCAAGGACACGCAGTAGCTGTTCCTTGAACATGCTCCACATTTCCATTGTGTCCATCCCCTGCAGTTTTCCTCTCCAGGCGATGCATCCTAAGTCTTGCCTCATCGCATCATAATTGCCTTTCCCCCAGCAATAACTCTTGCCCTGCGGTTTATACCTATCCCTTTCCATCGCTAAAGTAAACGTAATCGAATTGTGGTCATTATCACCAAAATGCTCACCTACCTCCAAATCTAACACCTGTCCTGGTTCATTACCCAGTACCAAATCCAATACGGCCTTGCCTCTTGTTGGCCCATCTACATACTGCATCAGGAAACCCTCCTGCACACATTGGACAAAACCGGATCCATCTAAAGTACTCGAACTATAGTGTTTCCAGTCAATATTTGGAAAGTTAAAGTCCCCCATAACAACTACCCTGTTATTTTCGCTCCGATCCAGAATCATCTTTGCAACCCTTGCCTCTACATCTCTGGAACTTTTCGGAGGCCTATAGAAAAGCCCTAACAGGGTGACCTCTCCTTTCCTGTTTCTTAACTCAGCACATACTACCTCAGTATTCGAGTCCTCCTCAAATGTCCTCTCAGCCACTGTAATACTGTCCTTGACTAACAATGCCACCTCCTCTCTTATCACCTTCCCTGAACTTACTGAAATATCTAAACCCCGGCACCTGCAACAACCATTCCTCGCCCTGCTCTATCCATGTCTCCGAAATGGCCACAACATCGAAGTCCCAGGCACTAACCCATGTCGCAAGCTCACCCACCTTATTCCGGATGCTCCTGGCATTGAAGTAGATGCACTTTAGACCACCTTCCTTCCTGCCGGTACATTCCTGCAACTTTGAAACCTTACTCATGACCTCACTACTCTCAGCTTCTTGTGTACTGGAGCTACAATTCAGAATCACAATCCCCTGCTGAACTAGTTTAAACCCTCCCGAAGAGCATTAGCAAACCTCCCGCCGAGGATATTAGTACCCCTCTGGTCCAGGTGTAGACCATCCCGTTTGTAGAAGTCCCACCTACCCCAGAATGAGCCCCAATTGTCCAGGAATCTGAAACCCTCCCTCCTGCACCATCCCTGCAGCCACGTGTTCAACTGCTCTCTCTCCCTATTCTTCGACTCGCTAGCATGTGGCACGGGTAACAACCCAGAGATAATAACTCTGTTTGTTCTAGCTCTAAGTTTCCACCCTAGCTCCCTGAATTGTCTTTGAGAAGGTGGTGATGAAATGCCTTTTCAAACTGCGATAGTGCACGTAGTGTGTTGTCAGAGTTCCTGGTTTTTGACCCAGCGCCAGTGAAGGAATTACAGTATAGTTCCAGACAGTTCAGGATGGGGAGTAACTTTCAGGGGAACTTGCCAGTGGTGGTGTTTCCATGCATTGACTGCCCTTGTTCTTCTAGGTGGTAAAGGCCACAGGCTTGGAAGAAGCCTTTGAAGGAGCCTTGCTGAGTTACTAGAATTATGTCAGGGATGAGGGGCTTCAGTTATGTGACGAGATTAGAGAAACTGGGATTGTCCTCCTTTGGACAGAGAAGGTGAAAAATATTAAATTGAAGTGTTTAAAATTGTGAACGCTTTTGACCAAGTGAGGAGAATCTATTTACACTGTGAAGGGGCATTAGTAACCAGAGGACGCAGATTTGAGATAATTGGTGAAATCAGAAGGGAAATTAGTAATTTTTTTGATTATGGCATGTTGCCTGAAAGGGTAGTGTGAGCGTATTAAGTTGTATCTGTTGAAAGGAAATTGAAAATGTTCTTCAAAAGGGAACATTTGCAGGGCTTTGTGGAAGGAGCAGTTGATTGGGGCTAATTGAGGAGTTAATAGTTTGTTCAAAGATCCATGACAAACCCATAGGCAAAATCATCTCCCCCTGTGATATATGGACAACAATGATTCCCCATAAATCATGGTCGTTTGATCAGGGCAGAATGGAGCTTAACTCTGTGAGCCAACAACCTCCTGGTTCTCACTGACCAGCCTCCCAATTTGATGACCACTTGGCCCAAGGCTTTAGTGAACTACAAATTATAGAACAGCAACAGGAAACGTCTAAAATGGTGGGAGAAAGATTGGCAAAGGAATTTGAGAGAAACTCAAAAGCACAGCAAATAAGAAAATCAGTACTTGAGAGAGAATTTGATGGGAAATTAAAACAAAATGTTGGGGAAAAGGGTGCCAAGGACTATATGGGTGCACAAGAATATATGAAAAGGGGTAGGCCATTTATCCCACCTAACTGTGCTCTAATTCTACATCATTTGGATAGTTTAAAACTTTGCCGGCCTCACCTTTTACTAATAACCTTATGGTCTAGTAACCTTGGCTAACCAATAAAGCATTAAGCCACTTGAATTTGTTGAACAAAGCTTTGTCCCAGTGTGCTCATCTTTAGAACACTCAGAAAAATCTTATGCAAAGGAAAAGTTCATATCAACTCTGACACCATTACTGGAATTTCAAAAAGCAGGGTGTACTCTTCTGAGTATTGACATTATCTCATCAGCCATCTGGTTTGTTGCGTCTGGGAGGATCAAAATCATTTGAGAACACTTAGCATCCTGAAGCCACACTGTTCCTACATGGTAAGGTTTTATCTTCACTGACATTGAAGTCAAATCTAAAAGCTGGGTAAACTGTGCCATATTACCTCTCAGATTCAGGAGACTGGTACAATTCCAATCCACAGATTTACTATGGTGGGATTTTGTGAATGGTTATTAAAAGCCAAGCTACATTTAATAATTTTGACACCACCTGGAATCCATGCAGGCTGGAAAAAGCCAAGAGATCCCTTGGACCCCCCTCACACCAAGCCTGTCCCGAGCTCATCCTCTTTGAGTGCAATTGATCATAGATCATAGAATTTACAGTGCAGAAGGAGGCCATTTGGCCCATCGAGTCTGCACCGGCTCTTGGAAAGAGCACCCTACCCAAGGTCAACACCTCCACCCTATCGCCATAACCCAGTAACCCCACCCAACACTAAAGGCAATTTTGGGCACTAAGAGCAATTTATCATGGCCAATCCACCTAACCTGCACATCTTTGGACTGTGGGAGAAAACCAGAGCACCCGGTGGAAACCAACGCACACACGGGGAGGATGTGCAGACTCTGCACAGACAGTGACCCAAGCCGGAATCGAACCTGGGACCCTGGAGCTGTGAAGCAATTATTCTGTTCACAATGCTACCGTGCTGCCCCAGATGCAATGCAATCGCTTCTTAAACTGATCTCAGCACCCAAAGGAACATTAGAGAGAAGAACATCAAACCGGTTTTGCATTCCAGATTACGTGGCTCATGAAGGATAAGCGCTTCGCCACAATACAACCAGAATTATCTTTTGCAGCAAAACACCATAACCTATCAAATTTAAAACTTCAAACGTGGTAGGATAAGAGGGCAGAATGTGGTGGAATCAGGGTATTTGTGTTCTAATGTTTGACCTAAGGATTATGAAAATTAGTTGAAGACATTAATAGAAAAAAGGTTTGTCTATATGACCAGCAGAAGGAAAAATAGACTTTCAGTTTTAAAGATACATTTTGTTTGTTTACATTTTATAAATTTCTAGAACAACCAATTTAGAAGCTCAGTGATCTGGACCAATACTAAGACTCACCTACACTCATTTTATAAAATTACTGCCTTGGCATACTTACCATTTGCATGTGTTAACTTAATAGAGTAAAGTAACACAGGTAAAAGATGAAGCTGTATCGCACCTCTCCACTCATTGTATTGTTAGCCCTAGCTGAGACAAGCCCTTGTTTTCAATTTTTTTTTAAAGAGGAAAACAATAAAGTACAATAATAAAAATTAAATCTGTAAAATAAGAGTTCACATTTCTTGCAAAGAATTGAGGATTAGGACACCAAAGAAAATGCAACTCTGTAATTACCAGTGACTCACTAGGATTTTGTGGAATAGTGCAAGGTCATCTCCATAATTCAAGACGTGATATTTCTGTGCAGAGATAATCAGAAAATTTAATAATACGCTGGAAGATGAATTTCTATTGAACAAAGTAGAGGAGATTGCCTGTTTTTCCTTAATTTTTGTCTGCCAAGGGAATAACATGTACAGGAAAAAAAATCACTATGTTCCATCTGACCAATACCACTGCCTGCATTGTTTCTCACAATAAGTGTGAGACACTCCTGAAAATGTCAGGTCATTAATTATGGAGAAAAACGTATATTTATTTGGTATTCATCAAAAAGACATTTCAGCAGAGAGAGTTCAACAGTGTTTAATAGTGAAAAAGAATGATGCAGAAACACCACTTGGTTAAGAACAACCACTTTCAACATCTTGAAATGCAGATCTGTTTGTCGACAAAGTACATTATTGAAGTATCACTGAAAAAGGGCACATTGCAAAGCTTTTCACCCTCTGCTTATCAGGACAGGATTGAATTTAAACAAAGCTCGGTCGTTAACTGACGGTCATTAGTCAACTGGTGCATTCTCTATGGCAACGCCTCTAACAATCAGAGTCCGCTTGCCAACTAATCAGCACTCTCCTGATGAAGTATGAACTGTTCCCTTCACATTTGGTATTTTAAAAAATAAATTTAGTGTACCCAATTTATTTTGTTCCAATTAAGGGGCAATTTAACATGTTCAATCCACCTACCTTGCACATCTTTGGGTTGTGGGGGCGAAACCCACGCAAACATGGGATAATGTGCAAACTCCACACGGACAGTGACCCAGAGCCGGGATCGAACCTGGGACCTCGGTGCCTTGAGGCAACAGGGCTAACCCACTGCGCAACCGTGCTGCCCCCTACATTTGGTATTCTTGCAAATACCTGATGAATACAAAACAAAAAGCTTTGACTTGTGAATTTTTTAAGCAACATTCAAGTTCTGTACTACCAAACAACTATTTAAAGTACATTTTATTTGGTGGATGCACTATCCTAAAGTTCTTATGTCCTGTATGATGATTTAAAACCTCCAAGCTTTCTTTCGGGATCAGGAATCCAAATGCACAAGGTTCAGATAGGCAGTTCTTAACTCCAGCAAAGCTCATGAGCTGATGGTACCATATGGTTTAAGATCCTGGGAATCAAGGTGAAGAAATACTTAAACCGCTTGAGAGTCAAACTGAACCCTTGACGTAATCAGAGCTGTAGACCAATAGGTAACTAGTTGTAATTTTTTCATTTGTTTTCTGTTATTTTGATGGTCCTTTTATATTCATGGATTTCTTGCCACCTCCCATCCCCATGAAGAGGTGAGGTGGACCCATGCAGGCAGATGCATCACAGATACCAGGAAAGCCTCTGAGTCCAGGTTGGCCTGAAGATCCTTGTTCACCGGGCAGGCCAGGTTCGCCACGAGACCCATCTCGCCCATCTTTACCAATTCCAGGCAAGCCAGCAACACCTATAACCAAAGAGAAAATGCAGTGAGACGCAGAGAACTGCTGGTACTTGGTTTTAGTTTCCACATTTCTTGAATGGGAATAGAGATAGAATTGGAATCCAAACTAGTACTGTTTTGTCAAATTGTGCAATCTTTGTGGATCTCACTACCACAGGGAGGGTGTGAAGCAAAAGGTATATACAGACAAGCCTACAAGGAAGGATGATATAGATGGTTATAATGGTAGAAATTACAGGAGGAGCATAAATTTCAGCCCATGTGGTCTGATTAGGCCAAATGCCTGTATCTGTACCATAGAACATAGAACAGTACAGCACAGAACAGGCCCTTCGGCCCTCAATGTTGTGCCGAGCCATGATCACCCTACTCAAACCCACGTATCCACCCTATATCCGTAACCCAACAACCCCCCTTTAACCTTACTTTTAGGACACTACGGGCAATTTAGCATGGCCAATCCACCTAACCCGCACATCTTTGGACTGTGGGAGGAAACCGGAGCACCCGGAGGAAACCCACGCACACAGGGGGAGGACGTGCAGACTCCACACAGACAGTGACCCAGCCGGGAATCGAGCCTACAAGGAAGTGTGAGAGGATGTGTGACCATGTGTGAGGATGTGTGACAAAATGAACATGTGCACATATTGTGCCTGTTTCAACAAAACAAAGTAAGCAACAGCCATTCGCTGACAAATTCCTGAGTATAATGCCCTGACCTGTCAGGATCAAGCTGCCTGTTTAAAATTTTAAACAATGCTTGGCAATTAACTGTCAATCACCATCAACTGATGTATTCTCCATGGCAACACCGCTACCAATCAGAGTCCACTTGCCAACCAATTAGCAATCTCTTCCCATGCAGTACAATTTTCCCCTTAGATTGGTATTCTCGTAAGGTGTCCCGAGTGCAAGATGAAAAACTTCAACCTGTCACTTGTTTCAGCAATACACATGAAACTTTATGAGTGTTATGTCCGTTATATGTTTGAATTGCAAGAATGAGCATCTCGATAGGAACATACAAATTAGGAGCAGAAGTAGGTCACTCGGCCCCTTGAACCTGCTCCGCTATTCAATAAGATCACAGCTGATATGATTGTAACCGCAACCCCACATTCCTTCAACCCGCGATAACCTTTCACCTCTTTGCAAATCAAGAATCTATCTAGCACTGCCATAAAAACATTCAAAGGCTCTGCTTCCACCACCTTTTGAGGAAGAGTGTTCCAAAGCCTCACTACCCTCAGAGGGGAAAAAAATGTTCTCATCTCTGTCTTAAATGGCCAACCCCTTAGTTTTAATCAGTGACTCCTCATTCTAGATTCTCCCACAAGAATAATCAGGTACCACACTGAATCCTTCTCAAAGAAAACCAATAGCCAACAATTAATTCCATTGGCTATTGTTCTTGCATTTTATCCCAGGGTTACATTATTGTTTAACATGGATATTGAGCAGGGAAGCGCGCACTCCAGATCAAAGGGGTTGGAAGGTCTGTTAAGGGGGATGATTGATTTTTCTGAAACGACAAAAATGTCACATAATCATCCAAAATGTGACAAGAATAATATATTTTTTCAAATTATGGGGAATTTTTAAATAGACACACAACAAATGTTCAGCCACCCTTATGTCCTCCTCAACTAAATCTGCAAATTCAACCTAATTGAATTTTTTGAGTTGTGTTTATCAATGTTTTCTCACATTGTGTATAAATCCGGGTAATCGCCTCAGCTTTGTCTTCGAAACATTGACTCATATGCAGCCAATGACCACAGTTTATCTGATGAGATTAGAGATCTCTGACCAATTGACTACAGTACAAGGGTACTTGATGAGATATGACCTCTCCCTGAGTCTTAGCGTGGACTATTTTTCATGAGATTGAAAGGATTGTAATATGAGAATTTGCAACATTAAGGCTTTCTGTATTAGGTGTTTACCAGGCAATCCTTGAGGTCCTGGTGATCCACGGTGTCCCATTCCTTCTTCTCCTTTCTCACCCTTTTCACCTGGTACACCTGTCATGCAAAAGGTCAGTGTTCAAGCTCAGTTCTGGTAGCAAATATCAGTTATGAAAACAACTAGAAATTATTTCAGAGGTGGTGACTGAAACTCATTAAAAAACACTTACAAAATGAAATAAGAAGATATTTCTTGGTGCATCAACCCACCTTTTTCAGAAACTGACCTCAAAAATCTGCAACCATAACCCACTTGTCCAGTGGGCTCTGCCAGAACGACCAAGACCTTAGATACACTAAGTACAGATATTAAGCCAGTTATTTCATGATGGCCTATTAGCATCTGGGCCACTTCTCATTCCTAGAAGGTCATTAATTTCATGAGGGTTGGTAACTCTGGCAGACAAGCCTCCAACTAGGACCTGACAAAACATCAGTGGAGGTGTACTTGGTCGGGGAGGCAGTGAAAGGTATTGTCATTGGACCAGTAATCTAGAGATCCAGGAAAATGCTCTGGGGACCCCATTTCGAATCCCACCACGGCAGATGGCAAAATTTGATTTCAATAAAATTATTGTTTAGCATGGATATTGAGCACGGTAGCGCGCACTCCAGATCTGAGGGGTTGCAAGGTCTGTTAAGGGGATGATTGATTTTTATGAAACAAAATTAAAAATCTAATGAAGACCATGAAACCATTGTCAATTGTTGAATAAACCAGGGCCAGGCTTCTGCAAAAACTCGGCTAAGTGTTTCACGCCGGTGTCAATGGGCCTCTTGGCCCAGCGATTCTGAAGCCCACAGAGGGCCAGCGCGGTGCTGGAGTGTTCCACGCACCGCCAGCCGCAGGTCCGTGCATGCGTGCGGCAGCCGCTTCCGCGCAACATGGCAGAGCCACACAGCGGCCCGACGCCCAAGAAGATAGCCCCCCCTCCAGATCGTGTACGCCCGCCCGATCGCGGGCCTGACCATTGTGGAGTCTGATCTCCCCGCACCCCCCACCAGGATGGCCACCGCGGCCGCGAGACCGAGCTCCTGCCACGTGGAACCATGTTAGAACCACGCTGGCAGGAAATCGGTCGGTCGACCGCAGAGAATTGGTGCGGAGGCCTCTTTAAACAGCCTTCGACAGGCGCCGCATCAACCATGCGCACGCGGCAGGCGGTGATTCTCCAGTCGCCAGAGAACGCGTCCGGTGTCGGACCCAATCGTAGACTGAGGCCCCATTCTCCGCCCCACGCTGAGCGCAATTTCAGCACGGAGGATCCCAGCCATGGTTCTTCACTGATGTCCTTTAGGGAAGGAAATCGGCCATCTTTACCTGGTCTGGCCTGCATGTGACTCCACATCCACAGCAATGTAAGGATACAGGTGTCGCTGCCTGGCTTCTATGGAAAAGAGACCCACCTAGGTGCTCAGACAGAGTCGAAGCCTGAACCATTCTGAGACAAAGTCCTGTGGCGGGGGCGGGAAGCAGGGGTGTTCCCACTGTGGAGGCTAGAGGGAATTTGCATCACATTGGCCTACATTAATTATGTAGTTTGGAGTTTCCTGATGTTTTCTGTGGTGTGGCAGGCTGGATAACACACTCCAACCCCACACCCCATCATATCCGAGCGCTGTAGTTAAAAGGCTGGAGATGCTGAGGAAGCTGCAAGAGGTGGGAACATCTACCAGAGGTGTCGGAGGCCCTGAGGTGGAGGAATTCTGTCTGGTTTCAACATGCGCGCACACTGATGTCTCCATGGGGAGGGTGGTGGGCACCATGAAGATCCTGGTCCAAGAGAATTCCCAATTTCTGCCGGAAATGCTCACACTAGATGCACTCTATCTAACCTTAAGTGAGCTATGGAACAGGGGACAGGGCACCTTAACCTTCCTCCAAATGCTCCTTCTCCTCAGTCCACAGCACCACTGACTAAAATGGAGGAGGGTTCTGGAGAAGAGAGTATGCTGCATCAGTTGAATGCAGTTCAATTGAATAAAGAGGCCCCGATTGAAATTGTTTAAGGGTAAATGGCATACCCCTTCAAATGACAGTTGACACTGGGGCTTCGGTGACCGTAGTAGGTGAGCCGACCTTCCAATAGTTACGTACAGGAACAGTCTTTAATTTTGAAGAGTACTTTAAGCATTCAACATACAAAAATATCAGCAAGCTTAAGTTCTTCCTTGGTATGGTCAATTACTAAGGAAGGTTCATTTTGTATCTAACCACAACATTGGCAACATTACACCAGCACTTCAGGAAAAATCAGTGGCGGCAATGGAAGGATTCTTGAGTCGTGAAGCAAGCATTACAGTCTTCAAATCTTTTTGATCTGGGAAAACCAATCATGCTGACATGTCCCCTTAAGGTGTTGGGGCTGTTTTACCCCTGAAAATGGGAGATAGCTGGGAAAGCTCTTTCACCTTTGCCTCAGGACCCTTTCTGAAGCAGAACAAAATTACGCTCAGATTGAGAAGAAGGGTTCAGTGGTTATATTCAGGGTGAATAAATTGCACTGGTGTATTTACTCTTTCAAGAGTTACGCAATGTCCACCAGGGCAAAGATGGAGATGTTGGCGTGTAGTCAGGTCTGTTGGCCAGGCATAGACAAAAAGACATTGAAGAACTAATACAAAAGTGCCATCCTTGCCAATTGCAGCAATCATTGCCACCTTCCGCCACCCTTCACCCATGGGAATCGCTAGGTTGCCCGTGGACCAAGATTCATGTAGATTATAGGGTTTGTATCCGGGCAAGATATTTTTGGTGCTGGGAGATTTGCACTCAAAGTAGCTATTAGTCCAGGAGATGGGGGCTACTATTTTGGTGACCACAGTAGACGCCTTGCATTCATCATTTATGGGCTTCCTAACGCAATGTCTTTGGAAAATGGCACCCCCATCACCGGCAATGATGTCCAGTGTTTTGTGAGAGAAGATGGCATATGACACACAAGGGTAGTAGCTTCCTATAACGCAGAATTGAACGGTCTGGCTGAGTGGGCCATTTAAACCTTCAAGAACGCCATGAAAAAGTCAGATAAACCACTTAACCAGAAGTTGGCTAATTTTTGTTGTTATGCAACTCAACCCCTCATTCAACCATGTGGGTCACGCCAGCTGAGCTGCTCATGGGTTGTCGGTTGAGAACCTGACTGGACCTTGTATTTCCACATTAAAAGTGGAGGCACATCAGAATAGTCAGCGGTCAGAGCAGAGAAGTGACAGGTCATGCCAGGTGGGAGACCCGGTTTTGGTCTGTAATTTTGCAGCCAGTACACCTTGGTAAGAAAGATGGGTTGTCGCTCAGTCGGGGCCAATGTCTTATGTAGTCGATGTTAAGGGGAAGACCATCAAAAGCACACCAACCACCTGAGGAGTCGAAGAGTGGTGACCCCCCCCCCCCCCCCCCCAAAGTAGAGTTGATGAGTCCTGCAAGCACCGTCAATATTCCTGTAACTTGGTCCAGACAAGGGGAGCCAGGGGCTCCCGCTTCTATTCAACCAGCTGCATCTGCCAAGTCGGTGAGGCCAGTTCGCCTATTGTTAAATGATCCTGCCTGAGGTGCGTTGACAGTGGACCACTTGATCACCTAAAAGAAGGCTGTGTCTGAGGCTGGGCTACCTCGATACAGGAGGACCCAGAGGCCTCTGGACCGAATTACATTTTGAGGGATTCTCTTTCCTCAGTTGTCCTGGTTAATAATTGTACCTTTGTACATAATATTTGTGGTACTATATTAAGGAGGGAAGGATATGGTAGTTTGGCCCCTTTAAGGGGTCAAGATCCACTGACCATGTGATTGCCTCAGGGCCAATCAGACGGGAGCATGCAAACCCCAGCCAATGGGGAATTTGTGCGGGGCCCTGGGAGCAAGAAGCCGGCAGTGTGAGCCAGGGAGCTGAAGAGTAAAGATCTGTTGTATAGTAATCTGTGCCTGTTATATAACTGCCTTTGCCTTTCATCTGTAAACCCCTAATGGTCACACTGCACCCGAAAAGCAGCTCGCCGTAGGGCAGCGTGGTCGATAGAAGCCGGGAGACCCTACTCCCCGTGCCAGCCTGGCATTGCCAAGGTGTCCAGGTGGCACTGCAAGGGCAGTGCCAGGGTGCCAGGATGGCATGGCCAAGGTGCCAAGCTTGCATTTCTGCACAGGTGTGCTCTGGCTGGAGGTGCTCTGCGCACGTGTTAGGGGGAGGGGGGACCTATTATGGGAGGGCCCCCCCCTCCCATAGTGCGCTGGGACCCGGGGGGGGGGGGGGGGGGGGGGGTAGCGGGGGTTGCTTCTGGGGCCTCGGAGACTGATCTCTTGCTACACTGAGGCATTCCAGCAGGTCAAGCTCCTCAGTGTACAAAATGGGTCTATGTGCGGCCTTGGCCGTGCGTTCCCCATTGAGGCCCCTTAGAAATTCAAGTCGCATTTGAGTTTTTGGCTAAACGAGCTCATTATGAGACTTTGTCCCCATTTAGTTAAATCGTGACCTGTGTTTCTCTCTCCACAGCTGCTGCCAGACCTGCTGAGTTTATCCAGCATTTTCTGTTTTTATTTTAGGTTAGTACATTGTCTGGCATTTTCCACTGCCACACATTTATACTTACCACAGTTAGTGAGGAAAGTATAGAGGTGGATGTTGCCTGTTTATAGCTCCAGAGAAAAGTCATATGGGGCGGGATTTCCTGGCCTCCCACCCGCTGTCGATGGGAATTCCCATTGAAGTCACCCCACGCTGCTGGGAAACCTATGGGCGGGGGTCCACTGCCTGCGAACAGCCGGAGAATTCGCCCAAGGACTTGGAACGCTGTACCTTCCTCAGAGTGGCAATCTCCAGCGGATTGACACTTTGGATGAACTGATCCATGCTGAAACTCCAAAGACCCTGTCTCGACCAAAGTCCCTCACTCAGGCTGGGTGAGACAGGAGCAGCGAAGCGCGTCTTGGGCTGCATCAGCGAGAAGTAACAGGGGTGCAGAAAAGAAAGAAACGTCCCCCTTCCCCCTTTTACAGCATCAGCTGGGGTCAATTTAAAGGGAGAAGGTAAGTGGCTTAAACAATTAGAGAGACCAGAGGTGAAGGGGCGGGGGGCGCATTGGGACGTACGTTCGGGTAGATTAGATGGGCGTGGGGGGGGAGTCAGGTCAAGTCGGAAGGGTGTAAAGATCGGATAGGGCAGGTGAGGGGGTCAGGTTGGGAGTGGGGGTGGTCGGGCAAGGTTGGGCTGGGGGGTTTGGGTGGACGGTGCCAGTTCAGAGCAAGGTGGTGTGAGGGGGGGGCGGTGGGGGGGTCAGAACAGCTTGAGAAGGGGCCTGGGGGGTGTTTTGGGTCAGGTCATAATGTGGTGGGGTGGATCGGATCTGGGGTAGGGCTGCTGTGGGGGAAGTGCTGGGGGGTAGTGTATGTGGGGGGGAGGGGGGGGGTGGCGCTTTGGGTTTTTGAAATTGTTATTTTGGATTTAGAAGGTTTTATTTCCCCCCTCTAACTCAGAGTAACAATCAAGATAAAACTGGCAGAACCTTCTGAAGTTGGCAATTTAAAACCTGTCGGATGGTTCCCAGCCCAGCGTAATTGTCCAGAGGAAGTTAGTGCTTCTGGATAATTTCCGGGTAAACCCTTATAAGGGAACTTCCTGGAGGGATTCCCTAGCGCAACATTGGGGTACCCCTGAAATGCAACACTGGGGAACCAGGAAGTAACGGTCCATTACCTCTGTTTCTTTCTCCCCAGATGCTGCCAGACCTGCTGCGTTTTCCAGCATTTTAATTTCAAATTTCCAGCATCCACAGCATTTTGCTTATATTTACCTGTTTGCACAGTTGCTCCAGGGTGGAATTCAAAATTAACTTTGTTTTCTGCCTTTCACATCGCCATCAATAAATTTGTTTTTCTTATCGTTTTGATCTTATTTTTGGTACACGATATTCTTTTACACTCAGGGCGGGGCTTGGCAAGAATTAAGTGAGGGCTTCCAGTTGTTAGCCTGTGCTATTTTAAAAGCTGATTGTTTGTACAAAAGTGAGCCAGGGCAACACTTAAGAGGGGAAGCAGCAAACCTGTACCTCTCCGACACATCACAGCTGAAATCAGTATGTTACCATGGCATCCTTTCAACCAATTATTGGTTTTACCTCTGTGCTAAATATGTCATTTGAAGGTTTCATGAACGACAATGGGTTGAAACGATATTCTTACCTTTGGGTCCTGGTTCACCAGGGTAACCTTGGTGACCTTTGACACCTTGTGGGCCTATTGCACCTGGGTGTCCTGTAGATCCTGGAGGGCCAGTTGGTCCGAGTGGCCCAGGTGGTCCAGGCCGGCCTGGTTTCCCAAACCCTAATGGTCGCCTTAGGCTGGCAGAGAGCTGAGAGATTTGCTCTGAAAAGAAAAGAACAAATGAAACTTTGGCCTCACAAATTAAACATTAATATGTAAGCTCTAATGTTCTTTCAACCATTCTCATCACACACTAGGGGCGGAATTCTCCGTCCCCCCGGCGGGTCGGAGAATCGCCTGGGGCCGGCGTCAATCCCGCCCCTGCCGTGGCCCGAATTCTCCGTCACCCGGGAATCGGCGGGGGCGGGAATCGCGCCGCGCCGGTCGGCAGGCCCCCCGTGGCGATTCTCCAGCCCACGATGGGCCGAATTCCCGCCGCTGACAGATTTTTCCCGCCAGCGGGAATCAAAGCACGTCTGGTGCCGGCGGGATTGGCGACGCGGGCGGGCGCCAGGGTCCTGGGCGGTGCCCCCACAGTGACCAGGCCGGCGATCGAGGCCCACCGATCGGCCGGTGGGCCTGTGCCGTGGGGCACCATTTTACTTCCGCCCCGCCCTGGCCTTCACCATGGCGGGGGCAGAAGAGACCCCTCCCCTGCGCATGCGCCGGTATGACGTCAGCAGCCGCTGACGCACAGGCGCATGCGTGGACTTCCGCCAGCTGGCAAAGGCCTTTCGGCCCCGGCTGGCGGGGCGCCAAGGGCCGTTCGTGCCTGCCGGCGGAGCGGGAGCCACTCCGGCGCGGGCCTAGCCCCTAAAGGTGTGGAGAATTACGCACCTTTGGGGAGGCACGACGCCGGAGTGGTTCACGCCACTCCGTCCCGCCGGGACCCTCGCCCCGCCGGGTCGGGGAGAATCCCGGCCCAGGTTTTTTCACCCCAATTCCACTAATGCTCTGCATTTCCCGTGTGAGTTTGACTCCTTCATCCTTGCCAGTGGACCAAGACAGACCCAGAAATGGCGATGGTGGTGCCTGGGACATTATCTGTACGGTATGAATATATAAAGCTGTTGTTTGACTAGTCTGTTCGAGAGCTCTCTCAAATTTGGCACAGTAAGGACTCTGTACGGTCAACAGGGCGGGATTTGCCATTGTCGTTTGCAATGCCTCGGCTGCTGCCGGGTGATCTGCCCAACTTCAATACCTTTCTTACACTTCATAGTGGTCTGATACAACTGCATGGTTTGTTCGGCCATTTCAGGGGACATTACTGTCAACCACGTTATTTCATGGCCGCCATTACGGAGTCCAGCTTTTAATTCCAGATTTATTAACTGAATTAAAATTCCACCAGTTGCCATGGTGGGATTCCAACCTGTGTCCCCAGCCTGAGCCTCCCATCACTACTATACCACCGCCTCCCCCATCAGAGGGCTGAATTGTGAGCCAAGTACTGTTTTCTGTGGGGCGCGCATGTTATACTAGTCAGATGAATGCCTGGGCTCTAATCCAAATGTCCATAATGAGGCCTGGCTCATAGCCCAGACATCCATCACGCTTGGTCAAACAGCTGCACCCCAGAGAAAACATTGTTTGATTGACAGCTCAGTCTCTCTGATCTTTGCCGTTGATTTCACAATGTGTTATATACAACATTCAGTGGTTCCAAAGGTTTGCGGTTTTTGTTACTGATACCCAAAGGGTCTAGATTTTTATCAGCTTATAATGAAATTACTTTTTCCAACATAGGAGAAAGTTATGAATTAATTGCAGTTTGAAGCTTTTTTTTACACATCTTATTGTGACGACAGGGTTCATTGTTTCTCAACAGTGTATCAATGGGCATGGAAGTGCCACAGCATGGCATGGGGGGGGGGGCATGAGCAGCCACAGGGGATGGGTGGAAGGGTAGAGTTTGTCACAATAGGCATCAGGAGGATCCTCAGAACTTACTTTTTAAAAGGTCCCCTCATGCAGATTAGGTTCCACAACTTCTCTCAGGGGCTGTGAACCACAAGTCTTTAAAAACGTTGCTTGACGATGAAAATTGCGGAGAAGTAGGGGATACCTATCTCTGCAAATGGAGCCGGTGAGATCTAGAATGCCAGATGCATGCTTCTGACAGGAACCAGCCAACACCCTTCAAAAGTTGGGGATCCTGGAATTGGAATCTGCCTGCTATTTGTAAAGGGTACCTGGGTCATTCCATGAGAATTTAGGCCTTTAACTCTGTTTTTCTCTCCACACGTGCTGCCTGACTTGCTGAACATTTCCAGCATTTTCCGTTTTAAGTTATTGGTAAAGAAGATACCATCTGGATCTGCAGTTACCATTAGCTGCCAGTTTTCTGAGTCCTGGAAAAGCCAGCCCAACGCAGACACCGTCCAGAATTAGAGGTGGAGAGCCTCAGGGGCTACCCCATCTCGGCCGACCTTCAAAGTCGAGGCCAGAATTTGCAGTCCTCAGACAGCTAATTGCCTGTTGATGTGGCTTCCATCCCTCTAAGGCAGGATGTCCCACCTCCCAAGAGCTGTTGACTAAGCCAAAGGGTGGCTGGTCTTCAGTCCCAGCACTACCACCAATTGAGGTGGGGTTACTAATTGCTGGGGCCAGCCAGGCAGGCGATGGTGAGGAGAGGTTTCAATTGTGACGCCTGGGAATGTCTCCCAGCAGGGACTTTTTTGTCCAGTTGGGAGAGAGGTCCCTCCATGAGCAACTGATGGGATATGGGAGGTTCTGTGTTGGTGATTAGCTTGGACTCTGGAGGTGATGACCCTCCTCCCACTGTCACCTCTCCCTGGTAGGCAAGAGCGCCAAAGTGTCAGCGGCATTCTGATACTTCACCCGAGTTACCGGTGAGGTGAGCCTGCACGTGACGCTGCTCAACATGAGGAGGAAAGGGGGCAATGTAACCCATCCTGATGCTGCTGAAGTGACATCCATGCCCAAGCTCTTTTCAGTAATGGAGACTCCAAATGATTCGGAGCAGAAATATTTATTGATTTTTTTTCACCTTTCCCAGCACAGAAACATTCAATCACAGTCTGATTGTGCAGTAGAACAGGTCTCAGCAACTGAATAAACTACTCCTGTTCCTATCATACCAACTGTATCGTACCCCTGGCTAAAAATATTCGAGGTCATACTCAAATTTAGGTAAATTCACAAATGGTTGAAAACAAGATGCGAGCAAATTATTTATTTATTCTGGGAAGGGTTGGAACATGGATGTTTTTATTCACAACTTTGGGGTGTCACTGGCAATGACAGCACTTATTACCCATTCCTAATTGTTTCTGAGAAGCTGGTGATGTATCATTGGGGCTGGTTTAGCGCAGTGAGCTAAACAGCTGGCTTTTAATGTAGAACAATGCCAGCAGCGTGAGTTCAATTACCGGCCTCCCCAAAAAGGTGCCAGAATGTGGCGACTAGGGGCTTTTCACAATAACTTCATTGAAGCCTACTTGTGACAATAAGCGATTATTATTATCTTCTTGACAAGTCAGTGCCTTGCTAGGTCATTTCAGACGATAGTTAAGAGTCAACTGCATTGCTGTGGATATGGCCAAGTACAGGTCAGATCAGGTTAGGAAGGTAGATTTCCTTTGCTAAAGGATAACAGTGAACCAGCTGGGTTTATAACAATCCAGTCGTTGCATAGCCACCATTTCTGATGCCGGGACAGACACGATGGGACAAGTGGCCTATTTTTGTGCCGTGTACTTTCTATGATGTGAATTTACCTCTCTGGATTATTGGACCTCAGGATTGTTAGACGCCTGATTGAGGCTTCTTACATGGTGACTGTCTCACTCGTCGATAGTTACGTTGCAGCAATGGTGGGGTGAAGCCCCCTTTTGGGCTATTAATGTCATCCATGAGCCCACCCGTCCCAGACTGAATTGGGCAGGAAGTGGTATTGTTCCCAATTTCTCTCGTACAAACATTGACGGCCACCAACAGAAAACAAAGGGGCAAGGATATGCCATCCAATGTTATGCTCCTGTCCATCGCAATCTCACCAAGAAATTGGAAAGGGGGAATGGAAGATAAGGAGGAGGCCGGGATTTTCTGACCCTGCCATGGTGGGATCTGTCGCAGGGAATGCGGCGGGCCAGACAGAGGAACATTAATTTTCGGTGGGACCAGACAATCCTGGTGGTGGACGGGGCCAGTAGATCGTGCCCAGGTGCGTTGACATTACAATGGAGCATCTGCATGCCTCACAAATTTACATTAAATTTTTCTGTTCATTCTTCTGCTCTTTGAACAGAATTGCCTCTATTAAAATAGCAGATTTATCAAAAGTAATCATTACTCAGAATATCGTCCAAGGCCAAAATGGACAGAGGGAGCGCAAGACCGGTAGAGGGACAGATCCCTTGAACATCAAAGATATAAAAATACCTGCTGGAAACAGTCCCTCACCTTGAATCATGCTCATGCACACCTCCCTGATTCGATGCTCACTTGCCTCTTTGCCCTGTGAAGAAGATGCAGTTTAGCAGCAAAAACTTATGTGGAAGGTCAAGCAAAAGCATTTTGTCACTGTTTGCTCTTAAAGTTACAGCATTGAACTATTGGAGTGAACCTTAAAAAGATTTTGTTGGCAAAATAAGTGGCTCACATTAGGAAGTTAATGTCCAGTGAATGCAAATGAATTCTAATGCACAACAGCAATGAGAAAGTACTTAATGCTAAATTTATCCAAAGCAGACAGCATGTTAACGCAATCTCCTTCCCTCTCTGAGGCTCAGTTTGAAATCCAATCGAGACCAATTGGATATATGTAAGGATGTTTCGCTTGGAGATCATAATCTAACTCCTGGCAGAAAAAAATCCACAACATAAAATTGCTTCCTACTCAACACAACAGGCAATATATTTACAGAATAGGGTTTTCTCTTCAGTATGCAGGCATAAAACTGTTGATGAACCAAGAGGGTGGTATTTAGTGCAGGCAACAGGATTCTCACCCTCTTGCCTCTGATTGAGGCTTCTTACATGGTGACTGCCTCACTGGCCGATAGTTACGTTGCAGCAATGGTGGGGTGAAGCCCCCTTTTGGGCTATTAATGTCGTCCATGAGCCCACCCGTCCCAGACTGAATTGGGCAGGAAGGCAGCAGGTTCGCCACCCGGCATCCTCCCATCTGATTAATTGCCACCCCCCCAGCTCCAAATTCACCTCGGAGGAGGGTATTAAATTCAGGGTGTTCATTGTTTAGACTGGGAGGAGACCTGCCAGAAGTCTCAGACTGTGTCCAGCTCTTTGTGGCACCAGATATTTGTGTGACTGATAGTGAAGACAAAAAAAGAAAGTCAAATAGGCTCTGGCTACCCGCAAACAACTTGACATAAATATTTAACAGCTGGCAATTTTGTCCCAAAATGAAAGGAACACGTTTGAGTGTCATGCATCTCAATAATGTTTCAAAAACTGCTCAAAACTCATTCTCTACAGGTGACCTTGACGACCCAGAAACCAAGATCTCTGCAGTTAATTAATGGAATGTATGCTTAAATCTTTACTTTTAATGTATTTGTAGAATTGTGCCTATATAAAAGAATGTTCTAAAAATATACCTGAGCACATATTGACTCCCTCTGCGACTCCCTCTGCTACCAGTGTACCAGGGCAGCAGTGTGTACCATCGACAAGATTCATCGAAGAAAACTGCCAAGGCTCATTTAACAGCCTGTTGCAAACCTGTAATTTTGAAAGCCTAGAAGGATCGGAGCAGCATACACATGGGAAGACCTCACCTATAGGTTCCCTCCAAGTCACACACCATCCTGACTTGGAAATTTTCTTTTGTTTCTTCAATGGCACTAGGTCAAAACCCTGGAGCTCCCTACCTAACAGCACTGTGGGTGTACCTACATCAAACACATTGGGCGGGATTCTCCGACACCCCAATCCCTGGGGGAAGGTGCGAATCCCGCCCCCCACCCTGACGCCGGCTGCCGTATTCTCCGGCCCTGTTTTTCGGACTGGGGCGGTATTCCCGCCACGTCGGTCAGGGGCCGTTGGCAGCGGCCAGCCCCGGCGATTCTCTGGACCCCGATGAGCTGAGCGGCCGTCCATTTTTGGCCAGTTTGCCCTCAAATACTTACATCTTTACCTGGTGATCCAGGGAGTCCTGGAGGTCCTCGTACTCCTTCTAATCCTCGAGCACCAACTGCACCTGAAGACCCCTGAAAACCAGGCTGCCCAGGACGCCCTTGTGGCCCACCAAGACCAGATTCGCCAGGAGCTCCAGACTGTAAAGGTAAATTCCAAAGGTTTGACTCTGGCAAGTATGAACATTTTATTTTAATGTGTAAGAACACCTTTGACAAAAATGCATTTACAAACTGAAATTTTATTCAGCCAATTGTAATGTTTGGGCATTGGACTGGCAGCTCTTAAATTTAATTCCAGATTGATTTGTATCATTACCTTCCTGATTGACACTGTAGGTCAGATATTCTAGTTTCATTTCATAGACCCACATTTGTACTTGCTTGCAGCTCTGTATGAATTTCAAGACTTGGGTGCATTCTGGCATCGGAATCAGGCTTTTCTATGAATAAATCTCGTACTCCTGGATGAGATTCATGGAAAATGTTAAGAGGATAATTTTTGTACAATCCGATGGTCTTTATTTCTTTTATCGGGTTACACTATTTAGATGTTCTCTCTCTTCCTCCCTATTTCTGTTGTCCATTTCCATGAATAAATTCACATTCTGTTGAATGGTCTGCACTCAATCCATTAACCTGCCTTCCACTCATAGATGGAAAGTGACCTGTTTAGTATTTCCACCACCTTGCATTTTACATCAGATGATCATAATTTGTAGCAAATATCTTCTTTATTTCCAAGAAAAAGGGCCACTTGCAAAGATGTTCCTTTGCCTTATCTCCAGCTTCCGAAACTTTGATTTTTCTCCACTGCAGCTGCACTGGGCTTTCAATTTTATTCCAATTTGAACTTCCTTCTTCTGGTTGATCCAAAGCTGAACATTTTCCCCTGGTCCCCGAAATCGAGGTTTGGCTCAACATCTTCTGTAATTCATGCATCGAGGAACACTTTGCTGCCTCAGTGTCAACTTTCTTCTCCGGTCTACAAGCTTATAAATCCCAAGATTGGCAGTACGTTATCATTCCATTGCACCTTCTCTTTTTCTTTCAGGAAGAAATAGTTGGGAGGGGACAGATTTTAACAAGTGTGGTCTTAACATTGTCATTAATAAAATACTGTTGGTAGCAACCTTGTAACAAGTAGAATCAATATTTGTTTTTAAATCCCTTGAATTCTTTGCCTTGATTAAATTGGGATTAATGTTTACAAAGGGTCAATTTCATTCAGTTCATACCTCTCCTTTCTTGCCCTGAACTCCAGGAATGCCCTTTAAAAGAAAAACAGGTCATTTGCTTCAAAATAGGACATTCCTATAATAGTGAACAATGCATACACTTTAACAAAACATGGCGGGTAATATTCAACTTCTATTGATTGAGGCTCTAATCTAGAGGTCAAGATCACTCTCCCAATAGAAATCCCATTTTATTTTCATCCCACCTCTGCATGCCCAGGTTATACCCAGGTGGCTAAGTTGGAAATGGCCTAGAGTCACCACTTGACCTTGATTCCCAACCTCATGGGGATGTTCACAGATATATATCTACACACAAATGTACAGAGGATCTTGCTTCTTAATTGGTCAAATGAGAATGTGAAAGGGTGGCACGTGGCGCAGTGGTTAGCACTGGGACTACGGCACTGAGGACCCGGGTTCGAATCCTGGCACTGGGTCACTGTCCGTGTGGAGTTTGTTAATTCTCCCGGTGTCTGCGTGGGTTTCACCCCCACAGCCGAAAGATGTGCAGGTGAGGTGGATTGGCCAAACTAAAGTGCCCCTTAATTGGAAAAAGAATAATTGGGTACTCTAAATTCAGAACCAAAATGAGAATGTATCGCAATTGCTGCTGTATTAACCCACAAATAACATCAGAATCTCAGAAATTATTATGGGCACTCAGGAAACATAAACGTTGTGCCAGTTGGATGTCAGTCTTTAAGAATATAAAATCAGTGAGTAGCAATTCCACCCAAAACACTCAATGGTGACTAACGGTTCTCCTGTGGTTACTTGGTTCAAATATTTCTGTTTGAGCAGTTTGTTTGGAGAATTTCATATTGCAGGAAGTGCCCACAGCTACTAGGCAGAACAAGGGTCAGGATTCATAGCCAGAATTTTACACTCTCCACCCCTCAGTGGGTTCCAACAAGGGTCAGGATTCATAGCCAGAATTTTACACTCTCCACCCCTCAGTGGGTTCTAACAAGGGTCAGGATTCATAGCCAGAATTTTACACTCTCCACCCCTCAGTGGGTTCTAACAAGGGTCAGGATTCATAGCCAGAATTTTACACTCTCCACCCCCCGGTGGGTTCTCAGGCGGAGGGAGTGTGAAATTGCAAAGAGGGGATTCCCTCCAGGCTCCTGACCCCCCCCCCCCCCCCCCCCCCCAGCCTGCCCTTGCCCCAATTAAGGTCCTTAAATGAGCACTTAAGGTCCCCTTATCACGCAGCCTCAATGTTTAGGTTGGCGGGTGGATGACATCTCAGAGGGGGAAACGCACATAGTTGAAAATAGCTGGATCTCGGGCAGGACGGGAGTTTGGTGGTGCCACCTTTGTGACTGGGGCCCACCCTCCCCTTGGGCCCAGTGACCTTCAGGCTTTATTCCCTCTATGCCCTGTCCCAGCCTGTCCTCAGAGACCTTGATCACCCCCGCACAATATCCCGAACCATTCCCTACTGTCCCCTGCCAATTATGTGTCCTCTGGTTCCTGGGACTTAGTGTCAGTCAGCTTCCTACAGTATCTCTTCTGGCCACTACAGCGCTGTGCCTGGACAGGAGTGCTGCTGGCAAATTGGATAGGCTGGCAGTTCTCCAAGGCAGGACCTTCTCCGGACTGAGGGTGTTATGCCAATCAATGCTCATTGGAGCATTATATGGCATCGGGGCTGCTGATATGTTCCCCGCCAACTCTTCGGATGGTAGGGCAGAACGGTGGCACAGTGGGTTAGCACTGCTGCCTCACGGCGCCGAGGTCCCAGGTTCTATCCCGGCTCTGGGTCACTGTCCGTGTGGAGTTTGCACGTTCTCCCCGTGTTTGCGTGGGTTTCTCCCCCACAACCCAAAGATGTGCAGAGTAGGTGGATTGGCCACACTAAATTTCCCCTTAATTGGAAAAAATGAATTGGGTACTCGAAATTTATTTTTTAAAAACTTGTTTGGATAGTGAGGACCCACTATCTTGAAAATGCAGGCCCATGTTTACAAGTCTTACTACATAGAGCCTGAATTTATTTCATGTCTTACCTGCTCCCCCTTTTCTCCAGGCTCTCCATTCACACCTGATTTGCCCTTTTAAAAGTAAAGTCAGTACATGAGTTTATCAGGGCCGTGATACAGTGCCATTGCAAAGAAGCAGCAATCATAGGTCAATAAGAATTGGTATATTTGAAGATGATCTCAGAATATAAACCATCATTTCTTATTTACATCTGAGTTTTATCTAGATCATTATCATGGTGCCTAATCAGCGCATTAACTCAGTAGCTGCAGCCCCTGGAAGTTTGGGTTTCAGAGCTGGAACAATGGCTGGAGATACAGTGGAGCATTTGCACATCTGAGAGCATTGTGGTGGTCACACTGCAGCTGAGGGGACTTGAGGAAGGAAGGGAATGGGTGAATACTAGATAGTTGAGGAGGAGCAGGCAGGTAGTTCAGGAGTGCCCTGGAGACCCGCTCCCAAATTAGTATTCAATTTTGGAGGCTGATGAGGGTGCCGATTCCACCAGGGAGTGCACATTGAGCCAAGCTTCTGGCACCTCAAGCAGCCTGTCTGTACAAGAGGGGCGGGAGTATGGGGGGAGAGCAATAGTAATAGAGGATTCTAGAGTCAGGCGAAAGATAGGCGCTACAGTGGTCATCAATGTGACTCCAAGATGATGTGTTGCCTCCCTGGTGCAAGGGTCCGGGATGCCATTGAAGAGCTGCAGTGTATCCTGAAGGGAGAGATTGATAAGGCAGTGCTTTGGTACTAATGGCATAGCTAGAAACAGGGATGAGATCTTGCATCAACAATTCAGGGAGTGAGGTAGTGAAAAAATGAAAATTGCTTATTGTCACAAGTAGGCTTCAAATGACGTTACTGTGGAAAGCCTCCAGTCGCCACATTCCGGCACCTGTTTGGGGAGGCTGGTACGGGAATTGAACCGTGCTGCTGGCCTGCCTTGGTCTGCTTTCAAAGCCAGCAATTTAGCCCTGTGCTAAACAGCCCCTAGGTGTTAGACTAAAATGCAGGACTTCTTTGGATTACTCACAGTACCACGTGCTAGCAAATACAGAAACAGGAGAATAGCGCAGAAGAATGCGTGGCTTAAGAGTTGGTGCAGGAGGGAGGGTTTTAGATTGCTGGATCACTGGGACCATTTCTGAGGAAGGTAGGACCTGCACAAGCGGGACGATCTACATCTGAACCAAAGCTGGACTAATATCCTTGCTGGCGCGTTTACTTGTGCTGTTGGGATTGGGGGAGAGCGGATTTAGTAAAATAAGGCAGGATCTGGCCAAGGTAGATTGGAAAGAGTTACTTGTGTGGAAATCTACAGAAAGCAGTGGGGACCGTTCAAAAAAGAAATGGGGAGGGTACAGGTCCAACATTTTTCCTCTAGGGTAATAGGAAAGAGTAACAAGTCCAGAGAACCATTGATGACCAGAGATATTCAGGATATGATGAGAAGGAAAAGAGAGGCTTTTAGCAAGTACAAAGGGAGCAATTCAATGGAGGCATTAGTGCAGGATGGAGCACAAAAAAGCAATTAGGAGAATATGAGAAAGCTCTGGTTGGTAAAAGTAGGGGGAAACCTGAGATAGTCTATAAGTACAACAGTGGGAATAGAATAACCAGGAAAAGAACCAGTACGGACCAAGGGGGAAACCTGTGGGTGGAACCAGATATCTTTGACAGGGTGCTGAATAAATATTTCACACCTGTCTTCACCCAGGAGAATGAGGAGGTTGATATGGAACTCGGGGAGAGAGACGAGAAGGTTCTGTGGCAAATTGTCATAGGGAGTGACAAAGAATTGGAGGTATTGGCGAGCTTAACAGTCAACAAATTTCCAGTTCCAATTAATTTTGTCCCAGGATACGTGGGAAGTGAAGAGAGAGATTTCAGGAGATATGCCCCAAATGTTGTATTCCTCTCTGGCCATGGGGGGGGGGGGGGGGGGGGGGGGGGCTGCCAGAGGACTGGAGAACAGCTAATGTGGTCCCACTATTTAAGAAAGGTAAACATAAGCCAGGGAACTACAGACCAGTAAGTCTCACATTAGTGGTAGGGAAACTATTGGAGAAAATTCTGAAGGAGAGAATCTATCTCCAATTGGAGAGGCAAGGTTTGATCAGGAATAGTCAGCATGGCTTTGTCAGAGGGAGGTCATGCCTAACAGGTTTGATTGAAGTTTTTGAGCATGTGACCAGATGCATAGTGCAGTTGATATAGTTTACATGGATTTCAGCAAAGTCTTTGACAAGATTCGACATGGGAGACTTATAAAGAAGGCAAATGCACATGGAATACAGGGCAACTTGATGAGGTGGATTCAAAATTGGATGAGTGTAGGAGACAGAGGGTGATGACAATTGGCTGCTTTAGTGACTGGAAGCCAGTGTCCAGTGATGTACCACAGGGATCTGTGCTGGTTCCCGTATTGTTTGTAATTTATATAAACAACATAGATTACAATGTAGGGGGTAGGATCAGTAAGTTTGCAGATGACACAAAGATTGGCCGGGTCGTTAACAGTGAGGTTGAGGGTCTTGGGTTATAGGAAGATACAGATGGGATGGTCAAATGGACAGAAAAGTTGCAGGTGGAATTTAACCCTAAAACGTGTGAGGTGATTTAGTTTGGAAGAAATAATTTGACAAGAAATGACAATGAGCCGCCTGGCACCGAGAAGGTCCGAGGAACAAGGAGACCTTGGAGTGTTTGTCCATATATCTCTGAAGGCAGAAGGGCAGATTAATAGGGTGGTGGAAAAGGGATATGGGGACACTTGCCTTTATCAATCGATACATAGATTACAAAAGCAGGGAAGTCATGTTGGAGTTGTATAGAACTTTAGTGAGACCACAGCTGGAGTACTGTGTGCAATTCGATCACCACATTATAGGAGGATGTGATTGCACTGGAAGGGGTGCAGAGGCGATTCACCACATGTTGCCTGGAATAGAACATTAAGTTATGAAGAGAGGTTGGATAGGCTTGGGTTGTTTTCGCTGGAGCAGAGAAGACTGAGGGGGAACCTGATTGAGGTGTACCAGATCATGAGGCGCACGGACTGGGTGGATGGGGAGCAGCTGTTTCCCTCAGTCGAAGGGTCAGTTACAAGGGGACACAAGTTCAAGGTGAGGAGCTGGAGGTTTGGGGGGATTTGAGGGAAAACCTTTTTTACCCAGAGGGTGGTAACAGTCTGGAATGCACTGCCTGGGAAGGTGCAAGAGGTGAGTTGCCTCACATCCTTTAAAAATTACCTGGATGAGCAATTGGCACATCATAACATTCAAGGCTATGGGCCAAGTGCTGGCAAATGGGATTAAGTAGGCAGGTCAGGTGTCTTTCATGCATTGGTGCAGGTTCAATGGGCCGAAGGGCTTCTTCTGAACTGTATTATCCTGTGATTCGAGGCTTCACCATTCTTTCTACCTCATGGCTAACCAGAAATCTCTCCCACTCTTTGTGCCTGTCAATCTATCACTTTCAGATTTAAAGTTAATAATTTCATTCAGCATAAATTTGCTGCTTGCGGAGGACAGCTCCAAACTTCTAACACCCTTTTTTTCTCAAAGTGTTTCCTAATTTTCATTCCTCAAAGGTCTGTCTCTAATTTTCAGACAATGCCCTCTCGTCTTAAGATTTCCCAAACAATTGAAATAGTTTCTTTCTGTTCTCCTCTTTTAAAATCAAAACGTAATTAAGGCTAGGATCCTGAAGGATAACTGAAAAACCTCCATCAGCTGGCTGCCTCTCTGAATACCAACATATATGAATGCGATACAGAATTATTTTACCTCATTTCCTTTTAGTCCAGGAATACCAGCAGTGCCCTGAAAAAATAAAACAAACACGGGGTTCACAGCATCTGAATAAACCAATAGTAATGACCTGATATGATCATACATTCCTGGGATTAATCAATCAGTACAGATAGGAGCTTGGCCTTGAAACAATGGATAAATCTTTCAGAAGAATACAAGTTATCTGCTTCTGTGATGTTGGCTTTCTTCCGCCCTGTTTTTGGAGCTGATTGACTTTCAAACAACTTGCTCATGTGGGGCTGTTTTGTTTTCCAATTTTCCCATTGGCTTAACCTTGCCCCTGGTCTGACCCACTCAACCAGTTCAGCTGTTTGCACATTCTTCAGATCATTCCCTGACCTCTTTCCGTTGCTCCACTGAGATGATCTGCTATATTATCAAACAGCGGCGAAATTCTCCCCTACCTGGCGGGGCGGGGGTTCCCGGCATAGTGGAGTGGCGCCAACCACTCCGGCGTCGGGCCTCACCAAAGGTGCGGAATTCTCCACACCTTTAGGGGCTAGGCCCGCGCCGGAGTGGCTCCCGCTCCGCCGACTGGCGCCAACGGCCTTTGGCACCACGCCGGCCGGCATCGGGGCTGGCCGAAAGGCCTTCGCCGGTCGGCGTGAGTCCGCGCATGCGCCGGAGCGTCAGCGGCCGCTGACGTCACCACCAGCGCATGCACGGTGGAGAGGGTCTCTTCCGCCTCCGCCATGGTGCCTCCGCCATGGTGGAGGCCGTGGCGGCGGGGGAAGTAAAAGAATGCCCCCCACGGCACAGGCCCGCCCGCCGATGCTGGGCGAGCAGCAACACTTCCATCTTGTAATTTATTTACAAGATGCATTTTGTGGCCATTGCTACTGAAAGTCACTATAGTCCACAAGGATCAGAGACCTTTGAGAGAGAGCTGATTTAACCTGAGGGTCACCACACCTCAGTCGAGTGGCAAGGCTGAGAAGTTGGGAACTTCATGAATAACTTCAGCCAGAACGGGAATTGAACCAGCACTGTTCACGTTGCTCCGCATCATTAACCAGCCATCCAGCCAACTGAACTAACTGACCCCCCACCATCCATAGTATACATACACATATATAGGACTGCATAGACTTTCACATCTTGTTGATGTCTTACCTTTTCTCCTCTTCCTCCAGGAAAACCAAGAGGACCCTGAAGCCCTGGACGACCACAATCACCCTTTGGACCCTATTAATCAAAAAATAGCAACTCAGTTGGAAAAATAATTGAGCTATAGTGACAATTCAGTAAAGAATCACAGAATAATACAGTGCCGAAGAGACCCTTTGGCCCATCGAGTCTGCACCAGCTCATGAAAAACAGCTAAAGTCTCTACCTAATCCCATTTGCCTGCACTTGGCCCATAGCCTTAACTGTTATGACGTGCCATGTGCTCATCCAGGTGCTTTTTATAGGATGTGAGGCAACCCACCTCTACCACCTTCCCAGGCAGTGCATTCCAGACCATCACCACCCTCTGGGTAAAGATTCTTTTCTCAAATGCCCTTAAACATCTGCCCCTCACCTTGAACTTGTGTCCCCTCATAACTGACTCTTCAACTAAGGGGAACAACTGCTCTCTACCCACCCTGTCCATGTCCATCACAATCTTGTACACCTTGATCAGGTCATCCCTCGGTCTTCTCTGCTCCAGTGAAAAAACCCAAGCTTATCCAACCTCTCTTCATAACTTAAACGTTCCATCCCAGGCAATATCCAGGTGAATCAACTCTGCACCCCCTCCAGTACAAGCACATCTTTCCTATAATTTGGCAACCAGAATTGCACACAGTACTCCAGCTGTGGCCTCACCAATGTTCTATACAACTTCCGCACACATGAGTGCGGCCTCAACCGGGACCTGGGATTCATGTCGCATTACATTCACCCCCCACCATCTGGCCTGGGCTTGCGAAATTCTACCAACTGTCCTGGCTTGAGACAATTCACACCTCTTTAACCTAGGGTTACCCCTATCTCTGGATCTGTAAAGACTTGATTACCTGCAAGTGCTCACATTCTAAACATTGTCTGGCATCTTTGAATTTGTGTGTATATATGTTTCTGGAACATACCTCTTCATTCACCTGAGGAAGGAGCAGTGCTCCGAAAGCTAGTGTTTGAAACAAACCTGTTGGACTTTAACCTGGTGTTGCAATACTTCTTACTATGCAACTCCAATATGGCCTCCCTGCTTTTGTAATCTATGCCTCGATTAATAAAGGCAAGTGTACCATCGGCCTTTTTCACCACCCTATTAACCTACTCTTTTGCCTTCATGAGATCTATGGACAAACACTCCCGAGGTCCCTTTGTTCCTCAGAACTTCCCAGTGTCAGGTTATTTATTGAATACTTCCTTGTCACAATACTCCACCTCACACTTTTCAGGGTTAAATTCCATCTTCTACAATTCTGCATATTTGACCATCCCTTTTTTTTCTTCCTGTAGCCCAAGACACTCAACCTCACTATTAACTACCCAGTCTATCTTTGTGTCATCCGCAAACTTACTGATCCTACCCCCAACATTGTCATCTATGTCATTTATATAAATGCCAAACAATAGGGGATACAGCACAGAACCCAATGGTACGCCACTGGACACTGGTTTCCAGTCACTGAAGCAGTCATCTGTCATCACCCTTTGTCTCCTGCAACTAAGCCAATTTTGAATACATCTTATCAAGTTACCCTGTATCCCATGTGCATTTGCCTTCTTTATAAGTCTCCCATTAGGGACCTTGTCAAAGGCTTTGCTGAAATCCATGTAAACTACATCAACTGCACTACCCTCATCGACACACCTGGTCACATGTTCAAAAAATTCAATCAAATTTGTTCGGCATGACCTCCCGCTGACAAAGCCATGCTGACTCTTTCTGAATGAACCTTGCCTCGCCAAGTGATGATGGAATCCCTCCTTCAGAATTTTCTCCGATAGAATTCCTTACCACTGATATGACACTCACTGGTCTGTAGTTCCCTGGCTTCTCTACAATCTTTCTTAAATAGTGGGACCATATTAGCTGTTCTCCAGTCCACTCCTCTCCCCGGTGACGAGAGAGGAATTATAAATTTGGTTCAAAGCCCCGGCAATCTCCTTCCTCACATCCCACAGCAATCTGGGACACAATTCATCCGGACCTGGAGTTTTGTCCACTTTTAAGCATGCCAATACCTCCAGTATATTGTCACTCCCTATGATAATTTGCTCAAGAACCTCACAGTCTCTCCCTATCTTTGCGTTCCATATCTCCCTCCTCATTCTCTTGGGTGAAGAGCTACATTTTCACAGAATGTGGGTTAGAGATAATATCACAGCAATATAACCAAAATCTCTAATCCTTGCAAATGTGATTAACGGCAGGAAATGTGGCATCATGGATTGGGGGGGGGGGGGGGCTGAGTGATCTACCTCTGTCCTACATGCCTCTATGTTCTTTAAATTTTAGTAGCCTTTTGGAGTTGGCATATTTTTCTTTTACCTTTGGATACCTTGGACACAGACTTGATGGGTTAAGTTTTGTGTTGTAACATTCTTCAATACTAACCCTGCACAGATAAAAGGATGAAAATATTCACCGTGTCCTCATAGATTATTATGTGAGTCCCATTAGTTAGTGAGGCTCTTCAACACAACAGCCAGAGTGACCAACAATGAAATCAGCCAGGCAGCCAATCTCAGTCATGTTTCTCTGTCTGCTTGGGGTCAATTCCTATCTCCTAAAGAATCCTCAGAGGATGCAAAGGGCCGAAGTGTAATGATTCACCACCAATTTTCCTTTGTTCCTTCTGTGAAGGGGAACAATTACAATATTACATTTGTAGCCTGGAGAATTTAGTTGAGTTACCCTTGAGACGAAGGTGGGCATTTCCAGTTGTTTCCTCTTTAAAGTTGTGCCTCAGGTGATAAAATAAATGACAAAACACCCTAAAGAATTGGTCCAGATGAGCTACACATGCTACAAAGATCCTATGACTCATCCTGGGTCCTAGCAAGTGGCGGGCGCACTAAAATTTACCTGAATGCTGGGATGGGAGGAGGAGGCTGCAATTAATCTAGAAATCCCATGCTTGGTATCCATCCAGTGACTCCTGCTGGAACTAAATTTGTCCGTGGGCATTCGTGGGATGACAAATTCAGCTTTGGCTGTGAAATTCCACTCAAGTCAGTGGTAGCATTCTCATCTCAGTGTTGCAGGTTATGAATTCGAGTCACATTCCAGATACATTGCGTGACAATCCAGGACAGTACTGAAGGACTGCTGCACTGATGGAAGTGCCGAGATTCTGCCTGCCCTCTCTTTGGACGTAATAAATCCCATGGCAGTCTTTAAACAAAAGCATGGGAGTTTTCCCTGGTGTTCTGGCAAATATTTAACCCATGGACAACATCATTAATTCAGATGATCACGTCCAAGTTCCCCTCCAAGCCACGCACCAACCTGACTTGGAAATAAATCGATTTTCATTCCTTTTCTCTGGGTCAAACCATAGGACTCCACTTTTAACCTCACTGTAAGTGTACCTAAAACACATGCCATAATTCATGAAGACAACTCACCACCGCCTTCTCAGGCAATTGGGATTAGCAACAAATGCCATCCTTGCCTGTGCTGCCGGCATCCCTTCAACATTAATAATAACATATCTTATTTAAGCTTGGGGGATTTTGTTACAAGCAAATTGCTGCCAAGTTTCTCATATTACAACAACGGCTACATTTCAAAAGTGTTTTGATAGCTTCTAGCATTTGGAAGAATATGAAAGGTGCTTGATGCACATTTAAAAATGGTAAGAAGTCTTACAACACCAGAAACATATATATAGACAAAGTCAATGATGCAAGTTGATACTTTGAATGTGAGTATTTGCATGTAATTAAGTCTTTACTGGTCAAGACGGTGTGACTGAAGAAAGGGATAATCACAGGTTGAAGAGGGATGAATTGTCTCAAGCCAGGACAGTTGGTAGGATTTTGCAAGCTCAGGCCAAGTGGTAAGGGGTGAAAGTAATGAGACATGAATCCAAGGTCCCGATTGAGGCCGTATTCAAGCATGCGGAATTTGGCTATCAGTTTCGGGTTGGCAATTCTGCGTTGTCGCGCGTCCTGAAGGCCGCCTTGGAGAATGCTTACCCGGAGATTAGAGGTTGAATGCCCTAGACTGCTGAAGTGTTCCTGACTGGAAGGGATCATTCCTGCCTGGTGATTGTCGTGCAATGTCCATTCATCCGTTGTTGCAACGTCTGCATGGTGTCGCCAATGTACCACGCCTCGGGGCATCCTGGCCGGAATTCTCCGAGCCTCCACGCCGTAATCGCGCCCAGCATCGGGACAGAGAATGGGCGCTGGACCCACGACGACTTTGCGCGATTCTCCGGCGACCGGAGAATAGCGGGCAGCTGCACAAGCGCGGTAAACACGACGCTGGTCAGGGGCCATTGAGAGGTCCCCATGGCAATTTTCCGTGGATGACTAGCCAAGTTCTCGCCGGCGTGGTTCATGCATGGTTCCACCTGGCGGGAGCTTGGAGTGCCAGCTGCGGTAGCTGTCCTGGTTGGTGGGGTGGGATCCATCACCGGGCGCCCTGCGCATGCTCGGACCCGCGGTCGGAAGTACAGGGCCCTGTATCGGCAGCCGGAAGTGCCGATCATCTGAATTAATGAGAGCTTTTTTTAGAAAAAAGTCCGGAGGGAGTGATTTGCACATGTTTTCTCGCGGGCGTGGGGCTATAGCCCCATGAGAATCCCAACCCCTTTCCTGCAGCGTATGAGGTAAACAACATTGGCCGAGTCGCACGAGTATGTACCGTGTACCTGGTGTGTAGTGTTCTCACATGCAAAGGTGGTACCCATGTCGATGATCTGGCATGTCTTGCAGATATTGCTATGGCAGGGTTGTGTGGTGTCGTGGTCGCTGTTCTGAAGGTTGGGTCATTTGCTGCAAACAATGGTCTGTTTGAGGTTGTGCGATTGTTTGAAGGCAAGTCGTGGGGGCGTGGGGATGGCCTTGGCAAGGTGTTCGTCTTCATCAATGACATGTTGAAGGCTGCGAAGAAGATGTTGTAGTTTCGCCGCTCCAGGGATGTACTGGACGACGAAGGGTACTCTGTCATTTGTGTCCTGTGTTTGTCTTCCGAGGAGGTCGGTGCGGTTTTTTGCTGTGGCGCTTTGGAACTGTCGATCGATGAGCCGAACGGCAAATCCCAATCTTACGAGGGCGTCTTTCAGCATCTGTCAATGTCTGTAACGTTCCTCCTCGTCTGAGCAGACCCTGTGTACACGGAGAGCTTGTCCATCGGGGATGGCTTCTTTAGTGCGTTTGTAGTGGAAGCTGGAGAAATGGAGCATCGTAAAGTTATCCGTGGGCTTGCGCTAAAGTGAAGTGCTGAGGTGACCTTTCTTGATGGAGATGCGGGTGTCCAAGAATGCAACTGATTCTGGAGAGTAGTCCATGGTGAGTCTGATGGTGGGCTGGAACTTATTGATGTCATTGTGCAGTAATTTCTGTGATTCTTCACCGTGGGTCCAAACCTTTGAAGTCGGGGAACACTTCAGCAGTCAAGGGCATCTGATCTTTGGGTAAGCATTCCCAAGGCGGCCTTCAGGACAGGTGACAATGCAAAATCGATGAGCCGAAACTGATAGCCAAGTTCCGCACACATGGGTACTGCCTGAACTGGGATGTTGGATTCATGTCGCATTACCTTCACCCCCCACCATCTGGCCTGAGCTTGCAAAATCCTACCAACTGTCCTGGCTGCAGACAATTCACACCTCTTTAAACTGTGATTATCCCTTTCTCCAGTCGCTCCATCTAGATTAGTAAAGACTTAATTACCTGCAAAAACTCGCATTCAAAGTATCGTCTTGCATCATTGACTTTGTCTATATATCTGGTTCTGGAACTCAGCTCTTCATTCACCTGTGGAAGGAGCCAATCTCTGAAAGCTAGTCATTCGAAACCAACCTGTTGGACTTTAACCTGGTGTTGTACATCTTCTTAATGTGTTCACCCCAGTCCAACACCAACTTCTCCACATCATGGCTATTTGAAAATGTCCACCTTACCTTCCATCACTTTGGACAGGAAATCCAAGAAGTGACAAAGACACCAGGGGAATATGAACTGGAGAAATGAGTCACAAGCAATTTTCCACCAGTCCCTTGGTGTGGCTCTTGCCAAGACCCAGATTTTCACCATGTTGAGGCAAAAATGGCAGACGAGCTGGAAATCAAACGCTTCCCCGAACATGGCACTTCCTATTTTTTGGGTTGGAACTGGAGTGCGGCCAGTGTTTGCGCATGTACGGTTGATAGAAATAAGATTTTCAAAGGCCAAGTGTGTGAAACCCAGAGTGTGCAACTTGGAGTGGGTAAGAGGAGGTCTGAACTTGATGGACTCATATGGATAGCCAGAATACCTTTGGAAAGGTAAGGTACTGGTTTAGATTTGGTCCCCGGGCAATTTGCAATTGATAACACATCCTTTGGGACAGGTAAGGCAACCTTTGGGATTGGTAAAAGTAAACATGATTCTGTTTAAAAAGTGCATAAACTAATTGGAACTGACAAATCTGTCAATAACTTTCAAAGCTGTCAAAGAACTAGTGAAGGGCATAGGTTGGCATGAAGGTGGCACATGGATTATTATGGGCATGGGAATGTGGAGGGCACAGAGGGTATGAGGGGCCATGGGGTTGGGTAGAGAGGTATGTCTTTACATGGTGGTATGAGGGGCATGGGAATGGGAAGAGGGGCATTGGTTGGTATATGGATGTGAGGGCCTGCAGGAGTGAATGGGAGACATTAGATGGCATAAATTGGCATGAATGAAACATGGGGAGTGTATGGGAGAAGGGAAGGGTGAAGGATGGTGGGTTTTTTTGGGTTTCAATATTGTAAATATTGAATTCTGCCCAGCTGGCCACCGGACTGTGTAGACTCTGCTCATTCTGGGGCAGCAGGTCCGACCTCTAATACAGCTACACCCTTGGAATGAAAATCAGAAGTATGAACAACCATTTTTAAAGGTCAGATCTACAGTGCATTGAATTCTCTCACCTCTGTGCACTGAACCACAGAGGAAATGTCTGGGCCGGGAGTCTCCAATTCCACGGCTAAGTTCTGACGCCGGCATGAAAAGTGTTGGCAACCACTCCGGCATCAATGGTCCTTGTTTATCAGGTATGCACCCCTTACCAGGGGTCTACATTGGCGCCAGAGTGGTCTCTGCAGCTCCAGCATGGTCGCCGCGAGTTCAAGCATGCGCGTGGGTTCCCGTCTCCGCGCCGGCCCCCGGGCAATATGGCGGAGCCCTACAGGGGCCTGGCGTGGAGGAACATAGGCTCCCACGGAACCAGCCCGTCCGCCGATCGCGGGCCAGGCCACCGTGGAGGCCCCCACCGGTGTCGGATTCCCCCGCTCCCCTCCAGGACGGCCCCCACAGACAGAAATTCCAGGTCCTACCGCGTGGGTCCATAGGTAACCCACGCAGGCGGGACTCGTCCGACCTCGGCGGGCACTCGGCTCGTTGAGGTCCGCAGAATCGCCACGGGGAGGCTTTCAATGGCCCCCGACCGGCACGGTGACGATCCCGCGGGCTCCCAGAAATCATAGAACATAGAACATAGAACAGTACAGCACAGAACAGGCCCTTCGGCCCTCGATGTTGTGCCGAGCAATGATCACCCTACTTAAACCCACGTAGCCCGTATACCCGTAACCCAACAATCCCCCCATTAACCTTACACTACGGGCAATTTAGCATGGCCAATCCACCTAACCCGCACATTTTTGGACTGTGGGAGGAAACCGGAGCACCCGGAGGAAACCCACGCACACACGGGGAGGACGTGCAGACTCCACACAGACAGTGACCCAGCCGGGAATCGAACCTGGGACCCTGGAGCTGTGAAGCATTGATGCTAACCACCATGCTACCGTGAGGCCCCAGCAGAATCAGCACCAGAGAATCGGCGGGCCGGCATCAGGGTGGAGTGCAGTGATTCTCGTGCCCCCCCCCCCCCCTCCCGGCGATTCTCCCGACCTCGCGCAGGGTCGACCCTGAACGTTATTGTTCATGGCAATGTATGTGATACATTTTTCAACTAAATTTAATATATGTGCTGGTTTTACTTACAGAAGGTCCTGGCAAACCAGGGGATCCACTAGGTCCTTGCTCTCCAGAATCGCCCTGTAAAAATGTTTCATATTAATGTTTAGCGTGGTGAAAATTTGTGCCTTATATTGCAAGATTTCCTAAGTGCACATAGCTGGATAAGACTTGTTTTGGATAGAGCAATGGTTGAATCTGGCAGATTGATACAGAAGGGATATTAAGCCTTATTTTAGTATCCTCTATGTTTTTGGGTGCAGACAATACTTTAACCTGATGGAGTGGTTAGTCCTTCGATGGGTCTTGAAACCTCCTATTCAAAACACCTGAGAGTAAAGTATTAATTTTGCGATGGAATATTCCTCCCTTGCCTGGATAAGTGCAGCTCCAACAACACTTGGAAGCTCAATACCATCCAGGACAAAACAGCTCACTTGATTTCTACCCTTTCCACAAACCTTCCGCCTTCGACAAACAGTGTCAGCCATGTGTACCCTTCTAGAAGATACACTGCAGGAACTCACCAAGGTTCCTTCAGCAGCACCTTCCAAACCCATGACCAAGACCATCTAGAAGGACAAGAGCAGCAGAGGCCTGTGAACACAACCATTTGGAGATTCCTATCCTGACTTGAAATATATTGCCTTTCCTTTACTGTCGCTGGGTAAAAATCCTGGAATTCCCTCTGCAATATCCTGTAAGGTGTGATGATTGCCAAGCAGAGTACCTCTATAACTATTTATTCACAAAATACCTATGCATAGAGAATGATAATCATGTGACCAATGACTTACATTCCAGTTTTTGAGCCGACGCACAGCCCCAAGATTCGTGCTCTTTTGCCCTATTGGCCAATAGACCCTCTGCCCTTAAAGGGGCTCGCTACTACACTTCCCTAATAGCAATAAGGTGTACCTATAAATCAGCGACTGCAGAGTTTCAAGAAGGCAGTTTCTCAAGGGAACTGGGGATTGGCAATTAATGCTGGCCTAGCCAGTGACACCCACATCCCGACAATTAATTTTAAAAAAAGACAGATATAGTGCCTTTAGATCATATCTGAAACCTTCTCACCCACCTGTTATACTGAGATGGTGATATGCTATTCTTTCCTTCATGTTGCATGAACGAGCTAGCGCTAATAATCATGTTTGGCCACCCTTCACGATGCCACTGACCATCTCTTAGCCCTGGCATCTGTTATCTCCAACAGAGAGTACATGTTGAGTCTTGTTGAGTTAAATGTTAGCAGGCCAATGACTAAATTTAGGGCTCCCTTTCCTGTTAATTTTTCAGGATACCTTAATCCTTTGCCCTTTCATCCTTCTGAAATGCTGATGATGTGTTCAGCAACCGTAAGACTTTCCAGGAGCTTGCTAAAATTTCAACTCCTCAAAACGATACAACTCTTTTAAATGTCTCTGTCCCTTTAATATTCACTGACAAGTAATTTGCCCCTCCACAACTGGTATTCTTCCTAAATTACACTCAACCTGCTCTTCGTACTCTGACAAATTATTGACATTCATTTAAATTGGAGAACTGAGTGGTATTTGCAGTTTCTCATTCCAGTCAGCTCAAGCTGTCCTTAAATGTTTCAGACCTAACACTGACAGAAGGACAAAAAGTGGCCTGAGGCTGAGCAATACAGTCGAGCTGCCTGCAGTATCAATAAAATATCACAGCATACCAACTGAAACAGTGTACACCATTCGTCACTGGCAAATATGTTTCAATTATATCCAATTATCATAGAATTGTAGAAAGGTAAGGGGAATTGGAGATAATATTGGTACATCATGTCTGCGCTACTTAACTCGCCTGCCCATTTCCATGCTAATATGTTACGTGTCTACCTAACACCTCTTAACATTAATAATGTCAGCCTTGGCTCTGAGTCAGAAGACTGTGAGCTCAAATTGAGTAAAGTACACAGCCTTGGCTATTACTTTGCTCTAGTATTCACTGAATGCTGCATTGTCAATTGTACATTATGACAGTGAGGGGGCTGGGAGGGCCCCTGAAGGTCACAGAGTGCTCACTCATGATGGCTCTCTACCTGAACCAGCAGAGTCCAAATATTTTACTGGACGGTCACCTCGCATGGTGGAGGGTTCCTCCCCACTGTTGATAAATTACTAGCAGGAGAGGGGAAAAAAATCCCAAAGTGCTGCACAATTATATGAGGCAGTGATGCTAGACCTTCGGAGAGGAGTGTATGCAGGAGTTAGCTAGTGAAGGTGAGAAGACCAAATAGTGTAAGTGATTGCAGATCATTGTTTAAACCAGTAGTGAGATTAGCTGTAGATGAGTGTAGTTTAGATGTTATTAATCAACTGAATCCAAGTTAGTGTAAATACATTTATAGTTTTGTTTTAGGTTAAAGCTATTTTGTGGTCTTTGTTAACACTACGCCAACACAATAAGCAACACAAAGAACACCACAAAGCCTTTATTTAAAGCAAGACTAAATATTTCACCCGGACTTTCCCCCATCTGCTGTCTGAAAGAGAGAACTCATGCGTCATACTACAGGGGGCATTCCTGCTCCAGCATATTCAGTGCTGTCTGACCTGAACTATTGATTCGCTGATACTTTCTCTTCCTTATTAAAGGGACACTTGAAACCAAATGTAGTTCCTCAGCCACTATCTTGTACGAAATCAGCCAACACTGGGATTCAGTCCATGTAACTCAGTGCCAAGTGGGAAAGTTACTTAACAATTGAGTATTAGAGGTCACGACTTTTCTATTTGTTTCAGTGGAACACTAATAATTCAGGTACTCAAGCATTATCTTATTGTATTGGGAGATTTATGACTGTCTTCCCATCTTATGTTGTACAATTTGAACAAACACAGAAGCTGTTAGAGGCAATGCCAGTGTTATCGTACTTACAGAAGGGCCTTGCAGTCCTTGGGGCCCCCTTTGTCCTGGGGTTCCCGGGTTACCCTGAGGAATAGAAGCACCATAATTAACAAGTCTATGGAATATCAAAAAGATACTTTACAACCCTATCAGTTAGATTATGGGAAGAAACTGAAATTAAAAATGACTGTCAGAATAATGTGTTTTTTTTCTATTAAGTTCAGCTTATTCATTATTTTATGCAGTATATCGAAGTCTAAAATAGTTTTTTGATGGTAGCTAATTTGAGGAAATAAGTCAGTTAATAAGCAAGGTATATATTCTCTCGCAGATGATCTTTCAAGCAGCTGGGCCATATCGAACAGAAGGGTTTTAGCTTTTTAGCTTCGACCATCATTGGAAACTGAGTTAGCTGAAGTCAGTTAGGATTGTGGAAAAAGTGCTTCAGTACGCTTTAACTGCTCAGAGATAGCGGGCGGGATTCTCCCATTCGGCGGCAGAGTGTCCACGGCGTCAGAAACGCCGTCGCGTTTCACGACGGCGTGAACAGGCGCTGGGAGTACCGATTCTCGCCCCTATAGGGGGCCAGCATGGCGCTGGAGCGGTTCATGCCGCTCCAGCCTCCCATCCCGGCGCGAACTGTGCGCTGCACCAACCCGTGCATGCGCAGTGGCACAGGTGTCAACGGGGACACTTGCAGTGGTGCCGGCGCCAGCCCGTGCGTGCGCGGTGGCCTTCCTCAACGTGCCGGCCCCGACGCAACATTACACGGGAGTTCAGGGGCCGGAGCGTAGGAAAATAAGCCCGGGGAGCGAGAGGCCGGCCCACCGATTGGTGGGCCCCGATCACGGGCCAGGCCCCATTGGAGGACACCACCCGGGGTCGGAGCCCCTCCCCCCCCCCCCCGCCCCACAGGCCAACCCCCAACCCTGCGCGCAGAGTTCCCGCCGGCAGCGACCAGGTGTGCCTTTTTAGAATGGCCACTCAGCCCACACGTGCCGGAAAATTGGCAGCCCAGCGCATAGAGCGGCCTACGACCGGCGCCATGCAAAACACGCCTGAGAATCGCGTGCCGGCGTCAGGGTGGCGTGGCGCAGTTGCACGGATTCTCTGGCCCGGCGCAGGGCTGGAAGAATCCCGCGCAGGGTCAAGTTAGGATTTCCACTATTAGCACCTCCTACTGGAATTGTCTACATGTTTGCTGCTGGAATTATACGCAACCACATAATGAATAGGGACCTGCAGGAGCTCCCTATAAATTAAAAGCTTAAAGCTGAATTAGACAGGGCATCATGCCTCGCCCCTACCACTGCCCCCCCCCCCCCCCCCCCCAACCCCCTCACCACTCCTGGCTAGAAAGTCGAGAGCAGGACCCACCCAGGGAAGAGTAGCAGCCCTGCAACCATTTACTGACAAACTGGCTGTTAATTGACTGAGGACATAGGATCGTACATCACAGAAAAGGCCCTTTGGCCCATCATGTCTGCACCTACAATAACTATCCCTAATCTCACGCTAATCCGATTTATCAGCACTTGGCCCATATTGTTGAACGTGATGGTGTTTCAAGCGCTTATCCAAATGATTTTTAAAGGTTGTGAGGTTTCCAGCTTCCACTATCTTCCCAGGCCGTACATTCCAGATTCTCACCACAATCCGAGTGATTTTTTTCCCCCGCAAATTCCCTCTTGCTCCTCACCCTAAAACCATGCCCCCTTGTGATTGACCCCTCAACCCAGGGGAACAACTGCCTCCTATTTACTCTGTCCGAACCATTCATAATCTTATACACCTCAATCATACCCCCCCCCCTCAGCCTTCTCGGCTCTATAGGAAACAATCCCAGCCTATCCAGCCTCTCCAAATAGATCAGATGCTCCATCCCAGGCAACATCCTGGTGAATCTCCTCTGTACCCTCGCCAAAGCAATCACCTCCTTGTTCTTTTAATCTATGCCATGACAGATAAAGGCAAGTGTCCCATATGCCTTCTTAACTACCCTATTCACCTGCTCTGCCACCTTCTGTAATCTGTGAATAAGTACCCCAAATTCCATCTGTTTCTCTGGACTTCCTAGTGTTCTGCCATTTATTACATAATCCTTTTCCTGTTTCTTCTTCCAAAGTGCATCAACTCACACATATCAGGGAGGGAATTTGTGGGGGAAAAAATCACTCGGATTGTGGTGAGAATCTGGAATGTACGGCCTGGGAAGATAGTGGAAGCTGGAAACCTCACAACCTTTAAAAATCATTGGATAAGCGCTTGAAACACCATCACGTTCAACAATATGGGCCAAGTGCTGATAAATCAGATTAGCGTGAGATTAGGGGTAGTTATTGTTGGTGCAGACATGATGGGCCAAAGGGCCTTTTCTGTCATGTACGATCCTATGTCTTCAGTCAATTAACAGCCAGTTTGTCAGTAAATGGTTGCAGGGCGGCTACTCTTCCCTGGGTGGATCCTGCTCTCGACTTTCTAGCCACTGCTCTACCCATCTGACCAATCTTCCTCTAATCTATGATCCTTGTCTTCACTGTTAACCACCCTCCCAACCTTAGTGTTGTTTGCAAACTTACCATTCTCCCCACTTTCTCATTTATATCATTTATATACAAAAAACAAAGAATAAGGGACCCAGTACTGATCCCTGTGGTATGTCAGGTTTCCTTGATTTCCATGTTGGATGCGTTTGTTTATTGTCACTTGTACCGGGGTACAGTGAAAAGAATTGTTCTGCGGCAGCTCAGACAGATCATTCCGTACATGAAAAGAAAAGACTTAATAGGGCAATCATAAAATACGTAATTCAAATATATTGACACAGGCATCGGATGAAGCAGACAGGAGTGTAGTACTAGTCAGAGGAGAAAATGTGGGAAGAGATCAGATCAGCCCATAAGAAGTTCATTTAGGAGTCTGGTAACAGTGGGGAAGAAGTTGTTTTTGAATTTGTTCATGCGTGTTGTCAGACGTTTGTATCCCTTGTCCAATGGAAGAAGTTGAAGAGTGAGTAGGCCGGGTGGGAGGGGTTTTTGATTATACTTCTCACTTTCCCAAGGCAGCGGGAGGTGTAGACAGAGTCAATCGATGGGAGGCGTGTTTGTGTGATGGACTGGGCGGTGTTCATGACTCTCTGTAGTTTCTTTCGGTCTTGGGCCGAGCAGTTGCCATACCAGGCTGTGATGCAGCCAGATAGGATGCTTTCTATGGTGCATCTGTAAAAGTTGGTATGAGTCAATGTGGGCTTGCCAAATTTCCTTAATTTCCTGTGCTTCAAACTGCTCAATCAGTCTCCCATGCAGGACCTTGTCAAAGGCTTTGCTGAAATCCATATAAACTACATCAACTCTACTTTCTTCAGCCACACAATCGGCCACTTTATCAAAAAAATCGATCAAATTTATTAGGTGTGACCTCCCTCTGACAAAGCCATGCTGACTATCCCTAAGCAACCTGTGCCTTTCCAAGTGGAGATTGTGATCTCCTTCAGTGTTTTCTCCAACAGTTTCCCTACCACTGATGTGAGACTCAGTGGTCTGTAATTCACCGGTTTATTTCTCCCACCCTTCATGAAAAGTGGAACAACATTGTTCTCCAGTCCTCTTTCACTTCCCTTGTGGGCAGAAAGGAATTAAAAACCTGTGTCAGAGCCCCTGCAATTTCCTGCCTCACCTCCCACAGCAGCCTGGGATGAAATTCATCCCGGCCTGGGGACTTGACTATCTTTAAGCCCGTCAAAGTTTCCAATACCTCCTCACTTCCTGTGGCAATCTGCTCAAGATCCTCACAGTCCCATTTTCTGAATTCTGTACCTACATCATCCTCTTCCTGAGAAGTATTCATTTAATAATCTAGCAATGTGGCTTCAAACACAGATTGCCCTCTTGGTCTCGAATGGCCCGTACTCTTTCCCTGGTTAACTTTTTCCCTTAATGTATTTGTAGAGTTTACGGGTTGCAAAATCCTGTTCTGGAAATAAGCGGCGGGATTCTGTGATCCTGAGGCTAAGTGTTGACACCGTCTGAAACACCATCGCGTTTCTCGATGGCATAAAGACGGCCTCAGCATTAGCAATTCAGGCCCCTACAGGGGCCAGGACGGCACTGCAGTGGTTCATGCCGCCCTAGCTGCTGATCCTGGCGTGAACTGGGCGCCGCGGGATCCACGCATGCGCAGTGGCACTGGCTCCAATGCGCACATATGCAGTGGCACAGGCGCCAACATGCGCATGCGCAGTGGCTCCCTTCAACGCGCCGGCCCCAACGCAACATGGTGCAGGGCTACAGGGGCCGGCACAGAAGAAAGGAGGCCCTTAACCAGAGAGGCTGGCCTGATGATCAGAGGGCCCCGATCGCGGGCCAGGCCACATTGGAGGCCCCCCCGGGCTCGGACAACCCCTCCCACTGGCCGACCCCCCCGACCCTTCCACGCCGAGTTCCGCCAGCTGAGAACAGGTGTGGACGGCACCGGTGGGACTCGGCCTTTTTACGCCAGCCACTCAGCCCATCCCGGGGGAGCTGCATAGACCGGCGCCGCGCCAACCACGCCAGCGCCAATGGTGCCGATTCTCTGCTCTGCGGAGAATCGCGCATCAGGGCGTCGTGGCACAATTCACGTCGGTCGCGGGGATTCTCCGTCCCGGCCCCGGGCTGAGAGAATCCCGCCCAGGAATTCTACTTCTCAGTGACAGAAAGAACTGGCAATTCCACTGTGGTTACTGCTGATACTGCACTCTTGAGCAGGTGATCAGCAATGCATCACAACTTTGTATGTGTTTGGGGGTTTAGTGAGAAGGGTGGTGGGGGCACAATTTGAGCAGCCTTGAGGGAGGAGGACCCGAGAGGGCGGGAGAACAACATCTTGTGGATTGGTATCTGATGTGCCCAGGTGACTAGTTAAAAGGGACCCCCTGCCCACCGCCAATCTGTGCAGGCAAAACTGTTGGACTGACCACTTTGCATGGGCCTCTCCCACCATCGGTTTCAGCCATTATTGGCCCACTGGCACACAGGCTGCCCACACCTCTGGTAAAAGTACAGTGGAAGCACAGATGGTTGGGGAGGGTGAGGACAAACCTGTTGGATTTAATGTGCCCATGCCTTCAAACCTACCAGCAAGGTAAAGCTTGGGAGTGAAGAAAATTGTCTGAAGAGGAGAAAACATGTTTAACAAATTAATCACATTGCAGCTCCTTGGATGGCCCTGTGTTTAACTGTAAAAAATAAACCATTAACTGTTAGAAATGATACTTACAGGCTCTCCTGCTGTTCCTGGAGGTCCAACTTCTCCCAACTCACCAATATCACCCTGCAATAGGGACAATGCATATGATTTGCCGAAGTGGGGGTTTCACACAGTTGAGAAAATGCATGAAAAATGAATTAAGAGAAGAAAGATATGAGTTATTGAACTGAGGGGACATTAAGTGGGAAAGTAAACGAGCAAAGGGGAGAGAAAGAATGGAATAAAAGGAGAGAACTACATGAGGGAATAGAATGGAAACGAAACAAAAGAAACAAAATTAAAGAGAAAACTAAATAAGGAAGGACTAAGGAGAGCTAAATAATAATAACAATGTTTATTAGTGTCACAAGTAAGCTTACATTAACTCTGTAATTAAGCCTGTTTGGGTACACAGTGGAAGAATTCAGACTGTCCAATTCATCTAACAAGCACATTTTTCAGGACTTGTGGGAGGAAACCGGAGCGCCCGAAGGAAACCCACGCAGATACAGGGAGAATGTGCAGACTCCGCACAGACAGTAACCCAAGTCAGTGCTCTCTGTTGATTATTCTTTTGTCAACTATATACTGTGTACGTTCCCTTGGAGGCAGAAAAATACTTTTCAATGTACTTCGGTACATGTGACAATAAAATCAGATCAATCAAATCTATTCAAAGCGGAAATTGAACCCAGGTCCTTGGTACTGTGAAGGAACAGTGCAAACACTATGCTACCGTGCCGCCCAGGAAGGGCAAGGGGGAGAGAAAGGCAGTGAACAAAATGGGTGAACAAAACGACAGACAGACAGACAGACAACTAAATAAGGAGGACGGGAAAATTAAACACGGGAGAATAATCTAAATGAGGTGGAGACAAAACCAAATGAGGGAGGAGAAGTTAACAGTAGAAAATGAATGAGAATAAGCAAGAAACAAAACGGTTGGTGATAGGGCAAGGTGAATAAAATAAATTAGTAAATGATGCAAAGAGAAAGGAAAATAGTTTTATAGTGAATTGGGAGGAAACAGGATCACTTTAAATCATTACCACACAAATGTAATCTTGGCCTCCCACTTCAAGTCTCCTTTCCATTAAGTAAGCGCCTTAGGTTGTTTTAATGCATTAAAAATGCTTCTTATTGTAATTCCTGTTGCTTCTACTCCCACCACTAGGTATCTGCCTTTTCCAACCAAACTGAACGAAATCTTTGAGAATGTGCATTTGATTCGCTGCCGCCCGCTGTTGGTCGGGAAATTCCCGATGCAGCGGAGAATCCAGTACGGGTGTAAAAATGGGATTGGGGCTTGCTCTGGTCCCTGCTGGTGGTGACATCAAGGTTTGCAGCCTGCACCAGTGGAAGGATGTAAATGGGTATGAATGGGCTAGAAATTGGATTCTTCATGCCTCCGTGATGCACCTGTCATCTTGGCAGGATTCACATGGGCATGGACTGGTACAAGTATTTGTCGGTACGGCCCTGATGTGGCGTTCCTCACTGTGGGCCAAAGGGGTAAGTATTTAATGTGGGTGTCCCTAAAGTCCATCATGAGGTCCCCTCCTCCACAATGCAAATGCTGCCCATCCCATCCCCACCCCCTGCCACCGGATGGCCTTAGCCACAGTATTTATCAATATCCAGGAGTTAAGTGCTTTCACTTACTCTTGCTCTCAGCAAAAAACACTTAACTGCTTTTGATATGGTTATGAGCTGTCAGTCATAGCTATATGCTTATAAACATTACTGTTAGTTTCACAATGAGATCCATGCAAGCATGAAGGGAAATTAAAATAAACAATCCAGACATCTGGCTGTCTGGATGCTATCAATTACAGCCCATTAAAAGCTAGTTTTTCTTTGAAGTGAGCCTTGTAGATCAATAGGTCGGAGGTGCTCTAAAGCCTGGTGGTGTGGTTTTCGCTTTCTATGAAGTTACAGCTGCTGTTTTCTGGACATCTGTCTAAGGCAGCAGCTGCAGCGGATAGGCGAGTGAAAAATCAATGATTGTATTTCACTCTTCTGACTGGACTGCTCTTTAGCTTCCAGTCAGGGATGACTAATGGAAGGGCTGGTCTCTGTTTTGGAGTTGTCTCTCCTGTGGGGTGCTCCTCCAGAGGGGGTATCTGATTTGGGGGGGTGGGTGGTTTCTGAAATGGGGGGTTTCTCTGTTACGTGGGACCTCTGGGGGGGAGTCTCTGATGTGGGGGAGGTCTCTGATCTGGAGGGTCTCTTGTGGGGGTCTCTGCTGGGTTATCTGCTGAGAGATCTAGTGAGATAGTCTGGTGGGTGGTCTGCTGTGGGAATCTGATTGGGGAAGTCTGATCGGGGGGGTCTGGTGAGATGGTTTGGTGGGGGTCTGGTGTGGGAGGGTCTGGTGAGATGGTCTGTGGGGGGGGGGGGCGGGGGGTTGGATCACCATAATGTGTGCATTCTGTGGAGGGGGAGTGACCCAGCAATTCCTGTGGTGTGGGAGGAGGATGCCCCTACTTGTTAGCGAGGGAACATGTGGTGGGCAGGATTTGCATTGTCGAGGAGAGGGAGCCAGCCGCCTGACCTCACTTCCGGGCTGCCTGTTCAAAATGGCGGCCCTGTAACATGATTCGTGATGGAATCCCTTGCAATCCCCACCATGCATACATTTGCATTCCATTTTGCACTCCATTCTCTCGCTCTGCTGTAAGATCCACAAACAAAACATTAACCTGTCCACATTTCAAATATCTTCCGTCTTTACTTCAGACTTTGAGCAATTAGCGCCTTTAGTTTTCTGACACTAAACTTCACTTACGCTAACATATGTTTAAACGAATCACAAATAATGTTGATTCAAACAAAACGCAATGCAGACTGAAGACAACAGGACCAAGATTCAGAAACCTGCATTATGGCGAATAAACACAGCTCATTTTTCTCCTGCCACTGATGCTGGCCGACCTGCTGCGTACTTTCTGTTTTTATCCTGAAGCTCTGGGCTTATAATATGTGGAGGGTTTACACACAACAATCCTTACTTTATTTTTCATATATTTAAAAATATAAATAATTACCTTTTGCCCCATAGGTCCTTTCTGCCCTGGTGATCCGTGTAATCCCTGAAAAAAACATAGGTGAGTTATTATTCATTTTCAGGTTGGTTTAATTACAAGGACATTTTTCACTCCTGTACTGCAGAGCCCAGTATTGTGAATGACTGAATTACTGCCCTATCCACTGCTTAAATCCACTGATTTGTGGAAATATCATTTTAGCTAAAGCAGCATTTAACTTTCTGACAACCATATTAAAATGGCCTCAAATCACAGTGCCCACAAGATTCAAAATACTGTAGTCACTGGCTGTAGTTATAACTTTGAAAAAAAAATTGTGAACACCAAATACTTTCGAAATGTTGTCACTAATTTTAAGGGGAAAGACAGAAGCTAATTTATACACTGCAAAAAACACAAACAGCAATAGAATGATTGGCTGGGGAACATTTTTGCGGTATTGACTGAGGCAAGAACATTGGCTAAAAGTGCTAGGAAAACTGTCTGCTACCTTTCAAAATAGGCTCCAAGATGTTTAATATCCACCTGAATTACAGAAATGGGAAAATGGGACCTTGGCTCAATAAATCATATGAAGAAAGATAGCTTCGGAACAGCACTGCAGTGTCCGTCTGGATTGCATTCTCAGCCTCTGCAGTGTAATCCATGACTTTATAATTCAGAGATGAGAGGGCTCAGCCAGTTTGACAGCGAGAAACTAACATAAGCCAAGGAAGTAAACCATTCATGCAGGCAATTGTTTTAGTTAAAGTACAAAAACTTACAGGTAAACCCGAAGCCCCAGTTTCTCCCATTCGACCTGGTATTCCAGCGTCACCCTGCATTGAAAATGTAAGTGCAGAAGTATTTGTAGGGACAGTTAATGGTCATTTCTCTCGCAAGTTTGATCATTTTCTCATGAAGTTTAATATTATCGACCTCGGGCTGGAGAGGTGGGGGTGCAGACAGGCTGCATAATTCAGGCAGCGTCTCAACCCCGATGCCTCCACCATTTTCCCATCTTCATGGTGGGCAGTTTCTGGTATTTTCCCCAACTGCGGAGATCCATGCCTTTCCTGGTTGCATTCCCTGTTTCCATATCCTAAGTTGAAACTATATTTGAACCCACCAATGGAAAGCAATCGATTTGGTAGGAACGTCCCCCTTTCCAATTTTATATCGCTGTCAGAATCCTCATATAACATTAAGCCTTGTTCAATGAGGTGTAACCAAGTTTTTTAACCATGAATTGAGTAATAACTTCTGCCCATGTCATTCTAAGGTATGTGGAATATTGTAAGATTTCTCTGTCATGATTAAATACAAGATTTTTAAAATTACATTTTTTCAGCAATTAAAACCTTTTCTGATGTTTTTCCATGACATTTCAGCTTCTATATTCACCCCCATGTGTATGTGCCAATTTTTATTTTGATCTCGGTAACTATATTTTTTAGTGATTTGATTATTAGTGTTTTAATTTCTTTTTTACTTGTCTGTGAAAATTCCTTCTTGTGATTGGGTGCTTTAATAGTTTGACGACATAATTAGTGCTCAACTCTGCAATCTGCTGCAAGGTGAGAGAAAGAAAACAGATCACTAGATCATTCGATGACGCTTTCTTTGAGGTCGGGGTGAGCACACTTGCTTTGTTGATGACAAAAAAGCTCGCCCATTGCCAATTTGCAAACAAGGCAACATCAACAAGATTCTTATTGTTACCTTTTGGCCTTCTGCTCCAGGATTCCCATTTCGTCCAGAATGTCCAGGTATACCCTGAAATATATAAATTTAAATGATGAAAATTATTTCTTCAGTAGTGTCCCTTCTCAAGCCAGTGGGTCATTCGCAGGGGGAACGTCTACAGATGACCTGTGGGAGCATCACGAGGCAAGCACTGACCATACATGTATATGGCTGCACATTTTATACCAAAAGCTAGAGAATGGAGATCTGGTGGAAAAATCGGAACGGATTTCCATGCTTTTGGACTGCATAAGGTCCATTGCAACAGTCCAAGGATGGACTTCAATGAGGTCAGCTAACTGAGCAGAAATTGGGATCATGCATAGAACCTTACTTGTCAGCTACTCAGTGGGCAAATTCATCCAGCTATTTGGGAACCTGACACTGTTTTATTTTCAATTAATATAATATATATATATGTATATAGGATCCTATTTTAAAATTTTATGCTCCCATCTGGATATTCCCTTGTATCACAAGGAATGTTCTCTAGTTGGGACTGATGATTTGCTATTTCTAGTCCTTTATTGTGCTGATGTTCCCCTCTCATTTTATTGGTCAACAGGCTTCCATGCACACCAGTGTACCATTACAATGCAGGCCACTTTATTTCGTAACAAATTATACAAAATCCTTCCTACTGCTTCAGGAAGTAGCCATTGTCTTCATCATCAGTGCAGAAGGAGGCCATTTGACCCGTCGAGTCTGCACAGACCCTCCGGAAGCACATCCCTCCTAGGCCCACTCACCCACCTTATCCCCGCAACTCCACAACCTAACCTATACACCTTTGGACACCAAGGGGCAATTTAGCAAGGCCAATCCACCTACCCTGAACATCTTTGGACTGTGGGAGGAAACCGGAGTTCCAAGAGGAAACCCACGCAGACACTGGGAGAATGTGCAAACTCCGCACAGACAGTCACAGTGTTACAGGGATAGGGTGGGGGAGTGGGGTAGGGTGTTCATTCAGAGTGTCAGTGCAGACTCAATGGGCCAAATGGCCTCCTTCTGCACTGAAGAGATTCTATGATGATTCTGTGAGTGTTTGGCAACAAAGATGTCCGTCAGTCAATAAAAGCCCTCGTGTGGAGGACAGTTGTGGTTACAGTACTGCGCTACCATGCGTCCAGGACAGTGTTTCAGTGACAGATAAGAGTGCCAGAGAAATTCCAGCAGCAATGCCTCCTCTCCATCCTCTGGATTCATTGGGGAATCATCCAACAAATGCTAGTGCCCTTCTTGAATCCAGCTCCACAAGCATTCAGACAAACATCCGGCAAAATCAACTAAGGTGGATTGGACACTGTGGCATAGGGCCAAAAGCTGCATCCCCTGACAGATTCTGTTCATCAACTCTCAAATGGCCAATGGTCAAGGGGAAGACAAAGAAAATGCTCCAAACACATGCTGAAGCTCTCCTTGTAGCACAGCAGCATTGACATTACTGAGAGGCCTTTGCAAGCAATAGATCAAAACTATGAAAACCTGTCCATCAAGCATGAGCATGCTTTGGATCACAAAATCTGAGTTTACGGCCAGAGTGGCGACAGAGAATGAAAGAAAAGGAAGCAAATCCTGGCATTCCAGATCCCACGACCTCCTGGGCCATCCTGATTTATTTGCCCAAAAGTCTGCAGGTTGAGAGTCAGCCAATTCATACACATAACGGCCCATGGCAGGAATTCATGACACTGAGTAGACATCATCCTTGAATCGAGGGACAGCTGGCAACAACTGCACTGATTCCTAAACTCCGGTCAAAAATAAGCTGCCTTTTTAACTAATATACTGCACACAGCACAGGTAAAGGTTATTGTGTACTTAGGTTTAACTGTCACTTCGTTGTACAGACCTTGAACGTTGGTGAAGAAACATATTGCCAAAGCTTTTCACCTTGCACTTGCCAGGACAAACATAAAGATTCCAAATGTCAACTGACCACAGCAATTTACACTGCAGGAAAACAGGTGCTGATTGGTTGGCAAGTCATCTCGGATTGGTTGAGATATTGTAATGGAGAAAGAAATGGGGACAAAAAGCTATTGGGTAATCAAAAAAGGGTGCAAGGCTTGACCATAACACTTTTGTTTGCTGAATATGGGTCCCTGTGTATGAATGTATGTCATTTCTAGCAATTGCAAATGAGCCATGTTATGAGCTCAACTAATGATCTTAAATTGGTTGTTAGTGTAGCTATTAGCGTGCTCAGGATTGTTCAGCAAATACTGCCCAGTCACAGAATCACACCTAACAGGGGTCACTTTATTTTGGATTTTGCAATCACTAGTTGAGCATAGACTGTACTTTGCTGAATACAAACAACCGAAGTATCACCTAATCACACGATATGCTGCCTACTTACCTGGCTTCACACCGACAATGAAATTCACACATTTACCAAGGGGTCACTCCTCTCATGGTGCTCCAGCCAATCATTGCAATTTTGAGACATTCTGTCAGTCCACAATATTTAAAAAAAACAAACATTTATGGGATGTGGGATGGGCGAGCATTTATTGCCCATCCCGAATTGCCCTTGAGAAAGTGGTGGTGAGCTGCCTTTTGAACCCCAGGTGCTGGCAGAATGTCTCAACATTGCAAAGATTGGTCAGAGCATCAGAAGAGCGGTGTCCCTTGGAGACCTGGTCCAATGCTATCTGGGGAAAATGGCCAAATTACAAGAGGCCTGATGGGAAATTTGGCCAAGTAACAAGATGCTAAAGAAATCACAGAGGTCTGGAGAATTTATGGAAAATGCAGCTTCTTCTACACGATGATAAAGACCCACTCGCCTGAAAAGGAGATTGTTGGCAGTTATGTGAGGAGGTAAAAGATAACAGCTATGTGATAAAGAAAGCAGGCAGGTGATTGAAACCAGGCCACTGGGGACATTGAAAAAGGGGCCACATAACCATTGTAGTCACAGAAACTATTAATCTGGAAGCTGTTCTCTGTCATAATGGAACAATTGGATCCTGTTTTATAAAAATAATCTTTATTGTCACAAGTAGGCTTACATTAACATTGCAATTAAGTTACTGTGAAAAACCCCTAGCTGCCACATTCCAGCACCTGTTTGGGTGCACGGAGGGAGAATTCAGAATGTCCAAATTACCTTTCGAGACTTGTGGGAGGAAACCGGAGCACCCAGAGGAAACCCACACCGATACAGGGAGAACGTGCAGACTCCGCACAGACAGTGACCCAAGCTGGAAATTTAACCGGGGACCATGCCGCTGTGAAGCAACAGTGCTAACCACTGTGCTCCCATGCCACCCACCTGTTCACTGGATCAGTGAAACTCAGCTGCTAAACAGCCAGAGGGTAATCAAACTGACATCATCGAACCTTCGAGAAGCAGGAAGATATCATAGAAAGCAGCAAGGATTCAAAGCTTTATCAGTGAGAACCCAGGGAATAACCATCGCAGAAGGAGTACCAGAGTAATGTGCTCATTGAGCAGTAAAGCATCCTTCCAGAAAGCCTAACTGGCTGTTCTGATTGGGGTGGCATTTGAATTTGATTCTGAGTTCCGTAACAGTGAAACTTATTGAGTTAAAGTCTGTGTGACACATATTGAGTCAAAGCCTGTGAAATGGGTTTTTATTAAAGGTTAAGCAACAGTCTGTGTGACAATAATTAACCGCATAAGGGTTTGTGTGACATATTTGATCCAAATAAAGTAAATTTGATCCAAGAATACTTGTGTAAATAGTTTGCATGATGCACAAGTTGCGACCCTCATCCAGGAGGGCAACACCCTGCAACCAAGCCATCAAGCCTGTTCCGAGGCAGGAGATATGTCCACCGTTCCATCAGGAGGAGACATCCACTGATCCATCTATTCAGCCGCCACACCTTTTCTTCCAGAGACTGTTGCTCATTCAGAGCCCATGTTTGTCATGTTAAAGAATTCTTCAAGGTACTTCTGCTACCTTTAATACGGCTAGTGCTCCTTGAGGTGCTACTCGTTACCTTATTTTCTGTGGCAGGAATGGCAGATTGTATGTTGTTGGGAAATTCGCTCCAAACATAACGTCTGAGCCCTGAGCCAACAAGGGTCAATGCAGTGGGTGGAACTCCATCTTCCACCCTGCTCGGCCCATTCATCCAAACTAGAGAAAAGTCCAGCTCCTTGTGACTCTAACTCAGTGTTAGCTAGGCCAGGAGTGACTCTATCTCAAGTGTTCAATAGAACTAGGAGCAGGAGTAGGCCATCTGGACCCTCGAGTCTGCTCCGCCATTCAATAAGATCATAGTAAGAAGTCTTACAACACCAGGTTAAAGTCCAACAGGTTTGTTTCAAACACGAGCTTTCGGAGCACGGCTCCTTCTTCAGGTGAATAAGATCATGGCTGATCTTTTGTGGACTCTGCTCCACTTTCCGGCCCAAACACCATAACCCTTAATCCCTTTATTCTTCAAAACAACTATCTTTATCTTAAAAACGTTTAATGATGGAGCCTCAACTGCTTCACTGGGCAAGGAATTCCATAGATTCACAACCCTTTGGGTGAAGAAGTTACTCCTAAACTCAGTCCTAAATCTACTTCCCCTGATTTTGAGGCTATGCCCCTAGTTCTGCTTTCATCCGCCAGTGGAAACAACCTGCCCACATCTATTCTATCTATTCCCTTCATAATTTTATATGTTTCTATAAGATCCCCCTCATCCTTTTAAATTCCAACGAGTACAGTCCCAGTCTACTCAACCTCTCCTCGTAATCCAACTCCTTCAGCTCTGGGATTAACCCAGTGAATCTTCTCTGCACACCCTCCAGCGCCAGTACATCCTTTCTCAGGTAGGGATACCAAAACTGAACACAATACTCCAGGTATGGCCTCACTAACACCTTATACAATTGCAGCATAACCTCCCTAGTCTTAAACTCCATCCCTCAAGCAATGAAGGACAAAATTCCATTTGCCTTCTTAATCACCTGTTGCACCTGTAAACCAACTTTTTGCAACTCATTCACAAGCACACCCAGGTCTCTCTGCACAGCAGCAAGTTTTAATATTTTATCATTTAAATAATAATCCCTTTTGCTGTTATTCCTACCAAAATAGATAACCTCACATTTGTGAACATTGTATTCCATCTGCCAGACCCTAGTCCATTCACTTAACCTATCCAAATCCCTCTGCAGACTTCCAATATCCTCTGCACATTTTGCTTTACCACTCATCTTAGTGTTCGGTAGGCAAGGAGTGACAACTCAGTGTCAGGTAGGCCAGAAATGTCCTAGTTTTGAGCCATCCTGGTATGTTTGAAAATAATTAATGCCTACCAGGAATTTCCATAATTAATAACGGTGCCCCTGGATCTGGGAAAGAAATTATATCCTTAGTTCCTGCTTTTCCTCACTATCTCCTATTACTGGTCGTGTGGACAGTAAGGAAAGAATTGGGTCAGTCTGCAAACTTCCACAGTCAGATAACCCATTGACACTCAGTATCATTGCTGAGGTGTGAATAATAGGTCCATAAGCTCTTGCCCAACCACTGTGTGTGGAACTTTATTCCAGCAAGGGGTTGGGGCACCTTCAGGAGAAGATTGGGAAGGGAGAATTTAAAAAGTTCAACCTTATTTTAGAAAATAATGATTCTGGTAATTACAAAAATGGACCAATAATGTTAAAGACTTACATGTTCACCTTTAGGTCCGGGAGCACCATATGTACCTCGAGGCCCCTCTGGACCCTAGAAAACAAAGAATAACTGTAAAAGGATTAAAGTAACACAAACTTTGCACTGAATGTTTTTATTATGTCCACCACTGAAGGTGCATGGGGGTAACCACATAGTCATAGAGTCACACAATAGAGAAGAGGCTCTTTTGGTCCATTGCGTCTTCATCAACTGAACCACATTAAATCTACACTAATCCCACTTTTCAGCACTTGGCCCATAGCTTTGAATGTGATAACACTTCAAGTGCTCATACACATACTTTTTAAAAGGTTGTGAGATTTCCCATCTTGGGCCTTGTCAAAGGCTTTGCTGAAATCCATATATAAACCATATCAACAGCACTACTCGCATCGAAACATCCAATCACCTCCTCGAAAGATTAAATCAAATTCATTAGGCATGACCTCCCTCTGACAAAGCCATGCAGACTATCTTTGATCAAACCTTGAATCTCCAAGTGGAGATAGATTTCCTACTTCAGAGTTTTCTCCTGTAGTTTCCCTACCATTGATGTGAGACTCACTGGTCTGTAATTCCCTGCTTTATCTCTTCCACACTTCCTGAAAATGGAACCACGTTAGCTGTCCTCCAGTCTTCTGCACCTTCCCAATGTGACCAGGAAGTAATTAAACATTTGGGCCAGTGCTCCTGTAACTTTCTCCCTTGCCTCCCACAGCAATCTGGGATACAACTCATCCAGACCTGGGGATTTTCCACTTTCTAGCCTGCCAAAACCTCCAATACCTCCTCACTCCCGATGTTAACCTGTTCAAAGCCTCACATTCCTTCTCTCTGAACTCTGTACCTACATCCTCCTTCTCCTGAGTGAAGACAGATGTGAAGCACTAATTTAATACCCGACCAATGTCCTCCGGCTCCACAGATTGCCCCCTTGGTACCTAATGTCTTTCCCTGATTATCCTCTTCCACTTAATATGCTTATGGAATATCTCAGGATTCCCCCAAATCCTACCCAGCAGTGGTTTTTCATGCCCCCTCTTTGCTGTCTTAATTGTTTTCAGTTCCCACCTGCACTTTCTATACTCCACTAAACTGTATTTGTACCTTTACACCTGTTAAAAGCCTCTCATTTCTTTCTGATCCAGTCTTGGATATTCCTCAACATCAAGGGTTCTCTGGGCTTGTTGCTTTTACATTTCACCCTAAAGGGAAAATGTTGGGCCTGCATTCTTCCCATTTCCTTTTTGAATGCCCCCCACTACTCTGCTGGACATTTTCCCACAAGAAGCTGTCCCATGTCAACTTTGGCCAGATCCTGCCGGGTACGGGAGAATCTCGCCCAAAATCTCCTTTCCCCCAATCCAATACTGTTTTTCCCAGATCATCCTTTTTGTTTTCCAGGACAAATTTAAGTCGTACTGTGTTGTGGTCGCTATCACTAAAATGCTCCCTCACTGCCATCTCGAAAACTTCTCCAGCTTTGTTCTCCAGAATTAGATCCAGCCCTGCACCATCCCTTGTTGGACCTTCTACATGTTGACATAAAAACACCGCCTGAATACATTTCAAGAAATCCACCCCGTCTAAATCCTTTACACTATGACTATCCCAATCAATGTTGGGAAAGTTGAATTCCCCTAATGTAATGATAATTATAATTATTCTTTTTACATACATCAGTGAATTGTCTACATATCTGCCTGTTAACTGTTGGGGGGCAAGAATACACTCCCAGCAATGTGACTGTTGCTTTTTATTCCTAAGCTGTACCCACAAAGCCTCTTTTGAAGATCTTTCCAAGATATCGTACCTCCTTACCGCAGTAACTGACTCCTTAATTAATAATGCAACACCACCTCTTCTTTTACTCCCCTGACTTGCCTGAAGATCCTATTACTCATCAGTCTTATCTATAATACTCCCAGCATTATCGCAGAGGCCATCCAGCCTCGTGTAACTCTCTTGGAAGTCAACATTACTGAACCCCCTCTGTCTTGGTTCCTTTACAATATTATGTTGTGTCCCCTCCCCTGCTTAAATAGTTTAACAGCACTAACAAAGCCATCCACAAGGAATGTTGGTCCCATTCTGGTTCAGGTACAGATCGTCCCATTTGTACATGCTATATTTCAGAGAAGAACTGGCAGAACTGGAATTGTATCCAGATACATATCAATGTTCACCAGGAGAGTGGGAACGTTTTATTTAACAAATCTTTATTCTGATTTTAAAGGTCAGTTTGATTGCTGTCTTGTAGTCACTCCCAGGTTTTCACTATTCTAATGAAAATCTACCCTAACTGATGAATTATTCATATATTACTACAGAGAACATTGCACATGTGTGTGCAAGCATTAATTCAAATACCAGAAAAAGGAGAAATGACTAGAAACTTACTTTTGCACCTGTAATGCCTGGCTCACCATTTGTACCTCTTGGACCTTCTGGCCCCTAAATTAAAGAACAAAGATTGTTGATTTCTTAAAAATGCTTATAGTTGTTATTTATTAGTAGGTGGCTTGATAACTGTATTGCATTGTAAACTTGGCAAAAATGCTTTAATATCGTGTGAAAAACAAAAGTGATTTCCATGTATTTTGCTACTTTTTCATCTTCACTATTTACAATCACATCATGATCTATTTCTTTGAAGAGTATCTGAGTCTCTGCCTTGGGCAGTGAGTGGAGGGAGAGTGAAAATTCCCTGCATGAGAATTGGTTGGTTCCATGGCCACAGATAGTCCAACCCACCCACAAATATGTGCTCCGAGATCAATCAGTCAAACTGCTAAGTCACTGACCACTGTTCCTGAATGTCAACTTGACTTGCGTCAGCAAAGCTCTTACCAATGGATCTGAATGTTCTGCGGTTTATTCTCCCATATTGAGACTTGAGCACGTAATCTGGGCTGATCCCCAGTTGCATTATTGCTGGAAGAGCTGGACTTTGGATGGTCAAGAAACTGAAGTCTCTTTAATTGTCCCACATGCCAAGCTAGAATCGGCCTGCTCACGGGGACATTACAGTTGTGGGAATGTAACCAAATGCACCAAAGAACCAGATATCCATCTAAATTTATTGTATGAAACCAGCGAGATAAAGCAAAGTGGCCCTTCACCTGGCCTATACATAGGAACAGGAGCAGGCCATTTGGCCCCTTGAATCCATTCTGCCACCATTCAACCACATTATGGCTGATATGCGACCCAACTCCATCTATTTCATACACACAGCCTACTCAGTGGATGCAAGCTATCTACTGTCTCATCTGCTGATTCAGTTAATATTGGTGCTGGGTTACTGGGAATATACAATATATTAAGGTTGTAAAACCTAGGTTGAAAGAAGCAGCCTCAAGGGTGTGGGTGGCGTTTTCTTGATCCATGGTTTTTCATGGTTCTAGACCCCGAATTGGCTACGGAAAATTAAATTGAAATATGGATCACTATACCTTTAACCAAAACTAGCAAAACATTGTTGAATACTTACAGTGGGCCCAGTTGATCCTGGAGGCCCAGGCAAGCCATTAAATCCTGGAGCTCCCTGAATGAAAAGAATAAAAATCACTTCAATGTTTGAGAAGTACATTTGTACAGTACATTTCCTGCTTGAACGCGGTAAACTAACTTGGAATTTCTACTGTTATGGTATGCTTTATAATGGGTTTATGTGCATTTTCCAAGTTGTGATTTGCCATTTGAAGGACAATTATGCTTTATGAGAGAACCTTAAAAGGCTGTATTAAAAGCTAAAATTACTGAATGAATAATGATTGTTTTAATGCAGTAATTTTTTATCTTGATTGCAGCTGATAGCAGGGTATATAATTCATTTTTTTGTTTTTTTAAAATAAATTTAGAGTGCCTAATTATATATATTTTTCCAATTAAGAGGCAATTTAGCGTGGCCAATCCGCCTAGCCTGCACATCTTTGGGTTGTGGGGGTGAAACCCATGCAGTCATGGGGAGAATGTGCAAACTCCACACGGTCAGTGACCCAGGGCCAGGATTCGAACCGGGGTCCTCAGCACCGCAGTCCCAGTGTTAACCACTGCACCACATGCTGTCCTAGGGTATTTAAATTCGAGCTACAAATTTACACCCAGCCAAAGCTCAACTGTTGCTGAAAGGTTCCTGAGCAAACCGTGGGACATCACAATGAAACAATAGCAATGAGCAAAACTGTTGAGATCAAACACCTTTTAATTAGAGTAAAAGTAATTAGTAATTAGCAGATCCGGATAATTCAACATTAAGATATATTTTTGATCTTATGACCGCTTTACAGGTTTGACTTCCAGGGGGCCAGGAAATTAAATCATGTGGAGTTCTTGTAATTCAGCACTATATGATTTCTGAAGTCTTCAGAAAGATGAGCAGGAAGTACATCATTCCCTGTGTAGGATGAGGGCAAGAAGATGCATTCTTTACCTAAAGTGGGGAGAAACTCACTTGCATATGCAACTGAAGGGACGAAAATCTATTTAGGTTCCCTCGTAACATTGGTTTGACCTGCTGCAGTTCACTCCCTGCCTCCTCTCCCCTTGCCAATCTTTCTTTCTCAAGCTATGGCCCCCAAGCTCTGATCCTCAATCCTACTCCCAGAGACTCTGGTTTCCAACTTCAGTACCCTCAGAACCAGCCTCTCGCCTGAGGCAGTTACCTGCCCATTACACCTCTATTCTCCACTGATTCCACAATCCCTCCCTGAGATCATGCTCTCCCCAATCTTTGTACCATTCTCTCATACCCACACCACAATCCTCACCAGCCTACGAGGACCCATCTCCAATATTCGGAGGTGTTTGGACCTCATCATTTGTGCACAGCCAAGAGTAGGTAGAGAGAGTATACAACTGGCAACTTCTGCTTTGCTAGCTTATGACCCAAGTTGAAATCTATGACACATACCGACTTCCTTGCAAATATAATCTGCAACACGTCTTCCAGATAGTTAGGTGACATTTCCATCATAGAAGAACATAATAATCCTAGGCTTATTCAGTGAAAACACAATGCCTGCTGGCTGATGTAATAATTTGAATCAGTCAGTGCACTAAGAATGCTGTCAAAATACACAGCTTGAAATCATTGATATGACAACCACCAGGGAAAATATTTCAGATACAGTTCTCTCAAAGATTAGAGAGAAGCTCTGTTCCACAAAGGATGTGCTACGATATTAGAAATGTTGGACTTTTTTCCCCCCACGCACAAACATACTCACACACACACACACAAACATACTCACATTCTGACATACACACTCACATGGTAGCACAAGTGGATAGCACTGTGGCATCAGAGCGCCACGGTCCCAGGTTCGATTCCCCGCTGGGTCACTGTCTGTGCGGAGTCTGCACGTTCTCCCCATGTCTGCGTGGGTTTCCTTCGGCTGCACCGGTTTCCTCCCACAGTCCAAAGATGTGTAGGTTAGGTGGATTAGCCATGATAAATTGCCCTTAGTGACCAAAAAGGTCAGGAGGGGTTATTGGGTTACGGGGATAGGGTGGAAGTGAGGGCTTAAGTGGGTCGGTGCAGACTCGATGGGCCATTGGCCTCCTTCTGCACTGTATGTTCTATGTACATCCTCACACACACAACCTCACACAAACATACACTTCCTCACACACACACAAACACACTCACTTAGTTTTTTCCGAGGTCCGAACATCCTCACTCACTGCTTTCCTGAAGCCAAAACCCCTCCTCAGTCTGCCCCTTTCCCCGAGGCCACAGCCCCACTCATTTCCAGAGGTCAAAATCCCCCCCCCCCCCCCCCCACAACTCTTTTCTCAAGGTCGGATTTCCCCCTCTCCTTCCTGAGGCCAGAACATCCCCCACGTACTGAGACCAGAGCACCCCACCTTTCCTGAAGCCCAAACCACACTGCGCCATTCCCGAGGCCTGAACCCCATCGGCTACTTTCCCAAGGCCCCGCCGTCACTGCCTGTAGGCCATGCACAGTCTCTATTCGCTGCTGCCCATCTTCTGGCTGATTAATCTCCTGTCTCCTGCTATTTCACCTCAGCCTCGCTGTTGGCCACAGGTTATTCTGCCCAGCAACTGCGAGATGCAATAAATCAAATGGGCCAATGGGAGCAAGGCCTCTCGAAGCACTGGATGCTGTAGATTGAACCCATCAGCAACCAGTGCATCAAGAGGCCTTGCTCTGATTGGCTTTTGTGATTTCTGTCATTCTTTTTAAATGCTGAGTGTTCAAATGGACATTTATCGGGCATAAGACAGCCGGCAGCTTTGTGGACTCCCGGAGTCCCTTCACAGACCCTTGGGGGTTCACAGACCACAGTTTGGGAACCCTGGTGCTAGTTAGTACTGGCTTTTGCGAGACCTGTTGATTTGCTGCCCTGGTCACAGGGATGATTGACTATGGAACCTTCTACAAGAGTAGTAATGCTGTTCTGAATTCATTTAGAGTTTCTGAGGCAGAGAGGCAAGGAGGCGAGGTCAATCCATGAAATGATGGAGAGGCAATTTGAATTTCAACAGTTGTGAACAAGAAGTAGGAATAAAAGTAAGCAATGCATTGCAGCCAGAAGAATGCAATATTGGAAATTCTGAAAAAGCTCATCCAGGGGCCATCCTCAGCTACTGAAACAGAGAGCAGGAGCAAGAAGGAGTATGAAGTCATAAAGTGTTTAGGGCAGCACAGAGATAATGGAAGGACAGGAGAGGTGGTAAACAGCAAGAAGAAAATTATTTTAAAAGAATGACACTCACTTTGTTCCCCTTTTCACCAGATGCACCAGGAAAGCCTCTAGGTCCTCGAGAACCCTAGATTTTAGAGTGAAATAAAATCCATCAAGAGTTGAAAAACAAAAGGCCCTAAATTCTGCAATTATAAATCCATTGAGGAAAGTCTGGTGAGTGCAAGACTTCCACTCATTCCTCAAAAGCAACTGATCGCATTCCACATTCTGAGAACAGAATCATTTTAAACACTTGTGTCAACCCATCTCTGTAATAGTGATGTACCCAGATGGAATAGTTGATATTAAATTGGAGTAGCTTCCTGCCGCTCCACTATTGAGATACAAAGGCTGAAGGTTAGCAGTCAAAGGACAAGAACGTCCCTCTATTCTCAACAGCCATGGGATCTGCAGGGGCTATAGGATGGCACACCCTGCTGGATTGACAATGTTGCCCCTGAACTCTCCAGCAGATCCAAAAGGAGCCAACTGACGATGCACCCAGCTGTTCCTCTGCCAGGTGGGAATCGGTGGTTAAGTCAAAACAGAACAGAAATCGGGTAGATATGAACAGAATACCATCACCAAAAGTGGTGGCCACTGCTGGGTCTGCAGCTGGCCTGCACCAGCAACAACCGAGGAGGTCTCAGAATGCAGCTAAGAGTCTGGGCCTTGCCAGGGCCAGTCAGGCAGGCCTCAGCAAGGAGGCAGGGATTGTTCTTCATAGGATCATAGAATTTACAGTGCAGAATGAGGCCATTCGGCCCATCAAGTCTGCACTGGCCCTTGGGAAGAGCACTCTACTTATTGATGGAATTGGGGATGTTCAAGAGGGTAGCCTTGCTGTGGGGAGGTAGTGGTGGGAAGCCCTCTGTGGGCCAAGGGTGCCTGATCAGAAAGGACATGCCTCCCCCTGTCCTGTCAGAGCCCACAAGGAGGCTGCCAGTTTTTACTGGTGCGAGTAGAAGATCAGCAGTGACAGGATGAGGCCCTGAAGGGGCCATTAATTGGCTACTTGTGGAATCAATTGGCCTCCGAGCAGGAAGTCTGTCCTCATCCTTCCTTATCCTTGACTGAATTACAGAGCCAGGAACACACAAGCACACCTCCCAAAATCAGAGTTAAATTCGGCCCAAACAGCGTGTGTTAGAACATTCCATCATTGGATGAATAATTGACAGGGCCAAATCAAGATTACGCTGAAATTCGAGACATACATTCCCAGCATGTAAAACTGTAAGAAAGTGTTTCTCCCTATGTGATTTCATATCTTGATTGGACAAGTTATGGGACTCCCGTCAGTTTACATACAGCCACACCCCTCACTCCCAAAATTTTCCCTGCCCAGCAGTACCAGCACTGCTTTTCTAGAACTGCATTTTATTGCTGATAATGTAGAAAAATGTTGAGGCAAGGTCTCCATATACTGTAACAAGCAAGGCACACATAGTGTGCAGGCAGAACGTGTTATGGTTAACATTGGGTTTTAGAAGGCAGTCTTTGCATTGGTTCAAACATAGATGGAAGAGAAGGTTAACTTAAATTATTTTTTTTATTTTTTTATATTTAGATTACCCAATTATTTTTTCCAATTAAGGGGCAATTTAGCGTGGCCAATCCACCTACTCTGCACATTTTTGGGTTGTGGGGGCGAAACCCATGCAGACACGGGGAGAATATGCAAACTCCACACGGACAGTGACCCAGAGCCGGGATCGAACCTGGGATCTCAGCGCCGTGAGGCGGTTGTGCTAACCACTAGGCCACCGTGCTGCCCTAGGTTAACTTAAATTATGAAAGTTAAACTGAGGCACCGGCCCAGTGGTAGTATGATTTGAAATCAACAGCCAACATGTATGAGGCTGTTGTGGTGTCACTATACAAATGTTTCACGGGTCTGTATAAAATTCCACTCCCCACTACTGAGCAGAGTGTTGACCCATTTAAAATAAACCACTTAACACCAGTTAAAATGGCAGAGCGAGGAGCTTGACACGAGCACGTTAAACATTTATACTATAACCTCGTCTTTAGGCTTTGGTGTATATTAGGAGGAATGGGAATTTAAATTCACTCAGAAAGAGTAATTTAAACAAAACCTTGATATGTATTCGAGAAAATTCTTCAATCAGATGATACCACAGACGTACCTCAGATCCAGGAGCTCCTCTAATGCCTTGTGGCCCAGAGAAACCACGATTCCCCTGTATTTAGAAGCAACAACATGAATTAAGAAAGGAAGAACAGGAGCAGGATTAGGCCATATGATCTTCCAAGCCTGTTTCATCCTCAATACATTTATGACTGATCCTCTGCCTTAACTCCACTTTCCTGCCGCTCCTATATCCCTCGATTCCATGACGCCAAAAACCTCTCTTCTCAGCCCTAAATATATACAATGCTGAAATTTCTTCTCATCTCAGTCCGAAATGATTGAGCCCTTGCACTGAGAGCTGGATTCTCCCGCCCCACCCGCTGCAAGAAAGCCACTGGTGAGGCGCCGACAATGGAAAAATCCATTGACCTCGGGCAGGATTCTCTGGACGACGGAGAATCCTGCCCTGAGACTCTGCCTCTGTGTTCTTCGTTCCCCAGCCAGGGGAATTACACACACTGGACAGATACAACATTGTGGTATTTAATGTTGACACTGGATCCATAAACTGGCGAAATGTTTCAGTCCTCAGGAAGGAAACAAACCCCTCATTACTTTGACGAATGGAAACATTCATCAGAAACCTGAGACTGGAAGCCTGATTTGGAAATGGGGTGACCCAGAAATTTGGGTCGGGAAGATGTCCATTTTGTTCCCCTCTTCCTCTGGTCAATACTGTTCCAAACAACTTGGTCTCCTGAATGTTAACTCCCTTTTGGAGGGTAGTTGCACAAGGGCCCGATATCTTTCCTAAATTAACTGCAAGCTGTTTTTTCTTATGCAGGTAAAGCACTGAAAAGTGGTAGGTTAGTTCAATATGGAGTGATATTATAATCATTCTCGGTCTTGCTCTTGCCCACACGTATAAGTGGATTCACAGAAGTTTGCAGCACAGAAAGAGGAGCAGAATTAGGCCACTTGACCCATTGAGTCTGCTCTGCCATTCATTCATGGCTGATAGTTTTCTCATCCCCATTCTCCTGCCTTCTCCCCATAACCACTGCTCCCCTTATTAATCAAGAAGTCAACATGTGGGCTGGGGAGGGAAATTGGGTGGGCAGCAGTTTAGTGAGAACAGGATAAAGGAAGCAAAAGTTGGGTTTCAGGGACATGATGAGCTCAGAGAGGCTTAGACAGGACAGAAACTCAAGAAAGATTTCAGGATTAAGGTAGGGTGGACATTAGAGGAGGTTTAGCATGGAGGTAAAGGCAAAGGGAGGGAAGCAGCAGAGGAAGGTGAATGGAAGTGTGGTTCTTTGTGCCAGGACGTTCATGAGTTCCTCACACTTGTTATTGGAAGTTAGAATGGACAAGTCATGGAGACGGAATTAAGAAGATGTTTGCAATACGGAAAAGGGCTAACTTTGCATTCCCGAATGGAATTTCCGAGTGGAAATTTTGTCAGAGGACATTTGGACCCAAGAGTGCTTTATGTGATCAAACTAGATCAGGCAATGAGCGGTTACACCAATTGTCCACCATTTACATCAAGACTGGATTGCTTGGTCCTATGGAGCAGAGATGAAAGTAGTACCATGGTCATGACTAAGGTGAGAGAGATTAATGATTTGATGGGGATTAGGGCTTTAAAGGTGAGAGTTGAGGGTGTAATAACGGCATAAAAGCTGTGGTGATGGAGGGCCAAAGGCTAGTTGGGATTATGACAGTGCAGCTGTAAGTGAATTTGAGGTAAGAATCTTCTGGGGCTGGACACACATGAAACTAGGCTGAGGGGGAATGTCGGGATGTGGGGGGAAAAGTGATGCAAGCCGTGGCTTGATCTATGATCATCATGATGGGAATAGCGATATCACTTGAGATGGAAATCTTAGCAGGATGGCCATGAATATGGGTGGTGCAAGTTAACTGGAGGGGGAGATTAAAAGAGCACAGGAGGGCAGAAAACTGAGAGAAGAGAGAGCATGATAAATTGAGATGGAAATTGAAACCACCCAGGATAGAAAGTTGCCTGGCATAGAACTGAGGGCGGAAAGCAGTGAAGAAAATTGGCATAGTGCATATATGTGGAGATATGGAGGATTTTACATTAGAGGCAAGAGGAATAGAACAAGGTGAGGTGATTAATGAAGGAGAAAGTACCAGAGGAGGAAAAGGAGACTGCGATGTGATTTGGTCTCAGCAAGGTAAGTGTTGGGAGGTTTGGCTGGACAGGGAGGCTTTATTGAGGAAGATGTCATCACAGGCAGCACGGTGGTTAGCACTGCTGCCTCACAGCGCCAGAGATCCGGGTTCAATTCCGGCCTTGGGTTTCTGTGGAGTTTGCATTTTCTCCCCGTGTCTGCGTGGGATTTCTCCAGATGCTCTGGTTTCCTCCCACACTCCAACAAAGTGCAGGTTAGATGGATTGGCCATGCTAAATTGTCCCTTAGTGTCTAAAAATGTGTCGGTGAGGTGGGGTTACGGGGATAAGGGTAGACTAGCGGACATAGGGAGGGTGCTTTTTCGAAGGGTCGGTGTAGTACAATGGGCCAAATGGCCCCCTTCTGCACTGCAGGGATTCTATCACCTCCCAGCACATATTTTGTCAAGGCCACAATTTCAAACATTCATTCACATGGATGGCAAGAGTCTTGGTCACATGTGAATGGGTATTCTGGAGTGAGATGCGAATGGGGGTGGTGATGGTTGATGCAATGGCAGAATCCACAAGGTCAGGATTAAGTGGAGTGAGTGCGTCAAGAAGGCTGCGGCTAAAGGGAGAAATGTCAATGAGAATAAAGGATGAAGCAGTTGCAGTTGCTGCTTATGAGGAGGTAATGCCTCATGCCTCGATCGGCCTTTCAGAAGATGCAACAGAAAGAAGATATAGGTTTAGCCATGCCAAGAGTCAAGCTGGAATGGAAGCATGAAAATGCCGCAGGGTTGGGATAGGATTTGGAGAGCAGAGAGAAATGAAGGAAGGCATGACAACAAGTGAGAGGGTCTGAGAGAGGTACCGAGAAATAAATTGAGGATAAAGAGCTCAGAGGAATTAAGGTCCCCTGATTTAAATTTAAAAGGAAGGGATTCAGTTTTGAGCTCTGGTTGTTTTATTTTTCTCAGTGATCAAACTACGAATGTCAATCTGGTCATGGGAACTGACTTTCTGAATTTTCTCAAGCTCCTTTTTTTAAAGAAAGTATCAAGGTTTTAGCAGAAACCAAGTAACTAACTGGGGTTAGCCCCATCACCTTGATGAGGGGAAATGGAGGGGTGGGATAGTGATGCTGGGGGTGATTTGAGTAATAATAAATAATAATAATCTTTATTGTCACAAGTACGCTTACATTAACACTGCAATGAAGTTACTGTGAAAAGCCCCAAGAAGTAAGGAGAGTAAATATGGGTCTTTTCTCATCCTGATATATAAAGGTAACATTAGATTGATTGAATATTTTAGATATTTTCTAGAGAGAAATGTACGGTACAGACATACCTTTGGACCTTCCTTCCCAGCCTCTCCGAGTGCACCTTTTTGGCCTTTATGGCCCTAGAAGAAGAAAAATAATTAGAAAAAAAGAAGAAAAAGAAAATAGCTTATTGTCGCGAGTAGGCTTCAATGAAGTTACTGTGAAAAGTCCCTAGTTGCCACATTCCGGCGCCTGTCCGGGGAGGCTGGTACGGGAATCGAACCGTGCTGCTGGCCTGCTTGGTCTGCTTTAAAAGCCAGCGATTTAGCCCAGTGAGCTAAACCAGCCCATTATTTCTGAGCAGACATAAGGCACAGTGTGCTGAGGAACCAAACTATCGATCATTGGAGGGGGCATGCAGGGTTGATCCCCTTCATGTTTGAGCACTCAGTGTCAGGCATACTCCTGGGATAACAAAACTCAGAGGTTGCTCAAAAACACAGGAGGGACAATTGGCATAATTTCTTTGCACAGCAAAGTTCTTCAAGGTGAAGAGTGGCACTGTCTGATGGGACCATGGTGACAACCGAAGCACAGGAGACCCAGAAAAATATCTGGAAAAACAGCTGCATCATAAAAGAGGATTTGGCTCTCAAAACCCTCACGCCACAAGAGTGAAAACTCCTTGCACTCAGAAAGCAAAGTTAAAATTTGCCAACGCAACAAACCTGGCCTTTACATGTCAGTCTGGCTCAGTTGGCAGTATTCTTGCCTCTGAGTCAGAAGACTTGACTCCAGATCTAAGAACAAAGTATACAATTCAGTGCAGAAGGGAGCGAGAACTCCACTCTCAGAGGATGTTCATTATACGGAGGCCCAGTCTGTCCATTCTGGTGGAACAGTAAAGATTTCACAGCACTACTTAAAGAAGAGCAATTAGTCTTCCTGTGCCCTACCCAATATACCTCAGTGTGACAGAACCAAAAAACAGAACCTTCCCTCAAGGCCTAAAATAGTTGGTGAAAGGCCTATGATAGGATAGATTTTTAATGGGCTATGGACAGAGCCAATTCATTTGATTTAGTTTACCACACTTTTTTATGTATCAGATTTCAGGGCACGTACAGGAGACAAAAGACCACAATAATTAATTACAATGATAAAAGTTGGAGTAGCTTAACGTAAATAAATTATTGTTTACCTTAAACCCTAATAATCCAGGAGGTCCAGGAGGGCCTGCAGGACAGGATATTTTACACTGAGAAACAGAGTAAAAGGTCTCTTAGTTACGTTGCACAAAGATAACATTAGATTAAAGGAATTAAAATGCAAAGATAATTGTCCAAGTAAGTAATTTATATCCCATCAAAAGGAGTTACAGGAGCTTAATACTTTTGTTCCCTAAATCGCTTCAATAGATGGGCATCGCCCAATCCCCATCCTCTTTACCAATTTACAAATAGAGTGGCCAACAGACCCTGGCTGAGAGAGTGATCCACTGACAACATGATTCACTGACCAATAGAGTGATCCAACTGACCAACAGAGTGATCCAACTGAAAAAGTGGTCCAATTGGCAAATAGTAATTCAGCAGACTAATGGAGTAATACAGACATATGAAGTGATTCACTTCAATAGAGCCATCAACTGACCAACAGTGATATAACTGACAAGAGTGATCAACTAGAAAATAGAGTAATCAGCTGACAGAGGCAAAGAGATGTGCTCAATAACAAAGTAAACCAACATGGCAATAGAGTGATCTACTGACAAATAGTATGATTCACTATCCAATGGAGTGAATTGGTTACATATAGCGATCCAATTGACGTAGTGAGTTCCCATGGCACAGGCCCGCCTGCAGATCGGTGGGGCCAGAACGCAGAGCTAGGTCCGTTACAGACTGGGGTGCGATTCTCCGACACCCCACCGGGCTGGAGAATTGGCGGGGGCCTGCGTGAATCGCGCCACGCCACCCCGATGCTGTGACGCCATTCTCTAGCCTGTGAAAAAACGTGTGGGCGCGCATGGCGCCGGGCTGCACGGGGAATCGCCGCAAACGGCCATAGCAGCAATCATCCGGTGGTGCCGTGATTCTCCGGCCCGGATGGGCCGAGTGGCCGTCCAAAAAAATCCAAGACCAACCGGCACCGTTCTAACATGCTCTGGACCTCGGGGTTGGTTGGGTCCGGGGGCGGCCTGTGTGGAGGGTGGGGGGGGTCCAACCTCGGGGAGGGACTCCATAGTGGCCTGGCCCGCGATTGGGGTCCAACGATTGGTGGGCCGGCCTCTCTGGCTTTGGACCACATTTCATCCGCGCTGGTTCCTGGATCCCTGCGCCATTTGGCATTGGGGCCTGCGTGGGGATGACGTCCAGTGCGCATGCGCTAGTTGGCGCTGGCTCAACTGCGCATGCGTGGACCCCACGGTGCTGGGTCGCTCCAGTGCCGTGCTGGCTCCCCCAGGACCCAAAAATCGGATCTCGGAGCCAGCGTCAAAGTACTCCCGTTTTGGCGCCAGCGCTGGCACTCTGGCGCCGGACCAGAGAATCATGGCCCTGGTTTGATTTACACCGCAAGACAGGCCGGCCAAAAACGGGTGGCCATTTGGCCCATCGCTGGGCGGAGAATCATCGGGGGACCGCTGCCAATGGCCCTCGACCGGCGCGAAGCAATGCCCGCTCCCGCCGAAAAACCGGCACCAGAGAAACCGGCAACCAGCGTCAGGGCAGCGGGTGGGATTCACGCCCCCCCCCCGGTGATTCTCCAGCTCGGTGGGGGGGGTGGGAGAATCCTGCCCGTTTAACATGTTTCATGATCAAAGCCCTTTACAGCCAATTAAGTATTTTCAAAATGTTGCCACCGTTGCTATTTAAAATATGCAGCAGCCAATTAATGATCAGCAAACTGCCAAAAACAGCAATGTGATAACAATTAGGTAATGGTGACATTTTGCAGTACTTAGAACATAGAACATAGAACAGTACAGCACAGAACATGCCCTTCGGCCCTCAATGTTGTGCCGAGCCATGATCACCCTACTCAAACCCACGTATCCACCCTATACCCGTAACCCAACAACCCCCCTTTAATAACCCAACAACCTTACTTTTATTAGGACACTACGGGCAATTTAGCATGGCCAATCCACCTAACCCGCACATCTTTGGACTGTGGGAGGAAACCGGAGAACCCGGAGGAAACCCACGCACACAGAGGGAGGACGTGCAGACTCCACACAGACAGTGACCCAGCCGGGAACCGAACCTGGGACCCTGGAGCTGTGAAGCATTTATGCTAACCACCATGCTACCCTGCTGCCCATAAAGTTCACACCGGCAGGATCTTCCGGTCATGTCGACAGTGCATCACTGCCACAGGTGGGAAAGCCCATTGGCGACAGTAGGACCAGAAGATCCCGCCACTTACTAATGGCAGGCCACCTCCCGCCTTGTGAAACACGAGGCGGGTTGCTCAATAAGTCCCACCTAACCTGTTTTTTGTGGTGCTGATTGACAGAGAGAGGGATCGACCAGGCAATAAAGCGATCCACTGACAGAGTGATCCACTTAATTAACAAATTGATCCACTGGCAGCTACAGTGACTCACTGACCAATCGACTAATTCATCTTACAAGCAATGTCCTCCCTGACAGATAGAGTGATCCACCAATCAACAGAATGATCCAACCGACAAATAGAGAGATCCACTGACAGATACAGTGATCCACCGATCAATTCCGTGGTCCACTGGCACATTGAGCGATCCAACTGACCAAATGAGTAATCCACCTTAAAGAAAAAGGTGATCTAACCAACAAATAGAGTGGTCCTGCATTCAACCTCTACCTAGGTCGATTTTCCCAAAACCCAGCATTGCCAACCACCACCAACACACCCCACACCGCCTTGCTACAACCCCAATCCAGGTGAGGAAAGCAGCTGCATTGATCCCACTTGGTTCATTTCCTACAATTTGTCGTCTCTAAAGTTGAATTTGCCTCTCATTTGAAAGTAAAGATACTGGAGAATTAGTAAAGATTCTTGGATTCCATGCACATTATAACAACAGCCCCTTTGGCACAAATGGAGGCAATTAACCGGCTGATTTCTATCAATGAAAGCAGGTTGGTTGTGAATTGTTCTGAGGTGTTCAATGGGTGTGGTTACAGGAGAACAGAGATCATAGAACCATAGAATTTACAGTGCAGAAGGAGGCCATTCGGCCCATCGAGTCTGCACCGGCCCTTACAAAGAGCACCCTATGCAAGCTCACGTCTCTACCCTATCCCCCTAACCCATAACCGTAACCCAGTAGCCCACACTTAACCTTTTTGGACACTAAGGGCAATTTAGCATGGCTAATCCACCTAACCCGCACATCTTTGGATTGTAGGAGGAAACCGGAGCAACCGTAGGAAACCCACGCAGACACAAGGAGAAAGTGCACACTCCACACAGACAGTGACCCAAGCTGGGAATCGAACCTGGGACCCTGGAGCTGTGAAGCAATTGTGCTATCCACAATGCTACCGTGCTTCCCCGGGAACTGGTGATGCCTCTCCCACCTCATTTGCACCTATTTGCTGGTCCTGTATAAACTGCACTCACCTCAGGACCACTGGTGAAACCAGACAAGTTGCAAACGTTAAAGGGACCCACCAAAAGTAGTCTCTAGCTATTAGTTCTGACCTCTGTGCCTGTTGAATTTGGCACAGGTAAAAGTCAGGATAATCAGCCCCCTGAATGCTTGATCTCTGCTCAATTCCACTTTCACTACCTTTCTTCACACCCCTCAGCATCCTAGCTTCCCAAATAGGCTGCAGATCCTTTTCAAATATCTTAATTTGGCTCTATGCCAACAGCATTTCGGACACTAATCTCCACACACTCACAATCCATTATACCAAGAAATTCTCTTTAATTGAGTTCAGATTTTACAAAACATTTCTGGGGCATATTTGATTTATTTTTGCCAGTTTCATTGAAACTATTCATTTTCAAAACACATCTTCAGCTTGGTAATGTCAGATCTGATGAAGGATCTCACCAGACATGTTACCCAATCGTGCTCATTCAGGTGCAGGCTGACCTGTTGTGAATTTCAGAAATTCTTTTGGGTTGAATTTCCCCTTGGCGCATGTCAGTTACATGTGGAACCCCATCACCATGGGGTTATGGGCCATCAGCAGCAGCAGAATTGTACTCAGCCACAATTTGTAAATTTGTGGTTATCATGGTATATTCCCCACTCTTACCATGACCCGCAAGCCAGGAGATCAACCCTGGTTCAATGAAGAGTGCAGGAGAGCATGCCAGGAGCAGCACCAGGAACACCTAAAAATGAGGTGTCAAACTGGTGAAGCTACAACACAGGATTATTTGCATGCTGTACAACATAAGCAGCAAGTGATAGACATATCTCAGCACTCCCGCAACAAATGGATCAGATCTAAGCTCTGCAGTCCTGCCACATCTGGTCCTGAATGTTGGTGGACAATCAAACAACTCACTGGAGGAGGAGGCTCCCAAAATATTCCCAGCCTCAATGATGGAGGAGCCCATCATATCTGTGCAAAAGGCAAGGCATTCACAACAATCTTCAGCCAAAAGTGCCAAGTGGATGATCCATCTCAGTCTCCTCCGGAGGTCCCCACCATCACAGATGTCACTCTTCAGCCAATTCGATTCACCCCACATGATATCAAGAAACAGCAGATGGTACTGGATACTGCAAAGGCTATGGGGCCTGACAATATTCTGGCAATAGTACTAAAGACTTGTGCTCCACAACATGCCGTGCCCCTAGCCAAGCTGTTCCAGTACAGCTACAACACGCATCCACCAGCAAATGTGAAAGATTTCCCAGGTATATCCTGCACACAAAAAGCAGGACAAATCCGCCATTTTAGTATTCTCTCATTCATCAATAAAGTGATGGAAAGGGTGATCAACAGTGCTATCAAGCGGCACTTACTTAGTAATAACCTGCTCACTGACGCTCAACTTGAGTTCCAGCAGGGCCACTCAACTCCTTACCTCATTGCAGCCTTGGTCCAAAAATGGACAAAGGAGCTGGACTCCAAAGGTGAGGTGGGAATGACTATTCTTGACATCAAGGCATCATTTGACCGAGTGTGGCATCAAGGAGCCCTAGCTAAACTGGAGTCAATGGGAATCGAGGGGAAAACTCTCCACTGGTTCGAGTCATATCTCATAAAAAGGAACATGGTTGTGGTTGTTGGAAGCCCTGGCACATCACTGCAGAAATTCCAAGCCCACGACTACTACCATCTTGAAGGACAAGGGCAGCAGATACAGCTACATGGGAATACCAGCACTTGGGATGTTCCCACTAGGTCACTATATCCCCTTTCCTTCACCTCGCTGGGTCAAAACCTGGAACACCCGCCCTCGTAGCACTGTAGGTTAACCAACACCTCATGGATTGCAGTGGTTCAAGAAGGCAGCTCACCACCACCTTCTCAAGGGCAGTTAGTGATGGGCAACAAATGCTAGCCTAGCCAGCGAAGCACACATCCTGTAAAATAAAGGAATTACATTTTTTTGTTTAGCGGATGTGGCATCCATGCAATCACAAGATGGCAGAAAACATAAATGACTGTCAGGATCGAGCACTCTGGCCTACTCCACGATGGAAGGACATGCACGGTTTTCCTCTGCCAAAATAACTCAAAGTGACGGCCTGGATTAAGGAAATGGTGATGATCAAGCCTGGCACACTGCATGGTACTTAGGTGCCTAAAGCATCAGGATGACTGACAGATTGAAAGCTGGCTGCATAGATATTCACATTTCAATAGCCCGTACACTTACCTCAATATCTCCATGTCCATCTGCTCCTGGAAAGCCGGGTGGGCCCTTTGCCAAAGGAAAGAAGCAGCAATTAGTCATTTGCATTACTTTTTTTTCCAAGTAAAAACAGGAGCTTAGTAAATGACCTATTAATGGCCAAATTATTTTCTGCAGTTTTATTTATGCTGCAGATGGGACCAATGAACATCATTGAGCTTTTTACACCTCACTCAACTGGATGCAATGCATGCATTTGGATGGTGGGGAGGGGGTGGGGGTTGTGGGGCAGGAGCAGGTTGTGATCCCGTGCACACAATAACGATAATGTGTGTTTTCCACTTGAAGGCCCTCCAAATGGAACCGTCACACAATTAATGACAAATATATGACTTAGGCAACTGCCAATGGGAATACCTACAGAAAGAAATATGAAAGAGATAAAACTGAACTTACCTGAAGTCCTGGACTTCCAGTCATGCCAGGTGCTCCTTTTGGTCCAGGATTACCCTAATATTTAAAAGAAAACATACAACTCTGATTCTACAATGTTGCAGTCAACAGAAGAATCTTCATTCCGGTGTTACCTCTAATGGATAAATTCAAACAACTAAATTCAATCCTGTGTCTGTTGTCCTAACTACACACATAGAATTCCTATGGTGCAGAGGGAGGCCATTTTGACGATCGAGTCTGCACCGACCCTCTGAAAGAGCACCCTAGCCCAGGCCCACTCCCATTTCCTGTCCCCGTAATCCCACCTAACCTTTGGACACCAAGGGGCAATTTAGCATAGCCAATCCACCTGACCTGCACATCTTTGGACTGTGGGAGGTAACCGGTGCACCCGGAGGAAACCTACGCAGGCACGGGGAGAAAGTGCAAACTCCACACAGGTCGTAATCAACCCCGGATTCCTGCTGCTGTGAGGCAGCAGTGTTAACCATCGTGCCAACATGCCACCCACAGTGATAAGCAGCTCCTGTTGTGTGGTCTTTAATAGTTGAAAAATCAAAATCAAACTAAAAGGTGCAAGGAATGCAAATGCAAAAAAGACCCATAATAACCTCTGGATGATTCTAAAATGCACCAAAAAAAGGAAATAAAAAGACTTACAATTATATAGCAGTTTTGTGGCCTGAGAATGTCCCAGCGCATTTTACCCCCAATTAATTACTTTCGAGGTGAAGTCACCACTGATACATAGAAAATGTCACCAAGAACCTGCGCACACCAAAGTTCCCACAATCAGCAATGAAATAATCACCAGGTAATCTGTTTTTGCCTTGTTGATTAAGGGGCAAATATTGGTCAGGAATGACTCCACTACTTTGCCATGGGACCTTGCTATTCACCCGAGAGGGCAGATAAGGCCTTGGTTGAATATCTCATGTAAAAGACAGCAGAGTAGGCAAAATTTGTCCGTATTGCATCGCAAGGCCTGGGCAGCACTGCGACCTGAAGAAAGCTGTGCAGGCCACAGGTGACGGCCTGCAGCAGTGCCTGATGTTAGTATGTAAAGTAATGCTGGAAATATGAACATACAAATTAGGAGCAGGAGTAGGAGCCGTGTTATGCGAACATATGTTTCTCCAGTGTGCGTGACAGTGCAGCAATCCCTGAATACAGCAAAGTTAGATAATGTACTCCACATTAGATGATGTACATACATCAGCAGTATGTATCTGCTGATACATACAAGGGATAGAACTTTCCAAAACATGCCCTTCCCCACCCCTCCACTCCCCGTACCCATCCGCCCCAACGGGCATCAAGAACCCCCGCCACAAGCATCAGGGCACCCCCCCCCCCCCCCCCCCCCGTGCCGCATGCGCAGTAGGCACCAGTACCAATGCACGCATGCGCAGTGTCTCCCTTCTCCACGCCGGCCCCGACGCAACATGGCATAGGGCTACAGGGGCCAGCAAGGAAAAAAGGAGGCCCCCAGCCCGAGAGGCCGGCCCCCTAATTGGTGGGCCCCGATCACGGGCCAGACCACAGCGGAGGCGCCCCCCCCCCCGGGGGTCGGACCCCCCTCCCCCCCCCCCCCCCCCCCCACCCCCCACCCCCCCACTGGCTCCTTCCACGCCGCCAAGGTCCCGTCGTGTAAGACCTGGTTAGAATGGTGCCGGCGGGGCTCGGTTTTTTGTTACGGCCACTCGGCCTATCCCAGGGGAGAATCTCCGCTCAGCGTGATTTGGCGTGATTCGCGCTAGTCGTGGCGATTCTCTGGCCCGGTCCCGGGCTCAGAGAATCCCGCCCATTGTGTTTCGCAATGAGTAATGAGCCGGGTTTAATTAGTAACCTCATTGTGTGCAAACATTTATCAAATTGTGATCATAACATGATTAAGTTCAATATAATGTGTGGAAGTGAAAAGCACAAATCAGCTACTAGAATTTTAGATTTAGGCAAGGCCACCTTTAAGGAGATGAGGCTATCCACAGTAAATTGGGAAAATCTGCTGATGGGTAAAACAACTGAGTAACAGTGGAAAATGTTTAAAGAAACATTTAATCCTAAACAGAGAAGCACGGATCTGCCTAAACAGGGCAACAACCGCATATCACTTCATCCAATTAAATGGGGGAATCCTGACTGTGGCAGAGTTTAAAGCAGGAAGTGAAAGTTAGAAGAGCTAATCCAATATAAAATTGTGATAGATTGTGAAATAAAGGGATCGCAAAGGAAGACTGAATTAAGAGAGAGAAATAAAAGAGCTGGAAAGAAAACACCTTTTTCAAAAACATTTCCAAAAATCTGAAGGAAGGTGGTTCCAGACTTATAAATGTTAATTTACAGCAGTTGTTTAGTAATAATTAAGAATTGTCATGCCATTAAAAATATTTTATGATATTGGCCAGTTGGAATTATCTTGTGGAGTGGTACAGAAGGTCAACTACTTCACTACCACCTCATGCAGCGTCACTTCTATGGTCAGATGCTCCCTCGCTTGTACACAGTCTCATAACTGCATTTTGGATTTAACCTGCTTCGGTTTCTTCTTATTCCTTCGCCTTCCATTTTGGCAAATGCTACTTCTGGTTCTGAGATGCCTGTGAGGCTTTCATCATTTTTGTCCTTGCATTGTGAAACTCCCTTCAAATTGTTCCATCTTTTCAATGTCACTCAAAGGACACTTTCTGCTCCCATCGCTGGTTTGCTCCATGTATCTAGTCAATCTTCACTTCACTATGATAATCAGCTGAATTTGTATTTGTAAAACTGGACATGACTCAGACTCCTTAAATGTCCAATTCCGTTTCAGTCTGTCTACTGGCCACAAATAATGCCAAATTCAAAAACACTAATTAAGAATTATTCAAAGTTATCTACTTACAGGCTGTCCTGGAAGTCCAGGATCTCCAGTGAATCCATTTTCACCAGGTGGTCCCTGAAATGTGAGAAGATGGCAAACAATGAGAGCATAATCATAAGAAACATTTTGTGAATTCCTTCAGCTTAAAGAGGTGTTATTCTGTTGAAGGAGCTATAAAGCAAATGGCCTTTTCCCATTCTATCGGGCGGAATGTAATACAGGCATCAGGGGCAGGATTCTCCGGTCCGCCAGCCGCATTTTCCTGCGCGATGCGCCCTCCCACTAGCAGCGGAATCCTCCATTCAGGCAGCCAACCAATGGGAGCTTGTTGCCAATGGCCACCAGAGTCACCAATAATGTTGCCAATTAATAATGATGCTCTTTAGAGTCGCCAGGTATCAAATGATATCACCACAAGGCTTTACCGGATAGCGATCAAAGGGCCACACAACCAATTCGTCAGTTCAAGTTCAAAGGTGGTTTATTTACACACACGGATTACTTCAACATGCAACACAAAACACTACAAGGTAAACTACACCTAACAACTACAATAACCTATACTTAACTTCAGGGCAACCGGCTCTATGCAGATGGACAAGGCGTTTATCCGGCTCTTGGGTGGCTGGGTGGAAGAAGTGGCTCTGTTTTGGCTGGGCTCATCTGTCTGATAGCAATCGTTAGTCTTGAACTTGTCTGTCTGGTCGTTATGCTGCATTTGGGTTGGCATAGGCCGGATCCAAGAGACACCAAGCATATGGCTGTGTCTCTTCTTATCCTTCTGGGATTTCACACTCTTTGGGGCGGTCCTTAACTTGGACCCAATAATTCGACAGTCTTCGATCACTGCCTTCGCTTTTGGCCAATAAAGGGGCTGATGCCTTGATGGCTGGGCGTGTCCTTAGCGGTCATTGACATTGGCTGTTTGGGCTCCCTGAGTAAAGGGAGTGGCGCCGATTAGTCTGTATGTGTATCGGTCACCCGAGTACAGTTTTTTTGTTCAGGGGAAATGGGCAATTAGAATGCAAACGAGCGGGGGTTTCGATTGCATCTAGCTATCTGGTTGCAAATACAGACACAAGCTCTGGGTCTGTCTGAGTCCTGGGTTGGCCATAATTCCCATGGTCCTTTGCAGGTGGCCATCTGAGATGGCTACAAGCTGAGCCGCGGGGAGCTGCTTTTCAGGCGCAGCGTAGCCATTGGATCACGCCCTAGGTGAATGGGCAAAACAGTAGCAAATGGATTTCAATGTAAGCAAGTGTGAGGTTATCCATTTTGGACCAAAAAAGGATAGATCAGGGTACTTTCTAGATGGTATAAAGCTAAATTCAATGGATGTGCAAAGAGACCTGGGGGTTCAGGTGCATGGATCGTTAAAATGCCATGAACAAATATAGAAGATTGGAGTATAAGGACGTAGAAGTTATGCTGCAGCTTTATAAAACCCTGGTTGGACCCGACTTGGTGTCACTGTGAGTGGTGTTCGGGGCACCACACCTCAGGAAGTATTTTTGGCCTTGGAGGGAGTGCACAGAAGGTTCACAAGAATGATACCTGGACTTCAAGAAATAAGTTCTGAGGAGTGATTATACAAGTTAGACCTGTTTTCTCTAAAATTTATAAGGGGTAATCTGTCCGAAGTCTTCAAGATATTAACAGGGAAAGACAGGATAGATAATGGTAAAGAGCGCGATTTAACAGAAACATTTCTCAGTGTCATTTTGGGTGCGATTAGCAGGGTATTTCTCGACGGCTGCATTGGCGAGATCATGGCCCATATTTAACATTACTAAATGCCAACAATGTGCACCCACGAGCTTCTCGACATCAATGGCTGTCCGGCCATCTGATTCACCAGACGCGCGCCTCAGCATCTCACCGCTAACAAGGGGGAGCTGCTTTTAAACGCTCCCTCACCACTCATCTCCAATCAACACTCAAGCATGACAGCGCGCAGATCTGCTCCTCGCTTTGGAGATGCCGACCTGGACAGGCTTCTCAACGCTATGAATGAGAGGTGGTGCATCCTGATCCCCCGAGAGGATGGGGGACCAGCAGCAACACCAGCAATACAGCCTAGGAGGTAGTTACAGTGGCTGTTGTATGGGCAGCATAACCAGGAGGACCAGCACCCAATGTCAGAGGAAGAAACCCAACCTCCATCGAGTTGCAAGTGTAAATTAACACCTCTCCTAGCATCAGTTCCACCTGTCACCCCTCAAATCTTAAACCCTCCCCCCGACAAATCATCGGCTGACACCTCGTACACTCTGATCTTCATGCTTGTTCCCAGCACCCCCCGGCATCCACTAGCACAATCCCTTCATGCCCAGTTGCAGTGCCCACACATGCCACCTGCTATAGACACCCCTGATCCATCAAGCGTGCAGCTCACAAAGCTCTCTTTTTAACAGAGCCCATAATAAAAGGGAAAGGGCCAAGATGGGGGCGGCGATCCAGAGATCCAAGGCCTCACCCCCAATGAGGAATGGGCCATGGAGATAGTGGGGTTGACCGAGGAGCGAGACGTCACCGACAGAGAGGCTGGTCTGTGTCGCAGAGGTGAGGATCCATTGCTCCTTTAACCAGATAACCTGTCTCAAGTGAGAAGTTCATGTCAGACAAAATGATCCTTCCCTCTTACTGACCACATGTCCATTGTCTCGCAGGATGTCCATCTGATGGGGACGGGCATACCAGAGCCATCCACTCTGAGTCACCCAAGAGACCACCCAGAGGAGAGCTCAAGGAGACCACCAGCGAGGCGTCACAGCTATCAGTCCCACCTTCCACCAGCACAGAGATGCACAGCTCAGTGGGCAACATTAGTGGACAGGCATCTGGGGTACATTCTGGTGAGCACCTCACAGTTGCTGATGCACATCAGGTGGTGGCAGGAACGTTCAAGGGAGTCAGCAGTCAGAGGTCTGCTAGATCCCAGGATTCTGCTGAGTTCCAGTCAGATGCCAAGCCTCTGTACAAGATTATTTGTGAGCTGATGCAGATGCTAGGACCTGGCCGTGAGATTCAGGAGGGAATGTCAACGACATTCCAGCAACTATATAGCCGATTGGAGGAATCTCAAAGGCTATGGGCGCAGGAGATGATGCCAACAATGTGTGGCACTGAGGCAAACACTGCTAGTGGAAAGCCCGCAGCACGTCATTCACGTTTTAAATGGTGGTGCCCATTGTTCAGTCGATGATGACCATGGCTGAGGGTCATGACATCATGTCCCAGTCACTGAGTGACAGATCCCATGCACAGGTGGACATTGCCATGGGACTACAGAGCATGTCCCAGTCGCTGAAGGACGGTTTCCAGACACAGATGGACATTGCACTGTAGAGCGTGGCCCAGTCACTGAAAAGCATGGTTGAGGGTGTCGACATCATGATGCCAAAAACGGGGAGGCTCCAGAACTGGCAGAGCCAGGTAACGCAGAGTCCTCTAGAGCTCACTACAGCTGCCCATCCATCCCATAGAAACCCCGAGGGCACTACTGTCAAGGAGCGCGCTGGAGGCCAACCCAGGGGCTGCCACCAAGGAGACACCTGCGGTCTCCAGTTCTTCCAATTCCCCCCTCCCTTCCTGACACAGGCGCATCTCAAGGACAGTGGGCAGAATAGGGTGGTACGGTGATGCCTGTGACACTGGTAGGTGTAAATTACCCTCTGTGAGTCTGTTAACCCAATTCCTCTCTGCCAGTATTTATTAGTTGCTGGACCTGCCAGGGAGAAGTCAATTTGCATGGCACTACATGGCTCGCTCTTCAATATCATCAGTATTATTCCACAGTTCATTTCCCCAATACAATCAAAGGAGGAAACAACAGTTATAACACTGAGGGCATGACTTAACGGCAATGGAATAAAGTTCCGTGTCACGCGTGTCTAGCAAGGTGTTTCCTGCTGCTCGCTGCGCCAAGCACACTCAGCTATTAAAAGGGATTCATTTCGAGACTCGGCGAGGAATGCCTATTAAGTCCCACTTCCTGCCAGGAAGAGATCTCTAAACACCCCACCATGGTCTCCTGACCCTCCCAATGCCCCAACTCCACTATAAGGGGGCAATCAAGCCTCCCGCACCCCACCTCATAAGGTCAGGGCAACCTTGGGCCCAATCCCCAGCATGGATATGATGCCACCTGGGCACCCTGGCAAGATGGTACGTTGACACATCGATGCCACCCTGACAGTGCCACCTCGGCACCCTTGCAGTGCCAGAATGTTAGACGCGCAGTGCCACATTGTCCAGGTGGCATCAGGGTGCAAGTGTACCCCCTTGCCCAAAGCTCAACCACCCAGAGGCCTGGTATAGCCTGGGAGACCCCCCCCCCCCCCTCCTAGTGCGGGTACACCTGGTCCACTTTGGTGGAGGGCAGCGCTGAGTAGCAGTTGCTTGGGGTCTCCAAGGCGCAGGGGTTAGATCCCACGCCTTGGGTAATTCCAGCGAGTGAATATTCAAGTGACCTGACTGCGCACTTGAATATGCAAATTCCGTGAGATCGCACACGATATCACGTACTGAGTAAATCAGAAAGGAGGCCTCTCGCAAGATTTACTGCTCGCGTCCTGGGTCGGGTGCGACGTGGCTGTTAGATCGCGCCCTGAAGCTCCAAATGTCCCAACTCACCAGGTCCTTGCAGTTCCCTGGTGGTAGTTTGGGACCATAGATTCACTCCTTAATCTTAACGCAAATCATGTCAAGAATTACAATTAATCCCACATAAAGGCTTTATTTCCTTACCGGGATTCCAATTTTTGCAGGTCCCTGTTGAAAACAAAGAGGAAAGGCTTTGTTAAGCATAACTCAATGATATCACCTCAATTATTTTTTTAACCAAAAGTTTCGATTGGATTGAGAGAAATATTTGAACTGTAGCTGAGTATACAGGGTGTTAATGTACTGCAATGTCGATTAACTTCTTCAGATGTTGTCCGGTGATTGTGTTCAGGAAAGAAATTCCACATGTCCATCACTTTTCAGAGATGGAAGGGGCTGGTAGAAGATGAGGGTAGGAAGGCAGAGTAATGCAAAGCAAAAATGTGAAAAAAGAACTTGAGAGAAAAAATTACTGCATACAATTACATATCAAGGAAAGGCTATTGGAGAAATACTGAAATCAAACAGTGGGCTTATCAATAATAATAATCATCATTATTATTGTCACAAGTAGGCTGACATTAACATTGCAATGACGTTACTGCGAAAAGCCCCTAGTTGCCACACTCCGGCACATGTTTGGGTACACAGAGGGAGAATTCAGAACAGTTTCTGAATTCTTCATGCAAGTAAAATGTTTTCATAGAATCACAGAAACCCTACAGTGCAGAAGGAGACCATTTGGCCCATCGAATCTGCGCCTGCCCTTGGAAAGCGCACCCTACTTAAGACCACGTCCATGCCCTCCACCCTATCTCTGTAACTCAGTAATCCTACCTAACGTTTTGGACACTGAGGGGAAATTTAGCATGGCCAACCTGCACATCTTTGGACTGTGGGAAGAAACTGGAGCACCCGTAGGAAACCCATGCAGACATGGGGAGGAACTGCAAACTCCACACAGGCAGTCACCCGAGGCCGGAACTGAACCCAGGTTGCTGGAGCTATAAGGTAGCAGAGCTAACCGTTGTCCCACCATGCCACAACTTCATGCAAAATTGCTATTCTATTCAATAGCTGTTACACATTTTTGGGAAATGAGATATGAAATGAGGTATGGGCCGGGATTCTCCCGCAATCGGCGGGGTGGCCCGTACCGGCGCCAAAGAGCGGTGTGAACCACTCCGGCGTCAGGCCGCCTGGAAGTAGCGTAATCCTCCGCACTTCCGAGGGCTAGGCCGGTGCTGGAGGGGTTGGTGCTGTGCCAACCGGCGCTGAAGGGCCTCCGCCGGATGGCGCGAGTTGGCACACACGCAGGACGCCAGCGTGTTCTGGCGCATGCGCAGAACCGCTGGTGCGTTTCCTGCGCATTCGTAGGGGTTTTGTTCTCCGCGCCGGCCATGACTGGTAATCCAGAGACCCAGAGTAATGCTCTGGGGTCCCAGGTTCAAATCCCACCATAAACACTGAGTGGAATTTGAATTCAATAAATATCTGGAGCTAAAAGTGTTGATTGTTGTGAAAACCCATCTGGTTCACTAACCTCCCTTTAGGGAAGGATATGGGATCTGATTTGAAATGTTTTTTATTCCTTTCTCAGAATTACAAAGCCAATGCACAGAGTGAACAGGGAAAGTCCTAATCCATCTCCTTGCTCCCTTCAAAAACCAGTGCAAATTCAAATTGAATCCAATTCATGGTCCCCAAAAATGGGACAGACTAGATCCAAGCTGGTGAGAACAGGCATTGGACCAGATCTCATACTTGATCTTCCACTTGATCTTAGCCAAAAGGCCAAGTGTCCTTGCCTGGCCTGGCCTACATGCAGATCCAGACCCACAGTTAAATGGCCGAGAAAGCCATTCAGTTGTGTCAAACTGTTTGACACACTGGATGTACCTACACCACATGGGTTGCAGCTCATCACCACCTTCTCAAAGAATGGGCAATAACTTCAGTTCAGGCATGTCCAGTAATGCCCGCATCCCTTTAGAACCCACTTCTTCGACAAGGCATTCACATGTCTCTACAGTTCATTTTTGTTTGATCGCCTGGAGATAACAGTACTATTTAAATGGAAATTTTTGTCATGGAAATAAATTAGGGAGATGTTAAGAAGGCAGGTAAACTGGGCCCAATAATCTTTTACCATTCTTAAAAAAAATGTGAAGGGCACTGGAAACAAATAATACAGCTCATAGACCTATTGTAAGTCCAATAGTTCATTAAAAATCTTTGGGTAACATCAGCTTTGAAAGTAATTTAACAGAATACAAATAACATGGTAACTCTTTCTGTTTTAATGTTAAACACCCACGTCAGTCATTGCTTGTGAATCTTCAGTTAAATCATCACCCTTAGGCCCTCAGCTGTGTACACATAAAACAATTGCAAAAGCTTTCAATCCAAATGCCATTACAAAGGTTAATACTTACTGGTGGACCTTCTAGCCCAGGAATGCCAGGAGGGCCCTTCAAAAAAAAAAATTATAAAAGTGTATTATACATTACAGATCACATTTATGCAAATCACATTAGTTTATCCAATAAAGGAATTCCTGTTTCTTACATTTCCTCTGGCTGAGGGAGGATGAGTGATTCACTCTAATGTTACACTGCTGGTCTTATACTTGAGCAACCTAACATTGAAAATTGAAAATCGCTTTATTGTCACGAGTAGGCTTCAATGAAGTTACTGTGAAAAGCCCCTAGTCGCCACATTCCGGCGCCTGTCCGGGGAGGCTGGTACGGGAATCGAACCGTGCTGCTGGCCTGCTTGGTCTGCTTTAAAAGCCAGCGATTTAGCCTAGTGAGCTAAACCAGCCCCTGATTCATGGGGCTGAATTTTCAGTGAGGCGGTATGGTTCTGGAGCCCTTTAAAAACAGCAGGCAGGGCTCGCGATTCCACGCTTCCTGAACCCAGTCCCTGGGTTTACTATTGTTGGGAGTGCCTTTTAAGGGGGAAGGCTAGTTCAGGTGGCAAGCCTGTATCCTGCACTGTTACCTTTATCGGCTCCATTACAGCGATAGGCATGTCCTCATCTTCCGCACTTTCCAGGGAGACAGGCAGCTTAAAATGCAGTGGTTCACAGCACCTACCATAGGCTGCATGAGGAAGGCTTATGGAAGGTAAGTTCAAAAGGTCCTATTCACACCCTGCATGTCAACTCACCCTCTATGGTTATTCGTGCTCCCCCAATGACAAGGTATGCTCATCCACCCTCATATGACCCCATGACAAGGTCCATCACCCAGGCCTCTCTTGCACTCCAGACAAGACATGCACCCCCAAAGAAACCTTATGGCGCTTATGACCTCCATGCCAAGTTATTCCCCCCAAACAACCCCTATGGTCATCCATAACCCCCATGCCAAGCTCAAGCACTTCCAACCTATTTACCCACTATACGCTGCACAGAACCAATGAACCTTATAGTGATAATAGTATGTGTCAAAAAGAATCTTTAAAAAAAACAGTCATTGATTTATAACTTTACATTTCGTTAGAAATTTTTTTTTTTAAACTACAACCCAATAAAAGTGTCCATCACTCAGGCCCCTTTAATTTTCAAAAGCAGACATTGCAAGCACTTTAAAACTCTTATGTAAATAAACATTATGGCTTTGACAGCATTTATCAGAGAGCCAGAGCTGTAAATTAAGTCAAGCTTTTTTCCTGGGGCACATGCATATCAACAGGTGAATCGATTTCTGGACTCTCAGCCAAGCATTCCGAAAGAGGTTTGACTGAGTACCCAGAAATCCATGAAAGTACAAAAACATTTAAGAACAGATTGTGTTCAATAAATTGGAATCAAAGATTGACAAGGGAAATGGTACCTCAAGAATGGGCAACTTTCATAGTAGACATAGTTTAGGCACGGTAAAGATATAGAGCGGAATTCTCCGTTCCTGAAGCTAAGTGCCGGCGCCAACGGAGGAGCCACGGGTGTTTCACAACGGGAAAATTGGCGCAAACCCCTCATCGATTCCGGTACTGATGAGAGGCTAGCATGGCGCTACATGAAACACCCATGGATCACGCAGAGAATCGCCGGGTCCCAGGCCGCGCATGCACAGGGCTGACCAACTGCACCGGTTCCACCAGAAAACATGGCGCAAGCCATGCTGGACCGCGTACCCGCCCCCTGGCCACCCCCCACCATTCCCCCCAGCCCCAGCAGAAGCCCCCTGGCCAGCGGCACAGATCCCGGCCGAGTGTGGTGGCGCTGGACTCTGCAGCCGGCACAACAGATCCGCGACCGCTAGGACCACATGTGGCCCACGTTGCTGGGAACTCAGTCCATCGGGGCAGAGCAGCCTGGGTGGGCCAACGGTGTTGCGACTGCGCGCGGCCTGATGAAGCCGATTTGGCGGCCGCGGATCATCGCGAACCGCCATCAAAAAGGCGCCTGCCCCAATTTCGTCGTCAGAAGCCATTCTCCGCCCAATCGCCGATTGAAGTCGGGTTACGAGAATTCCGCCCATAATCCCTGCAAAGGGAAAACACAACCCTGGATAACAAAAGAGATAGAAATTAAGAGAGAGTGTGTGTCTGACAGATGTCAGGTGGAAAACACAATTGAGAACCAGGCTGAATATAGAAGAGATAAACAAGGGCAGAGAGGAAACTGGAATTGGGATCACAATCAGATCAGCCATGGTCTTTTTGAATTGCTGACGGGTTTGGAGGGCAGAATGGCCAGCCCCTACTCCTAAGTCCTATGTACCACTTTTATTGGACAATGTTGCAGCCCCTTAAAAATTCATACACGATGTGTGATGGCTGTTTTATTCTAAATGGCAGTACAACCATATGCTTAATTAAAGCCAACTGTAGTTCACTACTGTACTTCAACGTTACACATGTTGTTAGGTTACAGCAGGAAATGGCCTTATTCTGTCAACTAGCAGCGAATACACCTGGGAGCATTTTGCAGTAACTTTTACCATTCATCTTGACAAGGATTCATAAATTGCCTTTGAGAGAAGGAAAAATGTAGCTTGACAAACCATTCTAAAGTTCAGTCTGCCAAAGGGGAAAATGTTATATCCGTTGATGGCGTAATGACATGAAGAAAGGCGATGCTCATCATTTGACTAATTGAAAGATGAGTCATGACACTGAAAGTAATGTAGCTTTCTACATTGTTGGCTTCTCTTTCTGATGAATGTATTTTTTTCCAATTAAAATATATCCCACTTAATTTGTTCATCCACTGTTGTTCTCCTTTTGATTTTTCAAAGTGATATTCCACTGAAGAAACAGTTGACCAGGTTCCAGATTATGGGCATTGTGGTGATGTCGTTGTTGGAGCACCAATGCATAATAATAATGCTTTTTATTGTCACAAGTAGGCCTACATTCACACTGCAATGAAGTTACTGTGAAAATCCCCTTGTCGCCACACTCCGCGCCTGTTCGGGTACACAGAGGGAGAATTCAGAACATACAATTAAACCTAACAAGCACATCTTTTGGGACTTGTGGGAGAAACCCGGAGCACCCGGAGGAAACCCACGCAGACACGGGGAGAACGGAGAACGTGCAGACTCCGCACAGTCAGTGACCCAAGCAGGAATCGAACCTAGGACCCTGGCGCTGTGAAGTAACTGTGCTAACCACTGTGTTACTATGCCGCCCTCATACTGATGTACTGGTTATTGGTTGGATTCAGGCATGTTTTCTGCTTTTCCTCTTCCTGAATTCCTGAGCTTAGCTATGCTGCTGTGAAGAGTGGTGATTGAAGGTCAAGCGGGTCTTCATGGGTACAGGAGGGGCTAAACTCAGAGGGAGCGTCTTCACAGATTATTGTGTCATGCCCGTTTATGGCCAAGAGTTAACAAAATAAGGGGCGCGATTCTCCGATGTCACGCCAGTTGGGAGAATAGCGGCCCGCACCAGTTTTTCACGCGACGCCAGTCCGACGCGCTCCCACTATTCTCCGAAATGGCCAAATCTGTTCCGTCGTGTTCCGCGCGCAAAAACCCGGAGAATCGCCTGATGCACCCAAAATGGCGATTCTCCGGAACCCCCGCTATTCTCCGGTCTGAATGGACCGAAGTCCCGACGGCGTGACCCCAGTTCACGCCGTCGCCGTTCACACCTGCTTTTTAAAGTCGTCAGCCAGTCGAGCAGTGAGGAGGTGAGCGGACTGTCCCGGAGTATTCACAAACTGGGGAAGGCATCCCCGAGAATGCAGTGGCCAGTGGTGGGTGGGGGGGGGGGGGGGGGGAGCGAGTAGTGGGAGGGGGGGAAGAGAGCGAGTAGTGGGAGGGGGGGGAGAGCGCGAGTAGTGGGAGGGGGGGAGAGAGCGAGTAGTGGGAGGGGGGGAGAGAGCGAGTAGTGGGGGGGGAGAGAGCGAGTAGTGGGGGGGGATAGAGCAAGTAGTGGGAGGGGGATAGAGCGAGTAGTGGGAGGGGGGGAGAGAGCGAGTAGTGGGAGGGGGGGAGAGAGCGAGTAGTGGGGGGGAGAGAGCGAGTAGTGGGGGGGATAGAGCAAGTAGTGGGAGGGGGATAGAGCGAGTAGTGGGAGGGCAGGAGAGAGCGAGTAGTGGGAGGGGGGGGAGAGCGCGAGTAGTGGGAGGGCAGGAGAGAGCGAGTAGTGGGAGGGGGGGAGAGAGCGAGTAGTGGGGGGGATAGAGCAAGTAGTGGGAGGGGGATAGAGCGAGTAGTGGGAGGGCAGGAGAGAGCGAGTAGTGGGGGGAGCGAGTAGTGGGGGGGGGAGAGAGCGAGTAGTGGGAGGGGGGAGAGAGCGAGTAGTGGGAGGGGGGAGGGGGAGTAGTGGAGGGGGGGAGAGGGAGTGAGTGGGGTGGGTCGTCCACCCCCGGATGCAACATCTCAGCCGCCCTGCCATGGCAGGACAGTGACGAGGACACGGCCGCTGGTTGCCCTGTGGCTGATGGGCACAGGCCACTGACGCACTGTTGAGGAGGACGTTCTTAACTGACCGTCGGACGCAGAAAGTGACCAGGGGTTAGGCTGGCCGCGTGTCAGCAGCGCGACCAGGCAACCGGGACACACAGGTATCCCATGGCAGGCGGCTGCCGAGGTGTCGAATAACCTCCGTCTAACATGTCGTTTCTCTGCCCCCCTCGACCCTTCTGTAGGTGACCATAATGTATTTGAACAGAACGGCGATGTTCAGCGCAGTGGTTGGGGCCGCTGCACTGCAGTTGGACATCCAGCAGCATCCACAGCCACATCCCACAGTGGAGGCAGGGGCAGCTGCAGCAGCAGAGGGAATGGCCGCGCAGTGGCCCATTGTCGCCGTACAAGCTGCAGGCGCTCATGGCCGGCATGTCCAGGGGGATGCCGAGGGGAACATTGACCCCCAAACGCTGAGGACGGCACAGAATGCGGGCACTGATGTCGAGCAGCATGGGGGGGGAGGAGGAGGAGGAGACACTAATGGTGGAGCCAGGGCACCAGAGGCGACAATCGAGGCCTGGGGTGTACCGTGCCCGGATCTCTTTCGAGACACTGCCGGACATCACCTGCAGGAGGAGAATCCGGTTCAGCAGAGAGATGGTCGCACATATCTGACACCTCGTGTCGCACCTCACCCCACGTGGAACGGGAGGAGGACACGCGATACCGGTTGCCGTCAAGGTGACTGTGGCACTTAACTTTTATGCTACCGGCTCCTTCCAGTCTCCGAGTGGGGACCTATCCGGGATCTCGCAGGCATCGGTCCACAGGTGTATCCGGGATGTGACCGACGCCCTGTTTGCCATCGCCGACCGCTACATCACCTTTCCCGAGGACCGTGCAAATCAAGAAGCACGAGCCCGTGGATTTGCCAATGTGGCCGGGATACCGATGGTCCAGGGAGTGATTGATGGTGTTCATGTCCCCATGCGCCCGCCTGCAGGCAACAGGGAAGTGTTCACAAACAGAAGGACATACTCCATGAACATCCAGGTGGTATGATACCCCACATGAAGATTATGCACGTGTGCATGATGCGCACATTCTTGCGCAGTCATTCATCCCTGCTATGTTTGAGAGACGGCCCCCCCCCGGCTGAGGGGCTGGTTGCTGGGCGACAGGGGTTATCTACTGAGATCTTGGCTGATGACGCCCATACGGAGGCCTCAGACCAACGCGGAGACCCTTTACAATGAGGCCCATGCAGCAACCAGGGGTGTGGTGGAGCGCTGCTTTGGTCTGCTGAAAATGAGATTCAGGTGCCTGGACCGTTCCGGAGGGGCCCTGCAGCACCAGCCCGACAGGGTCACTCGCATTGTTGTGGTCTGCTGTGCGCTGCACAACGTTGCAATGCAGAGAGGAGATGCCCTGGTGGAGGAGTCGGAGGGAGAAGCCACTGGCAGTGGTGCCAACACGGAGGAGGAGGAGGAGGAGGAGGTGGAGGAGGTTGGTAGTGTGTAGGGCGCAGCACACAGACACGACCCGGGTGCAGGTAATGTCCAGGAGGCTGCACGACGGCACCGGGGAGGACAGCGGGCACGCGATGCGTTGGTGGCTGCAAGATTCATGCGTCGCGTGCGATGGCATCGCTGAACACTACCACCTGCATCGCCAGTCATGCAGATGGACAGCACACAACTCCCACCCCCACCCCCCTCCCCCCCCGCACTCCCGCTCCGTGTACAGTGCTGCACTTCGAGATCACCCTTACCACTGCGGCACAACGGTATGGCACGACATTAATGGCTGTGTCAGTGGGTGTGATCAGTGCCATGTTGAATGATGACAGGCCGCTCTGCGATGAGCTGTGAGCTCAGAATCGTTCGACAAAGTCTGACTCATGGCAATAGCTGAACCATCCATCTCGGTGGCCGCTGAGTTCGTCAGGGACACTCCATCACGTGCCCGCGTGGGGTAGCTGGCGTCGGAGTGCCGAGGACTACGGTGTCCGACTGGGGGTGGGGGGGTGGGCAGGGACTGCACAACCGGCACCGACGTTTCACCGCTCGTCAACCACAGCGACACTCGGTCACCATCACGATTCCTGTGGCAACGGAAAAATCACACAGTCTTACAAGTTAGGTGCAACAGTGAGTTTAATGGTGAATATTATGTACAGATACCCTAGCCCCTACAACTAAACTGTGCCCTTCACCTGTGCCAACTTACTATGTGTCCCTCTTCATTGCCTTACGGGCCCTGCCATTACGTGTAAGTGAATCCCGAGATGGTACAGCAGGAGTGGAAGCGGACTGCTGAGAATCACGTCCACGACATGTCTCCCCGTTGGCACTCGTTTCCTGGGGCGACCCGACCTTGATGGGCCAGGCTGCTCTGCGGGTGTTTCGGATGATGTGGTGCCACTCTGTTCTGCCCGCTGCCCACCCGATGCACCAGGGATGGGACGGGGGGAGGCCGAGCATTCAGTGACGTCCCGTGATGGAGTTAATGGGACGGGCCCCGGAAGCTCCTCCTCCCTCGGGGAGCCCGGTGGCCCCCGGGGCTCTCTGTGGGACGGAGGTACGAGCGGGGAAGTGCCCCGTCATCCCACCAACACCTGGCGCTGCCAGTCCTGGAGACCTGCAACGGTATCGACCAGGGTCCGAACGTTAGCAGAGATGGAGTCTAGGGAGTGAGATCTTCCCGCCAGGGACTGTGCGACCTCAACCTGTGAGTGCGCGACGCCATCCAGCACGTGCGTCAGGCGGTTGATACTCTCCATGACTGACTGCTGGGACTGTGCCATGGCCTGCTGGGACTGGGCCATGAGCTGCTGAGACTCGGCCAGGGCCCGTAGCGCGCCAGCAATGTCATGTAGGCTCTGGCGCATTGCTGCCTGTGAGAGGGCAACCCTCTCCAGGGCCATGGGTGACTCGTGCACGTGAAGCCCAACGCCTTGCATAACCTGACCCATGGCCGATACCGTTTCACCCATTGCCTCGACCGCGGATGCCACCCGTGTGGTGTCGGCCTGGGTGGCTACCACTCCCTGCTCCTGGACGCGGTTTGACTCCTCTAACTGCGTCTGCAGATGCTGGAAGACAGCCCTCATCCCGTCATTGTGTCCCTGGGTTTCTTGATGCATCGGCTGTGCTGGTGGGTCGAGTAAATCCAGGAACCCGGGAAACGTCTGGCCGCCAGCTGGATGCTGGGCCTGGGCTGCCCTCCGACCGTCCAGCCCCTCGGCTGCTCCGACCTCCACCTGCTGTACCAGCTCAGCTGTGTGGTGCACACCAGACCATGACCTAGGAGCCTCATCACTTAATTGGCCAACCGAGGTGAGTGTCTCTGGGATGGTGGATGGAGTGGGAGTGGGAGACAGCAGTGCCGCAAGATCTCGGTCCTCGTCCATCAGAAATTCAGGATGGTCCTGGTCCCAGTCATGTCCCAGCGCTGGGCGCACGCGGCCCATGTATGGTTCAGTGTCAGGTGTGTCCGTTGACCGCGTCGCCGTCCTCTGTGCATCTGGGTCCACTGACCCGGTCCTGTCCTGTCTCACGGCCCGACCTTTGGATAACGCACAGCCATGAAAGTCGTCACTGTCTGTCCTCTGTACGTCCTGCTCGAGAGTCCCGGATTTGGAGGATAGCACTCCTGGCCGACCTCCTGCCACCCTCTGACGTGCGACCCAGGGTGCAGTGGTTGTCCTGGATGGTCACCTGTTTCTGGCACCAGACGGCCCTGGACGTTCGTCAGCACGCCCTAGGGAACAGAATAATATGGGGTTAGTTAGACACGCTCGGCCGGGCGTAGGATGGTCCAGTGGGTAGAGTGTGAGGGGACAGAGGATGGGGGGTCCAGTGGGTTCAGTGTGAGGGGACAGAGGATGTGGGGTCCAGTGGGTAGAGTGTGAGGGGACAGAGGATGTGGGGTCCAGTGGGTAGAGTGTGAGGGGACAGAGGATGGGGGGTCCAGTGGGTAGAGTGTGAGGGGACAGAGGATGGGGGGTCCAGTGGGTAGAGTGTGAAGGGACAGAGGATGGGGGGTCCAGTGGGTAGAGTGTGAAGGGACAGAGGATGGGGGGTCCAGTGGGTAGAGTGTGAGGGGACAGAGGATGGGGGATCCAGTGGGTAGAGTGTGAGGGGACAGAGGATGGGGGGTCCAGTGGGTAGAGTGTGAGGGGACAGAGGATGGGGGGTCCAGTGGGTAGAGTGTGAGGGGACACAGGATGGGGGGTCCAGTGGGAAGAGTGTGAGGGGATAGAGGATGGGGTGGGAGGGGGGGGGGGGGGGGGAGGTTGTCATGCAGGGTTATCTCACTTGGTTGTGCACCTCAAACCTCGCGTTGCGCGACCTCCCGTGTGGCAGATCCCCCAGCAAGGTCCAGTGCCCTCTGTTCAAACACTGTCAGGGGGTGCATGATGGGTGAACCCCCTCCGGTCCTGTTGCGCTCCCGGCTGTTGTGAGCAGTCTTGTCCTGTTGTCCTATATCAACATAGATAGATTAGCACAATTTGGCAGGTATCATCAGGGTGTTCAGATATTGGCACTGGTTGGGGGGAAAGTTGCAGCTACACCATGGAATCTCTCCAGGGGTTGCAGCGCTCATGTGGGTCTGTGAAAACTTTGTTAACCACCCTCCACTCACTCTTGCCCCACCCCTCCCCCTCCCCCTCATGCCCGGGGGGGGAGGTGGGTGATGAGGGACATGGGGGGGGGGGTGATGGTTGTGACCCGGAGGCACCCTGGCAGCCCAGGTGAGGTCGTGGAGCGTCTTGCGGCACTGCTCCCCAGACCGAGGGGTCTGACCCACAGCACTGACTGCCATGCCCACCTCACGCCTGGCCTGCCGCACAACGCTGGAAGGGTGGCGATGCCCTCGTCTTGGGCAGATGATGCCCCTGCGCTGCTCCACCTCATCGAGGAGGGTCTCGAGGTCAGTCTCACCGAACCTCGGGGCGGCCCTCCGTGGCTCCGACATTTCCCCCCCTCCTTTGTTATCGTAGATCGCGCCCTTTTACGACGCTAAGCGGCGTCATTCGGGTGTCGTGCGCTTCCGACGTCATCCCCCCCCCCCCCCCCCCCCCCCCGTGTCCCGCGCGGCCCCGATGCTAGCCCATTCCCGGGGCCAGAATAGGTCACGAATAGGTTTTGCGCCGTCGTTGAACTCGACCGAGTTCATGACGGCTTTCCCGATGCGGCGCGGCATCGTAGAATCGCGCCCATGAAGTTTGAGCAAAGGATAGCCTGATGAAATAAGTAGGTAAAAAGATACAAGCCTAGATTAGCCACACAATAGCATGCAAAAATAGCTCAAAAAGGACATCCAATATTTCTCCAACTCTCCTCCAGCTGGTGAGGGTGCACCTCGGTAGAGTGCTCTTTCAGAGGATCAGTGTAGACTCAATGGGTCGAATGGCCTCCTTCTGCACTGTGGGGATTCTATGACTGGATCATTGCATATGAGGTTCACTAACCCTGTGCACAAAGAAATGCCCATTGGCCTCTCTTAAGGACAATATGAAACTGCCAACCCAATGTCATTGACTTCCCAACCAAAGTCCCTTTTCTTTTTCTACCGATTAAAATATTGATAATTGTAAAAATGCTAATTGAACTCTTTCTTAGGTTTTTCTGTCTCTAGTTGAAACAGTGCAAACATCTCAGGTCTCTGCAAATAACTGTAGTTTCCCTTCCATTTAAAACTCTGAATGCTTTCTATGTTGTTCATCATTCTCATGTGGAATTTTGTCCATTATAACTTGGGCATTTAGAAATAAATGGGTGAGTAGGAAAAGCGTGACCTTAAGTGGTAATTTCACTGAAGTAGTAATCCAGATGCACAGACTAATGCTGTGGAGACAGAGGATCAAATCCCACCATAACAGCTGATGGAAGTTTAAGCCAATTAATAACATTTGGAATTAAAAGCTGGTCTGAGTAATAGTCAATTGTCATAAAATACCTACCAATGCCCTTGAGTAAAGAAATCTGCCATCCGGCCCTGGTCTCGCCTACATGTGACTCTTAACCCACTGCCCTCTGAAATGGCCTAGCAAGGCACTTAGTTCAAGGACAATTGTGATGGGCAATAAATGTTGACCTGACCAGGAATGCCAACATACCATGGCAGAATAGAAAAAAACGTGGCATACATATCAGGTATGTTCCAGATCGACTATTTGTGCCACTGGGTGATAACAACTGGCCTTAATAGCACTGGGCAAATGGCTACTCTTGATTATTATTCATTGGCCTTTACTGGAAAGCCTATATACATGAATGTCAGATGGGGTCAGGTTCAGTGATGATACTACTCCTCTGCCATAGACAAATTACATCCTGATATTTAATGCCTAAGCTCAGGCATGAAAAACTGCTAGTGAAGGTAGTGAAGGTCTGCTGATATCTGTGGAATCATACCCAGTGTCTTCAGAAGTGGGAAAACTGGGGAAAGACAGAAAAGAAGTCAAACCTTACAAGTGACCTGAATAAAGTGGAAAGGACGGATGCAGTTCCCTCAGCAGAATGGTCAATAATCCGGGGACATGGATTTAAAGTAAATGGCAGAAGGATAAGAGGGGAGGTGAGGAGAAATAGAATCCATAGAATCCTTACAGTGCAGAAGGAGGCCATTCGGTCCATTGAGTCTGCATGAATCTTTAAAAAGAGCACTCTGCCCACTCCCCCACCCTAATCCTGCACGTTGAAACAAAGGGGCAATTGGTCACAGCCAATCCACCGAAACCTGCACGTCTTTGGACTGTGGGAGGAAACTGGAGCACCCGGAGGAAACACACACAGACACAGGGAGAAAGTGCAAACTTCACACAGTCACCTAAAGCCGGAATTGAATTCGGATCCCTGACGCTGTGAGGCAGCAGTGCCAACCACTGTGCCATGATGCTACTACAGAAAATGCTTTTCCTCTCCTATGGGTGTTGGGAATCTGGAGCTCACTGACTGAAAGAGTGGTAATGGCAGAAACACTCGCCACATTTAAAACTCTCACCATTATAACTTACTGGGCTACAGACCAAGAACTGGAAAGTGGGGTTAGGTTTTATTGCTCTTCTTTGGACAGCACAAACTCAGTGGGCTGAATGGCCTTCCGCCGTGTTATACAGATTTTCTATGTTTCTGTGTTTCTACATTCCCACACTTTTCTACATTATTCCTAAGCCTTGTGAAACTTACTGGGCGCAAGATTCTGCTTCAGCATTCCAGGCACACACATGGTGCCGACTTCAAAAAGTTGCACACCTCCAGACCATACTTTTCCAACCATTAAAATTTACCGTCTGCTCTCTGTCTACACCTGGGACGCAGATAATCCCCCACCGGCTTTAATATTGAAAGGATGTGAAGTGCCTTGGGATGTTCAGCCACATTAAAGGTGGTTTCTGAGTGTAAGTTATTGCTGTAGCATTTTAGATCCAAATATCATTCTGTTATCCAGGTTTTATTGAACATTAAAACTTTACAGGAACATACTTTTTGTTAATGCTAATTGATAGCAGACAGGTATATATTCGGAAAGCTGGCATGACGTCTCAGTTTGAGATTGGTAGGCTTATTCCCAGAAGCATTTCTTTGGGACTCTTGCAAATGAATTATTTGAGCCTCTCACAGCACGGGTTTAATAGCAGTCTGAAGATCATCAGCTTCCTTGTGAAAGAAAAAAGTGCTGTTCAGCATCTGGTAAAAAAGCTAATGCAGCAACATGCTGCTGTAATTGTTAATTAGCTTAGCTTCTGGCCACTTCCATCAAGATGAAAAAGAAGAATTTTCATTTGCTCCCCTGCTGCGATTATCAATGATACATCAGGTTGTTATACCGAGGCAGTGACGCAGAATCACCCAACTGGGTCTGTTTGTTGATTGATTGTGCCTGAAGGTGCGGGAAGGCGGACGATTTCCGATTGTCTAGCCCTTTTAGTGAGGCCTCTAGGGTAATGTGCTGTGGCATGGAGATGCTCCTCAGCAATGGAGGGACAGAATACCAAGATAGCAAAAACCGGTACTGACCTTCAGGATTACACCGAGCATGGGATGGCATTCGAAGAAAGATTCAAGTAAATCATGCTCATCATTTCCTGACTAAAGGTGGGCTTATAAGCATCACACTGAAGAGAGAAGCAATGGTGCAATGGCTTCACTGTGGAACTCCGGACACTTATAGTTGCTGCAACATCCAGGAACTGTAAGCTAAAGCGGCTCCTCTACTACATTTATTCACATATTTTTCCTCCAAATTCTTAATCTGACTAACTCTAAGCTTTGTGATAATTTTAATGTTAAATGATTTCTACCATTAAATCAAAAGCACTAATATTAGTTGTATCAGTGCAAGATCGCTTCACTTTCAAGCCGAGTAGGTTATATCCCATCTTTACCCAATTTTCTACCTTCCCCTGTTCGAAGCTGGTGGCTCATTTTGAGGCTGCAGTTTCAGTCCTGAAAGAGTGAGTGGCTGATAGCAGCTGTGAAATAGGACAGATCTATTCCACACTGAGTGAAGTGTGTCAGAGTTCTTCCTGTGTATTTCCTTTATTCCAATCTATTTCATTTTATTTTCATTATTTTGGTCTGTGAACCCATAATCGGGATGTGCCGATTTAAGTAGAAGACTCAAAGGAAACAGCCTGCTTGCCTGGAGACTGTGTTCCCAGGTTTTGTACTTTAGAAAGGAGAAGTCAGACTCTTCAGCACTAAGTGGCTCTTAGGGACCAACTTTGGGGGAGGGGAGTAGGTTTGATTTGTTAACTGGCAACCAATGCATTGGCCAGGGACAGTGTTCTGCTGACAATGGTCAGTGATTGGTTCCTGCGTAATACTTTCTGAGAGAAATCGGCAGAAGCATTTAAACCTTGGAAATTAAAGTCAGTCTCTACCCCTCCCGCTTGCTGAAGTGAACTGCTCTATTGTTCTAAAAGCAGTGAGTGCGTGGCACATCCTTTGCTGTAAACCTAAAATTATGCTGAGTCTGTGGAGAAAGTAGACAATCCTGCTGGAGAAATCCATTTCAAGTCTAGAAGGAAGAAGCACCAAAACTAAAATCTGAACTTCAGAAAGACATTGACTGAAAGCCATCCCAGTGCATCAGCTGTCCCTACCCTTTTATATTTATTAATATTTTATTTCGCTTTCCACCACCCTTTCCCCTCTGGGTTGCTTTTTGTGTGTAGAGAGTAGGGCGAGTTAGGAAGGGTGGGTTGGGAAAATTGTAAATAGTCAGTTACATTTTCTGTCTGTTTAATTATAATACTGTAAACAATAAAAGTTTTTTTTTAAGTTACAAACCTGGTGACTGTAGTTTATTAGGTTCAACCAAGGACCTTGGGTATTTTAAATAAAATTTAATTTCACCTGTGTTGTGACTCCAGTTCAAGTGAGGCAGGAATTGACCATGCACTAACCTGGGGTGTCATGACGAGTATCAAAATTAAGTTGGATTTTGTTCTCATTAGCACTGACCAGCAAAAGTAATGTGACAGTGACTGGGAACAAGACTTATTAATTGATATCTTTCCTTCTTTTCCTTAGCTCGTGGGTTCTACATTTTCTGATTGTTTCTCTGATGAACTCAACACAGAATGACAATATTTTATCAGCTTGCTGTTAAAGAAGAGCACCTCACATCAAATGTAGAGTTAAAGTTCTGACAGCTGGGAATTAATCTCAACAATGTACCATCTCGGGTTTCTCCGATTCCAGTGCACCCCGCTACTGCTGTTAGTGAGAATGAAGAATTTGGCGCTCAGCCAAATCTTCCATTCAGTGCAGCAGGACCGGAGATTCCTGTCGGCGTGAACGAGTGGAGAATTCCATCCCAGATCTTTTCATCTTTATTTATATAATATTAATGTGTGCTATTAAAACTATATGACAAATATCTAACAATTCAGATTTCCACTTTTCACTTTTATCTGTACCTTTTCTTGAGGCTATTCTCAGTCTCCAATCTCTGAACATTCAATCATACAAATTAGGAGCAGGGGTAAGTCTATTGGCCGCTGGAGCTCTCTCTGCCATTTAGTAAGGTCACGGTAGATCTGACTGTAGCCTCAACTGCACCTTCTCTCCTTCCCCCGATAACCTTTCATCCCCTTTCAAGAATCTATCCACTTCTGCCTTAAAAATATTCAAATCTTCTGCTTCCAACTCCTTTTGAGGAAGAGAGTTTCAAAGACTCACGACCCACTGAAAGAGAAAAAATTCACTTCACCTCCATCTTAAATGAGAAACCTCTTATTTTAAATGGCGAGGCAAGCAGTACAGTGTTCTACACAGTTCTTTCAATCTGTTTTTAATCATGTGTCTTAATGAAGGCAGAATACATTAATCCAGGCAGGATACGGGACAATATCCTTCTGTCAGATCCATTCTACACACTCAGGGAGGGATTCTCTGATCCTGAGGCTAAGTGTTGACGCTGTCGTAAACGGCGTCGCATTTCACAACGCCGTCAACAGACCTTCAGGAGCAACGATTCTAAGCCCCTCAGTAGGCTAGGATGGCACTGGAGCGACACACGGTGCTCCAGCTGCCGATGTCGGTATCAAATGGGCACCGCGGGTCTGCACATGCGCACTGTGACCTGCGCGGTTGTGCGCAAGCGCGGTGGCTCACTGCGCCACGCCAGCCCCGACGCAACATGGAGGAGGCCTACAGGGGCCGGCGCAGAGCAAAAGAGGCCCCCAGCCTGAGAGGCGGGCCCACCAATCGGCAGACCCCGATCGTGGGCCAGGCCACAGCAGAGGCCCCCCCACACCCCACCCCTCCCCCTGGGGTCAGAAACCACCCCTCAACAGGCCGTCCCTGGCTGGATCCCCAGAGGTCCCAGCGGGTAAGACTAGATGTGAACAGTGCTGGCGGGACTCGGATTTTTTTACGGCCTACCGGGCGGAGAATCACGCCGGCGCCAATGGCGCCGATTCTCCGCTTTCCGGAGAATCGACAAACCGGCGTCAGGGCGGCGTCGTGCGATACACGCCCGATCCGGCGATTCTCCAACCCGGCGTGGGCTGAGATAATGCCACCCTCAGTCATTTGATCATGTGAGTCAACTAACTTGACTTAGCTTTTTGATTTACTCTCTTCATGAGTTAACAAGAGGGTTGATGAGGTTGATATCAAGTACATGGATATCCAAAAGGTTCTGATTAAAGTGCTTCAGAAACTTCCTTTCGAACAGCACGGTAGCTATGGTTTGTGGCGGTTAAGGTGGCTCACCACCATCTTTGCGAGGGTAATTAGGAATGGGCAATAAAAGCTGGCCTTGCCAGCCATGCCCACTTTCCATGGATTTTTTTTTTAAAATAGGCTTGTCAGCAGCATTGAAGCTTATGAAAAAAAGGACAGTGGAAGCATAGATACAAAGTTGGAAGAGTGACAGGAAACAGAAGGTAGTGGTAAACTGTTGCTTTGCAGACTGGAGGAGTGTATGGAGTGGGGTTCCTAGGGGTTGGTATCAGGACCACTTTTTTTTAATATAGATATTAATATATAAGACTTGGATGTACATGGTACAATTTCAAAATTTGCAGAGGACACAAAACTTAGGTGAACTATTAGGAGGATCATGAAAACTTTGAGAAAACATAGGCAGGTTGGTGGACATATAACAGATTAAATTTAATGCAAGAAATGAAACATGTAGGCAAGAAAAAATGAGGCGAGGTAATAAAAAATATAAAATAATGGGTGCAATTCTAAAGCGACTGCAGGAACAGAGAAATTGGGGACATAAGTGCAGAAATTGTTACAGGTGGCAGGGCAGATTGAGAAACTGGTTAAAAAGGCATATTGTGGTAGCATGGCCCCTTTAAGGGGCGATACTTGTGCGGGCCACGTGACTGACTCTGTGCCTATGGTGTCGGAGTGTGCGGACTTTAGCCGACCAGGTATCTGGTCCGTTGTGTTTAACACCGCCTCGTCGATCGTCGTGCGATATAACACATACAGAATTGTTTATAGTTAGAGGCAGAGAATAGTGAGGAAGAAAGTTATACATGACTGCTTGGCCTCAATTATTGTGTTGTGTTCAATTCTGGGCAGTACACTTTAGGAAGAATGTGAAGGCTTTAGACACCATGCAGAAAATATTTACAAGAGTGAGTCCACGGATGAGGGATGAGGGACTTGAATTACGTAAACTGATTGGAAGAGCTTGGTTTCATCTCCTTGGAGAAGACTGAAAGGAGATTTGTCAAAAGTGTTCAAAATCACGAGGGGCCTAGACAGAGTAGATCAGAGAAACTTTGGCAGGGGTTCTGTTGGACCAATAAGGATTGACACCTTAATGAACCTAATAGACATCCCACACTGGCAACCAGGAATCCCTTTCCAACTATTCCGCTGTTATTGCGGAAGCTTTGCCTGTGCAGAGGCTGATGCAGGGCCTCTCCCACGATTAAGCTGGCATGTTTCCCACTACAATGGACTGCATTAAATCCAGTCCTATATAATGAGAGCAGCCATTATATGGATCCTGCTCTATATCTAAATCGCTGAAGGTGGATGTCTCTATTGCTTCCACAAACAAGTAAAGTACACATTCCGGAATCTGTATTCCAAGAACACTGGATTCTCCCAAAATAGGAGTATGCCCCCACAATGGCGTAAAACAATGGAGTTTTACTCTAGAAGTTCCTGGAGAAAAGTACAGGTAATTCAATGCCCTGCAGGGAGCTAGCAGGGACCCAGAGTAATTCACGCAACTTTAGCTGCTGATACTGGCCCCCGCACTTGAGTCCGCGCATTCGCATGGCGGCGGCCTCCAACGGCAGCGCCGAGCTCCATGGCGGACTCGGACTACAGATGCAGAAGAAAAATTAGACCCACCGATAAGGCCCCCCCTCCCCAGTGTCCGATCTCCTCGCCTCCCCCCCACCAGGGCGGCCACGAACTGAGTCCGTAGCCGCCACGCCACCATCCCGACCGGCCATACCAGGTTAATTCCACACTGTCGGGAACTCGGCTGGTCGAGAGCGGAGGATTGCTGGGCTTGCCTCTGTCAATGGGCCCCCAGCCACATGGCGTACTCCGCGATCACGCCAATTCTCGTGCCCAATTTCAGCGTGAAATTGGATACTCTGCCCCCGCGGCGAACGCAATTTTAGCGCAGGGCTGCGTAGAATCCAGCCCACTGTTGAGTTCTGACTATACTATTTCTCATTGACTTTTATAAAGCAATAAAAATAAAAGCACTTTTGCAAATACAATTCTTGATTATTTTTCTTGACTCTTCTTATCACTTACCACTCGACCTTCAGGACCCATTGGTCCAATTGGTCCTGATCGTCCCTAATGAAAATAAACACAGCAATGATTAATGAGTAACCCCCTGAAAATATAAATGCATCAAGATAAATGTTCAAGACCCAAAGCACAGGGAAAAAATAGGTGGGTTTTAAAGCTTATCTTTGTAAAGAGGATGCAAAAAAACAGGCAGACATAAGTTTGAAGTCGAAGGAAGAACAGGTTGAAGTGCTACATTGAGCTTTGATTTCAATCCAGTGAAAAGTATGAGGAGGAACCCATGCAGTGGAGAATAGAGGCCGCGAGTCTCCGAAATCCCGGCCAAATGTTGACGCCGGCATAAACACCGGAGTGGTGTACGCCGACATCAATGGGCCTCCTGGCCCAACAATTCATCGGTCTTCAGGTGTGCTGCACGCTGCTCCGGTGCCGAAAGGCAGCCCTGTACGGCTGGCGAAGGTCCGCGCATGCGCGCGATGGCCATCTCTGCACCGGCGCAGGAGCGTGGTTGCCATCTCGGCACCGGCACAGAACAAAATGTCGTGGACCTTACAGCGGGCAGCACAGGAGGTGGTAGGCCCTCCTCAGATCGTGGCCTGCCGATCTGGGGCTCGCAGGCCTGGACCATGTGAAGCTCCCCCCTCCGGAGTCACGTCCACCTGTCCCCCCAACCAGGACGTCCACAGCGACCGCGGGTCCGAACACCTGCCGGATAGTACCAGGTTGGAACCACGCCGGCGGTAATCGGCGGTAGTTCGGCCCGTCACCTGCGGCAAATCGCCACGGGGGCCTAATTCAGTGGCCCCCGACTGGCGCCGCGGCGACCACGTGGGTGCGATTCCGCTGATTCGCATCCCAGAGTCAGAGCGGCGTGGCAGGAATATCCCGCACCCCCGCCGATTCTCCGACCCGGGCGGGCTCGGAGAATCCCGCCCAGTGTCTTTGCAAGCTGGAAGTAACCTAAGAGGAAACAGTACTGACTAAACAAATTAAAACACATACTTATGACTGAGAGAGGAATGCTTGGGTCCAGAGATGAGAGCAACATTAATTATTAGATGAAAGCTTTTTGTGACATGCGAGATGAGCTTTTGGATTTCCTGCAGATGGGAATATATTCAAGTCTAAATTGAACTTGAGCTTTATCGAGAGCTACAGGTTACTGATAGGAAAGTGATTGTTTTAGGAAAAAAGGAACCATGCATTGTGGAGCTCTATTAACCTGGGAAATCATTTGAGCTCCATTTAACGTCAGAGAAGATCGTGAGGTCAAGGATGCCAATAGATTGAGAAGGATTCAAGATGGAGCTATCAATTAAACAAAAAACAGTGTGTGCTCTTCATGTTATTAAGTATCATGAAAGAACGTATTGAAATCCATCTACCAAGTATGAAGGGAACTCAAAAACCTTGATACAAGGTTTCTGGGAATGGTCGATGGTACTTACATGTATTCCTGGAAGGCCAGGCTTTCCTGGATGCCCTGTGAATCCAACATCACCACGCTCCCCTTTCTGACCCTGCAATGGAACAAATTGACATATTACTTAAATAGGCCGATGCCGCTAATTAAGTGTCACCAAGAAAATACGGAGCCTGTATTTCAATGTTTTTAGCAATGAGAATGTAATAAGTAATTAATTACAGCAAGGTTTACGGCCAGGTGACGGGAGAAACCTATTTTCATGAGGCTGTGCATGTAGATACTAAGCTATCTTTGATAGACACCAGTCACTCTTAAGTAATGGCCAATGTTTGATTAATACATAATCCTCTGAGTAACAGATATCTATTTGAACAAATCAGGAGGACTCATCTGAGAATTAGAAACCAATGAGAGTAAATAAGGGATTAGACCATAGATAAGGATTTCCTTAAAGGTAAGTCTTCGTGGTCGAGATCTCGTTCCTGATTTCCTGCCTTCCTTAATTATTGAATCATCTATCCGCTTGTTTATGTTTAAAGTGATTTCTTTATGTTTTCTTTTATGTTTAATGCTTTTCTTGCCATGGGTTTGACCCTTTTATGTATTGTTTGATATTTTGTTTCTAGGTTTTGATTCAGTTCTTATTCAAGTGTATTCAAGTGAATAATTAGCGATAAAGTTGTATTTTTGACACCTCCAATCAACCGAAATATCGACTCTCATTAGGAGGTAAAATGAGAGTATCGACAGGTCTCCCGCTGCACTGTCGGAATTCTACGAATAATTAAAAAATACAACAAGAAGCTCATGTAAAACCGGATGCCCAAATTAATCCCTCAGCATTTTTCTTTACATACTCTATTACATACTCTCTGCAGTTACAAAGGGCTAATTACATATAGGGCAATGATCAGATTCGAAATTAAAATGTCTACACAGTCCCAAACTGTGTTTTAGTAATTTGAGACTAGACAAATAATAAATGCAGCAAGCTTGGGTGGAATAGGCAGCGTTGGTCCGGGATTCTCCGTTGCAAGTCCACCCCGCTATCAGCAAGGTTGGAGAATTTGGCGTTCAGCTAAATGTCCCATTTGCTACAGCAGGACTGGAGAATCCCACTGCAGTGAACAGATGGAGAATCCCTCCCTAGATCTACGGTTTAATTTTCTACACCACTGGGGTGTGCTTCTCCTCATTTTATATGTTTGACCATATACACTTCAGAAAGTGGTGGTGAGTTGCCTTCTAAACCATCGCAGCCATGAGGATTTTGATCCAGCAATTGGGTCTGTAGAGATTGATTACCATGTTTAGTCAACAGATTTATCATCATAGCATTATGCAACAAACAGGATGTTGGTAAACAGACTGGCTGCATCTCGATCGTTCTTTGTTCAGCAACTCTCCTCCGGAACGTAAAAAGCAGGGCAAGGAGATGAATGAGCCCAAGTTTCCAGTTGGAACGCTTGTGGAGCAAAATGACGTCATGAATGAAATCTTGTTAAATTCACCTGCAAACCACTGTAGTTGGGAAACTGTATTGCTCATGAATCATACAAATATACTGATTGCTTACTGGAATATTTTGTATGTTTTAGGAAAGATTTTTACAGCTGTCACTCCTACATCAATAGTTTCTGGTAGTATCTGCTTCTACAATATGATCAGATTTTGCAGAATTCAGCCAAATTACACAAGTTGTGTCATTACTCTTTATATAAAACATGATACTGACTTAACAACCTTTGGAAACAATTGGTACTTACTGGGAGACTCGGTTTACCAGGAGGGCCTGTTTGTCCCTGCAGAAAGAAAATTAAATATGATCACTTTTGAAATGAACACTTACCCGAAATCTGTCTCCCAGCACAAACACCAAGCATTCCTCAATTATGTACAACACATTCAAGCACAGGGTGATTTTGAAGGTTGAGAGGTGACACTCATCTTGTTACTGGATGAGTCCTAGCTAATACCACATGAGCAAAAAAAGGAGGCTGATCTTTGATCGGAAGTGCTCTCTGGGTCTACAGCCTTTAAATTCCAAGTCCTATCCAGTCCTTCTTGTGGTGAACCCTGTTAACCTCTAACTCACACAGAGAGAAAGATGTTGGAAAGTGACACCTCAAGGTATTTGGTACTTTCAAGGTTCTTCTGCCTGGCTCTGAATAGTATTTCCAAGGAAGATGGATCCTCAATGCAAGTATTAACATTTTCCCTATTTTCTTATCCAGTTTGGAACTGTGATCTGGGCTTTTCATACTAGCTAATGTCCAATTGGTAGTTTAAGAGCCAGACCGATCAGAAAGCCAGGTAGTTCTGACATGTATGTCCCATCTATTTATACTCAGCTCACTGAAGCAGATGTGCAAACAAAGTGCTTCACTTTAATCTGTTGCCAGCTCCAGAAAACAGCGGGTAACCCTCTTTGCCTCTCATCTTTAAGAAATCAATCGGATATTTTGGAATTAATACGTTTTAAAGACTTACATCAGCTCCAACTTTTCCATCTTTTCCATCCAGCCCGGGCAATCCTGGAATCCCTGGAGATCCTGGAGATCCTGGTAAACCTGGTGTACCAGGTGGGCCTGGTGGACCTGCCTTTCCAAAATCAGGCCTTGGACCCCTGAACCCAAAATCTGGCTGAATGGAATGAAACATATCAGTTAAAATTAGTAAATGCCCATGCTTTTAGACGTTAAAGCTTCTCTAAAATCTACCAGAGCAAGTATGCCACAATTCTACAGGAGGACCAACACTTGCCAGCCTATATTTGGGGGAAATGGCAAACATTGAATTTGAAGAACTGTTAAAATGTCCTAATTTAGTTAGAACATAAGAACATAAGAACATAAGAACTAGGAGCAGGAGTATGCCATCTGGCCCCTCGAGCCTGCTCCGCCATTCAATGAGATCATAGTTGATCTTTTGTGGACTCAGCTCCACTTTCCGGCCTGAACACCATAACCCTTAATCCCTTTATTCTTCAAAAAACTATCTTTACCTTAAAAACATTTAATGAAGGAGCCTCAACTGCTTCACTGGGCAAGGAATTCCATAGATTCACAACCCTTTGGGTGAAAAAGTTTCTCCTAAACTCAGTCCTAAATCTACTTCCCCTTATTTTGTGGCTATGTCCCCTAGTTCTACTTTCACCCGCCAGTGGAAACAACCTGCCATGAGAGTCTTTAAATTTGCCTGAAGAATTTATCCTAAACTTGTTAAAGGCACACGAGGAAGGCCTCCAATTTTTCAATCATCTTACAGAAAACAATTCCAATATAAATCTCGAGCAGAATCCTCCTCACCTTTCACATCATGAAATTGAGAAAGTTGGGTAAATTCAATTTTTCGAGACTACGGGTGGAATTTTGAGCCCGATAGCTGTCAGTCAGAATGGTGAAAGGGGCAGAGGAAGTGGGGAACCCATATAAGTTCAACTTGCTGGGGAGGGGGGGGGCAGTATCGGCATCTCAGGGAGTGGAGTCACTCACAGGCCTTCGTGGCCATTACTGGTTTCGTCCTTTCACAATTGGTGAAGTTTGTCTTGTCTTTCATACTCCAGCATTTCTCCTACAGGTTGGAAATGCATATGGAAAATCCTCCACCCTGAACAGCTAATTTAGCGCACATTAAAATTAATGGTGAAAAAAATACACCGGTTCTCCCCATGGCGCCAAGGGCCCGGATCTGATGTTCGATCCTGACCCCAGGTCACTACCTGTGTGGAAAAGATGTGCAGGGTAGGTGGATTGGCCACGCTAAATTGCCCCTTAATTGGAAAAAAATAATTGGGTACTCTTGAATTTTTTTTTTAAATCACCAGTCTGTCAGTGTACAATTTCCTGATATGTGCTTGCAGCCTATGTCAAGGAACGGCTAATTGGGCTGTTGGGAGATGTTTGATCAGTGCTGATGCCTATAGGCCCACCTCCATTAATCCTTCAGCAGCTTTGTGGAGCTAGGGAAAAGACTGGAAAATGAAACAACGCAGAGCTTCCAGTCAATGTATATTATTAAATGTTGTCTGAAAAAATAAAGAAAACTTTAATATTTGTCTGAAATCACAACTTATTGCTTCCTTTTGGAAAGTAGGTGATAATCAAACAAACTTTTCACCCTCATGAAATTTGCACTGCAATTATGGAAAATTTAAATAAAGTAACATTTGCCAGTCATTGGACACATTTCTTCAAACGGTTCGAACCATTTCATTGCAAATCTCTCACTCTACTCACAGTAGACCAGCATGCAACTTAAATAGACAGTACCTCACCTTTACTTGGTCTTCTGCATGATGCCAGCATTGCAAATTGCAACACTCACACTAACTGCAAAGCTCCCACATTTTTAGGGTGCATTTTGTCTTGTGGTTTATTCATATGTGCATCCATGCATGTGAATGTCTGCGTGGGCCTTTCTATATGTGGGCCAAAATATATGGCTGCATTCTGCTTGGTTGAGAATGAGTTTTCATTACATGCGTGTTCGTCTGCAACTACCTGTATATGTCTATTTGATCATCACTCAGATAATGAGAAGTAGTCTTACAACACCACGTTAAAGTCCAACAGGTTTGTTTCGAATCACTAGCTTTCAGAGCACTGCTCCTTCCTCAGGTGAAAGTGCTCCAAAAACTAGTGATTCGAAACAAACCTGTTGGACTTTAACCTGGTGTTGTAAGACTTCTTACTGTGCTCACCCCAGTCCAACACCGGCATCTCCACATCATAATGAGAAGTGGATGAGAGTATTAACTTTTGTCTGTGTTTGGACGCATATTTGGATCTATGGCTTTGTGTCTCAATTTATAGCCTGCCTGTCTGGGTGCATGCATGCCTCTGTGAGTGTTTTTGTCCAGGGCGAGGATGAGGTGTAAGAAGCAGAGCAGACCATGGGCACCCAACCCGCTCCCAGGATGCAGATTGACAATTTAAATGTGTACTTAAAGGCCTTGTGAAACCCAACAGTTCGAGGGAGCTGAGGACAGCTTCATGAAAAAGGTATGTGCTTTACAGCATTGATTGTGGGCCAGGAGAAGCAAGAGAGCTTGCCCTGACCCATCCTCGTCCCCATGTTTACCTCAATTGGACCAGGACTCCTTCATTTTGTACTCCTCCAGAGACACCCAACTCTACCAATCAGGGATCAGGCTCCCCACTTGAAGAATGCGACCTGGCAATAATGGGAGGGGTCACAGCTGGCCATCTGCCATGCTGGCGGTGACACCAAGCAGGACTTTTTTTTATACCTAACCCTCCTTCTCTCAATTGAATTTAGTTTCCCTTCATACCAAGAACTCTACATGTAAATATTGCATATACTTTCATCACCCATTTCATTTTCTCTGCTCCCCTCACACCACAAGCTAAGACTTCCTCCATTCTTTCATTTCAGTGTAGAGAATGTAGTGTCTCTCAGCCAATGGAGGAAGTATTGATGAAGATGCATGTTACTTGCAAACACCACCTCAGAGACTGACACCAGGCAGACCTCAAGAGGTTAGGTTATACATTGAATGAGAATTGTCATGTGACAGTACCCTTTAAGAAATGGGTGTTTAAGAAATGTACCTTTAAGAAATGGAGTTGCTCATGTTACTGGAGTGATGTCAGAGTGTGGGTGGAGCTGAGCTCTACTTCTGCTTTTTAGTTTCAGTTTGAGAAAAGCTTGGGTGTGTCTGTGTTTTTGCAGTGACCTGCACTGCTGTTGATCTCTGCCACCCAAAGTCTATCTATGGATCATTTGGTGAATTCAGAATTATAAAAGGTCTCAGTATCGAATGTAAACCCTAATGTGCTCCTGTTTGAACGTTTGTTAAGTCTTTTGGATGTTAAAAGGACAGCTTAAAGGATTACTTAGTGTTGTATTCTTTGGGGGTTATCTTCGAATTAATGGTTGCTCAGATATTCACTGTTTGTTTTAAAAAGGTTAACTTGAATTCATAGAATAAACATTGTTTTGTTTTTAAAAACCACTGGTCCATTTTCTGCTATACCATACCTGTAGAGTGAGCCGTGTGCTCCCCATACCACAATCTATTAAAAGTTGTGGGTCAGGTGAACTCCATGATACAATTTGGGATTCTCTAAACCCTGGCCCATAACAGAATATAATTGGACTTTTGTGGATTAGACTTAACAATAGCTGTCACAGCTGTCAGCAGAGGCTCCATCATGATGGATGCCACTGTTTTATTCATGGCACTGGCCACTATTCGAGAGGATTGCATTCATGCTCTGCAAAATGCCTTGTGACAAGTCTAGAGTTGGCCACCTTCTTCCATCCTCGGAACCACCGTACATAAGTTCACTGGCTGAGCAACCAGTACAGGTATCTCCAGGTGTATGTCCATCAACCTTCATCGATATCCTGGGCCCTCAAAGCCAGGAAAGCAGGGAACCGGGGGAAGAGTTGAGGAATTTAAGAGTTCATCGACAGAAGTCAATGAAAGCTCGTGGAAAAGGGGTAAAAATAATTTAAAAGGTTAATGAAATTTTAGCATTAATCACAATGGGGCTGGAGGCCAACTTTGCCGACAATTGCATAAAGTTCTGGTTAGACCCTATGTGGAAAATTATGTTCAGTTCTAGGCACACAGTAAGATACATTAGCCGCAGAGGAGGTATGGCAAATATTCATCAGAACAATATCATGGCTTCAAGGTTTAAATTATGAAGTCAGGTTGCAAAGACTAGACTTGTATTTATTTGAGTTGAGAAGATTAAGGGCAATCAAACTGAAGTATGGAAGATGATTGTACAGTTTGATAGAGTAGATGCAGAGAGACAATTATCTCTAGTGGGGTAGCCCAGAACAAGGAAGTACAAACTTCAAATTAAAAGCACTTCTTCACACAAAGTGTAGTGGAAATTAAACTTTCTCTTCCAAGAAGCTAAAGACGCTAGGTCAATTAAAATTTTTAAAACAAAAGTTGATAGGGTTGACTAAGGGTTACGGAACCCAGGTGGACAGAGGGAGTTGAGATCTAGATCACCTATATATAACAGCATCTGAATGGTTTAAATCCTGCTCCAATCTCACCCTCTGTTGACCTGGTGCCTTCGGAGTCCTAAGTTCTGCCCTAACCCATGCCCAGGGAAGATCCCTCTTCTCCCTTAAACTCAGAAGTACGTGTGGTTGCAATCTCGGAACTGATGCATGGACAAAGCGAGGGAGGCTGCATTTTCAGGAAGATGGGCATCCTCTTACTGAAGTGACAGAGATATCACCACATTTCGACCTGCAAAGAAATAATGGGTCGGGGGCGAGCTTTTAGTGTGAAGACTGAGCAGAGGTAGAACTGGCTGTTGAAAGCAGTTGCAAATTGTCGAGCACACTGTGCCACGAGAGATAGAAGGAAGAAAAGGAAAAGAGGAAAAGGTGAGCAGGCACCCTGAGTGAAATCTCCTCCAGCAGATACGTGACTCTCCTCATTGACCTGTAATGGTCCACACATTTTCTACCACAGGAGAGAAATTGTGTAGATGAGTTCTGGTTGCAACCTCTTTGTACAGGTTAGGTGCAGCCTTCATCTGCAAGAAAGCCAAAACAGCTAAGTGACTGACTGTCTTTTGAGGTGTTTATAGAATGTGCCTAACTTTGTATTCAGTATGAAAGATATAAAATGTAAAAGGTAAGTGTTGCAATAGTGATGGTTGCAATCATAGTGAATGAGCTATAAAGTTTACAGTGCAGGAACCATTTGGCCCATCGAGTCTGCACCTGCCCTTGGAAAGAGCACCCTACTTAAGGCCACACCTCCACCCTATCCCTGTAACACAGCAACCCCAGCTAACATTTGTACATTAAGGGCCAACTAAGCATAGCCAATCCACCTAGCCTGCACATCTTTGGGAGCAAACCGATGCACCCGGAGGAAAAGCCAATCACCCGAGGCTGGAATTGAACCTGGGACGCTGGAGCTGTGAGGTAGAAGGGCTAACCATTGTGCCGCATTATGAATGTGAGCATAAAGTGAAGGATATGAAGTGAGATGTCAGGCAATGGTTATAGTAGAGTGAAAGGACATGAGGGAGTGAAGGATTGTGAGTTATGAAGCAAGTGGTGGTGTAGATGTCCGCAGATACTAAGAGAGCAGTGGACACTTAGCAGCACTTGTGAGGCCACTGAACTTTTTCCGACATTGCAGCTCTGCCTGTGGAAGCTAAACACCTGGCATTGGCCTTCACAAAGGCGTATTCCCGCTGAAAGTGGAAATGTTGCCGAGAAGGCAGTCTGCTATTAAGTGACAAAAAATGCACCCGATTTCTCACCCTGCAAGGAGGCAAGTATGCAATGAATGCTGACAGTGGCTATGCAGAAGAATCATTTGAGTAAGGTCCTGGTAGAAATTTAATGTGCTAGCGCGTGTAAAAAGCTAGCATTCCTCCTAGCCTCACATACCCATACTTAGCCGCAATCACATTTCTGGGTCTTTACACTTTAACCTCTGTGTGGCCTTATCCTTCCCTCTCTCATTCACAGCATCATTCATTACCTCTGCCTAACCCTTCCCACACACATCTGCAAAACCTTCTGACCATGGTTCTGTGCACCTCCTTCACTGAACACCTTCCCACCGCTCAATTCCCTCCCTCAGATTTTCATCCCTGGAATCTCCATTTGCTTCTTCCCTTCGCTGAATCCTATCTCTTTCATTCAACTTTCTGTGGCATAGTAAACATTTATTCCCACGACTCTGGGAAGGACCGGAGGTTGTTCATTTCTTCAAATGTCAAAATCTCTGGTTTATGATACATCATGACGGATTCCAAAAATAAATAAGGAAAAATACTGTCAGCACCTTCACCAAATTTTTCTCTGAATTGAAATAAATATAGTTTCAAAAATAAAAGCAACAAAAAAACAATGAAAGCTGGAGTTTTAATTTTCTCTAATTGACCATTGGTCAGTGTATTTATATAAAAGTACCAGGTGTAATATTTTGTTGCAATTGGTAATCATGTTCTTAACTGGAATGAATTTTCAAAGAGATCGATTCAAGTGATAGTTAAACCTAAACTATGTTAAAATATAATGAACTAAAGGCAATTCTACAGCACATGCAAGCAATTAAACTATGCTTTCTAATGGGGATTGCACCAAATAATTTGCATGCATTCTATTCTATAGATGCATGCACAATTCATGATGCAACAAGAAGAGCTATTAAATCTATCAATTGCATCTAATAGAATGAATACCTCAGAATTAGGGATAATCCTCTGAGAGGGAAAAAAATTGGAAAAAATGGTTAATGGCATCTTAACAGTCTGAAACATAATTTACCTATTGGGACAAAAATGAGGAACAATTGCAAAATACAGCAGTGAGGTCAAGAACTGGGAACAATCAGGTATTTTATGGACAGATCCTTCCATCGGCAAGGATTCTCCATTGCCTTCCAGCCCCAACATTTCCAATTGATCCGATTGGAAAGTTTTAAAATCGATATTCCACACAGGACCCTTACGGACAGCCTCCATCCCTGGAGATTTATTTATGACTACATAACAGTGTCACTGAAAGCCGATCAGTCATGCATCTTGCATTTGGAAAAAAACATTACTATATATGAACTAATGAATTCGGAACAGGAGTAGGCCCCTTGAGCCGGCTCCGCCATTCAATAAGATCATGGCTGACCTGATTGAAACCTCAAAAACACATTCCTGCCCACTCTCGATTAACTTTCACCTTCTAGTTAATAAAGAATCTACCTAGCTTGTGATTAAAAGTAATCAAAGGTGTCTCCACCGCCTTTTGGGGAAGAAAGTTGCAAAGATTCACAACAACCTGTGAGTAAAACATTGGCCGGGATTCTCCCCTATCCAGCGGGGCGGAGGCTCCCGGCGTGATGGAGTAGCGTGAACCACTCCGGCGTCGGGCCGCCCCAAAGGTGCGGAAGTCTCCAAGCCCCAACATTGAGGGGCTAGGCCCGCACCGGAGTGGTTGGCGCTCCGCCGGCTGGCGTGGAAGGCCTTTGGCGCCGCGCCAGCCGGGGCCGAAGGGACTTCGCCGGCCGGAAGTCTGCGCATGCGCCGGAGGGTCAGCGGATGCTGATGTCATCCCCGCGCATGCGCAGGGGAGGGGGTCACTTCCGCCTCCGCCATGGTGAAGGCTATGGCGAAGGCGGAAGGAAAAGTGTGCCCCCAAGGCACAGGCCTGCCCGCCGATCGGTGGGCCCGGATCACAGGCCACGCCACCGTGGGGGCACCCCCCGGGGCCAGATCACCCGCACCTGCCCCAGGAACCCGGAGCCCGCCCTCGCCGCCTGTTACCGTCGGTAAGGTAGGTGGTTTGATCCACGCCGGCGGGAGAAGCATGACAGCGGCGGGACTTTGGCCCATCACGGGCCGGAGAATCGCCGGGGAGGGCACGCCGACCGGCGCGGAGCGATTCCCACCCCCGCCGAATCTCCGATGCCGGAGAATTCGGGACACGGCGGGGGCGGGACCGATGCTGGCCCCCGGCGATTCTCTGACCAGGCGGGGGGTCGGAGAATTCCGCCCATTATCTTTATTTCTGTCATAAATGAGAGAACCCTTATTTTTAAACAGTGGCCCGTAGTTCTAGATTCACCCACAAGAGGAAACATCCTGTCCACATCGACCTAGTCAAGACCCCTCAGGATCTTACCAGTTTCAATCGAGGTGCCTCTTACTCTTCCAGTGGATACAAATGTAAACTTCCCAACCTTTCTTCATAAGACAATTCCTGGTATTAGTCCAGTAAACCTTCTCTGAACAGCTTTCAATGCCTATCCATTTTTCCTTAAATTGTTGAGACCAACACTGTACACAGTAGTCCAAATGTGGTCTCACTAATTCCCTGTACAACTGAAGCATAACCTCCCTACTTTTATAATCAATTCCCTCACAATGAATTATAACATCCCAATAGCTTTCCTAATTACTTGCTGTATCTGTACATTTACCTTTTATGATTCAAGCACTCAGATACACAGACCCCTCTGCACGTCAGAGCTCTATAATTTCTCACCATTTAGATAATAAGCTTACTTTTTATTCTTCCTGAAAAAATTGACAATTTCACATTTGACCACATTATACTCCACTTGCCAGATCTTTGCCTAATTACTTAACCTATTGATGTCTCTTTCATAGAATCCTAGAGTCATAGAATCCCTACAGAGCAGAAGAAGGCCATTTGGCCCATCGTGTCTGCACCGACCCTCTGAAGTAGCACCACACGGCTACACAGGCTGTATCCCCCGCCCTATCCCCGCAATCTTACCTGGGGGCAATTTCGCATAGCCAATCCACCTACCCTGCACATCTTTAGACTGTGGAAAGAAACCAGAGCACTCAGAAGAAACCCTTGCAGATATGAAATGAAATGAAATGAAAATCGCTTATTGTCACGAGTAGGCTTCAATGAAGTTACTGTGAAAAGCCCCTAGTCGCCACATTCCGGCGCCTGTCCGGGGAGGCTGGTACGGGAATCGAACCGTGCTGCTGGCCTGCTTGGTCTGCTGTAAAAGCCAGTGATTTAGCCTTGTGAGCTAAACCAGTCCCTATGGGAAGAATGTGCAAACTTCACAGTCACCCGAGGGTGGAATCAAACCCGGGTCTCTGGTGCTGTGAGGCAGCAGTGCCAACCACTGTGCCTAACCTTTATAGACTCCTTACATCTTCTTCACAATTTACTTTCCTACCTATCTTTGTGTTGTCAGCAAATTTCCCAATCATACCTTCATTTATATCAATGAGAAAAACTTGAGACTCCAACAGTGATCCCTATGGCAGCCTGTGGATTCTTGTGCTAAAGTTTGATGCTAGAGAAATGTGTTGCAACTGAATTAGTCACATTAAAATAAAGGCAAGCCTTCTACTTGGAAAATCTGACTTTTTAATCTACATCTTTGTAGGAAGTGGTAGCACTGACATTTATTGTCCATCCCTAGTTGTGTTAAGAGTCAATCTCAGTGCGGTCAAGAGTAAAATATAGAGGTAGGTGGTTCATTTCCTTAAAGGTTATTGGGGAACAATATTTTTTTGTTCATTATTAACTGACAAATTCAGAGATTTACTTCTTCATTTACACAACTAGCTATTGTGTGATTTGAAAGGAAGGAAGCCAATTTGCTACCATATCCCATAAATAACTATATCTGGAATATGGTACAGAGTTTTGTGCCAATGATGGTTGTGCCAAACCTGATACTCTGCCAAAACGTGCAATAGAATATAAATAATAATTGTAGGTTGTATTTGTCAGTTGTTAAATTTGGCTGGTTGCCCTGTTCCAATGCAAACTTTCTTTATATTTTTCAGTGAACATATTTTCTCCAATTGTCCTTTGAAGTGCTGATATAAATAGAAGTGCTGTCCAAATAGTACCAGTCAACACCAGACTTTTCCAACCCTCTGGGACCCTCCCTGCCTCCTGTGATTCCTGAAAGATCATCACCAGCGCCTCCACAATCTCCTCAGCTGGGGTAGCGCAGCCTGCTTACCAGAGAATTCCAAGCATCCCAGAAATAAAAATCTCAAACTTCCAGGGCACTTTCTCCTGGTGCTGGTAAATATCTTGACTCCATGCTCCTGACCTACAAGTGGAAATTCAGACCTCAGTAGATTAAAGGATGTTAACAGCGCTTGCATTTCCCAGCTCAGCTCAACTAATTTAGTGTGGTCCAGTGATCAAAAATATGCTCCTCCAAGGCTGTGTAGATCATCAGACAATATCTTACCAACCAAGAAATTAAGGTTTTTTTTTCTTTTAAATCAGGCCCTGATCTTGACTTCCTGCTTCCTGGATGCCCCACAGGAATGAAAAAGACTTCAGACACACTTACTCCACATTTAGTCGTTAACGTACTAATCCGTACTTGTATCAGCTGAATTGTCATTCAACTAGATCGATAATGATATTTAAACTTGCAAGAATAGATTCTGAGTTTGAAGACTGGGAAGAAAAAGGTGAGGTCATATTGAAAGACTTGTTTCTTGATGGTCATTTTTCAACATTTGAAGAATTGGGGGAGAAATATAAACTCCCAAGGAGGGAGACCTTTAGATATACACAGATACGGATGTTCATAAAGATCTTCCCTCAGTTCCCAATGTTACCCCCTTCTTCTTTGATGGAGGAGGTATTGATGGTTTGGGGAAGGAGTGTTGATGGTTTTGGGGCAAGAAGGGAGAAGAACCTCTGCTATTTATAGAAAAATTCTGGAAGCAGGATCAGAATCCCTGCATAGCTTTAAGGAGGAATGAGGGGAGACATTGGAAGAGGGCTTTGATAGGAAATTTTACGGAAGGTAAATACATTGACCTTGGTGCGCAAGGATGGAACCAATACAATTGAAGGCAGTTCAAGAAACACATTTGACGAGGTAGAGAATGAAGGGGCTGAGGACATTTAAGACAGATGCAGGAGTGGATTGGCCTACTATGTACAGATGGTTTGGTCATGCCTGAAATGTAGGAAGTTCTGGGACGCCTTCTTTAGCACCATGTCGACAGTGTTACAGTTGGACCTAGAGCCCCTGAGAGCAATAATTGGGGTGTCAGACTTACCGGAGCGCCTGACAGGGGCAGGGGCAGATGTCTTAGCCTTTGCTTCGCTGGTGACAAGGAGGCGGATCCTATTGGGTCAGAGGTCAGTTTCTCCACCCTGTGTCTCAAAATGGCTGGGAGATTTAATGGAGTTTCTGAGCCTTTAGTTTACGAGGGAACGATGGGGAGTATCATAAAAGGTGTTCGTTTATATATCACTTTAAGGAATTAACCTCAGTCAGCAGCTAAAATGGGAGAAATGTCGTTAGTTAATTAATTAATTGTTTTTGGGTTGAGGAAGGGATTGTTAAATGTTAGTTAATTTTGAAAACGTTAATAATAATATTCATTTTTAAAATTATTGTACAGGGTTATTATATTAATTTAAAAGGAATATGCTGGTACAAGGAGTCATTTCAATGCAAGGGTTCTTCCCTTTCAAACAAATGCATATATATTTCTTGAAAAAGAGGCTATTTTGTTTCTCAATGAGTTAACAGGTTACACCGATCAGTAGCTGAGCCAACGAGCAGCATCAGATGATCTCAGATTTTATTCCCAGTGTGTTCCAGGTTAGCTTGCTCCTTCCTTACCAAACTATAATCCCGACTACTAATTATAGTTGAGTGACGCATGCTGGAGCAATCATTGATGTCAAGATCAGCCTCAGTCGTGATGTCTCTTTGCTGATTGTATGGCCAAAGAAAATCTTTCAGCAGTCAGAAAATGAGCGAGGAAGTAAATCAAACAGTTTTGCAGGCAAGAAGTGAAACCATTAAAACCATTGGTGGGGTTTTCCCAGGGTGGAGGCAGTGAGCCTTTTGGCTGCTGGCGAGGTCTTCCAGTCCAGCCAAAGTCAAAAGGCGCGATTCTCCGCTCCCCCACGGGTGGGAGAATAGCGGGAGGACCTCCCGACATTTTTCATGCCCTCCCGCTATTCTCCCTCCCCCCCCCCCCCCCCCCCCCACGCCCGACCCACGCCACGAATCGCTGCTCTTCGTTTTTTACGGCGGGCGGCGATTCTCCGAGGCCGATGGGCCGACCGGCCGGGCCTTCACGCCCGTTTCAACACGGCAGCAAACACACCTGCTCGCTGCCGTCGTGAAACGGGTGGCAGATGCCAGATCCCCCAATCTGGGGGCCCGATTGGCACGGCAGTACCAATGCCGTGCCAAGGGGGCCATGAGTCCGTAACGGACACACTCTTTTCCCTCCACCGCCCCGCAAGATCAAGCTGCCACATCTTGCGGGGCGGCTGAGGGAAAAGACGCCAACTGCGCATGCGCGGGTTGGCGTTGTCCAACCTGCGCATGCGCGGCCGACGTCATCGGCCGCGTCAGCCGGCGTGATGCTTGACGTGCTCCTAGCCCCACCCGGGGGGGGAGAATCGGCCCCGGAAGTGGGCGTGAAGGCTGCCTTGGGTCACGGCCTGTCCCACCTGCTAATCTTTACGATTCTCCGTATTTGCGGAGAATCTCGCCCAGACATTTTGCATCACTTGCCTGCTTAACCGTGGGAAAATACATCTTGTATCAGTGTGTGTGGGCGGCAGTGTGTCAGGGTGTCCATTTTGGCAGGACCAGAAGATCCTGCCAGTGGGAAGGGCCGGAAAATCACACCCATTGAATTATGTAATAGAACACAGAGTCAGACCACCTGGCACGTTGTGTCTGTTGTATTATGCCTCTTCATGTAGCATAAGCTGCTTGCTTGATGTATGCTCTGACAAAGGAAGGTTCAGACTTGGAGATAGGTTTAACACATTTATTGAACAGTTAGCAATTCTCCTACTTGAGTTTGACTCTCCTGCTAATCTTGCATTGGTAACTCAGTCTAATTAACCAGTCTGCTCTAAGCCACGTAGTGGGTGTGATGCTTCTGATCTGCCCCTGTCCTTCTCTCTAAGTGTCGCCTGTGGAAAGAGAAAGAGCATGTGTGCCCTGTCCTTTTATATGGGTTGTGTAATGCCCCCTTGTGGTAGTGTCACCTCTGGTGTCTTGACTGCCCATTGGTCTTGTCCTATTCTGTGTGTTCATCAGCTATATGTCTGCATGTAATAATGTCCCTGATGCTCCCTCGAGTGTGTACTTAGTCGTAGTGTATTTACATTAATCCCGTGTGTATTTTTCTTTTTTTTTCAATAAATTTAGAATACCCAATTCATTTTTTCCAATTAAGGGGCAATTTAGCGTGGCCAATCCACCTACCCTGCACATCTTTTGGGTTGTGGGGGCGAAACCCATGCAAACACGGGGAGAATGTGCAAACTCCACACGGACAGTGACCCAGGGCCGGGATCGAACCTGAGACCTCGGCGCCGTGAGACTGCAGTGCTAACCACTGCACCACCGTGCTGCCCAACCCCTTGTGTATTTATAGTAACGCATATCACCAGTGTCCATGCTGGCTGCTCCGGAAGAGCAACTCAGCTGCTGCTTCCCCATTCTTTTCCTTTAGCTCTGCAAATATCTTCTCATCAGTGCTTATCAAATTCCCTCTTGAACGCTCTGATTTTGTCAATCAGATCTATGTTTTCAGGTAGCACATTCCAAATTCTAACCAAGTTTTCCCTCATATTGCTGTTGTTTCTTTCGCCAATGTAAAACAGGGCTCTTTCGCCAATGTAAAACAGGGCTCTCTGGTTCTTAACCCTGCTGCCAATGAGAATCATTCTTCTCTATCCGCTTTGAAGATTTTCATGATTTTGAACACTCCAATAAAATCTCCTCTCAACCTTCTCTTCTCTAAAGAGAACAAATCCAGCTTCTCTGATTTATCCATATAACTGAAATCATCATCCCTGGGACCATATTTTCTGCATCCTCTCAGAACATCCTTCCTAAAGTGTGTTCAATACTTTAGTTAAGACAGAACCAGTGTTTTGTAAAGGTTCATCGCAACTTCCTTGATTTTGAGCTCTATACATCTATATTTAAAGTTCAGGATCTTGTACTGTATGCCTTTTTAGCTAGTTTCTCAGCCTGCACTGCCACCTTCAATGATTTGTGCACAACTATCCCAGATACCTTGGTTCCTGCACCCACTTTGAAATCATTCCCTTTATTTTGTATTGCCTTTTTCAGTCTTCCTACTGAAATTTGCCATTTCACACTTCTCTGCATTAAACTTTACCAGCTGCCTGCCTTCCCATTCCATCATTCTGTCTACATCTTGGGGTTTATCACTATCATCCTGACAATAGCTCTGAGTTTTGTGTCACCAGAAAATGTTGAAAGTATGCCCTTTACACCCAAGTCTAGGTAACCCAGCTGGTTAATATATCTCAAGGAAAACAGTGACTACAAGTAATGACCCTGGGTAACCACACACTATACTTCACTCCAGTCTGTAAAGGAACCATTCACCACTAATGCTTCCTGTCATTCCGACAACTTCAGATCCATGCTGCCACTTTCACTTTTATCCCACAGTCTTCTCATTGCATCCCTACCTACCGTGCAGAAGGAGGCCATTCAGCCCATCAAGTCTGCACTGACCCTCCCAAAGAGCACCCCACCTAGGCCCAATCCCCTGCTCTATTCCTCGTAACCCCACCTAACCTTCATACACTAAGCGGCAATTTAGCATGGCCAATCCAGCTAACCTGTACATCTTTGGACTGTGGGAGGAAACTGGAGCACCCGGAGGAAACCCACGCACACACGGGGAGAAAGTCCAAATTCCAACAGAGAGCCACCCAAGGTCAGAATTGAACCCAGATCCCTGGCGCTGTGAGACAGCAGTGATAACTACTGTGGCCCCTTAATTGTACTGTAAAATCTATCGTATGGCACTTTATCAAATGCCTTTTGGAAGTCATCATCAACCGCATTATCCTCATCAACCAGTTCCGATCCCTAGAGCGCAATTCATCCACCGCATTGTGCCTGGCACGGATCAGGGCACGACTGATGAATCCCGGGCGAGACCCAAATCGGGCTTCATGCCGGGTAATGTGCAGATTGTGAGTCGCCCTCCCTGGGCATGATCCATATAATGATATTTAAATGAGCTATTTGGCTCATTTAAATATCCCAATGCTGCATTTACCCGGCACCTGGGAGTTACCAGCTGCACTGGCAAGGCCTCAAGCGGACGCCAATTAGTACTGGTCTCCATTAGCAGAGACGAGTCATGATAGCCACTCATGGGTCTCAGACGGATGGTCAATTATTGTGGCTGTTTCTTTACCCAACTTTTCTACAATTTTGGCACCCCTGTATCAGTTGTTAAAGAAGTACCAACATTGGAAGTGGAAAAGTTCCCAAACAAAGGTCGTAATTCAGTGACCCTGTTGCGCAAGGCGTGGACCGATCGTGAGTCAACCAACACACTCCACGCGGCGCGATCTGCATCTTGCCCTTACTGGGTGAGATCCCGATCTGAATATTTAAATGAGCTTAATGGCATCCTCGGGGCAACAATCACTTCTCCAAGAATCCTGGCAAAACCAAGATGAAGATGTTGGCTCGAAACTACATTTGGTGGCCAGGGATAGACAAAGAAATATAGAGTGTGGTCAGTTGTTGTGAGCATTGTCAAATGCTACAGACCCTTCTACCCACAGCTAAATTGCACCCTTGGGAGTGGCTGGGCCATCTGTGGACAAAGCTCTACATTGATTTTGCTGACCCGTTAACGGAATGATGTTTTTAATTGTTGTTGACGACCAGTCAAAATAGTTGGATGTCCAACTCATACTTCAGCCGCGGTCAACAAGCTGCGACAGATTTTCGCAATACATGCCAGCCCAGAGGTGATCATTTTTGATAATGGCACCGCTTTCACAGCCGAGGAGTTTCAACACTTCATCAAGACTAATGGGATACAGCATATACGTACGGTCCCCTACCATCCCCCCGCTTCAATTGAGTTGGCAAACGAGTATTGCAAACCTTTAAATCCTCAATGAGGATTTAATCCACTACTGCTCGGCAGATTTTTTATTCTTGTAAAACACAGACCCCACAAGCTACCACTGGAGTTACTCTGGCGGAATGGTTGATGGGTAGATGCCTGGGGACCCATCTTGACCTTGTTTTTCCAAATTAGTCAGGGAGGGTGGAGGCTAAGCAAGCCTCACAGAAGGAGTACCATGATGCAGCCAATGGAAACAGATCGTTTGAAGTGGAGGATTTAGTTTACATCCTCAATTTCAGATGGGGATCAGGCTGGATACCCGGGAGGGTTATTGCCAGGACTGTCCCAATGCCTGATGTCATCAACCTACAGGCATGAAGTACGGAAGCATTCAACACCTTCCTGGTGCAAGAGTACAAATATGGATGTTGGATGAGAATAATATATTGCTAATGATGGAATAGCTGCTCATTACCTAGATTCACACATGAAGAATGACTGTTTAGGTTAGGATGTGCCCACAGAACAAGTCAGCGCCTTTTAGAGCATGGGGAGAAAAATAAACTGGTGCTTGCACTGTATGTACTGGCTGACACCCGAGAAACATTGGTGGTATTTTACTGTCCTTCACCATTTTCTTTCATCCTCTCCGCTTCATTTCCCCAAGGGGCCGTTTCCTTGCCGGGAGACATTTCACAGAGCAGTTACTGAGCCTTACAGTGCATTAACCAGCTGAGTCACTCGGGCTTGGAAAGAAGCAATCACATCCTTCAGATCCTGCCTCATTGATCATTTGTCACAGAGCTGGTGACTCGCAGATACAACCCAGAAGACCCCTGCACCAGTGAAAAAGTCAGCTCATATCCACTGACATCTTATTGTGCACTTAATGCCTGCACTAATAGCTTACAGTGCTGCATAACTTAGTTATGTGGAAGCAGCGTCCATGGAATTTAAATATTATGGTCCGAGTAATTACTTCATTTCGAGTTTTAAAAATCCTGTCAGGAAAGCTTAATGAACAGAATCATAACAATCATCATACTAAATCAATCTTACATGTTTACGAAAGATATATTTATAATCAGTCACAAATTAGTAATGCAAGGTTACAACCATCCTGGTAAGTTAAACATAACCTTAACATGCAAAGAGCAGAAAAGAGATGGAGTTATAGAGGTACAAGTCTTATTGGCACAGATATATTGCTAAAATAATGACGTCTTTAGAAAAATGAAGCTCTGACCCATTCTTTGTTCTGGTAATGAGGACTCACAGAAGATCAAAAGTGCAGAAACATATTTTCTTTCCCCTCCACTTCGAACATCTAATATTAAATGAATTTTTTTCAAGATTTCTCTTCTGGAGGTGGTGACATGTACTAAGTCACATGGTTCTTTCTTTAAAGTTATTTTATTATAATAATTTTAATTTATAACACTTAGTCGTGCTTTTATATTTGGTGCAGGAATCAGTGGACAGGATAAAGAATAGTCGGGAGTGAACCTTTACATGGTCTATGTGGCTCTACTGACAAGCTCATCCTTATGATCAATCTTCATTTGTAGCCCTAGGTGGTGAATGTTGGTAGGCCTTTAAAGGATACAAGCCATTATGTTGAATCTAAACCAATTCTAGAATTTTACAAGAAGGTTTTAATGACCTCCAGTCCATTTGAAGAACAATAATTGAACATAATCTCATAACAGTCGCTTTTTTTATTGGTGGAATACAATTGAAGGGAATGTCATTCTCAGTGTCAATTCTCCTGTACTTCTCAACAATCAGCTTCAAAGATGTATTGACTAACGTCAGGGACCGTGGGGATGATCTGGGGATTGAAACCAAGGGATTGAGAAGGAAGTAAAGCGTCTTATATTATCACTAAAATGATTCTAGGTACCTTAATGGCAATTATTTGTGTTTCAGATTGATTAGCGGCACTCCAATGTATTGTAATGTTGAGAACAATGCAAACCTGGTTCAATCCATTTTATTTTCTTTTTACGATTCTAAGGGCACGGTGTGAATTTGGTTTAAAAAAAATAAAACCAGAAATTTTTACGCGCTAATAAGCTGTCCATATCCAATATATATTAATTTACGAGTGAGGAGGCAGGCAAAATAGAAGAGATAGACTGAGGAGAAACACACAGAGAAAGTCAAAGAGAGAAAAAGAGGTACACAAAAACAGTAGAGAACGAAAGATAGGCGTGGAATTGAGGGAGAGAAGAAGAGATCAATAAATAGAGGAAAGAGATGCACAGGGGAAGAATGCAAGCAGAGGACACAAATGAAGCAATAAATTCAAATTCAAAGTGATAGACATGAAGAAATAAAGCTAAAATAGAGAACAAAATGTGCACACAGTGGGAGTAAAATAGTGACAAGTATGGGGAGATATGGAGAGAGAAGAGTGGTGATAGAGAGAATGAGAAGAGACAGACTAATAAATTCACTGAAAAACGAGAGACAGATCACAAACTTACAGATTGCAACAGGGGCTGAGCTCTTTTTTTACCTGTTGTATGGATAGCTCTGTGCAGGCCTCACGGTGTGCTCGTTGTGGATCACAATGAATCAGCATCCACTGCAGCTCAAACTAAATGAAGGAGAAAACTGTTACAAATCAGACAAAAAGGATAGAGCAGCCCTAATGTGCACTGCTGTTCCATTGCAGCGTGTAAAATACCACTTTATTTTCATCTGTGCATTGCCAGACAGTCAGTTACTGACATCAGGCTGATGGCGATGGCCATTGACCAGGGTACCAGTTATTCAGACTGATAGCAGAAGACACCTGTACACCTATCATCACAGTCGACAGTTTCACACACATACCCACTGCTAACAGAAGAATCATTCCTGTAACATACGGTAGGGGCAGCTGCACACTATTATTATTAGCTGTTTGGAATAAGCTTGCCAGACTAAACAGCTCACTTCAAATGGTCTATTTTTTTCTTCCTTCTACTAATGCAATAGGTCAAATAAAGCACAACATAGTTGTCAAACGAGACCGTAAAAGCATCGAGTCCAAACCTCAGTCAGGTTTCGCTAGATTATCATTAACTTTGCTACTATTCACTGCAATAGCCCAGTGAGCATTTTGAAGTGCAGGCCCAACTTTTCTCTGGACGACTCACTGATGAAGTCTGGAGGAATATCCGTTGTTTCTGCTGCCTTTCAAATTATCTAAGGCACATGCTTTCAAAAGAATGAGTGCTTCAATAATTCCGAGGATTTCATTTCAAAATCATAAAATTGGAAAATGCTGCACACAACCTCCTCGGCATGGGGTTGTTACTAACTCAGGAGACAGAGAAGAACTATCCCCATTAGCAGAAGGGTCAAAGACAAGAGGGCACAGGTTTAAGATAACTGAGAAAAGAAGCAATGGCGACGTCAGGACAAACCTATTCACGCAGTGAGTGATGAGGGTCAGGAATGTACTGCACTGACAGAAATGTGTTGGAGGCAGGTTCAATTGAAGCATTCAAAAGTGAATTGGTGTATTATCTAAAAAGGAAGAATGTGCAGGGCTACGGGGAGACGATGGTAGAGTGGCACGAGGCAAATTGATGCTTTGGAGAGCCAGCACAGACTCAATGGGCTGAATGAGCTCTGTGTTGTAACCATTCTGTGAACTACCCTGCAATGTTCCTGTCACCATTACTATTGAACTATTTGACGACCTACTTCACTCATCGTTAATCAGATGTTAATGAGATCATACATACTGGCAACCTTTCATTCGTAAACCTGTGCAAAGCTTCCAGATCTACCAGATATTTCTGAGGTAACTTAATTCGAGTCTTGCTTCCAGAAACTACTTTTTCTTTAATTTTGTCTCGATGCTGCTGAAGAACTTTAAATTCTGCAGTAGCTCTGTAAAAAACATGCCCCCTCAAATGGTGAGCTTCCAAAGACTGGTACCCATAAAGTTGGTAGATGCTAAATTTATATATCATAAAGATTTAAGTTTAATCAAGGCATATCTAGTCAGGCAAGTAGCGGCTTTTCACAGTAGCTTATTGCAGTGTTAATGAAAGCCTACTTGTGACAATAAAGATTATTATAATTAAGTATAAATCATGGGTCCATCACAATTAATCTCAGGATTTTGCCAAGTTGAACTTCTAGATTCTTGTTTAATCCAGATGTCAACAGTTTGACAATCAGCAATCCTCAAGCTTATTCCAGAGTTTAGGACTTCACTTAGCAAATTCAAGTGGCCTGTTTTAGGTGGCCAGATAGGATGCCAGAAATTTAGCAGTGTGCTCAAATTCAACATAGAGTGGGTGTATGCTGCCCCACTGCTAAATTGACATTAGTTACTCTGATAAGCTTAATGAGCTGGGTCAATTTACTTCTGAGCAGCGCACTGTCAGAGGCAATTTAACATAAAATTGAAGAATACTGAAAAGGTTTGGAAAAAGCATTGGAGAGAGTGCAGAACAGGTTTATGAGAATAGTTCCAGGGATGAGAAACTTCAGTTATGGGGAGAGTTTGGGTCTGTTCTCCTTGGGGACAAGAAGGCGAAGAAGAGATTTGATGGTGATGTCCAAATTCATGAGGGGACTAGATAGAGCAGATAGGGAGAAACTGTTCCCGCTCATAAAAGGATCAAGAATGAGAGGGCTCAGATGTAAAGTAATTGGCAAAAGAAACAAATGTACAGTGGCTCAGATCTGGAATGCACTGCCTGGAAGTGTGGTGGAGACAGGTTCAATCAAAAACATTTGAGAGGGTGTTATGTGATTATTTGAATAGAAACCATGTGCAGGGGTTTGGGGAAAAGGCAGGGGAATGGCACTAAGTCATGAAACCTGTCTGGAGAGCTACTGCAAGCACGATAGCCAAATGGCCTCCTTCTGTGTTGTACCAATTCTGTGATTGTATTGCATGTCTCCTGATAACTTAGGGAATTCCAGGGAATGCAAAAGTAGGGTCAGACCAGATGTCAAGTAATTCTTCGTTTTCTGGAACAGTGAGCTCTGGAATGCATTGCTGGCTAGTGTTATGGGCACTGACTCCCTGGTTATCTTCAAAAGGGTCAGTTATTGTCCAGGTTAGAGATAGGGCATGGTTTAACTGTTATGTGTCATTTTCAGCACGATTGGAGGGGTATTTCTGGACAGTACCATTGGCGAGACCGTGGTACGTATTTAAGGGTACTTCGTGCCAGAAATGAGCCCCCATGAGCTTCTCGTCATTACCGGCTGTCTCCCCATCTGATTCGGCAGACTCGTGCCTCAACATCTCGCCACCAACAAGGGGGAGCTGCTTTTAAAAGCTCCCTCACCTCACACTCCCAGTCAACACACAGGGCGGGACAGCGCACAGACCTGCTCCTCACTTTTGTGATGCCGATCTGGCCAGGCTGCTCGATGCTGTGGAAGGGAGGTAGGACATCCTGTTCCCTCCTGAGGGGGTCGGAGAACCAGCAGCAGGGTCACCAATACTGCCTGGGAGACAGTACCTGTCAGTGTGGGCAGCATGACCAGGAGGACCAGCGTCCAAAATGCCGGAAGACGAATGACCTCCACTGAGCTGCAAGGGTAAGTTACCACCTCTCCTGGCATCAGTTCCATTTGCCACCCCTCAAATTACCAAACCCTCACCCCCACCCCGCCATACAAATCACAAGCTGACACCTTATACTCTCCCGTCATCCGATCTCAACCCCTTTATGTCCAGATGCGGTGCCCACACATGCCACCTGCTTTCGACCTGCCCTGAACCATCCAGCTTGCAGCTCACAAAGCTCTCTCTTTGTCTCCACAGGGGTACATAGCCCATAGTAAGTGGGAAAGGGCCAAGACTTCCCTCTTACTAACCACATGTCCATTCTCTCGCAGGATCTCCATCTGATGGGGTCAGGTCATCTGGAGTCGTCCCTCCGCTGCTACCCAAGGGACCACCTCAGAAGAGAACTCTGGGGAGACCACCATTGAGGCATTACAACTATCATCCTCACCTTCCACCAGGGAAGATACACATACCTCGGTGGGCGCAATTAGCGGACTGGCTTCGGGGCTCAATGTGGTGAGCACCATACAATTGCTGATGCACATCAGATGGAAGCTGGAACATCCAAGGAAGTCAGCAGTCTCCAAGATATCAGGACTCTGCTGAGCTCTAGTCAGATGCTGAGCCTCTGGCAAGGTTATCCAAGAACTGATGCGTGGCCATGAGATTCAGGAGGGGATGGCAGCGACATTCCAGTGAGCGCATAGCCGATTAGAGGAATCCCAAAGATTACTAGCACGGGAGGTGATGCTGGCAATGCATGACACTGAGGCCAACACTGCTAGGGTGGTGACCACAGTGCAAAGCCTGGAGCTTTGTAGAATATGCCGAGGCACTCCAGGTCCAGGCTCTCCAGAGGAAGTCCACCAAGAGCATCAAAGACCACAGGGTGAGAAAAGCAGCAGGCTGTCTCCACCTCTGATGTTCATCCTCAGGGCACGCCTAGACACTGCAGTAAACCACACAAGATTAGGATGATTGGGGATCACTGAGTAGGCACTGGAAGGGGGGGGGGGGGGGGGGGGGGGGGGGGGTGATAATCTGTAGCTATGGGGAATGGAAATGTCAAATGTTCACTATTAAAACATGTTACACCTTTGAAGGCTCTGTCCTGTTAATCTTCACAGGGGGCCTGTCTTCATCCCCACCCCCTGTTGCCTTTGCCCTCCCCCCGCTCCGCAGGCACAGTGGTACAAAATTAAAAGTCCCCGATGCTGACCCTGTTCAGAGGATGGGTGTGAGCGCACTGTCAGCAGAAAGACAGGAGTCTGACTTTGGCATAAACTGAGGGGCATCAGAGCTGCCCTCACAGTGAGTGATCATCACTCTCCTGCCTTGTATACTGACCCGCTGACAGTGCCGCCACATGCCCATTTCCTTAGGGTGATGTTACACAGACCCGGGAGGGTGGAACAGGATAGTCGGAGGATGGGAAGGAGGGGAATAGGGGTGAAAAAGGGGAATAGGGGTGGAAAAGGGGAATGGGGGTGGGAGAGGATAAACGACGGACAAAGCCTCATCCTATGAGAAGCAGGCGAGGATGAGGGCCCTCCTGGTCCTCCGGATATGCTGAGCCCTTGCCGTCGCCTGTCCTACCCCCTCCGGCTCCTCCTGAGCACACCCACCATCCCCTCCTGATCCGGCTCCTCCTCCTCATGCAAGGCTGCATGTCCCTCCTCCTCCAGTATGTTGCCCGCTGCTGTGCCAGGTTGTGGAGGGCACAGCAGACTACCACAAAGCGGAAGATCCTCCAGGGGTGTACTGCAGGACACTACCAGAGCAGTCCAGGCATCGGAACCGCTTTTGACCAGTCCAATGCACTGCTTAATGACAGCACGGTGCTAGCATAGCCTCGTTATATCGGGCCTGCTCAGCCTCTGGCCTCCGCACTGTCATCATCAGCCAGGACCTCAGAGGATATCCCTTATTCCCTCAAGAACCAACCCGTGATACTGGGGTGGTCTTCAAATACACCAGGGATCTCCGAGAATCCCAGGATGTAGCTGTCATGCACATTCCCTGGGAAGTGTGCACACATGTGCATGATGCGAAGGTGGTGGTTGCACACGAGTTGAACATTCAGGTAGTGAAAACCCCTTTCTGTCAATGAGGGCACTCTCGGTTGCCCTGGTGTGTGCAAGGTGACATGCATGCAATTAATTACTCCCTGGACCTGAAGCATCCTGGTGATGGTGGAGAATCCTGCATGCGGGCATCTTGGTCCAGTTCAAACTTGAGAGAGCCTGCAGTCTGGGCATACAGGGCATCCGTGACCTCATGAATGCTCTTGTGAGCGGCAGCTTGTGAAATGCTGCACAAGTCCCCACTCGAGCCCGAGAATTAACCAACGGTAGAGAGGTTCAGGGCTGCGATGATTTTCATGACCACTGGCAGCAGGTGTCCTCCTCCTCCATGGACTTGGCACAGGTGCCCCACTGATTCTTTGTTGAGACAGAGTTTCCTGTGGCACATGCTGTCTGCCACCTCCTCAAAAGAACTAAGCCTGTACACCTTGGGCCATCGCTGGCTTCCCTCTCTGGGTTCCTCCTTGGCCTGATGGGTGGCTGGGTCTTCAGGGTGTGCGGTGGCCTCCTAAAAATGGGGTGCTGCCTCCAGCCAGCATCGATGCTGCTGCCTTCTCTGACATCCGGCCACCTGGACTGTCACCAGCATCGTGAGGACATTCTCTGTGGGACCGACACCCAATCCATTTTGGTGTCCGTGAGAAATTGGAGAAGAAGATAGGCCGACAATCAGTTAGGGCTTCCACCCTAGGACCCTCAAATCCCCCAAGCCTCCCCCACCCTTACATGTCCTGCCTTCTTTCAGAGTACCATACACCGAGCTAGTTGTATCATCCACTTACCCTGCACAGTCACCCCCAGCCACAGCAGGAGACCCTAGTCCCAGACCCCTGCCAGGAACATTAGTGAGAACGTACCCAGATGCCCTCCACTGATCCACACAATCAGCCTTTGGTTGCAGGGATATTCCCAGTGCTGAAGCCCAGCTCGAGTGCTGACTGTTGGCTGCTGCCTCTATGGTGCTGATGCTTCAAGAGTTCAGGCAAAGTGTTCAGGCTTCAAAGTATTATTGAAATGCGATGTAATAATCATCATCTGAGACATAGCACATGTACCCAAGAGAAGCCACTTGAGAATATTTTCTTTATTACACAGTCAACAGTAACAAAGATTTGAAAATCAACTACCTAACATTACACATATCACACTAACCATGAAACAACAAGGAAATGTCACTGTTCCATATTGGTACCAATCCAGAAAGGGAAGGAAACAGCAACAGCAGCCTCCAGGCATCTGAACCAGCCCAGTCCAGCCCAGCCCGCTGGAAAAGGCCATTCCAACATGGAGCACAGTAAGAAGTCTTACAACACCAGGTTAAAGTCCAACAGGTTTGTTTCAAACACGAGCTTTCGGAGCACGGCTCCTTCTTCAGGTGAAGGAGCCGTGCTCCGAAAGCTCGTGTTTGAAACAAACCTGTTGGACTTTAACCTGGTGTTGTAAGACTTCTTACTGTGCTCACCCCAGTCCAACGCCGGCATCTCCACATCATGGCTAACATGGAGCACGGCGGAGGAGATAGAGAAAAACATTCCACCCCACCCAAGAGGAGCATAGTTCAGCCCAGAACAGGTCTGGCTCATTATAAACCAAACTGATAAACCAAACCAAATACACAGCAACCACTGAAGAACACAAAACAGACAAGACGACAACAAAGTCACCATTAGCACACCAAGGAGAAAAAACAAAGCAAAAAACAAAGAAACAACGGCACCAGCGGACAAGGCAGCGTGCCTCCTCCCCCACCCACAGCCCCCCCCCCCCCCCCCAAGCCATCGCAGAAGATCTACATCATTGCGTGCATATCGGTGACAGTGTGCGTGCATAAAGAGTAGATGCGTGAATGCCTCTTAGAGTTTGCGTGCGTGAGAACGAGCAGCGCAGACCACTGAAAAGGGGCATGCCAACACGGGGTACAGCGGAAGAAGAAAAGGAAACACCAGCCCCCCCTCCCGCTACCCCACGCGAGCCAGGCCACCGCCCCTCCTTTCCTGCAGTATTAGTGTCTGATCTTCCATAACCAGCCTGTCTGAGGACCGGGCCACAGGAACACAGGAAACATTAACAGGTGACCCACAAGTCCAGAACAGAATACACAGTCAAATCATAAAACAGGCATATTTTCTGCGCAGGCCGGGGGCACATAAAATAGGGCAGTGGCCTAAAACACCATCTTCCTGCCTGCCTCCCATGCTCACCCCCATAGTACAGGGTGTGGCTGGGTGCCAGAAATGGCAACGCACACACCCCCATGTTTAATTAGACAATCAAGGGTCAATTAGGCTTGATGTGAAGTCAATCGACCCTCACAGTGCGCTGCTCAGAGCATAGAACAGTTGACATGGGCAGTCGAACAGGTTTGGAGCGCCCAATTATTCTTTTTGAATTCTTCCAAGCGGGGTAAGAAGGGGGGATTTTCATCTTCTGGGCTTGCCTTTTGCCAATCGAGGGCAGCCTCCCGACTGCTGCCATAAACCCAACCCCCGCTGCATTCCCCTCATCCCCCTCCCCCACACAGCCCCTCCCTAACCTTTCTAACCCTCCCAGCCGAAGACCCTGGACTTATCTTTTCCTGGCTCTCCATCGGGCCTGCAGCACTCAATAATGTGCTTGTCAAGGCAGCACGATGGTGCAGTGGGTTAGCCCTGCTGCCTCATGGCGCCGAGGTCCCAGGTTCGGTCCTGGCTCTGGGTCACTGTGCGTGTGGGGTTTGCACATTCTCCCCGTGTTTGCGTGGGTTTCGCTCCCACAACCCAAAGATGTGCAGGCTAGGTGGATTGGCCACGCTAAATTGGGGAAAAATGAATTGAGTACTCTATTAAAAAAAAAATTTTTAAATAACGCACTTGTCATAGGGGACTGGTAGAGCTGGCGGCCAATCAGATTGGCCAACAGCTCCCGAATGTGTGACTTTCTCCCAGTGGGGGGCAAAATTGCCATGCTGTCCCTGTTTAGCCCATCTGCAACACTTTATGGCTTTGGGACTTTGCTTCCAGGCAAGAGAAGCTGTCCGGCCCACCGTAATATTCAGCTCACCAGGGTTCAGCACCTACTACAATTGGAATGCACACAAGAACACAGCTGACCATGGAGAGTCACACACACATCAATGGGATGGATACACCATACTGTGAGGGATGATGTATGACCGCACTGTATTTAGTTTGATGGATAATGCGTATGTTGAGTTATATAGCTCAACATAGCCATAAGAGGCTTCCAATACTTTCTAAGACCCTAGAACTGCACTCAAATGCTGCCTAATGATGAATTTGTGACCAACATTCCTGAGTGGAGGTAAGCAGTATGTTCCATAGCCGCTTTTATATATTTAAATCCTTTCGCAGGATATGTGTGTCGCTGGCGAGGCCAGTATTTGTTGCCCGCCCCGAATTGCCCTTGAGAATGTGCTGCTGGTGGTGCCTGCTTGTAACCGCTGCAGTCCATATGGTGCAGCTACACCCATGGTGCTGTTTGGAAGGGTTTTGACCCAACGACTGTGAAGGATTGTTATACAGCTGCCAATGGAAACTTGGAACCAAATCTATCTCCATGACAAACTTGCCTTGATCCTATTCTGAGCGAGGCAGGTACACGCTGACTGTGAATATCTGAGCAGTCAGCTGGATCCTTTCTGAAACCTGCAGGCACGGATTCATCGCTGTGGCTTGGGAATCTCCCCATTTGGCCCTGGATAAGCTTACAAACACAATCCAGGCCGGGCAAAAAAAAATGGGAAGCTTTCCAGTGCTTTTTATTGGTAGATCATGCAACTTTAGCTAGTTATGCTGTCGAGTACAATCAGAAGTTACTGAGCCTTGGAAAATTTAGGAAATTTATACCAGCAAGGATTTCTCAATCATCTGATTTTAGATTCAATCGAGCCAAATGAAATAGAAAGATTATCTCACCACGACTGACACTTTTGGGTTTGAATCCAGTCGGCCTATCAGAGTATCCCCTTCCACATTGACGATGCCTTTTGGCTTAATGGGCTGGGATGCTACTCGATGGCAGTCAACGAATAGACTGACCGTATCCCTCTCCACACCCACCAGGATCTTATGCCAGTCAGTGTCAAAGATTTGTGAAATCCCTCGGAAGTTGACTGATTGCAGGTTGCTATCCAGGCCAACTAAATAAAACTCCAAGGACTGGGTGTTGCCATTCAGCCTCAGGCCTACTTGCTTGTAGCCATTTTCATCCACAATCTGCCACAAGTTCCACACTTTATTGACAGTGTTTTTTACCATCCTGAATGTGGTAACGAAGGAATACTCTTCAGGGAGCCCTCGTGGATAGATGATTCTGGAAGAAATTAAATATTCCATTTATTTCCACCACATAAAATTATTTAGTCATTGAAAATTGCCACACTCATTCCATTAATATGATCAATGATTCCCTTACTTATCTTTCTCTCCAGTTTTATTGGGTCTCATTATTCTTTTCCCCCCTACTGTCAAGACTCATGCTGACACACATTCCAGTATTTATCAAAGCAGCCTTTCTCTGCGTGAATGTTGACAAACTTAATGTTCTTGAGTGATTATGTTCTTAACTAACGTCTACATTAATGCACTTCTGCCAGAGATCTCTGGATAATTATCAATATCAGGAACCCTAGGCATCATATCCCCCCCCCCCCGCTTCTGAGGCCAGGATTTTGAGATTAATTGGCAAATTTCTTTTGAAGCTGAATGCAGGATATCACCCCTTGTATCCTGGCCAATATTTATCCCAGAACCACTGAATAGATTTAGTAAAGGGGAATTCTGCTAACACCCCTGCATTACTTTAAAGAGGACGGGCGAGATTCTCCGGCCTCCCAGCCCCATGTTTCTCGGCGGCATGCCGTTTGCTGGTGGCGGCATTCTATCTTCCTGCCGCTTGTAAAAGGGAATTCTCAATGTAACCACCCCACTCTGCCGCGAAACAAGCTGGTGGAAATGCGCTGGCTATGGTAAAGTGAATTGCAATGACCCCAGAATTGTTCACTTGTTGCTCAACAGCCAAGCTTTTTGGGTGAAAGGTTTAATAATACAAGTTTGGAAATTAAACAATGTTCTGTGTACTGACTAACCGTATTATGTCATGGGAGTGTCCCTTTAAGAAATATTTTTGTCTCATCACATGACTTCAGTGATGTCATTGTGTGGGTGGAGCTGGGCTGTGGCTCTGTGAGCTGTTTTTGCTTTCGCTTTCACATTTGGCTGCTGTGGAGTCAGACAGAGAACAGAAGTGTTTTGGCCTGTCCCTCTCTATTTTCATTTTAAATATCTGTTCCAGGAAAAAATCACCTTGGTGGTGGCTTCAGATAAAGTTTGCTTTCCAGAATGTTTTTAAACTGCTGGTGATACGGGGTCAGTATTTCAGGAAAAGCCAATCTTATTCAAGTGAAAATGCAGAGTGCTGGTTGGGCAGCAACCACCATGCAAGTCCTTGAAAAGGGATTTTTGTAATGGGATTTTGTTTTTGAATTGAAACAGTTAAGGGGGAATTCATTAAGTATTATACATAGATGCTGTAGCTGTGGGGTGTCTTTAGGTTTGTAATTGATAAAAATTCTTGCTGTGTGTTTAAATATATATCTTAAGTAAGTTCTTAGAATAAAGCTTATTTTGATTAAAGGGTCCAGGAAGAATGTTGAATCACACCTCAAGTGAAGGCACTTGTGCTCATCTTAGCCAAAATCAACAAAAAAGTTATAGGTCAGGTGAACTCCATAATACACTTAGAGTTTCTCAATCCTGGCGCAGAACAATGAGTAGTCTGTATCTGAGACTTGGTGGAGAGAGTTGTATTAGAGCTGAGAGCTGTATCAGAGGAGAGTTCTGTTTCAGAGGTTCCTCTGGTTTAGCTCCCTCCAATGTTGAATCATGAATAAACTATTGTAACCTGTCCCTGGGTCTCCTGCAGTTAGTTGGAAGATGTCCATCACTGCAAATTGTCAAGCCAAACATGAAATAAGGACAGACATCTGGTCTTTGTCATACTGCTGTCTGTGGGACTTTGCGGTGTGCAAACTGACTGATGAGTTTCCTACATTCCAACAGTAACTATACGTAGAAAGCACTTCAATGGCCAGAAAACACTTGGGGAGGGCCTGAGGTCATGAAAGGCACTCGATCGATGCAAGCCTTCTTTTCTTCAAATTACTCAAGGTTTATCACAAGGAACTGAAAATATCTCACACTAAATCCTCACATGTAATTTTTCAAAGTGTCAGGCTCAGACTGAAAACTTGCATGGAACATTCCAATTGCACAGGCCAGATTCCTCTCCAGATGTTGAGCCTCTTTGAAGAAAAAACATTAGTGGCCGTGGTTTCCACTCTGGCAGCGCAGGACCTGATAGACCTGCAACCAACTCCGCAGAGTCGGGGCTCAACTTAACCTAACGCACCCTCAGCCCCAAACACGGAGGTATCGGGGACACTCTACACCCCCAGCAATCATCACCGGCATCCACCCCCGACAAGCCTGGCCGGCATTCCCCTCTTCCCTCAGGCTGACAATCACCGCTGGCATTCCTCCCCACCCACCCACCCCCAACCATGTGATTCTTGGTAGCAGCAGGCGATGCACTCTTTGCTGGCGGCGCGATTCTCCACTCCTGCCGCTATCAACGGGAATTCTCATTGGAGCCACCCCTCACTGCTGGGAAACCCAGAGGCGGGACTCTGCAGGACTAGAGAATCCTGCTGCCAGGGAACAGCTGGAAAATTCCTGGCTCAGTGTCCGATTCCCCCCCCCTATCACTAATAAATGAAAATCAACCCCCCCCCCCCAAACTCGGGCCCGCCTATGGAACTGCCCTACACAGGTTGGCATTGCCAGGTTGGCACTTTACATACCGGGCATGTCCAAACTGTCATGGCACTGCCAGGGCATGTTGTAAACAATTCCGGCTTCATGTCACATCGAGGAGGTAAGTGCATTTAGTGAGCGGGCATCATATGGCAGGGGACCCGTTAATAATATTTAAATACATTAAAATCTATTCAGATTGTCTGTGAACATTGTGACGTTGCCAGCGAGGAGCGTGGAAAAATCAGGAATCTGGATTTTGCACACGCATCGCCGATCCCACGCACAGGTAGTGATGGCTCAAACATCGTCCCTTCGGTTCACTAAATTTATCCACTATCTGCATCAACTTGCTAAACAGAACATCCTGGGTATCACCCCCTTTCTGACTTTCCTCTCCTGGGGGAGGAAACACCTCAATTCAATTCAGTATTTATTTCAGGGCCGCATAGCTGAGGGAGGCAGCATAGGGCGGAATTTAATGGTCGAATTGGTGAGCCCAGCCGCTGGCTGAAGAGTTAGTGGCTACCCATTATGGTGCTTTCCGGGTGCCCAGATGGGGTTAAATCCCAATCAGGCGTTATACTGCCTGCTACCAGGATTCCCGTGTCCTGATTGGCAAATGCCACACTGCTGAAAGCTGCTGCCCAAACAGAGGCCTGCAGCTCTTAAATCCCGGCACGCTTTCAGGAACAGTGGCCACTACCATGTCAGCAGTAAGGCCAAGGGGAAGGATTATCATTGGAGCCCTGAAACACAGGTAAGTGGAAAAGGCCTTGCAGGCACTGATGTAGGCACTGTCGAGGGGGGAGATGGAGGTCAATGTAGGGTGAGGGCAGGATCTTCCTATGGGGAAGGCACTTGCTGCTGCCAGGTCGCTTCATTGGGCACAGGGTACCCAAACAGGCGCGATCCCCCCACCAAGCCATTATACCGAGTGGCGTTCGCATTTATGCGTGGTCTCCTCTGCCCACCCAGTGCTGGTTGAATATCAGCGGTGGTGGGCTTGAAGTTCTTAAGTGGCCACTTCAGGGCCTGAATTAGCCTCGGGTGGGAAGACCATCCACGAGCCTTCAGCCTCAGACTTAATTTGGGTGGAATCAGAAGCCGGAGCATCAAGAGGCTCGCCATCCCACGCCGTCTTGCCACATTTTACACACATCTTCATCCCTCCACGTCTCTCAGCCCACTCCCAGGTAACATTAAAATTCATCTATTGTGTGACAATTATGGGTAGATACGAATGTGCCATAACCCAACAGACTGGTATTCCCGCACACGGGACCATGGTACTATCTTGCAGGTGGCCTTACCGTGAGAAAGGAAGATCACTTCTCAGACTACCATCGAGGTCTGTACATCTTTACATAGATCTTACAATGCAGAAGGAGGCCATTCGGCCCATCGAGTCTGCACCGACTGACTTAAGCCCTCACTTCCATCCTTTCCCCGTAACCCAATAACCCCTCCTTTTTTTTTTAACAGACAATTTTATTGAGGTATTTTTGGCATTGTAAACAGTAACAATATACATTAGTGTGCAGATACCAATTACAAAAACATAGTGCAAATAACAGTACCACTCTCGCAGATAGACCCGCCTATTCTACCCCCCCCCCCCCCCCCACCCCCCACTGACGATTAGTTCCCCGCGAAGAAGTCGATGAATGGTTGCCACCTCCGGGTGAACCCCGATAGTGATCCTTGTAAGGCAAACTTGATTTTTTTCCAAGCCATGAAAGCTTGCCATGTCCGACAGCCATACTCCGGTCCTTGGGGGCTTTGAGTCCCTCCAGGCCAACAGTATTCGTCACCGGGCTATCAGGGAAGCAAAGGCCACAGCTTCGGCCTCTATCCCCTCCTGTACCCCCGGGGTCTTCCGACACCCCAAAAATCCCCACCCTGGACTCATCGCCACCCTTGTTTTCAGTACCCGGGATATGATGTCCGCAAATCCCTGCCAGTATCCCCTGAGTTTTGGACACGCCTAGAACATGTGGACATGGTTCGCTGGTCCTCCCCCACATCTAGCACACTTGTCCTCCAGCCCAAAGAATTTGCTCATCCGGGCCACCGTCATGTGGGCCCGGTGAACCACCTTGAACTGAATCAGGCCGAGCCTGGCACATGTTGCGGTTGCATTTACCCTCCTCAGAGCGTCTGCCCATACGCCTCCCTCCAACTCCCCACCAAGCTCCTTCTCCCACTTAAGTTTCAGTTCCTCGGTCCCTGTGTCCTCCGCTCCCAAAAGCTCCTTATAAATATCTGAGACTCTCCCCTCTCCTACCTCACTCCTGGAAATTACCCTGTCCTGGATCCCCCTTGGTGGAAGGCGTGGAAAGGACGGGACCTGTCTACGTACGAAATCCCACACCTGCAAGTACTGAACGTCATTCCCCCTCGCCAGCCCGAACTTCTCCTCCAGCGCCCTCATGTTCGCGAAGCTCCCTTCCAGGAACAAGTCGCCCATCCTTCCCACCCAGCCCTCCGCCACGCTCGAAACCCGCCATCCATCTTCCCCGGGACAAATCGGTGGTTGTCACATATTGGGGACCAGACCAACGCTCCCACATGCCCCACATGCTTCCTCCATTGGCCCCACATCCACAAAGCCGCCACCACTATAGGGCTGGTGGAGTACCTGGCCGGAGGGAGCGGCAGGGGAGCCGTGACCAGGGCTGCCAAGCTAGTGCCCCTGCCGAAGCAGCCTCCACCCGCTCCCAAACCGACCCTGTATCCACCATCCATTTCCTTATCATGGCTATGTTAGCCGCCCAGTAGTAGTTGCTGAGGTTCGGCAACGCCAGCCCCCCCTCACTACGGTTCCGTTCCAGCATCCCCCTCTTTACCCGTGGGGACTTCCCCGACCAAACAAATCCCGGGATGATTTTATTGATTCTTTTAAAGAAGGACCGTGGAATGAAAATAGGGAGACACTGAAAAATAAACAGGAATTTCGGGAGGATCGTGATCTTCACCGTCTGTACTCTCCCCACTAGTGACAGTGGGAGTGTATCCCACCTCCGAAACTCGCTCCTCATTTGCTCCACCAGCCTCGACAAGTTCAACTTATGCAGCTTGCCCCAGTCGCGCGCCACTTGTATCCCTAGGTACCTAAAACTTTCCCCAACCAGCCTAAACCCAGGTTCGATTCCGGCTTGGGTCACTGTCTGTGCGGAGTCTGCACATCCTCCCCGTGTGTCCGTGGGTTTCCTCCAGGTGCTCCGGTTTCCTCCCACAGTCCAAAGATGTGCAGGTTAGGTGGATTGGCCATGATAAATTGCCCTTAGTGTCCAAAATTTCCCTTAGTGTTGGGTGGGGTTACTGGGTTATTGGGATAGGGGGAGGTGTTGACCTTGGGTAGGGTGCTCTTTCCAAGAGCCGGTGCAGACTCGATGGGCCGAACGGCCTCCTTCTGCACTGTAAATTCTATGATTAAAAATAAAATGGTAGCTCCCTCAGCCTATTCACCTGACCCCACACCTGCACCACAAACATCTCGCTTTTTGCCATGTTCAACTTGTCGCCCGAAAACCGTCAAACTCCCCTGGGATTTCCATAATCCCGTCCATCCCTGCCGCTGGATCTGACACATACAAAAGCAGGTCATCCGCGTAGAGCAAGACCTTGTGTTCTATCCCCCCCCCCCCCCCCCCCCCCCCGACCATTCCCTTCCATCCCCTTGCCGCTCTCAGAGCAATTGCCAGCGGTTCTATGGCCAACGCAAACAGCAGTGGAGAGAGGGGGCATCCCTGTCTTGTCCCGCGGTGTAGTCTAAAATACTCAGATGTCGTCCTGTTCGTCCTTACACTAGCCTCAGGGGCCTGATATAGCAGTTTAACCCAATCCACAAAGCCCTCTCCAAACCCAAACCGTCCCAACACCTCCCATAAATAGTCCCACTCCACCCAGTCAAAAGCCTTTTTGGCATCCATTGCCACCACTACCTCCACCTCTCTGCCCTCCGGGGGCATCATAATCACATTGAGTAGCCTTCTTAGATTGGCTACTACCTGCCGGCCCTTAACAAACCCCGTTTGGTCCTCCACAATCACATCCGGTATGCAGTCTTCCGATTTTGGATGGCAGGATCTTGGCCAGCAGTTTAGCGTCTACATTAATCAGGGAGATTGGCCTATAGGACCCACAGACCTCCGAATCCTTATCCCGTTTTAATATCAGCGAGATGGTGGCTTGCGACATCGTCGGGGGTAGCACCCCATTGTCTCTCGCCTGGTTAAACACCCTAACCAGCACCGGCCCCAGTATACCCGCAAACTTTTTGTAGAACTCCACTGGATACCCATCCGGCCCAGGGGCTTTACCCGACTGCATGGCCTTCAGGCCCCCCAACCAGGCTGATCACCTGGAATGTTAGAGGATTAAACGGGCCGGTCAAGAGGACATGTCTGTTCGCCCCCCCCCCCCCCCCCACACGCCGATCAGCCAGCCCCCTTCTTCGGCCCTCCGAGGTGGGGTATAAGTACCCAGAGTTCCCGGCGGTCGGCCTTACTCTGTAGTCGACCACCGGGCTAACAACTAGCTGATTAAAGCCACAGTTTGGATCCTAATTGTGTCTCGAGTCGAATTGATGGTACATCAATTCACATCCCCCACCTCGCTCCCGTTGACTAGCTCAAAGCAGCTAGCCTGGTGGCTCTCAAATCTGGCGCCACCATGTCTCACACCTATTGTCCCCCCTGCTCCCCTCCCCCCCCCGCCCATCAACACCACCTCCCCAGAACAGCCCTTTTTGAACAATCGCTCTGGGACCGAGAGAAAACAAAGAACAAAGCAACAGCCCCCCAGCACCCAACAACTTAAACTTTAACTATCACTTCGGCTTTAACTTTAAAACTTTCAAACAGGCAAACACAAACACAAGAATGATGCGCTATCAATTGCAGTTAAAGACTCGAATCGGTACAAGAGAGGCTTTATTACAGTTAGATGTTTATCCTCCGATTGCAGCTGGTAGAATGGCAGCTCAGGAGAACTCATACATATTTATACGACTCCTTGTGGGCGGAGCTAGCCGGGGCAGGGGCTACCGATGAACCTGTAGTACAGGTACTGCTGTGCATCCCCTAATACAGGCACACACACAATTACACAGTGGAGGATCACCACAAAGAACACCCCCAGTTTTAAGTAAAAGAGCATGCCGAACGACATCGCTAACATGAAGGGCAATCTGTGAACAACTGCAGACATCCCTTAGTACATTCTAACTTGAGTCCATGGGTCCTCAGTTCGGCACCAGTCCATGCCCCTTAGCGAAGTCCATCGCTTCCTCCGGGTTGTCAAAATAATTTCTTGGTAGGTGACTCAAAGCCGCGTCGGGAAAAGTAGCCCGAACGTGACCTTCTTTTTAAACAGAATCTCTTTAATTTGTCTGTAGGCTGCCCTCCTTCTGGCCACCTCCTGGCTCAGATCCTGGTAGGTGCGCAGGACACTGTTGTTCCATGAGCAGCTCCTCGTGCTCTTGGCCCACTGTAGAACCCACTCCTTGTCCACGAACCTATGGAAACTGACGACCATCGCCCGCCCCCCCTCCCCCCTCCACGTGGCTGCCTCGCCTGCACTGTGTGTGCCCTGTCCAGCTCCAACGGACGCGGGAAGAAATTATCCCCCACCAGCTTCTGAAGCATGTCTGCCACATATGCCGTGGCATCCACTCCCTAGGCCCCCTCCGGGAGCCCGATGATTCTCAGATTCTGCCAGCGGGACCTGTTTTCCAGGTCCTCCAGCTTGTCCATCAGCCTTGCTTGCTGCTCCTTCAACTTACTAATTTCCACGTCCGCTACCTTTGGAAATCCGCCTGCTCTTCCACTGTCTTTCCAGTGCCTGGACCTTCTTATCCTGAGCATCCAGCCTCTGGTCAAGTCGCTCCACCGCTTTCTGGAGTGGTTCCAAATTATGCCGCTTCAGTGCTGCGAAGCTCACTTTCATGACCTGCAGCATGTTGTCCAGTGCTGCCTGGACCGTCCTTTCTGTAGTCCGTTCATCGGCCATCTTTCCTCCCACTTGAGCTTCCACAACACCTTTGTTCAGCCCCTTCTTCTCCTGTTTTCGCTCCCTTCTGCTCCTTAAGTCCATACAACTCTGTATGGATTCAGATCTAGAGTGCTATTGGTTTTCACACCAGTGCTCAAAAGTTCAAAAAAGTCAGGGAAAAAGGTTTTAAAGTCAGACTGGAGCGAGAGCCACCAAATGTGCGACTTACTCCCTCATAGCCGCCACCGGATGTCACCCAATAACCCCTCCTAACCTTTTTGGTCACTAAGGGGAATTTTTCATGGACAATCCACCTAACCTGCACGTCTTTGGACTGTGGGAGGAAATCAGAGCACCCGGAGGAAACCCACGCACACACGGGGGAACGTGCAGACTTTGCACAGACAGTGATCCAGCGGGGAATCGAACCTGGGACCCTGGCGCTGTGAAGCCACAGTGCTAACCACCTGTGCCACCGAGCTGAAATCTGAATGGATTTATTTTACACTGCTTCTCATAAACCCTGGCTCTTCTCAGGAATTTCCTACTATTGAAATTAAAAGTCACAGAGCCACAATGAAGATTTGTTCTCCAAAGGGTACCGCACTCTAGACGAAACAACTGAGAAGTGGCTGCTAACACCACAATCTGGCTCTCCTACTCGGTATAACGCTCGCAATGAACACATCTCCAGAAGTTGTGAACATAGAACATGTGATTTTCTATTCATTTTTGGGCAAGTCGGATTGTGCAATTCTGGCACGACCTTGACACAGTTGTAAATAACAGGTACACTCGATTAGTGATTCATTGAGACAAATTGTAAAACACGCTATGTTTTTTTTTAGAAAACACTTAAAAGTTTGCTAAGTTGAGTATTCCCTACACAAACAGCATTTCAATTATTTACAAACAGGGCCTCAGAAAATTTGGTTTCAGATTAAGCTCTTCCAGGAATACACTTCCGGAGTACAATACCTGAGGAACACAATGGCAACAAATCATAGAATCATAGAATTTACAATGCAGAAGGAGGCCATTCAGTCCATTGAGTCTGCAATGGCCCTTGTAAAGAGCACCCTGCCTAAGCCTACAGCTCCACCTTGTCCCCGTAACCCCACCCAACATTTTTTGGACACAAAGGACTATTTAGCATGGTCAATCCACCTAACCTGCACATCTTTGGACTGTGGGACGAAACCGGAGCACCCAGCGGAAACCCACGCAGACACGGGGGCAACGTGCAGACTCCCCACAGACAGTGACTCAAGCGGGAAACGAACCTGGGACACTGGCGCTGTGAGGCAACAGTCCTAACCACTGTGCGACCGTACCGCCCCAAATGAAAGAAGGATTCAATAATGTAATCAAAGTGTTGACTGGTTATTATTCATTTTACAACAGAGTTCCGTAACACAGAACTTTTATTTTTTGTTCAGAAACATAGGTGACCAGAGTCACAGGACTGGCGATGAACTTGTAAAATAAAACAAACAAAAGACAATTAACTGTAAAACTCCACTATACTTTCACAGATATATACAGAGTTGTAAGGATAATACATATTACAGAATCTAGCTTATACTCTAATTTTCTCAGTATGTATAATATTTGGGCAGCATGGTAGCACAAGTGAATAGCACTGTGGCTTCACAGCGCCGGGGTCCCAGGTTCGATTCCCCGCTGGGTCACTGTCTGTGCAGAATCTGCACGTTGTCTGCGTGGGTTTCCTCCGGGTGCTCCGGTTTCCTCCCACAGTCTAAAGACGTGCAGGTTGGGTGGATTGGCCATGCTTAATTGCCCTTAGTATCCAAAAAGGTTAGGAGGGGTTATTGGGTTACGGGGGTAGTGTGGAAGTGAGGTCTTAATGTGGGTCGGTGCAGACTCGATGGGCCAAATGGCCTCCTTCTGCACTGTATGTTCTATGTTCTATGTACACAGCCCATGTACACCATTATTCATTTTATAACAGAGCTTCTGTCACTCACAGAATAGTATTACTTTCCCATTGTTTTGTGCTTGTCACTTGCAGACTAATATTACATTTACTGTAATAGTGAGATTGCCACTCACTAAATAGCGTTACACCATCCACGATAGTGTGATTGTTGCACATTGACTAATTGCATGCACTGCAATTGTAACCTGTATTGCACTTCCTGTAATAGTAAAGCTGCCTCCCACTAAACAACATTATGCTTGTATTAAAATTAGCTCAGCACACACATTGAGTTTAACTTCTGTAGTAGGAAAGATGATGGAATCTATCATCAAGGAAGAAATAGCGAGGCATCTGGATGGAAATTGTCCCATTGGGCAGACGCAGCATGGGTTCACAAAGGGAAGGTTGTGCCGAACTAATTTAGTGGAATTTTTTGAGGACATTACCAGTGCGATGGATAATGGGGAGCCAATGGATGTGGTATATCTGGATTTCCAGAAAGACTTTGACAAAGCCACACAAAAGGTTGCTGCATGAGATAGGATGCATGGCATTAAGGGTAAAGTAGGAGCATGGATATAGGATTGGTTAATTAATAGAAAGCAAAGAGTGGGGATTAATGAGTGTTTCTCTGGTTGGCAATCAGTAGCTAGTGGTGTCCCTCAGGGATCAGTGTTGTTCACAATGTACATAGATGATTTGGAGTTGGGAACGAAGTGCAATGTGTCCAAGTTTGCAGACAACACTAAGATGAGTGGTAAAGCAAAAAGTGCAGAGGATACCAGAAGTCTGCAGAGGGATTTGGATAGGTTAAGTGAATGGCCTAGGGTCTGGAAGATGGAATACAATGTTGACAAATGTGAGGTTATCCATTTTGGTAGGAACAACAGCAAAAGGGATTATTATTTAAATTATAAAATATTGAAACATGCTGCTGTGCAGAGAGACCTGGGTGTGCTAGTGCATGAGTCGCAAAAAGTTGGTTTACAGGAACAACAGGTGATTAAGAAGGCAAATGGAACTATGTCCTTCATTGCTAGAGGGATGGAGATTAAGACTTGGGAGATTATGCCGCAATTGTATAAGGTGTTAGTGAGGCCACACCTGGAGTATTGTGTTCAGTTTTGGTCTCCTTACCTGAGAAAGAACGTATTGGTTCTGGAGGGTGTGCAGAGGAGATTCACTAGGTTAATCCCAGAGCTGAAGGGGTTGGATTACGAGGAGAGGTTGAGTAGGCTGGGACTGTACTCGTTGGAATTTAGAAGGATGAGGGAGGATCTTATAGAAACATATAAAATTATGGAGGGAATAGATAGGATAGATGCGGGCAGGTTGTTTCAACTGGCGGGTGAAAACAGAACTAGGGGCATAGCCTCAAAATAAGGGGAAGTAGATTTAGGACTGAGTCTAGGAGGAACTTCTTCACCCAAAGGATTGTGAATCTATGGAATTCCTTGCCCAGTGGAGCAGTTGAGGCTCTTTCATTAAATGTTTTTAAGATAAAGATAGATAGTTTTTTGAAGAATAAAAGGATTAAGGGTTATGGTGTTCGGGCCGGAAAGTGGAGCTGAGTCCATAAAAGATCAGCCATGATCTCATTGAATGGCGGAGCAGGCCCGAGGGGCCAGATGGCCTACTCCTGCTCCTAGTTCATTTGGGAAGCCAGCCAACTCTGGCTATTTAACAAAATGGGTACGGAAAAACAACACACTGACCCACAAAACCGAGGTGCTTTTCTATATGGCCTGTATCCTCAGCACATTGCTGTATGGCTGCAATGGCTGGACAACGTACATCTACCAAGAGAAAAGACTCAATAACCTCCATAGCTGCAGTCTATAAAACAACACATGGAAAGACAAAGTCACCAATGAATCAGTCCTTTCGGGGTGGAATGTGCCAAGGATGCTAGCAGTAAACAAGCAAAGAAGGATTTATTGGGTTGGGCATGTGCCCAAGGATATGCCATACAGGAAGGCAGCCCATGTTAAGAGACTGGCCTGGCACCCAAATTTCTGATCCAAGGAAGCTGTCAAAATGGACATGAAAGCCCTCATTATCAATCACGACACGTAGAAACTCTAGCTGACAACCAATGTAAATGGCAACGGCAGCTGTGAAATGAAAATGAAATGAAAATGAAATTGAAATGAAAATGAAATGAAAATCGCTTATTGTCACGAGTAGGCTTCAATGAAGTTACTGTGAAAAGCCCCTAGTCACCACATTCCGGCCCCTGTTCGGGGCGGCTGGTACGGGAATTGAACCGTGCTGCTGGCCTGCTTGGTCTGCTTTAAAAGCCAGCGATTTAGCCCAGTATGCTAAACCAGCCCCAGTGGGCTGGAATTCACCAACACTATGGCATGAGGTTTCAGAAGCTCCAAAACTCTGCAAACAAGGTGCCAGCGGAGATAACACTGAATCACTAGCAAGGATCAAGTTATGCGTGAAAGCTCTGGCAGACATTGCCTTTCCAGAATTATCTTGTTCAGTCATCAAAAGAAGTGCAGATGATCTCACTAAAGTTCTGAGGCTGCATTCCCATCAACTCTCACAAATGGAAGAATATCACCCAACCACGAAAATTAAAATTGAAAGCAAATAGTAAGAGAGTCTAATTTTGTAACTGCTCATCATAATTTTTTTTAATTATTTGTTTTTGGGATGTGGGCATCACTGGCTAGGCCAGCATTTGTTGCCCATCCTGAAATTGCCCTTGAACTGAATGGCTTGCTAGGCCGTTTCAGAGGGCAGCAGTTAAGAGTCAACCACATTGCTGTGGGTCAGGAGTCACATGTAGGCCAGACCAGGTAAGGATGGCAGATTTCCTTCTCTGAAGGACGTTTGAGAACCAGGTGGGTTTTTACGACAATCAGCCAGGGTCTCACAGTCATCATTAGACTTTTACTTCCAGATTTTTATTGAATTCAAATTTCACCATCTGCCCTTGTGAGATTCGAACCTGGGACCCCAAAGCATTACCCTGGGTCTCTGGATTACTATTCTAGTGGCAATACCACTACACTACCTGCCCCAGATAAATAAAGATGAGCTGCATGCTTGACAGGTTGGTGACATGAATCAGCTAATCGTTGTGTGTAGGAGAATAAATAATTACTGGATGTTGCCCAGAATTACTCCCAATTCACTGCTGTGACTTCAATGGAAGAGCAACTGAAACCCTTCTTTTCATTGTTACAATCTCAGCTGATGTAACTACTGAGCAAATCAGATCCCAGGATATAACCTGGCTTGATAGATCCTAACTTTTATTTTTTGTTTAGAAACGTAGGTCACCAGAGTCACAGGACTGGCGATGAACTTGTAAAATAAAACAAACAAAAAACGATTAACTGTAATACACTGCAACTCCACTCCAGCAATACTTTTACAGATATATACAGAATTGTAAGGATAATACATGTTACAGAATCTAGCTTATACTCTCATGTTCTCAGTATATACACAGCCCATGTACACCAACAGACACACTATGTTCAACCAAACCACATTCAGAAACCAAGTGACAGATGCCACCCCAAAGCAATTTCTGTGAATCGATCAACAAATAGCCCACCTGCTTGTCACAATATGAGCTAACTGGTCTCACTGGAACTCAGACTTCCACACAAGGGTTTTCTTGAAGAACACGCCTTTAAATCTTTTCATAAACAATGCTTTCTCTCGGGTACCTTCACCAAGGATCCAACTCCAGGATTTCAAACTCTCCTTTGGGCATTCCTCTGCCCTGGATTCCTCTGTGCATGTAAGTTTCCAGGCCAGCCACGCCAACGAAACACCACTGCTTCACAAGCTGTGATAAGCTTTCACAAACATTTTGATGACCTCAGATATCTGGATTCTTGCTAGCTGACATGAACATCTGCTTCCTGCAGCTGTCCATTTACTTCAGAGCCCCTTTCTCTGCACATTGCTTAAACATTGAACAGGACCTTGTTCCTTTGACTTCACAGTCCTCCTGGAACCTTCCTCTGCCCCATTCACTGGTTTCTGCAACTTTCTGTTCTTTAGTTTGGGACTGGCTTTCTGCCCCTGTGCATTGTCCTGCCTGTTCTGGCAGTGCCTGTGGAATGCTCCATGTCACTCACTGGGTTACCTTGTTTAAACTGAAACGCAAGTGCTTCTGTTTTTCAGTGTGGGCTTCTGATTACTAAATAACAGCTTCGTTTTCTAAAACCTGTGTTTGCCTTACGGATGATAAAACCTTGTCAGAAAGCAGGTTACATTTCAGGTGAATTCAGGTGAAATTAAACCTATGGGATGCAATTCTCCCAAAAGGGAACAATGTCCCCTAGTGAGCGCGTTCAGCCGCATGTTTCCCAGCCCATAAGGGGCTTGAATGGGGAGAGTGCAGCCAAGGCCACACATAGCTCTGTTTTGTACAGTGGGGGAACTCCGTTTGCCGAAGCGCTCTAATGTAGCGGGAGTTCGGGACGCTATTTTAAATAGCATCCCGATCTCTGAGGCCCCGAAAACAATCCCCGACCTCCCCCCAGCCCAAGCGCAATTTGGGATGGTCCCTGTTTGTGTTGACCAGCGCTAAATGGCACATGGTGAGATCTCCCAGATGCGAGCATTCTTTCTCAGGCCTCAGGAGAATTGGGCACTGATATATTTAAATGAGCCTAATGACTCACTTCAATATGTAAATCTGGATCTCTCCCTCACTGGACAAGGTCGCATTAGTTCTAGAGAGGCATTCTGAGCGTCACAAATCTCCCGAGAGGAGATTAGGTCGCGACGTCGCGTTACCGGTTCGAGCGCAATTAAGCCTTTCAATCGTGCCTAATAGCTGGGATTTGCACATACATTTGTTCTGGCGCAAGTTGCGACGTGGGTGCAAAACCTTGCGAGAGACCAAGAACATGAATGTCACCAACAAAATCCTGTGACAAAATCATCCTCGCCCCCGCTAGTGATTTAATGCAGTTCAAGACCAGGAAGATTGGGAACCTCACTTAAATACATTACTATGTCATTCGTGAGCTACTCTGTTGTATCGTCTCCCTGCATTTGGATTTCCCCCCTTGTGACTGTTTACAGCAGGTCTGGAGCAACATGAGCTGGGCAAAATGATCACACCAGGGGTTTACAGGGAAGTACATCTCCAATTTGGGAGAGGGACAGTCCCAGGCAGTGCCCCTGGCAATGTCTGGTCAGTGTGCCCGGCAGTGCCAGGGTACTGTTAGGGAGGGGCTTCCTCTGGTGAGGCACATGGTGGAGGGTTTCCCTACATCAGTTGGGGGAATTTCCCATGTGCATGAGGGGGGGTTCAGTGTGGGTATGGAGGCAGCATTCCCATGTCCATGGACAGGGAGGCAGTGTCTCCACATTCGTGGGAGGGTTCTTTGTTTTTACTTTTATTGCTGGAGATTGGTATGACTTTTGCAAAGGCCTCACTGGAAGGTGCCGGAAAGAGCTTGCGCCTCCAGCGTTACGGTGTGGGACGCACCTCCAGCATTTCTTTTATCAAAGTGCTTCACACTGCCTTTCTCACCTGAGCCATCACTTTTAAAAAGAAATGGAAAATTCCACCCAATACAAATTACTTAAACTATCTCTATTTCCTAACATCATGTGTATACAGGTTGTCCAACACACTTTTAGCAGAAGTACGATGGAAAATCAGATTCAGTTCCCAGGAAATGCTCCAACCAGTGCTGTTGTGAAGCAATGTTTTGTACATAAGTAAGTGGGTTGGAACAAAATTCTTATTTACACCAGGTCAGTCATGGCAACATAACTCAACCTGGCATGTGAAATATTTTCAAATAGCAATCTCCAGTATGGACTTGATTGTGAGCACTGGAAAAAAAAGACCATTCTACATTAAACACAGTGGGGGATATTTTTATCCCAAGTTAACACATTGCTGTGTTAACCATTCATCTTTAGGGACTGCTTCTGTTATTCTTTTCCTTTCAAGTGAATTTGCAAGGACCAGGATTGATTGCCGGGAACGCTATATAAATCAGAACTAGTCAAAAGAAGCTCAAGACTTACAAACACTCATAGATTTTGTCTATTCTTCCCTACCTTGTTGGAATTTCAAAGTTTGCCTCTCTATCAAGTCTGAAGGCAATCTGAAGTGGCGTTGAACCTTCCACTCTCCTCACACCCCTGAGTGGAATGCTATCCAATTGGAATTGTGTAATGAGGTCAAATCCTGAGAGTGTTGGGAAGCAAAAAGAATAACAGATGGGTTTTCAATAATTAAGTTGTGCGTCTGCAATATCACCCTGCCAATTTTACTAAATGGGTTGTGGAACATATATAAGTAATGTTTGGCATCAGAACAAAAGAGTAACCATTACATTAATAGAGGCAACAGAGTTTAAATGAAAGCTTTGTGAGCTGGTGGTTGCAGAACTATCAGAAATCGGCATTCACTGCCAAGTTCTTTGATTTGCAACTTTTTAAAAGCTTTTGATTCACACAGGAAATCTAAATGATTAAAAAAGCCTACACATTATGAGACTCCTAATCAAGCAACTCTGTGTTTGCAGTGATTATTCCTTGTTCCTCAATATAGCACAATGGCCAAGACATTGCTCTCAGGCAGCCGTGTTGCCATAATCTTTGGCAGCGAAGCTTGAAACAGCCTGGTTGTAAGATTTGTGGCAGGACATGCAGCCATATTGGCGAACCCAAATGAGACAAGGAGAGGAGAAAGGAAAATGGCAGGTGCAGGCCCTAGCAACCTCAGCGGTGGAGTAAGTGCCCGCACAGTGGCTGATGATTTCACTTTTATGCATTTCTTTGTAATCAGGCTCTCAAAGGGATTTGAACACTTTCCATTTTTTTATACTCTGAAACTATGTCAGAATTCACAACTTGAATTGATGCCAACGTTCATCCTTAAGAGACAAATTACGTGCTCTGCTGTAAATGTTATTACGAGTATTTCTGAGTCACATTTTTAATGTTTCAAAACTTGCCTGGCAAATCATCTTGTCCAATCCTAATATTAGGACACACAGTGCTTTCATCCAGACCATTGTAGTTGAGTCTATCTTCCACTGCTGGAAAATATAATTAGATAGCACATTAAAGTGAACAATTAGTTACAAATATTCACATTCAGTGTAATTGCAAAGTTCGGGGTCAGAGTTCAATTATGGGGAATTGAACATCTAAACCAGGCTGGAACTTAAATGTAGTAGTGAAGGACTGTTGCACTGTCAAATGTCTCTACTGTGATATGAGAATTACATAGATATGTAGAAGATAGGAGCAGGAGGAGGCCTTTTGGCCCTTCGAGCCTGCTCCACCATTTATCAAGATCATGGCTGATCATCCAACTCAATAGCCTATCCTGCTTTCTCCCCATAACCTTTGATCCCATTCGCCCAAGTGCTTTAAACCAAACCTAACCCAAATCTCAACCTGCCTATCCTCTCAACTGGATGTTAAAGGTCTCGCTCTTTGAAGAACAGAAGGTTATCCTGGTATTGAAGGGCTGTATATAAATGCAAGCTCTTTCTATCTTTATTTAAATTAGATTTTTTTTCTAAAGAGGCTAGGAGATTAGAGCAGCATTGTTTGTAACTATTGGTCAAAAGAAATGTTTGTTGTGGAGAATGGAGGGACTACAGATTTATGGAAAACTAGCTGGAAATTAACATTCTTTGTGGAGGATGGACTGTGGGTTTATTGAAAACCAGACAGAAATTAAATGAAGTATCTGAATGGGAAAAAGTCACCAGCTGGAATTATAAACAAGTGTTTTTTGTGACTGCATTAGTAAGAAAGAACTGATTAACAATCCACAGAGTGTAAGGGGAGGTAAATTATGACCTTTCTCAGATGAGATGTCCTGGGAAAGTAGGAGCAGGTGCAATAAGTGGATGTATGCTCAACATACTTGTAGGTTGGTGCAGGTAGTCTATAAATAGGTCAAGCGTTTGAGGCAAGAAACAAACTGCCGAACCGATGGCAAACTTTTGCTTGTATCCTATACCAGAATACGATCTGTAGACCCACAACAATAATAACCTCTAAACTGGGAAATTCATAAAAGACTGGATAGAAGTGAGCATAAGGTTATACTAGAAATATGTGTGCAATTATTTGGAGTAATGAATGCATTTTTCCATTAACTTCACCAGAAGGCACAGCCAGATACCAACTGCAAAAACACATGATTAATCATGAATTAAAGATCATCCAAGTATATATGGTAACCATAACCTCTGTCTCGGGGAGTGGGGGGTTGGAAAGCAATGTTCCAGATTTCTTTTGGTGACACATTAGTTAGCACTGTTGCTTCCCAGCGCCAGGGACACCGGTTCTATTCCCGGCTTGGGTCACCGTCTGCGCCGAGTCTGCACGTTCTCCCCGTATCTGCGTGGGTTTCCTCCAGATGCTGCGGTTTCCTCCCACAAGTCCCGATAGACGTGCTGTTAGGTAAATGGGAAATTCTGAATTCTCCCTCTGTGTACCTAAACAGGCGTCGGAGTGTGGCGACTAGGGGCTTTTCACAGTAACTTCATTGCAGTGTTAATTTAAGCCTACTTGTGACACTAATAAAGATTATTATTATTATTTCCCCTTATTGTGGGCCTTTACCTATGTCATTTTTGCATGTTTATAATTGTTTCCTCAGCATCACAGCAGTTGACTGCATTCTTATTAAATTACACTTTACTTACTGCACAATACTGGAGACCAAAGGATTGTCTGTAAGGTTGCCAAAGTCAAAATGCACTGCTTCACCCAGAATTCCGCCTGGTCCTTTCTGGTTCAAGGCAAATTAAAAATAGAATGTAAATGTTTAGAAACTATGGACAACAATATTATAAGATACTTTAGCCAAATATAAGAAAGCACGCCAGGAAGCCAAAAACATCTTCCTCATATGCAATTGGATAATAAGTTATTATTAAAAGGAGTTGGCTTCAAGGGAACACTTTTAGAAATCAACTCTTTTTAGAAGGGTTGAAGGAAAGCAATTAGAGCTATTTTTTATTTACACTCTGATGGTATTACTGGGCAACTCATTTAAGCCTGATTTATGTCATGCTTGCAAACAAAAGACAAGAGGTTTGTCAAAATCTCTCATGAAAAGAATGTGCATTGGTTTTTGAAGAAATGGTGCATGTATCATTCAAAATATAATCTGTGAGATAGGAGGAGACATTTTTCATATATGTCACTTTCTGCAAGATTATGGAAAGCCACGGAATTGGAATGTGTTGGATTGATTCCCCTCTTTAGCTTTCTGATACCATCTGGCTTGTGAGAACAGACATAACAGAGCATGAGCATTTTATGTAGAGGTGAGGAATTGGGTTGAATGGCAACATGGTGGATAAGATTTTGGTGCTAAGCCTGTTATTGTCACCTCTTAACAATTAACCAAAAGCATAATTGAGAGCAGCATTGTTGGTCTGGCTCTCCCCTAGTGGGGGCAATAAGGGCAGAAAGCAGGGAATTTGTCTCTCATTGGATGAAGGTAGTTAAAACGTTCACAGTTGCCTTAAATTAAGTATTTATATCCCTTCCTGTCTAATTATTCTCAACATCTGTCCAATGTAATCAAAGGAGCAATTTATTTATGAAACTATTAAAAATTGGATACAGTGCCAAACAATCAGTTATTCAATAATGGCTTTTCTCTATTTTATGAGCTCCCTAAGTCTCTCAACTGAATGACATTTTTACAACTCACTGCTGCCATCTATTGTTCTGGATGTAACTGACTCCCAGATCTTTATAATTTTAGCTCTTGTGTCAATCTGATGTATTGTACCCAGTCCAAGCCCGATTAATCTTTACTGAAGGTGGAATTCCCGGTCCTGCGCAGACGGGTTTGAAGGCGGGGCTAATTTGAGTATGGCTCCCTGATACTTTTCAGCCTCCAAGTGATGTTGTGGGACAGCAAACTATTAGAAATTAAATGCACACTTTGAGGCAAATTGGTGAAACCATTGAGATCTGCCCAGCAGCAGATGTTAGACTGAAGGCTGGTAGGTGCCTAGATGCTACCTCCAAGCAGAAGGCTAGCGGGGCCAGTGAAGCCTTTGTTAATACCCAACACCAAGAGCAGTGGGACCACAGCTGCAGTCAAAGGCCATTGTGTGGATGAGTTGTCCCTCAACGCTGATGGCCTGACAGATGTGGCCATATTCACTCTTCACAACTGAAGAAGTGTTCAGAGGGTACCTAAATCGTAAGGCAGTCTCACGGCTTCTCATCTACATCAGCAACGCCCACCTTTCCTGATGCGATTGCCAGCTGCACACAGCCAGAGCACTCTGATTGGCCCTCCCGTTACTGCAACCCAGCTGCTGCCCCAGAGCCGGCTTATTAATCAGGAAGGTTGCGCAGGTGGTCTGGTCATTGGGTCAGGGCCCCACATACAATTTTGACACCTATTTATATTCTAAAAGAAGATTCCCCCTCTCTGCCCACATCTAGAAGCAGTATTCTAGACAGAACCTGACCACAGGTGGCGGTTTAACTCAACGGAAAGTAGATTTGAGTCAGGTGTGTGTTTAATTCTGAGAAAATCACTGGTCTACAAATAGTCACTTGGAAGTATAGAATTTCAGTGCTGCTGAAGAAAAACGAGACATGTTGTCGAGGCTTTTCATCTTAAAAGCAGCAGGACAGACAAAGGAATGCCAAATTTCAAATAGAGCAACAATTTACACTGCATGAAAGAACGGTACTGATTGTTTGGCAAGCCAACTCGGATTCGTTGAGGCACTGCCATGGAGAATGCGCCAGGGAACTATTTTTGCCGATGCCCTTATTTAATTCAAGAAAGTTGTAGAGCGAGATTGCCCCGTCCTGGAGAATTGATGTTTATGCCATTTTTCCGCGCGACGCTGGTCCGATGTCATCCCGCCATTCTCCCAAACGGCAGGAACGGCTTCATCGGATCTGTGCCGTGCACGTCGGAGAATCCGCCGAGAGGGCAATCGAGGTACTTCACACAGACCCCCACTATTCTCCGGCCCGGATGGGCAGGAGTCCCGACGGCATGAACCCGGGTCACACCATCGCCGTTCACCCCTGCAAAATTAAATCCTCAGCCATGTCGTGCTGGCTGACAAAGCGGAAGAGGGAGGTAAGAACATAAGAACATAAGAACATAAGAACATAAGAACTAGGAGCAGGAGTAGGCCATCTGGCCCCTCGAGCCTGCTCCGCCATTCAATTAGATCATGGCTGATCTTTTGTGGACTCAGCTCCACTTTCCGGCCCGAACACCATAACCCTTAATCCCTTTATTCTTCAAAAAACTATCTATCTTTACCTTAAAAACATGTAATGAAGGAGCCTCAACTGCTTCACTGGGCAAGGAATTCCATAGATTCACAACCCTTTGGGTGAAGAAGTTCCTCCTAAACTCAGTCCTAAATCTACTTCCCCTTATTTTGAGGCTGTGCCCCCTAGTTCTGCTGTCACCCGCCAGTGGAAACAACCTGCCCGCATCTATCCTATCTATTCCCTTCATAATTTTAAATGTTTCTATAAGATCCCCCCTCATCCTTCTAAATTCCAACGAGTACAGTCCCAGTCTACTCAACCTCTCCTCATAATCCAACCCCTTCAACTCTGGGATTAACCTAGTGAATCTCCTCTGCACACCCTCCAGCGCCAGTACGTCCTTTCTCAAGTAAGGAGACCAAAACTGAACACAATACTCCAGGTGTGGCCGCACTAACACCTTATACAATTGCAACATAACCTCCCTAGTCTTAAACTCCATCCCTCTAGCAATGAAGGACAAAATTCCATTTGCCTTCTTAATCACCTGTTGCACTTGTAAACCAACCTTCTGTGACTCATGCACTAGCACACCCAAGTCTCTCTGAACAGCGGCATGCTTTAATATTTTATCGTTTAAATAATAATCCCGTTTGCTGTTATTCCTACCAAAATGGATAACCTCACATTTGTCAACATTGTATTCCATCTGCCAGACCCGAGCCCATTCACTTAACCTATCCAAATCCCTCTGCAGACTTCCAGTATCCTCTGCACTTTTCGCTTTACCACTCATCTTAGTGTCATCTGCAAACTTGGACACATTGCCCTTGGTCCCCAACTCCAAATCATCAATGTAAATTGTGAACAATTGTGGGCCCAACACGGATCCCTGAGGGACACCACTAGCTACTGATTGCCAACCAGAGAAACACCCATTTATCCCAACTCTTTGCTTTCTATTAATTAACCAATCCTCTATCCATGCTACTACTTTACCCTTAATGCCATGCATCTTTATCTTATGCAGCAACCTTTTGTGTGGCACCTTGTCAAAGGCTTTCTGGTAAGTAGGCGGGCCCATTAAATGAAACCATTGACAGGTACAGTGATCCATTGGCTTGGCAAGGATTCTAGAATATCTTCTTGGAAATAAAATATGATTAAATTCAAACTTGTGACTCAATTGTTGAACCAAATGGTCTGGAGACAATGCAGAGAGCTCTGTAGATGGAGAAGAATTTAAATCAGAGACTGCTGGATATGCACAACTGCCCACTCAAGGGGACAAACCCTCATCTTTAAGACTTGCAGAGATTCACTGCTTGGACTTCGGTTTTCAGTTTGTGGCATCACCACCTGAGCCTTTGATCTACGTTCAGCCCTCTAAATTATCTATACACTGATATATATTTGCTTCCTGTAACATTTACAACACTGCATCAACCATGAGAGATTAAAGTATCTATGGTGTAAAGGCCCCCCACCCCACCCCCTCCACCACACCCCCTCACCCACCCCTCCACCCCCCCACCAACCCCCACCCCCACAACCCCCCCACCCACCCCATACTCTCCCCAACCCCCCACCCACCCCCACCCACCCCTACCCCCTCATCCACACTCCCCCAACCCCACACCCCCACACTCCCCCAACCCCACACCCCCGCCCACCCCCACCCCGCGGCATAGGCCCGTCCGTGCCGTCGTGGAATGCAACGCCGTTCACGACGACGCGGGCATTTGGTCTGCGCCATGGAGAATTGCCCCCGTAATGCCTGGACATGTTGTTTTTGCTTGCAAAGGACAGGATGCCAGAAAGATGCTTTGCCTGCCACACAAATGATTAATGTGATCTATGAATTTCAGTGCTATTTCAATGACAGGTACATAGTCCACCAGATGTCCCAGTAACTGGTGGATTGTATCAAATAGCATGTCTTTCAGCTGTTCACAATAAGCAGAGTACTGACCATACTCAACCAGCGTTGCGAAACCCAAAATAATGTCTAACGTTAGATGTTCTCTGCAAGCAAAAAGAATATGTCCATGCATTGCGTTTATTTGAATGAAACAAAAGCATGGAAGACAATCGTTCCCCAGCGCTCTTTCTATGGCAAATCAGCTTGCCAAGCTATCAGTACCTTTATCTTGTGCAATATAAATTTTTATTCCCTTTGAAATTTTACATTCTTGCATCTGTCCAGATGAAGGTATGGAGTAAAGTTTCCATTGCATGTATTTTCTAGTCAACAATATTCTGAGAAATAGGTTTCCTGAACACAAACCCACCTTCAATCTGCACAATTTTTAAAACTTCATTTTTATGGAATGTGGGCTTCACTGGCTACGCCAGCATTTGGTGCCCATCCATAATTGCTCTTGAGAAGGTAATAATAATAATCGCTTATTGTCACAAGTAGGCTTTAATGAAGTAACTTCATTACTGTGAAAAGTACCTAGTCGCCACATTCCGGCGCCTGTTCGGGGAGGCCGGTACGGGAATTGAACCCGTGCTGCTGACATTGTTCTGCATTACAAGGCCAGCTGTTTTGCCCACTGTGCTAAACCAGCCCCTGAGCAGCCTTCTTGAACTACTGCAGTCTATATGGTGTAGCTACACCCAGTGTACTGTGAGGGAGGGAGTTCCAGGATTTTAACCCAGTGACAGTGAAGGAACAGCAGTATATTTCCAAGTCAGGTTGGTGAATGATTTGGGGGGAGGGACATCCAAGTGGTGGTGTTCCTATGTATCTGCTGCCCTTGTCCTTCTAGATGACAGCAGTCATGGGCTTGGAAGGTGCTGCCTAAGGAGCCTTGGTGAGTTCCTGCAGTGCATCTTATAGATGCACAGTAAGAGGTCTTACAACACCAGGTTAAAGTCCAACAGGTTTGTTTCAAACACGAGCTTTCGGAGCACGGCTCCTTCTTCATTCACCTGAAGAAGGAGCCGTGCTCCGAAAGCTCGTGTTTGAAACAAACCTGTTGGACTTTAACCTGGTGTTGTAAGACCTCTTACTGTGCTCACCCCAGTCCAACGCCGGCATCTCCACATCATCTTATAGATGGTTCACACTGCTGCTACTGTGTGCTGGTAGTGGATGGAGTGAATGTTTCTGCCTTTAATTGTGGTTCAAAGGTGGTGGATGACCAGCCCACACCAAGGATGTGGAAAGAATTATTAAATATGATAATAAAGTTGTAAAGCTGCATTATCATTCTACTTTCCAACATTAAGTGTTGCTAGCTGGGTTGCCCGCACATCAGAAGGTAAGATCCAGGAGTTAAGTGGCTTTACACATTCCTTTCCTCTGAGGAGCAATTGGTCAGCCAACCCCACAATAACCAACTTTGCCAACAATCTGCGTTTGTATGATGTGAAATGCAATGTACATCGCAAAGTGTCTCACCCCCCCCCCCCCCCCCCACCCCCCCGCCCCCCCGCCCCAATAATGCTGGAGGCCTCTGGAGTTAAAAGAAAATCCACAGTGAATGAGAGAATCCAACATTTGAGTTTTTCGTGAATCACTGACTGACCTGCTTCAGTTACGTAAAAATTCCTCCATGCAAGGCTCCGTGCACCTGCAATATCACTTCCACAATTTTGAATTCCAAATCCCATTGGCCTTTTTGTACCTCTGAAACACTTTACATTTTAATGATTGATGTGCCTGGATATCCAAATCCCTTTGCTCCTCCACAGTACCTGGTCTCTCACGATCAAGACGATATCCTGATTTGTCTTTTTCAAATCCAAAGCAGCTGACCGCACACTTACCCACATTGAAAGCCATCTGTCATGGTATTATCCAATTTGTCTATGCCGTTTTTAAACCTCCTACTCCCATTTACAATACTTGGTGTACAGCTCTATTATTTTGTCAAGTCTTTAATATGGGCAGCACGGCAGCACAGTGGTTAGTACTGTTGCTTCACAGCTCCAGGGTCCCAGGTTCGATTCCCGGCTTGGGTCACTGTCTGCATGGAGTCTACACGTTCTCCTAGTGTCTGCGTGGGTTTTCTCCGGGTGCTCCGGTTTCCTCCCACAAGTCCCGAAAGATGTCCTGTTAGGTAATTTAGACATTCTGAATTCTCCCTCCTGTGTAGGCGCCAGAATGTGGTGACTAGGGGCTTTTCACAGTAACTTCATTGCAGTGTTAATGTAAGCCTACTTGTGACAGTAAAGATTATTATGTTTCCTGTAACGCTCAAGTCACAAATGACTGGGGACCGCATTCCACCAATTCAAGAACATTTCCAACAGCATGGGTTAAATTCCTGTACGAACTGAGGTTATTCATGAAGTCCCTGCCTTCTCAATTTTTTTTTAGATAAATTTAGAGTACCCAATTCATTTTTTCCAATTAAGGAGCAATTCCGCATGGCCAATCCACCTACCCTGCACATATTTGGGTTGTGGGGGTGAAATGCACGCACATATGGGGAGAATGTGCAAACTCCACACGGTCAGTGACCCAGAGCCGGGATCAAACTTGGGACCTCGGCGCCGTGAGGCAGCAGTGCTAACCACTGCACCACCGTGCTGCCCTTCTGCCTTCTCAATCTTGCACCTCATCTGAGGTGTGGTGATCCTCAGGTTAAATCGCCACCAGTCAGCTCTCCTGCTCAAAGAGGAAAGCAGCTGATGGTTGTCTGGGACGATGGTGACATTACCTTCATAGATGTTTGCTGACTTGCTTTGATTTGTTGTTACCTGTCCAAATGCTTTGTCATTGTTTATCGCAAATCATAATACTATAATCAACTAATAATATCAGCAATTTGAGATACATGCAAATTCATAGTAACATGAATTTAATCATTCTATGTAGTCCTGAGACCTTATTGTACACACATATTTAACTCACAAACATAAAAACGTGGATACCCCTGATCCATACAGTCATTGTCTGTATTACCTGGATTATTTAATATTCGCAATTCTACCAACTAACTTCTATTTAATATACAGAAACATACATTTCTCAGAATATGATGATATGTTTAGCCTTTCCAAGCCTTCTACCAGCCAGGAAGATCGATGTAATATATGACTATGATCCCGAACTGTGGTATATGTAGAAGTAGCATACTTGGGAAGAGAAAAAAGGCAACTTTGGGGCTATGGTTTCCAAAGCTCTCTTCAACTCAATATTTTGCTTAGGTCATTTTTGGGTCGATTATAGACTAATTTTTAGCAATCGATTGCTAGGATTAGTCAACAACTCCATTATCACCTTTATGTATCAGTTATGCAGCTACAAGGACAGTAGAGGGTCAGCTAGCTGGACATTGACCTTTTGTCTAACAATTCCACTCTTCCTGTCTGGTGGCCTACCACCTTCACCATGACAACTGTCAATCTCATCTTGTGCATAAATTAAATGCACAAGGTGGCAAATGGCAGCTTCCTACCAACACTTAAAGAAATAGCAGTAGCGCATGGCCTGTCTTGTCAATCACTCACACACAGAGCTGCATTGAGAGCCAATGAGAAACTGTTCATGACTAAATCCTTGGCCAGTCTCTCATGGAAACAGGATAAATGGGGGGTGGAGGTGTTGGAAAGATGGGAGAAACAGCAATAAAAAACCGTGAAATTTTAAAGGAAATGTCCCAGAATCAGATGATTGATGAATGATAACAGGAAAATCTGATTTTCTGCAGTTTTAAAAATCAGTTTGATTCAGATGGTTTCATATGGTGACCCAACTCCAGAAGCTGTTTGGACCCAACCATGAGTGTTTGGAATGGAAGTTTCTTTCGGAGAAATGGGCCATCAAAACCCAGCCAGTCTTCTGTGGCCAAAGTTTCCCTTTCACTTGAACAAGTACCCCGA